>NC_090926.1:1214823373-1216195040 GCF_040938575.1 Ambystoma mexicanum
AGTGCCAAATATGCAAGGACTGACTCCAAGAGAGTCTTGGATAAGGTTTTAAGGCCTTTGACATGGCCCTAACTGTAAGGCTGACTTGCCAGTGAGGGCCAGGGGCAAGGGTCATGACAGCACTCCCCCCCAAGGCCCCTCTCACGGTGACACTTCTGCCTGGTCCTGGTTTGGCTGGGTAATTCTGATGGAACTTTTTAATTAAGCGAGGTGCATGGATGTATTCACTAGGTTCCCATGATCTGTCTTGAGGGCCGTATCCCTTCCAATCAACTAAGTAGTATAGTTTGGATCTGGCAGAATACACTAAGATGTCATCAATGTAAACCAGGGCGCAAACGTCGATTAACTCCCGCAAAACATCATTCATAAAGTACTGGAATGCAGCAGGAGCGTTGCAAAGTACAAAAGGCATTACCTGGTATTCATACAAGCCGTATTTGGTACGAAAGGTAGTTTTCCATTCATCTCCTTTCTTCACTCGAACAAGATGGTACGCCCTCCTAAGGTCCATTTTGGTATAGATTTGGGCGTATTTGACTTGATCCAATAATTCGGTAATAAGGGGCAGTGGATAATGTTTTTTTACTGTGATCTAGTTTAATGCGCGATAGTCGATGCAAGTCCTCAAATCTCCTTCCTTCTTTGGTATGAAGAATAAGGGACTGGCTGCTGGTGATTTATATGGGTGGACAAATCCATTTGCCAGGTACTGATCAAGATAAGATTTCAAATGGAGGTTTTCTGGTTCAGTAAGTGCATAGATTCTACCACAAGGAATTTGCGCACCAGGTATGAGGTCGATCTGACAATCGTAGGGCCTGTGCAGTGGTAGAGTATTGGCTTGTTCTTTCTGGAACACGTCTTGAAAATCTTGGCATTCATTTGGTAGAGTACTAGTCACACCTAGTGCAATCGCCGCCGTACTGGGAGTAGCAGATGTACATAAGTCTGTTTTCCCCTTTTCTTGGTAATAACAGGTGCGAGCACAATCATCGGAAAATGCCATCTTCTTGGCACGCCAATCTATTAGAGGGTTGTGAGCTACCAACCATGGCATCCCTAAAATTAGTCGAAACTGAGGAGCTTTGATGAGATCGAATGCAATAGATTCTCGGTGTCCATCCTGGCACAGTAGGGTTAGTGCTGCTGTACATTGGGTTACTGCTCCGGAAGCTATTTCTGTCCCATCAACAGTAGTAACTTTTTCAGTAGTCGAAAGGCATAAGGGAAGCCCCATCTCTGTTGCCAGAGCTTGGTCTACATAATTCCCAACTGCTCCGCTGTCTATGTATGCTTCGACAGCATGCATCCGAGACGGTTGTTGGTGATTGATCAAAATTACTGGAAATGCAAAGTGTGAGGTCTGTGGCTCATCCTTCTCGCTCGACAAGTGGACCTCTATGCTTGCCGGGCTTGGTAGTTTTCCGACTTCTTGTTATTATCTTCCTTCTCTGTGGCTCCGACAGTTCTCCTTGGTGGTTTCACTGGACATTCTTTGAGGAGGTGGGCTGATTTTCCACAATATAAGCATAATTGCTGTTGCCTTCTCTTGTCTCTTTCAGTTTTAGTTAAAGGGGGCCGTACACCTCCAATTTGCATGGGCTCTACCATGTTTTCCAATGTACGTGGAACATTATCCTTTGACCGGACATACACAGCTCGAGTGTCGAAACCTTATCCAGTCCGCTTTTCGGTCTTGTAATCTGTGATTCAATTGCACCACAAGGTTGATGAATTCTCCACAGTCTTTAGGTGGGTTAACCACTTGAGCAAGGACATCCTTTAGTTCCCCTCGTAGACCCCGATGAAATAGTGTGATCCTTTTTTCCTCAGGCCAACCAGCTTCAACGACTAGTCTGTTAAATGTTGCTATATATGTAAGCAAGTCTTCACTTCCTTGACGGAGTGACAAAAGTTTGTTGTCTAATGCTTGGCCTTGGGTATGACGAGTAAAGAGTTTTTCCATTTCCATCTGGAAACCCCCAAAGTCATGTAACAATGGGTTATCCTGACTTACCAATGGTACCGACCAATCCACAGCACTGCCACTCAGATATGACAAGACAAAAGCAACCCGCGCTTGGTCGTTAGGAAAAGCCCCAGGTCTGCAAAGGAAATGAAGACGACACTGGTTCATAAACGTTGCGTACTTCTTGGGGTCCCCTGTAAATCGTTCAGGTGGAGCTAAAGGAACTACCCCAGGAAGGGTTATTTGAACTGGATTGGTGGAAGAAGTTGGTACAGGTGCTGGCGGAATGTTACCAGGCAATGGGGTCTGTCCTGTCTGTGATTGGAGCAATCGTCTACTTATTTCGTCGGTACGATCCTTAGTAACAATCAAATCCCTCCTAAGAGCATTGCATTGATTTCTTTCCTGGCTGAATATACTTCAGCACGTAATTGTCCCAACAACTGAACTAACTGGTCAGTCTCTGAAGTCTCCATGACGCCCAGATGGATAACATTATTGAGGCTTTGCGTTCTGTAACGCTCACCTGGTATCCACGGGGACGCCACCCAGCCCTGGTTGGGTGATTTGCACTCTCAAACCCTCTCCCGGTCCCTTGGTAAGGCCTCTGGTTAAAGATGGACCTGCAATATAGGAGAGCTGGATTCAATACCAGATTGTCTTTCTTTTCCCACCTCCCTTTGCCTCAACTCCTTCCTCCCCCTTGGGCCTTCTCCTCACCTTAATATTGTAAAAGGTGGATTCTCTGTCCTGCTCCTTGTGGCAGGGGCGCGAAGGTGTGGGGGGCGAGCAGCGACCAAGTTACTTCACTGGTGCAAGCCCCCCTGTGGGAATCCAGGCCTGCTGTGACTCCGTAGGTTTGCTGCTTTACAATGTTTATATGCAGTTCTTATGTTCCTCTTAGTTTGAATAATAATGTCATGCTTATTTCCTTTTTGTTATGGAAAGGTATTTTGGTGTTGTCATGCAGTTTGAAGATGAGCATGGGCCGGTATCCGAAAGTGCAGTGTGCGCGATGCTGTCTGGTGAGTAATGCGCGATGCACGGTGCTGTTTCGCCTTTTATATTGCTAACCTGTGTCTTTTCTCTCCTTGCAGGTTGCGATGTTCCTCGCCAAGCGCCGTAATGTTGCAGCAAAGATACTGACCAGGAGATGACTACCCAGGTAAGAATTGTGTGGCTTTCTTCATTCGAGAGGAAACGTGAGTAAATGCTTACTAATGCTGCTTTCTTTCTCCTCTTTCCAGGTCATGGTATTCCAGGATGTATGCGGTGCCGGATGATGGAGTTCGTACCTTCAGGTGAGTGGAACTGAAGTCGGCGATGGATTAAAGACAGGATACTGTTCCAGGTAAATTTCATAGAGTTCTTTCTCTCTCTGCAGGTCCTTGGTTTCAGGTAAACTGGCATCAAAGAACTGGACACAGTGAGCGTTACGATGCCCACAGCAGAATAACGCAAAGCATGTTCTACTGTTTGGGTGTGGTTTAAATAGTCTCAGGTAAAGTAGTCCAGGTAAAATAGTCCCAGGCCTGCCACACCCAAAGTAGCCCAGGTAAAGTAGTCCCAGGCCTGCCACACCCAAAAGACTAGACTCCATAACTGAGTTCCTTGTAACTAAGCTATGCGTGTGCCTCCATGTTGGCTGAACCCCCCCAAGTTAAATAGTCCCAAGTAAATAGTCCCATTCTAATGTTGGTCTTCATGATGGTTATGAGCCTGGTGCCAAAGGTGCCAGGACTGACTCCAAGAGAGTCTTGGATGACGTTTTAAGGCCTTTGACCTGGCCCTAACTGGAAGGCTGACTTGCCAGTGAGGGCCAGGGGCAAGGGTCATGACAAAGGGAGACACTTCAAGCAAATGGAAAGAACACTCCAAATAAAAAGCCAGACCTATTTGCCATAATGTCAGCAGTGACATTGCCTAAACCCCGTTTAGCAAACACTATGAGGCTTTAAATGAAAAAAGACTGAAAGACCACACCACCATGTTTGCAATGATGCACTTCAAGTTAATATACTAGAGGGTTACATCGCATCAATCGAAACCTACAAAAGTAGGAGGGAGAACAGGGCTCAACAACTGTAACGACAAAGACAAAAGAACTTGGATCCATACAATCTGATAACACATTCGGTGAGCTGACATCTTGCACAAACAAGTCGTCAAATGACCTCTGTATCTATAACAGCAGACCGGTCTCCAACGGTGAACAGCCCCGAAACCCTCAAACAGAAAAATGATAAAGCATGCAGCTCCCAGCGCAACACTAAATTAACATCACAAGCACGAATAATCACAGACCAGCCAAAGCAAATGGAAACCGCCTCCAAAAGAACAACGGATGTCGGAACAGAAAAACACTCAGGCCTATCGAAGAAGGCGCACAACGGCTGCATAGTGCTAGAAACCAACGAACATGCATTGAACACGAGACCTCTACAACAATGTTCTGTTATGGAAAACAACAGTTTACTAAGTGACATCACAAACAAAGATTCGCAATCTTCTCCCAAATAAGGAGTAAAAACCTTGACAACACAAGATCTCTGCTTTTTAGTGGTGACGCACGAGGAAACCTCTCACCGACAAAAACTAGCTGAGGAAATAAAGAAAACATCTCAGCACCAATACCTGCTCCGAAGAAAACTTCCAACGGAGTCCGAACGAAAGAACTAATAACAACAGTAAAGGATAGCAACAAAGACAACATAAACACATCATTAATAACTATAGACGAACCTCAAGCAAGTGGATCTAAGCCAGTATTCAATAGAGGAGCCTGAATCTGAATTTATCAACGTGCTTCCAGGAAACAAAAGATCTGTAACAAACTTGCAAAGTCTGCCTACAATAGAAGTAAGGAATAAATCACAGACAAAGAAGATGGAATCACCGGTCTTTCTGACAATGGCAGAAAGACATCAAAAACTGGCAAAGACAAGAAGCAAGGGCGACCTAAGGTCACAAGCTCGGTCTGTCATGATTCGCCGTTTCAGCCCCTTCTGGACTACGTGGTCTATAAGTCATTGCTACATTCTCTCTAAGGTACACTAAACATGGCCGACGTTAGTGCGCGATTACCGCTCTAGCATTTTCAGGAGTTCGCCAGTTCCTTGAAAAGAGACACGCCCTGCGGTGCTTCGCGTCTCAATGCTTACTTCCGAACTTCGACAAGTGTGGTCGTACTTTCCTGTGCTCTTACCTTACTTTCCAGGTTCTATAGTCCTCCTCTAGCGCTCTCCTTTTCTAGGGCCTTCCGCCCGTAGCGCTCGCTCCTTACCTTGTTGCATCCTGGTTCCTCCCTGGCTTCCTTCCTCCCGGGACTTTTGTTGCTCGTGCTCCTTCCTGGAATTGAACGCATACTCCCTCGGTCAGACTCACCTGCACGCTGGCGACGGAGGATACGCAACCATGTCTCTACAAGTCCCGAGCTGTCCAGAAAAAGGAAAAGACCCAGTCCAAGACTTCGAAAGACAAACAGGTGAGATTTTAGGCAAAGTGTGACAGTTTGAGACGCCAAGGATTGAATATTGATTCTACAATGGAAGCAGCCGTCCAAGACCTCATGAGAGGTATGCAAGAACTGACAACCAAAGTACAGAACTTGAAGGCTGAAAATGCAGCCTTGAAACAACTCGTGCTCTCCAGGGATTCGGCCTTCCATGAAAGTGCCATAGTAGGGGATATTGTGGACAAATACGATGGAACCACCAAGGCCTTGCGTTCCTTCCTCGACTCGTGTTTGGTGCATTTTACCTTCAAACCTTACTATTTGTCAACACCCAGAGCCAATGTTGGCTTTATAATTTCCCACCTTTCAGGAAACGCATTGGCCTGGGCAACACCCCTAGTTAATGCAGGGGACCCACTCCTGGACAACTATGAAGGATTTGTAGATGCCTTTAAAACTATGTTAGATCGACCTGAACAAGTTTACATTGCTCAAGAGAAGCTACTGGAGTTTCAACAAGGTTCTCAGGATATGTTGTCATATGTCACCGGTTTCAAACAATTGGCCAAGGAGGCTGATTGGGCTCCTGAGGCCTGTTTCACACTGTTTCGCTGTGGATTGAACGACGAAATCAAGGATGAACTCGCCCGGGTAGCCCGCCCAAGCTCGTTCCAGGCTTTACTGGACTTGTCATTGCAAATTGATTTACGCATCCAGGAAAGAAAGTCTGAAAAGATAAAGACACGTTCCCTGCCAACAAAGGCCCCCTTGGAATACAGCAGTCGTAAGGAGACGACTCCCAGTCCCCAGCCAAATCCTGAGCCGATGCAACTTGGCTCCTTACGGGGCCCCATTTGGCAAGAACTCGTAGAATTGATACAGGACTATGCATGTATTGTGCATCAGATAAACACCTAGTGATAAATTGCCCAATAGCTCCTCGCAGGTGTTCGGGAAATGCCAACTCCCGATCTTGAACGGAGCCCAGCTTCGGGAGAAAGATTCGTGCTCCAAGTCTTCTCCAAGCAAAACCTGTCAACCCACAAACAGTCTGGTGATTCTTCAAGTGTTTCTGTCAGTGACCAAAGATGAAAAATATCCCGTCCTGGTCCTGGTAGACTGTGGAGCAATGGACATATTCCTTGACCATGATTGGGCCCAGAAACATCATATTCCCCGGAAGACCAAGGACATCATCCAGGCGGTCGAAGGTATTGATGGAAGTCTGTTATCTTCAGGACCTATGACCCAACAAACCACAGAACTGTCATTGACTATAAACAACCACCAAGAGATGCTACACTTCGACATAATAAAGGCTGCTCATTATCCGATGGTACTAGGCATGCCTTGGCTTCAAAGACACAATCCGTACATTAACTGGACCGCGGGTTCCTTGTTCCTAGGATCAAAGTATTGTCTTTCGCATTGTCTGATTCAAAGGGCTCAACCCTATTTCCTGGAACCCTAGGAGACTAAGAATCCGCCTATTAGTGTGTCTACTGTCACCCAGATACCTGAGCCTTACCAACAAGTCTCGGATGTATTTTCCTCGGATATTGTTCAATCTCTACCTCCCACAGACCCGAAGACTGTGCCATTGAAACAGGCGACTCTGCAGTCATACCATTCGGAAGGATGGTCATACTTTCAGGACCTGAGAAGAGAGCCCTACGTGAATACTTGGTTGTTTGTTTGTTTGTTTTGTTTGTTTTATTCATTTGTAATGCGCACCAGACCCGAAGGTAAGAGGGTGCAGCAGTAAAGGGTGTGCAAAGCTTACAATGGTTACAAGATATACTTTACATGATGAAAAATACTATAGACAGGAAAGGCGGTAATGCAGTACATTATATACAAGTATTATACAGTATTATACGATAGGTTATATACAGGATATGATATTAGGTAGTGCTTGCCGGTGGTGAAGCATCAGGCAGAGCAGTACAAGGCAATTTATAGTATACAATCTGTATCTATTAGGTGATCGAATACTTCAAGTGATTGATGTAGTTGTTTCTGAATTTAAGGTAGGATTTCTCAGCACGTATAGTTTGGGGCACTGAATTCCATACTTGGGCTGCCCGGATGGGGAAGCTAGCACCTCCGGCCTTGGACAATTTAAATATCGAAATGATAAGGGTATTGCCATAGGTGCTTCTGGAGGGTCTGGATGATCTTCTTTCTGTGAATCTATTCGAGAGATAGGGAGGCGCTGCGTTGTTCAGGGCTTTGTGAGTGAGGGAGGAACTTTCAGTAAGATTTTGTCTTGGGTCGACAGCCAGTTGTTGTTCCGCCTTATCTGAGAGATGTGGGTTCGTTTGGGGATGCCAAGAGCTGCTCTCAGGGAATTATTTTGTAAAATTTGTATTCTATGTGGGATGGATTTGTTAGCCCCAATATATAGGGCATTACAATAATCGAGTCTGGATAAGATGAGGGTTCTCGCTAGGATCAGACAGTTCTCATCAGAGATGAAGTGTTTACCAGCTCTGATAAGCTTACATGTATAAGCTGTGGCTGAAACCAGGGAGTTTACCTGTTTGTTGAATGAGAAGGTGGCATCTAGGTAGAAGCCCAGGGTCTTCACTTCCTTGGCAACATTGATAGTGTTTCTATCGATTTCAAAGGCATGATATTTCTGGCCTAGTTTTTTGAGGGTGGAGTGAGTACCTAGAATGATTAGCTCTGTTTTCTCATCATTCAGGGATAGATCATGAGTAGTCATCCATGCCTGGATGATGAGATACACCCTATTTACCAAGGCCAAATCCCTGTTATAATCTCCGGAAAGTGGGAGGAGAATCTGGGTATCATCTGCATAGTTAGTGTAGGTGATACCAAGAAGATCCAGATCATCAAAAAGGGGCTTGGTAAATATGTTGTATAGTGTTGGGGATATGCAGGAGCCTTTGGGAACACCGCACAGGATGGGGATAGGGTCTGCTGCATCTGAGGGGGAGAACACCCTCATGGTCCTTTGACTCAAGAAAGATTCGACCCATAGTATGGCTTCTTTAGAGAAGTGAGCTGCAGAGTTAAGGTGGCTACAGAGGACTTTGTGGTCTACAAGGTCGAAGGCAGCAGAGACATCCAGAAGTAGAAGGAGTGCTGTTTGACCTTTTTATCTTAACTCATCAATTTGGGCCTTCAAGTCGATGAGCACAGTCTCGGTTCCATGTTGTGGGCGGAAGCTGGATTGCCTTGTCCCTAGGAGCTTATGTTGTTCTAGAAATGTTTGCATTTGGGTGTATGCTATCTTGTCCAAGATTTTTTAGCAGAAAGGGGACTGTTGTTATGGGGCAGTAGTTGGTGGGGATGAGGGGGTCAAGGGATTATTTTTTTAATAGAGGCAGTACCCATGATTGTTTCAGGTTGGATGGGACAATGCCTGTGGTGAATGGGGCATTCATAAGCTTTTATGAGTTGTGCAGGGCACAGGTCACCTTGCCAATTGGAGGGCTTGAGAGAGGATTGTTTTTTCCACTTCCAGAATAGAAGCTTTGGTAAATCTGAATTGGTTGGTTATATTTTGCTCTGGTGGAGATGGGTTGGTGTTGAGTATAGGTGGTTAACTGAGGGTAGCTTTCTTAGCCGCAATTTTCTTTTGCAGCATGGTGACTTTGTTGGTCAGAGCTTGTTGTATCTCTGTACACCAAGCTTTGTTTTTTGTATATATATCAGGAATGGGAGTGGGCGACTGAAGTTCTTTTAGGATTGAGAACAGCTCTCTCATGCATGAGTTGGCTGTGGTTATGCGCTTATAATAAGAGTTCCGTTTGGCTAGGACAATTTCTTTTTTATAGTGTGAAGAGATTTCGGTAAGTTTGTTTTTCTGTTCATCTGTGGGTGAGATTCTCCAGGCCGATTCGCAACTTCTTTTGAGTTGGCAGAGGTCTTTTAGTTCAGGGGTGAACCATTTATTAAGGTGGTTTTTTGGTTTACTGGGTCTGAGGGGGGCTATGTTGTCAAGTGTGGAGCGTAGGATTTTGTGATACTCTTCCACAAGTAATTCTGGGTTAAGGTGTTCATCTAATTGGTTCAGGGTGGGTAGAATGGCAGGGATCACTTTGTCTTTAGTGATACTCTTTTTGTTCCTGGTCGGGCATGAAGGGGCCATATTGGCAACATGTAGGAGTGGCCTGATGGTGGATAAATCAAAGGTGACCAGGTAGTGGTCCATCCATAATAGTGGACTTGGGCACTAATCTATCCAACAGAACCATTCACCCTTCGAAATCCCCTACAGGAGCATCCTTATTCGTTGTGCCAAAGAAAGATACTAAGAAACTTCGACCCTGCCTGGACTACAGGGGGCTCAACCAATGCACTCGAAAGGACCGTTATCCGCTACCACTCATCTCAGATATCCTAGAAGCGGTCCGTGGAGCTGTGATTGTTTACCAAACTTGACCTTCGGGGCGCTTACCATATGATCCGCATAAGAGAAGGAGATGAATGGAAAACTGCCTTCAGGACACCCTTCAGGCATTTTGAGTACTTAGTAATGCCTTTCGGGTCATCTAATGCACCAACAGCGTTTCAACGGTTCATGGATAGAGTGTTCTCCGACATGCTGTTCCTCTTTGTCATCATTTATCTGGACGACATCCTAATCTACTCCAAGAACACTACAATACATCAAGAACATGTTTCAATGGTCCTACAACATTTACGAGATAATAATCTACTCGCCAAACCAGAGAAATGTATCTTTCACGTTCCTACTGTTCATTACCTGGGATTTATCCTAGGTCCTCAAGGAATTGAAATGGATCCTGCCAAGGTCGACTCAATCCTCTCATGGCCCAGACCCACATCAGTAAAACAGATACAGTCATTCCTGGGTCTTGCCAATTTTTATCGTAAATTCATTCCTACCTTTTCTGCTATTGTACAGCACATAGTCGCCTTACTAAAGAAAGACGTTCCTTTCAACTGGACTAAAGATCAAGAGTCGGCCAACCATGAGTTAAAACAAAGATTTACTGAAGGTCCCATCCTGGCCCAACCTGAGATAGACAAACCCTTCCTGGTGGAAACAGATGCCTCGGATTACGCCATAGGAGCTGTTCTGAAACAAGAATTGGAAGGCAAAAAAGAACATCCCATCGCCTATCTATCTCGAACTCTAAATCCCAGTGAAACACATTACTCTGTTTTGGAGAAGGAGTTGCTTTCCATCTGACAGGCCTTTACCGAATGGCAGCATCTGCTCTTGGGGGCCAAATATCCGATTCAAGTCAGGACTGATCACCGGAATTTACAAATTCTTCAGTCTTTAGAGTGCAGAAACAGTCGTCAGGCTCGCTGGGCTTTTTTTTTTGCTCAATATCAGTTCCAGATAAACCATGTCCCGGGAGTGACAAACATTATTGCTGACGCCTTGTCCAGGCGACCTTACTATGAACCAGAGGAAACCTGTGCCCTTGCAAAGATGTTTCCCGATTCCGTCTTTATTGCCCAGGCAAATTCCTTATTGGATAATATTCGCTCTGCAACACCTTCATCAGATCTCTGGAAGGAATTCCTTAAGACAAACAGATGGGAACTCTCGGCTAAAGATGGATACCTATTCAAAGAAAAGAATCTAGTGATACCTACACGAGAACTGAGGTTGAAGATAATAAAACTCTGCCATGATACCTTCCATTCAGTGCATCAAGGCATTTCAGCAACTCTCAGACTCATTCAGAGGAACTTTTGGTGGCCCAGAATGGCCGAAGAAATAAAAAATTACATCCAAGCTTGCGCAATCTGCTGTCAGAATAAGCATGACAATAAGAAACCAGCAGGACTCCTATACCAACCTGCCTTACCTGACCGTCCCTGGGCGACTATTGCTACTGATCTTATCGTGGAGCTACCTCCTTCCAAGGGCTTTACGACCATAATGGTGACCATTAACCTGTTTTCCCATATGGCCCATTTCACTCCCTTGGAAAAGTTACCTTCAGCACAAGAAATGGCAGGAATTTTCATAGACCACACCTTTAGACTTCATGGCCTTCCATCCAAAATAATTTCGGATCGTGGCCCCCATTACATCTCCCAGTTCTGGAAATACCTGTGCAAAATGTTAGGCATCCAACGCGCCTTGTCTTCAGGATATCATCCTCAGACCAATGGTATTACAGAACGAGTCAACCAAACACTCAAACAATATCTACGATGTTTTGCCTCCAAGATGCAGGATGATTGGTCTGTCTTGATTTCTGTGGCTGCGTTTCCTTACAAGAACTCCGACCATGCTGCCATTAAGACCAGTCCATTCTTCTGCTCCCAAGGATTTCATCCATCAGTCTTACCTACTGTGCTACCTCACTCCACCCCAGTTCCATCGATTGATTCCTGGACAGAGCATTTGGTTACAGTACACAAGGATGTGAAAAGTCATTTGGAAAAGGGCAGGGAAGATGTTAAACGATATGCTGATTGCAGGAGAATACCAGGTCCTAAGTACGCCATCAGTGATAAAGTCTGGCTTTCCTCCAGACTCTTACCTAGACATCTAAGACCTAACAAGTTGGCTCCACGTTACTATGGACCCTTTACGATAAGAGAAATAATCAACCCTGTAGCCTTCAGGCTTCAATTGCCCCAATCCTGGAAAAGGATTCACCCAGTTTTTCATATGTCCCTGCTGAAACCGTATTCGCTAGACACTAGGACCTCTCCTTGACCTACCTAAAGTTGCCAGGATTTGTGACACCAGGTACAGAAGGGGTCGCCTACAATATTTGGTGGAATGGAAAGGATATCCACCTAGTGAACGAACATGGGAACCAGTGTCCATTATGAATGCCCCTCGCTTGCTACGACGGTTTCACTTGACCCATCCAGGCAAACCAGGAGGATCGCAGTTTAAGAGGGGGCATGCTGTCATGATTCGCCTTTTCAGCCCCTTCTGGACTACATGGTCCATAAGACATTGCGACATTCCCTCTAAGGTACACTCAACATGGCCAACGTTAGTGCTCGATTACCGCTCTAGCGTTTTCAGGAGTTCGCCAGTTCCTTGAAGAAAGACACGCCCCATGCGGCACTTCGCGTCTCAACGCTAACATACGAACTTCGGCAAGTGTGGTCGTACTTTCCTGTGCTCTTAACTTACTTTCCAGGTTCTATAGTCCTCCTCTATCCTAGCCATCTTCAGCGCTCTCCTTTTCTAGGGACTTCCGCCCGTAGCGCTCGCTGCTTACCTTGTTGTATCCTGGTTCCTCCCTGGCTTCCTTCCTCCCAAGACTTTTGTTACTCGTGCTCCTTCCTGGAATTCAACGCATACTCCCTCGGTCAGACTCGCCTGCACGCTGGCAAGGGAGGATACGCGACTGTGTCTCTACAAGTCCTGAGCTGTCCAGAAAAAGGAAAAGACCCAGTCCAAGACTTCGAAAGAGAAACAGGTGAGATTTCAGGCAAAGTGTGACACGGTTCAAAAAAAGGTAGCAGGCGCTCCTCTCCAGAAAGAACAAGGCATGATAATCTGTTCTGAGGTGAGAGTTTGCAGCACCCGCTTTTTGCTCACTGTACCTTTCACAGATGGGAAATATCCATTTGCATATCAGTCTTTGTCCCGCCCACATGGGCAGTCCAGCACCGAAATGCTATGGCAATTCCTCTCTGAACAAGAGTACCACCAGCAACCCCATACACGTGTTTCAGCCTTGTTGGTCATCATCAGTGAGGTGAAGCTGTGCCTTTCTAAGTACAGTGAGCAGGGAGTCCACGTCTGGTTGCCCCCAGGTAACCTAGGGTGACCAACCCCAGGTTCCTTGAAAACATTTCAAAAAAAGGTAGCAGGCGCTCCTCTCCAGAAAGAACAAGGCATGATAGCCTGTTCTGAGGTGAGAGTTTGCAGCAATTTGCACAAAGTGTGACAGGGTCGTTGACGGTCAAAGGGCTGAAAGAAAACCCCCCCACAAGCAACGTATGAAAGCCCACAGTTAGTCGAACTAGGACCTCATCAAGCAGAGACTCCCCAGTGGGCTTTAGCAGAGAATCACTGCCCTAGAAACCTAAAAATGCAGGGAGAAGAGCAGGTAGAGCAGAAATATCAAGACAACATGATTAAGCCTCCTTAAAACATGAAAGAAAGGACCACCAAGCAAAGGACGCTATCCTCAAAATTGAAAGAACAGAAGCAAGTGTACCCTCAAGCTGGAACAAATCCTGGACAAGGGTTACGAGGTGATCCAGAATAGAAAGACCATTATGGCCCTACTCCACTGTGTTCCAAATCTCTGTCAAATTCAATCAGAGGACCTGAAGATTGTCGAATTTAACAAGCGTTTATCTCCGTATTTCCTCACAAGTGGTGAAGGGTATGTTGTTGGAAGCGGCCAAGAGCCTCCTGATACTTGGGTTTGATTTAACAGAAACCAAACCTGCTGACAACACCTCACAACACCACAGTCACAACAGGAGTGTGTCCGAACAACCAGTTTCATTGCCCCTCGCACCAACTCATCGAATCTCGAGGATGGAAAACCAAGAGACAAGAGAAGAAAAAATGAAACCTTCAAAGACCCACTGGGTATAGGCCGTGTACCAAGAGGCCCATTCGAAAAGCTGAACGTGACATTCGAATAGGACCTTGTTCAGGTCCACCAAAAGAAATCAATCAACAACCTTGTTAAAGGGACAAAAAAGCAAGAACAGCAAACATGGGCCTGGATCCCCGAGGGCCTAGCGCTTCAGTCTGGAAGATAGCCATCCAAGCACCTCCAACATTACCCGTTGCAAGGGGACGCTTGAAAGAACTGTGTCCTACTGCAAATCCATTAAAAATGGGCTCATGGAACACAAGAGGTTTCAATGACTTGACAGTTCCTAGCAATGTCAACCTGGGAGAATTTGACGTCTTATGTCTCCAGGAGACATGGCTTTTAGATGGTGTGATGAAGAACTAGTAGCTGCCGATATAAGTAAGGACAATATAGGACAGAGCCACAGGGAAGGATATAATGCAACCATACAGCAGGGTAATATAATGATCAATATGAGTGAACCAAACGAACCACAAAATACACGGATTGCATATCCCAGAATGCTCCTCCACTTACCGTTTTCATTTGAAAACCAGTGAGGGGGAAATCCACAAAAGAAACGGACTACATATACCAGAAGGCTCCTACACTTACCGAATTCATTTAAAAGCCAGAGAATGGGAAATGAAAGTAAAGATGGGAGGCGACAGACTACGTGTCCCTATTTGAACCGACCCTCACCATCAGGGGTTCAATCTCAAGCCAGCCTAGCGAGGAAGGAGAAGGGAGGAGTGGAATTGGCCGCAGGCGTGAATGAAAAGTGGTCGGGAACACACAGCGTTAATGATCAGGGAGGAGGTGCTCAAGGGTTAAAACTACGACCAAACCCATCCAGCTGTCTCTCATTTTTCAGGAATGGAAGGAGACTGCCGGGGAGGCTCCGGAGTGGAACGAAGTCAGTAGCTCCGACCGCTGGGCCTATTAAGGAGAAGAGGAGGGAACGACGGAGCACACCGTATCTGTCCAGCAAACAACAGAGTTTTCAGAGTGGAGGAAAGCGCCTGAAGGAAAAGGTGCCTACCGCATGTGTGGAAACTGACACCTAAAGAGTTGATTTATCTATGTGCTACAGACCGGGCTCAGCCAGGCTAGTGGGCTGCATTCCGGAGGGGCCCGCAACAGAGACTCAGGACCTTGATTATTTGAACAAGCGGTTGGGGAAGAAATCGCTCGGACTTTTCTGAATTTCATTTATTTGAGGCAAGAACCGGAGTCCTGTGTTAAACTGTTACGAATCTTTTTTTAATTATTTTTATTTTCAGCAAACCCGGAACTCTTGGGGTTTATTTTTGATTTAAGTACTAGCTGCAACTGCTGAAAGAGGACAATCCTTATTTGTTTTGCCTGCCCTATTGTATCTGCAGGTACAACGTACCTACCGGTGAGCTGTTCAATAAAGTCTGTGTTGGTATACTTACACGGTGTCTCTAGCTCACTACATTACAGATGGCTACAAAAACCTTCATTTCTCCATCACTAAAAAGCTCGAAAGGACGTCTGACCTCTGGCCTAAAAACAGCGATAAGATCTGGCAGTGCTATACACCTCAAAAAAATATTAGCTTTGAACCTGTTTCTCCAAGCTCTACTCATGAACTGGAGGCACACGGACACTTCAGCAGATGATGACCTGCGAGATACCATGGTGATCATCACCATATACTGGAACCCTCAAGCCATGAATAACGAGATATTCCTAAAGATAGTAGAAAACTTAATTGACAAGGTTTACACAGACCACCAATCCAAGTACACGATTGTATGCGGCGACCTAAACGCAACTTACCCAAAATGTTCTGGAGGAAAAGAGTCGACTCAACAAACTATCACCCTCAGTTGAGAGAGGAACCCTATGGTCGTCACTGATGGACTCCCGAGATCTTATAACCTTCAAATGATATCAGACCAAGACAAACCACAAGTGCTGACTTCGGAGAGAGAGGGGCTAAACTGACCACATCTTCGTGTCTAGAGAACTCATCCGTCTTATCACATCTTTTGAAGTAATAAGATCAAAACATAGCAACCACAATTTGTTGACTACATCATGGAAAACGCAGAGGGAATAAAGAAGTAAAATGGAGCCCAAGTAGAGGAATGCAATGGTGGCACCCGTCTCAGACTAACTGCAAATTCCATCAAAAACCTAACAAAGGATTATACAGCCAACTATGAACTTGGAAATGACAGAATAGGAGATTTCATGGTTAGGGGATTCCTCTGCTTACTCCTTACCGCTCAGAAAAAAAAGAACAACAAAACACTTCAAAGCCAAGTTCCCATATATACGACACACTCCTGGTAGAGAAAAGGAGAGAATTAAGGCGGGCAAAGAGATTGGCGGTAAAGATCAACACCCACAAAAACAAAGAAAAAGCCTAACTTGCCACAAAGGCATACAAAAGTTGGCTAATAGTCTACCGTCTCAAAATGTATCAAACAGACTCAGAACATATGCTTCGAGTAATATGTGGCAGGAAACCAATGGAAATCTGGTCACTAGTAAAAGCAACAACTAATGATACTAACGATTCCCTACAGAACAACGTAGGAGAACAAAATATGGGTGGAACACTTCGCAGCACTTTTTCAAAAACCAGCCATAGACCAATGTACTTTACGAGGGAAGACATCAACACTTGGCATGTACCCCACGACTTGGAGTTGATACTGGAGAAAATCACTAAGCTAAACACCTCAGGTGCGCCATGCCCCGACGGTATCATCAACGCAGATTTTAAAGAGCATCCAAATTAATGGGCTATCTCCATCCACTAGGTGTTTAAAAAGTGTATACAAACGAGATCAATTCCTGACTCCTGGAGGACGCCAACGGTGGTTCTCATTTTTAAGAAGGGCGGAAAGAAAATCCAAGGAACTACTGTCTATTCGCCCTATTGGATGTAATCGGAAAGGTCTTTGGCTCACTGGTACTGGGACGTTTTCAATCATGGGCAAGATCGGCTGGCTGCGCAGACCTGTTCTAGGCAGGTTTTCTAAAGGATGTGGGTACAACTGCAAACATCCTGCTATTAAGCACTTTCAAGGGGAAGGTCATGGAAGGAAGCCCCAGGGTTTTCGTAGCATTCATCGACCTGTTTCAAGCTTTCAACCAGGTCAATCGCGAAACCCTATTGCAAAAACTGTCAGACTGGAAGTAACCGATAGAGATCCTAGAGCCTATACAAGCACTCCACACCAACACATCTATGAGAGTATGGTTAAATCGCTCGGGTCTTCTATCCTCTGAAAATCTAACAGCAAGTGGGCTGAGGCAGGGCTGTCTGCTTGCTTCCGCCCTATTCAACTCCTACCTGGGTGACTTTCAGTACTCTGAGAAAGTCATTAGATCCTTTCCTTGAACAATACGAGGCATAAAAGTTACACGCCTCCTATACGCAGATGATCTGATCTTGTTGGAACAGACAGCAGTCAGCCTCCAGCGACAACTAGCTAACCTATTGAAATCTATCAAGGGTGGAGGATCCAAGATGGCCGCCAGCTAGCAGGGAAGTGTGATCTCTTGCTCCGACCCTGACTGCAAATAAGCAGGCCCATCTACATGACCTGTAGGTGGGCTGGGCACTGTTGATAACAGCAGAGTGCAGTGAACCTTGCACAAAGCTATTGGGGGCTTATCGGTTAACCCACTGTTAGGCAGAATTATATGCAGTACCCTTTGGGAACACCACACACAATTAAGACTACAAGTGGCAGTACAAATTCACCTTTGGTACAAGCCTGTGCTACACAGTTAAAGTGGTAGCAGTAGCTGAGCAGCCAGACTTATCTCAAGAGTAAGTGAGCAGTATCAAATAGTTACACGAAGGACAGTGATTACTATGATTCAGGCAAACACTGACTCAAGGTTTCCAAGTAAAAGAATATACCTTTATTTCACTCTTCATTTGTATAACATTATACTATTATAAGCAGTTTAAAAATCACACTCTTAATACACTACACCACTCCCAATATGTTCCAAACAACTTAAGCTCACAAAATGAAGTGGGAGCAAAATGGCACTCCAGCAATTTAAAAACAAAGTTAATAGAAATTGAACCACACCAACAGGTAAGTACTCAGGGCAATTGAGCAAGAGGAACTACAGTGATAGAATCAGGTAAAAAAGGCTTAGGGCCAAAGTCAATGCGTCAAAGGTCTTTTGCTCAAGATCACACAGTTCAGGGTAGTTCGCGGTAATGTTCGTGCCACGGATTACGGATGAGGTTGGTTGGCAGAAAAGTTAGTTCAAATAGAAGAGAAGGACAAGCCCTCTGTTTGGAGAAAGATTTCAAACACTTTCACCGCGGCTGAACGTAACGAACAACCGGATTTGCACAGTATCTTAAAACGGAGAGGAAGCTGTAGCTGAGGCAGACGTTCCTGGTAGTTCCTGCAGGCTCACGGTTCCTGAAGCGACTGTCGGACTGACAAGAAGTAGGAAGACTGGAGGGTCTTGCACTACCCAGGGAAGAAACCAGCAGCAGAGAAAAGCAACAAATAAAAGATGCGCTCCTTAAAACCCAAGCACGGTCCAACCTTCCTGGCTATCCAGCCCACTGTAGCTCTGTACAGCGAATTCGACCAGAGGAGGGGTCCTGGCTTGCAGTTTGGGCGAACTGGTTGGTCCCACCAGCTCAAGGGAAGATGTTTCCTGGAGGATCCTCTCTGTCGTTGGATTCTGAAGATTCAGACCTCCAGCAGGGCTTCACCAGGCAGTTCAGTCGTTGTAGGGGTCCTCTTCCATCAGCTCCTCGTTGGTTCTTTCGTTCCAGTGGTGACTCTGCCTTTCCAGTCCCAGAGACCTGCTTTTTATGCGGTTTCCCCCATTCATACAGCCTGGTTGTCAATCACACTACACACAATTAAGACTACAAGTGGTAATACAAGTTCATCTTTGGTACAAGCCTGTACTACACTGTTAAAGTGGTAGCAGTAGCGGAGCAGCCAGACTTATCTCAAGAGCAAATGAGCAGTAGTAGAAATTAAACTAAAATCACACGAAAATTACACTACACACAACCAATACTCTTTGTACAGGACAACTCAAGGTAAGTACCTTATGATTAGACGGACCGGTGTTGTAAAACAAAAGACGTTACTGGGAATACATATGTAATCACGTTTTGACACTATTGACAGTTCGGTCTTACTAAAGATACGCGTATCCGCGGAAATAAATGTTACCGGGGTAAAACCACACTTATCACCTGAGTTAACAAAAGAGAGTTGGGTGCAAAAATCATAGGCAATACTTTTGTCAAGGCAGACAGAATCAGAGAACACTTGCTGACAGGGAAATACAATTCAATACGCCTGTGCCAATGTCAAGTGGAACCGGGTCCCTGTTGTTGAGGATCACACAGTCAGACAGTTCAAGATTCAACGTTGCCAGGAGCACTTGGATATTGTCAAAAGAGGAAGCAAAAGTTATAAGAGGGAAGGAAGACAAGGGCAAGCCTTGGATGAGGAGAAAAGGGTTCACCCTAGTTCCTCGAAGCTAGACACAGTACCTTATTCGTTGATGAAGCTGGTGCCACGGCAGTTGTTCCTGGTAGTTTCCTGCAGACGCACAGTTCCTGGAGCTTCAGTCGTGGGAACAAGAAGGAGGACGTCTGGAGTGAGCTGCACTACGCAGGGATGAGGCCAGCGACAGTGAATAAAAGGTGCGCTCCTTTAAAACAGGAGAGGCTATACAGATGGCTATCCGGACCACTACAGCAGTGTGCAGCGATTCCGACCAAGAAGAGGATCCTCTGCCTGTGGAAGATGAGCTGGTTGATCCCACCAGGCTCAAGGGAAGAAGACTCCGGACTGGATCTTCTCTTGTCGTTGAAAGGTAGATAGCTCAGGACTGCAGCAGGGCTTCACCGGGACTCGGTAGTTGCAGCAGCCGTCTTCTTCTCTGCTTCTCTTCGGTTCCTTGCAGTTCCAGTGGTGACTCTGACTTCCAGCCCAAGAGTCCTGCCTTTTATTCGAAAATCCCCTATTCACACAGCCTGGCTGTCAATCACACAATACTTTGCCAATAATGCCAAAGTGCGACTTGGGTTTCCACGGATACCCTGTGCAGGGGGTGACTACACCCCTCCCTCACATTCAGCCCACCTAGACACGCAGGCGCCAAGAGGAGGGCTTCTTGGTAGAAGCCTGCCAAAAGACAGGGAACAAAGAAGGCAAACCTGGTTTGCCACACAAAGTAAAACACAAGAAGGACTTTAACTAAAAGAAATGGCGAATAAACCCGACCGGGGCCAAAAGAAACAGTATTTGGTGAAGCAGGTTTATGTTCAAGGCTACTATAATAGCCTGGAACAATACCACGTTTATATAATATAATCACGGTAGAAAAGTTAGGGTAGATACCACTGCCACCAGCCAAGTCTAAATGTCAAAAGAGCTAAACAAAGCTCAGAGAGGCACAGACGAAAAGGGATAGGAATTAACCCTTTCCAGTACTCCATGTAAGATGGGGTGTACTGGGTCTGTAGTTTTAAATGACTGCATAAAATAAATGGCAACTTTACCTGCTTCTGGGGGACAGTAGTCAGCCCCAGAAAATTGGAGTCAGTGGGAAATCTAAAAGACTACCCTGTGTCACTGCACTGAAGGTGCTGTGTACCACATAAAAACATGGGTCTCATGGAGTGATGTCCTCCAGAGCCCACTATGGCACAAACAGTAAACTACACATGACAGTCACCCAGCCAATCAAACAGGAGTGCGATTTGGGTTACCAAGGGAACCCATGGCAGGGGTCCTAAGACCCCTCCCTCACATCCTGCCTACCCAGACTTTCAGGCGCCTTAAGGAGGGCTTCTGTGCAGAAGCCCGCAAAAAGACGGCAAACAAAGGGACAAAATCTGGTTTGGCGCACAGAGTGAAACACGAGAAAGACATTTACAAAAAGAAATGGTGAATAAACCCAGCCGGAACCGTAATAAAATATATATGGTCAAACAGGTTAATGTTTGAAGCTAATGTAATAGCCTAAAACCATACCATGGTTATTTAAGATAACCGCGGAATAAAAAATAGGATAGTTACCACTGCCACCAGCCAAATCTGATGTAAAGGGAGCGAAACAATGCTCCAAGAGACACAGACAAAAAGGGATAAGAATTAACCCTTTCCAATACTCCATGTAAGATGGGGTGTACTGGGTCTGTGGTTTAAAGTGACTAAAATAAAGTTAATGGCAACTTTATCTTTTCTGGGGGACAGTAGACAGCCCCAGAAAATTGAGTCAGTGGGAAGTCTCAAAGACAAATGCAGGATCTGGGGTAGGGTGGGCACCGCTTGGGTTTTATATAGTTCACACGTTCAATTATTTCTACAATTTTATCGGAGATCACCCTTAAGCCTAGGCACAAGGTAATAGCAACATCCAAAAAGAAGGGACGGACAACTTCCGTTCCTGGGTGAGCTCACTCTGAAAACCCCCTCCAGGGTTTAATTCAATGCTTTTATCCAATTAATTCCCCTTTGTACATTCAATGTGTTTTCAAGTCATGAATTCACAATTCCTTGTTTGATTTCTGATTTTTCCAAGTATCCTTATTTATTCCTGACTCATCAGTGTCACATAATATGAGCCAATGCATTTCAGACCTGCGTCCACCATCAGGGCTATTAACACTGATCGCCTTTTGTCCCCCAAACAGTATTTTTACTCTGTCTCATTTCCCCTTGTGAAAAAGAGGAAAAGCTGGCGGCCTGCGCCACAAGGAGGAGACGCTGCATTCCCCACCAGGAGGATGGGAGGTGCCCGCCCACGAGCCACGCAACAGGGAACCACCACAGGCGGCGTCGGCCGCATTGAGAGGTGAGCTGTCCCTCCCCCAGCATGCCAGCTGACAACGCTGGCCGCCCACTACAGCGTTGCTGCCCCCCCATCGGGCCCGCAATAAGGAGGCTGTTGACGCCAGAACAGGACAAAGGAAAGGGGCGTGCCCTAAACAACCCAGGCCCGCAACGGTGATAAAAAAAAATAAAAAAAACATAACACACTGCACCACAGTGGGAGACAGCCACCGAGCAGCATCAAAAGGGGGCACACCACGAATACCCTGCCACACAGCAGGTATCAAGTCCACATTGTCGTCAAGCAGGGTCCCTTTTGTCACCAGTGTCGCTTCACCAGCAGCCCCACAAGGGGAGGGGAAGCGAAAGGAGTGGCTGGTCAGCCGGGCCCCTGCAATTTTGGAGCCTACCGACCCACCCCATCGAGACATATGGCCCCTGGTGCCCCCAGATGTGGTCCTGCCGGCGGGTGAACGCTGAACTGTCCTTAAAAGTTGCCAAAGGAAGTCGGGCTGTTACCTCCATCAGACCATGGACTTGGACGATGTGGCCCCTGGGCCTCCCCAGGTGCAGCTTTGCCGGTTTTGTTGACTTTGATGTGGCTGTCCGAACTGACCAGTGGTGAGGACACAGGCTGGCGTCCTGCAATTCCAGGACTGCGGAGGATGGACATCGTCACCGACATCCCCAATGAGGACTCCGGACCTGCAGACACGGACTGGTTTTAAAATGGCTCCATGGGTGGGAGGTGTGGGGCAGTGCACATCTGAACACACGGCATGCTTCACATGGTGCTAGTAGCTTTCATCAGTGTGTTGTGATTATAGAACCACTCACCCAGGTTAATAGAAGGTGTGAAAATTAGTAGAGTGGTTCAAGTAGTAGTAGTTGTGGTTAGGTTGGGACTTTGGGGTTTTTGTTTTGTTGTTATGGAAAAGGAGGAGTGTTGCATGACACCCCTGTAGGAGGGCATGGTATCTCCCAGTGTGTCTGTTGTGGTCACATGGTTCCCCATGTGACCAAGTTAATAAAATGCAGGAGCTGCTTCTGGCTCAGGAGTCCAGACCAAACTGACTCCGATGTCGTTCTTGTTCTGCGCCATGCTGGCGCCACACTGCGTGCTGTAGGCCCGGGGACGGGGCCCAGCGCGAGCCAGGGTGATCCCTAGGCCATGTGACCATGACTGTTTGTGGCGACCCGGCCTGGGTGCCTCCAGAGCCGGGGCCATCGTGTGCTGGGTGTCCCCAGCCACGTGTGGGCCTCCAGTGACCTGAATAGGCAGTAGCAGGAGGAATATGTTGGTGGAGACGAGGGCCAGGCAGTTTTCCCCCCTTTTGACAGACTGAATGCTCTATGTCTGTGAGGGAAGGGGCGTCCCTCAATCATATGGAAAGTGCGGCCCGACCATGATGGAAACTGCGAGAAGGGAAAATTAGTGTGAGATACGGAGCACTGCAACAACATTAGGAGGGGCCGACGCATACTTGAGGAGGAAGCATTGCATTAATCATTGATCTTAGCGGACAGTGACGGCACATAGACATAAGATAAACTGTATTAAAGGGACTGCAGTACTACAGTGACCGTATTGCAGGGTGAGGGCACACAGTGAGAAAGGCAGGATACAGTGGATGCTTGTTGAGAAGCAATCTGCTTATCGGACGCGAAACAGTAGGTGCCATCTAATGTGTCTGTGATTCCGGGAGGTGATACTGACTCCGTTCTGTGGATGACTGCTAAATACCATGATGTAGATGTTGCTATGCTGCATGTGAGATGAGGGCTAAAGTTAAGACTAGCAGCTCTCTGACATTGAAATGGCAGCTATAGGCATAGCTAGAGGGAACTCACAGAGTGATATTATATGGAACAGTGGATATGCTGGTGAGAGAGGAAGATTGCTTAATTGCTGGCATTAAGGGAGCAAGTGGAGGATATGACAAGGGCTATGCTGTGACTGGATTAATGCATGAAGTAGGTGCACCATACAGCCTTTGTACCGCTTATAAGGCGTGAACAGTTATAGCTTGGCGACTGAAGTTCGTAGGGGAATTGTTGTAGACATACTGGAGCACTTCGCTGGATGTTGATAGCAGTACCCCGCAACAACTATAGGTGTAGATTCCGATCAAGGATAAGTGCCCAGATAGACTAAGTTTAATTATAATTGAAATATATTGGTTCTACTGTAAGTAAGCATATATGGTTGACCGGGCCCTAATGCCAAAATCAAAAGACAAAGGTGTCCACGCTAAACGGAGGCAACCATAGGCAGAACAAGATCTGTTGCTAGCAAGGTGTTGGAAATAAAGTGGAGAAACGCTGACAAGCTCAAGTAAAAAGCGCAGTGGGGAGGGAGAGAAAAGAGAAGTAATGGAATCCGGTGAAATGGTGTTTAGTAAAGAGGACCTCAGAGAATGTTTGAAAGAGATCGAAGGGGGGATAACAGACAATGTTCAACAGCAATTTACTTTGCTGCAGTTAGAATTGAGATCCTCCTTGACGGAAGTTAAGGGGGAATTAAAAGAGCTGGGTGGAAGATGTAACAGAACAAAGCTGACAGAGACTTTGGAAGAGGTCTGAATAAATAGTGAACTGTTGGAACATCTGGCAAGAGTCATAATTTAGAGTTACAGACTGAAGATTTAGAGAATCGATCAAGAAGATCTTGGTATTAGTGGCCTTGCAGAAGCAAAGGGAGAAAGAGGTGTTAGGAGGGGTTACTGTGCAGAAGGATGGAGCAATAATACTAATGGGAGAAGTGTTTGCAATCAGAAGCAGATTTATCTGTGATAAATCCATTCATAGTTTTATCATATAATGTTAGGGGATTGAACTCCCCGGCGTAGCAGAGAAAGGTGGAAATGATTATTAAGTGAGAAAATTTGGATATCATAATGTTGCAAGAGACGCTTATTAGAAAAATGGACAAGGCGGTGGAGAGATTACGCATGTTTGATAGATTATACCAATCCAATGCAGTGGGGAAAACATTGGGGGAAATGATAGGCTTCATAAATTGGTTAAAGTTTGTCCAGCGACAAAAAGCAGACCAGGAGGGTAGATATGTGTTTGTACAGATACAAATGGCGTACAAGTGGATCACATTAGCAAAAGTGTATGCGCCAAATATGGGCAAAGTGACATATATGCGAGAAGTTTTAAGTAATTTGGAAGATTTTGTAAGGGGTGACATAATACTCACAGGGGATTTTAAAATGGCTGGGATCCCAGACTGGATAGGAGCGGAGGTGGGGGGAAAGGTATAATACAACCTTCTCGGGTGTTGAAGAGGAGTGTTCAGAATTTGGCATTGGGGGATGTGTGGAGGATGGTAAAAGGTGATGAGACGGGATATACATATTCTTCACATATCTATAATTCTCTATCGAGAATAGATTGTGTCTGGGTAACAGCAAAACCTCTGGGAGAGGTGAAGTTAATGGATGTGGGATCAATAACTCTGTCAGATCACGCCCCCCTTATGCTTCAGTTTAGAAATATTGGCCCACGGGCAGGGTTATGGGCTTGGACATTTTCCTAGCGATCTTCTGTATGATGAGAGGCTAGCTAAGGATATACGGTCTAAAATTGAAGAATATTTCTTCATAAATGCTACTCATGTGTTGTCACCTGAATCTTTATGAGATGCCTTTAAAGCAGTGACTCGAGGAGAGCTTATAGCACCCAAAATACAGAGGGGAAAAACAGAAGTAAAAGATGGAAAAAGACTTAAGTACGGGAAGCCCAAATAGCTATTGACAACAAGAGAACACGGGTGTTAATTAATACATTAAAAGAGTTAAATTATCAATTTAATCTGTTGAGGACAAGGAGGGCAGAGAGATCATTATTGCTAACTAGGCAAAGGTATTATATCCGGGCCAATAAAGCGGACAAATTGCTGGCTCGATAGCTGAGAGGTGCGCAAGCACCAAAAATGATACAGCGAATTACACAATCCGATGGGTCAATGGTCACGGGAAAGAAGGCGAGAACGGAAGCATTCGCCCAATATTATGAAGTATTATATGCATCAAACTCTCCAGGTGATATAGAGATACAGATATATTTTAGCTCAACAAATATGCCTAGAATAACTTTAGAGGAGCGGGAACATTTAGATAAAGAAATAAATGAGGAAGAAGTGTTGACGGTGATAAAGGCTTTACCGATAAACCAAGCTCCGGGACCCGACGGGTTCCCGGCAATTTTTTATAAGAAATATGCCAAGCAGCTGGCCCCGTTATTGAAGGACTTATTTAATGTGTTAGGGGTTAAAGGTTCAGTGATGGCATCAATGTCGGAAGCTAGGGTGGTAGCCTTTGGTAAACCTGGGAAAGATCTGACGAGGTGTGGGTAGTACAGACCCATTGCCCTGTTAAACATTGATGCAAAGTTATACACGAGTATTCTGGCTGCAAGGTTGGCATTGTGCGTACCTACGCTGATACATATGGATCAATCAGGGTTTATAACAGGTAGACAAACGCCAGATAACATTAGACAGGTTTCTCACCTATTGGAAAAGGTTCACATTAAACAGATCCTTGCAGTAAGGGTGTCGCTGGATGCCAAAAAGGCGTTTGATCATGTAGAATGGCCTTTTTTATTTAGGGTAATGAGACAAATGGGTGTGGGGACTACATACATCCAAATGGTATGGGCTAATTATCAGGCTCCCTCATTACGATTGGCAATTAACAAACAGCTATCACGTAGTATAACAATAAGTAGAGGTACCCACCTGGGGTGTCCGTTATCCTCTCTCTTATATGATATATATTTGGAGCCATTTTTATGCAGGATCAGGATGAGAGAGGAAATACAGGGTATTAGGTTTGGGAGTGAGATACATAAGATGGTGGCTTTCGCAGATGATATGTTGTTGATGATGCAAGACCCTAAACAGTCAATACTAGCATTATTTCAGGAAATGGCAGAAATTGAATGGGTAGCAGGGCTAAAGGTTAACATGGGAAAGTCAGAGCTTTTGGACTTAAGTTTATTTCCTTCCCAGAAAAAGGCGCTGACTTCCTACTCGCCATTCATAGTAGCGGATAACTATATAAAATACTTGGGAGTTAATATAACAAGGACGGTGTCTCAGTTGTATGAGTGCAATTATCCACAAACGCTACAACAGGTGAGAAAGGATTTAGGGAATTGGAACCCAATGCAAATTTCATGGCTGGGAAGGATAGCCACGATTAAAATGGTGACTCTCCCCAGTTATTGTATACATTTCAGACTCTTTAAGCCCCTAGGTCTTATTTTAACGCACTCAATAAAGAGATCAGGAGATGTATATGGCGGAATAAAACGCAGAGAATGGCTTTTCATGTTTTAACGGCTGTTAGAGAAAATGGGAGAATGGAATGCTGTATTTTGAGAAATATTTTGAGGCAGCACAACTACGAGTGCTCCAAGCATGGTTTACTAAGAAATTGTGGGTACAAATGGATAGAGCAGTAGCACGGACCCCGCTGGAAGGGGTGTTATGGCTGAAGAGACAGAATAGACCTCCAAATACACGGGCTAGTCAAGTGCTGTCGGTGGTCTTGGAGGTATGGGATCAGATTATTGACAAAGGGGCTCTATCTACACATCCGTCACCATTTACTTCATTGTTTGAGAATCCACAATTCTATGCAGGGACGGTGAGTTGCTCATTTAAACAATGGCTCAGTGTCGGCTGTACAGAGATGGGGGATATGGTGCAGGGAGGAGTTATTTATTCGTTTGAGTAGTGTAAACAAATAATGGGTTTAGAGGAAAGGGATAGATTGGAGTATTACCATTTGCGACATTGGCTAACTAGACCAGAGGTGTGAGAAGCTGTGGGACGACAGCTTACATCATTCGAGAAATGTACTCTCACCCACTCAGGAAATAGAAATGGTGTCAAAGTTATATTCGATTCTGAAGGAAGAGAAAAGGGACAGACCTGGGGACCTGCAGAAATGGGGAAAAACATTGGAAATAGACTTAATGAGGGAATATTGGGAACATTCCTGGAAAAATATACGCAAATTAACGAGATCTATACAGATAAGAGAGGTATGGTATAGGGTCATGTATCAATGGCACTACACTCCTGAGAAGTTACGCAAAATGTTTCCGATTTCTACAGAGGAATGCTGGCGAGGGTGTGGAGAATGCGGGGATTGGCGACATATTTGGTGGACCTGCCCAATATTGGAAAGCTTTTGGGGGGAGATTACGAACCAGATAACTAAATCATTTCCCCCAGTAGACAAATGGGCTCCTAAAGTATGGCTGTGTGGTTTATTTGACCCGGAAAATAGCCTACCAGTGTAAGGCTTTTATGTTGATGGTTATAGCATCATGGTTGGTTATAGCAACTTCCTGGAAACAGAAGAAATCGCTGCGTGTCCGGGATTGGTTGATTAATCTGTGGGGGTTTGTAGCTATGGAATGGATGACGTATAATCTTCAAGGGGAACAAGGAAAATTCCACCAAGATTGGGCGGCAGGGTTGGATTATCTCAATGGGTACTTTGTACAGCAATGATGTGCACATAATCTGAGGATTTTGAATATTATGTAAATGTAATTTACAATTTAAGTGAACAGTTTAAATAGTTATGTCCGGGTAGGGGGCAGGGGTGTGTTAATTGGGTTAAGGGAAGGATAGACGTGGGAGGGGGAGAATAAAGATGTTTGTTTGAAAAATGCTAATAAAAATAATGTTTAAAAAATGAACTATATCAATAGTAATAATCTGGAGATCAACAAAGAAAAAACAAAAGTCATGTCCTTCGAGAGAGAGTTAAGAAAACCAAAATACTTCATTGATACCTGGAAGGATCACAGATAGAACGAGTGAAAGAATTTAAATACCTTGGCGTGACACTGAACAACAGCACAGTAGAATCCCTGATGCAAGCGGTCCTCTTTGATAGTATAAAAAACTGGCTACTCAAACAAAGGCTGTCAACAGAAAATTCGGCCGATTCTCTACAATACCGATTCTAAACAATACCGATTCTAAACGTCTATAAGGCAAAGGTGATCCCCTCACTGACATATGGAGCCGAGGTAATGGCAAAAATTCCTGAAATAATTTGGCTGAGACTAGAAAGTTACTTCTGGCGACGAGTTCTGGGCCTCCCAACATCTACACCAATGGCATCCATACGTCTGGAACTGAGCTTGTTTTCACTCCAAGCAATGGTTGACCAGAACAGCTTGATGCTGTACAGGAAGACACTCTTACCAACTCGACCAACGTTTTTTGACATCATTAACAACAAACTAACGGGGGGGTAATAAAAGATTGCTGATGAATTGGTCAAATGAAAACAAAGGTAAACTAGAAGAGATTGGCTGTACTGAAGATTACCTCAGACAAAACCCAACAAAAGTCAGGAACAAACTAGAAGAATGGGACTGGATACGGACCATTGATACAGCATCTACAAATAAACTGACAACTTGCCTACCGATGAACACACAAAGACTAAAGCAGCTCCCAAAATACATGAAAACATTTCCTAACAGAGCACTTTGAAATATCTTTTTGAGGGCACGTCTGAACCTACTATTGACAAACGAAATCATGGCAATTAGAGGAAAGCCAACTTCAAACAAATGTCCACACTGTGAAACAACAGACCAGGTCGAAACAGTGAGACACTTACTACTATCCTGCCCAGGCCTCAATCAAATCAGAAATACCTACTTGGGTCACCACTTTTCAAAACTGCAATGATGAAGATGATTGGGGGACACGTCTAATGAGTGGAGATAAAACATCACTAGTAATCGCAGTGGCATTATTATTTCAAAAGATTGCGCTTTAATAATAGAGAGTCGTAATTAAATAAGGAAATAAGGAAACAAACACAGGCGATGGCGGAGGATGTTGAGCTAAGTCTGAATGGATTAACAAATGTTATCAAATTCTTCAGAATGAAATGTGGGGCATTCTCTTGTTGTTTTCCTTTTGTAAAAATTGTAAATCAATTGAATCAGATAAAAAATAAAAAATACTCAAGTCAGGTGAGTCACTCTTAAGCCTGGATCCCCCTCAGCGGAGCTCAGTTCCTCTGCTCCAAAACCTATAGAATATCTTTTCTCGGGTGACCCACGGTTCACCCTGGATCCACCTCAGCCAGGCTCAGATACCTTTTACACAATTAGTCTCCCTCAGCCGGTGTTATGCTCACCTGGTATCCATGGGGGCGCCGCACGATACTGGGTGGAGGCCTAAGCGCTACTATCCCGGAGCCCTCTCTGCTTGGCTATGTGCCAGATGTTGAGTAGCGCCTATAACAGGAGAATGGAGGATTAAGTTACTGGTTCTGTGATGGGTGGACTCCCACCTCCCTCTGGTCCAAATCCCCTCCCTTTGGGTTATTGCTCACCTTAGGTTTTTGTGCGTTGAACTCTCCATCCTGCGTCTCTTTGCAGGGGCGCGTGGTTGGTGCAGGCGTTCCGTGGTCCTAGTTGCTTCACTAGTTTGTGTGCCCTTATGTCAGGTCCAGACCGGCTGTGACTCTGACTCTGCTTGCTGTCTTCCAGGTGAGATATAATGTCTTTTCCGTCTTTATTCTGTCTCTTTCTTTCCCTCCGTTTTCTCTGTCTTCGCCGCGTCTTGCTCCACTATGCTGTTCCCTAACAATGTCTCTTTTTGTTTTCACAGGGATGGTTGTGATCTCGGAGTTGCTGCGCTGATGGCGAAGACCACAGTGAGTTATTGATGCGCAGAACGCTGCACTGTTTATTGGTGTTAATTGCTAACCTGTGTTCTCTTCTCTTTGTACAGGTTGCAGTGATGTTCCGGAGTAATGAGCGATTGAAGCGCTGCTTGCCCACGTAAGTGCTTTGTTAATGCTGACCTTGTTCTTTCTCCCTTGCAGGTTGCGGTGAAACCCGGAGATGGGCAAGGTAAGAGAAGCGCAGGGTGCTGCCAGGACTCGCTGCTTGCCCAGGTAAGGATTGTTATTAATGCTGTCCTTGTTTCTTTACCTTTGCAGGTTGCGGAGAACTTCAGAAATGGGTGAGGTAAGCGAAGCGCATGATGGATTCAAAACCGGTTACCTCACAGGTAAGTGTTCTTGCTTGCTAATGCTGTTCTTGTTCTTCCAGGTTATTAATGGAATACAGATCTAGGGCTTCAGGATCGGGCCGCCGGAGAAGCAGATGAGAAGGAGATGGACACAGTGAGCGTTATGCTGCAGGAGTGCAGAATAACGTGAAGCGTGTTCTGCTGTTTGGGTGTGGTTTAAATAGCCCAGGTAAAGTAGTTCCAGGCCAAGTAGTTCCAGGCCCAGCCACACCCAAAACACTAGACCGCATGGCTTGGTTCTAAAGAACTGAGCTGTGTAATAGGCCTCCATGTTGGATTAAGGTCCAAAACTGGTATTGCTTTATTCCTGATAATGAGCCTGGTGCCAAAGGCACCAGGACTGACTCCATGAATGTTTCTGATGGATTTGTAAGGCCCTTGGGGCCAGTGTGAAGGGCTTTAGCCCCACTGCTGCCAGGTGGCTGTTATACCTGAGGGGGTCAGGGGCATGGATCATGACAGCCAGGCTCGGACCAATTGCAGTTCGTATTAGCTATCAAAGACTTTTGAATGTCACAGGGTGACCCGTTGCAGGACCACTTCGATTTTATAGTTCACAATTTTACACTCTCAGTTGGATACCTAACAGAGACCTTCGAATGAGCACCCACATGGTGCCGGACCACTCTGTATATGACATTTATTTTGGTTTCAAAAGTTCAATTATATTCGCATTGCTCATCACATACACCTCATACCCTGTTCTTTGCAGATTTTGTCATACAATGTTGCTGCTTGCAACCTTGGTTCTAACACAGACTGGTCTGCTATCAGTTTCCCCGACTCACCGGCTGTGCTGAATAATAGCGCTGCTTTGATGTAGGTGTAACGCTCACCTGGTTCCCACGGAGGCGCGGCGTCGAAGGCGCAGAACTCTGGAGATGGACAGGAAGGGCCCCTCTATTCTGGCTTCCCTGGCTCGTTGGATACCCTCCTGTGCGTGAAAAGGGAATATTACCAACTGTGGAACAATGCTCAAGCCTCCCACTCCCTTCCAACCCTCCACAATACCTCCTCCACGATTCCCCGTGAAGCCTCACCTTAGGGTTTGGAAGGATGAGCTCTCCATCCTGCTTCTGATGCAGGGGCGCGTTGAAACCCAGTTACTTCACTGGATTGAGGATTGATGGGAGTTCAGGTAAGCTTGACTGTTCAGGTAAGGCGCTGTTAAAGTTCTGTTCAAAAGTTCAAGCTTAATAATAATGTTTGTTGTCTAATTGCAGCAAGCGCTAATGCTTATGTCTTTTTCCCCTTAGGGGCCGGGGTTCGGAGTGCCGGAGATATGGCGCCGACCCGAAGTGAAACAGTTCTGGATGAGCGCGCAGGTAATGTCTTTGCATTCGCTCATTCAATGTCTTTGTCTTTTTTCCCCACAGGGGCCGGGGTCCGGAGATGCCAGGAAGCGGCAGGACCCGAAATGCAGTGGGAATAATCCAATAGGTAAGACTTAAAAGGAAACTGAGTTTTCCTTATTCCTTTTCTCCCTCTCACCTTTGTTCTTGTCTTTTTTCCTCTAGGCGCCGGGGCGTAGCTGAATCCGGAAGATCGGTGCTGAAGATGGAGGCGCCTTGCAAAGGTGAGTAAAATGCAGCGCTGCAGCGATCGAAACGAAATGCCTTTAAAATGATGTCTTCCTTTTCAGGGCCGTTGGAGAAATGACTCCGGGATGCAGATTTAGCAGGTAAGGGCTTTTCTTCTCCTATTCTCTTCCTTTCTCCCCTTGCAGGTGTTCCAGGGTGCTGGCAGGCGTGGCTGAAGTCAGGATGCAGGAGCTGACACGGTGAGCGTCCAGCTGCTAGGTGCAGAACAACGCAAAGCATGCGTGGCTGTTCGGGTGGGGTTTAAATAGCCTTGGAAGAAGTTCCTGGTATGTATCCTTCCACCAATCAGGTATGTATCCTTCCCCGACCACGCCCGGGTGGTGAAGTAGTCCTACAGGTTAAGTAGTCCCATTCAGGCCTCAAGAGGGCCTGGATGAAGCAGCAAGGTCTGCATCAGGTAAGTGTGCACCCAAGCACTTAAACACATATCCTCTTCTATGAGCCTGGCGCCTAAGGCGCCAGGACTGGGGTCCGCTATGAGCCTGGCGCCTAAGGCGCCAGGACTGAGTCCAAAGGGCCCCGACTTGGGCCCGCTGAGACTTCCCTGGGGAAAATGATGTCTGCCTCTGGGGTTGCTGGGCCCGGCCTGGCTCCTTAGAGGTAGGCATCATGACAGTAGGAGCCAAGGACAGTACCACAGCAGCAATTGCTCCTCCCCACCTTGGCTATCGATGCGGGAGAGCAATGGGTACCTTTGACACACAATGCACCTTTCTTCAGCTTTAATTCCTGCTCTTATGTTTCTTATTCTCGAGGGCTCGTGAAAGTTGCAGTTTTCCTCCGAAAAGTCCAAGGGCAATTCCCTCCTTGCAACCCTTTCATGTCTTGCCATCTTTCTCCCCGTATTAAACTGCCATCTCGGGACTGCTGCTTCTTCGTGTGTTTTGCCTTGCTCAGCAGTGCTTTCATGCTCCACCTTTTATCCTTGTGGGGAAGTGTGATGGAAGTCAGGTGTGTTTAATTATCAGTAATTGCCTGACTCTGCCTGACCCTTGTGTTGGGACATGTTAGTCCGGTTTCTCTCACAGTGAGCTGTCTGTGAGAAAGTGTTTGTGTCGGGAAAGGGGAGGAGTTGAGTTCCTAAGTATCCTACCTGGTAGGATGGGGAAAAGGTGTTGTAGAGAAGGGGATACCGCGTCTCACCATCTGGTGTCCCACTGCTCGAAGACCACTCAACCCGGTGATCCTCCCACACTGTTACACCCCCAGGAACTGGATTTAAATGCAATGGCCGTGTCCTGGCGATCTGGATGATAGATCCCCGGGGACTAGCGGGTGAGACACCTTTTGGTTTCTCACAGCACCCACATGGCGCTGGACTACTCTGTCTACGTATTTTTCTTGGCCTCTGTAAGGAAGGCATGGTATCAAAGCAAGACAGACACAAGTGATCACAGTTCAATGGTGTTTATTAAACTGTAATAATGGGTGAGATAAACACTTAATTTAAACCTAAATCTAAGATGGGAGCAAGCTACTGTCATGATTCCTGCCCCTCATGTCCCCAGCCCTCCAAGATGTCAGGCTGGAGCCAGGCCACGATCACCTACATGGCCCTCAAGGGCCTCTCCATCCCTCCAAAGACCCATTTGGAGTCAGACTTGGCGCTTGTGGCACCAGACTCACTCCCTTAGGATAACATTGGGGATTGGACCTGTAGTGCATTGATGGGGACAAGATGGATGCCCCCACATATTTCGGTTCCCAGAAGTGCATGTGCGGTCTAGTCTTTTGGGCGTGATTCAGCCCAGAGACACCTGGGATACCCAGAGACTATTTAAGCCACACCCAGGCTGAGAAACATGCTTTGCGTTTTCTGCACCTGCAGCGTGACACTCACCGTGTTCGGATCGGTCTCTAGTAGGCCTACATCTTTCTTCTGCACTCAGCTCCTGCAAGAACAAGAACACTGTTAGGAACAGCCTTACCTTGCGGCACTTCTGCCCATCATTCATCGCTCCTTCTGTTCTACTGGCATCTTCGGCCGTGTCATTCCCATCCCGGCACTCCGCTTCCTAAGGAAAAGGGAAAAGAACAGAAAAAAGGCATTAGAAAGCATTCTGCAATCTTTGCTTATTTTTAAATACTGTACAAGCTTCAAACGCTTACCTGAATCCCAGCCGCTCTGGGGGAACTCTGTCTCTGGAACTTCTCATCCATCTGCAAGAGGAAAAAGACACTCCAGGTTAGCATGGAAACATCTAGAGGAGCTGCATACCGTGCGTACCCACCGCATTTGTTCTTCATAACCGGTATCCACGCTGAAAACGTCGCGGCACCTAAAAGACACAGAAAAAGAACTCAGTTCAATGCAAATACGAAAGGGGTGAATCGCGCATCGCGCTCTCAGTCACCTTCAGTGCTACTCATCTCAGAAGCACGCCGCCATCCGGGACGCCGGCCATCATCTAAGGAAGGAAAGGAACGAAGTTAGAGAACTGTTCAAAAGACTCATTATACTTACCTGCCGGACTCTTGCCATTGAAGTAACTAGGCACTTGCGAGCCTGCATCAATCAACGCGCCCCTGCGCTGAAAGCAGGACGGAGAGCACACTATTCAAGAACACAAGGTGGCCTGTGGATCAAAGGGAAGGGTTGGACCCTGGGGAAGAAGGGGTTCAAGCACACAGAGACAATAGGGAGTTAAACTCTACCAATCCTGTGTTTCAGGCCCAGTCTGCAGTCGAATAGCTCCAGGGAAGGGTTTGAGGTTGTAAGAGGTCAGAATAGGCTGAGTGACGTCCTCGTGGATACCAGGTGAGCGTTACAGCTACGACCATCAAATAATAATACAGTGCTTTTAGAGTCTAGTGAAATAAAAAAGGGCCTATACTAAATACAAATATTGCCAACCCTTACAGCTATGCTACAAAATAGTGTGGGATAATGTTTCACATGAAAAAAAGAAGTGTTCCCAAAATGATATGTCAGGATTTTATGGCTGGAGTCTTCCTTCCCCATGTTTTTAGCATGGGGCAAGGCGGGACTCTTGAGCACATAATACTCCTGGGCTTCTCTGGCATAAGCTCACAGTTCCTTTTCACTATATCAGGACCTTCTGTGCCCAGTTCTCTTCTCATGCAATGTCTCTTGCTTCAGAGAGCCTGACATGCCAAAACAACAAAACAAAGAGTTCCTTATGGTAATCTTCACGTCAGGTGATTATTCCTCTCCCTAGGATCCCCCTCAGCCGGGCTCAGATCCTCTTCTCAGCGTTAGCCTTTCAAGGCCATATCACAGTTCGCATTATTCCCCTCAGCCAAGCGCAAACGCCAGTTTCACAATTCCCTCGGTCGGGTTCACACTTTCACAGTTCACAATTTCTACCACGTGTCAAGGACTTTCAATTGTACAAGGGATTTGGCTGGACCCTTGTATGACCACCTTGACACCTCACATGGCCTGCTCTGTGGCCTCTTTGTACTTGTAGTTTTAATATCTTTTAACTCAATACTTTCTTTGTTCAGGAGAGGGGGGACCAGCCAGAGACCTTTTGAATAAGTGCCCACGTGGTGCCGGATCTCTGGTACCAAGTTTGTTCACAAAAGTCCTCTGTATCTTAATCTTCTTGATGTTGCCACTGCAACCTTGAGCCTAACACAGTCTGGGCTACTATCAAGTTCTTCCGACTCATCGGCTGTGCTGAACTCTGAGTTTCTTTTGCCACTGGAGTCAAGGACAGTACCACAATGTCAACTGCGTCTCCCCGCCCTGGCTATCAGTGTGGGAGGGCACCATGTACAACTGACATCCGTCACACAATTTGCTTGCTGCGATTGCCGGTCTTATGTGCTCTTAACTCTTATATTAAGGGCAGCTCTCACATGGGCGTCCGAAGCCAAAGGGTTCCTCCTCTTCCTTTCTACACCCCTCTCCTCACCTTTTGTTAATCTCCGGCTCTACCAGAAATGTTGGTTAGTATTTCTTTGGGAAAGTCGACCCTGGAAAAATACGCTAAAAGGTATTTAAGCATTTGTTGTGTGGTATTGTTCCGTATTAGGAATCCATTGGGGTGTCTGGTTGCATAGTCAACAATCACAAGGACATATTTGTTGCCTAATCTGGATGTTTCTAAAGGTCCAATGATGTCCATCCCGATTCTTGAAAAAGAGACTTCTATGATTGGTAAGTGTTATATCGTGACTGTCCGTGGATGCTGTGAGCTGGTGATGTCATGTGGAGTGTTGCTTTGTGAATGTTAGAATGTTTACCCAAGGGTTTCACATCCAGGCAGTTAGAGCTCCCCAGCCTGGGTGATGGAGCAGGTGTTATGTCCTGTCCATTTATGTACTTATACTTTTGTATCTGTAACTTAAGTACTTGTCAATAAAGCTAAGAGGTTACTACAAGAAGCCTTGAAGTCACTTCATAACAACGGCGATGAGTTGGTCTTAAAAAGGAGAACCTGTGCGTGCAAGAAACAGAAGTAAGCTGGAGAAGCCTGCTGCGAGGGGTGCAGGAATGAAAAGGACAAGAAGAAGGACAACACTGCCCCCAAGACAAGTAAGAACCATCACCCAAGCCATAAAAAGGGGGAAGAAGAGAGCCCCATAGCAGGCGGGATCATTAGCCCATAAGCTGGAGGGAGAGCAGGGTCCCAGGGGCTGAAGAGAGAAGCTGGGACATAAGGAGAAAGGAAAAGCTGTGCTCCATAGGGTGAAGAAAGGAGCTGGCCCATAAAGAGAAAAAGAGAAGCTGTGCATGTTAAGTAAAAAGGGAAGTGTCTGTCTTTAAAGTGAAGTGGGAGAAAGTGCATCCATAAATTGAAGTGAAGAAGTTTATCCCCATAAAACGAGAAGTGAAACGAGAAGGGAAGCAGCGCTCAGAAGTCAATAGGGGTAGCTTAAGCCCATAAAGTCAAACGATCTAGGGGGAAGGAACATCCCACCGTTGTCTAGGGTAGGGCTTAAAGAAGGAGTAAGCCTCAAACCGTGGGTGGTTCCCAAAGGATGAGAAGGAGAACCTTGAAGAGTGGAGGCCGTGCCCTTGGTACCGTCTGAGAAAGGATGTGAAAACTATATGTTCTGCTGAATTTGTGTATTAGGGCTCAGGTGAGGAAGAGAGTACCGTAACGTTTTCTCATGGAGCCTGAGCAGAGGAACGTGTCGGGGATGACCGTTGGTCAGCGGGAGCTCAGCGATGCTCCGCTGTGACTCTGTGACTGATTACATCACACGTGTGACAAGGGAAGTTGGCGAAGCAATGAAATAAAGATGGCAACGTTCCGTGAGTGGATGTTGCAGGCGTATGTTATTAGCAGTGTCGCAAGACCCTGAAGTCCCATAGCAGGTGATACGCAGCAACTCCCAATAAGACGGGAAGTGTTGCAGAGGTTGAGTAAAGGACCTGTCCTGTCGAACGTATAACGTGATGGCGTCACATGGCGGTATCCGGAAGGCACTCAAAACAAACCGCTGCACAGAGGAGAAGAAGCCGCTCTGCCTCATGCCTTGAGGTGTACAGTAGTGGCCAACGTTAAATGACAATTGCAGAGTCATGCGCCGTGTACGTTAGGAAGGGGGCTTGTGTAGTAAACTGTTTCTGGAAGTTACCAAGTCAACGAAGAAGAAAGCGAAAGGAGGCCTTGTTGCTTTGGAATGCAGAAATTAGAACAATGAAGGAGTTTAAGTTAAATGGAACTGCTGCGTAGTATCATAACGCAGCGCAATAATAAGAAGTTGTGTTTGTGCCGCGTAGTGATGTAACGCAGTATTTTGTGCAATGCTCTATGAAGATATGGAACTGAGGCAGAGCATTGTAAGATAAGCAGTGTCAGTACCATAGATTTGCCTGCGCAATGGCAAGTAACGTATCATTTGAACACAGAATGCGTCATGGTGAAATATAAGAGAAAATGTTAATGGAAATTGTTTAGAGTAGAAGTGAAATAAGTGCTGTTATGGGGAATGCACGTAGTATGCAAGAGTATTCAGGATGTAAAGGAGCATGTGATTCGTTCAGTTGCTGAAGTACTAAGATGTTTATGAGATAAAGTTAAGGATGTGCAGGCAGTTTTGGATTTAGGCAAATGGATGAAGGTTGTATGAAGTGAGCATCGAGTAGATATAACCATATTTGAGGATTTTCAGGAAAATATGGACTTCCGTGGACAATTCACATGTAGATGTAAGGTTAACTATAAACGCACGGATATGTGTACAATTAACCGCTTGAGGCATTGCAGGTGATAAAGGCTGGTTTAATTCAGCATGGACTTTTAGCAGCAAAAGCATATGTTACTAGCAAGATAACTTTTAAGTTGATGTGAGAAAAAGTAAGCAAGTTAAAGCTAAAAGTGTTTAAAGTGCTTGCCTGTGAGGATGTGTCATGATGCCTACCCCGAGAATCCGGATCAAGCCCATCAGCCCCGGGAGCAGGCATCCAGATATTTAATAAAACCCCGGCAGCCCCGGCTGGGGGCTGTCTGGGTTCAGTCCTGGCGCCTTAGGCGCCAGGCTCATAATAGAAATCAGTCCTGGCGCCACAGGCGCCAGGCTCATAGTCTTTACTTACCTCATGCAGACTATGCTGCAAATGAATCCAATCCAACGTGAGGCCCGAACAGCAGCACATGCTTCGCGTTATTCTGCATCCAGCAGCGTAACGCTCACCGTGCCTGCAGTCAGCATCCAGTCTTCAGCCACACCCGTCTCGAATCCAGAGCTCCTAGCAATAGAAGAAAGAAGAAGGAAAGGTTAGAAAACAGATATTATTTCAATCCTTACCTCAATTCCGGATCCATCACGTCTTCGAACTTGAAAAGGACATTATTCTACATGCGTCGCATCTCCAGTTGCAGCGCGGCACCATACTGACCAGTCCTCACAGCATTTTTCGATCCGGCCCAGCCTCCATCATTTTCTCCGGCGGATTCCACCATCTAGGGGACAAAAGAAACATAAGGTGAGCCGAAAAAGCCAACAAATTCAACCTCTCCACCATAGACTTACCTGATTAACAACTGGAGGCATTATTCTGTAACAAACCACAACTTCTTACGCCGCACCTGCAAGGAGAGAGAAACCAGCAATTTAAACACATGCATCTTTTGCCGGACAGTGTTGGGTAATACAGACTCTTACCTGAACACCATCAGCTGCCACAAGACAATCTTCCCTTGGACTCAGCTGCAATACAAGAAAGGAATGTACAAGAGTGAAAATCGGACATATTGAACTCTTTGAACTTTATACGTACGGGTTCTCGTCTGGAACCTCGGAGTAAATATTAATCCGGAACTCTTCCAACGCCTTCAAACCAGTGAAGTAACTGGTATCTACGCGCCCCTGCATTCCGCGCAGGATGGAGAGCTCATCATTTACAAACAGAAGGTGAGCTCACTGAAAGTGAATATCGGTGGTGATTAGTGGGGAGAACAGTGGGGTGCCATTACTAGAATCCACGGGTGGCTAAATCCCTTTCTCCATTTGCAGGAGAATACTTCTATGCGTCAAGCAGACGACGTTAGGCGGTCCAGTCCAGTCTGTCATCTCTGCACTACGCTTCACGTTGGAGGAGGTTGCAGCTGTCCGGGTCCGATCGACGTCCCTGTGGGAGCCAGGTGAGCGTAAGAGAACGCAAAGCCTATCTACAAATCCCCACCCGGGCGTTATGGAAACCTCCGAAACAGACCAGCTAGCCCAATTATTAGGGGAACTTAGGGCGGAAGTGCACTCTGCGCGCCAAGAGACTAATGCCCTCAGGGGAGAACTGATTGTGTCAAAGGAACGCACAGATGATCTTGCTAGACAACTGCTGCAAAATCAAGCTGGGCAAACAACCCTACCTGGACTCGGGGGAAACCCAGCTCCTGTTTCATCGAGCAATCCTATGCAAGTAATCCTACCAGGGGCTATTCCTTTAGCTCCACCCGAACGCTTTTCTGGGGACCCAAAAAGGTTTGCAGTGTTTATGAACCAATGCCGCTCGCACTTTTTATGCAGACCTGGAGCTTTTCCAAATGACCAAGCCAAAGTAGCCTTTCTACTATCATATCTTAGTGGCTGCGCAGCTGACTGGTCAATTCCACTAGTCAACCAGGATGACCCTCTTCTTCGGGATTTTCAGGGTTTTCAAAGAAGCATGGAAAGACTGTTCGCCAGACATTCACAGGGACAAGCCCTGGATAACAAACTTTTATCCCCATGACAGGGTAATCAGGATCTGCTAACCTATATCGCAACCTTCAATAGGTTGGTGGTGGAAACCGGATGGCCTGAGGAGAAACAAATTATATTATTTCATCGTGGGCTTCGGGAGAACTCCAAGATGTATTGGCTCAAGTTGTGACTCCACCTCAGGATTGCACAGAATATATAGACTTAGTGGTCCAGTTAGACCACCGACTTCAGAATAGAAAGGCTGATCGAGCTAAGTTCGAGAGTCGGGTATGGGTTAAACCCAATGTTACCCCCAAAGGAACAGATGCATCAGAACCCATGCAGCTTGGGGGGGTTAAAGGACCCTTAACTCAAAAGGAAAGAGAAAAGAGACGGCAGATGCAATTGTGTCTGTACTGTGGAACCGCACGACATTTTCTACGGGATTGCCCTATAAAACCACCCAAGAAATTAGTAGGAGTAGCTGACAAAAGTCAAATAGAGCCTGATTCGGGAAACAACCACGCCCGACAAGCGTAGAGGTCCGCTTGCCGAGCTTAAAGAAGGACACTCAGACCTCCCACCTAATTATACCAATGGTCCTAATTGATCCAAGGCAGCCATCACATATGCACGCAGTAAGGGCATACATTGATAGCGGGGCCGTAGGAAACTACATGGACCACAAATTGGCCTCAAGGATGAATCTACCCCTTTGCAAAAAGACCGCTTCGGATGTCATCACCACAGTCAATAAAACTGAAATTGCCTCTGTGCCTGTAACTCATTCCACTACTGAGCTGACACTGTTGGGTTAGGATGGGCATCGAGAAACTATTGTGTTTGATTTAATCAAGGCCCTGCAATTCCAAATAATTCTGGGAATGCCATGGTTGGAAACACATAGGCCCTCATTACGACCCAGGCGGTAAGTAATCGAAATTACCACCATGGCGTAATGAGCGTTAACGCCAGGGTCCGATGGCGATAAGAGCGCCATATTACGACCCATCACGCACGAGCATTACGCCATGGCGGTAACGTAAACTACGCCATGCCGTAAATAGCCCTTACCAGCCTCGTTAACAGCGCAGGGTGACTTACATCCACCCATCATTGCGCCGACCGTAGTCAGCGGTCACCGTAATTAGTGGTGACCGCAATTAGGCGGAACCGGAAATAGCGTAATCGCGGCGGAATGGGAAACAGCACAGCGGCCATCTTAAAAAACACAATCCATTGCCATCCTACCCAACCACACCACAACCAACCCTCAAACCCTGTCATTCCCATAACCCACCCATTTCCTCACCCAACCATGCCGAAGGTTGTGAAGAAGGCATGTGACAGGCAGCGGCAGGAGCGCTTCAGTCGTGAGGAACTGCAAATGCTTGCAGACACGCTCCAGGAGAAGGCCGATGTTGTCTTCTCCACTGAGATGACCCGGCCAGCCATAGGCCGCAAAAAGGAGGTGTGGGAACTTGTGGCACAACGTGTCAGTGCTGTTGGAACCACCCCACGCACCTCCAAACAGTGCCGCAAGAGGTGGGACGACCTGCGGATCAGGGTCCGGGGCATTATGTCTGCCAACCGCAACCTGGCCCTGGGAACTGGCGGGGGAGCAGATTCCCCACTGAAGATGCAGCCATGGGAGGAGACATGTGCCTCTATGATTGGCATTGAGTGCATCGAAGGTGTCGGCGAGATGGAGAGAGGGGCCCCGACATCTGGAGACACAGGTAGGTGCCTCATATCCAGCCTTACAAGACACCCTGATACACTTGCACGTGACAATCACAATGTGGCAGACGCAACACATCAGCAGATGAGCCACACCCTGCGCACATGCAGCATGTACACTGTACAGTAGGCAGACACACACCTGCATGCAAAACCGAACCTAAAGGGAGGCAACCTGTATGTCACAGGCTACTAACTCCACCATCTATCCATTACACTCTTCACAATGCCTGCTCAATGTCCGCTGAACCATCAATAACAGTCACCCTCCTCTGCTCCACCACAGGCTCGCAATCGGACACTGGCAGGGACGACAGCACCAGCACCCCAGCCAAGAAGGCCAGGAAAGTGGGAGAAGGGAACCATGCATCCACCTCTGCTGGACCCAGGCCGAAACCACGCCAGGCTGAAGAGGCCAGGGCAGCAAAGTCCCCCGAGGAAGGGGTCGTGACAGCGCCTGCAGCCCAACAACACCCACTGTTGCCCACTGAGGGCAATGTGTCAGCAGGGAGCAGTACTGTTGGGGAGACTGCAGCCATCGCTGCCTGCTCTGATAGTGATGTGGAGGATGACACTGGACTTGACCACAACACGCAACTTCACTCACCACACCTATCCCCAATCAGCCATCATGGAGATGACACCCAGGGCCAATCGCCTGCTAATTCATGGCCAGCAACTCCAAGCCCAGTGGGAGTTGGGGAAGATGGGAGTAGTCCCATTGGACCCCATTGGCACCCTCCATTGGGCTAGATTTCCAGCTGTCGCTGGAGCAGATTGCCAACAGGCAGGAAGTACTGGGCACACTCCTCACGCAGCATGTTGCACAATGTGGAAGTGCCAGTGCAGCCATGGAGAGGAGTGCTGATGGCATCAGGTCTGCCATCCAAACTGCCAGCAGGGACATATGCACCGAACTTGCTGCAGTGCGGCAGATGATGAGCCAGCTCATCCAGACAATTGTGGACACATGCCGTACTGAGCAGCCCGGTACATCCTCAGCTGCAAGTTCAGCACAAGCCACTCCCGTCCGCAGGTCATCCAGGACCCTGAGGAGCACAGGCAGGGGGGCCCCAGGTTCCGGGAGAGGGGGCAGTCAATAGTGTGCAAAACTATACACACTTCACCACGGGCACTGTCACATGTTTGCAGGGTGTTCAGGGGGGAGGGGGAGGGGGGAATTGGGTGCGTTTGAGTGTTCAGGGGGGAGGGGGAGGGGGGAATTGGGTGTGTTTGAGTGTTCGGGGGGGGGGGAATTGGGTGTGTTGGAGTGTTCTGGGGGAGGGGGAGGGGGGAATTGGGTGCGTTTGAGTGTTCAGGGGGGAGGGGGAGGGGGGAATTGGGTGTGTTTGAGTGTTCAGGGGGGAGGGGGGAATTGGGTGTGTTTGAGTGTTCAGGGGGGAGTGGGAGGGGGGAATTGGGTGTGTTGGAGTGTTCAGGGGGGAGGGGGAGGGGGGAATTGGGTGTGTTGGAGTGTTCAGGGGGGAGGGGGGAATTGGGTGTGTTGGAGTGTTCAGGGGGGAGGGGGAGGGGTTCTGTTATACCTATTCAGAAGAACAATACACTTTTTCATTTCTCACAAACGAAATGTGTGGACATTGCTCATTGCGTATGTGTGCTTTATTGTTTTACAGTCCACAGTGTTGACATACCAGACACACACAGTGCCCCAAGTGCCATCCATATGTTACACACACGCTGTGTGTGCTAGAAGTATCGGTCAATGACATTCTGACGCATTATATGCCCCTCCTGTGCATCGCTGCCTCCCTGAGGTGCTGCCCCATCCCCATCATCATCATACCCATCATCGGGTGGTTGTGGTTCTGCGTCAGGGGGCAGAGGCACGTTTCGTCTGATGCACATATTGTGTAGCATGACACATGCCATGACGATCTTTGCAACCTTCTCATGGCGGTACAGGAGTGCCCCGCCAGACCTGCTGAGGCAGCGGAAACGTGCCTTCAGTAGGCCAAAAGCCTGCTCTATCACCACACGGGTACGTGCATGGGCACGGTTGTAGTCCTCCTCATGCTGGTTCGATGGGTTCCGCACTGGTGTGAGGAGCCACCTCTTCAGGGGATAGCCCGCATTACCTGTAAAATGTGAGAAATGAATGTGTCAGGAACGAGATTGATTTGTGAACATGACGCACAACCATGCCTTGATTCCGACTGTTACTGTGCACCAATTAGAGTTGTGCTAATGGATTTACACTGTGCAACCAGTATGTGTTCATGGCTCTCATGTACTGTTTTGCATGCAAAAACACAATGCAGGGGGGACGATTGCCTTGTGAATGGCCATCCACTGTGTCTGTTCAGGCCGTCATTCATGTGACCTTGCATGTGTCCTGTGAGCTTGAAGCTCACATGATAGCAACATTGATGTCTGGCTCATTATGACCCCAGTGAGCATTACTGGTGTCATGGGGACAGTTTGTGGGTCTTGTAGTGGTGCATTGATGTTCCTGTCTGTCATGTGCCTCCTTTGTGCGCAGTTGTGGGGGACAGGCCTTTCAGTAGTTGGTGCATGGTGACGTGCATGTTGGTGGTTTTCTTTAGGGTCAATGCGGTCACAATTTGCACAATGCACTTGCAGATGGTTGTGTCGTTTTTGGGATACACTTTCATTCACATGTTGGGATGATTAGGTCAGGCATAATGTGTACACTACTCTGTTGACGTCAGTGCTGCCACAGGGAATGATCTGGCTACTGCTAGTTGCACCCATGTGACGTATGCATCACCCCCCTGTATCTGCCAGATGAAATATACATTGGTACGTCATTCAACACCCACTTTGCATTTCCATGCTCATGACATTAGACTCACCGAGTAGGTAGGATCTTGGGCCTGCATGTCGCTCCATGTAGCGTGGTATTGTGGAGTTCCGAAGGACCATTGAATCATGGGTTGATCCGGGGAATCTGGCAGAACATTGTGTGATGATCCTGTAGGAGTCACAGACCATTTGCAGGTTGATTGAGTGGAAATGTTTACGGTTGCGGTACGGTACCTCCATGGCATGTGGGACCACCAATTCAACATGGGTGCAGTCAATGGCACCAATGCAACCAGGTATGCCGGACAGTGCATGGAAACCCACTTTGCTGTTGGCAATCTCCTGGGCAGACCGTGGTAATGAGATGTGGTCATCTGTGTGCTTGAGGAGGGCATCGAGCACTTGCATCAGTGTACGCGAGAATAATGGTTGTGATATGCTATGCAAGTGCCCCACTGTGTGCTGGTAGCTGCCTGTGGCCAGGAAGTGGAGCATGGACACTACCTTCAGTAGGGGGGGGGGGGGGTGGCAGTGGGTGTTTCAATCATGCTGACGATGTCGTTGTGTATCCTGTCCACAATGGTGGTGATGGTGTCCCGGTCCAGTCGGTACAGGGTGTGGATCTACTCAGCGGTGAGGTTGAATGGGCTGGCTCTGATGCGTGGGATTGGGGGCTGCCTGCGTGGTGGCACTGGCTGTGCTGGTGGGGCTTGCTGGGCCTGCCTTGCCCTCCTTCTCCTCCTGCGTCTCCTCTGTGCAGCTTGTTGTTGTTGTTGTTGTTGTTGTTGTTGTTGTAGTTGCTGTTGTAGCACTCGCATTGCTATCAGGTCCTCCAGCCCCAACATTGCTAGTCCTATTGGTATCATTGTGGAGTGTGACTGGGTGTGGGAAGGGGTGGGGTGTGCTCTTTTTGTACATCCTGAGTCTGTATTGCCTTCACCTGTGCTGTTTCTGTGCACCTGTGGCAGCTGCATTCACTTTACATGGCCCTTTACGGTTGGTTCGCGATGGCGTAATTAGCACCATGGCGGTAAGGTACTTAACGGGCTGGGTGATGGCGTTAGGGGCATGTCCGCTTGGGTCGGCATTCGCGTACCTTTCCGCCATGGCGCTAAGTACGGTGTGGATGTTCGCGTGCGCGCGCCCTTGGCGCAGTCAGCGGCAGCGTTAGCTACGATGCCGCTAATGACATCGTAGTTTACGGTCACGGATCGTAATCGGCCCTAGCGGAAAACGATGACGGTAATCTTACCGCCATCGTTTTTCGCTTTGCGCCAGGGTCGTAATGAGGGCCATAGTCCTTGTATTGATTGGTGAGAGAAGAGAGTGACCTTTCCAGATTGTGCACACACCTGTTACCCGGAAAAAACCTTGAACAAAAGCCTGGCCACCGTTACTAATCCAGTTGTGCAGCTACCTCAGGATTATCAAGAATTTCAGGATGTTTTTCAAAAAGAACAGGCAAATACTTTACCACCTCACAGATCATACGATTGTCAAATCGACCTAGTACCCGGTACACAACCTCCATGCAGTAGAATCTACGCCCTTACGGAACCCGAAATCTTCACTTACGACAATATTTGGACCAATACCTTGCTAATGGCTTCATTCGTCCATCCAAATCTCCTGCATCCTCAGCTCTATTCTTCGTGCCTAAAAAGGAAGGTGACCTTAGAACGTGCATAAACTACTGTGCATTAAATCAGATTACGGTAAAAAAACGATACCCATTGTCTCTGATCCCCGAATTACTAGACCAAGTAAAGGATGCTTGTATCTACACTAAGTTAGACCTCCGAGGGGCATATCATCTGGTAAGTGTAAAGAAAGGCGATGAATGGAAGACTGCCTTTCGCACCAAGTACGGGTTATTCGAATACCAGGTGATGCCCTTTGGGTTGTGCAATGCACCAGCAGCCTTCCAGTATTTTATGAACGATGTCCTTCGTGAACTCATTGACGTCTGTGTTGTCGTATACATAGACAATATTCTAGTGTACTCCTCCTCAGAATCAGACCATGTGAAGCACGTTTGTGCAGTCCTTGAGAAACTACGCCAGCACAAGTTATACGCAAAATTGGAGAAATGTGTTGTTCATTCTACAGAAGTTGAATTCCTGGGATTTATCCTGACTCCAAAAGGAGTTTGAATGGACTCTCGAAAGGTGGCCGCAATCCTCAAGTGGCCATCACCCAGTTCAGTTAAAGGGGTACAAAGCATGCTTGGATTTGCTCATTTCTATCGCAGATTTATTCCTGAATTCTCACATACTGTACACGCCATCACAGCACTTTTGCTAAAAAACAAACGTTTTTTGTGGACTGAAGAGGCTGAAAGAGCCTTCCAAGAGTTAGAATCGAAATTCACATCTGCACCTGTCTTAAAGCATCCACGCCCTGAGCTTCCATACATTGTTGAAACCGATGCATCCAGTTTATCCATGGGAGCTGTCCTGTCCAAGAAGGATCCCGAAACCGGTTAACATCATCCAGTAGCATTCTGGTCAAGAAATTTCTCAGCACCCAAATTAAACTATGCGGTTACTGATAAGAAGTTATTAGCCATCAAGTCCGCCTTCAAGGCTTGGCGGCATTATCTTCTCGGTGCCAGGCATACCATCACTGTAATCACCTATCACAGGAATCTGCAATATTTGAAAACGGCCAAGGCCCAATCATCGCGTCAACTTCGGTGGGCATTATTCTTTGCCGAATTCGATTTCGTGATCACTTTTCGACCAGGTTGTAAAAATGGCAAGGCAGATGCCCTATCCCGAATAGGGATGGGAGAAGTATATTCGAACCCGGAACTGGTGCCTATAATTTCAGAACAAAGAATTCTTGGCATAACTACTCTACAGACTCTAGAAGACATTCACTTAAAAATCCAACAACTTTTCGATCCAGCAGCCCTGCAGGACTGGGTAAAGAAAGGCAAAGATTATTCAGTCATCAATGACCTGCCTTACTATCAAGGACGTCTATTTCTACCACACAAGGAACTACAAGAACGAGTCATCTCCAATTATCATGACGCCCTTATGGAAGGACACCCAGATATTGCAAAAACTGAAGCTAAAATTAAAAGACAATTCTGGTGGCCCACCTGGCGAAAGGACGTAAAGTCATTTGTGATGTCTTGTGGTATCTGCGCCCAAAACAAAAGTCAGAAGAAAAAACCAGCTGGCCTTTTACAACCTTTGGATATTCCACCTACACCATGGCACACCTTGTCTTTAGACTTCATTACAGATCTACCTCTGTGTAATGGATTTAACACCATTCTAGTTATTGTGGATCTTTTGTCCAAAATGGCCCACTTTATTCCTTTAAAAGGATTACCTTCCGCTTCGATTATGGCCAAGGGATTTCTCGAAAAAACATTGTTCGAATCCATGGATTTCCTTCCGTATTGGTCTCTGACCGAGGTAGTCAATTCATTTCACAATTTTGGAAGAAATGCTGTCAATTGGCGCAAATCGACGTAAGGCTATCAAGCAGTCACCACCCCCAAACTGATGGTCAGACGGAGAGGACCCACCCGACTCTTGGACAATACCTACGTTGTAAGCTACACCAAACCGAAAGCAATTGGAAAGATATTTTATGGATTTCCGAATACGCATACAATAAGTCCGTACATTCAGGAACCGGACAAAGACCCTTTTATACCATATATGGACATCATCCTCGAACCTCAGAACTAGATTCGCCTCAACCCTTAGAAATGCCTGCAGTGACTCATCTGCACTCTACTATTACACAAGCCTTTAAGGAAGCAATAGAACACTTAAACAAGCAAAGGAGAAATACAAGAAAAATGCTGATCGACATAGAAGTGAAATTCCACAATACCAGATTGGAGATCAAGTTTGGCTGGCTACAAAACACATACCTCTAAAGGGAACTCGAACTTTCAATCCTAGATATTTGGGACCTTACACCATTAAGGCCATTATCAACCCGGTGGCCGTCAAATTTGAATTACCCTCTTATATGCGGATTCATCCTGTCTTTCATGTTTCACTTCTAAAACCAGTTCAACCTGGGACAAGATTAACCAAACCACCTGACCCCATCCTAATAGATGGAGAACCTGAATTCGAGGTAAAGAATATCCTGGACTCTAAGATGGTTAAATCAAGACTTTTTTATTTAATCGACTGGAAGGGTTACGGACCACAAGAAAGGTCATGGGAGCCTAGTGACCACATTCATGCACCTCGGTTGATGAAGAAATTCCATCGGAACTTCCCAGACAAAACAGGACCAAGGGGAAGAACAACTTTAGGAGGGGCCTTGGGGGGGCTGTCATGATGCCTACCCCCAGGCATCCGGATCAAGCCCATCAGCCCCGGGAGCAGGCATCCAGATATTTAATAAAACCCTGGCAGCCCCGGCTGGGGGCTGTCTGGGTTCAGTCGTGGCGCCATAGGCGCCAGGCTCATAGTCTCTACTTACCTCATGCAGACCATGCTGCAAATGAATCCAAGCCAACGTGAGGCCTGGATGAGACTATTTTACTACAGGAACTATTTTTTACTCGGGTTTGGTTCTAGGGACTTCTTACCTGGAACTACTTTGGAGGCTATTTAAACCACGCCCGAACAGCAGCACATGCTTCGCGTTACTCTGCATCCTGCAGCGTAACGCTCACCGTGCCTGCAGTCAGCATCCAGTCTTCAGCCACGCCCATCTTGAATCCATAGCTCCTAGCAATAGAAGAAAGAAGATCGAAAGGTTAGAAAACAGATATTATTTCAATCCTTACCTGAATTCCGGATCCATCACGTCTTCGAACTTGAAAAGGACATTATTCTACACGCGTCGCATCACCAGTTGCAGCGCCGCGCCATACTGACCAGTCCTTACAGCATTTTTCGATCCGGCGCAGCCTCCATCATTTTCTCCGCCGGATTCCACCATTAGGGGACAAAAGAAACATACGGTGAGCCGAAAACGCCAACAAATACAACCTCTCAACCATAGACTTACCTGATTAACAACCGGAGGCATTATTCTGTAACAAACCGCAACTTTTTACGCCACACCTGTAAGGAGAGAGAAACCAGCAATTTAAACACACACATCTTTTGCCGGACAGTGTTGGGTAATACAGACTCTTACCTGAACACCATCAGCTGCCACAAGACAATCTTCCCTTGGACTCAGCTGCAACACAAGAAAGGAATATACAAGAGTGAACATCGGACATATTGAACTCTTTGAACTTAATACTTACGGGTTCTCAGCTGGAACCTCAGAGTCAATATTCATCCAGAACTCTTCCAACGCCTTCAAACCAGTGAAGTAACTGGTATCTACGCGCCCCTGCATTCCGTGCAGGATGGAGAGCTCATCATTTACAAACATAAGGTGAGCTCACTGAAAGTGAATATCGGTGGTGATTAGTGGGGAGAACAGTGGGGTGCCATTACTAGAATCCACGTGTGGCTAAATCCCTTTCTCCACTTTTAGGAGAATACTTCTACGGGTCAAGCAGACGAGGTTAGGCGGTCCAGTCCAGTCTGTCATCTCTGCACTACGCTTCACGTTGGAGGAGGTCGCAGCTGTCCGGGTCCGATCGACGCCCCTGTGGGAGCCAGGTGAGCGTAACAGGATGGCATAGTATGTGGGGATTATGTCCCGCATGATTGGGAGGTTGCGCCTCCGGCTGAAATATCAAGAGAGTATAGGTGAAGGCCACAAAGGGTATTGGGAAGTAGTGCCTCCGTCAGAAGTATGAAGTGTGTTTTGGTGAGTTCCACAATGGTTATTGGGAGGTAGCGCCTCTTTCAGAAGTACGAAGTGAGTGTGTGTGAGTGCCACAATGGTTATTGGGAGGTAGCGCCTCCGGGATATTCTTTGAGTTTGGTGTGCGTGCCACAGAGGATAGGGAGGTAGTCCCTCCAGGGTGTAGTTTGAGAGTGGTGTGTGTGTGCCACAGGAGTAAGGGAGGTAGTGCCTCCAAGTATAACATTGAGATTTTTTTTGTGAGTTTGCATCTCTCTTTAAAAAGATGCACTAGTTGTTTCATCGTCGTACCAATGTGAATTATGTGTGTGCAGAGTGTGACATCTATTTAGAATATTAGTTCCCACTAAAAGGGAGATTTGGGATTTTTAGCATCACTTGATGTGCATGGAAGAGGAGTTTTAGTTGGTGGAAGGTGTTTTCTCCATTTGCATGAGGATAAGAGCATATGGCCCCCACTTGGTCTTGTTCTTTGCAGAGATGTTTGTGCTGCCCCATCTCTATATACAAATCTTCAGTGTCGTCAGTGTGCAGTGAAGATCAGTTGTTGTGTGAAGGAGCAGGGTGTATGTGTGATGTTCTTTCCCCTGTGTGTGTCGGCATGTGTAAAGAAGGGAGTTGTGTTGTGATGTTATCCTTGATGTATCTGTGTGGGTGAAGTGTGAATCAGTAAAGGAAGGAGATGTGTTATATCGTGACTGTCTGTGGATGCTGTGAGCTGGTGATGTCATGTGGAGTATTGCCTTGTGAATGTTAGAATGTTTACCCAAGGGTTCCACATCCAGGCAGTTAGAGCGCCCCAGCCTGGGTGATGGAGCCAGTGTTATGTCCTGTCCACTTATGTACTTATACTTTTGTAACTGTAACGTAAGTACTTGTCAATAAAGCTAAGAAGTTAGTACAAGAAGCCTGGAAGTCACTTCATAACAGTAAGGAATTCAGAGCGGCATGTAATAGGATATGTCTTCTGGATTTTTGACAAATGTCACAGGTCTGAACAAAGGCTTTGATATCAGTGTGGATACCTGGCCAGTAAAACATCCCACTGATATGCGCCTGGTTTTTGATTGTCCTAAGTGCCCCTCGGTAAGATGGTCATTTGCAGTCTCTAGTACAACCTTTCGGTGGGTCTTGGAGATTACTACCTGCATATTCACTAAGCCTTCTGTAGATGTTTCTCTTCTATATAGCAACCCCTGCTTTAAGAAGAAAAAGGGGATTCCTTTCTCTATACCTTATCCTTCCGAAATAGCTTGAAAGAAAGCTTCAGTGAGAGCGGGATCATTTGGTGGGCGAAGGCTAGGTCAGGTTCCTTTCTTCCTTCGATGTTAACCGGTTTATCAGCTTCCCCAAAGCCTAATGTACCTCTTTCTGTTTCGTCTGGTTTACTTTCCTTAAACTATGGAAATAGAGCCCTTTCCAATATTCCTTGAGCAGTTGATCCCCACAACGTACTTCAAATGGGATTTCAGCATGATTGTGTGAGAGAACCTTTACGTCTCCCTGGAAGTCGGAATCGATGACGCCTGCTAAAATGTCTATACTGAACTTCCACGCTAGGCCAGATTTTGGCACCAACCTTATGTAACACCCCTGAAGGTGTATCAAAACAAAATCAGTATGAATCATTCCTCTTTTCCCAGGGGAGATAACAGCCTCCCTACTGCTACAGAGATCGAAACCTATCGATTTGTTTGTGGCAATTGAGGGGCTAGAAGCTCTATGACTGAGTTTTTGAAATTGTAGGGTTCCCCAATTAGTTTTAATTGAGTGAGATCCCACTCCAGACACCATATGTAAGGAAGGCATGTCTATTTTTGCTCACGGTGAGCTGTCCGTGAGAAAGTGTTCTTGTTGGAAAAGGGGGGGGAGGGGCTGAGTTCCTAAGTATCTAACCTGGTAGGATGGGCAAAAAGTGTTACACGGAAGGGAATATTGCATCTCATCATCCAGTGTCCCACTTCCATTCCCTGTAAACCCCTCATCCAGGTGATCCTGCCGCACTGGTCCACCTCCAGGAACTGAATCCAAACGCGATGGCCGTGTCCTGGCCAACTAAATGACAAATCCCTGGGGACTAGCGGGTGAGACACCAGAGCCATTTAGCTGACATGTCACACGAGTCAGGCAGAGTCAGGCAATTGACAACCACGCACACCTGATGGCCCTTTACCTTCCCCACAGGGATAAAAGGCTGAGCACGAAAGCACACGATGAGCAATGCAGAACGCACAAAGACACAGCTACACAGGACCAGCAGTTCAAACAGGGGAGAAAGGCAGCAAGACCTGGAAGGACGACAAAGGGTTGCCCTTCTCAACTCAGACCCGTGAAGCATCTGAGAGGGAAATCATAAAACCGGGAGTTACAGCGGGCGTGTGGAGGAACAGATGTCAACGGTGCACGGGTGCCTCCCACATTGATAGCACAGGTGGGCAGGCGTGCTGGCAATCTTACGACCGTCCTTGACTCCAGAGGCAAGACAAGCCAACGGGTTCAATACAGCCGGTGAGTAAGAGGAAGTTGATAGCAAACCGACGTGTGATGAGCCCAAGGCTGCAAGTGGCAACATTAGATGAACGCAAGAGCTTAGAACAAAGGACTTGTGTGTGTTTGAACTTTTATGAAAGCCCAGAGAAGGGCCAGCTGCAGAGTGGTCAGGTGCTGCAGGAGTGCTCATTTAAAAACTCTTGCTGGCCTTATTTTTTTGCTGAAAACTTCAAGTTCCAGAAGGCCCTAGGAAAGGGTGGTGTGAGATGTCAGAGTGGTCACGTCAAATCTTTTATACAATCAAAGGTCTCTGACCCATGGCTGAGAGAAAGCTAGGGGAAGGGAACCCCACTTTCTGATAAGATTGTGAACTGTGAAATAAGGCAAGTGTGAACCCGACAGAGGGATGCCAAGAGAAAGCTAGAAGAAGGAAACCCACGCTTTCTGATGGAAATGAGCAAATTATGAACTGTGTTAGAAATGCATGAACTGTGTTAAAAAAGGCCGTAGTGAACCCGACGGAGGGAGGCCCACTTTGCAAGGAGGATCCGAGCCCGGCCAGCGGAAGGGAGATCCTAAGGGCGAAGAGCAATTGCCCAGGTGCAAGACCAGGTGTAAGACCACCGCAGGAACTTTTGTTTGTTGTTTTGAACCAGCAGGCCTTCCAAGGCAAGAGACATTGAGGAAAGAGACTTAGCCCCTGAAGGTTCTGGTATCGTTGAACTGGAATTGTGAGCCTCGTACTGGAGAGGCCCAGGAGTGTGTTGTGCTCAGGAGTTACACTTTTGTCCCGTGCTTGAAATGTGGAAGCCATACCATACTGACTTATCATTTTGAGAACACATTTCTTTTCTGGTGAACATTAACCCACACTATTTTTGTAACTTAGTGGAAAGGATTGGCAATTGTTATTTTTAGTATAGGCCCTTTTCATTTGACATGGGACTAGGACTGCCTTATTATTATTTGATGGTCGGAGCTTGCTCTCTTCTTAGCATTAGGTTTAGATTAGGTGTTTTTCTGACCCCTGCATACCGGTTAATAAACACCCTTGAACCGTGATCACTTGTGTCTGTCTTTACGGTTGCCACCATGAGTTTCTTACATAGCCCGTAATACATCTTGTGAATTTTCTCTGGAGTATAATGCCACCTGTGTAAGAACTTGCACTGCAGCTCCCAGTTCTGCTCTGATGTTTATGGGCTGTACCATCAGGGTCGGACTGGGACAAGAAATAGGCCCGGACACCCAAAAAAAAGTGGCCCACCCCTCGTCTCAGAAAAGTGGCCCATCGCTCACCTCAAAAAGTGGCCCACCCCTCACCTCAAAAAAAGTGGCCCTCCGGCCATCATCCGTGAATCGCATCAATCCACGACTTAACAGAAAATCTACTTATGGAGGGTTCATGTGTCTGTTGCATGTTATCTTTTGTGTAAATGCTTGAGAAAGTGATAACATTCCTTTTTGTTCTTTTTAAAAAATAAAACATCATCACATAGTAAAATACATATTTTGCAGAACCAGACTCAAAGCATGTCTACTCGTTGACACCAGTAATGAAAATAGAGTTGCATTTAATAAGCAGTATAGCCAAATGATGACACAATAACAACACAACTCATAAAATAACATAACTTTGCATACAGTTCTGTGACAGCCAGGTCCACAGCTCCTGGAAATCCTGCTTCCAGCTTCATGAAAATCCCGGAAATCACTCAATCAAGAGTTCCTGCAACAATGCACTTTTATGTGCAACCAGGTCGATTATGTCCGGATTTTGCAATTGGACAAGCACATTCCGCTCCACAGACATGAGCATAAAGGCTTCGAGGTTGTCCTGGCTGAGGTGGTTTCTTAGGCGGGTTTTAATATTCTTCAATTTTGAAAAACTTCTTTCACATGCTCCCTGTGTGCAAGATAAGGTCAAGATGAACTTTTATGCCAAATACAATTTCCGGTAAGAACTACTAACAAGTTCATACCTTTTTAGAATTGCATAGCAACATATTGCAGTTACGTCATGTATTGTATTTCTGTACTAAAGGTAGCTCTACAAAATCTTGTAGTGCTGGATCGTCACTATGTAGTGCTTCAAAGGCATACTCTTCTGGTAGTGTCCTCCTTAGTTTAGTCCACTTGCTTGCAAAGTCTGAGAGTTCTTCCCTTAACCCCTGTAGCGTTATGGAGTCATCCAGTCTTTCAAGCAAGGAGCACATATTTGTAAGAGCATTGTCGGGTAGACTTTCATTGAAATTTTTGGGATCCAGGCATGCTATATCTGCGGCAAGAGATCAGTGGGTTTTAAAACGACTAGTTAGGCTTTGAATAAAGGTGTCCATAATGGCATTATGTACAGTAACTCTAAACCAGTCTTTAGCTAAGGTGATTGGCTCATCCCTTGCATTCATTCCAGGCATCCTCTTTTTGTGGGACACCCTCCCCTCTGGAAGTGCAGTTTCCACTCCTTTATCATAGCCTCTCTCTTCCAAGCCCAGGTTGGCCCATTCTGCAAATTTTTCAGCTGCAGAATACACAGAATCAAAATTTCTTGACTGTGCAGCAAGCGTTTTTGTAGTGTCCGAGACCATTCTTTGTGCCTGTAGGATGTCCATTCCACTTGTCTGGAGGTACTTAGATAATGGGGTTGTCGCATTAAATACTCTGAGATATAACTGGGCTGTGAGCACTGTTTGGAATTTGCACAGAGCCTCAGAAAAGTTTAAAGCTTGGTAACAGACGTTTGCATTGAATTTATCCGTCTTTGAGCCAATATTATTGAGTGCAACAACCACATCAATGAACATTGCTTTGTTTGGGTTATTAAAGGAGCCAAAAACTTTCCAGAGTGCTGCATCCTTTGCCCACCACCCTGTTTCTCCTATTATTTGGATTGTGTGGCCTTCCACAGACAGCTCACGCCACACATCCATCCTTTTGTAGGACTCCCTGAAAAAAACAGCACAGGAGTTTAATAGGCCATACCAAGACGTGGATTCATTCGATACTTGTGTCCCTTCTACAAGTACAAGATTTAATACATGTTCATAGCACCAGACAGGTATTTGACCAGGGGATTCCTTACTGAGCCAGGATGTGAGACCATTGTACTACCCCTGCATATTGGATGCACCATCGGTTGAATTCCTAATGCACTTGCGTAGGTCCAGACCATTATCTTTAATAACACTCTGCACCAACTCAAACAGCCCCTTTCCAATAGACAAAGTGCAGTTGGTTACTGCTAGTAGGCGTTCATGTATAGTGTCAGTAACATATCTAATAATTATAGAGCACTGACCAGTAACACTCACATCTTGGGTTGAGTCTATCTGAAAAGAAAATATCCCTGCTTCCTTTAGTTCTTGACAGATTACCATTTTGATCAGTATGGAAATGGCTTCAATCACATACCCAACTGTAGTCTTTGATATGAAGGTCACAGAAGCACCCCGTTTTCTTTTTGGATTTGGTTTGAATGGCCTCAATATCTTCCTTTATAGGTCTGTCATATTTACTTAGGAGCAGAAGGATTTCAAGGAAATTGCCATGATCCAGCTCTTCATTATCCAGCTCGGACATGGACTCTGATTTCCCACGAAAACTGAGCCCCTTTTCCCAGTGACTTTTACAACGTCAATAACGCGCTCCAATATGTCTCTCCTTTTTCTGATTTGCTCACTTTGAGCTAATTTCTGTCGGCGAAAGAGTAAACCGCCTATGTCGACCCCTGAAAAGGTCAACATATATGAATCTGTGCACCTCCGATGACCTTGGCCTGTCTCATGTTCTGTAATGCGCTGGTAAATACGCCTCCAGTTTTTCATCCCGTTGATGAAAAGACCCTTCTCTCCATGTTTAGTAAACGCTAAACAAACTGTGCAAAAAAGGGCCTTTTGTATTTCAGAGTAACTTAACTAATACCGTTTCCCCCATCTTTCCTAAACTTGCTTTAATGCGTCTATGTTTTGGGAGGTTGAATTGGATGGTGCTGAAAGAAATAGGAAAGTTGATCGGGTTTTGGACGTTGAAACAAATAGTCTGCCACCTGTAGATCATCTTTCCGTGCTCTGTGCTTCACATCCCCGTTCCTTGAGTCTTCAATATGTTGTAAAGCAGATGAAGATTCTTCCGAATGACTAGTACCTGCCACTTCCTCTGGGGGGATGATGTTGTCTCCAATTAATTCTGGCACACTTGTGTCTGACACTTCCTCCTTGGGGGAATCTTCAATTGTTTGTGGCAGACTGGTACCACCACCGGCTGCCACTTCCCCCTCGAGGAGGACAGCCTCAATTATGTCTGGCAGACTTGATTCTGATACTTCCTCTCGGGGGGCACCTTCAATGATTGATGACATTGTAGTTGCTGCAGCATCTGCCTCTGTTGAGATGTCTTCAATAGTTGCAGAGACCCTGGCTTCTAGTCTTCTCACATCTGGAGCTCTTGTTGATGGGTCGAGTGAAGAACCAGGTTTAACACTTGTACCTGAAGAAGATGGCTGGTCACCCTAATCCACTTTTCTCCCAGCAATATCACCAAGTGACATTTTGATGGTCTGACCTGTAAACAGATCTTCAATTTTTTTGTTTTGCCGGATTTCCTCTTCAATTCGCTTTTTCTTCTTTTCCCTTAGTTTTTCTGCTCCTCCCTTTCTTTTTTTTGGAATCCATTTCTCTCCTAAAAAATAAAATTAGCTTAATTGTGCATCTGATTCCTAACTTTATCACAGTAGGTCTAAGTAACCTGGCTGCCAGTGCCAACATCCAAAATATCATTTCATTAAGAGGAACCAATTGCTTGTCAGCATTTTCAGATTTGACTGTCCACAGCCTCACCATAACCTCCCTCCCAAAAAAGAGAACAATATCCAGCTGGGTCTATAAAATGCTGAGTCTAACAGTAATCCAGTCCCATGGCATGGTAAATTAACTGGATGCATGCATGTCATTTCTCCAGGCCAGCAGTGGCCTGGACGTTGTATTATGGTATGAATTTAAAAAAAAATAGTAGCCAAAAAGGAAAGCTGCATTGTAATTAACTTATGAAAAGTACCAAGGGTGCATATAGCAAGAGGATTCCTGCTGTATGCACACAAATGCACACGTTTGTGTAATCATCCTACCCTCCACCCCAGTGTTTGAGAGAGGTATAATCCAGGTTTTCCTTTTGCCCTAGCACACATTAGGTCTGGATGTAAATTCACAATAACAAAACGTGGCCAAATTGAAAGAGGAGGAATAGGCTAGGAGTTCTGCCTGGTCACTGTGCTGCTTATAGGCTGGACTGGAGCTTAGGGTGGCTGTGCTTCTGGGGGGAGACAATAGGTGTGCATAATAAATGCTGCCAAAGTGGTTTGAGTTTGCTATACAGGACCACCTTACAATACAGAGCATTAAAGATAAATGATATGATTGGCTATTTATAACACGCTTAATACCCACAGGTTTCTAAGCGCCACGGACCAAACCCATGTGTTGCTAGGTGTCGTCTTGCTTCCAAGGCGAGCACGTTGCAACTTGCCCTGCAATAGGTTTATTACTATAGACCCTTTGATTTTGACAGAGACTCCACCAGGACTGCATTATTATTATCTGCTGGTCGTAGCTTGCTCCCATCCTTAGATTTAGGGCATTCTGATTGGCTGAGAGAAGGTGTATATAATCTATACAGATACATCTGTCACAGGAGTGTGGGTGCACCTTCTCAGCTGAACGAGAAAGAGTAAGACATAATTGCAGCCTTCGGAAATAGAAAGTGACGAGAGAAGGAAAGGTGGTGAGAGAAAGTGAGGAAGAGAAAAAGAAAGAGAAAGAGAGAGAGAGAGAGAGAGAGAGGGAGAGAGAGAGAGAGAGAGGTGATAGAGAGGGGCATAATTGCTATTATTCCTGCTCTCAATAGTATTAGGCCTTCTCTGCATGCATCTAACTGTACAAGATTACATCAAAGTGACTGGTTTACTTTGCAAACAGACCTTCATAAATGCCTTGTGTGAGGAAACCTATTTACAGGACACAGAGGCGGTGTGCTTTGATTCAGCGCACACTGGTGCTACACAAGTAACCCGCTCGCTTGGAGCAGTTTCGGGCGCGCACCCCACTGCTCGGTGAGACATTGGACCCCACAGATGCGGGGACCAAGGTGCAGTGTGAAGCCCATGGCCTGTATTGCTCGGCCCTTGAAACTCTTCTAATTGGGCTCAGAACTAGCACATTGCTGCTGGTACCATGCGTGTTTGTTTATTATCACATTGCTTAATGCGTGTGCAATGACGCATCTGCTTAATAAAAAACCTTTTTTTGGACATAAGCTCACAGTTGTGGAACTAATATTTTCCCTGTTGAAGGGCATGGCAATGTGTGAAAAATGTGCTGGCCATGACATTTTATAAGCTTGTGCGTGAAATTTGAAAATGCATAAAAAGCAAAGACAGTCAGCTCTATACCGCGTTACAAGCCTCATTTCGGTCCTAATAGCTGTTGGCAAACACTAGTCTGACTAACATCTACACCTCTGTGGAACCGGGCTGACACTGACAAAGGTAAAATGCAAAAGCAGCATGGACCAGTCTTCGTGTTACAAGAACATGGGGCTGATAAACAGCCTTTTACAATGGCACAATCCAACATGCTTTGTAAACCAGGCCCCGTAAGAATGATTGCACCAGTGCAAGTGAAATAAGAAGTATGGCTAATAAATAAATAAATAAATGGTCAAAATTGCCCCAGTGCAAGAAACATATCCTTCCAATGCATTTCTGCACTAAGGCAATGTTTGCCATAGTCCCAGCACTGGTGCAGAATTTGCCCTGGTGCAAAGATGCATTGAAAGAATATGTCTTTTGCACATGGGTCATTTTTTGTCCAAGTGAAGTGCAAGCGCTATACCATTGCACGATTCTGTAAAATGGCCCTATACAGAACGGAACTTCGGTGCCCCATTATACCAGCACAAAGAAAAACATCATACCTTGCACAGGCCCAGGCAACATGAATTATTCCACACAAAGACATTTAAAAGAGCAAGTTGTAAAATCAAGTCTGGCCAGAACTTGTTGTGCAAGAAAGTCTGTGGCCTCGTGAAAGAAGGTGAGTGAGGCGCTAACATGCTGCACCCAAGCTCACCCGTTTCAGTGCACATAGTCATTCATGCCCAGATAGGAAACACTTCTAAGATGCGCGTGCGTCACGTGTAGCGTAGTGATCAAGGATGGCTGCCCGGCCCCTCAACAACACAAACAGAACACACTGCTCTCTAAAGCCCCCCTTTGCCCACCAGCAGCCCAACTAACGTTTCTAAAATACCAAATGATTATTTGGGGTCAACTTAAGTAAAGGCGGGCGGGACTAAAATAACATGTGACTACGTGGGGATATGGCAAAAACAAACGCAGAACAAGAAAGACAAATAACAAATTACAAAACCTTTCACCCAAAAATGTAAATTAGCCAACCATAATAAATAAGTGATCAGGCTGCAATGGATGGAGTCGTAACTTGCTGGGGGAGCCACAGATGCAGTGACACTTGCAACTCAACAAACAGGAACACGTTTGAAGGCAAGACGCGATTTGTCGAGGCTAGCGAGAGTGCATGGCCAAATTATAGAACACACACACGGCTTTTCACAGGCAGTTTGGCAAATCTGTTAAACACCCAGAAAACAAATTCCACGCCGTGTTTGTTTCTTTTCGTAAAAATGCTGCACATCAATGGCCTTTAAGAACACCAGGTTAAATTAAATTGCTGCTGTTTGAAAGAGCCAGAGCAGAGTGCCGCCGGTGTGCCCTGTCCATGGAAATCAATGCTTGCGTCAGAGAAAGCAAGTAACAGTTGTGTTTGTGTATTACAGAACGTGGATGTCTGTAACATAACATTAACATATCCAGGCAGTGCTACGTTTACATTAGTTCAGGAAGCATGCACGCCAACATCTGGACCGCAATGAAACCTAAAGTCTCTGTGGCTGTTTAATAAGTGTGCTCATAATGAGACAGAAAGAGCAAAAGATGGGACTAGTTAGGGGTGATGGGTGAGACAACTTGGCAATGGAAATGAGAGCGGGTGAATTGTTAAGTTTGAGGGAGTGTCGGGAATGAGAGTTTAGGAAGATGGGGGAGAGCAAGAAGATTGGGCAGTCAGAGTAAGAAAGTGTGTAGGGCTGGGGAGAGGACTGGAAAGGAGGGAGAAGCCGAACTCGACGAGGATGAGGTGGGGAAGGATGTATAGGGAAGGGAATTAAGGCAGACATACAAGTGAAGGAGTAAGGCGTGAAATGAAGGACCACCTTGAAGACGAAATGATGGAGAGTAGAAAAAGAAGGAGGGGCCCAGTGTGGCATGAGGAAGAGGAATAGGCAGGAGACCAAGTTGGAGGGCAGGAGTCAAGAGAAGGAAATGAGGAAAAAAGGGGCAGAGGCGCATATGAGAGGGGGGGCGTGGGAAGTGCAGCATGGAAGGAGGGGAAGCTGCATTAATATAGCTTTAGAAATAAAATGGACCACTGTACAGACAGAAATGAACAGAGGCCAGGAAGCATGGCAAGGAATGAGGGGTGTCAGACAGAAACAGGTAGGGATCAGAAACGTGGTGGGGCAGGAGGGGTTAGAAACATGTGTGGATTAGAAACAGGTGGGGTTAGAAAAAGGGGAGGGCTTTAAAAACAAGGTCCGAGGAAGGAGCAGGTGGGAGGGAGAGGATGGTGGGCCGGCAGACAAGAGGGGGCAAACTGTTGGAACTTGGAAGAGAGAGGGAGAAGGAACTAATCAGGGATGTGGCGGACGCAGGGTAATGGGGAAGAGGGCAGGCGCGGATAGAAACGGGCAGATAAGGAACGGAGAGTAACAAGGGTGAGAAGAGGTGGAAGGGGGCAGACAGACATTGTCTGGAGGAGGCAACTCTGGGGAGCAAGGTGTTAGTGGGGCCAAGAGTGGATTGAGATGTGCTGGGGGAGGCGGTGAGAGGGGATGGGATGATGGTAAAGTGTTGAGAGTATGGAGTACTAGCAGGAGGGACTGAGGCAGGAGGGGATGGTATGGCAAATGGGGGAAATCGGGTTGTGAGAGAGTCAGAGAGAGTTGGGGCATGGTGTGTGTGGCAGGTGGGGCGGTGTGGTATATTCGAGGAGAGGCACGGGCCGGGGCAGGCAGTGGCACAGGTGCTGGTGGGGTGTGTTGGGAACCTAGAGTGGAGCGCAACAGGCAAAACAGAGTGTGGCAGAGTGGGGGGAGGTTAGGAGTAGTCAGAGATGGGATGCGATTGATGTGAGAGAGTAGGGAAGGTGAGGGGTGGGTGTAGGAGAGCGTCAGATCCATGGGAGCCCCGGCAGGGTGGGGGAGTTGGGAGTACAGGGAGGATGTCTCGTTGGAGTGAATTGGGAGTTCAGGCTGGGTGGGGTCCTGGACGGTCATGGACATGGTCGGGGAAGTGGAGTAGGCGAGGGTTGGTGTACTATGGGGTGCTGGCAGGGCGGGACATTGGAAGAGAGGTGACAGTGCACATGGGGTGAAGTGATGGGCGAGTGAGGAGGAGCTCAGGAGTCAGGACCTGCCGAAAGGTGGGTGCTGTATTATTGATAGTACATTTCCTATGAGGCCTAGTCGTCATTTAGCAGAAAAAGTGCTAAATGTTTGCCTTAAAGCATAGGCCCTGTGTGGATCAATCAATCTTTCTTACCTCACGGACAAGGTCGAGAGAGTAGTCGACTCTTCTGTATTTAAGTGTAGCCGCCCGCAGCACCGGTCACAACTGCTGCCTGCCTGCCAGTTGGTGTGGCTGCTGCTGGGCTCAGGCTTGCACTCACTTCGGTGGACGGTCCCTGTCTTCTCGGGCCGGGGGGCCTGCCTGCTGGGCTGCTGCTGCGGTGCGTGTGTGTCCTCCGTCGTCAGTGGGCTCTGCCAGTTCACTGGCTGCCTCGTCGTGGGGTCGGGTCACCAATAAATAATGCCCAGGGTGAGGAGGGGAGGCCCACTTTATTCTCAGACTCAGAGAGAGAGAGTCACGTGTCTCTCCACCGACTTAATTGTGGCGACACGGAGTCTGTATCCGCCCCCAGCCCCAGGCACAAGTTGCTTTCAACTTTGCAGGGCAAGTAACACGTGACGTAACGTTGTTGTTAGTTCCTGCAAAGTTGAAAGGAACTTGTTGTGTGAACTTACTTCAGCCCCGCCCTCAGCCCAGCCAGCTCTGCTGCTGCAGAGACAGTAGCACTAGGCCGCCGCCCGGGCCCGGTACAATGTTCATATTCGTAAGTGTATTAACACTTGTGTCGACTTGACTAGGACTTCATCAATCATCACAAGAGCACGCACGGCCACCGGGCCACCAACCACCACCTTCTGCGCCGCCGCAGGCCTGGTGGCGGCAGCCGGCCCTGATGCATCATGCATGCATGCAATTTGCAATTGCAAATCATCAAAGCAAGGTAACAATGTGTTGTTACCTTGCTTTGATGAATAATTATGTTTCCAGCAGCGCACCAGGCAGCTCCTCCAGCTTGCTCCAGGCTCCAGCCCCTGAGAACATGGCTGTAATTCCCCTCCACCCCCCAGTCTCAATTTCCTTTCTGACACTGGCCTGGCCTCGAGCCTCAGGCGAGATGCTCGGGCCGCGCCCAAGCGGCTCCCCACGGCACACACACTTATCTATCTTCAAAATTGATAGTGAGACTGACATCAACAATTTTACAAAAAAATAATAATGATGGCCAGGTTAGGCCGCGCGCGGCCCGCAGGCCGCAGCAGACACTCTGTGAGTGAGTTGCCGACTCGCGCTGCATATTACTAAACATTTTACCGGCAAAAAAACCGGCCCTGGGGTGGCCTCATGAAAACTGGCCCCCCAGGTCCTCAAAGGTCATCGGCCACTGGCCGATGGGCCGATGCGGCCAGTCCAACCCTGTGTACCATCCCTTCACATGCATGTCCTCAATCCTTATCCAGAAATGTCCTCCCCAGTCCTGCTTCCCATGTATTCCTCACTGCCCAGTTCTCCTGGCGCTCGTTTTCTGATAGGATTTTTTAGATACCCGATATCAGTCCCTTGTAGTCCTCACTAACTGATACCAACTTTTCCCATTCTGTCAATTCCCTTGTGGCCCTCTCCATTACCTCTGGAGCACTCACCCAGTGTTTTAGCTGCTGATAGGTATAGGGATCTGCTCTTCCCAGGTTGTATTCCGTGAAGCAACTACCAAATGTTATAAGTTGAGTTTCCTCTTCGAAGTCCCCAATTTCCCTTATCCCTTCCGATATCCATCATTTCAACCTGTTGTCCATTCCCAGTGGGAATGCAAGATTCCGGAAGAGTGGCCACGGAGATAGTCAGAGTCTCCAGTTCAGCTTTTCCTATAAACCCAGGGTGTTCCTCATGAATGTGTTCTCCATAAACCTGTCGATCTATCCTCCATCCTCATCCAGGGTATTTTCCAGAGATGGGAATGGGGAATCCAGATGTGGACCCCTTGCTCACTATTCTTAGAGAGGCACAGCTCCTCCCTACTGATGAGGTTCAACCAGACCGAAACACATGTCTGGGGATGCTGTTGGTACTCTTGTTCAGAGGAGAATTGCTTAGCATTTCGGTGCTGGACTGCCCCAGGGCAGGACAAAGACTGATATGTTTGGGATATTTCTTCTCTGTAAAAGATAGTGAGCTAAATACTCTGGGTAAGTCTCTCGTAACCAGGACTAATGTCTGGCAGAGAGACTCCCAGGACCCCCCTTGTCAATTTGCATATTCAAGTAACTTTGGGTCTCACCCTAAGTTACTAGGGGAATCCAGACGTGGACCCCTTGCTCACTATTCTCAGAGAGGCATAGCTCCTCCCTACTGATGAGGTCCAACCAGACCGAAACACATGTCTGGGGATAATGTTGGTACTCTTGTTCAGAGGAGAATTGCCTAGCATTTCGGTGCTGGACTGCCCCAGGGCAGGACAAAGACTGATATGTTTGGGATATTTCTTCTCTGTGAAAGATAGTGAGCTAAAGACTCTGGGTAAGTCTCTCGTAACCAGGACTAATGTCTGGCAGAGAGACTCCCAGGACCCCCCTTGTCAATTTGCATATTCAAGTAACTTTGGGTCTCACCCTAAGTTACTAGGAGAATCCAGACGTGGACCCCTTGCTCACTATTCTTAGAGAGGCACAGCTCCTCCCTACTGATGAGGTCCAACCAGACTGAAAAACGTGTCTGGGGATGCTGTTGGTAGTCTTGTTCAGAGGAGAATTGCCTAGCATTTCGGTGCTGGACTGCCCCAGGGCCGGGCAAAGACTGATATGTTTGGGATATTTCTTCTCTGTGAAAAATAGTGAGCTAAAGACTCTGGGTAAGTCTCTCGTAAGCAGGACTAATGTCTGGCAGAGAGACTCCCAGGACCCCACTTGTCGATTTGCATATTCAAGTAACTTTGGGTCTCACCCTAAGTTACTAGGGGAATCCAGACGTGGACCCCTTGCTCACTATTCTCGGAGAGGCACAGCTCCTCCCTACTGATGAGGTCCAACCAGACCGAAACACGTGTCTGGGGATGATGTTGGTACTCTTGTTCAGAGGAGAATTGCCTAGCATTTCGGTGCTGGAATGCCCCAGGGCAGGACAAAGACTGATATGTTTGGGATATTTCTTCTCTGTGAAAGATAGTGAGCTAAAGACTCTGGGTAAGTCTCTCGTAACCAGGACTAATGTCTGGCAGAGAGACTCCCAGGACCCCCTTGTCAATTTGCATATTCAAGTAACTTTAGGTCTCACCCTAGGTTACTAAGGGAATCCAGACGTGGACCCCTTGCTCACTATTCTTAGAGAGGCACAGCTCCTCCCTACTGATGAGGTACAACCAGACCGAAACACGTGTCTGGGGATGCTGTTGGTACTCTTGTTCAGAGGAGAATTGCCTTGCATTTCGGTGCTGGACTGCCCCAGGGCAGGACAAAGACTGATATGTTTGGGATATTTCTTCTCTGTGAAAGATAGTGAGCTAAAGACTCTGGGTAAGTCTCTCGTAACCAGGACTAATGTCTGGCAGAGAGACTCCCAGGACCCCCCCTTGTCAATTTGCATATTCAAGTAACTTTGGGTCTCACCCTAATTTACTAGGGGAATCCAGACACGGACCCCTTGCTCACTATTCTTAGAGTGGCACATCTCCTCCCAACTGATGAGGTCCAACCAGACCGAAACACGTGTCTGGGATGCTGTTGGTAGTCTTGTTCAGAGGAGAATTGCCTAGCATCTCGGTGCTAGACTGCCCCAGGGCAGGACAAAGACTGATATGTTTGGGATATTTCTTCTCTGTGAAAGATAGTGAGCTAAAGACTCTGGGTAAGTCTCTCGTAACCAGGATTAATGTCTGGCAGAGAGACTCCCAGGACCCCCCTTGTCAATTTGCATATTCAAGTAACTTTGGGTCTCACCCTAAGTTACTAGGGGAATCCAGACGTGGACCCCTTTCTCACTATTCTCAGAGAGGCACAGCTCCTCCCTACTGATGAGGTCCAACCAGACCAAAACACGTGTCTGGGGATGATGTTGGTACTCTTGTTCAGAGGAGAATTGCCTAGCATTTCGGTGCTGGACTGCCCCAGGGCAGGACAAAGACTGATATGTTTGGGATATTTCTTCTCTGTGAAAGATAGTGAGCTAAAGACTCTGGGTATGTCTCTTGTAACCAGGACTAATGTCTGGCAGAGAGACTCCCAGGACCCCCCTTGTCAATTTGCATATTCAAGTAACTTTAGGTCTCACCCTAGGTTACTAAGGGAATCCAGATGTGGACCCCTTGCTCACTATTCTAAGAGCGGCACAGCTCCTCCCTACTGATGAGGTACAACCAGACCGAACTGCCCCAGGGCAGGACAAAGACTGATATGTTTGGGATATTTCTTCTCTGTGAAAGATAGTGAGCTAAAGACTCTGGGTAAGTCTCTCGTAACCAGGACTAATGTCTGGCAGAGAGACTCCCAGGACCCCCCCCCTTGTCAATTTGCATATTCAAGTAACTTTGGGTCTCACCCTAATTTACTAGGGGAATCCAGACGCGGACCCCTTGCTCACTATTCTTAGAGTGGCACAGCTCCTCCCTACTGATGAGGACCAACCAGACCGAAACACGTGACTGGGGATGCTGTTGGTACTCTTGTTCAGAGGAGAATTGCCTAGCATTTCAGTGCTGGACTGCCCCAGGGCAGGACAAAGACTGATATGCTTGGGATATTTCTTCTCTGTGAAAGATAGTGAGCTAAAGACTCTGGGTAAGTCTCTCGTAACCAGGACTAATGTCTGGCAGAGAGACTCCCAAGACCCCCCTTGTCAATTTGCATATTCAAGTAACTTTGGGTCTCACCCTAGGTTACTAGGGGAATCCAGACGCGGACCCCTTGCTCACTATTCTTAGAGTGGCACAGCTCCTCCCTACTGATGAGGTCCAACCAGACCGAAACACGTGTCTGGGGAAGCTGTTGGTACTCTTGTGCAGAGGAGAATTGCCTAGCATTTCAGTGCTGGACTGCCCCAGGGCAGGACAAAGACTGATATGTTTGGGATATTTCTTCTCTGTGAAAGATAGTGAGCTAAAGACTCTGGGTAAGTCTCTCGTAACCAGGACTAATGTCTGGCAGAGAGACTCCCAGGACCCCCCTTGTCAATTTGCTCTCTCGCCACTGCCTGTTCCATGATCACCCAGTGCTTCTGGTTGCCAATATTCTTAGCTGCTCTTCCTGGAAGTACCTTACCTCACTGGGACATCCGACTCCCCCTGTCTTTTATCTTTAAATAGAATGTGCCTCCCTATGTGGGGTGTGTTCCCGTTCCATATGAAGCCCATTATGTTCTCCTGAACCTCCTTCATCATTTTCTCTGGGATTGGCAGAGGGATCGCTTGAATTAAATATAGCAATCATGGGAGGATGTTCATATTCACAATAGCAATTCTACCCAACCAGGATACATATAGCCCTCGCCATCAGTGGAGGATAGTTTGACCCAATTATCTTGTTTGTGGTTGCCATCAGGTTCACCCCCAAATATCTAACAGGGCCCCTGACCCACCTGAATGGGGTATTACTGTCTAGTCGTTTACACTCCTCCTACTCTATTAAGAGGTTGTGTATTTCTAATTTAGAATAATTCACTTTGAACCCCGAGTCCTCAGAGAAGGCCCATATTTCCCTTATTATCTCCGGCAGCAACGTTTCCGGTTTGCTGATCATGAGTGCCACATCATCAGCAAATAAGCTGATTTTATTACAGGAATTCGCTCACTTGACACCTTGTATTTCCCTATTCTCCCTTACTCAATGCCGAAAGTCTCCATCACCAGTGCAAAGAGGCAGGGAAAGCGCAGATATTCTTGTCTGGTTCCCGGTGTATTTGGAACGGGTTTGTCAGCCCCCCATTCACTTTAATCCTGGCATGAGACTTCTGGTAATTGGCTTGAACCATTCTAAAAAATTGTGGTCCCAACCCTACCCTGACCAACGCTTGACTCATGAACCCCTAGTTCACTTGATTAAACGCCTTCTCGTCATCAAGCATTAGTAGGCAGCTGGGCGAAGAGCCTCTCCCCCTCGTGACCTTGTCGATTATGTACATAACCCATCTTACTTTATCGAACGCGTTCCACCCCTGGATGAATCCTGACTGGTCCTGCACTACTAAGCTCGGAAGAACCTTTTCCAACCTGGCCGCCAGCACTCTCGCATCCACATTGATAAGTGCTATCGGCCGGCATGAGGAGCTCAGCTGTGGGTTCTTCCCCAGCTTCAGAATGAGAGTGACATGCGCTATTTCCATTGACAGGGATATCTTACCCTTTTCTCTAAAGTTTTTAAATACTCTTGTCAGCCCCTTTACCAGCAGCTGCTTGAATGTTACATAAAACGCAGCTGTCAACCCATACTCCCCTGGGCTTTTGTGTGCTTTTAGCTTTGCTATTGCCCGCTGTACCTGCTCCTCCGTTATGGGCTATTCTAGCATTTCTCTTTGCTCAGGGGACAGCTCCGGCCCGACCACCCCTCCAAGTATGCTTTCTGTACCTCCCCATCGCATGGTTCCTCCCTATGTAGGTCAGCAAAGAATAACTGAATGACCCAGCGCCTGTATTACTCTATCTCCACCAACCTGCCCCCTTTGTCCTCCAGGTTAGCTATGAATGCTCTCTGCTCCCTGGCCCTCAGTTGCCTCGCTAGTACCGTCCCCACCCTGTTACCATGCACATTGAATGTCTTCATGTTCCTCAGGGGGGTGCTTTCCACTGATCACCTGTTTGAGTTGCCCCCTTGCCTGGGCTAGTTGTGGAGCAACCTTGTTGGTACCCTTCTCCTTGTGGGCGCTTCCAACTCCCATATCTCATTCTCTAGGTCCCTTCCTGCTACCCACCTCTCTTCCTTTAGCTTCTTGGATGCTTCTATTAAGAAATTCCTGATCTCAATCTTGAATACGTCCCATCTCTCTCCCTCGCCACCCCCCTTTCTGCACTCTCCTCCATAAATCTGCTAATCCCAGCCTCTACTTGTTGTTTTATCCCTGGGTCCTTGTGAAGATATTCTTCCAGTCGCAGCCCCGTGTCCCCCCTCACACCCTCTCCCTCTCATTCAAATGTGACCTGTGCGTGATCTGAGATCATCGTGCTTCCAATATGGACCCTCACCACTGCTTGAGTTACCCTCTGTGTTGCCATTATATAATCTATTTGGGGGTATGTTTTGTGAACTTGCAAGCTGAATGAGTAGTCTCGATCCTCTGGGTAATGTACCCACCATGCGTCTTTGAGCCGAGCCCTAGCTTCTCAATCCTTTCTCTTAGCTGCTTGGACATCATCCCTGTTGCGTGCCGACTCACCCCTCCTGACAGGTCCATGATCGGTTCGACAGCTGGGTAATAGTCCCCTGCCACCATCAGTCTACCCTCCCCAAATCAGTCAAGTTCTGCCAGGCTTCCCTCCAAAAACCCTTCCTGCCCCAGGTTCTTGATGTGATCCCAAGCTACAATAAATATGCTATGCGTAGTACTCCCTGCAGGCCCTCATTTCTTCCCCATCTTCCCCCTGTGTCTTCTCCTTCCCTCATGTCGTGAATAGCCAGCATACATTTAATTGACCCTCAACGGGCTCCTTTGTCCACTTCACGTCTTCATCCCTTTCTTTGAGCACCACCACTGGGAGCTGTTTTGTCTTGCTTCCTGCGCTCTCCCTTAGTGCCGCTCCTCGCCGTTCTCCACACAGTGCCGTGGACACATACCCAGTGCCCTCAGTCCATCCTCTACTTGAGCGACTGTCTCTTCTTCATTCCCCATGCGGAATTGCAGTTTGGTTGGAAAGAGCCCACGATATTTGATCATAATCTTATTGAGTTCCTCCATTAATGGCTTAAACAGACTTCACTTTGCTTGTGTAAGCTGGGATAGATCACCATATATTTGAATCTCGCTTCCTCCCAGTTCAATTTTCCTTTTCTTCCTGGCCGCACTTATAAGCCAGGTTTTATCCTTGAAGCTGTGCATCTTCACCAGCAGGTCCCTTGGCCTTGCCCCCGTCTGCTCTCCGACTACCCCCTATGCGTACTCTTTCAATTTCCATGTTCTGGCCTTGTTCCTCTTCTGCGACGTCCACAAACATCTCCCGTATGCATCCCTCAGGGTCCGACCTTTCAGCCCCCTCCTAAGGTCCTTTATCCGGATATTGTCCCTCTGTGAACTGTTTTCCAGATCCTCACACTTCTCCAGGGCCTTGATTCGGTCATCCACACCTCTTGCCTGCTTAGCCTGTTCGGGTGCTTGTTCGTCCAGCCCTGTGATGTGCCCCTCCACCACTCTATCGGCCATTGCATTGATATCTCTCCAACCCGCCGTGACCGCCTGCGAGAGCTCCTCTCTGATGTTGTCCCCCTCTGCTTTAACCGTCTCTGTTAGTTCACCCTTGAATTTGGCCAGTGCCGTGAGCAGGACCCTCCTTGGTGAATGCCATCTCATCTGCGCTGCCCGTTATCTGGTTTCCAAAGTGGAGCTTGGTCTGTGTATGCCCCCTCTGGGTGTCCTCCTGTCCCCAAGCTCCAGATGTGTTGCCCTTCTTCTTCGGTCCCATCTACATCCTCCGGGCTGAGCCTCCAGCTAACTGCTCCACTCTGAGGGGTAGCTGTCAATAGGGTCGGAAATATCCTCCTCTACCTTCGAAGACACCGTCTCCCCTCCCCCCCTTCCTCCTCACCTGAAGATAACAACTTAGAGTCGGACTTCTTTTTCCTTCTCCGGACGGGTAACTCCTTTTTTTATGAAGGAATGGCCTGCCACGGAAGGAAGCCACCGTGACCACAAAGAATAAGTGGATTGGTGACTCCTCTCCAGTAACCGCCTGGGAATGGGGAAAACGCCTCTCGGCATAAAAAAACCCAAAGGTAGCAGAGAACGGAAATTAAGGGAACGTCAAACCCTTGAGAAGGCGAGAGCTTGATCGGGAGATCCATTGGATGAGGAGAGGAGAGGTCACTGGCAAGCAAGTTCCGTTCACGGAATGGCACCAGGCAGAAGCACAAAAGAAAGTAAGAAGGCAACGAGAGCAGTGAGAGGCAAGCCAGAGGACCTCAAGGAGAACAGGTAAGAGAGGCCAACAGGAAAGAACAAGCGTAACAAGAACCAGGCAAAGCCGAGCGGACACAAGAGAGAGCGGAAGCAAGGGAGGCTGTAGAAGAGACAGAGAACAGGTAAGCAGAGAGCGAAAAGAGTAATGCCGGGGAGGGGAAAGCAAAGCAGAAGGAACAAGGAAAGAAAGCGGAGCACCGCTAAGGGGAAATCACAAGCGAGCGTAACATTACAGGAGAAAATCCAGGAACGTTGCAACGCATCTGCCGCCGGAAAGGAGCTGGTGGAAATACTTCTGGGGGCGGCGGTGCCGCAAAACAACTAGACCGCAGTCAGAAAAGCATGAGAGAGTGTGTGGGGAATTCAATGGAGGACCCGTCTCCACCTATTCCAAACTCGCCACCTCACTAAGGGCATGACAGTAGCTGCTTTTCCAATTCCACGCCTCTTAGTCCCCTCCAGTCCACGTCTGCACCGCTCTCCTGATCTCCCCCATCCCCCGAGCCGTCTTCCACCTGCTGTTCCCTGGTGCTCACATTGGCAGATCAGGCTGCAGTTAGACAGTAGGGTGAGGCAGGAGCACGAGCTGGAGAACACATCAAGGTCCAAGGCGGCATCAAATAACCTTTGACTGCACACAAAGCACTGCTGTTTTCCCAAGGGTTTGCTTCCCCTAGCTGCTCTTGCCAATTCTTGGTGCCTACTCATCCCTTTCCCACCACGTGCACCACTGGCCCCCTGCAGTCCTCACAATACTTTGAACTCCTAGGACTTCTTCTTCCCCCACCAGCCTCTTTTGGCTGTTTCTGGCTGCTGTATGCTCCTTACTGCGGGTGCCTCATTCTCCCGCTGCCTCCCCATGCTCAGACATCAGCCTACTGCTTTTTTCTTTGCTAGGTGGGTACAGGTGCCTCCACTCTGCTCTCTGCCGCATGGTGGCTGATGTCGCCCGCCTTCCCACAGATGCCAATTGTAACCTCAGGCTCTTTGGCGGCAGAGGTAGGCCTCATCTCTTCCTCCCTGCAGCATGCGCTTCCCTCAGCCAGCCGCAAGTCACCTGCAGCCCCACCGAACATTGCCAGCCAGGCCTGTGCTGACCCGTAAGGCGACTGCCGGACTCCCAAACTCCGCTCGCCGGCATTCGCAGGGGATCCGCCACTCCTGCAATCCCACTCTTGCCCCTCACTCTGCTCTGCAAGCGCTCGACGCATGCCAACGAGCACCAGGGTCGCTAGCCCCCAGCCGCTACCTCCTTCACCTGACCCTCAGCTACGTGGCACAGGCCGGTCTCAGCCTCCTCCTCCATCGCCTGCTCCCCAGGCTGAATTTGTACTTTCTGCCAACCTGTGTTTGGTCCGCAGCCAGCCAGGTACTATCGGTTTGCAGGAGAAGATGAGAATCACCATAGAGTTCCTGTCGCAGGTACGTAGCTCGCACTGCACCTATTCAGTCAGTCCGCCATCTTGGCCACACCCCGCAACTGGAAGGAATTTTTTAAACACAGTGCAATTTATGGAAGTCTTTGCTGGCTTTGCCGACTGCTAAGATGTTTTGGCTCTGGATTAAAACATCACAAAAAAGTTTAAATAACGTTTTGCATTTTATTTGAAAATCAATACAAATTTGAAAACAAAAACAAAGTTTACAAAATGTTTTCAATTTTGAAAGAATCAAAAACATAAAACATCAGGAATGTTGTATATTGTATTTTTCACTTGGCTCGGGAGGATAGCTCAGGGGCAACGTGCTTGCCTTGGAAGCAAGACGACACAGAGCAACACAGGTTCGATAACCAGGCCTGCGCTTAGAAACCTCTGGGTATTAAGCGTGTTATAAATAATAGTGCCTTTTTACCATTAGTATAGTCTCAATGCGCTGTTAGCGTGAACGCCCTCAAAGGACTGAAGTCATAGCTCTCAACCCACACGCTTTTGGTGGGTGTCACCCGCTTTGTAAACAGCTGACTCACACGCCAAGCCTCCAGTCCCCCCATTCGTTTCAATGGGCCTCTCACCCGCCAAAAATAAAATCGGTGTTTTCACCCGCCTTTGTGACACAAATGGTTGAGAGCTATGACTGAAGTCCAGAGTGTTGCAGGTCATGGAGTATGATTAGTATGCATGTGTGTATTTGGCTAATTTGGCCACATATCTTAAATGTATATTTAAAATATTAATAAGTAAATGACACATTCTTATCTGCTATTATGAATTTAGAGTGACATTACACATCTTATAAAACTTAACCAATAAATGCCATAAAACAGTACATTTATTTATAAATAACATCAAAAATATGTAGTCGATAAAAACGAGCATACAACACTATTGCTATGGGGAACCACTTGTTAATTATAAACTAGGAAGTAACAGGTTTTATGAAAGCCATGCACACATATATGATCACATTACAACACAAAACATGCTGAAAATGCAGCTAACAAAAATACAAATAGAGGAATACAGAGGTGAAACCACAAAGTTATTACAGAAAGGCTTGTATCACTGTAATTCCTTCATTTGTGTCTGACGCCGTCTCTCGCCTGTAGCTATGATTCAGTCTTTTGTTTGTGTCAATTCTTCTCTCCTGCTGTTCAAACGGCAACGGATATGAAGTCTTTCCTCTCTGTCTATAATGATATGCATGCCTCCTGTCACTCTGCTTTGTGTATCTGCCTTTCTGGACCAATCGGGGCGCGCTTTGTAAACAGGTGTTTAGTTTAAGCTGTTCCAATGGGCGCGCGTTTGTAAGCCGGCCCAAGAGAGCGGCAGTAAGATGGCGGATCCCATCGCAGAGAGGCTACCCAGAGTACGGCGGCGCTGGGGACAGGAGCCCCCGCAACGAGAAGAGGAGCTGCCGCCGCTTGCGCTCCCGGAGCGGCAGAGCCGCCTTCAGCGCACCCGTAGGGAGTTTTATAATCGGAGGAAAGTTCTGATCCGTGGCCTGCCTGGGGACACCGGCAATCAGGTATGGAAGAATTGTACCTCGAACCCTACAGAGAGACGGTTTTTGTTTTTATACCCTAGTAAGTAGGGTCTAGAAGGCGGATGCAGGGATTCCCAAAGCACCCGGCCTAGAGTACCTGCGAGGGAGGGTGAAGGGGCCGTATGCAACACCAACAAGCCACACAATTGAAGGGAGTTTTACAGCACTTTTTCAGTAGGGATTTGAAAAAAGTCATACGTTTATAAGCAGTTCTAAACATAACATCTCGGCAACAGGCACCTGACATGATGAGCTGTCTTTGCAACTTTCTGCTTTAGGCTACAGCCCTCAACTTTCAAAGAATGGTACATCTGAAGTGTATTCACATAACTCTGTTTAAATCACTGCATTATACAGCGCTTTAAAATCCAATAGCGTTTATTTTACAGCAGAATGAATCCCAGACCCAGTCTCAATTCGGTTTAACAGTCATACAGGGATCGGAATTGAGTTTAGTTGGGGGCTATTTAGCTCGTGCTGGTAGCTTAGTAGAACCTGGCTACCTTGACACCACCTACTGTCAGGAGTTACGGTTTCTGCAGCAGGCCTATTGATGCTGAATAAACACACCTATGTGAATTTAAGGCTGTGTTGGGACAATCTATAAATAAACATTAGGATCAATCTATATGGCCTTTGAAGCATAAGGGATCATGGCTAATGGGGAACACACCCATCTGGGTCAAAATGAGGTTTCTGCTTCTGTTGCAAAATAAGGAGGACAGTTGTCCCTTTTCCTCTCCTGTACTTGGTGTCTATGGTAAACCGGGCACTTAAACACATTGGGCAGGGACACCAGCAAGGTTACGGGCTGGCACAGATCTTACATTGGTAATGTCAGTTTTCAAGGACGTATGTATGAGTTTACTCTTGTTTGTGGGCTATGGTTTCACCCATAGTTGGGCACAAGGTACAGGGCCTTTTGGATACAGTAGAGCAATAGCGGACATGGTATGGGTAGAGAGGTCATTGATGTATTGTACTGAGTGTTCCCAGGTACTAAGGAATGTGTCTGGCGCATCTTGGGGAGAAATGGAGGCAAAAGGAGCAGAGAAACGAGTTTGTTGAATTTAAAGGATAATCAACTTTCTGGGGAGTGTAGCGGTGCTCAGATTGTTTGCCTCTGTCTCCCATCATTCTGGATTGGGGCACATAATCTAGGGTATGAGTCTAGAGAAGCTAGATCATTGTGCTTGTGTTGGTCCATTAGTCTTTGGGTCCACTTGGTGTTTCTTCATTTTTCCTGAGATCTTCTGTGGTGTGTTTGGTCATGCTCGTTTGGATGGTTATGTATTTTACCTTGTCCTCTTACTTGTTAATGGTAACCTTGACTGACTTTCTTTTTAGCTAGTGTCGTCCAGTTTGTTGCTTTTGTTTCCTCTCCTGTGAGGACCACCTTGGAATCCCCTGTCATAGGCTATTATTGATATGATTTTGATTGAAAATTGTTTGGTTACAAGCCGTATAGAGTCACGGCTGATTACTTGGTCAAATTTCTTTCTCCGAAAATTCAACAGAAGCTTCTTCTTCGTTTCCGACCTTGGATGTCTTGGCGCGTAGAAAACAAATTTTAAAAGTTGAAAATTATTGTTAATTTTGTAAAATCCCTGATCAAAAAGAAACATTGGAACATAGTTTACAATTGATGTCCATTCGCAAGCTTTATTTGAAAAACGTTTTTGAGGAACAAAATTTTTACATGAAAAAGAGCATGTGGCAATGTATTTTTTTTCATCTTCCTTAACTATTAAGATAGCCATTGTACAGTTTTTGGATGCCATATTTCCTGAAAATTGTTATTGCAATTAATTTTGACACGTAAAATTTACCTTGGAACTCTGAGAGTTATGCCTGTGGTGAGTTATGCCTGTGGTGAGTATGGTAGTATCTCCTTGAGGCTAGTCACTAGCATCTTATATGTATTATATATTCACGAAGAAACTCGCCTGTCAATTTTAGTTCTGTATTTGTCTATTCTATTTATATGTCTCTAAATTGGTTCTTTTTTGTGTTTTTATCGGGTATTCTGTTAATTGAAAGATAATCTTAAAGAGCTTATTGTATTGCATATTATTAACTGTGTAAAAAAGAAAAGAATGCAGGACTCGGCGCCATCAAAATGTGTGTATATTTAATAAAATTGCATAATCACACATTAAAAAAGAAGCCCATGTATGATATGTTTCGGCTCTGCTGAGCCTTTTTCAAATCTGGGCTACATAATATTCTACAGCAAATCACCATACGTAAATAACATAATATTGTAATAAAAAATATATAATTCACACGAAAACATGACATAAATGTACAAATAGTTATGAGGTCATATTGCACGTTGCATTATTCCATCATGCCGTAATAAGACAATAGATATCATAGTGATAAGCGTATAGCGAGTAGACAGAGAAACAAGGATTGGTGAAAGGGAGGATTCAAGGGTGTAGAAAAAGCAAAAAACCCATCATAGATGCATATTAATTTCAAAAGATCAAAACATAAATAGACAGAACAAGAGAAAATCAAAAATTTAATTGTTCTTTCGAAATCATGGTAACAAATCCATACTGGTCAACTGACCCCTATAATATAATATCCTGAAACAAAAACAATCGGGTGTCCTTACCCGTATTTGCATATAATCAATCCATAGGATTGATGTCCCTGTAGTAGTAACAGGGTTATATCCCCAGTATAGAGTCTGAAATTAAATAAATGTGAAATCAAGTTTGTCATGGTATAATTACAAAATGTATACTCATTATTGGAATGAAAAAATTATCTCCCTGGATTTGACTCATGTTAGGGATTGTTTTGACTCTTCATAAAGTACATCATTGTATACCAATAGCCCCATGGGCTTGGGTATGTGGGGCATATAGCTAATGTGTGCACAATCTTAAATATCATCCTGCTGTCATCTACGGACCATGTTGTAAATGCGTTCAAGCACTGTGATGGGCATCCTTCAGTAAGCGCATTCGAAATAATCAGACTACGACCAAACTAGAGCACTGGCGTTACACATGACTAATCTTGAGCCTGTATGGCCCTGATTATGAATAATCAGAATTTGCAAAGTAAACAGAATCAACCGTTAAAATATGAGTAATGCCAGTCTAAAGCCTCCTAGGCTTACCTGATTCCTGCGGGCAGAAAGTCACACGCGTCAGTAAAGTACGGAGCAGTCTGCGTACGCCATCTTGATAACTTTGTTGAACACGGTGACCATGGCAACGTGAGTCACGTCGCCATGGTCATCTGCGTTAAGCGGTGCGCTACAGAACCAAACGACACAAAAAGAGCGTCAGAGGCCATCCACCATTTTGTAGATGGAGTCCGCCATTATTGAGTGGTGTCTAAAGTTCACAACCAAAGCCAAAGTGGCTATAGTTACCCTGGATTGATTATTTAAAACGTTGTGATTTCAACAAACCAATTTGTACAAATCTAATATTGGAAATATCTCAGCCAGATAAACAATGTTCTTTCTAATGTGTAAGAAACAACTCTAATCAACGCCCCAGCACGTGCTCACACCCAATCACGTCATACAGTAGTGCTCAGAATTGTCGAACCTAGATCTGGAAATCGTTAAGAAAAATCAACATGTACTGATACATTGTAATAAGAGTACTGAAAAATGCACCTGTTATAGGAAACTTCAGGCAAAGTGACTATACCCATTAACCTGTTATGTGCTAAAGGTAATCAGGAGCTGAGTCGTTAAGTTACAATGGGCTAACACTACCAGAATGACACCATTTCACTATCCTTGTTGAGACTTGTGATTGTTGAATTGAAATAGCAAATTGCTCTTGCCTCAGCTTGTCTTAGGTTTCTCAACCTGTCCCCACCTCTTTTATTAAGAGTAACCTGTTGTAGGCCGATTAATCTAATCTCCGATTTATTATGTAATTGGTGCATCTTCTGCCAATGCTCAGCTAGTGGGATAGATGGGTCCTGGCTACCAATTCTTGCCAGATGCTCGCGCATTCTGATTCTCAACTCTCTTTTTGTGCTCCCTATATATATTTTCATACATACACAAATAATACCATAAACCACAAATTTTATCTTGCATTTGGTCCAATTTTTACCATTGATGTCTACAAAAACCGTGGTTTGATCATGTGCATATTTACATTGCGGGCATATGCCACACTTCCTGAAACCAAGTTCTTTCTTATGTAACCATGTGACTTGATTGTCCCTTACGATATCTGGCAGAAGAGATGGGCTGGGGATGGATTTGAGGGTGCTTGCTCTTTTGTACGTGGGCGGTCACCCACGAAATTGCAAATGTGGTCATCCAGTTTCAATAGATGCCAATGTCTTTTCAATATTTTCTGAATTTTATGATGATCAGAGTAATACTGAGTGATCTTATTGCCCTGTTTGGGTCTGATTTGTCCTTTGGTCGGTGCTCCAAAGTATCTTGTTGCTTCATAGGTTTTGTTTTCTTATATGCAGCTCTTACGGATTTGTCCGAGTAACCTCTTTTCCTGAAGTGTTGTTGCAGTAGAGTGGATGCCTCTTCAAATGTTGTTTCTTTTTGACAATTACGTCTGGCACTAATATATTCGCCTAACGGTATATTGTGTATAGTCGGATGAAAATGATAGCTGTTAGCATGTAGTGTCGAGTTCACTTGGTTTGGTTTCCTGTACCTCCATGTCTGCAATTTATGGCCATCTTGAGTGTATTGTTAGATCCAAAAAATTGATTTCGTATTGGTTGCAGTCCCCTGTAAATTGAATATCGAAGCAATTGGAGTTTAAAGCAGTCACAAAGTCCTGAAAGTCATCGATGCTCCCATCAATAATGCAAAAAACAAATATGTACCATGTCCACATCTTGATTTTCTCTGTAGAACGGTTCCGGATAAACAGCTTTGTCTTCAAGCATGCCCATGAAAATGTTGGCTAGGGCTGGGGCATACTTCGTGCCCATGGCCACTCCCGTGGTTTGTTGGTATACCTGGTTGTCGAAAATGAACACATTAAAATCAAATGTAAGCTGCAACATTTCCTTAATCATCTGAATAGAAGTATATAGTGCCTTCACATCTAGAGTTGCTAGAAGCAAGGTGTTGTGCCATGTAAAACTCTGTAGTTTCCGTATAAGACTTGTAGAGTCCTGAAGATACGAGTTTAGTAAGCTGGCTCTTGGCTTGAGAATGGAATCCAGATATTCCGATATATTCTCAGTGGTCCCCCCAATCCCACTCATGATTGGGTGTCCCTCTGGTATGTTGTCATAGTGTTTATGTATTTTTGGCAAAAAGTACATGGTTGGGGGTCACTGGTTCTTTAAGAAGACACGTTCCTCATCGGTAATAAGACCTTTCCCGTGCCACATCAAGATGTAAGCTTCAACTTGTTCCAGTGCTGTTTGTTTGTTATTATCTGTTCTTATGACATAGCAACCGGGGGTTTTGAGATGTTTAAATGCCATTGCTAGGTGGTAGTCGTCTCTGTTCATTTTAATAATTTTTTTCCCCCCTTATCAGCTTCTTTGATCACTATTTGTGTATCTGATTTGAGTGACTCAAGTGCTCTTCTTTCTCCAGTTGTCAAATTACTAGTTCTTCTCACATTTTTGGTTTTTCCTTGATTTAGATTGTAAAACGCTTGTGAAACTAATGTATCAATAACATTATCAGGTGCCAATTGTGGCACACATTTCGATTGGGCTTTAAGTTCTTTGACTGTCAATTTGAAAGGTTGATCAACTAAACAAATAAAAAAAATAAAGTAAAAAAAATTGATATGTTCCAAGCCTTCCTGTCTGTGGATTTTATCTACATATCCATGGCTTTTAGTCACTGTGGCTGTAATATATTTGGATTGGGGGTGATTGACTTCTTGGTGTTCATCTACTTTCGTCATGCCTATAATTTCTCAACTCTGTCGTTTGTCTTCGAGTCGAGCGTCTGTATCCTTGCTCGTCACCCATTGGTGCAAGAGTGGACTGTTTCTGGTCTTCTCCCGTGAGAGACTGGGGGCACTGCAGGAACAGTTGAATTGGATTTTCTAGCTTTGTGAACTTACTCACTACTCTTTTGTTCTCTTGCAGTTGGAATACTCTCTCGGTTGGCTACCCTTTCATTCGCAACTTAAATTTCAATTTGTTCTCTATGGGCTCGCCCCTGACTATCTTCTCTTTCTACGCTCATTCCTGCTCTCTTCACTATTCCTGTATTTTTAGGATGAATGTCCCCCTTGTGCTAAATCTTGTTTCCATTCTTTTCAGCTCCTTGCCCCTCTTCCCTGGAACACTCTCTTCTTCCCCCTGCCCCCTCGCTCTCCGCTCTATCACCACTTACTGTTCTGTCCCTGAAAACCCGCCTGCTTCATTGCACTTGATTGCTTGTTACCAGCTGTGTTTGAATTGTTGACATGCACCATTGAACATTATTCTAATTTGTTTAATCTATGTGTAGCGCTTTGGACAAAGGTGCTATATAAAGTACAATCAAAATACAAATATTCTGTTTATGTATCGTGTACCCCTGTGGCATGTATTCTGTTAGGCAGAAACCTGTGCAGTTCCCTTAGGGACCACTGCAAAAAAGTTTAAGACTACAGGTGTTAGCAGTAAACCCAATTGGTAGCAGTCTGTACCACCCAGATTTATCTGGTAGCTGTGGCTGAGCAGTCAGACTTCTCTCAGGAGTTCGGCAGTATATAGAGTATACACATTAGGTACGAAAATACAGTAGCGCAAGCAAACACTGACCAGAGCATGGGTATAAAAGTATATAATTATTTATTTAAAAACACTTGTAAAAATACACTGGCACTAATGTCAAGCAAGTTCAAACAGTCACTAGAAATACATACACCTCCCTGATTAATTATTCGACAAGTTTTAGGAAAAGAACACCACTTATCAATACAGGGGTGAGCGCTTAATCAAGGTGGCACTCCAATAATTTAAAAAGGGAGGGAAAAGGCAGAATTAGGAAAGCACGCAATACCAACACTTTTAAAAGAACCACAGCAAGTCAAGAAAAGCAGAGTAAACTGTAGAGCAAGAAAGTTCCTAGGCCAGGCCCACTCTTGGAGAAGGCAAGGTGGAATTTGCCCAAGATCACCCAGTTGAAGTACACTTGAAAAGTCTTTGCAGATAGTTCAAAAGGAGTTGGATCAGTTAGAGAGTCAAGGATTTACGGGACACCTTGAACGGTCTATTGCAAGGGAGACCAGGCGGGACACAGTACCTGAAATGGTGAGAAAGCTCCAGCGGAGGCAGTTGTTCCTAGCAGCAGGTGCAAGTCAGTGCTTTGTCCAGGGGAAGAGAAGATCTCGACCTGGAGGAAAGCTGGGGGTCATTGCACTGCCCGGGAAGAAACCAGCCGCAGAGTTTCCCGGTTAGAAGGTACTACCCTTTTATTTGCGGTAGTGGTGAAGCGTGGCTATCCGGCCGCCGGGGTGCTTGGCACGGGCGATTCGACTACGAGACGATCCAGGAAGGCTAAAAGAGGGTGAACTGATTAACCCCACCGGTTCAAAGGAAGAAGACTCTCCGGGAAGAAGATCTTCTCTGTCTTTGGGAAGTGGTGAGCCGGTTCAGCAGGGCTCCACCGGTGGTGGTGTTGCAGGTCGGCTCAGTTTCTCCCTCTTCGGATTCTTTAGGTCCTGTGGTGACCCCTGAAGTTCCAGTCCCCAAAGCCCTGCTTTTATGCAGAAAACCCCCATTCACTAGTCCTAGCTGTCACTCAAACATGCTAAGTGGTGACCACTGGGCCACTCACTCAAGAGTGCAACTTGAGTTGCTGAGGCAACTCAGTCCAGGGTGCCTATTTCTCCCCCCACACCCCTCGCACACATCCTGTAGACCCAGAGTGGCACCATTTTTGGAGGCTTCTGTGCAGAAGCCCGCCAAAAGTGGAACAAAGGGCTCGACTTGGGTTGGAGTTACAGAGGCGAACACAAACGCCATTTTAAAATAGAGTCCTGGCAAAAAGACCCAACCGGGGAATAAATATTAAATAAATAACCCGGCGGTATCTTTAACATTGCACCAAAAAAGTGGTGTGTTTAAAATGAATGGGGAAAATCCCATAGGAAATATCCCGGTGGAATATTTCACGTGGTAACCACTGCCACTAGCCAGAAACTCGACGAGGGGGGGACTGCACAGTGCCCCCTCGAAAAACAGACCCAGGGACAATCTAATTACCCCTACCAGTACTTCCACAATATGATGGTTTGTACTGGTTCTGTTCACATTTTAAGACTAGTAAAGTCAATGGTGACTTTACATGCCCTGGGAGACAGTAGTCAGTCCCAGGGTATGGAGTCTGTTTGGGGGTCACTATGACACCCCTGTGTTACTGCACTGAGGGTGCTGTGTAACACACTTACCAAAAACACATGAAACCCTATGGAGTAAAAGACCCAACACATTACAAGGTCAAAGGACATTCTCAAATCATGCCTAAGAGTGGGAGAAAGAGTCTCACTCTTAGCAGGAGAAAAAAATAAACCCCAAAAATCCTGCAGAGCTGATGGGGGACTCACTAGGTTTGGGAAATTAGCCTACACAGAGAATTCTCCCTAACATATTCCAATGGAGGTGGTATACTGCACTTGCTAGCAGTTTGATTCAAAAACTTAATCGCTGGTGGTAAACTGTACTTAATTTTTGGGGACTGTACTGGCTGGATATTCCCTGATATAATTTTGAAGAATCTATTTCACGGATTTTATTTCCATCCTTTAGCTGAACCCTCCTAGCACTATGGATTACATTTCTTCTGGTTACATGTACTCCAGAGGGCCAATTGTCGACTCCCCTTGTGCCAGGACTCTGGATAACAGCTTGACTTTATGGCGCTCCACATAGAGCATGGTTTTCTGTCGCTTAATCGGCTTACCAAGCCCCCGAACCTTCCAGCTCCTAGATGTAATCACCCATTGTCTACGAGCCCTGCCAGCCTTCTCACAAATCTGCATTTCGCACCTCGCCAGTAAGTGACCCCACACTGACTGCTTACCAATAATATCTCCACATCTTTACGAAGTGCTAACCGAACCCCCATGCCCCCTAGAATAACTCCCCAACTGAACACTGCCACATTGCAAAGGGGTGGCCAGCGCATGGTCGGCAGCACGGGACACACAACAGCCATCTCGCACCGAGCAGAACTATTTCTCCTGTGCCAAAAGGAACTAGAAAAAGGAACAGGTGAAGATTCCCCACAACACATATTAAACGGCCATCTCGGAGTAGTAAAGGTACCTAGGGCTACGCCGCCTCCAAATCATCTGACTCATTGAGGCACACCATCTGAGGGGGCGGGGGGTGCAGCAAAGATGCAGGAAGAAAATGGGTACTTCATGGCTTCTTCAGGGATCGTAAAAAAGTATGTTTGGTCCTTACATTCAATACAGAGCTTAGCTTGGCCCTTACGTTAATTTGCAGAGCTTAGCAGGATATAACATCGCATATTTCATTCCCAGGTCTGTGAGCCTCTTCACAGCCATGAAGCTTTTCCTCTCCTGCTGTAGGGCCACAGAGAAGTCTGGGTAGATATAGAATCTGCTGGGTCCTAGGAGGAGTTCTCCCTTCTTGCGAGCAGCCCTCAGGATGGCGTCTCTGCCGTGGTAGTTTAATAACTGGGCAATTATCATGCGGACCGGTGCTCCAGGCTTTGGCTTGAGCGACAGAGATCGATGGACACTTTCAACAGCAAACTGTGGCGCCGGCTTTGGCTCATCATGCTAGACTAGGATGGTGTGCTCCACACACTCTTCCATATAGCCCTTCAAGTTGTTATCCGCGACGCTGATTATCCGGCTGTTACTGCAACGTTATCTGGACTCTAGCTTGTTCTTTCTAGTGACGGACTGTACCTGCTTGGTCAAGGCGGCTGTATCTGCTTTCAGAAAGGAGAAGTTCCACACTTTCTTCCGTAGATGTCATGCTGGATGTAGCAACAGGGGTCTTCGGGTGACTTTAGCGTACATGGCCATGGAGCTTTTTTTTTTTCGCAGCCCCCTTAGTTATGTCTGGCCTCCGGTCCACCATAGCAGCTCCGCTGGAAGGAGGAGTAGAGCTGTACTGTTGGCAGTCTCAGGGGGCCGATGGACCGCAGTATAGTATCAAGCAGTCAACAAAGAGGAGCAGAATTTCAGCGCAGGTACACAAGGAGTCTCTCAACATGGTAAGCGGTGGCATTTCAGTCTGGGGTACAGGCAGGGCAGATCAGGATCTACATGTTTCCAAGCCCCATGTCTAACAAGGTTTGAAAGGCGGGCCAAAACTGTGGGCACACATTCCTCACTCCAGGCATGGAGCATATAAAGCTGTGAGAAGAGCCCTGGATTCTGCCCTAGAATGCCTCCAATTAAATCCCCTACATATGCAGGGCTACGCAGCAGGTTGTGGGGCGCTGCCAGTCACTGCGTTGCTTAGCCGGCGCCCACCAGGGCCGCGGGCCTCCCCAAACGCAGGGCATAGTGCAGATATGCTGTACCTCCGCCGTGGGAGGCTGCAGCTCACACACACTGCCAGCTCAGTGGGGCACACGTGGTCTGGCCTGGTCTGCCGCACATTCGCCTCTTTTCCCTTGACTGCTTCCATAGCTGCAACACTGGAGTTTGCGGCAAGCCTTCGTATAATGTCTACAGAGGACCCCAGGCAGGGGCAGCTCCGTCGGAGTCCTTCCATATCCCGCAAGGATCACATCAGCCACCTTGCGGCAGGCACTCAAAGCGGATCGAGGAGGCAGATTTAATTGGCCTGTCGCCGTGTTGGCGCAATAGAACAATTCTATAGAATTGGAAATGTATGCTGCAATGGGTTCTCTGTCTCACCGCAGCAGTGTCTCTCCAACCCATAGCAATTATTTAGCTGAAAGGAGTAGCGATCGGCAGTTGCAGGCCACGGGTCGCAAGAGCACTACAACAGAACAGCCATTTTGATTTGTGCACATCAGCGCCACCCACAGCCCACTAATCTAATGAGCAAAGGCCATTCTTGCTTCGTGCCAGGCCATAGGGGGATGGTGTAACACTACCTCGCTCACTCTCGCCTTTAGCAGACATGCAGTATCCATGGCCTCCTAAAATGTTTCTTTTGTCCTAAACCCAAACTAACATAACTTGGACCTAATAGTAAGAAGTGTGATGCAATCTCAATGGTTTTATTGTATCATATTTGACGGTGTGACCATAGGCACCTTGCCCTACTTAGCAGTTCGATGGTCCTTAGGAATACTAACCAATGAACAAGGCTTAAACTCATTTTTGGCCTCCTTTTTATATGCTTGAGGCTACATAAGACTCCCTCCCATAAATCATTATGTTTAAAGTACCAGGATGGCCTGGGGCACTTGTAATCTCCTCCCTTCTCACATCCCCCAAATCCCCCCGCCAGTGAATCCCTAGTAATCTTAGTTATGCACTTCTACATGACTCCAGGGCCTGGTGCGTTCATATTTTTCACTTGGGCAAGCCATGTAGTCTTCATACAAGCGTCCATGCCTAAAATATCTTTCTGTATTCGTTCTACTCTGGCCTGCAGGTGACCCTCATAGCCCAATCCAATATTTACCAATCCATTAGTAAAATAGAGATACGATCCGCAACGGGACACACCCCTACCTCTAGGTACGGAGGTCTGTTCTAGTCTTCTGCGGAAGAAATGTGCAACTGCAGCACATTGTGCATAGTCCTACACCTCACCAAGTATAACTTCTGGGACAGACTTCTGTTGATGGCTTACACAGACTCTTGGTGTCTTATTTTTACCCCCACCCCTAAATAAACTTCCTTTCCAACCAAAACACCAACAACAAATTGTCCCACTGTGCCCTCCCCCCCCCCCCAATTTATCTATGGCGGCGTCAAGCTAAGCTAATAAAAGTGAGGCTCTGTTTAAACATACCATTTGCATAAAAATCTCTCCTGAGGCTTTCACTGTGCTCTTGATCATGGCTTTTGTTAATGCAGAAATTGCAAAAGTTGCCCAGTAGTTTTTGCATTTCTATTTCTGTGCATGGAATGTAGTCTCCCCCAGAAAGCGGAACCGGAAAGTCTTCTCCTCCCACTCTGGGCACATCATTCAGTGGCCAACCAGAAGCCCCAAAGATCAGGCTAACGTGGGAGCCAGCATACACCACTGTTTTAAGACCCATCCGTACATAATAATGCCTTGCCATTTCTCCTTTGAAGCCTTGTCTCAACTCTTTCCACATTACGATGGTAAAGTGCCTATCTAGTATTTCCACGCACCATTCCCTCCTCAGTGACTCCCACAACAGCTAGAATCTTCAGCGCTGGAAGCCGCTGAGACCTACACCTCTCATATCATTCGCTTGGGGAGGAGGTGCCGGTCAGGATGGAAATTGCACAAGAGAAGGGTATGAAAGAGTTAAAGGCTGACGGGGCTGTTTCTAAGAGCCCTGGACGTTTAAAGCATGACATGTAATGTAGGAAACCTTTTCTGTGCTAGTACTGAAACGTCCTCCCTTCCACAGTATGCATATTGGTCTGTTTGTTCTACGCTTTGAAACTAGTGGCCACACCTGGTTGGGGAGTTTGAGGTATGCTTGGAACATAAGCTCTGTTATTGGGTATTGTAGAAGTGAGAAAGTTGGGCTAATTCAAATTAACAAATTAAAATTTTGTAGTGGTAACAGTTGCCCAGTAACAAAACTTCATTTGACCGTTACGTGGGAAAATAAAGATCTGGGTGCTAGGAAACTGATCACAATATCAAGTAGGGGAACTAAGATTAGGATGACTTTCTTCTGGTTCCGAAGCCATCTACTTGGCCCTTCGTTGGGTTTCCTCTACTTGCCTTGTTTCATTTGATATGGACATTTAAACTTGCCGCATCAAATTTTATTTCTAATTATTCCCCAATTCATCATATAACGGAGTTGCATCATGAGAAAGGAAGCGCAACGGTAACAAAGTTGCATAGTAGTCTATTGATCAAGGTCGAGAATGGTAGGTCGTATCAACCTTTTGAGTCTCATGGAAAAGGATCCGAAATATACTTTTTGTGCCACATTGTGCACAACTTCATTGGTCAATTATGTGAGCAGCCCACCCCTGGACATGCAAAGGGAACGTCTTATGTGAAACATTTTAACATGTCTATTGTCCAATAAAAGCCATGTAAAACTAGATGATCCAACCATGACCTCATTACCATGAGTGGTCATTAGAATGGTCACGAGGGACTGGATAGGCCAATAGGGCTAGGTATTATATAGAATCACCAATAGAGCAACCAAGACTGTCTAATCATAGAATATGAATCTGCATAAGTCTTGTAACATCTCACTTCACTTCTCGTTAGCCAAGCTAAGATGATGTAACCTTCGGTGATTGTGTATAATTCCAACTTGTTTTTCTTCCTTCCGTGCACTTTTTATTGGCTCATTGGATTACTTTTAAAATATTGACTTTTGGGCCTTGAACCTGCATGAGCACGGGTGAGGCGTTCTGGACTGCAAGATGGTTAAGTGCCATCCTATGATGTGTAGCGAGGAGACATGTGGCGAGGAGGGCAGCAAAGTGAAAAAAAAGTTTCTATCATCTCAACTTGGTAGTAGGGGAACTTCCAAAAGAAGCGATGAGCACGCAGCGTTGCCATAGTGTCATCTTAAAGCTCTTATCAAGCATGACGGAAAACCTCTGTTACCTGTAGCTCACATAGAGGGTGGGGGTGGTCAGCTGAGCACATGAGATTAATGTACCCCAGAACACGATGCATTCTGAATATTAAATTTGTTTCCACTAAATGAGCAGGCAGGTATGGACCCCACATAATGGACACCAGTGCTACGCAGCCACCTTGCATGTAACTAGCGATGTGAAACCTTGGAAGGCAAAAAATACCAAACACCAACCAGGTCGTATGTGTTATGAATGTAAACAAATATTGTATTTATTCATCTAGAGAATGCAAAATTCTAACACTAGCTTTTGGCGTGTACTAAATATAAAATTTCTCTGCTTCTAAATTCATTAGCAATGTCCACATAAAACCCCTTCAATATTATCCTGATACAATAAACAACAAAACACGAATGATGCCCTCTATCACCACACCAGTCATTCATAGTCCCCTAAAGTACAAAACCTAATACAATCAATGATTAATAAATGTAAAAACTCTTCAGCCGTTTACAAAAAGGCACTTCTTATCTTTAAAGGGCCAAGTGTCCGATCATTGTTTCACTCTTGCCCAACATGTTTCGTTCAACCTGGAACCACTGTCCCTATTCACATGAACGTCTTCAGGGGCATCCAGGACATTGCCAAATAACGTTGAGGCAATACGTCGATGCTGCCTGGCTGGATTCTTACCTGCATTATTGATCAAGGAAGTTATCGCGGTTTGAAGGACATGATAAATGATTTGTGCCCTCACTGCCCAGCCAAATAATTGCAGTGGGAATAGTAAAAAGCACCTGATCAATTTTTTGTTGCAGTTGTTACTGCTCCCTTTATCTCGGAGTGCTTAAGGGCACTGAAGTGGATAGATGGGAGTCTCAGCTTCTCGTATTTGAAACACCACTAGAAATGGGGTTCCCTCAAAACACTTTGCGTCCTCACTTTTTCCGGTGAGTCACTATCTGTTATGCATGGACGCCTTGAGTTCCTAGGCTCCAAATGTATGCTCTTCAATGGCAATTATGAATGATAATGGACTTTTGATGAGTACGAAATTGGGCTTTGTGCATGTCAGGAATTAAAAAGGCAATTTCTTTTGTCTGGCTAGAACAGGGTGCAAATATTGTACTCCCCGCTAGCAATGGCTAGTGAGAATTGGGTTTTGGCGAGTAAGATATGGTGTGCTGTGTGTATGTATAGAATTGAGGTGGCGAGTGACTTTTTATTTTTGTTGCTGGCTAGTAGCTTGTAAATTGAAGCTATGCACCCTGAGCCAGAAACTTGCAACTTAAATTTATTTATTTTTTGTATTATTATTATTCCTTTTTTTTTTTTTACTGCTCCCATCTCAAGAAAAATATTTAATGGGCATTTTAGGAACTCTCTGGACTTTATGAAGGACAGTATGGGGCTGTGGAATACCCTACCTGCTTGACCACATAACATGAAGTGCTTCTGCAGCATTGTGGACCTTCATTCACCCCTGGGAGCATTTTTAGAGATTTAGACTACTTAAGGGTGGTAAGAGATACTGGACCCTTGCCCTCTAAGATGATTATGCACACTTCCTGCTTAAGACTCTAGGTAAGGTTTTGTATTGGAGTTTTTGCTCACTAGATTTTGATGTTGGTTGAGACAATTTAGTGAGTTAAGTCATCCCAATTGCAAGAGTCTATTTTTGGGCAACTAACCAAAACTTAGATGGTAATTTGTGCAAGTTTGGATGTATTTTTATCTTCAAGGTTGCACTTCACATCCGCCACTAATAGTAGAAGCGCTGTGCTGCTAGTAGCTTTGATCTGATTTGCAATGCTGAGACCACCTTTCTGACTTGTGGTCAGCATATGGAGAACTGGAGCCTCAATTATGGTGAGGTAGGGAATGGAGTTTCGGCAGAGAACAGACTGGTCAGGCTAAGGTCAGTAATTGGGCCAAATGGTAGAGACCAGGACCCGAGAGCAGGACAGTCGGTTAGGGGGCTGAGAGTAGAAGACAGTTATCATCGCTGATGAGGAATCCATTACAAGGTAGTGAGGCGGCAGCAGAGGGGACAGCGCCCTGCAGTGAATAGAAATTGTGTTCTTGCTCAGGAGAACAAGAGGGTAAATAGAGGGCTGGGGCTACAGGACAATAACTAGGAAGAGATTAGAAAAGCAAGGTAATGCAGTACTCGACGATGTAAAATCTGCACGAGTTTGGAGACATCTGCCAAATCTCCTTGATGCCTGATCACCATCTCATCCAATGTTCCCATAAACGTCTGCAAATGTGCTAGACTGCATGTCCCAAACAATGCAGATTGTCTCATTGCATGCAGTCATTGTAACATAGCGGTGCTCCTGGTGGTACTTGTTGCCATAATTCTTCTCTTGTTCGTTTTGTGGGGGGCACCAACCACCCATTTTTTCACCCTAGTGAGGCTCCATCGATGATAGCAGCAATGTTCTTTATGTAGGTGCAGAACCCTGGGCCCCTTGTAATTAGTGTGGTCTGTTGGAGGTGTTGACACTAGGGCCAGTGAGATCATGCCATCACTCTCAATGTATTTATTTCACCTATAACCTGCTACCTTCTGTCCTACCATTCAACCTCCTGGCCTAGCACCAAAATCTGGCCATAGGGTCTACCCAGGCTAATCCTTGGGTATTCTGCCCGCCGAGTGGCTTATTTCAGGATGGTGCGAGCTACAACTTCAGGTGTCAGTCGTGTTGGTGGGCACCATCCGCAGTTGTGTGGAAAAGCCCCTGGTTTGTTCACTAAAGGAGGTAGACTCCTCCAACCCTCCACACCCACCTGTCCTGTGGCATCTCACAAGGCTGTCCCCTTTGCTGGGTCATGGTATTTTGAACTGTTCAATTTATTCTCTTGTTCAGTCATATGCTGTCATTTGTTCCCTAGTGCTGTCACCCCATTTTGCACAGTCCTTGGACACCACCCCACCCCCTAGGGTGGTGGACTCCCTTCAGGGTGGCCATTGAAACGGCATACTGCAGTTCTGCAAGTCAGGGAAGGTCTGCCTTTGCCCTCCATGTCCTTTGCCGCCCAGCCCACAGCTCCCAGTACTTGAGCAGACAGATTGCACTGCTGTGTCCTTAATGCTGAAGCCCAGAGCTAGTGTGAATGGGCTGGTCCACAAAGTTGAAGGATTCCGAGGTCCGTAAGCTTGAGGTGGTTACGAAATGTGGATCTGTGGTTTGGTGCTTGGCTTAGGGGCACCTATTGAAGGAGAAGGCCACAGTCGGTTAGATTCAAAGTTGTTGATCCTGTTGAAAAACACCTTTGTGCAATTTTGTAGAGAATGAGAAAAGCTAGTAATTTTTAAGACTGGGGAAGCAGATGGGGTTTTGTGGGTGGAGACGATTAGTGGGGGCTTGAAGCATGCCGAGGACTGCTAGTAGAGGTGCGGAGGTTTAAGAGGGTTGCTAGGTGGGTGCAGGTGTTGGGTGGAATACGTTGATGGTTGTGGAGCAATTGGGTCCACCAGATCATGGTATGTTAGTGGTCTGATGCATGGAAGCCAGCTCAGCAGGTGAGATTGGGAAAGGGGAGCCTAGACTGGATAGAGTGTGGCTCCTAGCAGGGTGTGGGGAATACTGTTTGTTTTTTTAAAAAAAACATTTTGAGTTATAAACAAAACCAAACAAACCGTGCATGTTCCCACCGTTTCATTACACTTAACTTCTAGCCACTACTTCCCTTATCCCACCCCCCTCTACAAGTCTATTGCTTTAAACTTTCAGTTTCCGCATCCTGTGGTACGGTCTCCTCTTCTACAGGCTCCGCCGGGTCACCTATTGACCCAAACTGCCATACCATGGTTTCGGCTTCCGCTCATTTTTGCAAATCTCTCCGCCACATTTGGCACATGGCATGTCTTCCATCCCATGGCAATTCTCCTTTTTTGCAAGTACATAGGCCAGATCCCTCAGTTTACTCACATGCCTGAGCTTCTGTGGTCTTGGGGAACCCCCCCAGCAGACAGGCCCACACTGTGTGCACTACAATCTTGATCCCCTTTGTTTCCAGTTTCCCTTTCACTCCCCTCCAGAAACGTTCTGTGATCGGGCATGACCAGAACATATGCACCATGCCGCGTTCTCCTCATCGCACTTGGGGCATGCTTGCCGCCCTGCATTTTCAAACCTCGATATCCTCCAAGGCGTCCTATATGCCCAATGTGTTTTGTACATTTGAATCTGTTTCAGCCTCGCGTTCTAGACACCTTCATATGATACCCCTGCACCCGTTCCCACATCCCGTCTTCCATCGGGGCTCCACCTTCCGTTTCCCATTTCCCAATCTAGTCTCAGCTGCGTGACCTCCTTCCCCACTTTAGACATCAGCATTTCATACATTCTGGAAATCTCATGACCCCCCCCCCCCCCCCCCTCAGTTATGTCGTATATCATGTCTATGGTGGCATATGATTCTTCCTCCAACACAGTTTCAGGCCATGTTCTCTTAATCCTCTGTACCATTCTATAATACGTAATATACTGGCCCTCGTGCAACCCAGTTTCTTCCCGCAGCCCCTCAAAAGTAATACTAGAGCCCTCTCGGCAAATGTCGCCCACTGTTGGCACCCCAGCCGGTTCCCAGTGGTTCAGGAGTATCATTCGTAGCTGCACGTCTGCCCCCGTTAATGCAACCAGTGGTATCTGCGGAGAGCATGGGGACGGGTTCTCCATCATCTGGCATGCCCTGCGCCGCACCTTCCACCCCAGGAGCATCATTTTAGGGCGCCCCACCATTTCCGCCCTGGGTACCAACATCTCTTTCAAATCTCTGGTGATGGATGTTGTTGACATTGTATGGAAAGTAATGGGGCACAGAGGAGGGAGGGTAGAGATTTGGGGTAAGCATAGCTTGGATTGTAGATGAGGGTTTTTGGTGGTAGTAGAGGGTGGAGTAGCTTGCCTTGCAGGGGTCTAGAGCTGAGGGGAGTATCCCAGGTGGTTGGTGTGTAGAGTTGGGCCATGGGTGCAGTTGACGGGACATCTGTCTGTGTTGAATATTGGTAGTTCTCTAATTCAGGGGCTGCAGCATGCCTTATCGAAGGACTCCACAAAAACAAATTGGATTATCGCCCCAAAACTCATTGAACTGCACTGGCTCCCGATGCAAGCCTGTAATCTTCAAATCCTGCTGCATCTAAAAGGCTGTAACCCTGAAGTCCCCAAGCTACCTCCATAAGAAACGCAGCATCTCCGAAGGCCTACAATTCACTGGAAGTAAGGACATGGGCAGGTTTGAACTCTGCTAGTGCAGTAAGGAAAGAACCATAAGACTGGCCTACTGTCTTGACTGCCCCAAGTCTATGGAACCACCTCCCTGTCAACAGACTCTCTTCACGCTTCTACAGTTCCCGAAGGAGCTCAAGACCCTCATCTTCAATGAATGGCCCCTCCCTAATGCCTTGGTCCACACCCTTCACACTACCTGAGACTGATTGCTTGTAGATCCCTTGCTACCAAATTGCCCCCCTTCCCCTCCGCTGTGGCTTCCCATTTCCTTCTCTACTTCCCTCACCAAATACTCTGCCCCCCCCCCCCCCCCCCCCCCGTTGACTGTACAGTGCTCTGTTGCTTCCCGAGGCTAGGTCCGTTCTCAGTGAATACCCTAACAATAATAAAGCTCTTTAATAATAGGTTGGGTGCTGAGGGGGCACACTTTTCACTGGTGTCATAGTTGATCAATCCGAATTCGGGGGTCGAAATTGGAATTCATAGGATAGGAGCTGGAAGGAGCTCATGGGTGTGAGGCGTTTCTTCTGACCAGGAGCTACGCATTGTAACTAGCCAGCTGTTAAAGTACAGCCTCACGAATGGAGCTCCTGAAAGATTGTGGTACTTTTTCCAAACTCTGGCATGCACAGCTTGAAATCCTCATTTCTTTGTTGCTTTCTTCTATGGTGTTGCTCACTGTTCTTCGCTGGCGATGTTGCTGTACTTGTCTCTACTTTTTTAAATGCTCTCTAAATTGCTTTCCCTCTTATTTCTCTTTTTTTCTCAATATTGCTGCTGCTACATCATATATCTATTGTCCTAGACATCACCCACTCCCCTGCCCCATGCCATTCCTGCCCAAAACAGCAGCATTCCCTCCACAGCAAACTACCATCGCTCTACAAGCTTGCCCCAACAGTACAGTTGCCACAGAATTCATCCTCGCTACCTGCCACCCTACCTCGGTCCTGCCAGCACTGCCACCACCAGACCACCCCATGTCTAGGATCTGCGCGTCGGAGGCGCCTCATCTCTAGAACACAAGATTACACCCCTGCACTCGCCAGTCCCAGTTTGAGGGCCGCAAGGAGACCGATGCTCTGCCCGCACCACCCAGCTTCCATTCACAAATAGAAAACTGAGTAGCCCACCTCTCAATCATCCTCGTACCTCTAACATTAACACACATAGGATACTTAGTCCCCGACCCACAAGTTGACCACCCTGGTTACTACACCTAAACCCAGATTCCAGCACTCCCTTTCCATAGGTCAGCTTGCCCATAGTCCACACAGATCCACCTTCCTAGCGCTAGAATTTCCACCACCCACTCCTATTATGGGAAATTCATGCAAGAACATCTGACCCCAGTGCTCAGTAAATTACTTTATGCACAGCCGACAATGAACACTAATCCTGAGACCACCTCCCTACTCTACCACACTTGCCTGAAACCGTTATCAATGAAGTAGCCCCTCGCAAGCCTAAAATACCCTGATATAAATGAAGCAACTTCTGGTTCAATGATGGACTCATCGAACTCAGAAAAAACAAGAGCATTAGAACACTTAACCAGAAAAAAAAACTTCAAATGAGTCCAAAAAAGAACTCCGGGTAATTCAAAAAAATACAAACTCGCAGTTATTACCAATAAAGCCAGCTCCCTGAATGTACGCATTATCTACGCCGCCTCCAACAGTAAAGAACTGTTAGCAATCCTTGGAGAATATCACCTCTCAGCTCAGTTATCTCAAAAGCATGGTGTACCACCAGACGGAATGCCCTAGCTACTAAAATGGACTCCCTCCAAGACAATATCGTAATGAAAAGAAACCTACTGGTCCACACTGCTGTGACCGCCCCCATTGGCATGACTGACACTGAAGTATCGGCAACCCAGTTCAACTTCTGCCCAGTGACCCAAGACCAAGTATTTAAGACTATTGCTTCCGTCAAACCATCCAATTACAAAGGAGACAGCTTTCCCTAGTTAAGTCTTGTGCTCCCACGCTAGCACCGATTTATCACCAACTTCATAAATGCATCCTTCAGTACCAACTACATCCCATTAGATATCAAAGAAGCCTGGGTCACACCCCTACTGAAAAACACACGCTGGAGCCCACCATTCCCAGTAATGACAGACTGTCGCCACAGACCCTTGTCTCCTTAAAATAAGCATACACTCCAGTTCAAACACACCTAGAAATTAATCATCTATTAGGCGATGGGCAATCAGGATTTAGACCTAAACACAGTACAGAGACCGCACTACTTGACCTAAAAAAACAGATCTATGCCAACAGAGACTCGGGCAATTTATGCTTCATACTACTACTTGATCTGTTCGATTTAGTGGACCATGATAAACTAACACTATCCAAACATTTTAATTCCACAAATGATGCATCCACATGGATTAAATAATTCCTATCAGAACGAACGTCCAGAGTTGCCATTGGCAAAGAGGTGGCGGATCCCATAACAGTGCCTACAAGCGTACCACAAGGATCGTACCTTTCAACCACCCTTTACAATGCTTACACAAAACTTCTCTTCACAGCATTAGATGCCATGGGAGTAATCTATACTAACTTTGCGGATGATCCGCAGATACTCGTCCCCATCACTGGTAATCAAGAACAAGACACCAGTCTCATAAATAAAATCTACTCATATATCCAAAATTTGATGGCAACAAACAGTTTTTGCCTTAATAGTGAAAAGACTGAAATCGTAATTCGGTTCTCCAGCCCATTTGAAAAGGTTACACTGGGATTATACTTCCATCATTATCTATGGTACTCCTATTCCCATCTCAAACCAATTCAAAACTTTAAGGGTCTATTTAGATTCAAGCCTCACCGTGAGTAAACATATTAACTCACTCGCCTCTTCCACCGCCTACACAGCAAACTCATTGCCCTTAGCCAACAATTTCTCTCTGCACTGAACTGCCTCACACTAACAAGAGCCCTTATCCTGTCTAACTTAGAATACTGCAATATACTCCTGCTAGGCACCATTAAGAAAAATCTAGACCAGTTGCAATTATTGCAAAACAAAGCATTAAGAGCAGCACTTGGGGGGGAAAAAAGGGACCACATATAAGACTAGGAGAGGGGTACATTGGTTACCGATACAAGCCAGAATATTACCCAACACTACTACCACACATAAATGCATCAAGCAATACGCACCAATGTATCACTTGAAAACAGTTACTAGATCTCTCAGATCCAACTCAAGCACTCACTTACTCATCCCCGCTTCAAGAACAGGAGTTGCATGCTTCCCTGTAGCAGTTCCCAGAATCTGGAATTCGCTCCCCTTGAAAATGAGCAACAAGTCCTCACACACTCATTTTAAGAAACTATTAAAAACCTGGCTTTTCAATCCATTCTAACCTGCCTGCTACATAAGTCCTACATACAGCTACATGTCGTTCTACAAGCTCCACGTCTGTTAACTATATATCCTATGTTTGTACTGTCGCCTTGCTGCTGTATTGTTTTAACCGGACAGTGTTTGCCCTTGTAACCAGAAAGCTTTTACTTAATCGTGTAACCTACGCCTAAACCTGCGGGTGTCACGGCATATAATCCAATGCAATAAATAAACTGCCACTACATCGGTTTCCTCTTGCTGCGGTTATATTTTTTGCTGAAGCATCCTTTTATGTGTTGTGATCTTACTCACTCTCAGCTGGAGAATGAGGAACCAATACTTATCTTGCAACACATCTTATTTCCAAATGAGGCACAACTACAGCTTTGTGTCCAGTACATTGACCATTCTTTTGTTAAATGTCTAGAGGTTTGCTAATGTACCTTTTTTATGCTAATTCCCAGACACTGAATGGTGTATTTGTGTTGTACCATTTGGCTTGGATAGCAACAAGTTGCCCCTGGTAGCTGTTGGAATCAAGCTAAGCAGACTCTTCTAGGCCTTTTCCAGGAGCTGCATAGCTCCCTGCACATTGATGAACTTGTGACAACATGTGGCACTCCATTCTCTGTTCCATTGGTTTTTGATCTTGTACTCTGATTTACTTTCGATGCAGTCCTTGCGTCTGTGCTTGCAATGAAGGTACATCATTGGGATCTGCGTGATCACTGCCCATTTAAAATGCCGAAAACATTAACACATGTTTCCCTCGCACATGTCACCGCAATTATCGCCCAACTCCGCTCATATTTTATTACCCTAACACACCCACAAATAATTGCCGTGAAAAGTCGACGTTTTCGTAATTTCCAGCTGCGCAGGGATGGTATTATACCTTAGATGCGTGCTGGTGTAGTTTCTCTGTTTGCATAAGAAAAGCAACGTATTGCTGCATTCCTCTCTCCTTGTGTGATTAGCATTTATTTGACCCTATCTCTCCCTTTCTCAAAGGGGAGCTGTATGAAAGACTTGCTTCCCTGGAGCTCTTGAAAGGTCGGCAGGGTGTAGTGCAAAGCTGTAAGAATGTTTCGTACCGTAAAGGCATGAAATCCCCTGCGTATGATCTGCCATAGTCTCCCATAACACGAAACACCCCTTGTGTAGGAAACGCTTGCTAGAATAACTACAGTGTTCGTGCTTTTAGATTGTGTAGCGCGTGCTTTGTTTGCATCTTTCTCGATCCTATTTGGTCTGGGAAATGTTTGAGTTTATATAGCGCATTAATCCAAATCGCTTTACAGAAAAACAAGGTACAATAACGGATGGTAGCATTCTGACCTGGGTGATTGGTGTCTCTTTTCTCCCATTGTAGAAATGGATTTGCCTCTATACATGCTTGTTATTTTAGGCCCTTTCTGGCACGGGATGATGTGTCGGCATAACCCGGGTTGTGTCGTGCTTTCGGGCTGACGGTTCAGATTCTATTTGAAGCACAATGTGCCTTTGCGGGGGAAATTCTCATCGTGTGGCGCGTCCATTGAGCAGCTGTGCTGGGTTGAAAGGTTGTGATTTGACCTTTGTCCGTCTTTCTCTCCTATTAGACTACTCTAACAATATCGCTGAAGTCGTAGTTCCGAATTATGCGGTTGGTGCATGCGTTAAGCAGGCTTTCTGGTTTTCGTGTTTGGGTGCCATTTTCGGGAACGGACAGTTAGTACTTACTGGTCCTAATTGTTTAGTAGCCCAACGAACAGTGCTTTTCATACAGACTGACTGCAAAACTTAACACGGTCAGCCACCAGGTGACCATCTACTATTCTACTTGTCGAATAACTGGTGTGATTGGGCACACGATGACTGGCACATGAAAGCAGTCTCTTCTGTATGCTTGTGTCCCAACGCCAGTAATGAGCGTGGCTTCTCGCGTTTGCGACTGCCTATAGAGAATCTGTGCTTTCCCAAAATCCCAGCAGAGCATTTTTCCCCTAAAGTAGTATCAAACGTCTTTGGTGCGAAGGACCAGAACTTCGACATTCTGTCAGGCCTTTGTACTTACACTGGGGCTATTGGTCTCAACGTGAATGCGTGGATCTCTCCTACAGTTACTAGCTTTGGTGCGAATTTCTATGTGCTTTTTCTCAATTCTCTTGTCTGCATCAGTGCTCCTGCGCTTGCTCTTTGCCCATTGAGAGACCATGTTTTCCGGCCTAGCTTGGATTCCTCCGTTTCACTGCGTGCTGGGTCCACATTTGTACAGCTCTTATCCAGTCTCGAGGGTTCCCGCCATTTACATTGCCGTGCATTTTAACACCATTGCACCATCACACTCAGTTGTACTTTGTAACATTTGACACTTCTGCCTCAAATTCTAAAACTTTACATCCTCCCGGAGACTGCAGAGCGTAGGCTCTTCGATCTGCCCGCAGGGAGTGATACTGGGAACGGCATACGCTCTTTCTTGAAGGGAGTTATTGGTGTTGGCGCCTGTCGGCTGTTTTTTGATTGTGTACCTCTGAGTAAAATACCCGTTTGAGTTATACGGCACAAACATGGATGAGCAAATTGCCATAAATTTAGCTTCACCAACAATTTCGGAGGTGAGAACAAACTGCCCAATAAATGCTAACGTGCAAATAGGTGCACAAACAGTCTCTGCACGTAACCTCTTGACAGCCAGAAATGAACTCCTAAGGAGCCTCCGTTCATGTTATCCGACGTGGCAAGAGTCTGGGAAGCAACAACTGCACCAAGTCTGACGAGACCCTCACTAACTAGATGGATCAGCACCCACATAACTTGAGGGATACAATGAAGCATGACGAGTGCCTCCCAGAGCAAACTGATTTAGTATGTGTGGATGCCCCCTCAGTTTATACCTTAACCTTTAACTGCCATGGATTCCCCCCCCTCCCCCAGTGCCAAGGCCTTTTTTTGGTGATTTTGGTATGTCGCTATTCAATGCCTTGTAACATTTTTGTTACATGAGAGAACTGGGCCAAATTTTGCCCCTTTTTTCCCACATGTAGGCGGTCGTAACACCCAGGAATCCTAGGTTGCTGTAGGGTGGGGGGGGGGGTGAGAGGAAATAACCAAAAAGGGCAAAATGTTAGGGTTTTTTCAGAAAATGCCAATAAATGATGTACAAAGAAGCCTGTGGTTTTTGTAAGGGCTAGGAACAAATGGTTTGCTGTGCTGAATTAACCAATTTCCTTGTTTTCAAGAACGGGTTGCGTGGAAAAGAAGAAAAATTATTTTGATTTGCTTATCAACCGTTTTGTGAGAGGTAGGCGATTTTGGCCATTTTTGCCAATTGCACATGCGTGGACGGAATCGAAGAAAAGAGTAGGAAAGCTGAATTGGAGGACAGGAAGGCATACGTTTCTGAAAAGTAGACAAAATTCCAAGTTTGGGAAGTGGTGATTTGAGCAGGTCGGGCAACAACTGGGTAGGGGAAAATTCCATAGTTTGGGGAAAAAGCGGGAAAATGACTGAGGTGACTGACTGTGGTGGGCATGATTGACCTGGTACGGCAATGGTTTCTATGAATTTATCAGCATTTCTCCGCTACATTCCCCCGACTCTTGCAGTTAGGAAATCGCACATTTTTTGTAGTGCTTCGCAAAACTAGCAATACCACAAGCCAAAAACAGATCCATGGTACACAGGAGTTTTATGCTTACGGCCTGAACAGACATACTTAGCATGTGTAAATCGGGAAAGAAAATGTGGTGAGGAACGGCAAGCATCTCTTTCCTGAAAGAGGACAGGCAGACCTTTTCAAGGGTAGGTGACTTGTGCAGGTTACAAAAGTGTATGGTGCCTAAAGCAGTGACTAAATGTAGGTCACATTTAGGAATTGAAAGGGTTGTGTGACAAAGGGCAGCAGCAAATGGGTCGAAATGTTAAGAAACCCACGCCAAAGCCACAAATGTCATACCTTCCCACGCTCCCATGGGTGTCCTGGAGAAAACGGTACCTCACATGTGTGGGTGCAGCTACCTGGGCGCCAAGGGGAAAGCCGAAAACGCGGCTACCCAAAGTTTTTCCGGACAGCAGAATTTCAGGAATTATGCTCAAGTGCACACCATACAGATTTGGGCCTAGGGTGTCCAAGCCACCAAGAAAAACTGAGAACCCCATTTCTGAAAAGAGGACACCCATGGGAATCCCGGGGTCTGACTTGCGCAAATCTGCCCAGAATGTATTACCCAGAACCCCTGACAAAGTGAAAATTGTGTTTTTTCCCACCAAATATCAAACTTTGTCAGGGATTGTGGGTAACAAAAACTGGGGCAATTTGCGCAAGTCGGACCTCTGTGGATTCACATGGGTGTCCTCTTTTCAGATATGCATGGGGGTTCCCTGTTTTCCTTGGTGGCTTGGACACCATAGGCCCAAATCTGTAGGGTGTGTGCACGCACAGAATTCCTGAAATTATGCTGTGCTGATCTTGGGGTTAGCCGTGTTTAGGCTTTATTTAACCTTTGCGCCCAGGTAGGTGCACCCACACATGTAAGGTACCATTTTCGTCTGGACACCTGTGGGAACGCGGGACGGTAAGCCATGTGGTGTGGCGGCGTATTTCGGTGGGTGAGCAGAGTGAAATGTGGAGAAATTGTTCCCCCAACCCCCAAAATTTGGACTTTGACAGGGGTTCGGGCTAATACTTTCTGGGGCAATTTGCGCAACTGGATGTCCTCTTTTGGGAAATGCATAGGGTTCCCTGTTTTCCTTGCTGGCTTCGACACCGTAGGCCCAAATCTGTAGGATGTCTCCCCAAACCCTTTGGGGGTTAAAAGTGGTTTAGCCTTTTTCCTTTTGCGTCCAGGTAGGTGCATCCACACGTGAGGTACCTTTTTCTTTCATCTTGACACCTGTGGCAACACAGGAAGGTAGGACATGTGGCATTGGCGGCGTGTTTTGGTGGGTGGCCAGAGCGAAATGTCTGAAAAATAGTTTTTTTTTATCAGTTTTTTAACAAAGTTTAGAATTTGCTGGGGATTGTGGGTAATGCATTCTGGTGCAATTTGCACTAGGCAGACCTCTGGATTCCGACGGGTGTCCTCTTTTGGGAAGGTTTCCCTGTTTTCCTTGCTGGCTTCGACACCCCAGGCCCAAATCTGTAGGTTGCCCGCATGAACAAAATGTGCTGTGCCGAAAGGCTTGGTTACCAGTGGGTTAGCCTTTTCCTTTTGTGCCCAGGTAGTTGCACCCACACCTGGTTTCGTTGGGACACCTGTGGGAACGCATGAAGGTATGACCTCTGTTGTTGGCGACGTGTTTCGGTTAGTGGACCGAGGGAAATATTGGCTGGAAATTAACACAATTCTGAGACATTTTGCTCTGGCCACCCACAGAAACATGCCACCAACAGCACATGGCCTACCTTCCCGCGTCCCCACACGTGTGTCCCGATGAAAACAGTACCTTACGTGTCGGTGCACCTACCTGGGCACAAAGGAGAGAGCCTAAAACACGGCTAACACAAAGTATTTTCAGACAGCTGAATTTCAGGAATTTTTCTAAAGCGCACACCATACAGATATGGGCCTAGGATGTCCAAGCAACCAAGGAAAACTGGGAACCCCATGCATTTCTGAAAAGACACCTGTGGCAATCCAAAGATGTCTGACTTGTGTAGATCTCCCCTGAATATATTACCCACAAGCCCTGCCAAAGACCCACATGGGAGAAGGTTGCTTTGCTGGAGCTCTGGCTGGCCTGCGTTACAGCTTCTCCCCACCAGGGCGTCCCGGCGGTGTGCCAATACCTCACTGAAGGGAAACGCTGTAATGCAGCACAGCCACAACTCCAGGACAGTTGGAGGGGGATGTCTCTGGCCTTGGACATCCATGTACCATCCCCTAAGCACAGCAGCAGCTCCAAGGAGCTCTGGCAGGAACCCCATTCCTCCCCGGAGGTGACATAGTAACGTGGCACAGCCAGAGGTGCTGTCATGATCACTGCTTCCAAGGAGCTAGGACCAGCCCAACGTCCTTGGAAGCAGGCCCCTAACCTTCATCCTAGGCACCAGCCGGTCCCCACTGGGACCTTTTGGACCTTGTCCTGGCGCCGGTGGCACCAGGCTCATCAAAGTCACTGGTCCAGGCACTGGAAGCGCCGGGCTCATAATTTGTATGAAGATGCTTGGGTGGACTTACCTGCAGCAGACCATGCTGCTTACTTACCAGCCACATAGGAATCCTCTGTGAGCCGGGACTACTTTCTTACCTGGGTGGGGCAAGCTCCACTCCCTGGATACAACACTGGAACTCTTCTGGAACAGGAACTCTTTTCTTACCTAGGCGAGGCCGTGGAGGAAGACGCCTCATCACTCCAAGGCTATTTAAACCACACCCGATTGATGAAACGTGCTTCGCGTTATTCTGCATCTGCAGCAGAACGCTCACCGTGTCTGTTCCAGTTTTCTTCTTTCTGTTCCTGAACCTGCAAGAACAAACGCTTACCATTCCTGTATCCAGCCTTCAGTAGCACCTGCAAAGACAAGAAACAGGTTAGCACGGCAACCTTCACGCGCAGCGCTTTCCTCGCCTGATCCATCGGCAGCTACCATCTCTTCACGCTGCTCCTTTGCCTGTGAAGACAAAAGCATAGTTATTCCTGTGTGGGATTACTTACCGCACTCCGCGAATTCCGGTTTTCTTCAACGCTGCAATCCTGCACCTGAAAGACAAAAGAAGAGACATTAGACAGGTATTTTACTTACGCGCCATCGCGCCCACACAATAGGGCGCCTGCAAATACTCCGCCGTTTCCAGCGTCTCTTCAACACCCGAACTCGCAACTGCAAGGGAAAAGAGACGGAGAGCTTTTGAAAAGCAGGCAACCGGCATTTACTTACGCATTTCCCAGTGCGTCATTCCAAGACTCTGGCTCGAACTTCGGCTTTCTTCACACCATCTTCTACCTCAAGAGCCCTGCAAGACAAATAGAAAAAGCATTATACAGAGCCCTGTTCCACATTAACGTGCCCACGCACCTAAAGACTGTAAGGACTTAAAAGGTGTCCGGAAACTCACCGTTCGTGCAGTTAACGACGGTAGCAATCCTCTGATGTCAAGAGGCCTACGTTTCACCCAGTGAAGGAACTGGTAACGGCACCCTGCACCAGACGCAGATGGAGAGTCCAGCATTCACCTATCTAAGGTGAGCACGTTGACCTTGGGGCTCCACGGAAAAGCGAGGAAGGGAAAGGGAGAGGGATACCCGCCAACCCCAGATCATTAACCCCATATTCTTTCACCTGCAGATATCTCACTCTTCGAGTTAGACACACAGTGCGAAGAGGCTCAGCCCCGGAAGCCAATCGAGTCCTGCACTTCACTTTTCGAGTCACAGACACCATCCTGCCAAGACCGGCGCCTCCGTGGGAATCAGGTGAGCATTACAGGTGCAGCCTGGGCTTGCAGACGGGACAACCCACATGGGAGAAATCCGCTCCCAGAGAAACATCAATGTTCTGCTGGCATGGGGGGGGGGGGCAATTTGTGGTCTGCCCCTGCAATTGGGTCCCAGCCCACCAAAATATCTGCTCAGATGGCCCATTCCCACCCGCACCACCAACAATCCAGCCCCAGTCTCACCCACCCCACTGAAAGTGGGCCCTAACCATAGAATCATAAAAAAAACAGTACACCAATAATGTTGAAGCTGCTCGCGTAGAAAAAGCTGTAAACTAAACAAACGTGTTACATACGGTCACCCCAGCAAAAACAAATCTACACCCACTTTCCAAGTGTGCCCCCCCCTTGCAAGCCATCCCTGGTGGTCTACTGAACTTCACCCCCTCAGTGAAAACACATTTGCCCCTTCCTAGCGGCAGAAATCTGCCCCCAGGGAGGGCTGCATGAGGTGCCCCCCCACTCCATTTGGGGTGGGGGAGAGGCCCACCCCAAAACGTCAGACAGGCCACCCCAATGGATGGGGCAGTAGCCTAGGTTTGGGCACCCTCGGGGCAGATTGGCACACCAATGTGCCCATCTGCGCCAAGGCAAGTTTGGTAAACAAAGAAAAAAATTGAAAATGGCAGCGGCAGAGAATTTTGTAATGTAAAGGGGGCGTCCCTCTCTCCCACACCAAATGCAAGAAGGGGCATCTTGTGCTGCTCTCCCGGGGGGTAAAATGCCCCTTCCTAGGAGCAGATAACTGCCCCAGGGAGGGCTGCATGACATGGCCCCAGTCTATTTTGGGTGGGGGGGGAAGTGTAACGCTCACCTGGTTCCCACGAAGGCGCGGCGTCGAAGGCGCAGAACTCTGAAGATGGACAGGAAGGGCCCCTCTATTCTGGCTTCCCTGGCTCGTTGGATACCCTCCTTAGGGTTTGGAAGGATGAGCTCTCCATCCTGCTTCTGATGCAGGGGCGCGTTGAAACCCAGTTACTTCACTGGATTGAGGATTGATGGAAGTTCAGGTAAGCTTGACTATTCAGGTAAGGCGCTGTAAAAGTTCTGTTCAAAAGTTCAAGCTTAATAATAATGTTCGTTGTCTAATTGCAGCAAGCGCTAATGCTTATGTCTTTTTCCCCTTAGGGGCCGGGGTTCGGAGTGCCGGAGATATGGCGCCGACCCGAAGTGAAACAGTTCTGGATGAGCGCTCAGGTAATGTCTTTGCATTCGCTCATTCAATGTCTTTGTCTTTTTTCCCCATAGGGGCCGGGGTCCGGAGATGCCAGGAAGCGGCAGGACCCGAAATGCAGTGGGAATAATCCAACAGGTAAGACTTAAAAGGAAACTGAGCTTTCCTTATTCCTTTTCTCCCTCTCACCTTTGTTGTCTTTTTTCCTCTAGGCGCCGGGGCGTAGCTGAATCCGGAAGATCGCTGCTGAAGATGGAAGCGCCTTGCAAAGGTGAGTAAAATGCAGCGATCGAAACGAAATGCCTTTAAAATGATGTCTTCCTTTTCAGGGCCGTTGGAGAAATGACTCCGGGATGCAGATTTAGCAGGTAAGGGCTTTTCTTCTCCTATTCTCTTCCTTTCTCCCCTTGCAGGTGTTCCAGGGTGCTGGCAGGCGTGGCTGAAGTCAGGATGCAGGAGCTGACACGGTGAGCGTCCAGCTGCTAGGTGCAGAACAACGTGAAGCATGTGTGGCTGTTCGGGTGGGGTTTAAATAGCCTTGGAAGAAGTTCCTGGTATGTATCCGTCCACCACAGGTATGTATCCTTCCCCGACCACACCCGGGTGGTGAAATAGTCCTACAGGTTAAGTAGTCCCATTCAGGCCTCAAGAGGGCCTGGATGAAGCAGCAAGGTCTGCATCAGGTAAGTGTGCACCCAAGCACTTAAACACATATCCTCTTCTATGAGCCTGGCGCCTAAGGCGCCAGGACTGGGGTCCGCTATGAGCCTGGCGCCTAAGGCGCCAGGACTGAGTCCAAAGGGCCCCGACTTGGGCCCGCTGAGACTTCCCTGGGGAAAATGATGTCTGCCTCTGGGGTTGCTGGGCCCGGCCTGGCTCCTTAGAGGTAGGCATCATGACAGGAAGGGACAACCCCTTTCCATAAAAACAATCCCCTGGTGTCTAGTGGGGCGTGCACTCACCCTAAAACCATCCATCCCTACTTTGCAGGGATCACACACAACAAAGTGCCTAAAAGGACGAGCTATCTCGTCCATGGCACTTAAGGTTAAGACAGCTCCAGGGATAATAAAACCAGTAATAAGACTCGGTGGAAGCCCAGAGGCTTGAGCCCTGTAGTCCTACAATCCAAGCAATGCTTTTTTTTACTCGCAGTGACTGGACCCTGCTATAGTTCAGAAGGGCCAGACGGCAGATGAGGGTGACAAGAGGTTCTCTCTGGTGACATCTGCCAGGGGGACAGAGGGGCTTCCTACACCGCGGTGTGGTAGGCCGTGCTCAATGTGGAATTTATTAGTCTCCCAAGGCAGTCACCACAGAAGTGGTGCAGTGCAAACGGAGAGGGTGGCACAAGTCCATAGTATCTTGGAGGACTGGGTGCACATGAAGCCAACAAGCCTCATGCTAAAGACAGATTACTCACAAACGACCATTATGTAAGGAAATTAGTATGTGCAAAGACTCTGTACTGAACGCAAACTTTGTACCCAACCAAATACCTCTCAATAGTGTGGACACATCTAATAAATGCCCTAGATTGTCCTCTGTTCTGTAAATGTAGGAACAACACTATCTGATGATCTGCTACTGGCTCTGGCAGCTTCACAAGTAGGTCAGCCAGCTTCCAAACCATCATTGGAAGTGATTCCAACAACACTCGGCGACCATAACATTGTGATCGTCGGTCAGTGGTCGGTCACAGATTTCCCTGATATCCTCAAATTCACTTTGGGATTACACCGGGAAGAAACAAGCTAAGAGGGGAACAAACAAGTTAAGAATAACAGCTTGAAATATTTCGGATCTGACTGTCATTAGCTGAATTTCCTGTGCAAGATTCTCTGGACTATCCCATGTACCTGAGAATTTACACGGAAATAAGCCATAGTGGTTTAAAAATCACGTTCTCCAATAGTCATAAATTTGACACAAGTTTCAAATAGGAATAAATGGCTAAATCGCTTATAGAGAACATGAAAGGCAGCGGCTGGGGAGGCTCTTAAAGTAGCGAACAAACGCTACAAAAACATCAACACTGACTCAACCAGCATGATGTAGAGTACATGTTGAAGTTGGTGGCAACAAAAACCTGCGAAATGTTAAATCTTTAATGCAATGGAAGCTCCACAGCAATCTGTCGAACCCAGTACCTGCTGGCGAATGGATAATTTATTACAGTTCTCTATTCTCAACCGAAAATCTTGAAGTGGTAGGGGAGGAGGCGGAGGCACCATTCAAGATGGATGAAGACGATATTCTTGAATTGATAAAATCTTCTAGCAACTCTGGACCAGCTTGGCCAGACGGCCTTACAAATGTAATTCTAAAAAAAGAATCTGGAAAAGTGGGCTGCTTTTATGAAAATCCTGCTTTACTCCAAGTCCACTAAATAAATTCCTGCCTCTTGGACGAGATCAATTGTGGTACCCATTTTCAAGAAGTTGATGGGTCGGTAGTTAACGGGAGCAGTCTATCGTCCTTCTTGATGTAGTAGGACAAATATTTGCTGCCTTATTACTTACTAAATAAGTGGTGTGCGGAAACTAAACATTTTGATATATGGCAGGCTGGATTTGTTCAAGGGGCACCTCACAATCTTTTCCCTATTCTTTTGAAGAACAGGGTGATATCAATGGCCAATACTACCATCTATTTGGCGTTGATTGATCTCTTGCAGGCCTTTGTTTTGGTGGAGCACTCTACCTTCTGGTCAAACTGCCCACAGGATCGGAGTGAAGCCATCAAGGCCCTTCAAACAGAGACTAAGAGAGTCTAACTGCACCCATCAAAACAGCCAAGGGATTGAAACGGAGATGTCGATTAGCACCGGCCACACATTTAACCTGTGTATTTTGGACATTGGTACTGAATTTGTCTCGGGAAGCTAGCTCGGGAGCAACTGTGCTCGCCTTGGAAGCAAGATGACAGAGCACCACTGGTTCGATCGCATCACAATGATTTCTGCCTAACATAGCTGGAACCAAGATCAATGGGATCCTGTACGCATTGACCAGACCAGATTGGTCTGCAGCATCGGCTTGATGCCCTGGCCACCTACGTCTCCATGAATAACCTCGGGTAAACGCAGCAAAATCTTAATATTGGGGAGGAAAAGGGGTCGAAGATTGAGATCAATGGCCTTGATTAAGGAAGTAGTGACTTCCAGGTGTGTCATCATTAACCTATCTGGGCATGTCCATTAATGACAGTAGCATTGATTCTTATAGGGAGAAAAATCTAAAGGCAAAATGAAAAATCTTGCAACACAGGCTAGAATGATAAGATTCAGACATTGGAATTTTTCCCTCATTCCAGTGTTGGATTTTTATAGGATGACATATTCCCACACAGTTAGGAATGTTCCTTCTCATTATCCTAGACTGCATGGCCTAAATTAGAAGGGTCATTCTGAAGGAGTGTACTTTCTTTGCCCAAATCAATGCTAATGCAATAAGGAAAGAGCTGTGCCTAACTTCAATTTACGTGGCTACAGTGTGGAAGACTTTTGTTCTATCGAAAATGCCTCCAACCTCCGTCAGAAGGGGGTTTCTGCGTTCTAAAGTCAGCTTTGAATCTGGGAAGTGAATGGACCTTTGTGGACTAGAGAACGATGTGCAACCAAATCCTTGAATGTACGCATGACAAATCTGGATTATGTGAAACGGAAGTTACTCGACCAGGATTGGATTGATACATTTGAAGAGGTAAATAAGTACAACATTTATGGTAGGCGCTTAATGAAAATAATGCGTGGCACAATTCATGATTATCTGGGGAAATTTCGTACAGATGCTCTACGCCACCAGTTCCTGAAAATTCATCTGATTTTGATGCCCACAAAAGATAGACGAAGTCAAGAAAGAGCTGAAAAATTGACCTTGCAACAAGTTTCCCGAGATGCTGTATCTAGTTATGCAATGCCCTGAATTAAAGGATATGAGATCAAACTTGATGGGCATTTTTTTCGATGACTATTTGATTCTATCTCAGAATGGACACTGGCTTTGTTGGAATTTGTAAGCAATTTTTTGGAAATTGACATAAGGATTTTGCACATGGACGGAGTAATGTTAAAAGAAATGCTTTTCTTTTCAGGGTTAACTGAATGACTATTCTAAGATATTAATTATGCAAATTGCATTTAATTTCTTACTGTTGGTTTCTATTTTTTTGATCATTCAATTTTAGATTTTGTATAGCTGAAAGGTTTCAATTGTAAACCGATTGCTAAAATAAAAATAAGTACATATAAAGTTTTTGGAGCAAATACATTTAAGTGAAGCTAGCTTTCAGAAAGTGGGCTGGAAGCGCTGGCTGTCTTGATGGCTTGGGCTGTGCATGAACCCTTAGTGCTGAAGCCTGTTTATGCATGCTCTGTGAGCTAAAGAGGGGGAAAAAGCAGGTTCCGGGATTCAAGCCTTACAAGTTGGATTGCTCGAATGCTAGGGTAAAAAGTTCCATGTAGCTAGATGGACCTGAAAATGTACTTTTCCCCTCCGTTTTTGCAATTGGGAGTGCACATCTATCAGCCAGCAATGCCAGTGTCCAAGCACAGTCTTTGTAACGGTTTGTTTAATTGTGTTTTTCTTTAAAGTTTCACTTTGAAAAAATGATACTTAAAACGCCAAAAACTTGAATGAAGTTACCTGGTGAGACACCAAATCTCGAATCTGATTTAACATCAACCAGTAGGTAGGAGATGAGAGGCAACTGTGTCTAACTTCCAAACAACTGGAAAGAGAAAAGATCAATATATTTCATGTTATTTCGGAAAGTGATGGTGGCTGGGCAGATGCTTAACAACTTTACTGCTAACTTCAAAGCTGAAGAATATTTGAGTCTTTTGGACATATTGGGTGATCACCCAACCTGATACGGCCTAACTAATCTGAATGTTGTGCTTTACAAGTCTTTGTAATTGCTTGTGTAGTCCATTTTTATTAGTTGTGGTATTGTAGACTTGCCTGCTGTTCCGACTCTTTCCCACCCATCGCAGTTTCCTTCTCAACATTTTCAAGCTACTAGCCAGGCATTATACACATACTCAAAGCGCACACTTTCTTACTAGTCAAGACTCCATTGCCAGTATAGTGGCGAGTGCAACAATTTGTAAGTTAGCTTAGGAAATGGTCCGCATCACGATGGAGTGGTGCTCCGACAAAGTTTGTCCTGCTGTAACTCTGCTACTTCTTGGGGGGGTTAGAGGGGGAGGAGCTGGGTGGGGGGCTAGCCAAGCAAACTCCAGGGTAGTTCCCAGCAGAGCTCACTTTGAGCAACCGACAAACACGGAGACTAGAAGACTCTGCAGGCAAGAGAGAATGCAGAAACAGCCTGGCGGAAGTCTCGCCCATCCCGTTCAGAGGCTGTCCAAATTTGTAAATGTTTTGCAATTTACAGGAATATTTTTGTTAGGATGAGTGTGACCAATAAAAAATCAATAGCACAGTCCAATTTGAAATGACGTGTGTGTGCTTTATCTTGTTTAAAAAATGCTTGATTTTCTCCAATTCATGATGTGACTGTGCCCCACCCTTTGACCATGCCACTCCTCAGAAGGTGTACGTTGTTACCAGAGTAATATTTTTCCGTTTCCAGGTGTTTATGTAAATAGTCATGACCATCTTAACTCCGCACGCTCCCGTTGAACTCCCTAAAATGCCAATCTGTATGTCTTTAAAATATATAACCTGTATGTGTTCATGGGCTTTGCAATGGGAGCCCGTTGACTGAATTTCAAGTGGTTTGTCATGCCATAGTTTATTTTTATGGGACACTTCTTTTGGGCCCACTTAGTTACCTTGACACTATATATACATGTTCCGCCTCTACATGTCCTTCAAGGCCACGAGCCAGAGATTTTTTTTATTGGTTATTTATAATGCGTCTATATAAAATGTGTTTCAAGGCGCATCAATACTTGAGGGGGGAGGGACAGGAATAGGGGGATGACAAAAACAACTGTCATACTGGGCTTTGTGACATTCGATCGTGCAAGTGCAGTAACAAGAAGTGTTGGGGAGAGGCAGTGCAGGGTAGAAGGGCCTGTGGGATGAGAGTGCCAAGGGAGGCCCGGCGGACAGAGCAGGGGAATGTAGAGTTAGCAGGGGAAAGTAAGTTCCACGTGCAAGGTAAGGGGCTGGAAAGGCTCAAGGGGTGCATGCCCAGCCAGGCTAGTGCAGAGGGAGTGGCCCCAGAAGGGCAAGGGCAAGTGCAGGTAGGTGGGTGTGTGAGGGGTGCACGTACTCACACTTGCATGGGTAGACTGGACGAGGAGGGCCTGGTGCCATGTAAGAATCTGAAGGAACCAGGCGGCAACCAGTCACTTGTAAATGGGGACTTCAGCAGGGGCGGGGGAAGAATGAAGAGCGAAGGAAAGTCTTGAGAAGCTTCCGGAATTTGAGGAGATCGGCTCAAGTCTGAGAGGGGCAGTGAGGCCTTTCCAGAGGAGGGATATCTACCCCCACTCTGCTTTGAAAAGCACCTGATCTGCACAGAGTTGGAGCTAGAAGACCGAAGGGCTCTAGCCGGAATGTATTTAATGAGCGAGTTGGATGTAGCAGGGTCTTGGGCCCCAGAAAGCCTTGTGGGTGATGCAGAGGGTCTTGAACTTGATACTTCCAGTAACCGGTAGCCAGTGGCGAGATTTCTGAGCTGGTGAGATGCATCCCCTGGGCTTGAGGTCACGGCTAAGTCTCAGTCCTATTCTGTATTAATTGAAGGGGGCGAAAGAAGGAGTAAGGCAGATTGAGGAAGAGGCTGTTGCAGTAGTTGAGTCTGGAGAGGACCAGAGTTCTGGAGACATGAGTTTCTGGGTGAAGGTGAGGAAAGGGAAAATGCCACTGAGGAGGTGCAGCTGAAAGTGGGCTTACTTGGCACGGACCGTGATGTGAGGAAAGGGAGGAGTCAAAGATGACAGTGCTTTTTGCGTCGCAGGAGGGCAAGGGGAGGAGTTTCATGGAGGGCGGCCAGAGTGTGGTAGGGAAAGAGGGAGCATGGTACCAATGAGAAGGCTCTCTATGGCATTAAGGCAGAGAATATTGGCAGGGCACCATGCCTGAATAGCAGACAGGCAGTCCGGAATGAGAGAGGAGGGAACCCTGAAGGAGAACTGCGTGTCATCTGCCATAACACTGGAGGTTGGGAGAGAATGTGGAGACAAAATGGGCTTGAGGGGCCAGGTAGAAAAGCCAAGGTGAGATGGTAAGACCCCCGAGGGACACCACAGGCACGTGAGATGCAGGAGAGCAAAGGGCCCAGTAGAAACTTGTAGGTCGGTCAGAGAAGGTCAACCAGTCTCGAGCCAGGTCTGTGATGCCAAGGGTATCCGAACTGATTTTATATGGGTGGCATGACTGACCAAGGCAAAGGAAAGTCAAGAAGGATGAGAACGGAGGGAGAGTTGGAATCAAGATTAGAGAGCAAGTCTTCATGGGGTTTCAGGAATGCAGTTTCCGTGCCTCTGGCAGCTCTGAAGCCAGACTGATGGTCATGGAGACAACCAGCACATTCAGTGTGAAGATGGCTAGCTTTTCCAATAGTTTGCCCAGGAAAGGAGTGATGGAGATTGGGCGATAGTTAGCCGGACTGGATGGGTCGGCAGAGGGTTTAAGAGGGCGCACAAGGGAGTGCTTCAGAGGGGGAAGGGAAGACTCCAGTGGCAAAGGAGTGGTTGCAAAAGTCGGCCAGGGCAGGAGCCAGGGAGTCTGTGGTCCTTGATGGTTTTGGAGGAAAAAGGGTGAACCTGTTTTTATGAGACTTTCATAGATCAGACTTGCCTAATAACCTCATCTGGGGAGAACAGGGGAAAGGCAGAGGAGGGAGTAGAGTGAGGACAGGATGCCCTGAGTTTTAGAGATGAAGTTAGAAGCCAGGTCCGTGCAGGGGGCAGGAGAGTTAGACTGTAGCAGGATTGGCCATCTTCTTGCCAATTTAAAAAAGTTTGGCTGAGTTGTTGGATGCTGTGGAGATGCAGGCTTGGATGTGGGCTCTCTTCTTGTCAGTCGGTATTGCCTTTGGAGCAGGCGGCAGGCCAGTTTATCAGGATGTACATGAAGCACGCCATTTCCTCTCGGCCACCCTACACTTGAGATTAAGGGTGACGAGGTCGAAGTCGTATAAGTCGTTGCACTTGTATTTGGGCTTCAGGCGGATCCTCATGACGGGGACAATGAATCTTTTTTTCGGTTACTTGGTCCCCAAAGACAACCCAGCCCCCGCTCTCCAACTTCACATGATGCACTCTTCCCCCCCCAACCTCTAACATAATGTTTTTGTTTTTATTATCCTCCCTCCCCCCCAAAATAGCTCTCATTTTCTTTTTTTTCTTTTTCAGCTGACCTCTATATAACTGCAGTGATGTCTTCCATCAAGCAAACGGACAGCTTTTTCATTTCTAAAAAGACTCTGCTGCAGAACACCATGGGGGGGGATATAGCTATCCCTTTTGGGAGAAGGGCACCACCTTACCCGTCGACTAAAGTACTGGACAGTATAACCACAGGCCCATCTGGAAATAGTTGATGCTTCTTGCCAAGTATAGTCCATTTCTGTGAAGCTGTTTTTGCCTTGTGCTGTACAGAAATTTTGACTTTATCTATGGGGAAAATGAATTGAGGTAGGCCAAAAGACATTTGGGGGTGTTCTTTTTTTTTTTTTTTTTTTTTCTTCTCATTTTTGTAACTAATCTTTCCCAAAATGTTCAGTTTGTGGGGGGGGAAGTGATTAACCTTATTTGAAAAATATCACCCCAATTCATCCTGCATGTCAGTTATCAATAAAATTTTCCAGTTTCCTATGCAACTAGCTACGCAACTTCACTATAGTGTGACAACAGCGCACTATTTTTTATATATTTACACACACACCTAGTTTTGAAGAGATATTGAAGTGAAGATTTAATGCAACAAAATTCCTCAAATTCAGCAGCCATTTCAAGCAAAACCAACTGCGCACCCCGTTGGACAGTGTCACAATGGTGACATCGGACATTACCTCAAACATATGACAAATTACCTTATGCTTTTGTCAGTTTAAACTGTGAACTTTGTTCTGTTAGATAAAATATATGTACATCTTTACAAAGTACATTTATTCTATAAAGTTTGTGTATACTCACCAATTTTAGGTACATACAAAAATGATTGCAATAAATAGTATAGAATGTAAACATGCATTTCCTTTGGAAGGTCATCTGTTTGAAAAGATTTTAGACTAGGAGTTTATTCCAATTTCTAATCAATATATGTAATTATGTAGTATGAGTGTACGTATTTTATATCACCCATAGAGTTCTTGTACTTCGCATTTAGAAAATAAGTTTATAATATTTTTAGAATAAGTAAAATAGATTAATTTGAATGGGTACATTTACTGCCTGATTCATGGAATTATTTGTGTGAAAAACGCAGATTTGCGCGTCTTTCTGCCTGAAAATCCCCATACTTCAAACGGGGATTTTCGAGCAGGAAGGCGCACAAATCTGCGTTTTTCACGCAAATAATTCCATGAATTGGGATAATAGTATTTTCATACCACAGGTTTCTACTTTGCTTTTCAGATTTGTGTTTTACTAATATAATCTATTCAAAAATTGATTAGCAAAATGTGCTAAATGTTCTTGAGTAGCGAACAAACTTTTGATTAGTAGTTTTGCTCTGAAATATTTAATGTCAGGGAGTAGTTTTTTTTTTTTTTTTTTTTCCTTTTCTTTTCTTTATTGGCACAATAGTTTAATAACCGGATGATGTAACTTAAAGGGCGGAAGACCAACTGACACCACAGAAGGCACAGTATATTACACAACAAAGGAGGGTATCCCTACACATTATCCCCACCAAAAAATATCACCGTATATATGGTAGTCTGGAACGGCCATAGGCAATATTTCTGGGGTGGGATAATTTTTGGGGGTTTTTGGGAACTGAGGTTGCGGGGGTGTCCCCCGCTCCTGTACAGGGGGGCAGAGTGACCTCTGACGGGCGCATAGGATCAGAGCTCACCCTCTAGCATTTTAAGATGAGATAGTTGCACATGGAGGTGGATGGGGTGCGGGATTCTCACTCCCAACGCAAGTCAATAAGGAGAAATCAATGGTTTGGCAAAGGGAAGTCTGTTTAATGACAGTACAAAAAACAGGGAAACATGGAAATCCACAGTGGTGCGATCGCCCGTCTCGCTTCAACTCCCAACGATCTTCATTCAGCAGCAATAGTTGTAGCAAAAATGTGTCATTGACGTGTAACACTCATAAGTTTGTCATGCAATTCTCTTGATTGGAAAAGGTAACTTAAGTATAGGTACTATATCTGTATATAGTAACAGGAGTGTGGGGATTGGATAACTCTTATCGGGTAGGCGTCTACGCCCTTCCCTTCTACATTACTCATGCAAACGTCACTAAACATGACATTTCATTGGTTCTACTATCTATAGGACCTTAGATTGGCCCTCTGTGATTGGGCTGGCTACAACCATGAGCATAAATCTCCACTTGAATTAGCAGCATGCAGAATGGTCACCCAGATGCAGTATGCCCCAAGATTAACCCTGCCTCCCTTCCATCAATCAGCACTTTAGGGCTATGTGTCAATTAGTTGGCTGAGGATGGCCTGTACTGTAGCTTCTTGTCGGGAAAAGTTATGGTATCTTCTGATTTTGGGTGATATCAGACGTTGGTACCTCGTCGAGCTCGGCTGGTCACGTGTTGGCACACCGTGAATCTGCTTCTTTTTCCTTCCATTTGTGCATTTCATTCTCCTTTAGGCCCGCCACCTGCATGGGCCTCCTTATCTTGACCTTCGCGGGTGGCTGTTCTGTTAAGTTTCGATTCTCCGAAGTTACTGTCTGCCTCCCTCACTTGGTTTGACCTCGACTTCCCAGGCACGAGCTGCCTCTTGCTGAGTTTCGATTCCGCTCTTTCGTCCAGCTTTGAGCTGGCATACAGATCCTGGCCTGTTTTGACCCTTAGTAACCTGGGTTAATTCTGCTATTATATAAAGCGGACCTGCACTTATAATGTGCTTCGTTGAGGTAGATGTATAGTTGGTGCTTGCCACTCTATTCTACTAAGCATAGCAAGCCGCACGGTTTTCTTAGCTTCTTGCGTCCCAACCCTATGTACAGGCGTTAGCTAGTTGCATACTTTCATCCTGCAGTTAGTTACGTTTCCTTGTATTTCAACATCGTCACTTCTATGTCTACTATGTTATTTTCATACATTTTTGTAAGTAGTCTCCATTTCGTGTCAGCTGCTGGTACGGTTGTCTCAAATGGGTATCTTACTGCCCCTGGTTGTCTGGTTACTGCCACTTCAATGAAAATTGAACCACTTGTTATCCCTGACTATCGATCATACTGTTCTCCTGCCAGTAAAGGGGTTGAAGGAAGACCTTTTGGTGGGCTAACAATTTATGTTGACAATTCCATTGCGTGTAATATAACCTTGGTATATTCATCTATACATGTTCTAGCGGTCTTCTTGAATTTAAACAAATTTGACACACAGATTATTCTGGTAATGAATGTATATTGCAATCATTTGAAATACAAATTGTTGGATATACTTGATGACATAGATAGTTGCTTTGACCAGGCGTCAACATTTTACTCCAAATATGATACTATTATCGGTGGTGATTTTAATTCACAATGTATTGGAACACCAGTGTATTATAAAGACCATAAACAGGGAAATTCAAATAGCTTTAAGAGAGGAACTATATTTCGGGATTATTTCAATGACTGGGGTATGTCATTTGTGAAGTTTGATATGGATTCCAACAAATATACCTGGAAAAGGGGCAATACTACTTCAATGATTGATTTTTTTTTTGTGTATCCGATTTGTTGTTATCATGCATTGATGCTGTTACAATTGGGGACATTATTTATAGCGATCATGCTCCCATTACCATTAATACTTCTATTGTTACGAATCAATGGCATGTTAATCAGTGTATGCATGCCATTGAGATTAAAAGAGAAAATATATCTCTTAGATGGAATCCTACCTTATGCAAGAGACTAGTAGAGAATGTATCAAATCTAAAATATGTGGTCAATTTTCTAATACCGGAATTATACTCTATAGAATATTTAAATCAGATGATCAATGATTGTATTAAAGAAGCTCTTAATAAATTTGGAATAAAACAAGCTTCTTTTGTGACAAATCACAAACATAGATTTAATTATAAGATTAAAATTATCTAATTCTCGTGCCCCTGGCCCCGATGGGATCCCATCGTGCGTATATCGGTCCGATCCGATTTTTTGGAGTATGATCTTAAAAATTAAGTTTGACAGTATTTTAATGAGTGGCACTATTCCGTCTTCATGGGTTACTTCCATTCTTATCCCATTGTATAAAAAAGGTGATCCTAGATTGCCCGAGAATTATAGACTGATATCGTTAACAGATGCGGCGGCAAAGGTGTTCGCTATTTTAGTTATCTATGAGCTTGATAAACATCTAGCAACTTATAAGACCTATTCGAAATGCCAAGTGGGATTTAGACGTCAAATGGGAACAACACTAAATGCCACTATAATGAAACATCTGATTGCCGGAGTGAATAATAATGAATTGAGCACAATTTACATTGCATCCATTGACATGTCTTCTGCGTTTGACACTGTTGTGCGGAATGTATTGTGGACCAAAATGCGTAAGTTGGGAATTCCGGAATATCTGATTTATTGGATTAAGAAATATCATACCAATACATCGTGTAGAATTCGTCTAACTCAGGGTGGTTCGCTAACTGAACCTGTGCAACTTCATCTTGGTTTAAAACAGGGCTGCAATTTTGCTGCACTGCTGTTCAACCTTTATCTCTCTGATATAGATAAACTTTGGGAATCCACTCTGATGTTACCAGCAAGGCTATGCTCACTAAGAATACACTGGCTAGCCTTTGCAGATGACCTTATCTTTTTTGATTTAACTCCTGCTGGTCTTCAAGCTAAGATAAATACATTCATAAAGTTTGCGTATGAACATAATCTTCAACCTAATTCATCCGAGACATGCATAATGATTTTTAAATCAAATAAACTTAAGAAGTTCAACTGGAATATGGGGGGGACTCGTCTGTGCGAATTACAAGAATCCATTTATTTAGGATATCGTTTGAGCAATGCGAATAGTATAAAGTCATGGGTGGAATATCTAAAGCTGAAAGCCAGACCACTCTTAAGTCAGATGAAATTTATCTTTTATAAGTTGTGTAAGTTTTCAATGACTCCGTTATTAGAGTTTCTTACATTAAAGGTTGAGCCCATTCTTTTATACGCTATGGATATTTGTGTTGGTAATTTGCATAAGCAACTTGATTCCATACAGGGTACTTTAGTGAAGAGAGCTTTATGTTTATCCATATCAATCCCAAACTGTGTTATTAGACATGAGTTGGGATTGATTTCTTTATCTACTAGGTTTACCTGGCGGGCTCTCTCTAACTATTCCAAAATACTTAACTATCCTGATAATTCTTTATATCAGGATCTTTTTGAATTTACTAAGGGTTGCTCATCCAGTTCGTTCACTAGCTACCTTGAAACCATGGCTAAAATTTTAAATAATTTGGGTACTGATTGTGATGATTTGCTTATACGTCCTAACTATGTTAAACATAAATTATTTGCGTACGACTGGTGTAAAACTCTAGAGGAAATATCAAATTTGAGTACCTATAAGGAATATGCAAAATTCCTACACAAAAGAGATGGCTGTTGTGATTATATAGCGTTATTTCCATGTAATAAAACCAGAATGTATTATATGAGATTTAGATTAAATCAATATCATACTCTCGAACGAACAAAATTCTGGGGAATTGCAGGAACTAATCCAGGCGCCACGAAGTGTCGCTTTTCGAGGTGCAGTGAACAGAAGGAAACGCTAAAACATTTGATTTTAGAATGCCCATATTTTAGAGATGTACGGACTAAGCTTTTTCTACGATTTATGAATGTGAACTATGCAGATTGTATGATATCTCTTTGGACTCGACTGATGCAAGGAAATGAGAGATCATTAATCTTTGCCTTAGTAGAGTTTTTGAAAGTAATTGAGAAAGAGATTTTGTTACTTCAGTGTTAAATTTGTTTGTTATTGGGTCGTTTTCTTTTGGAAACTGTTAAAGCTTTGTTCTACTTTTATCAGTTTTATTGAGATGTTTTGTATTTTGTCTGGTTATTTGAATTGTTTTGTTTGTAATAATGTGCTATTTTGTAAAGGTTCATTGAACTATATACAAATAAAAAAAAAAATAGGTATTGCTCTTCTGACGGGTACTGGGCAGAGCCCTAGTGCGGCTCTCTGCTTTTATTTGCTCATCATACGTCACCTATCTTGGGGTGTACGTTCCTGGTACTTCAAAATGGGCGGCTGGAGTGCAGGCCACATCCGGGACCTCCTCTACACTCCTTTAAAAATAATGCAGGGATGGCCCCCGCAGGTTCCATACCTTTAATATCACCGCAAAAATATGGCGATAAATTTGTATGGCATTATTTTTGCGGGGATATTAACACATGGAAGTACTTGATCAGAGCAAGACTGAATAATCCTAGCAATGCGAACACTGCATCATCCAAAGTTCTGGGCGGAATAGATCTTTAGTTGGTGCAACCCACAGGAGTAGATGTACGCAACAGGTATACTTTGAGTGGACCCCCAATGAGTTGTATACTCGCCTATTGTTCCATGTCTTTGGCCCAAACACTCTCAGCCATTGATTGGCTGTAGGGATTCTTGCACTCATCCACTGCAACAGCACACAAAGCTTGGTCAGGACGAGGCTCAGACTTAAAAAATGGACTCCTATCCCGGAGTGGGCTCAAACATGAAACAACCAATGCATTGACGTAGGGTCAATAATTAAGGCCATTTCCAACAGCAGCCGACAGACATCTTCCCAGAATGGTACAAGCAATGACAGTACCACATCATTTTTTTAAAATTTTTTTTAAATTTTTTTTTTTTTTAACCCCTTTGTGTTTTACAACAAATACCAGAACATACAGAATGGCACTGTTTGCAGGGAGTCTCTCCCAATTGCAATTGTCTTAGCGCTTTCTCGTGTCTATTTGCACAATCCTTAGGTTACCTCTTCCTAGCGGCTCGTCTGCTAACCAAACCCAGTGAACTGGTGTTTGAATAGCACCCACAGCTGGTTAGATGCCTTAGTTAGGGCTCTCCTCTTGGTTCCTCGGGTTCGCAACCTCACCTTCTGCATTGTCCGGGTCTTCTGTACCTTTGCCTTCTATGGATCCCAGCCTATCCTGTAGGAGGGTACCAAGCAATTATCTTGTCGCTACTTTCTCTTGACCCTCTGTACTGGTCCATACTGTTGTCTCTGCCAGTGCCCAATGAACCAGGTCAGCCCACCATGCTTCTTTGCTGGGCCCTGTGTCGGCCTTCCATGCCATTGCGATCTGGCTTTTTGCGACCCCAGAATCTTGAATTTCTCTACTCCCCAGATACATGCCAAGGCCTCTTTCTCCACCACAGAGTACCTAACCAACCGTTTGGTTCTAGCCAGACCTAAATGACCCAAATGTGCCAATTCTACCACTGTTCCTCATGTTGCTGAAGTTGGTGTCACTTGCACCATTTTGCGCTACTACTTTACTACTGACACTTTCCGTGCTCTTATCTAATTGGAGCGCCTCAATAAATTTCTGTGTTCCACACTTTTCGCAATTTCAATGGCTTTCCCCAGAGTGGGATTGCGTTCCCTCCACATCTCTTGTCTAACCTTGTCGTTATTGCTCTTTATTATTAGCTGATCCCTTAAATGTTCATCCTGGCAGTGGGTAAACGGACACTAAGCCCCTCAATGCTGTTATTAATTCAATACTCTCGCCCACCTTTTGCTCTCTCGTTGTAAATCTAGATCGTTCCAGAATGATGTTTCTTCCACCTCCATGTTTGTCACGCTTAGCTAATGTCTTTTCAATAGCACCCGACTCCTCCCAGCGGGCTCAGGCGATTTCCTTTAAAAAGTCTTGACCTGCAGGCCCCAAACAATGGAAACGTGCCTCCTTCCTGTCAATGGAATAATTTGACCCAAACGTAGCCAAGGCATTCTTGGTTAAGCCTTCTCTCCAGTTGGACCACCGTACTCTGAGCTCACCTGGCGTGGCCAAGAAAAATACTGCAGCTGGGACACTAGCCATGTTTTACTACTGCGCACTGATGCACTCTCAAACTCAGAATATTTACTTCATCAAAGCATATGCACTTGTCTACAGTGCTTCATGTTTGTCGTGCTTTTGAAACTTGAAGGGTCTTTATTTCATCAAAGTCTGTCTTGGTGTACACGCAGTTTGTCACTCACTGCTTTATTGTTCCTGTGCAAACCGCTTCATACAGTACTTCTTGCCGACATCCACAGCGTGGAAGCATTGCAATCTGCCTTTATCGCACCGAAGAAATGCTTTTGTTCTTATCGGTGTTTTAAACTGTCAACTTTGTTTTTATGTAGCAGTTTTGAAGCGTTGCCACCAGCTTCCTTCGTGTCACTGAAGAAATCCCTTTGTAACAATCGCGGTGTACAGAATGGTTGCCTAGACGCCCTCCTTCATTCGTATTTGTTACACATTCCCAGCTGATCGTTGAGCCAGGGCCCAGTGCCTCCAATATGGCATCACGTAATAACGTTTTGAGGTACTTTCCTTTACCCTTCTCCAGCAGCCCTTTGCTTCTGCTCGCGATGGTCTGTTCTAAAGATGCACACACAATGCCCTCGCTCTTACTGGCATCAAAAAGGTAACGTGCTAGCTGTGGCTTCACTCATGGAAGTACGCTGACGCGCATCTTGCAGCTTTGCTTCCTTCTAATATACCAATACACAGCTTGCCTTTTTTCTGCACCAGTTGGCAGTCAGTTTTAACGCCACTTCCAGCGAGACTTCTGGTTATCAGAGGGTTGTCTTCTCACTGAACTGGCAGTTCGCTGGTCTGGCACGCGAGCTTTGTATTTCTTCAGTTTCGTCCCTCTTGCTCTCACGGTCACTGTCAGCTGGAGCTCTGCCGGGGGCCGTTGTTGCTGTCTTCTGCCGTGATCCTCGTCGCCAGATTGTTGTGTTGAATAGACACTCGCACATGTCGTGAAAGCTTATAACAGTTACTTAATTTGATGGACTTATCAAGAGAGACTTAGTCCCCCAGCAAGGGACCACCATCAACTGACTAGTGGATTCAGAATCCCCTTACACACCAGGCTCCAAGTTCCACTGTGTCACCTGAGCTTGGAGCCTGGTAACTATGTACAACACACACAGCCTAGCAACTGAGTTCAGAGGCTGATGGACCCACTGTGGTAACTATATATACAATGATGGGTGTGTTTGCAGCCTGTGTAAACGCACATGCAGACACAACTGCAGGCAGTCCTAACACACGCCCGTTCAACGTCCGTTTTCAAGTTTCGAAAACAAATCTTGTAATACTCCGACTTCCACGAGATGATGGACTAGGCAGAGTGTGAATCTACGCGGATGCGAGCACAAAAAACACAATTATGGCAAGTAATGTGTCCTATATTAGCATGCAAATATTTCAGCAAATCCATTCCCAGCAGGTTTAACCCATGTTTATCTGTGACGAGCTGAGCCATGCACTTACAAATGGGCCCCTTTAAATCTACAGGAATACTTGTGGCCTTTTCCCTTTTGCCTAGAGTCAAAATAATTGTGCTGTTGCTCATTCTCTTCCGATGGGCCGTTATTTGTAACTATACTGTTACCTGCTTCAGGTCTGAAAAAAAGTTCCCATTGTCATTTCTTGCCCATAAGAACATCCTTGCCCGCTCTGGTGTAACGGACACTCCCAATGGTCGTCTGCCTTTTAAAAAAGACACCCAATATAACATATCTGAAAACTCATCAAAGTGCTGACTTTAAAATGAGATTTTACACAAATGGTGTACAGTGTGAATTGTACATCTTCTACACATACGTGTACACTTGGTATAAAAGATGCACATTCATTCTGTGCATTTGTGTGAGGGGAGTTTTCCTAAAGTCCACTTGAGGTAAGACTTCATTTAACTATCCCAATGGTATTTATATCACCATCTCTTGGTGTCGGTCTGTACTACTCATGGAACCTTGGTAGTGTGCAGAGCAGTCTGGCTTATCGTAAGAGGAATATGTGAGCTATAGGCTAGTACACTGAACCTATTTAGTAATGCAATTAAAAGACGCTCATACATTTATATAAAATATATATTACCGAGATACTGCAGGGATGTTGGACGGCGGGCCCTGCTATTTAAAAATAAGATGCAATCACCCGATTTAAAGGGGGGGGAAAAAAACCTCTAGGGTGCCAGGTCCAAATGGAATATCTAATGTGATGCTAAAAGCAAACCCGGCTGCATGGTCTAAGGTCCTCAATACGCTGTTTGAAAAAGTGTGCAACGATAAGGTGATCCCAACTTCTTGCTGGCCCAAAAATGTGTTGGATGGTATTGGAAACTAAATTGGATAACAATGATTTCATAGATGGCTATCTGTATCTAGGCCTTGATCTGGCTGCCAGGGGAGGTTCTGAGTATATCGTAGCAGCTAAAAAAATGCAAAGCTCGACAACTTAGCTATTCATAAACAGATTCTCTAAGGAGTCTGCGGTATATTCCATTGACGGCATATTCAAGTTATATTTGCAAAGCTTCTGTCCTACCATACTGTATGGATTGGAAAGTTGGCTGAGGTATCTCAATTTGCTCAACATACTGGAGGGTAAATTTTGGAGGACAATTCTGAATATGTCCCCCACTACCCCGATGGCATATTTGCGTCTGGAGATAGGCCTGGTCTCACTTGGTAGCCAGGCTCGTATTCGTGGGGGACTAGTATATATTAAATACAAAACAGAGCCTTCAATGCCCACTGTTGTCTCTGCTGGCTAACACCACTGATCTTGAATTTGCAACAAAGTGTCGAAGCCCTGGTTTCGAGAAACTTGATGTAGAATGTTTCTTGTATCGGCTGGTTCCCTTTTTTTTTTTTTTTTTAGCAGTAAATCTATCAAAATAAGTCGAGCAGTGGGATTGGATTGAGAATTATGTACACCATGGGACCTTGCAGCATTATATGTACTTGGCTAATGTGGTATGTACTTGGCTCAAACCAGTCATACCTTTTTGTGTAGTCCCAGTCCTGCAGTTTTGGATTTAATGCTTAGACTCTGCATAAACAAACCAACTCCCATTGCTGACATTACAAGGTGCCAAACTTAAGATGGCATTGGAGCACAGAATTTGCCGACATATGTGGTCTTCAGGGAAAGCAAGAAACTGCCTGACGTGTCTTTCAAGTGTTCACAGCTGGGAGCAACCTGTGTACTGGTCTGTGAGCCGCTATTAATCTTAAAACTACTCCCTTCTGGGATTATTTTATGAATACTGACTCTGTATCGATACATATGGCTTAGTTCCGATTATGGTGGCAAATGCATACATTGCTAAGAATGTAAGGGTTTTAGTATGGTATGCAGGAGAAGATGATCTGGTTTTTGTCCATTTGTTTGGTATGAATTGGACTTTGAATTGGATATTTATTGATTTGGTCATATGTGACTCATGTTATGTGAATTGGTTAGCATCATATTTTAGAAAATGTTAATATGAGTGTTTGAAATTTGTATGATTATGGACTGTCTTAAAATGTTATATACTAAATTAACGTGAATAATTAATATAGAAACAGTATTGGTGTTGTATTAGTATTTCTGAAAGTTCTTTTGAACTAAAACAAATTATATTTGCACTGTTTTAAATACTTCCATTAAATCAAAACGGACATTACTTGTAGATACTTTTCAAAGGCCGCTGCTTAGTTTGTAGTTTGTCACGGTTACAATTGTTACAGCATTTGACAGTAATGACACGTTCTACCGTATTATCGGTACTACCGTGCACTCGCGTAAGACAGAAGAAATACATTAATTACATTTTGTTAGCAAAACCACAAAGGAAAACAGTTGGTTAGTCAGTTGCAGGCTGAAGGTTCTAGAGGCAGTTTCAGAGCAATTTAACTTTTAAAAGTTCAATTGGCAACACCTAGCTAAAAGGCAGTTAGGAGTCTTACGAAGCAGCAGAACAACACACGTTTCTAGTCTCTAGGTAAGGATAGTTGAACTCCACGGTGTAGACCCTGTTATACGACAAAAAAAAGACCCCAGTAGCTTGGGTCAAAGGTAAGGGTGGACACCTCCCACGTGCACTACACCGCTCTGGAGTGACTTCTTGGATTAAGGTAAGCAATACCTTTTCTCCCCAGAGTACCTTCGGTTAGAAGAAATGTTTGTGGCTGGATTCTTCTCTTTGCAGCGGTCCTCGACCTTGGTCTCTGGATTCTTTGGTCTGGTGACAAAAGGCAGGACAATGAACGGGATATCTCTGCAGTCTCGTGAGGAGACCTCTGGCACGGATTTCTTCAACTTTTCAGGTCAATCTGTGCCTTTTCTGCAGCACTAATGAAGGGTGTGATTCGCCCAGTCATTGTTCGATTCCTGGAGTCCTGCACCCACTGGTGAGGGGACTGTTTTCAGTTGGATTGTCTCTGGAGGTTCACTGGGCGCTCAGCAAACACTTTGACGGATTCAGCCTTTCTAAGACGATGTACTTCAGTTGGGTCGGAGGCCTCTTGGAATTCCAGAGCCGCAGACAGCGAATACTGTCTGCAGCTCTGGAAAGTCACAGGACCTCGGGAGATTGTAGTTCGTCTCAGGGTTGGTTGGTCCCACCAGCTAAAGGGAAGGAATTGTCCTCTTCGGAGCTCCTGTCGCAAAGAAAACAGTCGGGACACCCGTGGTCACTTCACAGTTCAAAGGGTCTGCAGGTGTCTGTTTTCTCCGGTTACTTCAGTTTCCAGTGGTTGACTTGCCTTTCACCTCAGAAACCTCACCTTTTTATTAAACACACACTACTCTGCAATCTCTCAGCTGTTTACAGAAAGGGGCGGGTGGCTGTCTAATCAGAACAGGCAGACCCACAGTGGGAGATGGTTCCATTCAGGCACTCTGGCAAACAAAGGGCAGGGGAGTGACAAACTCCTCTCCACTTCTGCCTGCCCAGACATACTGGAACCTAGGCGGGGACACCCTAAGGTTCTCATCAAAGGTAAAACGCACACAGACCTCCCTCTCCCAGAATGATCGCAGGGCTAACAAATAACCACGCTAGAAATGATGAAAAAAGAAAGGAGCCACCAGGTTAGAATATGTGACCCTATTGTGCCCAACTGAGACTGTATACAGTCTGCAATTAAATAGCACAATAGTTCGTAGAACACAGCCACTGTCACCAGCCATAACTAGAAGATTGTCTGTGACTAAGTCACGGGAGCAGAGCCGGGGATGCTAGGTATCGCCTTGGCACTCCACTTAAGGTGGTGTGTGCAGCAATCTCTCATAGTACAAAGTTTTAGGAATACAAAGTATCCCTCCATCCTTAGTAACTGTAGGTTTTCAAGGATAAAAAAAGAATCTCAAAGGAGAACCCAAAAGGTTCACACCAACACTGCCCATGAGGAGCTGTGTGCTGCAAAAGTTAAACACAGATGCCTAAAGGGATCTGGAGGAAAGTAGACTCCATAGTAAAGGTAAAACGGAGACCAGAGTTGCAAAAGTCGGAGCATAACCTGGGTATCACTGATCAGGCCCTGGCCTAGCTGACCTCGCTCCTCTCTGATCGACCCTCCCAGGTCCAACTTGGGTCCTTCCTTTCCTCTAGCTCACTCTCTACCTGTGGTGTTCCCCAGGGGTCTAACCTCTCTCCCTCGCTGTTCAACCAATACCTGACACCTCTCGCCCACCGCCTTGCTGCTCTGCTCCAACTTTCAGTGCTATGCGGATGACACTCCGCTCGTTTTCAGGCTCACCTCTGCCACCTTTTCTCCTTCTTGTACTGTCTGCTATCCAGGTGTGGTGTGCCACCCACGATCTCCGCCTTAATGCCTGTGAGACAGTTTCTCCCCATCAGCACACCTGCACCCTCCTTTCCAGTGTCTCTGGCTGGCCTCCCTTTGCTATCTTCCTGCTCCCACCTGTGAGGCTGAGAACCTTGGTCATCTTCGACTCCACACTCTCATTTTCTCCTTGCATCTGATGTCTCTAAGAAGTCACATTCCCAGCTGCACCTCCTCAGAGGTATTCTTCCTTTCCTCTCCTTACCCCAGAAGCTCACTGTCTCTAGAGCGCTGGTTCTCTCTAGGCTAGACTACTGCAACAGCCTCTTTCTAAATCTGCCTGCTTCTACTCCGTCCTCTGCAGCTCCTCGAACAGGACAACAAGTCTTGTCCTTGGCCTCAGGCCCAGGATTCGTATCTCTCCAGCACTGAAATCTCTGCATTGGCTGCAAGGATTACGCTAATGACCCTCTACTGTCCACAAGGCCTTCTGGGGCCTTGGTCCTCAATACCTCAAACTCTCTCTTCATAAATACCCTAGTACTCGAGCTCTTCACGCCACCAACTCACTCAGGGTCCGTTGCTTCTCCAAGCAATGAGTTGATGGTAGATCTTAGTCTTCGGCTGTTGGCTTCCCTCTAGAACAGCCTCCCTGCCTCTCAAACTTGAGGAGAACCATCTCCGGTTCCGGAAGTACCTGAAAACCTTCCTCTTTGCTTCTGCCTTCTCTTCCTATCCCCTGTTTATTTTCTTGCCTAATATTGCACTTGTCACCTGGCTACCCTCTGATCTCAGGCCCAGGTCCCTGCCCGCCCAGTTGCACACCTGCATTGCCTCCTGGCAACCCTTGCACTTGGGTCTGTATCTGTAATCTTACAGTCCCCCTGCCTGCACTTATGGACACCTACCCCCAGCCCCTTGTGCCTCTTAACGCTTCCACTCCTTCCAACTCTTGGCCCCCCTCCACTGGAACTCCCTACCTCTCGTTATCCGCTCCACCCCCACCTACCCATCTTTCCACTCCTCCTTGAAAGCCGCCTTCTCCAGTCTTGCCCCCCACAGCCCACCAAGCTCCCCACCCTCCCTCCCCTGACTTTCCCTACCTCTTCCCCCTCCTCCTGATGACCATATTGGATGCTGTAACCACCCAAGGGCTGTACCACTGGTTTGTTTCAAGTTTGTAAATATGCTTCTTTCTTTTTGTACTGTTATACTTTAAAGCGCTTTGGAGTAAAGCGCTATATAAACTCAATAAACAAACACCTGCTGGCTGCACTTCTTATTGTTTTGATTCCATGTACAGCACTGCCCTTTCCCTTGGCAATTTTTCTCTTTCCCTTCCCCTTGACATGCGCGATCTCAAGATCACTGGCCTAGTAAGATCGTTGTCTGTGTCGTCCTTCAGTGCCTTGTCACGCCTTGAAACACTTTGTATAGGTGTGTTACAAATGCCATGTCATCTTTATTTCTATAAAGATCTGTACCATAAGTATGGTATGCTTGTACACTTGTGTAGCCGACATCATTCTGTGACTTATTTGCTTTCTTTACTTTGTGATTCATACAGGAGATCCATGAGTTGCTGTGTGAATTTGAACTGAAGTATTGCTTTGTTGACAAGTACAAAGGCACAGGTGAGGATGCTGCTCGTTTAGGGTTATGTTTATTGCATCTGGTGACTTTGAGAGCTTACCCTGTTTTTTTTAAATGTTTTCTTGTTTGCTCTGTGGCCCTATTGCCCGTTCTTAGTTAGTTATTGAAAACTGGGTTATTCCCAGGCCACCATCCTTGTAAGCCGATAAGTGTTTTGGCAATTGTTCACTGTAGTGGAAATTGGAGGCATAATATGAGCACGAAAACAAGACCTGCAGGTAAGCTGCACCAAACCCAAGTTGGTGTGCCTGCCTGCAATGCCTCAGCCCATTGAGGGAGATGGTACACCTGCTCTTGAATGGTTCGCAAGGGATGGCCGTGATGGAATGAAGCCTTTGAAAAACATTACAGCCCTCTTGGAAACCCACAGTTATCTATGCCCGTTTGTGTACCTGATTTCGATCAGAGAGGCATGTATTAGATGTTGAATTCCCTCCTTACATTACAATCTTCAAGGTTTAATTGGCACACTGTTAAAGGGGGCCGTGGAAGTGCAATGTGTAGGGTAAGCAACAGCCCACCCTGTTGGTGCTCCCTGGAAGGCAGAAGGGCATGGGTTAGTATTGTGGGTGCAGTCAAGTTGAAGCACGGTATGTCAGGCCAGTCTCTTTGCAAGCTCAGTGTCAGCACAATCCTCAACATATCAGACTTCAGCCTCTAGAAGGCTGAAGGGGGGCGGGGGGGAATCCACAACCAGTTACGTTTTAGACCTTTGACTCGTGGGGCATACTGGGGTAACTGTCAAATATCATACCCGGAATTATGTGATATGACATTTATAACGTGCCTATACACAAGTGTTTGAAGGCACGACGAGGCAAGGGAGGGGGAAACAGTAAGACAGACAGCGATCCTACTAGGCCAGGTTACATTGAGATGCACAAGTGTGGAGGGGGAAAGTGCGGGGGCAGTGTAGTGCATAGGATAACGGTAAAATAAATAAGACCATAAATGCAGCCAGCTGGTGGCAAGTGCGGGGGTAAGTGCAGACATCTGGTGTAGGGTGCTAGTAGTGGCTGTAGGGATACAGAAACAGTCCCTGAGTGCAAGGGATGCTAGAGGGGCACTGCAGGTGTGCAGCCCGCAGAGAGGAGACCTGCAACAGCGAGTAAAAGAGGGTGGGGCGAAGTGACACGCAAGAGTTCATTGGCTGGTTTTGATGCAGTTTCTGTTCTCTGGAATGTCTGTTTCTAGCGTTGAATTTTGAATTCAAAATTTTGAGCGTTTTTCAGTTTTCTGAAGGTGAGATCCTCCTTCCCTTAAGGCGACAGTACTTTGCAGTTTTTCAGAAAGTGTACATTTCGGAGCTTTGAAGCATAATTTATGGTTTTATTCTCATTTGGATCAGGGTGGTGTCCGGGAGGGTGCAGTAATTAATTTCTTAGCCATAACCTTATGCAGAAGAGGCAAGTTTGAAAGTTGTGGTTGAGGCAAGGGTACCTAATTGAAAGCTAGTGTTCCCATTTAGATTGTGCAAGGCTTCTAATGTAGATTCGGTGGCTGGGAACACAGTCCATGATGGTACCTCCACTGTTAACTGGTTCTGCACTCCGGGTTTCTGTGCTTCACATTTAATTATCATTATTGGCACTTAGCTTTGCCTTGGATTAATGAACAACCTGGTGTTATATTTGGGTTGTCTACTCAATGAGAGAGACTATCTTCAGTCTTAAGCTGGGAGGCTGGCAAATGGCAGCTATTTGGCTGGTGCCAGAGCAGTCCTTCAGCACTCCTGTTTGGGACAGTAATCGGTCTACAAGTTTCTCTGAAAAGGTTAAGGATCTGGGTGAACATGGACCCCGACTGGGCATTTGGCTCCTGGCTGCCTGGGCTTTTTTTGTGTGAATTTCCAGTTTTACGTCTCCATGCATGCTTAACAGTACAGACCTGATGGGCTATCTGAAGGGTTACACGTGGGGATACTTCCTGGATCACTTGTGTTTTAGTGGTATGAATCCCTTAGCTTTCTCTTAATTCTGATTTTGAGTTTATACATTGTAGCCCTTTTTAACCATTTGCATTATTATAATTCTTTTTCTCCAGCCTTCGTAACATTACTGAACGGAGAGCAGGCAGAGTCCGCAATCCAGAAATTTCACTTGACTGAGTTTCGGGGTAAGGAAATTTCAGTGCAGCTTCAGCCCACTGATGCCCTGTTGTGCATCGCCAATCTGCCGCTAGCTTACACTCAGCAGCAGTTCGAAGAGTTGGTACGGCCCTTTGGAAATCTGGAACGCTGCTTCCTGGTGTACAATGAGGAGACTGCCCACTCCAAGGGTTACGGCTTTGTGGAGTACATGAAAAAAGACTCAGCAGCTCGAGCCAAATCTGATCTGCTTGGCCGGCAGCTTGGCACGCGGACTCTGTATGTTCATTGGACTGATGTCAACCAGCTGACTTATGACCTCCTCCACTCGAAATGCCTCTGTGTGGATAAGTTACCGCATGACTACAGTGACCTGGAAGATCTACGGCAGGTTTTCTCTTCCATCTGCTCGCCCACATTCTGTCAGGTTAGTGCTGAAGACACCCAACTTGAGTGCTCTTTCTATAAAATTATGGTGAATGGATAGAATGATGGCTCAAAATCAGTTTGAACCATTTTCCCTTGATAATTGAGCTCCATTTATTCACTGACAATTGTGGCTTGTTTTTATTTGTAATTCGTCCCAGTTTTTGTCTTGACACTTAATTTCCTGAGTGATATCAATGTTTAATTTGACTGCTTGCCCCATCTCTACACATGCCCGCTTAATGCGCCTAATATCCTAGTACTGCAGGAAAGCATGCACCTTTTTGTTTGTGGTCTCAATCTTTCTCCGAAGTAGTTAATAGACCTAAGATTATGCATATTCTTTCCCTATGATTATAATTTTTCGTATGTTTTCTCCAACACTTTAGCTCCACTTGCTTCAATTTAAGAGTGGAAGATTGGTATTCACTGCAGACGGTGCATTAAATGTTTTGGGATTCCTTTTTTAAAAAAAATCAATTTCGAGCAAGGTTGTCTAGCTCATCCCAACGTGATTGGCCTTTCCTTTACATTTTGTTCAAGGCATCATTGTGATTTGGCCTTTGCATGGTGTCTGGAATGGCACTATTTTTGAGCATAGACCCTTCTAGTTATTTAGAGCAGCACTGTTGCCATTATTTAAATTGGGGAAATGCCTAGGCACCTGGCCCTATCCACAGAGCATGGGTAGCAGTTGGGAGAGTGCCAGTTTAGGTTTTAATGCCTAGGTTTGCGAAACCCTTTTTAATTGTACACGCCTTTTTAATTGCAAAGAATGCCTGCCCCCAGCATCATCTTAGTCACATTAATGAGGAAGCCTGATTTGGCTGCTTCAAGCAAGCCCATCTAGGATTTCGGCCATGGCTAAACTATTGGAAGGAAACTGGCTGCTTAAAGGTACAGTATAGCTCTTTGTAGCAGTATAGCTCCAAACCACCTTTACCCAGCATAGGCAATGTGCTGGAAGAATGCATACAAGATTAAGATCTCAAACTGAAAAACTAAGTGGTGGTGGGTCGGTGTGGGGGGCATGTAGCACCAAAGCTCATACCCACCTGTGGAGTAAATGAGTGGCAAGGAGAGGCTGGGGTGGAAGCTGGAGGGGCTTGTTAACCTGGTCTGTACAGGCCTTGCAAAATGTAAGTATGTTTGCTTTGCACTGAGATTCTCTGGTCCCGTCCTTGCGAGCAAGAACTCCCCTCAACTATATGATGGAAAGGGGAAAGGCTATGGTATTAACTGCATTGTGTGTACATTTTAAGGAGACGTTCCCTGAAATATACCATTTACTAGTAATACCCCCACATCTGTTTGGATGTATGCTTCGTAACCCTTGATAGTAGGCACCACAGGATGGATTTGGGGACAATTTCACATGGTCTTGTCATGGCACCTGCAGTGTTGCCAGTTTATAAAGTGACGCACAGCTCTATATTGGAACCTGTATTAGTAAGCTAGGGCAAGCTGTTTAGACCAAAGCCAAGTGCTTTTAGTTAAGTTCACCATCGTAAACCGGCCTTGTATGGCTGCTTTGCAGAAAAACTTACTCCCTAATTTTCTCAACCCCACTGGCCCTTAGGCAGGGTTTCAGCTAAACCTTTTTCATTACTGGTTAACCGTCCTTTTGCTCTAGTTTTGGTGAATGTGAGACAGACATGCCAACAACCATGTAACAGGATTGCCTGCTAGTCCACCTGACCCTCCTGGTAAACATAGTGCACCGGTTGTTTCAGAGGTACTGGACAAAATTATGGACCTCCCTTTCGAGGGCACTGACATGTTTCTTTTTCCTCAATCCACTAGAGGAAAAGGCCAGTAAGTGAAACTGTCAAGTCTTTGGGGCTCATTACACGGTAGGCGGTAAACCATGGTGCTATTAGCACCATGGTTGCCGCTGGTACCATATCGGTACCACCATGGAGGAAAGGGGAATTGCCACCCCATTCCAAGGTTGGCGGGGCAGTAATTCCCCCTTTCTCCATGGCTCTTCCCATTCCCGTTTTTGCCCCATAGGCATAATGGGAATGGGGAAGGAGCGAATTACGGTACCGCAATTTGCGGTACCATAATTAGCACCAAGGTCCCTTTGCGGGTCCCAACTTTAACGGCTGGTCTACACCAGCCGTTAAGGTCGGGTCCCACAAAGGGACCTCGTAGTAAGGCAGTAAGGGTTAACGGTCACCGGTCACCTTACCGGTGACCGTTAACCCTTACCGCTTTCCGTGTAATGAGGCCCTTTAACAGAGTTGACTAAGCAGGCTGCTAAATCTAACTCCTCTCAAAGATCTTCAGAGGGCAAGTTCTGTTGCTTTTGGGGATTCAAGGGCTTCCTAGAGCAACAGATTGCACTGCCCCTCCGCTTGGAAAGAAGCAGCCCGACACCCCAACGTGTCCTTCCAGGGGTCTTAACCTACCCCTACCTTTCCAGCAGAACCATAGACCAACCAATGACTGGCTTGTTAGTTTGGTTTCATTCAACTCTGATGGGGAGGATTTTGTTCCATCTGGTTGAGGACATTTTGCCTGGTTGCCAAGTGGGGGTATCGTACTCCTGTCTCCTTTCCACACTCCCCTCCCTCCGTCTCCCTTGTTGCAAATCAGGATGGTCTATAGCTTCTGAAGTCCTGAAGCTCCTGGTCATCAAGGCAGTGGAAGAGACCCCCAGAGGCAACAGGCTTTTTCCCACACTGTTTACAGTGCAGAAGAACTAAGCATGCCTGAGCATCATGCATCTGTCTTCAACACCCCCTTACCAGTTTAATAGTTCAAGATCAGACAGGCTCTTATCTGCCATCTGTTAGTGGGTCTGCTCAGTGGATCTGAAGGATGCCTCTCTCAATGTGCCCTAAAATGGCTGTGCCGCACAATCTTTTGCTTTCTTTGGCCATATTTGTTATAAAGTTAACGTGTAGCAAAATGACTGACCTGATCAGAAGTAGAAATTGCAAATGCGGCTGTAAGAATCACTCAGACTTTATAACCCTGATGGATTTAGAAGCTGGGCAAACGAGTCTCAGGGAAACCCTCTGGGGTTAAACCCTGCTGACGAAAAGTCAGCCTCAGTTGCAAACTGATAGTGTACAGCATAGAAAAAGCGGTTTTATTTACTGCATGTATAGTTGCAGTATTGGTGTGGTTGCAGATAATCGGAATGTGGTTGCAGACAATCTGGATGTAACTCGAAGTAGGGAGTTGCGCAACAGTTGCAGTGATATGATGAAGGGTCGCGCTGGAGAGGTTTGTGACTTCCAGGGTTTCAGAGTAATACAGGTAAGACCGCAACAGTGCAGGACGATCGTATGATCCCAAAGGACTTTATCTGTATGATTCTGAATGGAATACAGAAAGGAAGTAGAATGCAATAATGGAGGAATAAGCAAGAAGAGCGAAGAATGAAGACAGACTATTTAGTAGCACAAAAGGATATAACCGCAGTCTTGCCAAAAAAGTAGCAATGTGCTGTTGTCCAGGTAGCTATCTGGGATCTGCGTACAATGCTGTAGGATGGCAGTCTGTGACATGACACGCAATCACAGAAATCACTAGACCACCCTGTAGTTGGGCAATTATTGCAGGCTGCCCTGCCTTCCTCAGAAGAAACACAATTAGAAGAAAGGGCATCTTTGAAACTGCCCTTTAAAAGCACAAGGAAAAGGCAGCTGGCACAAAGCATAATTATTTTCACTGCACAAGTATGGGACAGAGAAGGCATTACCTTGCACAATTAGTCGGTTTTAAAATGGAATAGATTAGGTGACGGGAAGGCTTGTACACAGGATAGGCACTCTCTACACAAGTAAGGCAGGAAAACTGTAGGCAGATAAGGTTGCCGATGCCCATAGGGATAAATGTGACCTGCATGCACCAGAAAATTGGTGACTAACAAGCAATTGTCCTACAGAGGAAAATAACGCGACAAGCAATTGCCATTTTAAAACTGCACCAAAAACAGAGAATTAGCTTTGAGAGGACCCAGTTGTGATGCTGGAAATGCATTGTAGGGACAGGGCCTCCCTGTCCTTGTCCTGTAGTCCTTTTTCATTTATGTTCTTTATTGTTTTCTGCCCAGGAGTCCATGTTGGGACTCCTGGCAGTGCATCTCTTCCTATTTTTTGCTTTGGGGTACAGACTCTTGGATACCCTTTTGGCACCCATGGGTGGGGGTACAACCCTGTACCCCATGTGTTTTTGGGCATGTGTGGCCCACAGAGCAGGGTATGGGCTGGTGGCAGCTTGATGCCAAATTTGACAGGTGCTCGGAGTATCCCCCATTTTGGGGATACACATGCCCTGCCATTGGAATCAGTCGATTCCTGATGGATGACAAGAAGGTCCCTACGGCTTCTTGCTATCTATTGCTTGTTAGCTTGTTTTATTCCCAAAGTCCTGGGAAGCCCTTCCTCTGAACTTCCCCCATGACTGGCTGTTGGGTGGAAGTTCCATATATGGTGTTGTGGGGGAAGTCCAGGCCAGACTGGCTGGAGCCTTCCCAGTGACTATGTTGTGTGTACACCCTTGGGGTGGCACCGGGGGAATTGAGTGATTGACCCTTGTTATGGGTGTCTAGTTTCTGGTATGACACTGACTGAGACCGCCCTGCCCGAAAACTGGTATAGTGCTGAATGGCTGGTTACTTGTCCCAATACACATTCCTTGTTGTCTCAGAGGGAGGAGGATGGCCTGAATGCACTGTAAGCCTGATTGGCTGGCTGCCTGCTGTATGCCCTTCTGAGTGATTGGTTACCCAAGTGTGACCCAGCAGAATGAATGAGACAGAACAGTATATCTGGGGGCCTCTCACTGCTAGACTTCATTTAGAAGCTGAAGTCGAAACTGATGCTTGATCTTGAAGCAGAGCCCGAAGGTTGACTGCTGTTACCTTCACCGCAATCTGAAAGCCGCCGAGACTGATCCGAGAGGACCTGGCTAGGAGACCTCTTCCCGAGTTGGGAGGGACCATCGTGCACCGCTATCCTTTGCCGAAGCTCCCTGGAAGTCAGACCCTCAACAGGCTGCCGACCGGAGACTGGGACCACTGAGGAACGAAGAGAAGCACCGGATGTTCCGTCCACTGTTGCCGACCAGGGTTCGCAGGTTTGCTTTAACTGCTGGAGGCCTGTCGAAGCCGTGTTGCCCAGAAGCGGGAACCGCTTGATGCTGAGCTGCCGACGACTGGAGCCGCAACGCTCCACCTGATTAAGACACTTTGCATTCAAGGATGCTCTCGCCAGCACCACTGACTTTTTTTATTTTTTCTCGCTGGCGAAAAGTTGAGTCGTTAACGTGCCGAGGAGCACTCGACTGGTGGGTTTCCCACCACCCGAAGACCGCAGAGGTGCCAGACAACGCAACACCCTTGCTGGGCAGAGTTCTTCATAGACTTTTTGCGATCCTGAAGTATTGACGCAGAGGTGCCCCGCACGCCCCCTCTTCACAGGACGACCACGGCCAATAGTAGACGAGCACCACCAGGACCGAAGCTGCTGCCTCGACGCCGTTGTTCACCATTTCTTCGAGGGATCTGGACGATCCTTGGTTCCTGCCCTAAAGGGAGCCGCTCAAGAAGGCTCCGTCGATGACCCGACATCGAACTCTGCTATTCCAGATACATTGTTGGGTTGTAGAACTATTTAGAAGTAAATAAGACTCTTGTGAACAATATATGAACTGGGCTTGTACAATAACTCTTTAATTTCAGGTTGCCAGGTTGGGGGAAAGTGGGTTCCTCATACAGAACTGTGCCTGGTGGTAGGGGCTTGGTATTCTGTCAATTGTTCTAACCATCTGCTTTCCTCCTATGTCTATTTGATTTGTGACATTTGACCAAGGTACAGTTCATGCACTTTAATGAAATCTGATAGCAATTGTGGTACCACGTAGAACTGTGTATATATATTTGCCATTGTAGATTAACTGTGCACAAAGTGAATTATTGTGATATATAACCTTGAACCTTAATTATATAAAGACTGTTTTCACTAATAGTGAGTGGACATTCCTTTGTGGGGGCTTGGGGACTAAACTGTACTTAAGAATCAGCCTGCATCACCTCAAGGCTAACCCTTGAGCTCGACTACATTACTAATAATGGAGAATCTTGGCCCCCCCCTTCGCTTTACACCAGTTAAGCACGCTATTTGAGCAAATACATTTAATTCTGGAAAATGTTGTGGCCAGCTAGCTGGCAGATGCAAGGAATGTGAAGGCCCAAAAGACCTCCGTAGGGAGGTGCGGGGGATGTTGGAGGGGGGGTGGGTGGTTTTACATGGCGGGGACAAGATACCATTGTGTGTAGTCAACTGTCCAGGTAAATCAAGTTACAATAATACGGCAGACTATTTGAAGTCTATGGGATGAACTGAACATCCCAGGAAATTTCATAAATTATTGGCAGATTAATTTCTCTGCGATCAGCTAGGCATGACAGAGAAACGTGGATGCAGCTAAATACTACGCACATGGTGAAAGCAGAATGATTCATACTGACAGTATTCATAAATGTTCTATCACTAAAAGGGGGTAGCCGCCAAACAAAAGCTCAGTCATACTAATTGTTTTTATGACATTATTTGAAGAAAAGTAATTGCTGTTTTTAAGAATCACCACTGGTCCATACCTCTAACAAGGTCTGAAGCATCCCATAGGGTAGAAACTACAGGCACATTAGTTTGTACATGTAAATACAGTGCTGACAATGAAGGCATTTAGGTATGCAAATTTAATACAGCAATGTTATGGTAAAAAGGCCAATCAAGGTAGGGCCTCTTAATACCTGTGGCAACCGACCGAAGACATTGGAAGCATGAATCTTAAATGTGTTCTGCAACAGTGTTTTTACATAATTTTAAATTATTCATATGTAGTTGTACTTCATCAAAACAGTCGTAAAGTGAAGGGTATGCAAAGAGAAACAACATAAAGAATGCATCAGTTAGCAACAACTTATTACGGTAAAACATAGGGCTAGACTGCAGAAAAGCATGAGCAGGTCTAGTGAGAACCAATTAGTAGTGTAAAACACAAATGTGAAGAAAAGGATGCTTGCCCTTGCAAAGACCAGTCCTGTCCATTCCAACATTAGTCTATTAGCTGTAGGTAACCAACCCATGGTCTATGTCGGGAATAGGATTCCCAAAGGTATAACTAGGGCCAGCAGGAGTGCGACTGGACCCTAGGACGTTTTGGCTTCCAGGATCTGGTGCCGCCTTCCGGGCCAGAGGATTGTGTCTCCCTATAGGTGGTGAACACAGTGAGGGAGTGTTAGACTCAACACTGTGTAGGATGTGTTGCAGCTTGTGCCGGTGGTAACTGCACGGGCACAAAAGCTGTGTGGCTAAGAGTAAACCTCATGTAAAAACCAATGCAAGCCAACCTTGAGCTTGAGTCCAGGGGAAGTGGAAGAGGAATTCTGACTCTAATTAGTAGTACCGGGTCCCTGCTGCAGCATCAGAGGGGAAAGACAGTCCCATGAGTGTAGTGCCATGCTGGGAGTAAATCCTCGAGGGACCGGCTGCACAAGTGGAAGGACAAAGAAAGGAAAAGAACCACCGTCAGTGCTGGGAGTATGGCATGTACTGCTGCAAGAACATATGCAGGGTCATGTGCAGCCTAAAGAGTGGGTAGCTTACCTGAAGGTCCTATGTGAATAAGAGGAGCCTTCATAGGGTAGTACTGCGCCGAGCTTCGGGCAGGTGGTGTGCACTTATTGTCTCCATTGATGTAGGGGGGACAGGAGTAGAATCTAGCACTTGTCTTGCTGCTGGTTGTGGAGAAGCAGTTGAAGGAGCCCTTCCAGTGTAGTAAGGGACAATGTGCTGTTAAAAGAAAATGGAGAGCGCCAGTGTGAGAGGATACACAAAGAAAAGCCACCACCTCATGGGTCGTGTGCCAGGCTAGATCTATATCTGCCAGAGTTTCTAAAGGAGAGGACAGCAGCCGATGGCCCAGTGCCAATGAACAGCTTACCTCAATCAAGGAGGGCACACGAGACCACAGACGCGAACACGTCCATTGTTCCGCAGAGGGCTGCATATGCTCTAGGTAAGAAGCTTCTGCGAATGCGCGAAGAACAGGCTGGTACTCCTGTGCGCATGCGTAGAGCAAGACAGCTGTGGGAGCATCGGCGGGTTGTCGGGACAACAGGGGGGCCTGCCGGGGGGCCCGTAAGTGCGGGGACATACTAGGAAGCTGAATAAAATGAACGGCGCCCGGGCCCACCGCCCCGCCTGCAGCCAGAGTGCAATCAGCTGTTAAGGCGCGGAAGTGCTGTGAGAGTATGTAGTGAAGCTCACAGAAAGGTACTGACGTGGGGAATGAAAGAAGAACCCACACAGGGCATAGTTGATTGAAAAAAGGGGGGGGTTTGACTGGCAAAGCGGAGGGCCAGGAGAAATTGCCCGTGTAGCCCCTGAGCTAAATGTGTAATGTGCTGCTAGGGCTAGGTGATGTGATGTTTGCACACTAAAATGCATGTAGCGGAAAGCTGGTGTTGGGCACCACTGCGGGATCTAGTATGGTTAAGTTCAGTAGGTGGATCCAGTCAAGAGGGCAGAAGGAGACGGGTGCTAGCACAACTGGCAAAGTAAAAAATGAAAAATGGCCACAGGCTAGGCTGAGTCAAAGACCTTCTCCCTGTATATGGTCCTGCAGAGAGGTGCTTTTCTCTGGGTGTACAGGAGGTGCAGGCATGGTATAACAGAAAGCACACTTAGTGATTAGTGGAACTTTCAGTAGTGACGATTGTCGAAGGGCTTTGTTTCATTCAGACCTCTTTCAATGAGCGCAGTATAAAGACCCACCAAGCTTCCTTGTAATTATAGGCATTTCTTTTTTTTTATTTATTCGGTTTTTATTAGTTTTCAAGAAAGAGAAGCAAGCTTATGCATATAGTATACATTGGGCGCACGCCCATAACTTCAAAATATAACGGAGTCATAAGGCTTCAATGCTTTCAACCCCCCGCCCCCCTCTCCCCCTCACCTCCCATTCTCAGGACTCAGTGACCACATATTAAAAGACTTCTCTTCGGGCAGCACCGGCCGGGCCCGTGGCGAACTATATACAATCGCCTCCCATGATTCCCATGCAAAGGGGTCAACACCAAAAAAAATAGTTTCGGGCCGGGTGGAGAAGTTCGGCTACCCTCAGGGCTTGTCCTCTGTGTTGGCAACCGCCTCCATGAATTGCAGCCAGTCGGTTTCGATCTGCGCACTTGAGCCTTGTATTGCAGCCGTTAGTTTGTTCATAAAGTAATGTCCTTCCCATTCCCTCTTTGTTGGAAGGGCTGGTCTTTTCCAGGCCCTGGCTCGAGCCGCTCTGGCCACTAGCAATAGCGAGTGTGTCACGTCTGGTAACTTTTCCCAGTGCTCATCTGTGTTGCAGGCTGAAAATCACCAGTATGGGGTCCAAACTGTAGTCAACCCCCCCCTCCCCCGCCTCCCTATTCCAACTAAGCGCCTCTGACCAGTAGGTCTGGACCTTGTGGCACGTCCACCACATGTGCCAGTAGTCGGCTTTCGCCACGCATCCATGCCAACACATTGGGACTATGTCTGGGAGCATCCTAGAAAGAGAGATCGGGGTCATACTGCCACCTGTGGAGGAGCTTGACAGCATGGGACTTGTATTGGCATGTAATCGATGTCTTGAAGGCCCTAGTGCAGAGTTTCCCCCAATGACCATCCCCAATGGTGCAGCCTAGGTCCCTTTCCCATTTTCTCCTGAGGTTCCTGGTGCTTCCCTCACGGGGGGGGGGGGGGGAGGTCAAAAGAGCAGTGTACATGAGGGAGATGGGGCCCTTCATTTCCGTGTGGGAGTCCAATATTTTTTCCACCGGGGTGAGTTTCCTCTGTATGCGTTCCTTCAGTTTTGGTTTCATTAGGATTCCCTTAAGTCTGCTGAGGTATAGAAGTGGCGAAAGTCTGCCGATACCTAAAGCCTCCTCTAGTTCCTGGATAGGTATGAAGGAGTCCACCCTCACCAGTTGGCCAACCCTGCAGAGCCCCGCTTCAAACCAGGACTGGTAATGCTAATGTCCTGGGATCTCTTCCGGAACTGGTGTGGACCATATGTGACTGAGTGGGGAGGGCCATGTTGTGACTCTTTCCTTGTGTCCCTTCCCTGCTAGTGCCTTCCACATAGTTCCCATAATCGGGTGGTCCCTAATCCTTCCCAGGAGTTTTTTAGTGGGACCCACAACCATTCACCTACGGTAACTGGGCTTATGAGGGAGTTCTCAATGTAGACCCACTGTTTGTTGGGGTCTTCTCTAAGGTGGGGGGCAAGAACTCTGAGCTGGGCGGCCCTATGATGTATCGAGGTCTGGGAGTGCAACAACACCTCTTTCTTTGGGAAGGGCGAGGGTCTCATAACTTATTCTGGGTTTCTGGCCTTGCCATATAAACCTCACTATGCACCTCCTGGCTTCTCCGAGGTATGCCTCAGGGGCCTCCAGCGGGAGCATCTGGAAGAGGTAGAGCACTCGAGGGAGCAGGTTCGGCTTTACAGCATTTATTCTACCCATCCATGAGATTTGCCCCTTACCCAACCCTCCATTTCCCTGAACAACTTCTCAAACAGGGGGGGGGGGGTAGTTTACCTGGGTCAGGTCTTCATTAGGTCTTACGATGTTGATCCCCAGGTATTTCATCCCACCCACGCAGACCTGGAGGCCCAGAGGGGGCAGTTCAGCTATGCACCTATCGGCGTCTGAAGCAAATGGGAAGATCATCGACTTGCCTGTATTAACCTTAAAGCCTGAGAAACGACCAAACTGGTTGATTATCTGAAGGGCCGCAGGGACTCAGCCTGTGGGTTCCCTCAGGTGTAGCAGGATGTCGTCTGCGTACAGGCAGAGTTTAATACAGGCATACAAAAGTCTAAATAACAAAGCACCACAATACCTAGCAAACAGATGCTCTAGAACAGCATCTTCCAGAATAACCAGACTAGCTAATATTAATCGCCTCCAGGTACCGCGATTCAAACTCTCCACTATTGGAGGCTCCAGTTTCCCTGTCGAAGCAGCCCAACTATGGAACAAGCTACCTACGCCACTGAGAATGGAACAATCCTTTTCCAAATTCAGGCATAACGTGATCAGCTGGTTAATATTATCAAATGATAAATGAATGCACAAATCTGTTTTGGATGTATATACTGCTGAACTTGCTCAATTGTTACTCCTATTTTGCTAATTTATACTGTCATACTGCTTAATCCTTGCTCATTACTAAAACTATGTAAATTGTAACTTGCACCAAGCTGTACGTTTTCTTATGCCTTTGTGCCCTTATACTCTCGGGTCCGGTGCACATAATAAATACTAATACTAAAGGTGCGGTCTCCCACCACTATGCCCCGCACCATAGGGGAACCCCTGAGGTACTCTGCAAGGATCTGCATGGCGAAGAGAAGGGGGGGGGGGGAGAGGGGGCAGCCCTGCCTCGTCCCTCTCTGGAGGCCGAAAGTACGTGACAGGCGACCATTGACTGTGACTCTGGCAGATGGTGACACATATAGGGCTTTGATGGCTTGTCTGATCCTCATTCCAAACCCCAACTCTTCTAGGACCCCATGTAGGAACTCCCAGTCGACCCGATCAAACGCCTTCTCGGCATCGATGGACACTAAGACTGGGTTCTCGCCCATCGGGTCTGCGATCCGCATGAGGTGTAGAGTTTTATGCAGGGTATCCGCCCCCTGCACCTCCTGTATAAACCCCACCTGATCCGAGTGGATCCGGTTCGGCATATGGGCGTCCAGCCTCGTTGCTATAATCCTCGTGAATAGCTTTGTGTCCACGTTGAGGAGGGAGATGAGTCTATAAGAGCGGCAGTCCGCTGGGTTCTTCCCTTCCTTCGGAATCACTGTGATCAGTGCTTTACCGAATGACGGGGGTGCCTTCCCTGTCTTCATTATGTTCGAGAATAGGCCCGCTAGGAAGCCCGCCAGTAGGCCCGAGAAGGTCTTATAGAAGCCTGCGGTAAATCCATCTTCCCCGGGGCCCTTCCCACCTTCAGGCCCGAAATGGCTTTCAGCACCTCCTCTGTTATGGGGGCATCGAGAGCTGCGGACTCCAGTGTTCCCAGGGTCGGGAGAGAGACCCCCTCGAGGTATACCTCCCGCGCCTCCCTCTCTCCCATATAGGGTCTCATAGAAACTAGCACATTTCTCTGCTATGCCTTCCGTCTGTACTCTTCTCCTCCGCATTGTTCCCAATTCGTTGGACCCACCTGTCCTGTCTCTGGCCTTGGAGTTTGGCCGCCAACATGGCATCTGCCTTATCCCCTTTTTCGTAGTACCTCTGGCACAGGTGTTGGAGGCCGGCTACTATTTTGCCCAATTCTAGATCCCTGAGTTCCTGTCTCTTCTCTCTAGCCAAATCTAGGTCTTTCTTTTGTTTGTGACGCCTGCCAACAGGCAAGCCGCCAGGGCAAAAGCATGATTGTGCACCGCAGTTCTCCTAGTCGAAAATCATGTCCCCGGCTGGGGTTGCATCGCTGGAGTCCTGATGCGTCCCAGCCTGATGCGTCCCAGCCACTCGTTCTCGTTCCATCAGTCACCTCCCGCTTCCGGCGGAGGGGTGTTGGGCTTTTTAAATTTTCTCCTGCGCTTTGTTTTGTTCTTTGTCGACCAGGGACCAACCAGTCCCCTATCAGTTTCTGTTCTAGGCTATGTTCCTGCTCCTTCTCGCCCCTACGGAGGGTCTCCCTTAAGCACCTGTAGGACTTGTGTAGCCTCCTTACCGCTAATCACTCTGTAGTCCACCCCCGCTCGTTCGAAGGATAGGGCGAATGGGAAGGAGCATCTGTATCTCATGTCCTGGCTTGTTAGCCACTGTGAGTGGGCGGCATTCTCTCCTGCGTGTGAGCGTAAGAGCCGATAGATCTTGGTATATCTTAATGGTGACACCTTCAAAGACGAAGCTCCCCAGCCTTTTTGCCTTCTCCAAAACTTCCATTTTCTCCCTGTAGCGGAGAAACCTCACCACGATGGACCTTGGGCCACCTCCGGCGCCTCTCCACCTCGGTGCGCCCTTTCTAGTTGGACCTCTTTGCCCCCCTCCAGTGCGAAGAGTTGATTAATCAGGCCCTGAACTTTTCTCCCCCCGTCCGCAGGTGTCTCCCCTCTTTCCTGGGACACCCCCATAATGTGCAGGTTGTTTCAACGTTCCCTGTTCTCTAAATCGTCCATCTTGAGAATCGTGTTCTCCTCTCATTTCCAGGTCTGTTAACCTGGCCTCATACTTCATATCTAGGAGGTCCTCCTGGAGATGATTGTTTTCCATTCCCTCCATTTTGTCTTCCAGGGTTTCCACTCTCCCCTTGAGTTCTACAATGGAGGCTTGTATATCTGTGCGGATCGCCTTAATCTCTTGGAGGATGTCTTTGAGGTCGTCCTTAGCGTGGTTGGGGGTGGATCCCCTACAGCAGGCATGGTGGCTCCGGGGGCCTCGGACTGGGGTGGGGGCTGATGGCGAAACTGCTGCAGGGAGCTGATGGCTCCGGGGAGTGAGGTCTGCTCCAGGATCAAGGGCAGACCGGGCACCCGGCCTGGCCTTGATCAAGCCTTGATTAAAGCATGATGGTGAAGCACATTGTTATGGGATGGTTTATGGGTGGGATCTTGGGTAAAGGATTGTCCAATCATTATTTTTGAACATAAGAATTAGATGTAGCTTAGTAGAGGGAGCCTTAACTGTGACATCAAAATGTAAATAAAAATTGCTGTTTCCTGTGGAGAACTCTTGAGTGGGAGCTTGGCTGTTAATCTTTTTTTCTTTTCCCCCAGTTTTAAAGCTGGGTTACCTTGCATTTGGCATACCACAATCCACTCTGTGTTGTCTCTTTATTGGAAAATACCATTTGGAGGGCTGTATGGCTTTTTTACATGTTTCAACCACTTGGCACAAAGCACGCCATCTTGGAATTAGCCTGTAAATTAGCAATCATTACATTGTGTCCTTCTCTACCTCCGCTGGAACAACCTTTAGCCTGATGTGGACCGTGACCACATTGTTCCTTGGCAGCCTTCCTGCCTCCGCAGGTCAGGAAATCCCTTATATGGTCGTGGATTTGCCCAGGAGAACTTCTGTTTTCGTGGGCTAGTGCATGCCATGTATACCTGGACCCAGGAAGTTGGTGGGACTGTCTGGTCCCAGGCCACATCCATGGTGCCAGTCTGGTGTGTGATATGGCGTTTGTAACACGCCTGTAGACAAGTGTTTCTAGGTGCGACAAGACAAGGATGGGGAAACTAGGGAAGACCAAACTATTTTACTAGGCCTTGTGACATTCAGATTGCTAGTGCACGGAAGAGGGAAGGCGAAGTGCCAGGTAACTCAATAAGTGCAGCCAGCGAATGGCTCATAAGTGCAAGGAGAAGGGATTGCAGGTATAGGCGCTTACATGCAGGGGGAGCTCAGAGACAGTGCGAGGGCAGCTGGACATGCAGGAGCCTGGGCCAGATTTCAGAGGGTATCCAGGTGACCAGTGATCGGAGCAGTCGGTTGCGTCTGCGGAGGGGAAGAGAAAGCAGAGTTGCTTCCGGAACATGGTTGGTTCTGCTAAAGTTTGAGAGTGGCAGCGAGGCAGTTCCAGAGGGAAGCCCCAGCTGAGATCTGCCCCAAACTCTGCTTGGAGAATCCTCTGACCCTCAGAGTTGAAGGTGGATGAGCTAAGAGCTTGAACAGGAAGATATTTAGGAAGAGACAGTGGTGGAATGGTTCTCGGCCCCAGAAAGTCTTGTGGACGATGCAGAGGGTCTTGAACTTGATCCTTGCAGCCACTGGGAGGAGAAGGGATGTGATCCCTGGCTTGAGGCCTCGGACAAGTTTCGCAGTCCTGTTCTGGATAAGCTGTAAAGGTCGAAGAGTAGAGGCAGGGAAGCTGTTGTAGTAGTCTAGCCTAGAGAGGACCAGAGCTCTGGAGATGGTGAGCTTCTGGGGGAAAGTGAGGAAAGGACGAATACCTCCTGAAGAGGTGCAGCTGATAGTTTGACTTCTTAGAGACGTCAGAGATGTGAGCAGAGAAAGCGAGGGTGGAGTTGAAGATGACACCAAGGTTCTTAGCCTCACAGGAAGGAGCAGGAAGAGTCCCCAGAGTGGGTGGCCAGAGAGGTAAGTAGGGAGCAAGTGTTCCAATGAAGAGTTTGAATTGTGGCCAGACAGTCTGGTATGATAGAAGAGGTGGCTGATGGGATCCTGAAAGAGAGCTGGGTGTCCTCCGCATACACTGAACATTGTTAAAGTAGCGATTCAGTGGGTAAGAGGTGCCAAGTAGTGGTTGAAAAGACAGGGAGAGGTTGGACCCCTTGGGAACACCACAAGTAGAGGGGGATAGAGAGGAAATACCCCAGTTGGACCTGAGAGTCGGTGAGAAAAGCAGTCAACCAGGCCAGGGCCTGATTGGTGATACCCAGGTTGTCACGGAGGCGATCGAGCAGAATGGCATGGTTGACTGTATCCAAAGCAGAGGATAGACGAGGAGAATCCAAAGCATGAGGGCCGAAGGGAGATTGGACTCAAGATTTGAGAGCAGGTCTTCATGGGTGGCCAGAGCAGTTTCCATGCTTCTGGTAGCTCTGAAGCCAGAATAGTGGTCATGGAGACAACAGATTCAGTATGCAGATAAAGTTGGGAGATGACGAGCTTCTCCCGGAGTTTGCACAGGAAAGGAGTGATGGAGATTGGGCAATAACTGGGGAGGAAGGATTGGCTGGGGGGGTTTCTTTAGAAAGGGATGCACAAGGGAGTGCTTGAGGGGGAGAGGAGTGGCAAAGGGTTAATAGCAGAAATCGGCCAAGGCTGGAACAAGGGTGTCAATGTGGTCCTTGATGGTTCTGGATGAGCAGACGAGAACCTGCTTTTGAGACTTTCATAGATTGGACTGGTCTAGAAACATTGAGGAGGGAGGGAAGAGGTGGGGGGAGGATCACGAGGATCACTGCAAGAGTGGTTCATATGGAGGCCCATAGGCTGCGAGAAGTAAATGACAAAGTAAGGTTCTGTCTGGAGGAAGCACTGGTGTATGGATCTGCAATAGGGAGGCCTGGGTTGGAGACCAGGATGTCCCTTTTGAGCTTCTGCCTGCTAGATCTTGTGAGAGGGATCGGATAGTCAATAAAAAAGCAGTTATAGAAGATAGGTGAGACCGAGCACCTTAGGTGGTGCGGGCAGGAAGAGGGTGGCGCGGGAGACCGAGCAGGAACTGACACGCAGGGGGTGGGATGATAGATGGAAGGTAGTCACAAGAGGGAAAGGAAAGGATGGGGGGGGAGCACAACAAAGAACAAGAACATACCTACAAATCAGATGCAATATAGATCCAACAGCAGAGCACAACAGGGAACCTAGAAGTAAATGATGCAGATGCAATACAGAACCAAAAGGTAAACTGAGCACAATATGGAACCTAGAAGTGAAGAACGCAGGCAATGCAGTGCCACAAACCGTGAAGAACAATAAAATATTAGAACCGTGGAGATCAACAGTCAGTAAAACCCACAGTGGGCCCTGATTAAGACCACTGCTGGCTGTGAGAGTAGTGCAGATCCGTACCATTGGTGCGCTGGAAATTGCCACTAGCCTCGATTTGTGATAAGAGACTCCTGCAGCCATTCCAGCAAATTGGCGTTAGAGCCAAGTATCCTATGTAGCAGAGCGTATGACTGAAGATCCGTGGACTACTCTCGAAGAGGCCTGGCCATCTTTCCTACATTTGGCTCAGTGAAGCCCTGCTGGACTGTCTGTGAGAAGGCCCCCTACAGTGCTTCGACTATTGACTGGTGGGACCAACCGGTCTTGACTCCTGGAGTTCCAGCAGTCCTGAGCCCTCAGAATTGTCCCTGGACCACTTGGTGGACTGACCAGCTCTCCAGTGGGATGTCTCGACAGAAGCATTGCTTTTCTGCGTTTCCGTCTGGAATGGCGGTGGTCGCCAGCTTGTTCTAAGAGTCCCTTTCCTGCCATGTTTCCGCTTCCCAGCATCAAGGGATCCTGTCCTGGGAGATGGCCTTCGATCGTGACTGGAGTCTCCTGCTGTCACCTGTGTGTGATGACTGTCGCTGGAACCGACTTTCCTCTGTCTGGTAGAGTGTCGAAGAGGGATGCACTAAGCTCCTGGACCAGACCGGAATCTTCCTTGCACCCACAGCTCCTGCTCATCTTCTACTGGATCCAATGTTAGGAAAACCTCCAACATTTCCTGGTTGACCTGCCTTCTCTCTGGATGTCTTTTTTTCATTCATTATTTTCAAAGAAATAACCACAGTCCTCTTTCAGTTTCTTTTTGTGTTCTTCTTTAATGTAAATATCTTTTTGCAAGGCGGCAGAGCGGCATGAGGGCCTCTTATTGTGTTAATAATAGGTGTCCTGACGAAAAAGGTACCTCACGTGTGGGTGCACCTACCAGGGGCGCAAAAGGAAAAGGGTAACCTGCTGGTAACCCTAAGTCTTTCGCCACAGCACAATTTGTTCATGTGGGCAACCTACAGATTGCGGCCTAGGGTGTCGAAGCCAGCAAGGAAAACAGGGAACCCCATGCACTTCCCAAAAGAGGACACCTGTGAGAATGTACAGAGGTTTGACTTGCGCGAAGCGGCCCAGAATTTATTACCCAGAACCCCAGACAAAGTGAACATTGTGTTTTCCCCGCCAAATATCGCACTTTGTCGGGGATTGTGGCTAATAAAAACTGGGGCAGTGGTGAAAGGCTTGGGGTTACCAGTGGGTTACCCTTTACCTTTTCTGGAACCTGGTAGGTGCACCCACACATGTGAGGTACCGTTTTCATCGGGACACCTGTGGGAACGCGGGACTGTAGGCCATGTGGTGTTGGGGCGTGTTTCGATGGATGAGCCGAGCGAAAATGTGCGGAAAATGGGTTTTTTTTCCTCCACATTTTGGACTTTGCGGGGGTGTCTGGGTAATAAATTCTGGGGCGATGTGCGCAAATCATACCTCTGCGGATTCCCACCAGTGTTCTCTTTTCGGAAATGCATGGGGTTGCCTGGTTTCCTTGGTGGCTTGGACACCCGAGGCCCATATCTGTATGTTGTGCCGGTCGGCAGAGCGTCTGAAATTCCGGTCTGAAAACCGACTTGGGGTTACTTGTGTTTTTAGGCACCTTGGTAGGTGCACCTACACATGAGGTACAGATTTCCTCGGGACACCTGTGGGAACGCGGGATGGTAGGCCATGTGGTGTTTGTGTGGTTTTCATAACGTTTTGACCCATTTGCTGGTGCCCTTTATCACAAAACCCTTTCATTTCCCAAATGTGACCTCCATTTAGTCGCTGCTTTAGGCACCATACACTTTTGTAACCTGCACAAGTCACTTACCCTTGAAAAGGTCTGCCTGTGCTTTGTCAAAAAATGTATGCTTGCCGTTCCTCACCACATTGGTTTTCCCGAGTTACACATGCTAAGTGCGTCTGTTCAGGCCGTGAGCGTGAAACTCCTGAGCACCATGGCTCAGTGTTTGGCTTGTGATATTGCTTGTTTTGTAAAACAGTACAAAAAATGTATGCTCTCCTAACTGCAAGAGTCGGGAATGTAGCAGAGCATTGCTTTTCTCAAAATTCAGAGAAGCCGTTGCCGTACCAAGCCAACCATGTCCAACACGTACCTTTTTTTTTTTTGTCATTTTCCCGCTTTTCCCCCAATCTATGGCAGTTTCCCCTACCTAGTTGTTGCCTGACCTGCGCTAATCACCCCTTCCTAAACTTGGAATTTTGTCTACTTTTCAGAAATGTATGCTTTTTCGTCCTCCAAATCGGCTTTCCTACCCTTTTCTTCCATTACTTCCATGCATGTCCAATTGGCAAAAATGGCCAAAATCGCCTACCTCACAAAACGGTTGATAACCACATCAAAATATTTTTTTTCTGTTTCACTCAACCTGTTCTTGAAAGCCAGGAAATTGGGGAATTCAGCACAGCAAACCATTCGTTCCTAGCTCTTACAAGGAAAAAACCACAGGCTACTTTGTACATCAGTTTATTGGCATTTTTTGAAAAAACCCAAACATTTCCCCTTTTTGGTTATTTTTCTCTCACCCCCCCCTACAGCAAAAAAGGGAAAAAAAGAGCCAAATTTGGCCGAGATATCTCATGTAACAAAAAAGTTACAAGCCATTGAATGGCCACATACCAAAATCACAAAAATGCCCTGGCACTGGTGAGAAATACCCATGGCACTTAAAGGGTTAAATAAACCCATTGCCTACAGTACATGGTTTCAGTTTTTCATTGGAGCATATGTATCCTGTCATTTCTGTGTACCAAGCTACAGCCCTCTCTCCCTCTTAAGATAAGCCTGGCTGCTCTGGCCATGCTACTAACATTCTCAGGTGGTACAGCCTTATACTAAGAGTGAAGTTTATGTACTGCCTTGGATGTATAGTTTTATGAAGCTCTTAGTTGAACTTTAGAAAAACTGTCCTAACATCCATTGTATGCTGCAGGTACCAGGTGCTGATTGTTGAACCGTTGTTTTGCAGCACCTGAAAGTGTTAACTGTACTGCAATATGTTTGGTGGCCCATTACCATGCAGATTTGTCAGTTAAATAACCGAAGTAAGATCAGTTAGGCTTTAGGGTGGTGACTTGTTTTCTTGGCTAGTGTCTTAAAATATCCCAGAGCTGGTATTGTGTACCGTGCTGTGCTGAATTGTTTCATGTGGTCTATATTTGCTAACTATTTTCTTATTTTTTTTTCTCCAGCTGGCTTATGGTCAGGACGGTCAGTTCAAAGGGTTTGCCATCCTGGAGTATGATTCTACATCCTTGTCTGAGGCGGTCCAGGAGCAAATGGATGGTTTCAAGCTTGGCGGGAATAACCTAAGAGTTTCATTTTGCGCCCCTGGGCCCCCAGGACGCAGTATGTTAGCTGCCCTGATAGCAGCACAAGCAACGGTAAGGAACCACTACGCGCCTTCATTAATAAGTGATGCACCAGTATGACAAGTGTGACACCGCAATCTGTGTGAATGGAGTGTTCAGTTAAATTACAGCTTCCTTTCCAGTATAAGGTCATCCTAACCAATATTTTCATTAATGCTGTGGAGGATCATATATTTAAGGAAACCTACTGCGATGGTGAATTTCTGCGGCCAACTGTTTGCCAAAAAGGCAATTGCCCCAAACTAGCCCTTCTGATCTTGCAGGCGTCAATGTCCTGCTCTTAATGTCTGGTTCCCCTCTCTTCCCACCCATTATCTCTATATGTAATGTGCCATTCACTAGATGGCGGACCTATAATTGACAATTTCTGTTACACATGGAGGTATTTGTTACTGTTCGGTCTATTTGGTTATTTTCTTTGGATAAGTGTGTGGACTAATAGTACCTTGGTATCAGCCTCCTGTTAATGTTTTTGGCATTTTATAAAAAATCTTTTGGGTGCTCTGTGCCACCTCAAGGCTAGTGGTTGTATAAGTCACCAGAGGGTTGTACAAAAACCACAACACCTGTCCTCAACACCCTCCCAACGAGAAGTTGGGTTGTCTGTGGCTAAGCGTTCAAGCCTCTGGGTGCAAGATCCCTTCTACAGACATATTTTTTTCTGATCGGAATCCACAGTGAAGGCACTGAGTAATTGTCCTTGGGTTTTGACAATTTTATTTTCACTGTTTTGGTTTCGGTGTGACTGGATCAGGGATCGGGGAGTAGTGAGTTTTGCAGGCCACACCCCTCACTGTGTATTGCATTAACTTACTTTGGTTGCCTCTTGCTCTTCCATCCCGCTGACTCCAGGGTCTTGAACTCCTGTAACTGCTCTTGGGAGTGTCCTCCCGTCTTCCATGGAGTGGGTTGCTTTAGCTGCATGTGTTCTGTAAAACCTGTACTTGCCTGACTTAATTCTTAACCATTAATTTCCTATGGGAATACTTTTAAACGCCTAACTTGCTTGAAAGTTGTACTTACCTAGGGGGGGTGCCTTATCAACTTCACCCACGCATGGGACGGGCTCACCTCGGACAGATGGGTGCTGTCCAGTGTCCAGAGGCTACTGCATCGAGTTACTAGAGGACCCCCACGACCATCCTCCACGTCAGTACACTCGCAGGAACATCAGAAAATCCTCCTCGAGGAGATCGCAACTCTAACCAAGGACACCATAGAGGTCTTCCCGGCAAATCAGGTAAACGGGGGTATTTATTCAACCTACTTCCTTGTGCCAAAGAAAGAGCTCACAATGGCCCAGTATTAGATTTGCGCCCTGCAAACAAGTATGTCGATTCACAAAAGTTCTGCATGACTACGCTACAAGAGGTAATCGCCCTACTAAAAAAGGATTACATGGCAACACTGGATATGAAAGATGCCTATTTTTAATATAATGTTCCCAGCGCCCACAAAATTCTTGCGTTTCGAGTTAGCGAACCAGCACTACCAATTCAAGGTGCTGCCCTTCGAAATAGCCTTGGCTCCAAGTGTATTCACCAAGCTACTGCCGGTGGTGGCCGTGCACTTAAGCAGGGAGGCAATCCAGTGTACCCTTATATGGACGACTTGCTCATTACAGGGGAGTCACCAACCTCTCCCCACCCCTCCCCCCAGTTTGCAGACAAAACATCCAAAGAACCATCAACCTCCTCTTTCAATTGGGCTTCTCCATCGAGAAAGTCAAGCTTTGTGTCAAGCACCTCCAAACAGTTCCTAGGAGCTGTCCTAAGAGGGGTTGGCCTTTCCGTCAGAGGAGAGAATTCGAAATTTGTTGCTGCAAATTCCTCAATATCAAGCCGGTCGCCAAATAAGGGTGCGCAAAGCAAGGAGTTTGCTAGGCATGATGGCGTCTTGCATTTACCTGGTACCCCAAGCGCGCATGCGAGCCGTGCAGGAGTGGTTGGTGAAACAGTGGTCTCGGGTAAGTGGTCACTGGGATGATCTAGTGGTCGTTTTGCCTACACTAGTACAGAATCTTCGCTGGTGGACGAGAATCTAACGAAAGGAAACCCCTTCTGCGTCTGAGGCTTAGGCCGTCATCATAACAGATGCCTCCTTAAAAGGGTGGGGAGCTCCCTACCCTCGCCGCACAGCTCAGGGTCTCTGGTCTTGCAAGGTTGCTCAGAACCACATAAATCTGCTGGAACTTCTAGCAGTATTCAGAGCGCTTTGGGCATTCAAACCCCTCTTATCGAACCAGTCAGTGCAGGTCCTTACAGACAGCACAACTGTGATGGTTTACATAAACAAACAGGGCGCACTTGTTCTGAAAGCTGTCCAGGCTTGGCCAACAAATTTGGAAATGGGCACTCCAACTAAGATTGACCTGTCAGCCCAACACGTTCCACGGGAACTGAATTCGCTAGCAGACTCTCTGAGCAGAGATCCCCTTCCAGAGGAACACAAAAGGCGACTACACGAAGACATTGTATACCTCTTCTCTCCTGTGGGGTTTACCTACAATAGACCTATTCGCCACAAGCGAAAACTGTCAATGCCCAGACTTTGCATTCAGGTTCCCCGAGCCAGGCTCCAAGGGGAACGCCCTATGGATGGACTGGTCGGGGATATTTGCCTATGTTTTTCCACCAACCCCTCTGAGGAAGATGGTGAACAAGGAACCAATGACACTTATCCTAGTTGCTCCTATGTGGGCAAGACAACTGTGGTTTCCACATCTGTGCAAACTGGCGATGTGCGATCCCATCAAACTCCTGTGCAATTACAACCTACTCACCCAGCACGAGGGACTAACCCTGCACCCGCAGCCGCACTCCAGGAACTTGGCAGCATGGCTCCTGAGGTCATAGAGTTCGGACATCTCAACCTGCCACAGGGATGCATGGATATCTTGAGAGAATCAAGAAAACCAAACTCTAGGCACTGTTACTTTGACAAATGGAGAAGATTCGTAATTTGGTGCCAGACTAGACAAATCAACCCTATAGAATGTACTCCATCACACATTCTAACTTATATGCTCCATTTGCTATATGCAGAGCTAGTAGTTAACTCCCTAAAGGTCCACCAGGCGGCTTTGTCGGCCTACACAACCTCTCGCAATAAGGTCTCATGGTGGAACGTACCAGTCATCAAAGCATTTATGGAAGGGGTAAAGAGACTCCACCTTCCGATTTCTAACCCGCCAACAGGGTGGGACCTAAATGTGGTACTCGCTAAGCTCATGGGGACCCCCTTTCGAGCCTATGCGTAAGTTAGTCTCAAACACCTGACTTATAAAACTAGCTTCTTAGTGGCCATCACTGCCATAAGAAGGGTCGGTGAAATTCAAGCTTTGTCAGCGCAGGATCCTTTCTTTGTTGTACACAAAGACATGCTGGTTTTACGTACTCGCCCTAGGTTCTTACCGAAATTCATCCCCAAATTTCATGTAAACCGTCAATTTGACGTCCAGCTTTCTCCCAAGAACCCAACAGCTCAGCTGAGGTAAAACTCCACACACTAGATGCGAGGAGAGCGATCTTCTACTACGTAGACCAGACCAGACCGCTGATGAAAACATCAATTTGTCCCTGGAGCGCCAGGCAGAGAAGGTGACCGCATTTCTAAGAATCCCATCTCTAGGTGGATAGTCGGATGTATCCAACTGTGCTGTTCCCTATCAGATATACCACTGCCATTTACGCTCCAAGAGCTCACACCACAAGAGGTACAGGAGCCGCACTGGCCTTCGTTGGAAATGACCACTTAGACAGTATATGCAAAGCAGCTACATGGAGCTCTGTACATACCTCCACTCGGCACTACTGCATTGATACTCATTCCAAGACAGATGCACAAGTGGGACAATCGGTTCTATGACATTTATTCGCTCATGAACCTTCTCGCATCACACTACCACCATCCACTGCTCGCTAATCTATGCACAGGATGTGATCTAAGCAGATTCCACAAGCCTCAGAAGGGATACATTACTCACCGTAGTCGTAATTCTGATGCTTGTATCTGCTTAGATTTGCATGCGCTCGCCCTTCCTCCCATCTGAGAGAAGGCGCATAAACTTGTGAGCTTGTCATTCGTATCTGCTTGGATAATTCTATATTTGCGCTACTCCTCATGTCAGAAAAATACAATCTGAGGGACCTACCTGCGTGAGGAACATGGGTACAGGGGACGTCACAAGGGATAGTATTACTGGCACTCCCTATTCGATGTCCCTTTGCGAGTTTCGAAAACAACTTGTAATACTCAGCAGCTTCCACTAGATGTTGGCCTATGCACAGCATGTGAATTTAAGCAGATACAAGCATCAAATATAATTACGGTGAGTAATGTATCCCATATAAATGGCCCACTAGCCATGGCCTTTGACCATGAGCAGTTTGTACATCTTTTGGCCATGGCCACTGTATATTTTAAAATACTAACGTTGCATAAGCAATGGACTTTAGACAGGCCCACTGTATTATACACCACTAGCCAGCCCCTATCTATGGCCTTCAGCCGTGCCCACACTAACCAGCCACTAGCCATGGTTTTCAAAACAATACTTGCCAGTGGCCATGGCCCTGCCGACTGTATATTCTAACATATTAATGGGCACAACTATGGCCTTTATGGCCACTGGATACAGCCTTCATCGGTGCCCACTGTATATTTTAAAACCGACGGGCCGATAGTCATGGATTTGAACCATGCACATTGTTTTTTTGCAACACTAACTGACCACTAGCTATGGTGTTCAGTGATGGCCAGTGACCACAGCCTTCATCATGGCCAAGTCAATGGCCTAAATTATTATGAAAATCATTTTTTCTATGAGCTAACTTATTAATCATGTTATGTCTGCCATTATTGATGTAATCTGTTATGTACAATGTAGTTGGTGTCACCAGTGATGCAATTTGTGATGTGTTCTCCTACAACAGGTTATTGGTGATGCCATCAGTGATTTCCTCATTGTGGTCATAGGCTGCGCTGTAGGGGGCGTTAAAGGTGGCTGTAGCTGAATTTCAGGGTTTTGTATTAATTTCTCACCTTAATGTCCATGCAACTAAGTGTTTTTATTTATTTTTTTCCTTGAATGACAAGGGTTTTGTTCCATAGATTTCTTTTTTTTCCTGCACGTGGCCACTGCCTATGGCCGTGCACACGGTCCCATTTTCAAACACTACCAGACCACTAGCCATGGCCGATGAGCACTGGCACCCTTTTAAAACACTTGCAACCCATCACTCAGTCGTACATCAATCCCAAATTGATTTTTACCTTTGACAGTGGTATTATGTAAGGTATTTGTACCGCACACCGTCACCAACGGAGTTGGTCCTCAGGCGCTCCTGCAGATCTGTAAATGAGAAGGTGAGGAGTAGTGTTCTGTTGGCAGCTTCAACTCTATATACACCAGGTGCTGATCATTGGTGCGAGTATCAGATTGTCAGTCCTCGTGTGCTGTTGGTACAGCTTATGTGGTGTTGCAGTGTTGTGAAGTCGGTGCGGGTTGTTGTGCAAGGGATGGTTGTGTTTTTTTTTAGTGTGATCAGTATGCAGAGAGGAGTTTCATTTTTTTTTTTTGTGAGTGATATTTTAACATGGCAACATTCACAATTCCGCCCAAGTTCGCCACCCACCAACCCCCATAATTCCCCCAGGAAGCGTCCCGGGTCAACGCCTTGAACTCCATCCAAGTGCAGGACACGCCAACATCCCCCACTCCATCCACGTGATGCACCTAGTAATCTTCACAATTCATATAAGCGTGACAGCATGCTAACCTTCTCAATTCCATGTTAAATGCTGAAGGCACCCATTATCCCAGACGATCACTATCTCTGTTTTGCCTGGGTTAATTTTGAGGTGGTTCAAATTCATGCAGTTGAATGTCACGAAGGCAGTTCTCTAGTGTTATGTTTTCTTCTCTGGTTTCTTGTATTTTGAAGATTTGTGTCGTCGGCCGTGTTTTTTGATTATTTTGATTAATAGGTCTAGGTAGATGTTGAATAAAAGCGGGGAGAAAGATGATCCTTGTGGCACTCAGCATGTGGAATCTCTTGGGTTGGACTTGAAAGGTTTCATCCATACAGTTTCCGTTCTGTCTGTTAGGAAGGATTTGATCCATAGTAGGGCGGTGTCTGTTATTCTCATTCCTTGTTACGAGAATGTCGTGGTTGACTGTGTCGAATGCTTTGGATATGTATAGGAGTATCAAGGCTGTACTGTTGTCAGAGTCTGGCTTTGAGAACACAATGTTTTTAGGCAATGCGCAGTGAGATTAAATTATTTGTCAGGGAATACACTCTTTGGTTATGAAGCGTGCTACAAGCCCCTTGTTTTATGGCTGGTCTCTTGGTGACTGTTGTATAAGTCGCATGGCCCAACTAACTGCATTTAAGCAGCACGGAAAAGGGAAAGAAATGACCCGCTGCAAGAATAACATGCACAGGCACTTTAGCCCCCATCGTAAATCTAAAGCTGGCATCCATGAATATACACTGTGAAATATACAAATGTACCTTCTCCTTGGAAGAGGGTGCACAAGACAAAATGGCATTGGACTTCTAAAACAGAGTAATGAACACAAATAACCTGAGGGAGTTATCTTCCAATAAATAGGCTGGCAAAGTATAAAAGGTGCTCGCCTGTTAAACCCAGCAATCTGTCATTAAATATTCCCTGAAAACACACTCCCTTTACGAAACAAGTGCTTGTGGTCTTTGTTAGGACTGTTTTTCTGAAGTCCAGCTAAGGGCTTAGTAAAACCATTCAACTGAGGTACTACAAGACTCCACTCGTAAGGCTGTACCACCTCAGTTCAGGGTAGCATAGATAGTGGCCAGCCTTCTCTTAAGAGTAAGAGGGCTGTAGAATCAGTACATATGAAATTGAAATACATATGGTCCAAAAACACTATGTATTGTTAAAATACATGCTTTTATTTCAATACAGGTAGGCCCAGATGAATCTAGGGGTAATTGAGTACCATCACACATTATATGTAATCACAATTTATAAAAATACTATGCTTGAAGGTACACAGACCAAAGCATAAACCTTATTTGGAACACCGAACAGTTCTAGGGAAGACAAACCTTTTCATACACATTCCGTGTAAGTCGCACCTATTCTTGGGTAGTAAAAACCAATGGTTACTTTCAGAATACATTCAGTAATTTAAGTATAGTAGACCCTACCAGTTGTACTGTGACGCTCAGCAACAAATCACATAATCAGTCAACTGTACAGTATGTTTTGTGAATAGTAAGGGTAGAAACCTATAACTAGTTTTAGGATAACAGTTAATTCAAGGTAAGTAAAACCCATATACTTTTTCAAGTAGCTAACAGCAACTTGGGGCAGGTATAACCCTAACACTCGTTTTGTCTGTCTAAAAGAGCACAGGGAATAAACCTAAGCCTTATTCTGGACAGGCTAACATCAATTCGTAGAAAGCAAGACCCAGTTGGGGGACACTCCTACCATTATCCTAACAGGAATAATTAATGAAACCAACCACATTACCTCTGGGAAGAGGGACAACCTAATCACAGGTAATATACACCTGCATCTATTTTCTGTTAGAATAGCAAAAACGGTTTTTAAGGAAGAAACTTTTTGTTACTGTTAACTCTTAGTTACCAACCAACGCTTTTACAAGTAACTTTTAATCACTTATTCTTTTCTAGGCACTAGGCCAAATCCCTGAAAAGTCTTTGACTTCTTCTAGGAGCATGAGTGTTCTCAGTGTCAGAAGGGGGTCACTAGGATCTAGTGTCCAACAGGCAGTGTCAGGATAGGTTCTTAAGTAGCAAAAGTAAGAGTTCCTTGGTCAAACGGGTGAGTATTTTACTTTTAGAATTGATTGAGGGTTCAGTGGCTTCACAGAAGACACCCTAGCAGGATTCTAGCAGTGGGACTGGGTACACTGGATGAGAGGCCACCCAATCGCAGAAAACGCCCCACAACTACATAGGAAGCATTGAAGGAGATTTTGCAGCAGGACAACTTCATGATCTACAGCCTAAAACCCGGTCGGTGGATTCCTTGTCGTGGTGACTGAAAACAGGACAGTGGAAGGGATTGTGAAGCGGGGGTGGGGTCAACGTTGATGGCTCTAGGCAAGGTTTTCCTTGCGGCTGGACGCAATTCTGTGGATTTGGTGACTTTTTTACAGGAGCATTGAAGATATCGTGGTCTGATTCTCGTCGTTACAAAGGTCCTGCACTCTGTGGTTACTTTTCAGATTCTATTTGTGTTTCTGGAGATGCACCAGGATTTGTTGTGCGGACGGTGCGCGAGTAACAGCGTTCTGAAAATCCTGCAGGCTGGGACATCGTCCAGACTAACGGAGACCTCGGACTGAAACAAGCTATTCCTGGATCCCAACTTAGACCTGGAGAAGAGGACCCCTTTAAAGATCACTCGGACACCAGAAAAAAAGTCTGGGTTGAAAGGTAGATGTGGTGACCAACCGCCATATCCATTGCGAATGCTGATCTGATCCAGACGCAACTAAATAAGTTGGTCCTGAAGAAGATGGAGCACTTTGCTAAATCATTGAAACCAGTCGACCATCAGAACGGACGATAACCCTGAAAGAATGTGGGGTTACGGGGTCGAACTGACATCACTGTAATGGAGAGCAGCCTTTCTCCGCTTCCCATCAACTAACAAAGCTGTTTATAAGCACCATTAGTGGTATATAGTAGAACCGTTGATGGTAAAGCCTTTTTTTTTTTTTTTTTTATTTTAACCTAACTTTCTTTCTAACCACTATTCCTAACAACTATTCTTTTTAGGAAAGGTTTTTCTTAATGGTTTTTAATGTACAACATACAGACCACACACTAATTGGAACGTCGATTAAATTGTATAGGACTCAGGTGCCCTGGAAAAAGTTCCTACTAGAAATGTTGCCGTACACGCTGTGATACTGTTTGCTTTTTAATTAAGAATCGTATCTAGTGATCAACATTGTAGATTTAGGGACTGTTCTCCTTGACTTTCCCTCTTAGTGTGAAAATGGCCCCGGTCTTATTTTTTCTCCATTTCTTGCTGGAAAGGTCCTTTTTGAGATTTACTCTCGTGCCAAACCAGGTTTTGTCCCTTTGTTCGTTTTTTCTCTGGCGGGATTAATGAGTGAAGCCCACCTGTGGCTCCAGCATGTCTGGCAGGGTCAGAAGTGAGGGAGGTGCTTGAAACGCCATGTGCTGAATCTCCATACACCCAAAGGTGATTGATCGGCTGGCTGTCCGGCAAGGACTGCTGTGTGAGAGACAGCTAAGCTGGAATGAATGAGAGAAACCTGCATAAAAGGCGAGGATTTTTGTCTTGGAAGGCAGAGTTGACCACTGGACGAAGGAATCCGAAGAAGAACTTGGAAGAGGCACCTGCTGCAACTCCTGGACCTTTGGTTTGCCCGGTGAAGTCCTGAAGCTCCGAATTCGTCTCGACTAGAGAAGGCCTGCAAGGGCGACTTCTCCCCTTGAGTTGGTGGGACCAATCAACTCCAAAGTGAACTCGTTTGGACTTCCTCTCTGAGCTGGCTGTACTTGCACTGCTGCTGGAACTTAAGTGCCAGGCAGAGGAACACTCAACGGAGTGCATCACTTTTCAGTCGGCCCTGAGCTTGTGGAAGATCCTCCGGGCTCCCAGTAAGCAGGACTGACCAAGCCTGAACCACCTCAAGAGTGCTGGACCCCCAGATGACCCAGATGCGTGTAAAGTCCAGAGTGGTATCCGAGAGTCTGCAGTGGTGCTATTTGCTGAGACGCAAGGAGCTGAAACCGCGAAGTGCAGCTGAATAGATGTTTGTCCTTTTCTGCCGCTGAGCATCCCATTGCAGTGTAGGAGTCCTCGGATGCCCTCCCCAGGAACAAAATGATCTACAGAGCTGCACAGGAACAGAAGCCAGCTGGAACCATTTCTTCTAACCAAAGGTACTGTAAAGTTTGAGAGGACCTATCTCTTGTTGTTGTAGCCTTACTTGATCTCAGTTGAGACTTGTATTGGTTGCTTCTGTAGAGTTGCTTGCCTCCCAGTTTGATCCTGCTTTGATTCTACTTTTTCTACAAAGACTTCTAAAACTTTGCAAGACTTTTACTTAGCTGCAAGAAGAGCTTCAGCTCACCTAGACCTTTGCCCAGCAGACCTTGGCTTCCCTGGCTCCCTGTTTGACTCTTCTCTCCTGGTCTTACCTTCCCTCCAGGAAAGGGTTAATTTACTTTGCATTGGGGGTTTCAAAAGTACTTGCCTGCTACAGAATATTTGAGCTTGTTTTTATTCCAAAATCTCTTCAACAATAATCTCGGTATTGCTCCAATTGTACCAGTGATATATTAATGTCAGTGCCCTAGCTATTTAAGTCACATGAGGGTGTCTGAATCATCTGTGTGCCATCCCAAATAGGCATTTGCTGATTTAGAGAAACGAAGAGTGTGTATTGGAGTGTATTTGTGTTACTAATCTATTTCCCCTTCTGAAGAAGGCTTATTCAAACTGACTGTTCAATAAATTAATAATTGTTTAATCAAGAATCCTTGAGTGCAAGTGGTTATTTGGATACTTGTCACTGTGAATCTGTGTAACCACCCTACTGGTTACATTGACACCTCTTGAGATGAGTAACTTTGAGATGAGTAACTTGTGTATAGGTGCGTTACAAATGCCTCATATATCATATCAGAGACTAAAAGTATCTTGAGGAGGAACTTTTGCTGTTCTGATAATTGGATCCTCTCCTACACTGACATTTTCATATAGTTAGTGTTTGGACTTTAAAAGCATTAGCTAGCCTGAAAAGTGTCTCTAGAACGTTAAGCTTTGCTGCTGTGATTAGCCAACGTTTTTCCTTCCTAAAAGATTTTCTTGTGGTTTTGCTAACTAGATGCATTTACTGTATATCTGTGAGGTAACGCGCTTGCGGTAGTACCAATAATATGAACTGTCATTGGTGTCCAACTCTTACACTTCTACCTCGAGCAACTATCATTGAAGCAATGGCCTTTGAAAAGTATTCATATGTGTTGTTTATTTAAACTAAGTATTTATCCACCTTCCTTGTGTAACTGTAATGTATATTTTAATATAACATTTTATGCTTAAATGTTTCTTTGGTCAATTCTTTACTGGGTTCAGTGTACTTGCCTGCAGCTCACTCCTGACTGCTCTGCCACTCTTCCAAGGTTCCTGGAGTAGTACAGACTTGTACTAAAAGTTTGGGGACCTGTATGAAAAGGGATATGTTTATGAAGTCTTACCTCAAAAGCACTTTAGGAAAACGCCCACTGCCAGTGTCACTGAAAAAAAGACGATGGCTATGAAAATTATACAGTGGCAATGAACAAAAACAATGCTATTGGAAAACCCTTCCAATTCAAGGAATAATCTTCTTTTGAAGTGCATTTGAGGTGAGTAAATTAACGCAACAAAACCCTTGAAATTCGTTGCACTGGGAAATTCAGGACCGACTCAACTCTGCACGTTCCTGTTGCAAAGGTCAAGAGCACATATATTAGGAGAAAAATGTTACAATGCCATACAAAATGGCATTATGGGGGAGATTAACAGGAATGCGGCAAGTTAAGCCGGTCCGGAGTTTCCCAATGTGTTGCATTTCAAGGGTTTTGTTGCATAATTTACAAAAACTGAGTTACTTGCTAGTTATGTTTTGCATTTCCTTATTGTTTTAATATAAATCTGAGCCTTTTCCTGGTTGTTTCAGGCTTTCAATCGTGGGAAAGGACTTCTTCCTGAGCCGAACATGCTTCAGATCCTGAGCAGCCTGGGCAGTCCTGCATCTCTACAGCTCTTATTAAATCCTCTGCTTCATGGAGCTGTTGGAGGAAAGCAAGGTATATGTACACTGGGCATCTGTTTTAGTAGTAGGTGGAGGAGGCCTCCGTGAGCATGGATTTGACTTTGTGTCAGATTCTGAGCAGCTTCAAGATATAGTTGGTTTCCAATATGCATGCTGTTGCAATTGGGGGCTGTAGTTTGGAAAATAGCTCTTCCAAAATGTTGGTGCTCTCCCGGCAGCTCCTTTTCTTTTCACTCATTATCTTTTAGGGTCCCCTTTATGTAGTCTAACATCCATGAATGTAAAAGTCCAGACTTTGTTTACATGTAGATTTCTGATTTTGAATTAAGAGTTTGGTGCTTTGATGTCATTCCCCCTTTCCTCCGCCCTTCTTTGAAGTGCATTTATTGTCCTTCTTATGTGTGCTACATTTTATTTTTTATTTGTTACACGCCCAGACCCTCGGGTGTCGCGGCAAGGTTATAAGACAGCTTAGGAATTAATAAAAAAAACGCCATTACATTGGTTACATTACATCATTAGTGGACAGTTGGTGCATAGATAAAATTTACAAATATTCACAACAGTATGCAGTGGAGCGGAAACCTGTCTTAGGTGTTAATATTGGTTGAATAACCAGGTCTTTAGCAATTTCTTATAGACCGTGAAGGAGGATTCTTTTTTGATGGGTAGTGTGTCCCAGTGTTTGGGGGCTAGAGTGGTGAAACTGCTACCTCCAGCTCTAGTGTTTTTGAAGCAGGGGGGGTGGCAGGAGGAATTTGTCAGATCTTAGTGATCTCCTGTCAGCTTTGGGGTGTAGAGTATTGTTGAGATGGGTCCTTTTTTTGGTCAGGCATTTGTATGTGATAATGTTTTGAAGATAATGCTGGCTTTAATGGGGAGCCAGTGGGCGTCTTTCCTAATCTTGAAGATATGGTCAGATTTGTTTATGCCTAGAGCTGCCCTAAGGACTTTGTTTTGCAGGAATTGCATTTTGACTAAATTAGTGTTGGAAGTGCCTTGTAATACATTACAGTAGTCCAGTTTCGATAGGACCAGTGCTCTGGCTAAGGTGAGGCAGTTAGCTGGGGTCAGAAATTGTCAGCTGAGAGCAATTAGTTTGGAGGTGTAAGCTATGGAAGAGGCGAGCGTGTTGATCCGTTTAGTCATGGTCTGGTTTGCGTCAATATACACGCCCAATGTTTTTACTTGCTTTAGTACAGGAATATTGGTACCATCAATATTGATGGTTGAGTAGTCTGGGTGAAGGGATGATATTTTGGCTGGAGATCCTACGATGAGGACTTCTGTCTGTTCATCGTTAAGACATAGGCCATTTAGTGCCATCCAATTTTGTATGATGGTCTATATTTTGATAAGGTGTCCTGGTCATAGTTGCCTGTGAGGTATAAGGATATGGGTGTCATCCGCAAAATATGTGTATATGACACCCATATCGTCCAGTGCTTAGAACAAGTTTGGTGTACGCGTTGTACGACGTAGGAGAGAGGCAAGAACCTTGGGGCACTCCTATGGGGACTGGGATGGGGTTGGCTGCTTCTTTGCCTATGGACACTCGAAGTGCAGTCGGTTAAGAAGGATTTCACCCAATCAGTGGCTTCACTAGAGAAGTTAAACTCGCGGGCAAGTGAGTTGCATAGTTTGTCATGGTCCACCAGGTCAAACGCGGCTGAGAGGTCCAGCAGCAGGAGAATGCAGAGTTTCCCAGAATCTCTGATGGCGTCTATCTGAATTTTGAGGTCCAAGAGAGCTGTGTCAGCCTGATTGTCTGGTGCCGAGGAGCTGGTTAGAACCTAGGTGGGTTTGAATTTGGTTATAGGCTAGTTTTTCAATGATTTTGAGTAGAAATGGAACCATGGTTATGGAGCGATAATTAGTCGGAATGGTGGGGTCTAGATTGTTTTTTTTTTTTAGAAGCGGGGGTACCCATGCTCCTTCTAATGTAGGTAGGAACGGTGTTCGAGTTAAATGAGGCATTGACAAATTTGATGATGATGGGGAGGGAGGGGGGTCAGAGTAGAGGCACATGCTTTGACTAGTTTGGCTGGGGCGCTGTCTCATTTGCAATTGGACGCGTTTATTTTGGTGATCGTGTTAGTACAAGATCTTGGGAGACGGGTGTGAATTGGAATGGGGGGGTTAGAGTTGTCATTGGAAGAGGCATAGGTATTAGAAGTGGGGAGGTTTTGGCTGCTAGGAGTAGTCTTTTAGCGTTAATTTTATTTTGCAACACGGTAATTTTGGAGGCAAGTGCATCTTGTATTGGTAGTACACCATTCTTTGCTTGTGTTGGTAAGTGTCAGCCGGCAGGGGATTTTCGAGTTCTCCAAGGATGGTGAAGAGTTCTTTGGAATCTGATGCTGCATTGCTGATGCAATCATTGTAGGCGTTTGCTTTATGGGTGATAGGTGTTTTGTAGGAGGTATTGGCATCTTTAAATGCTTTGGCCGAGTCCGGGGAGGGGTGTTTATTATGGAAATGCTCGAGGGAGTGTTTTTCCTTCTAAGGGCGACTAGTTCCTCGTTGAACCAGAAGTTATATTTTTTTAGTTTAGTGGTGACTGGTGCTATAGTGTCAATCGCTGTGGAGAGGCATTTATGGTAGTACTCAGCGATGGTAGTAGGATCGTTGCTGAAAATTGAATGGGTATCTAGCATTTTGTTCAGTGTGTGGTCCAGGTTCTCCACTGTGAGCTTTTTAGGATTCCTACTTCCAATGGTGTCCATGATTTTATTCTTAGGCGGGCAAGGCTTGTCACTGGTGATGGGGAATTCTATGCAGTGGTGGTCTGACCAGCTAAGTGAAGTAATCGGGCCTATAGTGATTTTAGTGTTGAGGATCCAGTCTAGGGTTCTGCCTTTGGTATGGGTGGGGACATTGACGTGTTGGCAGAAGTTCATATCATTGAGTGCCAGGAGAAGAGAGGTTGCTTTGGTATCTTGGTCATTATTGAAGCCTAGATTCAATTTACCAATGATACATTTTGTTTTGGGTTTAAGGATGGACGCCAGTATCAGTGGAATGTCTGTTTCTGGGTGGCTGTTTGTGCTAGGGGTTCTATAGATGACCACTATGTTAACTGTGGTGTTTTCATTCAAAGTTAGTCTAGCAAGCAGTACATAGCCTGCGATTATTTCGATGGAGCTTGATCTTGATATTTGATGGTATTTTTTGTTATGATGGCAACACGGCCTCCTGGAGTGGTGGTATGATCGGATCTGAGAATAGTGTAGTCTGGTGAGATGGCCAATGCTAGCAGAGGACCAGAGGCTTGATGTAGCCAGGTTTCTGTGATTACTAACAGGCCTAGGTCGATGTCATGAATTTCAATGGCATGGGCTCCTAGGGAGCGGGCGTTGATGAGAGCATTTTCTTAGACTAATGGGAGGCTTGGTGTCCTTGGTGGGTACATTCTTGATTGGTAGACTACTGGGCTCCGTGTGTTTGCTTGAGGTATTGGTTGCTATAAAGTGAGTTAGATTGTTTGTTCTGGGGGCCAAAGGTTTGGGTGAACTGGGTGGTTGGGTCCTGGTAGTGGGGTTGTGGTATGGTAATTTAGTGCGTGCTCTTAGTCGGGACATCCTCGCATATCCTGAGATGGGGTAGGTTTTTTTTACGTTGCCTGAGAGTTTGGGGAGTGCGAGTAGATCATTGAGGAGGGTTTGGGTCGAGCAGTGTTCCTCATTAGTTGGGCAGGGGTCCTTGGGACTGAGAGTGAGGTTGGAGAAGGATGGGAAGGGAGGTGTGGTGGGGAGGAAAGGAGTGGGACAAGGGATAGGGTGGTGTCTTGGGCAGGCTAGTTTGGTGAGCCCATGGCTGATGGTGAGGAAGTGGTTGCCGCTGCAAGGGGTGTCTGCTTTGACAAGGCAGAAGGGGAACATGATGAACAATATCCAACCTATCATAGCTGGGAGCGGGGTGAGGTGAGGCTCACTTTGTCTGCACAAGTTAGGCTAAGTACAGTTGGCACCAGTAAAGTACCAGTGGGCTAAAACAATAGTCCTAGGTGGGGCACAATTTGGGCTAGATACCAGTGTCACGCAAAAGCAGCAATAGGCTAAAGGCAATAGTCCTAGTTGGGGCACAATTTGGGCTAAATTGCATTGTCACACAAAAAGCAGCTATAGGCTAAGAACAATAGTCCTAGGTGGGGCACAATTTGGGTTAGATACCAGTGTCACGCAAGAGCAGCAATAGGCTAAAGGCAATAGTCCTAGGTGGGGCACAGTTTGGGCTAAACAGCATTGTCACACATAGTACTACAATTGGCTAGGCGCAATGATCCTGCGTGGGGCAGGGAATAGTCATGACTACTCGCATAACGGCTGGTGTTAGAGGTGATTGTTGATGGGTTCATGTAATGGCTAGGTCTCAAATTAAAATTCAATTTGAGTAGAACACAGTAACATGAGTAGGCATGCAGTACATTATTGCAATAGAAATGTAATGCGCATAATACAATTAGAATGCAGGGCGGGCACAAAGAGGACACCTCGATTGCAGCGATGGCGGGCAACTATAGTTACGGCAGTAATACAAGGTGCAGAGCAAGCACTGTGTGGGTCAATTCTCAGGGCAGGCAAAGTCAGCGAGGTTCAAAAGCGCATGCTAATGTTAGTTTATGGGCGAATTCAAAGAAGTTGCCGCACATAAGTTCAGGATGAATTAGTTTTTTGAGTACAGTATATCGTAATGTGGACTGGGTGTAATGAGGCCAGTTAGGCACTCAAAACAGGTAAGGGGTGGTAAATAGTAAGTAATAGAGACAGATATTTTGAAATATGGTATGCTCGTTCTCTTAGGTCCACTAGCCACCTGTAAAATCCAAGTTTTGTTTATAATACAATTTAGATTCCAATTAATATGGGTGGGACGAACGCTAGGCTCGATTATTGTATTGTTGGTAAATGACTGCACTGTATTCAGTCTTCTCACGTCAGCCAAGTATAATAGTTAATTCCTGCAAAAATGGCACTTGGAAATATGACTGTCCTTTTCAACTCACTTTTCGCCCTTTGCAGGCAAACTGTATTGACACTGCTTGATTTTTTTTATTACATAACAGTTTAACACAAAATCCTAAGTAAAAAGATATGGGGGGTTAAGGGGGGGGGAGGAAGAGGGTGCAGAATTTCAAATTGCAAGTTAGTAGCCAGCCACAAAGTCCTTTGCCACATCAATTTTATTCTGAGAAACCCAAGTAGTCTTACCAGTGGCATAATGCAACAATTGGAGCCCCCCCCCCCTGTGAGCCATGCTGAGTGGCCCCCCAACTCAGCAACAAATCACGGGTTGCGCCACAATCTGGTCCGGCCTAGATTGCAACGCTTGCGCAATACGCATGAACGTGCTGCGGGTACACTGCACTAGGGGAAAGATATAAATGTTTTAATGAATTATACAGCACTGTTTCTGAGACATTGGTTAAGACCAGAGCGTTTGCAATTATTTTAGTGTTGGGGAGAATTCTCAATGTGCCAATAGATTTTGAGGACTTGATTTTATTTATTTATTTATTTATTTTTTTTTTTTTAACTCTTGTTTTAATCTGATTTTGTACTCTGTAGTATTTATTTTGGTTGTGGAGTCTGGCAAACTCCATAGGCATCATCGTTTACATTGTTACACAGCACCTTCAGTGCAGTGACGGACAAATCTTCCAGATTTCCCAAAGGGTTAAATACCTTCTCTGGGATAAACTACTGTTTTCAAGAGCAGTGAAGTGAAATTGACTTTACTTACATTTGTAACTTTCTAGACCCAGCACACGTTATCTTCATTAGGGTGCTGGAGGGGTTACCTAGTATCCCCTTTGTCTAGCTTCTCATGTAACATTTTTGTTACTCTTTCCTCGATGAATGGCTGGTGGCAGTGGTTTACGTTTTACTACCATTATGGGATTTTACTGCATGCTGCGTTCGCAGCCACGGTAAAGCACCCATGGATGGCATTTTTGTCAATGGCCCTGGTCTTTTTTTCGCCATTTCTTTGCAGAAAGGTCCTTCTTGAGATTTACTCTGCGTGCCAAACTAGGTTTGGCCCCTTTGTTCGTTTTGTCATTGGCAGGCTTCACGAGTGATACCCGCCTCTGGCTCCAGGGTGCCTGGCAGAGGCAGGAAGTGAGGGAGGTGGCCAAAACTCCCTTTGCTTAGTCTCCTTGAAGACCCAAATGCAGGCTATGGTGATTGGCCGGCTGACTGTCTGGCAAGGACAGCCACCCTGCTTGGTGACTGACAGCTAGGCTGGAATGAATGGGGGCAAGCTGTATAAAAGGCAAGCCTTTTGGTTTGGAAAGCAGAGTCGACCACTGGACGAAGGAACCGAAGAAGAACTTGGAAGAGACACCTGCTGCAACTCCTGGACCGTTGGTTGCTCGGTGAAGCCCTGCTGCTGTGCTGAAAACTCCAAATTCGTATCGACCGAGAAGCCCCTGCAAGGACCCCAGAAGCGAGGAAAGCTCATCTCAACAGCCAGAAACTGCAGTGGCTATTTCCGGTAGACGCGAGGAGCTGAAACATCGAACAGCCACTTTGAAGTTTGCTGGTTGCGAGCGGTGACGTCCCATTGCAGTGCAGGAGTCTCCAGAAGTCATCCCTCTTGTCCCCATGACTGAGGCCCAGGAACAGTGAGATCTGCAAAGCTGCATCGGAACAATCTGCTGCACTGTTCAATCTAAAGGTACTGTAAAGTCTGACCTTAGCCCTTTCTGTAGAGTTGCTTGCATCTTCTACTACTCACCTCTAATCAGCTTGTGGCCCTCTATTTAATTCTACTTTTCTTCAAAGACTTCCAAAACATTGTGCAAAGACTTTTCTTACTTAACTGCAAAGAAGTGCTTCAGCTCACATAAACTTTTGCCCATTGACTTTGGCTTAGCCTGTTACTCTGAATGACTCTAATTGAAGGATCCAAATGTATTTTCCTGCTTGAGAATGTTTGTGGTCTCTTGTATGTTCTAATAACCTTTTTCCTTTGACTTAGGATTAGGTTATTCTAAATGCAACAGTGATATATTAATGTCCCAGCACCCTAGCGATTGAAGTTGCCTGAGGGTGTGGGTTGTCGGTGGGCCCGCCCAAAAGAGTACTTGGAGTGTGTATTTTGTGAAGTATATTTCAGTGTTTCTGTTATATTGCTCCCTTCTGAAGAAGGCTTACTCTAACTGAACAATTAATTTTTCAAGAAACCTTGTGTGTAAGTTTATTTGAATACTTGTCACTCCCTTACAGCTCACATTGACCCCTCTTGAGACAAGCCTCACTGCTCAATCACGCTACCAACCTGTGTAGTACAGATCTATACCAAAGGTTTGGTTCCTATTGTCACGAGGTCAGGGTTGTAGTGCACCCAAAGGGTACTGCATACTATCTTGCCTAACATTTAGTAGGGGAACGCGAATCTAAAAATTCAATGCATGCAAGTCACCAACAGTGTTCAGGAACATTAATGCTTTAATATAAGGATTTGCTATTAAATACAATGCCACAATGAAAACCTGTCCAACTGTCTGCACAATGTAGATCAGTCTAGACCTGTAATAACATGTTACAGTAAAGCATGCCAAGCCATATTTAGACATACCTCGACCGGTTGCACCAAAATGCCAGTCGAAGCAATAGCGCTTATCACGGTTATTGTATCACAGATGCCCATAAAAATATACAATGCAGCAGTAAGAAACAGCTAAACTGGCAGCACGCACTTGCCAGTCTAGCCGGGTAATTACACTTAGCAGGACTGCTTTATCGGAGATGCCCAGTTAAAAGTCGAGCCAAACTAAGAAATGACTAGACTGGCTGCACCAAAAATGCCTCTCTAGCCACTAATGCCACATAAAAAGCCAGCTTCGCCTGGATATGGATGACCATTACGATGTATCGCACAAACCCCATACCACCCCAACCCCTGCTCCAACCCTCAATCGGCTTCTCTGCCCAGAATTACCTACACTTCCATTTTTCATTGTTCCAGTGCTTACTGTTGGGGCGAATTCTCATTTCTGTGCTAATTCCTTTCAACTGTAGAGACACCCAGCTCTTTTGCTGGATTTTAGGACTTTTTAATTTTAACCATGGAGTGAGTGAAACCTTTTTCTCACTATTTTGACCTGATTTGGATTAAGTGTTTACACTGTTTTGAAGTCTGACCAACTCCATAGGCATCTACTTTTTGTATGGAGACACACTGCACCTTCAGTGCAGTGTCGCAGAGAGATCCTTTAGATTTTTCATAAGGTTTAAATATCTTTTCTACTGTTCCCCAAGAATAGTAAAGTGAAATTGACTTTACTTTTCTCTTTGTAGGTCCAGCACACACCATCTTGTGTAGTGCTGGGGAAGGGGGTGGGGGGTTACCTAGTAGCCCCTTAGTAGCCCCTTATTCTACAATCGCAGTAACATTTTCATGTTACCTTCACTACTTTAAATGGCTGGTGGCAGTGGTTTAATGTTCCTACCGTTGTGCTTTTCTACCGCAGGCTGAACCCTCAGCTGCAGTACAGCACCTTTGGGTGACCATTTTGTCAAAATAGCCCCAGACTTTTTTCGCACTTTTCTGTTTGAGGTCTTTCTTGGATTTTACTCTGTGCGTGGAAATGGATTCGATTACTTTGTCTTGCCTTTGGCAGGCGTCAGCCCTGAAGCCCGCCTCTCCTTCCAGTGTGTCTGGAAGGACAGGAGGTGAGGGAGGGTCCCGAAACTCCCCTGTCCTTTTTCTCTAGGAATGCTTGAATGCAACCAGTTCTGATTGGCTGGCTTTCCTAAAAGGACAGCCGCCCTGCTGTGTTATTGACAGCCTAGGCTGTGCATGAATGGGAGAAACATGTTTAAAAGGCGAGGGTTTTGGGACTAAAGGCAGAGTTGACCACTGGGAGAAATACCCGGCGAAACCGTGAACGAAGCTAGCTGCATCCTCCTCGACCTCTGAATTGCCCAGTGAAGCCCTGCTGCTGTGCTGAAGCTCCTTTTTCAATTCGACAGAAGCTCCGGAAGAACATCTCCCCTTGGGTTAGTGGTACAAGAACAACCACTGATACGAACTCCACTGGCCCATCTTCCCCGACTGGCTACAAGAACCGAGTGCCAGGGGTCAAGTAATCCGTAGTTTAGTGAAACGTCTGAAATCCAGCAAGAAGCTCCAGGAGTCTCCTAAGGACACTCCGAAGCAGGACAGCCACAGCTAGAGTCCCCTCTCCAGAGTGCAGGACCCAAGGAGTGAAGAGCGCCCAACCGGTATCAAAGAGCCGCAACTGTGCGGTTTACCAAGCGCTGAAACTGTGGTGCTGCTGAACCGAAAAGAGCCTGTAGCTGCTGACGACTCAAGTACTGCCGCAGGAGCCCTCCAGACGACCTCAAGACTGAGGCTCAGGAACACTTGTTCTGCATTGCTGTAGCAAGACAGAATCCAGCTGGTACTGTTTAGGTTTGGGGTACTTAACTCATTTCCTTTTAGCTGTGCTTTTCTCAGTTTGGAATGCAGATGCTTACTTTTAGAGTTGTCAAACTCTAACTTTGTGCAAGACCTTAATTCTAAGTGGTGCCTCAGGTCCATAGATGGTTTCATATTGATATGTTGTCCCTCATAAGGGTTACATTGCTATAAACTGTTACTGCTGGGAAATGCTCTCTCCCTCCTAAATTAATCCTAACTGCTCTGTCTATGCTACCCTATACTCTGGTGGTGCAGCCTTATACTAAGAGTGAGTCTTGTACTGTCTCAGTTGAATGGTTTACTAAGTCGTTAGTTGACTTCTGAAAAACTGTCCTAACTCCTCCACTGTCAAGAGCCCTCCCCCCAACTCCCCAGCCCACTTACCAGAGTGCAGGACTTCAGAATCGAGGCGCATTGTCCAGTCAGTAACCGTTCACTGTTGGAGCTTGTTAAAAGATGTCAAAACCACATACCTAGCTGGGAGACAGAATAATTCCTTGCTGATGGTACATTCTTGCGACTTCTGCTGCAGCATCCCTTCCAGAGTCCCTCACCAGACCGAGAAAACAGCAGAGCAGGTCCATCGCTGCTGCACCATAAGTGATCCAGCTGCATTCTCTTCAATACTGTAAAGGTAGTGTGGGGCGCAAGGTAGTACTTGCCTCAATCCAAATTGTCGCTCCAGTGTGCCTGGAATGAGATACCAGGTGTTTGGGTTCACTCATACCTCTTGCCCAGGCCTAACCGCTTGTGCATCCATATGGAGCCCTTGCCAAGGTCCCTATTAACTTGTTTATTTCACTATAGCATTCTACATGAAAGTAACTGATACTTTGTCTTATTCTGCTGTTGCATTCTTTTTTCATCCCTCAACTGACTTTGAAGAGCTCTTAACCAGTTAGGGATTGGACTGCTAAATCATTAGAATCATTGAAAAGTATTACCAAGTAGTAGATTGCAGTTGCTAGTGCTAATAGCGATTAGTTTTATAGTCTCGCCTGCTGGTACACTTTATTAAAACTCCCTTAACACTTATCCCCGGTGTACCCTCAGTGAAGCCTCTGGGGGTCTCTGGGGAACCCTTCCCCCACACTGCACTAGCTCCTGGATAGCTTTTGGTTTCTTTGGCTTTTGCTGGGGAGTCCTTTAATCTCGACATTAGGCATGCTCCCTTGAACCTAATCTCTGCCATGCTTCAGATTCAAAGATTGCATTGGGACTGGTACTTGTAGTGCTTTTCTCCAAACGGGGCCTTTTAGTTGTTGCGCCATTGTTTTGACTTCCTTTGAAATGCTGTTTGCCTAAGGTTCTGAAAAGATAGGCAAACCTTTGCTTAGCCTTTAAAAATTCCCTCCATGCTCTGAAAAAGATTCGACAGAAATGCTAAGAACTTTAGGGACCAAAGTTATTTTACTCATTGATCTTATTGTCTGCCCCTAGACATTTCTGTTAACTTTTTGCCTTTTATAAAAACATTTCTGATCCAAGTTAATCTACTTGGAATCACATGCTGTGCATATGGTTCGACATCCAGTGGTAACCGCAAAGACATGACTAACACTATCCCTATCGTGATATGTAATGTACTTCACGCGCCGAGTTCCCTCATTGTTTTTTTCCTCCCAGATTACTGGTCACCCTAATGCTAAGCTTCTTGCATAGAGCGTCAATGTCGACTGTTGTTGTTCCCATTAAGGCACTTTGACTGTTGAATCCTGTGAAACAATGGCAAAAACTGCTCCCTGGGTTTAGTCATCGCTCTAATTGGCTTTCCCTATGGAAAACACACCATTTGGGTTTTGTCCCTCGTGCAGGGCCAAATACCCTTGGAAGGACGAGCACGCTTGGTGCAACATTTGTCTGCCCCTCGACCACAAAGAAGCAAGTTGCGCGGCCTCTTGATTCCTGTGCCCTAAAACGCAGCTTAAAGCGGTGGGCGGCCTGAATGTTCTTGCCGCACCTATTCCCCCCCCCCCCGCTGTTGCAACCGTCAAAAGTGACTGGGCAATCCAAAGTCAAGCCGCTAACATTAAGACACATGGACATCTAAGCGCTCGAGTAGGACGGGCCGGGTGGCGTCGATCCTCCGCTCAGCCCCCGGTTCATCCGGTGGTGGCGATCCTCAGCTCAGCCGGTAGACCGCCTGGATTCTCCTACCATTGCCGAGAGCATTGCTAGGATTACTTCAGCAGTTAGATTAAAGGAGCGGGCGAAGCACAAAGAATGGCCAAGAGACGTGTCGAAAGAGATGCCACAGCGCCCAGAACCCAGCCAGGACTACAATGAGTCCTGTGCCTTTGTCAAGCACCTTCTGGGAAAAATCTCGCAGCCACAGGGAAGATGAACCCTTTCCTCCCCTGGACCCCTTTGGTTCATCCTCGTGGACCAGGGAGAAATGTGAGGGCTGTATGGCCACATTAGAAAAATGTCTTATGAGGCACTTGCTCCCAAGAGATCTCAAAGACTTTCCCTCTACCCCTGTATCTAAGTTTCAAAGAACCTTGGAGGAGGATCCACACGAGGAATTTACTTGTGTCCTCACAAAAGAGGATGATATGGACACTTATGATCAGGATGAAGATGACGCCTTTCTGGAAAACTACAATGTGGATGATCAGACACGTCTTATGGACAATTGGGAGCACAGCTGTTCGGTTGATGCTCGACCCTGGACGTCCCCTACTCCCACCCAGGACCCCAATGTCCTGTGCTTAAATTCCCCCTCCACGCCTGCTTGGCAAGCCTCCGCAGTGGACGACCAGATGACGTTCAATGCCAACTTGAAGGTGGCTGACCATTTTCAGATCGCCAATCAAGAGGTCTTACCAGATTCTGATTTCGTGGAGGATATACTCAAAGAAAAACCTCTGGCCAGCCTGGCTATCCCCTTGTTGAACTCCAAGAGGAGGTTGGCACCTTCTTTGTTGCCACTGGCCCATACCAGGGTGGTAAACCCTAGGGTAGAGCAACTGTTTCGGGCTTCTCCGACCGACCCTGCCTATATCAAGGGTCATGCCATTCCGGATTCGTTAGTGGTTACCACCACTAGAAAACGGGCTGGTGTTCCCCTCTTTTCAGGAGAGGCACCATCCGATAAGGAATCCAAGAAACATTAAGCACTGGGGAAAAGAATAAAGGCTGCTGCGTTTACCACCCATTTAGCCAATAACACCACGCTATTGGCCAGCTTTGTGGACGTCCAGTGGAACCCTCTACAAGGAGGCCTCCAGGAAGAGCCAGCACCTGCAAGGACCAAATTGCTCACCATTGTTTCCGAAGGCAAGCAGGTGAACCAGAATCTATTCAAAAAACACCCTGGACGCTGCAAAGACGGCATGGAGAACCCTTGCACAAGGTACCTTGCTCAAGAGACATGCATGGCTGAGAAACTCTGGTTTCAAGCCAGAGACCCAAGCATCACTGATCAACAAACCCGTTGAGGAAACGTACCTGTTTGGTAAGGCAGTGGATGATGCTCTTGAAACAGCCAAGAAAGAGCATGAGACACTAGTCCTTTCAACAGATTACCCAGAAACCCTCTCCTCAGAGGAAACGCCTCCCGCCACTCCTTTCGTGGGCAATCTCGTTTTCCCCAGACCCACTATAATGCATGAAACTGGAATTCGCGACAAGGATCTAACACCTGTGCCACTAATCCACTCAGAGGACAGCAGCGTGGGAAAGGAAGAGGATGAGGTTCCAACACAAGAGGTGCCCCGGCCTCTGGTCAGAAATAATCTGCAGATCCAGGTCCCCTCCCATGCAACCCTGGTCGGTGGGGGAAGGCGGCGTATAACATTTCCTTATCGCATGGGAGGGGATAACAGACCAGTGGGTACTAAAGACGGTCGCCTACGGGTACTGTATAGAATTTGCCCGACCACCCCAATACAGAACGCCAAGATCAAGACGCCTGATGCCAGAACACCTGCAAATCCTACTGCAAGAGGTGCAAACCCTTCTAGGAAAGGACGCTATAGAAGCCGTCCCTATTTTACAGGTAAACCAGGGAATTTTTTCAGTGTACTTCCTTGTACCCAAAAAGGATCTAGCCATGTGCCCTGTGCTAGCCTTGCGCCCAGCGAACACGTTTGTCAAACATCAAATGTTTTGTATGGCTACTTTACAGAAAGTTATCCCGCTGTTGAAACAGGGGCATTACATGGCAGATCTGGACATGAAAGATGCATAATTTCATATTTCAATGTTGCCAGGGCACAGAAAATACCTAAGGTTCATGATAGAGGACAAGAACTATCAGTTCAAGGTGCTCCCCTGGCAGCACACCTGTGCAGACTATCCATCCTGGTTTACCCTTACCTCGACGACCGGCTCAGAACAGGGGTCCTAAAAAACATGCCTATTGAACACTCTGAAGACAATAGACCTCTTATTCAGTCTGGGATTCTCCAATGATAAGAAATCCAAGCTAGACCCCATTCAAGTCCAACAGTTTCTAGGGGCTCTAATTCGGACGAAAGGCGGGCCTTGTCTAACCCTCCAACGAGAGGTTTGAAAACCTGTTTCAGATCCTCAATATGTAGCCAGTCGCAGTGACAGTAAGCAAAGCCATGCAACTGTTGGAATGGTGTCCTGCATTTACTTGGTTCCTCATGTGCGTCTGCGCCCCATGCAAGTGGCTCAATGGCCAGTGGTGTCGGGCCAGCGGACAATGGGAAAATCTGGTAGTTATCTCTCCAGCCCTCGTTCTCTCTGCAGTGGTGGTTGTTAGGCAAAGTTTGAATGCAGTACACTCTGGGAACACTACATGCAAGTATGACTACTGGTGTAAGCAAACCAACCTTTAATACAAGTCTGTACTCCAGTTTTGGTAGCGTGTTGAGCAGCCAGGCTTATCTCAAGAGGGAATGTGAGCTGTAATGATGTTACACAGAGGTTTACAATTACAGGTGTTAAAATAAACTTACACTCAAGGTTTCTTGGTTAAATACTAATTAACTTATTAACCAGTCAGTTATAAAACATTCAATAGAACGAGGCAATCACATATAACACACAAATATACTTCAATACTGTACACTTTAAGTTTCTGAATCGGATAATCCCCTTTTTGGGATGGCCCACAAACACAACCTACAACCGCAGGTAACCTTAGTAAAAGGGTGCTGGGGACATGTATATCTTACGGTTGGCATTCACAATACTTTTCAAGAGGAGTAAAAGGCAAACGTTATTACATAAAAGGTTACAATTATTCTTAGACGGTGCAAATATTTTGAGTTCACCAGAAGAGTCAATTCAATAGGCTGGGTCAAAGTCAGTGGGCTAAAGTCTTGGTTAGGATAAAGCAGTTCTGGTAGTTAAACGGAAAAGTCTCTGCACAAGTTCTTAGGAGTAGTTTGTAGCAAGAAAGATCATATGTTGGGTCACAAGCTGATTAGGCCTGTGAGTTGCAAAAGTTCCAAGCACTTTCACCGCAAGAGGTAAGTACTCTGTCTTCATTTACAGTACCTTACAAATGAATAAAGAGGCAGCTGATGACTTCTGTTCCTTGCAGTTCCTGCAGATCTCGCTGTTCCTGGGCCTCAGTCGTGGGGACAAGAGGGAGGATGTCGGGACTCCTGCACTGGGACAGTCAAAACTGCTAGCCACTGGCAAATCTTAAATTTCAGTGGCTGTAAGTAAAGCGCACACAAACTGGTGTCCCTCTCCATGGTTCATCGGTTGCCTGCAGCAACTCTGAGGAAATTCAACCAGCTCTGAGATGGGTGTCCAGGTGGCTTACTGTTTAGTTGATTGGTCTCACCAACTCAAAGGGAGAAGTCGTCTTTGCAGTGGCTTCTCAGTTGATGCGAACTTGGCGATTCGGACATGCAGTAGGGCTTCACCGGGCAAACCAACGGTCCAGGAGTTGCACCAGCTGTCCTCTTCAAGCTATTTTTCGGTTCCTTCGTTAGTGGTTGACTCTGCCTTCCAAGCCAAGAGACTCGCCTTTTATTTAGTTCTCTCCCATTCAATCCAGCCTAGCTGTCACTCGCCCTGCAGGGTGGCTGTCCTTGCTGGACATTCAGCCAGCCAATCACCAGAGTGCATTTGGGTCTCCTAGGAGACTAAGCACAGGGAGTTTAGGGCACCTCCCTCACTTCCTGCCCACCCCAGACACTTGGGCGCCAGAAGCGGTCTTAGCTCGTGAAGCCCGCCAAAGGCGATTGACCAAAGATACCAAACCTGATTTGTCACGCAGGGAGAAACTTTAGGACCTTTCCAAAAAGAAATGGCGAAAAAAGACGGGCCCTGTTTTAACGACGGGGCTCAGATGCCATCTTGAATAACATGGCTACCGCGATTTAACGTTACCAGAGCTACGAGTAGTTCGCGGTCGGGGAAAAATCACGGTAGTGTGTTGTAAAACCAATGCCAGCAGCCACTCTGAAAGGAAAGGGTAGCATTTGACTGCTACATGAGTATCCAACACTCAATTTTAAGCTGGGGTGTGTTGGGTCCAAGAATTTAAAGACTAGTAAAGTCACTTTCTCCAGCATGGGGTCTGGCATGGATTCACATGCTCGTGAATATTCCCCGTCAGGCTGGGAAACCTCGGTAAAGAGAAAATCAGTTTGATTTCTGAACTGTCTTTCTCCTAACAACCAATCACTTGTCTGAGTCATACTACCCCCAGCCAATGACTGCCCTCTACCTAAGCCCCTCCTCTGGCAGTCATCTTCAGATTTTTACCACACGTTCAAGTGTTGGGAGTCCACGTGCTATAGCTCTCAAGCTTTTACTGCGTTTTGCAATTTTCATTTATTTTTCTTATTTTACTCTATTTTTTCCGAGGCAGATATGGTACCCAGACCTTCTGGACATGTCGGCGTCCCCTCCAGTCAAGCTTCTGGTGGACACATCTTCTCGCCAGAGAAGGAGGCGCGAGTCTACACCATGACCCAGGGTTGCTGAACTTCCAGGCCTGGCTCCTGCAGCGTTAGAGTTTGGAGGATACGATCTCCTGGCAGACCTCAAGGAAGTGCTTGCCAAGGCCAGGGCTTTGTCTACACTGAAATGCTACGGTCTTAAGTGGAAGAGGTTCGCCATCTGGTGCCCTGCACAGAAACACTATCCTCTAAGGATTACGGCCCCGCAGGTGCTGCTGTATTTACTGTCGCTGGCCAAGGCAGGGTTGGCCCATGCTTCCATCAAGATTTATCTGGCGGCTATCTCCCGCTACACCAGAACTCGGGGGCGGTTGTCGTTTTGGTCAAGGAATTCATAAAGACTTTTCTGTTCGTTCCCGCCGGTGAAGGTCCCGGCGTGGGAGCTCAATGTGGTGCTGACTAGGCTCATGGGTCCCCCGTTCGAGACTATGCATTCGGTGCTGCTGAAATTTTTATCGTGGAAAACAGCGTTTCTTGTGGCCATCGCCTCCGCACGACGAGTGGGAGAGATTCATCCTTATCTTGTAAACCACCGTACTTGACATTCCACGAGACGAGGGATGTCACCCCTCCTTCATGCCCAAGGTGCTGTCGGAATTTCATCTCAACAAGCCCTTGGTGTTACCTGTTTACTTCACGTCGCCGGCTGAGAGGACTTTGCCCTTGCTGGATGTGGCTAGAGCGCTGAAGTTCTACGTGGACCGCACAATGTATTTTCAGAACACATCACAGCTGTTTGTGAATTTTGGCCCTGTGAACCAAGGGAAGGCCGTCTCCAAGGCTTCCATTTCCAGTTGGCTCTCCGGCTGTGTCACCCATTGTCACCAGTTGGAAAACCGACCGTTGCCTGGCCGTCCGAGAGCCCATTCCACCACATCGATTGCTGCAACTATGGCGTTCCTGTTTGGTGTGCCCTTGCTGGACATCTGCAGGTCGACGCACACCTTCAAGAAATTCTACTGCATCAACTGGAATTCCAGTCTAGAGTCAGCAAAGCAGTGCTGCGCAACCTGTTTGCTTGCAGGTGAGCCTGGAGAGGAGGTAAGATGCTTAATGTTGAGCCTGGCCACCACCCTTGGTTGTGCCTGAGTGTACGGCTATGTATTCGTTTATGAGCATGTGAATCTATGCCAGACCCCATGCTGGAGAAGTTACAAGTTACCTGTAACTGTTCTCCAGCATGGGTCTGGCATGGATTCACATGCAAACCCTCCCGCCTACCCCTCTGCAGCTCTTCTCTTGGTCCTACTGCCACTTTACGTGCTACCAAATCTGAAGATGGCTGCCAGAGGGTGGGGGGGGGATCTTAGTTGGAGGGCAGTCATTGACTGGGGGCAGTATGACCCAGAGACCAGTGATTGGCTGTTAGGAGAAAGACAGTTCAGAAACAAAACTGATTTTTTTTTTTCTTTACCAAGGATTCCCAGCCTAACGACTGGGAATATTCATGAGCATTTGAATCCATGCCAGACCCATGCTGGAGAAAATTTACAGGTATGTAACTTGTTCCGTAATCACTCTGGGAAACAGTAGTTTATCCCAGAGGAGGTATTTCAACCTTGGAGACTCTGAAAGACTTCCCTGTGCCACTGCACTGAAGTTGCTTTGTGACACAATTGTAAAGGATGATGCCTATGGAGTTGGTTAGACTCCATAACCAAATAAAATGCGCACAGAAAACACATTGAATGGGAATGTTCAAAGTCCCAAAGTTTAGCAAAAGAGCTGGAGGGGCCCTAAGGTGGGAGGAATTAGCACATTTATGAGAATTCTCCCTAACGGTGGTCAAGGGGAAAACCTCTTGAACGGTAAGACCTTTACCACCCCCGCAGTAGAATCCACTCTCACGACATACACATCACTAACTTGGTGGGGGGCGCGGCCCCCTCACCTGCGTCAGCAGACGGCGAATGGCGTGTTTTTTTCGACATTTTGTTTTCGATTTTATTGTAATTTGACTTTATTAATTCGACTTTGACTGCGCACCAATAATCGGACCATGCATATCTAGCCCATTAGTGTTTTGCTGGGGCTATGAGGTTTCCTTTTTCTTTTGTACTATTAGTTACTTTTATTTCTGCATTTTTGATTTGCCATTTCAAACCTGTCCAGGGTTCTGCTTGCCTCTAGTTGCTTTATCCATAGAATACATTTATAAACCTTTCCTTTTTGTCTAGGTCTTCTTGGTGCTCCCCCAACGGTTCCAATGCTGACCAATCCCAACCTCTCAACTGCACTTCTTCAGCTGCTTCTCCAGAACCAGGCCCAGCAGGTATTTATTTGCTCAACATTGTGCAGTCCATTTCATAACAGGGAGCTAGTGAGATCAGACTTTGTTTTATATTTCACTGCAGAGCAAGGTTTGTGTGTTTGGGCACTCCTTGCTTCTGCCAGACCATCACCTTTAGTGACCTCATACTGCTCTTCAAAAAGAACGTCCTCCTGATCTAATGGTGTTGAGTGAATAAACAAGAAATGTCACTATAGTGCTGTACACAGATGATAATCTGTTGCAATGGAGCTAGTTGTGTCGCAGGAATCTGTAAACCAAGGTACTTAACAGCTCCTTGTCCCTTCTGCAGTTTAACTATCAGGAACTAACAGCCTATTCTATTTGGGGTTTTGATCTGGCAGGTGGTGGGATGGACAATTCCTCTAAGGATGCATCGGAGGCTACAATACTTCTAGTGATCTGAGGAGCAAGAAACAGTAAACTTTCTATCACCTTTTGGGCTGTCATATAGAGAGAAGATTCTGCCTTTGAAACTGTTGTATTAATTGACCGCTTTCATGACTGGTAGATTTTTTCACTTGATAGACTTTGTACAAGGAATAGTATTTGATAAAATGTGGTGTAGAGTACAAGAATACGCTTGGGGAGCTTCAGTCTAAATGTACTGGTCTGGCTCTGTATTGGACTGTTTTTTTTTTTTTTTACAAGCCTAATTTGTGCCATGTGGCTCTGTTTGCATTTTGGTTCAAGCCCTTCAAAAACACACTTCACCAATGTTGCTGCCTAGAATGCTACCATAGCCATGGCTCGAGTAGATCTATTGTGAGAAGGTGGAGACTTCTCTTGGGTAATGTTAGTCAGAGAAGTGTCCACTTGTGAGGCCTTACTAAATCCTAATGGTGCATATTGTGCTGATCTGTTTGTCCTTCTGTGCATATTGAGGGCTGTATTGCATGAGTCTGACATCTTGCTGGAATCATCCTTTTCTGCATGATTGCTTTATTTGCATTCCATGGATTAGCAACATGAACTTGTGGGATAACACTTGTCTAAACTCACCAGCGCACCCATGAACAATTAGTTTGTCTTTCAGGACGCATTTTTATGTTTAGTTCTAAAATTCATTGCTGGTGGCAGTCTCCATACTTGGAGGCTCTGTATGCAGACCATGCCAGGTGCCACCATTGTTTGGAAGAATTATCATAAATGTGCTAATTCCTCTCTACCTTAGAGACCGCCAGCTCTTCCTGAACTTTGGGACTTTGTACTTTTAATTCATTGTGTTTTCTGTTTGTTTATTTATGATTATGGAGTTTTAGACGCTGTCTAGTCAAATGGTCGACAAAGGGTCGACAGTAAAAAGGTCGACACAATTTGGTCGACAGGTCAAATGATAGATTTTTTTTTTTAAGTTATATATTTTTTTTAGGTTTTCGTTTGGGGAAAAAGTGGTTTTTAGCAAAAAAAGGGGGTTGGGAGGACCCCCCAAAAAAATTTGAAAAAACAAAAAAAATAATTCAATCATTTGACCTGTCGACCCTTTAGATTCGATCATTTGACCTACAACCAGTGGTTTACTTCAGAGGCTTAATCATTTCATTTGTGTCACACAGCACCCTCAGTGCATTGGACAGGGAAGCCTTTCAGGCTTTCCCAAGTTTGAAATACCTTCTCTGGTATAAACTACTGTTTCCCAGAGAAAGTAAAGTGAAATTGACTTTACTAGTCCTAGACCCAGCACACCCTATCTTACAATGTTCCTCTCACTGGCTATACGGTTTCCAGAAGCAACTCTGTGGAAATTCAACCAGCTCCAAGATGGATGTCCAGGTGGCTTACTATGGAGTTGGTTGGTCCCACCAACTCAAAGGGAGAAGTCTGTGTTTGGGAGAATTCTCATAAATGTGCTGATTCCCTTCACCCTAGAGACCCCAGCAACTTTGCTGGATTTTGAAGACTTGATTTTTTTACCTGGACTGTGTGAGCCTCTTTTCCCATTCTCATGTATTTTATGTGTTTTTACTTTTCTTTTTCTTTGATTTTAAGACCACTCCATAGGCATAATCTTTTCATGTTACACAGCACCCTCAGTGGTGTGACGCAACGAAGCCTTTTAGGCTGTCCCAAGGTTTAAATACCTTCTATGGGATAAACTGTTTCCTAGATAATGTAAAGTTAAATTGACTTTACTAGTCTTTTAATTCCTAGACCCAGCACACACTTAACTTCCAATAGAGTGCTGGAGGGGTTACCTAGTATCCCCTATGTCTAGAAACTCATGTAGCAGTCAAATGCTACCCTTTCCTATCGAAATGGCTGGTGGCTTTGGTTTTACAACGAGCTACCATGATTTTTCACGACCGCGAACACTGGTGGCTAAATATCGCGCAAGCCATGTTTTTCAAGATGGCACCTGAGCCCCTTTGTTTAAACAGGTCCTGGTCTTCTTTTTTTGCCATTTCTTTGTGGAAAGGTCCTTCTAGAGTTTGCCTCTGCGTGCCAAACCAGGTTTGGTCCCTTTGTTTCTATGCCTTTTTTCAGGCTTCAGGAATCAAGACCGCCTATGGCGCCTGAGTGTCTGGGGTGGGCAGGAAGTGAGGGAGGTGACCTAGGAGACCCAAATGCACTCTGGTGTGATTGGCTGGCTGACTGTCCGGCAAGAACAACCACACTACCGGGTAAGTGGCAGCTAGGCTGGAATGAATGGGAGAAAAACTGTTTAAAAGGTGAGCCTCTTGAACTGAAAAGCAGTCGACCACTGGAACGAAAGAACTGAAGACGAGCTGGAAGAGGACGGCTGCTGCAACTACTGGACCATTGGTTTCCCCGGTGGAGCCCTGCTGGAGGTCCGAATTGCCAAGTTTACCTCGACAGAGAAGCCCCTTCATTGACGACTTCTTGCTTTGAGTTGGTGGGACCAATCAACTCTTAAGCCACCTGGATACCATTCTCGGAGCTGGTTAGGATTAACCAGGGAGAAGGACACCTGCTTGTGTGCTTGAAGAACAGCAACCGGAATCGAAGATTTGCCAGCTTTGTGATCTGTCCCTGTGCAGTGCAGGAGTCCCCCAACCTCGTCCCTCTTGTCCCCACGACTGAGGCTCAGGAACAGTGAGATCTGCAGGAACAGAAGTCTTCAGCTGCATCTTTTTCTTCAATATAAGGTACTGTGAAAACCCGACTGAGACCTTACCTCTCACCGCGAAAGTTTGTGGAACTTTGGCAACTTGTAGGCCTAAGTCAGCTTGTGACCCGACATACGGACCTTTCTTCCGTGAACTACTTCTAAGAACCATGGAAAAGACTTTTCCGTTTTAAATACTAGAACCGTTTTTACTTATACAAGACACTAGCCCATTGACTTTGGCCTACCTATTGCATTGAATACTACTCTGGTGAACTCAAACTATTTTCACTGTATTAAAATAACTGTAATATCGGTTTTATCAACTTATGCCTTTTTGCTCCTACTTCAATGCTATTTTGCTCCGACTTCAAGGGAGCTCAACTGCTTAGTAATCCGTATTGTAGTATACGTTTTCTGTGATATTGGTTGCCTCATTTAGTGAATGCTTTATAAATGATTGTGTAATAAATTAGTTGTTTTTACCAAGAAACCTTGAGTATAAGTGTCTCTGAATACTTGTTATTGTAGACCTTTGTTTAACACCCATTACAAGCTCACATTCCCTCTTGAGATAAGCCTGACTGCTAAACATGCTACCAAAAACTGTGTAGTACAGACTTGTACTTAAGGTTGGTTTTGGTTAAACCTGTAGTCCTAGTTGTGTGTAGTGGTCCCAGAGGGTACTGCATACAAATGTTGCTTAACAGTCCTTGCAGGGGCTTCTCTGTTGATACGAATTCAGATTTTCAGCACTGCAGCAGGGCTTCACCGGGAAAACTAACGGTCCAGTAGATGCAGCAGGCGTCCTTCAAGTTGTTGTTCGGTTCCTTCGTCCAGTGGTCAACTGTGCCTTCCAAGCCAAAAGCCTCACCTTTTATTCATTTCTCTCACATTCATTCCAGCCTAGCTCTGTCACCCAGCAGGGTGGCTGTCCTTGCCGGACAGGCAGTCAGCCAATCACCTAAGAGTGCATTCTGGTCTCCTAGGAGACTAAGCGCAGAGCTTCGGGCAACTCCCTCACTTCCTGTCCCCACCAGATACTCTGGAGCCAAAGACAAATCTAACAAAAGGACCAAACCTGGTTTGGCGCGCAGAGTAAGGACCTTTCCAACTAGAAACAGCGAAAAGACGGGCCATTTTGACAAAAATGGCACACATGGGTGTTTTACTGTGGCTGCCAACTCGGCCTGCAGTAAAAACCCAACACTGTGGTAAAAGGTAACCTCGACCACAACCATTAATTGTGTGAAGGGTAACATAAAGAAAAGTTACATTAGAAGCTAGACCAATGGGCTACTGAGTAACCGCTCCAGTAACCTATGGTAAGGTAGTTTGCTGGGTCTAAAAAGTTACAATGTAAAGTCATTTTCACTCTAATGCTCTTGGAAACAGTAGTTAATCCAAGAGTAAGGTATTTAATCCTTGGGATATCTAAAAGACTTCCCTGTGTCACTGCACTGAAGGTGCTGTGACACCATGCAAAAAGATGCCTCTGGCGTTTGTCAGACTATAAAAACAGAGTTCAAATCACAGAAAAAATGAGTTGGAGAAAGGTCTTGCGCTCTCCAGGTTCAAAATTAAAAAGTCCTGGAGCCCTGCGAAGACTACTTCTCCCCTTGAGTTGGTGGGATCAATCCCACCTGGACATCCTTCTCGGAGGTAGTTGAATTTCCCTTGCAGTCGCTGCAGGAACCGAATAACCAGGGAGAGGAACACCAGTTTGTGTGCGTTGCTTTTAAGTTGGCTAAGTGCTCCAGGAAGATCATCCGGACTCCCAGGAAGCAGGACTGACCGAGCCTGAGCCCCCTCAACAGAGTGCGGGACCCGAGAAGCAAGGAAAGTCCATCTCGACAGCCAGGAACTGCAGTAGTGCCGAGAAGCTGAAACACTGAAGTGCCACTTGTTTGACAGTTTGCCGTTTGCGGTCAGTGACCACCCCGTTGTGGTTCAGGAGTCCCCAGAAGTCCCCCCTCTTGTCCCCACAACTGAGGCCCAGGAACAGGATCTGCAGAGCTGCACAGGAACAGATCAGCTGCATCTTTTCTTCAAACCTAAAGGTACTTTAAAGTCTGAGAGAACTTGCCTTTCACTGTAGATTTGCTTGCTCTTCTACTGCCCAAGTCTTCCGGATTGTGGCCCTACATTTGATTCTTCTTTTTCACCAAAGACTTCTAAAAATATTGTGCAAAGACTTACTCACCTGCAAGAAGTGCTTCAGTCCACATCGACTTTTTGCCCATTGACATTGGCTCAGCCCAAGTCCCTGAATGACTCCTTTTTCCTGTTATTGTGTTGCACCTATCCTTCCAGGAAGCGGGTTACTTACTCCGCTTTGGGTGGGGGCGGGGAGGGGGTCCAAAAGTATTTGCCTGATTAAAGAATGTGTGATCTCTTGTTTGTTCTCATAACCCTTTGACACTCTCAAAGCCTACTCTTAATGTGCAGTAATATATTAATGTCTGCAATGTCTTTAAAGTCACCTGAGTGTAGGAATGGTCCGTGTGCCATCCCCAATGGATTTTTACTGATTCTGAGAAACCTAACAGTGCGTATTTCTGAAGTGTATTTGAGTGTTCCCTTTATATTGCTCCTTCTGAAGGCTTGTTTAAATGACTGTTAAATTAATAATTATTTTATCAAGAAACCTTGTGTATCAGTGTTTGTTTGAATACTTGTCACTGTGAATCTCTGTAACTCCACTACTGCTCACATTGACCCCTCTTGAGATGAGCCTGGCTGCTAGGCCACACTACCAACCTGTGTAGTTCAGACTTCTACCAATGGTTGGGTCCCTATTGCCATGAGACTGAGGTTGGTGTAGTGCACCCAAAGGGTACTGCCCCAGATCTTTACCCAACAGCCACCAGCTGTTAATTGTAGAAAGGGTAACGTGAAAATGTTCCATGAGAAGATAGACAAAGGGGATACTAAGTAACCCCTCCAGCACCCTATTGTAAGATGGTGTGTGCTGGGTCTATAAAGAGACAAATGTAAGTAAAGTCAATTTCACTTTACTGCTCTTGGAAACGATAGTTTATCCAAGAGAAGGTATTTAAACCTTTGCAGAAATTCAAGATTTCTCTGACTCAGCATTGAGGGTGCTGTGTCGCAATGTAAAAAGATGATGCCTATGGAGTTTGTCAGACTCCAAAATCGAACAGAAAACACATAGGATGAACAAAAAGTCCCAAAAGTTCAGCAAAAAGAGCTTGGGGTCTCTAAGGTGGGAGGAATTAAACACTAAAATGAGCATTCTCCCGAACACTGCCCTTTCACCCCCCACCCGCCCCCAGAATAAGGGACAGGAGGATCTCCTCCTCACCAGGATGGTTCTCCTGTTGCTAGTTGGTTAAATGGTCTGAACACCAGCAACCTTTTGTAACCCTTGATGTGGCACTTTTTAACAGGTGTCTTCGTTTGTAAGCTATATGACCTACAAATATTGTGGGGTACATCTTTCTTATTTAATGGGTAGGGTATTTGAAATAACATTCCCTCAAAAGTTGTGACAACTTCTGAACCTATAATAGGATTTTTCAAGGGGTCTTCCGAAAGAAATCCAGAGGATTCTTCGTTTAGTGGTGGACTCTGCCTTCCAAGCAAAAGACCTGTTTTTATGCAGGTTTCTCCAATTCATTTGCAGCCTAGCTGTCAGTCACCCAGCAGAGTGGCTGTTCTCCGAGGACAGACAGCCAATCACCTTTTGGGTGCATTCCATTCCAAGGGGATTAAGCACAGGGAGTTTCACTCACCTGCCCGCCCTGCCAGACATGCTGGAGCCATAGGCGGGCTTCACCATTGAATTCATACAATGAGTTTGCCATCTATTTCTGATTCGTTTTTGCCACAAATTTTCTTTAAGATCACCCAACTGAAATCCTCGTAATGGGTCGTCCTCAAGACTGTTATCAAAATAAACAATCGCAATGCATGCATGCCCATTACATAGAGCCAACACGTAACGTAAATGACAATAGTAAAAAACACAATTGGCAATTACATACCATGTTATTTGGTGTCAGGCAGGGTGAACAGTTGCAGAGGGAAAAATAATGAAATGTATTGACATATAGATGCAGTAAAGACAAATTGCCAATGTATTTAGAACTTTAAGATCTACATGGTTACGCCCAGTGTATTCCTTGTTCTTACCCCGATCTAAGTGTATTGCATACATTAATTACATGCTGGAGAACACTAGTGCCAACTGAGATTGGTTAAAGGATTAGTAAGCGTGAGATGCTAGTTTCATGCGATAGGAGTGCTGATCCCGATTAATGTGTCGCAAAAGGATCCTGTGGACAAAATCATACGTGTGCTCTAAGTGGGATAATGATTAGTCCATGTCATAGGCATGAGCGGCCAGGTATCTCCTCAGTGGTGGTTCACATGCTAACCACTGTTTTGAGATTTATCTATAAATGGTGAACCAAAAGACTCACCAGTCTGAGCTGTATCTGTGGTCTGTGTTAAAGTTATAATTATGATTAACAGTAATGTACATAGTTAAGTCATGATATAGTAGCAAGATGAAGATTGTGCAATTTGAGAAATTATAGTGGGTCCCTTACCCTGGGTGTAGCATTTTCTGTTGGTTCCCCTTGGAGTTAATAAAGTACACGATGCGGTGCAATTCAATGCTCATTGTAGTCTGCATGATCAAATCTTGGCGCTTCATAAATACATTATTCAAAATATAATCCCTGTAAATAAGGTCCCAAAAATATTTTTCTATATTTTTGTAACTTTCTATATGATGGAAGAAAGTCCTAATGCACTCATACTAAATTGAAATATTCTTACCTAAATATTGGTCACAAGCCCCTAATGAGTCAGCCTGTTCTTATTTAATGCTAATCGTGCATAACTCACCTGACAATGTCCAATAATTAAATATTAGCTGAAGGTTATGATTCTGAAGGTGGTTGCTGCTAGCTGTTAAACTGTGATGGATATTAGTCGTTGGATGTATTTATTGAAAATCCAGCCGGAGTAGAAGACTGGCTAATGTTACTCCAAGAGAACGTTTTAGAATTTCATGATGATTTAATGGTGGTGACCATGCATAAAGAACCTGGTGAGGCCCAACAATTAAAAGTTCATTACCTCTATGGTTGTGAAATTCAAGTGTTGACCAAAAGTTAGGTAATACATCCCTGGTGAGATAGTGAATTATAGAATAATTTGAATGTATCTCCAGCCAGAGTTTAAAATTGGCTGAAAACTACCCGAGGGAATGTGGTAGAATCTGATGTCAGCACAAGATAAAGAGCCGATGATTAATACTAAGTGAATGGGCATTACCTTTTGACATGGAGATATGTGCCTAGAATCTTGGCATATTATTCATGCATCCATAACAAAAATTGCACTAATATTCATAAGAACACCATCTCATGTTCACACTTGAGACCTTTCTGTAAACATCGCAAATTTCATATGTGTTTAGCTGCAATTTGCATTGTCAGGTGAGTTACTTTCAGGATAGCCAGCCTCCCAGTTTGAACTGGATTCTCAGTCTGTGAACTGGATATTCCAGCCCCTTTTAGTAGCAATTACCATGGGGATGCAGACTTTACTCGTACATCACTAATAGAGGCGACTCGGGAAGTTGACAAAAGGAAGACTGTTTTAATATACATTTTTTAAAACGGGGAGAATAACGAACATCCACGCAATCGCTCGATCCTCTTACTACATTTAAGAAGGAACTGAGATTTTATAAGCAATATTAGTCATACATGTCTAACCCACGCGTGTACTAACGTCATCCTGCGTGGCAAACTACAAAAACCTATAAGCTTGAGTGATTGGCTGAGAGAACCTCCAAGTATATGATCCATACTAGTTTAAAAAAAGTGTAACTACCTGATTGGTTAATTAACATCAGATGGGGCAACTAAGCCACCCCTAAAAATGACCACTATGAACATCACTAAATACATGACGTCCAATTTGGTTTACACAACTATAGGACCCCTAAATAGTCCTCTACAATTGGTTGGCACTCTACCCTCCTTCAGTACTTTTCCACCTACGTTAGCAGAAAACAGGCTGGCCATCCAGGTGCTGGCGAGGTCGCCTTAACTTTTGCTCCCCACCAAATGGCATAGCAATCTATCATCACCTCATTGGTGTGTCAATTGGGCTTTTGAAGCTCGTCCTGGGTGGTGTTGGCTCTGGGAAACTTAGGGAGTGAGACGCACTCTGCCTCCGTGCGTAGGTGTTCGTTAGGCAAAGTTTGTATGCAGTACCCTTTGGGAACACTACACACAACTATGACTACAGGTGTAAGCAAACCAACCTTTGGTATAAGTGTGTACTACAGTTTTGGTAGCGTTTTGAGCAGCCAGGCTTATCTCAATAGGGGAATTGTGAGCAGGAGTGGAGCTGCACAGATTCAGTTACAGATTCAGTTACAGGTATTCAAATAAACTCTTACACAAACAATTTTTTATCAGTCAGTTATAAAGCCTTCAGAAGGGTGCAATGGACTAGTAACACACATACTTCAGTACTGTGCACTCTTAAAAAGTAAGTAAAAGGCAAGTTATTAGAACACATACAAATAATCATAAGCAGGGCAAATACTTTCAGATAGCTCTTGGAAGTCAATCAATTCAATAGGCTAAGCCAAAGTCAATAGGCGAAAGTCTTGTTGTAGGATGCAGCACTTCAGGTAAGTACATGGAAAAGTATTTGCACAAGTTCTTAGGAGTCTTTGAGAACAAGAATCAAATGTGGGGCCACAAGCTGATTAGACTTGAGTTGCAGAAGATACTAGCACTACGACAGTAAGAGGTACGTTCTTAGGCTAGTTTTACAGTACCTTACAATGAAGAAAAAGATGCAGCTGATGACTTCTGTTCCTGGCAGTTCCTGCAGATCTCGCTGTTCCTGGGCCTCAGTCGTGGGGACAAGAGGGAGGATGTCGGGGGACTCTAGCACTGAGACAGTCAAAAGCTTGCAACTGGCAAACTTCAATTTCAGTGGCTGTTTAGCATTTCAGCTACCGCGCTGGTAAACGCTGGTCCTGGCTGTCAAGTTGGACTGTCCTTGCTTCTGAGATCCCACAATCTGTCGAGGTGATGAGGTTCGGGGGGGTCGTCAGGCTTGGTCAGTCTGACGTTGTGGGAGTCCGGAGAATATTCCAAACGCTTTAGGTTAGCTTACAAGCTACGCACACAATCTGGTTGTCCTCTCCCTGGCTCTAAGGTTTCCTGCCACACTCTGAGGAAATGCAACCAGCTCCGAGATGGGTGTCCAGGTGGCTTACTTGGGAGTTGATTGGTCCTACCAACTCAAAGGGTGAAGTGGTCCTTGCAGGGCTTCTCCGTCGATGCAAACTTGGCAGTTCAGACCTGCAGCAGGGTTTCATTGGGCAAACCAACGGTCCAGGAGTTGCAGCAGCCGTCCTCTTAAAGCTCTTCTGTACCTTCGTTCCAGTGGTCGACTCTGCCTTCCAAGCCAAGAGACTCTCCTTTTATTCAGTTCTATCCCAGCCTAGCTGCCACTCACCCAGCAGGGTGGCTGTCCTTGCCGGACAGTCAGCCAGCCAATTATCAGTGCATTTGCGTCACCAGTTTCGGGCACCTCCCACACTTCCTGCCTACCCCAGAGACACTGGAGCCAGAGGCGGTCTTCACTCCTGAAGCCCGCCAAAGGCGAATGAACAAAGACCAAAGCTGGTTTGGCGCACAGAGAAAATCTCAAAGGACCTTTCCACAAAGAAATGGCGAAAAAAGACCAGACCTGTTGTAACAAAGGACGCTTTGGCGCCATCTTGAAAAACATGGCTCCCGCGATTTAATGGTACCGGAGTTACGAATAGTTTGCGGTCTGGAAAATGGTAGTTCGTTGTAAAACCACTGCCACCAGCCGTGCTGAGAGGAAAGGGTAGCATTTGACTGCTACATGAGTATCTAGACACACAGGATACTAAGTAACCCCTCCAGCATTCTATTGTAAGATAGGGTGTGCAGGGTCTAGGAATTTAAAAGACTTGTAAAGTCAATTTCACTTACTGTCTCTGGGAAACAGTTTGAGGTTGCTGTGTGACACAAAGAAAAGATGATGCCTATGGAGTTGTCTAAAACTCCACAATCGAAGAACACAAGATTTATTCAAAATACATGAGTGGGGGGAAAAAAGGCTCCTACTCTCACCAGATTAAAAAAAAAATCAAGTCCTCAAAATCCAGCAAAGTTGCTGGGGGTCTCTAAGGTGAAGGGGGAATTGGCACATTTTTGAGAATTCTCCCTAACAGTGTGACCATCTCGTTCATCCAACTTCATGCTTCCATGTAACTAGAGACCAAAGAATTGTGCCTTTTCTTGCATGTAATATCTTTTTTTAATAGGCCTCTGACGTCTTCCTATGTTCATGCCCTCTAAACAGGAGTCTTGTTCTTTCACGCGATTTTGTAGCCACTGTCGGTTAACTCCAGTTTGAGACCTTGGCTGCTTTGGCTCGTCCAGCCCTCGCCTTCTGAAATTCACTTGTAATTCAATTTGCTTTTTAACTGTGACATTCTGTAAATGAGGCTTTTTTTTTTGTTGTTGTCCAACCTACTATAATACGTAGTGGAATCATCCATAGTTCTCTCATTCCTATATATGTATACGTTGGCGCTTGCCACAATCTATTCATTATAAGCTTAAGGCTAGCTTCACAATTACTTTGCTGCTTGCGTTTCTTTTGCTTCTGTACATGTGTAAAATAACTTGATATGTTAATCTGTTTCTGTGGCATAAGGTTCACCTTGATCCCAAGATGTCACTTATCCTTGATACTTTCTTGATGCCTTATAGAATGTCTGCATTCTCTGGTCACGGCATCTCCTCTATGTACGTCATCTCCTGCTCCGTGTGACATATAATGGCAATTGTTAGTAATGTTACCATTCATCCTTGCCACTTATAGGCGCTGTTTCTTCGGGGATTTCATTCAAATGGCTATCATATTTTCTTGTATGCAGATATGGATTTCTCAATGGGTACCTTGCCTCCCAGCTTCTTAGGTACTGGCACTTTCACTGGTACTGGACAGAGTCCATACCCTGCTCTTTGTCGATTCAACTGTTCTGTGTATGTCGCATACTCTGGTTTCCAGCATAAAGGTAAAAGGGGCGGGGCGGGGCGGGACGGTTGAGGTTGAGGTGGGGGTGGGGGTGGGGGTGGGAGGGGGTACTTGGCTCGTCCTCTACATCTGGCTGCAAGACAAAGAGCTGCAGAGTTCTGGACTCCTCCCATGCTCGCTCCCTTTAGACCTTCTTGAGCCTGGGTGGGGTTGTCCGGCATCTCCTGCCGAAGTTGTGAATCACACAAAGGAATTTTCCACCCTGTTGGGCAGGGGAAAGACTAATGAGGGACAAGAAGAGGGAAAATAGAAAAATAATGACAACGGTGGAGGGGGGGGGGCAGCCTTTTACTAAGACTGGCGTCTTGTACTGTCTCAGTTGGATGGTTTTATTTTGAGCCCTTAGTAACTGAAAAAATGGCCTAACAAGACCTTGTTGGCAAGTGCCTTGAAACAACCTTATTTGCACACTTGGCTCGTTACAAAACACCTGCTGGCTAAAAATGTCTGTTCCAATACTGGAATCATTGTTATTGCGTAGTATTTTTAGGTATGAGAACTATCTAGGTTTAACATCCTAGAGTCCAGAAAGCTGCTGTGGTTCTTTGTGCCCACTGCATGGAAAGTGTGGGGTAGTTAGGGCCTCGGGGGAGTGGGTGTTTGTAGGTATGTTGCCGTGATCTCACCAGAATTTGGAAGGCACAAAGTCCTCTTTTGGGGTGTAAAAAGGTACTTTTGGAGGGTAAAGGGATTTGACAAAACGAGTGGGGTTGAGCTTGCTGTGAAAGGGCAGATAACTTTTGTAAGGTGCTACCTACATGTGAATCTCTGTAGGCTGTTATGTATGTAGTAACGATGTCTGAGCATGTGTAGATCACTCGGACGGTGAATGGGGTGTCATAACAGATTAATGTTGATTGACTAATGTGCACTTATTGTAACTTGGGCAGTGACTTGTTTTCAGTGTCTAGCAAACTGTTGGTGGTCTAAGATTTCATCAGCCTTTCACAGCCTAATGTTCCTGAAACTGATTTATAGATTTTGTTTTTTTTCCATAACTAAGGGCGCTGCTTTTTTCTTTTTTTCTCAAACCACACAGGAAATTATACAGAATACTAGTTCTAGTTTTGTCAGTTTTCCTTGCTATTAATTTAGTCTAACCACTTTTAGTGACTTTCTTTTTCTGGTCTTTCTTGCCATGCTTTCAGTCCCAGAATGCATTGCTTGGGAACTCTCTGTTGCTCCAGAACCATGCATGGACACAGCTCTTGCAGAACAAGGAAAACCAGGCCCATCTACAAGTGAGTTCTTAGTGGGTACTTTGCACTTGATGTTGGTGTGCTGTGAAACGTTTTGGGCAGGATATGCTATCCATTTAATGGCCATTTGTGGAACCTGACCACTTTATTGATGCAAGTTGCAGAATTGCTCATGGGAAAGATGGGTCACTAATACTGGTCTGATTTATATTGTATTCCACTTGTTTTTTTTAAGTTTCAGGCTAGTTTCCACCTAGCCTGAAATGGGATGGAGTCCAAACTCAGCCCAATTTTTTCTTTCTTTATTGCAGCACTGCAAATGTAACTGGGACGGGGGAGATTTTAGAACTGATTGGGTGGGTACTTTGGGTTTGAAATAACTGGAGATTGTTTTTTAATTTCTCTTGAGCCAACATTTCCTTTATCGTTTCTGTTGTCGTTTTTTATTAAAGTTTTAAAGTATATGGTCCTTGGTAGCCCATAAGACATCTAGGACAGTGGAACTCTTTCACCCCATTATTGCCCAAGTGTACTATCGCCTTATTTGTTTTTGATAGGCTAGTGGTAGTTGTAATTTAGTTTTTGCTTAACTAGTGGTAAAAGCCGACGGGCCCAATGTATCTCTTTGGTATCCATTGAGGGAGTAATGTATTCCTACCCCTGACATTTTTGGTTTCTTGGAAATTCTTGTATAGGGGGACCTATGAAGCAGGCCTGAAATGGCCATTATTCTCGTATGGGTACCTTCGATGCCAGCCAATGTTAGTAGTTCTGACTGGTATAGAGTCCTTGGGCATGCCCTTGCACTAACTATTTGAGTGGTGTTTTTTTTTTTAAAAAAAAAAATTATTTTTAGGGCTGACCTGTTGGCTAGTGTTGGATTCGATTTTCATGTGTATGCTAAATCTCCTTCACTTGTGAGACGCCAGGCACTTTTTTGATGGACTTGTGGATACATTTTCTCAGTTCTTGGGCGAGTAGGAACCTTTTTCCCCACTCACCCTTTTTTTTTTAACTCTTTCCATGGAAGTAATTTCTGACTCGGCCCTACTTTATTTTTGGAATCCTACTTTCCTATAGCTTTTTGGGCATCAACGTTTATTATTGCAGCACACAGCACTTTCTGTGTAGTGTTGCTGGGTAACCATTTTGGGCTTCCATTATTTTTTTCTTGGGTCCTTGTGTGAATAAATTGTCCCAAGTGTAGAAGGATATGTTATCCTTTTTACACTCCCAATTATGGGGTCAGACCCCACCTTTTGTGGAGTTCTGAGGGGATCCACTGTATCCCTTTTCTCATTGCTTCTGTAATATTTCTGTTAGTCACAAGCATACCTATATGGCTAGTGGCGGTGGTTGTGTTTAGCCCATTTTTGTGTCATGTCTACTCGCAGGCTGTCCACCTAGCAGCTGTAATGTACAGACGGGTCATCCATCTAGAATGATGACAGTAGTATTTGTTTTGCCATTTTTTAGTGTGCTCGTAATTTCTTGGCCCTTCTGTTGTCCTGGAAGGCGGGGGGGTGGCGGGGGCACGGGCGGTTCTGGTTTGATTTATCTTTGGAGTATCGGCGGGCTACACAAAGGGTTCCCGCCAGAGTCTAGCTAGGAAATGAGGGAGAGAGGGAGGAGTCATGCCTGTCTGGAACCAGTCCTCTCCCCCCCCCCCCCCCAGTTTGAATGCAGCAGATGTGCTAATTGGCTGGGTTCATGGATAAATTGCCTGGCTCTGGAAGCTGAAGGTAAGTCTAACACTGGAGCTGAATCCCATGAGGAAGAGATGACTCTAGCTGATACCAGCGACTGGAGATGCCTGCTGTGTAACTGCTACATGTGCTGTCCACTTCTTCCATTCTGCAGAGTGTTGGGTAAGAATTGATGTAGTGCATTCTCAGTGTTGCTACACTTATCTGCTAGTATTAAGTAACCCACCTTTTTGGTTCCTACCGTTAATAATACATTATCATAACACATAAGAACGGTATTGGAGAACACAGTTCAAAAGTAGATAAGTAAATCCTCTTGTGAGTTTTTGGTGAAACTGTCTGTCCCTAAAAAGGACACCTTGTCCCTACCCCACGGAGTCTCTCCCTAGGAGACTGATGATGCACCGCCTATCTAAAAGGATAGCCGAAAGAAATCTCCCTATCCAACATATGGTCATCGAAATGCCTTACAAAGACCCATCACCAGATGTCTTTTTCCGAGTGTCATGGGCTTATCCTCTCATCTGGAATTTCTCACAGTACAGCAGCCAGCACTTGCACTCTTCTGTTGTCCCATGTAGGAAACCTGATATTTTATAGTATTGTATGTATGTTGGATAGGGAGATAGGCGGTACACCAGCTGTCTCCTATGGAGTCTCATTTGGGTAGGGACATGGTGTCCTTTTTCTTAAACCAAGTTTATTTTTGGATCCAAGGCATACAGGTAAATTCAACATAACATTTGCCATCAGTTATTATTTAGGTTCTGCGTCTTACTTGTGTTCATACCCTAAAGTTTCTAGAAGTTCGCTTTTGCCTTCAAAGATTTTCAGTTTTCAATTTGTCCCCCCCACCTTCCCCTTCCCTCATCTCCCCCCCCCCCCGCCCCACAAACTTCTCCCCCACAACTTTTACCCTATAGAGTTCAGTAGATTTAGGATCTTATCCTGACATTTGAGTCCCGGCGTCTTTACGTCTGGTCGGTCTCAGATGACATGCGTGTTCCGGAGTAGGTGGGGTTTGAAGAATTGGGCTTCTCTGTGCCGCACCTGTTCATGGAATGGGTTCCAGATAGTTAAGAACTTTAGATATTTTCCGGAGCACATATCTTCTCCATAGCCATTACTCCCCAGACCTGATCCACCACCATACTGAGGTCTGGCCCCCTTTGTTTTTCCAGTTTTGTGCAAGGGTCATTCTTGCTGCTGATAACGGGTGAGTAATGAGCATAGCTGTCGTTCCTGACATTGCGTATTTACCTTCTATGGGGCCTCCTAAGAGAATTGTTTTCGGCGATCTCGGCAATTCAACCCCAGAAATGTCCTTTGTGGCTTAGTATTTCATTCCAGTAGGCCACGGCTTTGGGGCATGTCCACCACATATGGAATAGGTCTCCCTTCTCACTGCAGTTCCTCCAGCAGTTCGAGTATGACTTTGTGATTTTATGAATGCGGTTCAGGGACATATACCATCTGAGGCATAGTTTGTAAGCTGATTCTTTTATCCTAGTGCATCTGGAGGTGCCGTGTGCACGTACCCATATTTGGTTCCATTCCTCCTGTTAGCGGCTCTTGCATGTCTTTCCCAGTTCATTTTGTATGTGAGATTGTCAGTCGGTTGATCGTTGGAGAGCAGTCTGTAGAATTTGGTGACCCCCTTCGCTGTGTTGCCTTCCTGCTGAGTTCTAGGCCTGATGGCATTCTCGTGTCCGCTCTCTTCACCGTTGGGTGGGTTATCATTGCCTTATTTGTGCGTGTCTATAGCGCTCATTTTCTCCTATATTGAATTTCTGCTGACAGTCTGTGAAGAGTAATGAAGAGCCGTCTTTGTACATGTCTTTCAGGCACATAGTCTCGGCCCCTGATCATCCTGCCCAATACTTTTGTTGAAGACCCGGTGTGATATCTGGGTTGCGCATCAGCAGCGTATATGGGCCCATTCCGCTCGGTATGTGTTTCTTTTTTCGGGCTTTGTCCCAGCTTTGCAGGGACCATTTGGTCATTTCTAATGGTGCGCCCCTGCTCTCTAGATTTATTATTATGGGGGGCTAATGAGGCTGATTGTTCGATTCTACACCATCCCTTATGGGTCTCTGGTTTTGCCCACCACAGAATTGGTGCTAGTTGTGCTGCTAAGATGTACCTGTCCATTTCTGGACCTCCCAGGCCGCCCAGGAGCAGGGACGCATTAGGATTCGTTTCAGGATACTGGGTTTCTTACCGTGCCATATAAATTTAAATATTGCGTTTTGTAACTCTCGGATTTTGGCTGGCGGTATAGGGTGTCTTTTTAGGGACACTGTATGTGTTTCACCAAATTCAGAAGAGGATGGACTTATCTACTTTTTGAATTGTGTTCTCCAATACTGTTATGTGCTACGAGCGTGACTGAGCAGCTAGGCCTAGCTCAAGAGGTGTAAATGAGAGCTGTAGAGCTGTAGCAGTGAAATTCGCATATATACAAGTAAGCAAGTAACACTTAAACTCAAGGTTTCAGATATGTAACAATCAAATATAATTTTAAATACTTTTTCCAGAATCAGCATAAGTTAGTTGACTCTTGATTTCTGCACACTTCTACACCCAGAGGTGACTTCATTCACAAGGACAGTAATGGCATTTATATATCACTAGTTATACTTTGCAGATTTTGAGTTTGCATAAGGGAAAGATTAAACAGGTTCTCAGGGAATGTTAAAGGACATTTGTACCATGCACTATCGCCACTGGAGTGGTCCCCTGGCGGCTCTGAAAAGGGGAAAGGGAGGGCGAGTTAGTGGGAGGAAGCTGGAAAAGTGCAAGAGAACAGTGGTGTGCTGTAGGCAGCCTCAGCTCAGGTGGTCCATTGGCTGGGCCTGGGGTGTTAAAGGAGAGTATACTTCAATCCAAGATGCCTTGGCCATTAAAACTAAACTATTACAAAACAAAATTATCTCCAAAAGAAACCTCTTGGCTGACAAACACTCCACGGCCAACCAGATCTCCACGATTATAGAAAATACCGCCCCCCTCTTCAACTTCACACCAGTCTCTCATGATACAGTACTTAATACTATAGCGAAACTTAAAGCGTCCAACTGCAAAGGAGATAACTTTCCAGCACACCTAATTAAACTCTGTGCCCCCACTCTCACGCCTATAATCACTAACTTTGTAAACACCTCCTTCTCCACAAATCAGGTCCCAGTCAGCATTAAAGTGGCTTGGGTCACCCCTCTACTAAAAAAGCCCACACTAGACCCACTAGTGCCCACAAACTACTGGCCCATAACGACTGTCCCATTCTTACTTAAAATCATTGATAAAATAGCCTACAACCAACTTCAAACTCACCTAGAACAAAATAACCTGCTAGGAGCCAGACAATCAGGCTTTAGGCCTAATCACAGTACTGAGACAGCCCTCCTGGATCTTAAAATCCAAATACTGTATTAGAGATTCAGGCAAACTAGCCACACTACTGCTACTGGACCTATCAGCAGCATTCGACTTGGTAGATCATGACAAACTATGCAACACTCTAAAAAAAAAATATATTTTAATCTTTCCAACAACGCCACACACTGGATCAAATCCTTTCTCACTGACCGTACATCCAGAGTTGCCATTGGAAACTTTGCAGCGGACCCCATAATAGTACCCATTGGAGTCCCCCAGGGATCCTGCCTCTCCCCCACCCTCTATAATGCATATACTAAACTTGTATTCTCAGCCTTAGACGATATTGGGGTCATTTACACCAATTTCGCAGATGACACACAGATCCTCATCCCCATTACAGGCAACTACACCCAAGACACCCTCACCATTAATAACGTTTACTCCATAATCCAAAACTGGATGGCCCTGAACAGTCTCTGCCTAAAGGATGAGAAAACGGAGGTCCTCATGGTGGGTTCCCAAAAAAGAATAAGCACCCTCCACCCGGACTACTCTCACATTAATATCGATGGTACCCGGATCCCAGTACTTAAACAAGTCAAAATGTTAGGTGTCTACATTGATGCCAACCTGTCCATGCATAAACCAATAGCAGCCCTTTCCTCGTCCACAGCCTACACAGCAAAACCTATTGCACTCAGTCGCCAATTTCTCACCCCTGTAAATTGCATCACCCTGGCTAGAGCCCTAATCCTAACAAAACTAGATTACTGTAACGTCCTCTTCCTAGGAACTTCCAAAACCAATTTAAACAACATCCAATTACTACAGAATAAAGCCCTCAGAGCGGCTTTAGGGATAAAGAAATCTGAACATATATCCAGCACTAGAAGAGAAAACCACTGGCTGCCAATTGAAGCAAGGATCATATTCCAAACCCTTAGTATCGTCTACAAATGTACCACCAACAAAGCGCCCAGCTACCTCAACAACTCCATTAAAAAAAGTCATGTAAGTCGCTGAGACCTAATAATCTGGCCCTCTTAGAAGTTCCTCAGTACAAATACAGCAGAGCAGGAGGAAGTAGTTTCAAAGTTCTAGCCCCTTCGCACTGGAACGCACTACCTCCGAGTATCAAAAATGAGGATTCCTTACGAAAATTCAAAAAAGCATTGAAAACCTGGTTATTCAGTAAATATTAACCGCTCAAGCCCTACCCTCCCATGACCAACTAAACTGCTTAGGGCAGCCGCTGTACTGCAAATAAGGCTGAAACAAAATGGCAAGGGCTAACTGACCAATTGGAATCTGGTATATGACTACATGATATCTTGTAACCTATGTATAAAGAAAAATGTATTCTTTGTAATGTAACTGCAACATTGTAATAATGAGTTTAACTCTCCTGTATCTTTTGCCGTGATACCCTAGGGTCTGGGTGAGTAACAAATGTAATAAATAAAATAATCTTCCAATGAAGTCTAGACCAGCCTTTCCCAGCAATAAGTCTAAAACAAGTTACCACCAATGAGGGACAAAAATCAAAGTCAGTGGACTAGAGTCTTCAGCCAGTACCGCCAAAGTCGATTGGAGCAGTCACTTCTTGGAGAAAGTCTTTTACAAAGTTTGGTATATAAAATCTAAAGTAATGCAATGCCCAACTGAGAAGAACACAGCTAAAACGCCACTGGGGTAAGTACCCCAAATCTAAACAGTATCTCTGTTCAGAAGATTGGTCTGGCTGGAAGGACTGCCAGCCACTCGGGACTAGTTGTATTCAGGCATTCCTAGAGACAAAGGACAGGGGAGTTTCGGGATCCTCCCTCACATCCTGCCTTTCCAAACCCACTGGAGCCAGAGGCAGGCTTCAGGCTGAAACCCCGAAAGGCAAATCAAACTAAGGGCTCCTTGCTGGGAATGGCATGTCTAGATCTCATTTGAAGATTTGTGTTCTCACCTAAACTGAGAACCTGTTTAGCCTTGTTCCTTCCTTAAACCTTTCCTTTCTGCAACCTCAATCTGCAAAGTGTGTTCAGTGTGATGGATAAATGTTGTTACGGTCCTTGTGAATGAAGTCCCCTCAAGGTGTAGGAAGTGTGTAAAAAGCATCTCTAAAGAGTATCCACTAACTTGTGCTGATCCTGAAAAGTATAAAGTATATTTACCTTGTTACACAAATTGCCTTTTTAACAAATGCTTACCTGTTCACAAAATAATTATAAAAACCTAAGTGTTACTTGGTTGGCTGTATTTACAAATTCCATTGTTACAGCTCCCATTTACCCCTCTTGAGATAGGCCTGGCTGCTCAGGCACACTACCAACTTGTCGTACAGACCTATACCAAAAGGTGGGTTACCTAATACCAAGCAGATACTTGTTGTGTAGGCTCAATGTTACTACACCAATTCTTACCTAACCAGGCCCAAGGCTGGAACGCATATAGGTAGCCTTTTGTGAAGGCCCTGAACACATTAACTACGAAGCGAATACTTATTTCAGAAGATATAGTCAGGAACTTTGTCTTCAACTGAAACGTATCCTTTCCTGACCTAACTACAGCTAGCACCTAGACCAAAAGGGTCCATCTTCTGCCTCTGAGAAAACTAAACTCATGCTATAGACTAGGGAAGGACTTTATAAGGATTCTGCCCTGAAAGCATACTTGCTAAAGAAGTTAATGGGGTAACTGTATCTTTTTGAAAAGCAGTTAGAAAGTGTAATTTGTTTTGCTAACTTTGAATGGTCCCTCCCCACGTCTGAAAAGTAATCCGTATTGGTACTATTTTTTTTTTAGTATTAACTGAATGGGTGTAAAAGCTCACCAAGAAGGTTTACCTGCCTTGAAATACATTGTCTTAGTGTACCAATGGGGTTTGCTTTCCCTGCTTTGATTTATACAGGGCTAAAACGGACTTGGAGTTGATACTTAGCCATGAGTTGCTGGTAGCCCCTCTTAAAAGTATATAGGACTTAGATAGCTGCTACTCATCTAAACTTGTAACCATGGCTTGTGCTACACTGAGTTGCTTTGGTGCTATTCTAAAATGGTTTAATAAAGTTCTTATCTTAGAAACTATTTTCTGATGCTTGTTAATCTGCTTAGAATGACATGCTGTGAAGTCAGACATCCAGTGGTCACCGCAGAGTATTAATCTTGTCTTGCGAGAATCAAAAGGGGACGTCGACATGGACGTGACTGTAAAGCCACCCCCAACGTGACGTGTAGTGTACCCAAAATCCCTCAAGCGTCAAAGTCCCACAGATTGGTTTTTTCCACCCAGCATACTGGTCGTACAGAGACATTAATTGTCCCATTGACCTTTGGTCGAAAATATTACATTATTTTTTAAGTTCACCCTGACCGTCCTTCCTATCGACGGCTGTTCCAGATCTCTGCCGAAACGTCCAGACCTTTGCCGGATGGTGATCCAGTCAGCGTTGCCGACCACGTGGCCGGGCCAGCCGGCCTACACAGTAGGAGGGTGGGGTCGGGTTGGACATTTCTTCAAAATCTGAGAATGGCTTTCACTTTCCTTTCTTTCTTCTTTGGTGTTCGTCACTTTCCCTATCCTCAGATACGGAGAGGACTCCATTTAGGTTTTGCCCCATTTGCATGGGCAAATTTCCTTGGAGAGATGAGCATAAACGGTGTAACCGTTGTTTGCCCCTCGATCAAGATGAAAAAGGTTGTGCAGCTTGCAAGCTCCTCCATCCGAAGACCTTGAAGGAGCACCGTGTCAAGCGGTGGACGGCCAACGCCATGTCTAAGGCCGAGTCAAGTTTTCCCGCTGCCGCAACAGTCGAGTGCGACGAAGGCATCAAGGACGAGGGGGCCTCTGACTCTGAGGTTGTTGACCTTTCGGCGGAGTGCTACCGCTACGTGTCTGTCCCTGGCCCCGCCAGGCACGGCTCAGGCACTGCTATGGGGACTGTACACCCCGGCGACAAAGACTAACACTTTCAACTCACTAAACACACAAACCCCGGCCAGTTTTCAATGAAGTCGAAGCAGTCCACAGCGCCAACGGGCACACTAAGGTTCGGCCGTGCACGCTGACCGTCTGGATCAGCAATCCTCCCCGCAGATGCGCCTAGCGACCGGGCACTCGAAAGTTAAGGCGCTCCCCCCAATATTAAAATAAATCAGAGATGCATCGTAAGAAGGCGTCCGGCAACAAGGCCCTGCTTCCGCCGAAGGCTGTACAACCACAGGCCCAGGCTGCGTATCTTCCTACTGCGGGTGACGTTACCGAAAGCATTGCGAGAATTGTTTTGGCGGACGCTCAGAAGCGTCAGTCAAGGGATCCGGCAATGACCATGGGAAAGCCCAAGGATTCCTCCAAATCCAAAGATAGGCTGAAGGAAATACCGGAAACCGCCGTGAAGACTAAGGAGAAGCACAGGGGCACGCAAATCTGTCGGTCCCCCGGGACGAGTTTTCAGAAGGCGAAGAAGGTATTCCTTCGCCGTTGAGACACAAATCTCAACGTTTAGCATCAGAGGATGGCTGTCAAGAGCCCTTTCCACCTCTAGACCCCTCCTAGGTCTTCTGTTTGGACTAGGAAAACATTTGCAAATTGTATGGAGAGGCTTGATGGGTTTGGAACCCTCTCAGAGCAATCCACCCCTAAAAGACCACAGGAAGAAGCCCTTTTGAACCCTGTGGCTAAATTTCCAAGACGAGGATGTGTACAATTACAACCTCCCTGAGGAGGAGGTTCCTGCAGCCATTCATGACGATCACTTGATTGACTTGGTGGACATGTAGGACCCTGTAGAGGGGTGGGAAGAAAACCCGGATATGGGTGACCCTCAGCCTTGGCAGTCCCCAAATCCTTCTCCAGATCCTGATGCCTTGTGTTTGGATTCCCCACAGACCACTCCCACTAGACAGCCCTCTCCCGTGGACGATCAAATGACGTTTAACGCCATGTTGCGCAAAGCGGCATAACATTTCAAGATCGCCACCAATGAAGCTGTTCCTGAGGCTGACTTTGTGGAGGACATTCTTAAAGAGAAACCACCGGCCAGCCCGCTATTCCTCATAACTCAATTAGAGTGTCTGGCTCCCTCGTTATCAACACCTGCACTCACAAGAGCAGTTAATCCAAGGATTGGAAAGCTATTTCGGCTTCCCCCTCTGATCCCCTTTATATCAGGTCACTCCACCCTAGACTCACTGGTGGTGACCACAAGAAAAAGGGCAGGGGTACCCCTGTCAACCGGGCATGCACCCCCCTGACAAAGTGTAAAAGACTCTACGCCCTAGGGAAGAGGGTCACAGCTGCAGCAGCCTTTTCTACGTGCATTGCTAACAATACTACCTTGTTAGCCAGCTACGTGGACGCTCAATGGGCCATGTTACAGGAAGGCCTGCAGGAGGTTCCTGAACCGTTACGCACTCGTCATCTCTACACGGTAACGGAGGGCAGACAAACCAAAGTATACTCAAGAACACTTTGAATTCCGCTGAGACAGTGGGTCGATCGTTGTCTGAGGGCACCCTCCTAAAGACATGTGGCTAAGAAATTCTGGGTTCAAGCCAGAAACACATGCGTCACTTATTAATAAACCCTTGGAAGAATCCAACCTATTTGGAAGATCGGTCGACTAAGGTCTCGAGACCGCAAAGGAGCACGACATCCTGAAAACGCTAGATCAAATCACACAAGCCCTCCACAAGGCGAGGAACTGGGTCCAGACACCTTTTTTGTGGCCAATGCTTACCTCAAAACTAATACACCTTGGGAAACAATTGGTCTTCTCCACAAGGAACCAGCGGATACACCACCCTGTATCCCCAAAGGGGGTCGGCGTTGTGGGAAAGGTAGGGGCCGTAACTCTACCCCCCCGGAGGCACCCCGGCCTCCAGTTCAAAATGAAGATCCGGTTCCCCTCCCATGCCTCCCTGATCGGGGGCCGGCTAACATCATTCCTTCAGTCATGGGAGGGGATAACTACAGGCCAGTGAGTGCTAAAGAACGTGGCACACAGGTACTGTATAGAGTTCGGCCGGTCCCCAACATTCAGACCTCCGCACGCAAGACTGACGCCAGACCATATGCGTATCCTTCAGGAAGTCGAGACACTACGAGAAAAGGAAGCCATAGAGGTCGTTCCTCTTTCATAGGTAAACCAAGGTATTTATTCAGTGTACTTCCTTGTACCCAAAAAGGATCTCACCATGCACCCTGTATTAGATCTGCGCCCAGCGACCAGATCTGTTAAGCCACAAGTTCTGCATGGTCACTCTGCAGGAAGCATTTCCCCTGCTCTCAAAGGGGATTACATGGCAACACTGGACATGAAAGATGCATACTTTCTTATTTCAATGTTGCCGGCGCACAGAAAATACCTCAGATTCATGATACAAGACAAACGCTATCAATTCAAGGTGCTACCTTTGGGCATAGCCTCCGCACCAAGGGTATTTACAAAGGTACTAGCGGTGGCAGTAGCAAACTTGTGCAGGCACTCCATCCCGGTTTATCCTTACCTCGACGATTGGCTGAGAACAGTGGACTCTTACGAAACCTGTCTGTCAAATATCCAAAGAATAGATCTTTTATTCGGTCTGGGATTCTCCATCGAGAAGAAATGTAGCCTAGACCCCAGTCAGGTCAAGCAGTTCCTAGGGGCTCTAATTGGAACAAAGGACGGCCTTGTCTTCCCCTCCAACGAGAGGGTCCAAAACATGCTGTTTCAAATCCCTCAATATGTAGCCAGTCAAGAGGTGACGGTACGCAAGGCTATGCGACTGTTAGGAATGATGGCGTCATGTATGTATTTGGTTCCTCACACGCGCTTGCTTCCAATGTAGGAGTGGCTCAACAGCCAGTGGTGTCAAGCCAGCGGACAATGGGACGATCCAGTGGTTGTCTCGCCAGCCCTCGTTCTCTCGCTACGGTGTAGTCGAGGGAGAACCTCTCGAAAGGGAGGCCACTCACTACTACAGATGCATTTCTCACAGGGTAGGGCACTCACCTGCTTCAACACAGCGCACAGAGTTTGGTCGTCGGACATAGCATCCAACCACATAAACCCGTTGGCACTGTTAGCGGTATTCAAAGCACTGAAAGCTTTTCAAACTCAACTGCAGGGAAAGACCGTCATGATCCTCAGACAGCACCACGGCATTGTACGATCTGTACAAACAAGGGGGCAGTCACTCGCCAGGGCTGTCCAAACTGTCCCAGAACAATTGGAAGTGGGCTCTCAAACAGTACATGTTTCTGCTGTCTCAACATGTTCCAGGGGAACTCAGTCTTCTGGTAGACGTTCTCAGCAGAGATTTCCCACTACCAATAGAGTACAAATGGTGGTTACACAAAGTCATCATCTCCATTTTCTTTCCAGAAATCGACTTGTTAGCAACTCTGGAGAATGATCAATGCCAAGATTACGCCTCCAGGTACCCCCAAAACTGTGGCGAGGGGAACAGACTGGATAACATGGTCAAGGAAATTTGTTTACGCCGCCCACCCCTCCTTCTCAACAAGATAGTGCACAAGATGCACCAGGAACCAGTCGCAATGATATTTGTGGCCCCATGTGTGCCCACCAACCCTGGTTCGCTTATCTGATGTCTCTATCGCCTCCAATGACTGCCTTGCCCGTACAACATGTCGCAAGACAAATGGGAGACACTTCACCCATGCTCGCAGGCATTGAACTTGGCGGCCTGGCTCTTGAAGTCAGGAGTTTTGGCACCTACAACTCCCTCAGGAGTATGGACAAACTCGGGGAGGCACTCGGTATTGCTAGTCCAGTAAGTGGAAGCGTTTTGTCAACTGCAACAGAGCATCAACCCCATTGACTGCTCTCCTACACATCGTTTTGTTCCGGAGTCATTTACTTGACTCAGGCCTGGCCTTTAACTCTCTAAAGATTCACTTACCTGCTCCTTCAGCCTACACTACATCACAACAGAAGGTGTTGTGGTGGAAGATACCAGTTATTAAGGCTTTCATGGAAGGAGTAAAGAGAATTCACCCTCCCATTTCTAACCCATCTCCCGGATGGGACCTGAACGTGGTGTTGGCTAGACTTATGAAGTCTCCCTTTGAGCCCAAGCATAGAGCAAGTCTCAAAGATCTCACCTACAAGACAGCCTTTTTAATAGCTATTACTTCCATTAGGAGAGTAAGTGAACTAAAAGCGCTCTGTTCTAGACCCTTTTTAACAGTTCAGAGATGGTGGTTCTGCGCACTCACCCTAGGTTTGAGTTTAAATTCTTTTCAAAGTTCCATGTGAACCAATCCATAGAACTACCAACGTTCTTTCAGAACCCCTCAAACCTGGGAGAAAGAAGCCTGCACACACTTGATGTACGCAGAACAGTCATGTTTTACATGGAAAGACCTCGACCAGTAAGAAAACAAATCAGTTTTTCGTTGCAGTGGCAGCAGGTAGAGAAGGTGATCCGGTCTCAATCTACTATCTCTAGATGGATTGTCAAATGCATCACTCCGTTTCTCTCGTTAAGAGAGAACTGCCCTTCAAGCCAAGAGCTCATTCTACTCTAGTCAATGGGGCTTCCATAGCATTCATTGCAATTGTTCCCCCTAGAGTCCATTTGCAAAGCGGCAACCTGGAGTTCTGTACACACCTTTACAGGGGACAAGCGGTACCAGGACATCTTTTCACTACTGTTCCTTCTCACATCCCACTCCCAACTCTGGGTACTGCTCGCTTGTCTATGCACAGCATGTGATTCTAAGCAGATTAACAAGCATCAGAAGACATGCATTACTTACTGAAAAAGCATTTCTGATGATTGGATCTGCTTAGATTCACATGCACCCACCCTTCCTCCCCGCTCTGATGGAAGGAACATAGACTTCTTTCTAGTTTCTCTTTAATGTACTCACGTTGGTCATAGGCACCCTCATGGCAGAAAAAATACAATTGGAGGGACCTCGACGCGTGAGTGATTTTGGGTACACTACACTTCACGTTGGGGATAGTGTTGGTCACACCCATGTCGACGTCCCCTTCTGATTCTCGAAAGACAAGATGCAATACTCTGTGGTGACCACTGGATGTCGGACTATATGCATAGCAAGAGTCATGTCCCTGTCGCTCTGCATAAGAACGACAAAGGGAAGTCTCAGACTAAATCTTGGCAGCCAAACTTAAAGCCGGCATCACATCGAGCATTCCCGATGCAATGAAAAATCGTAGAGCTTTGACGAGTCGAGAACAGAGTCCAAATGTGGTTCAGTTGAAGCACAAGGCGCTGGAGACGTTGACACCAAAATCAAGATCGACACTGGCTAAAAGGGCACCAGTTTTGAAGCAGTGTCTTTGATTGTAAGGCAGAGTCGACCACTGGACGAAGGAACCAAAGAAGATCTTGAAGACAACCATTGCAGCACGGTTTTCCTGGTGAAACCCTGCTGCTGTGCCTACTTGCCATTTTCTAATCGACAGAAGCCCCTGCAAGGACGACCTCTTCTCCCTTTGATTTGGTGGGACCAATCGACTCAACAGTAAGCCACCTGGATACTCACCTCAGAGCTGGTTGAATGCAGGAAACCGTAGAACCAGGGAGACACCAGTTTGTGTGCTTGACTTACAGCCACCGGAATCAAAGTTTTGCCAGTTGCAAGCTGCTTTGCCCTTCCCAGTGAAAGAGTCCCTCTTTGTCCTCCCTCTTGTCCCCACGACTGAGGCCCAGGAACAGCGAGATCTGCAAGAGCTGCCAGGAACAGAAGTCATCAGCTGCCTCTTTCTTCATTTGTAAGGTACTGTAAAATCAGACTGAGATTACTTGCCTCACGTTGAAAGTGCTTGAAACTTTCAAAACACACAGGCCTAATCGGCTTGTGACCCAACATTCTTCTGGCTACAAACTACTCCTAAGAACTTGTGCAGAGACTTTTCCATTTAACCACCAGAACTGCTTTATCTTATCCAAGACTTTAGCCCATTGACTTTGGCCTAGACTATTGAATTAACTATTCTGGTGAACTCTAAATATTTGCACTGTCTAAAAGTATATTTGTAACTTTTTTTTTTTATTTGCTTCTATCAATTCAATGATTTTGCAAAAGCGAAATGATCAGATCTTTCCATGTTTCTTTTGTTCTTTCTTCCCAAGCTTAGTTCAACTTGAAGTTAGAAGTTTGGACTTTGAAGTTTCACTCTAGGACTAAGTCTGAGTGGGTTTCACATTCAGTTTGAGACTTTCGGTAAACTGGGAATGGCTTCGTCTGGCCCCTCTGATTTGCGTAAACAAGTCTCTAGGGCGTTCTTTAGTATTTTGGCAGTTGCCAGGGTCCAAGTTGTCCTCGATCCGCTCATCAGTAGATTCCACCAGACCTTTTCTTCATACAAGGAGTCGGGGTCGATCAGCGGTCTCAGGTAAGCGCTTCTCCACTTTATTGTTTTGGGGCAATGCAGAAGGTGTTTTGTTTCTGGCTCTCGCTCTGATCCACACAATCGGCAGAGGTTTGTTTGCGATTGACCTCTGATAGCCCTTATTTCGTTTGTCGGAAGTAAGTTCATTGTCCACCCTTTACACCATGCACGGTTGGTCATCTTAACACTTTGTGACTGTGGAGAAAGGGCATTGTGGCGAGTGACTTGCAATGTAATGTTTGCTCGAGTTGCAATACTCTGGACTGCCCTAAATGCTTTATACTTGGTGTTTGTTGGGCAGTTTCCTCAGGTTCCCTCTAGTGGCCAGCAGGGCTTTTCTCATCGTTGGCTCAATCTCACATGCTTATAAGGATATTCTTTGACTATGCCTCTTAAAGATTCTATTGTCTTTACAGAAACCAGGCATTCTGGGAGACTCTCCTGTTGGCCCCTTGCAGCACAATGCCATGGGGCTGCCCACTCCACCACCTTCTCAGCCTGGAATGAAACTCATTGGAGACATGGCGACAGGTGACACCTTTTTTATTTATTTTTGATTTTTGTTCCTGATTTCTTTGACAGTTTTTCCACAATGTATTGTACAAAAGTTGGTGGTAACTTATTCTTTAAAGCAGTTTGTGCCACATTCCAAATCATATTATTTGTATCTTGAGCGTCTGTCTCTTAATGTATGTTATCCCTGCTAGTAAGAAGTGGACTGTTTATAGTATAAGAAACCTGAGGCCATCGACACATTTACTCCCCCCTAGGTCCTCTTCTCAGGTGGGCAGGGAAAGGCGTTCACTTTTAGATACTGACCCTAGGGGTGGAGGAGCGAGGGTGGATTACCTGGGTGGAGGTTACTTGGGGATGAGATGTTGTCAGGCGAGACGCGGTAACCCACGTTTCCAATTGAGGAGCCCTCTAACCCAGAGGCAGTTAAGGGATAGTGCTACCCCCTATGCCACTGATCTAGGAAAGGCCAGGACATATCACCAATCTAGAAGCACCAGAAAGACGGTAAAGAAAATAAGGTTCACGGGTGAGGTAGGTGAGACATGGTATCCCCCCTTTATTGAAAGCCAACTTGGCTTTTATGAGCTATTGTGAAACATCTACTAATTTTCCCACAATTTGACAGTACTGGGATGAGGCAGAGGCGAATGGGAGTAGTGAACACTAGTCACTAATTTCATCACCTTGGTACTGAGACAAGGAAGATGCCTGCAGAGTGCTGTGAAGGTCAGGCATGTCCCTCTAAATAAGACGTCCAATTCAGAACCATCACCTTCAGTCTATTGAGGTGTTGCCAGTGTATGAGAGAGTACATTTGAAGCCGAGAAGGTGGTGTGGTGCGAATGAAAGCTGTGGCAGACCGTAGCTGAGGCAGTAGACTCGGAGACCACGACCCGTGTGCAGGTGGAGTGAGATCTAGAGATTGGTCTACGAGAGAGGGATCTTTGATGCAGAGGTCGCGCAGCGGGAAATGGTGCCGGTAGGCCCATTTCCACGCAAATAAAGACTTATAATTGCTTGTCGGCTCCGGGTGTTTGTCGAACACGGGAATGTACTAGGGACGAGTGTCCTTTAGGAGCAGTTGGAGTCACAGGAGGCTGGGCAGTTACCTGGCGTATTAACCAAGAAGACCGCGTTGGGAATGGAAGAGAGCAGAAGAACCAGTGAGCTTCTTTAAGAAGGGAAAGCCTGGGGTCGCACTGTACGCATTTGTTGGTTCAGAATAACATTGTAGCAAGTGCATTTTTGTGAACAAAGTCCTTTTCATGGTTGAGCCAATCCTTCAATTAAGCAAACTAATGTGATAAAGTACAAAGTATCTATGCCTTAATGAACCAGTTAACATACTTGGAAAGTGAAAGACACGTTAAGAACTTGGTTTTCCCTACGGTAGTGAGTTTCTGTGTATCGGAAGCTAAATGAAAGTGAACAGCCTAGAAGAGTGACAGAGGGGCTAAAACAACTTTACCAAAGCCAATAGACAATTATGAAAAGGATTAAAAAAAGGAACAAGTACTGCCAAAGAAAAGAGGGAAAGCAAATAATGTTGATAGAAGCTGTTGTACACATGAACTGTCAAAGGTAGAGTGTACAGAATTGTTGACTAAACCTGAATGAGGAAACACTGGCAGGAGCCAAGAGAATGTTAAAGTGCACCATGTGAATGACAAACACAAAAGCGCAATAGAAAAGTGGGCATGAGTAAAACCATTGCAAAGGGAATCTTCTGAATGGATGCAGTGCAGCAAGGCCAAAGAATGGCAGTAGGTGTGTAACCTGTTATGGCAAAGCCAAGAGGTCGACAAATAAGAGCCAAGTGAGTATCACTTTGTATACACAAGTACAGAAGAACCTGTGTGGGCTGTAGAGCCTAGGAATCCTGGCACTGTAGGCGAGCTGGTGATTAAATCCCAAAGGAGGGCCAGGTTGACTTAAAGTTGGATTGAACCTTTCAAGACTGTTGAAGTCTTGTGGAAAGGAACCCTAAAATGTGAGGACCTGCTTTTAACTTGAGAAAGGTAATTTGGAGACTTTTGTGGAACTTCCATGAACTTTGGTAAGGGTAGCTGAGAAGGAAGCTAGGAGCTGAAATATCAGAACTTTGTGTTCATCACAATTTCTTTGATTGTTGACGTCACTACTATTTGGCTTTGGTTGTGAGGGCAAGCATAAGATTTGGACACACTTAAGTTTAACTCGGACTCTGACATTCCTTTTGTTTTGTTCAGGTAGGGAAATCCGACTTTAGTATAGGGCAAGATGGGCCTTCTACCATCCTGATATTTTAAAATTGTTAATTTATAACGTGCTTAATACCAAGAGTGGTTTCAATTGTGGGATCAGGATTTGAACCTGTGTTGCGCTGCGTTGTCTTGCTTCCAAGACAAACTCGTTGCCCCTGAGCTATCCTTCCTCCCCTGACATTTTCCCCTGAGCTTTCCTACCATCTCGACATTTGATATAATGAACAGTTTTGTTTTGAAATTTGAATTTGTCTTTTGCTTCATGTTGCCTTAACAAGTTTGTGGATACACTCTACATATAGCCTGTTGGGCAAGATTGTATGCAGTATCCTTTGGGTGCACTACAATAACCTTGACCTCCTGGCAATAGGGACCCAACCTTTGGTATAAGTTTGAACTACACAGGTTGGTAATGTGGCTGAGCAGCCATGCTTCTCAAGACGGGTCAATGTGAGAAGTAATGTTGTGACAGTTTCACAGTACAGTTATTCAAATAAACCTATACAAGGTTTCTTGATAAAACAATTATTAATTTATTTCAGTCAGTTGTATAAGCCGCCTTCAAAAGGGAGCAATATATGTAATGCGTCCTACACACTCGTGACTAAAATAGCTAGGACACTGTGGACATTGATTTATTATTGGTACATTTAGAGCAATACTGAGTTTTGTGTAACAGATAAGAGGAATACAACAAACGGGTAAGTACTTTTAAAAACCTTCAAATGTGCTTCATCTTTTCCTCAGGAAAAGGTTAGAGTCGAAGGTGAGAAGAGTCTCTCAGGGAGCCAGGCCAGCCAATGTTAATTGCACAATGTCTAGGGGAGCTGAAGAACTTCTTTGCAGGTAGGTAAAAAGTCTTGCACAATGTTTTTAGAATTGTTTGTAGAAAATAGAGCACTTGAAGGGCCACAAGCTGGGAGGCTTGTGACGGGCAAAGCTATAGCAACTCTGAAAGGTAACCAAGACCTGTCTCAACTGAGAGCAAGCAAGGCTTTCAGCAATAGTTAAGTTCTTAGACTTTACAGTACCTGTGGTTAGAAAAATGGTTCCAACTGGCTTCTGTTCCTGTACAGCGCTGCAGATCCTGTTCCTGACCCTCAGACGTGGGGACAAGAGGGAGGACATCTGGGTACTTCTGCTCTGCAATGGGAAGGTCAGCAGCATCAATGATAAACCTCAAGTTGGCGGTCCTGCTGTGGTTCAGCTCTTCGCATCTGGCAACTAATAGCAACACTGCGGTCCTAAGATACCACTCTGGACTTTCCTTGCTTCTGGGGTCCAGCACTCTGTTGAGGTGGCTCAGGCCTGGTCAGTTATGTTACAGGGAAGTCCGGAGGATCTTCCTGGCACTCGGGTCTGACTTAAAAGCAACACACACAATCTGGTGTTCCTCTCCCTGGTACTTCGGTAACAGCAGCGGAAGTACAGCCAGCTCCGAGAGGATGTTCAGACAGGCTTACTTTGGTGTTGATTGGTCCCACCAACTCAAGGGAAGAAGTCGTCCTTGCAGGGCTTCTCTAGTCGAGGCGAATTCAGAGCTTCAGCACATCAGGGCTTCACCAGGCAAACCAACGGTCCAGGAGTTGCAGCAGGCCTGACTTTCAAGTTGTTCTTCGGATTCCTTTGTCCAGTGGTCGACGCTGCCTTCCAAGCCAAAAAGCCTTGCCTTTTTATGCAGGTTTCTCCCATTCATTGCAGCCAGCCGGCCAATCACCTTTTGGGTGCATTCCTGTAACCAAGGGTATTAAGCCCAGGGAGTTCCTGGCACCTCCTCACCTCCTCACTTCCTGCCCCTGCCAGTCATTCTGGATCCAGAGGCGGGCTTCACTTGTGAATCCCAACAAAGACAAAACGAACAAAGGGACCAAACCTGATTTGGCACACAGAGCAAATCTCAATAAGGACCTTTCCAGCAAGAAATGTTAGGGAGAATTCTCCAAAATGTGCTGATTCCATCCACCTTAGAGATCCCCAGCAACTTTGCTGGATTTTGAGGTTTTGAGGACTTGATTTTTTTTTTAACCTGGCGAGAGTGTGACCCTTTTTCCCACTAATGTATTTTTTTTATTTTTACCCCCGTTTCTTTTTGGTTATGGTGTAACGAGCTCGATAGGCATCATCTTTTACAATTGTCACACAGCACCTTCAGTGCAGTGGCACAGGGAAGTATTTTAATTTCCCAAGGTTTAAATACCGTCTCTGGGATAAACTGTTTCCCAGAGTAGTAGAGTGAAACTGACTCTACTTAGTGTGTGCTGGGTCTAGCAAGTACAATGCTATCTTACAATAGAGTGCTCTAGGGGTTACTTAGTATCCCCTGTGTCTAAATAGTCATGTAACATTTTTGTTACCCTTTCCTCAATTGACTGGCTGGTGGCGGTGGTTTCTTTTTGAACTACCAAGGTTAGCATTTACCGTGACAGTTCGCGGACCCGGTATTAACCGCGGGAGTCGTCTTTTTCAAAATGGCATCCAGCGATCCTTTTGAAAAATGGTGCCAGGTTTTCTTTTTTCGCCTTGTGGCTCCAGTGTCTGGGGTAGGCAGGAAGTGAAGGAGGTGCCCGATACGCCCGGTGCTTAGTCTCCTAGGAGAACCAAATGCACTCTGTGGTGATTGGCTGGCTGGCTGTCCGGCAAGGACAGCCACCCTGCTAGGTGAGTGGTAGCTAGGCTGGAATGAAGAGGGTGGGGGGGGGAGAAATGGTTAAAAGGCGAGTCTCTTGGCTTGGAAGGCAGAGTCGACCACTGGAACGAAAGAACCGAAGACGAGCTGGAGGAGAACGGCTGCTGCAACTCCTGGACCGTTGGTTTGCCCGGTGAAGCGGTGCTGCAGGCCCGAATCGCTAAGTTCATCACGACAGATAAGCCCCTTGAAGGTCGGCCTCTCCCTTTGAGTTGGTGTGACCAATCTGCTCGTAAGCCACCTGGATACCATTCTCGGAGCTGGTTGTATTTTCCTCAGTTCTGCAGGAAACCGAATAGCCAGGGAGGACACCAGTTTGTGCTTGACGACAGCTACCGGAATCGAAGATTTTCCAGTTTTATGACCAGTCCCTGTGCCGACTGAGGCTCAGGAACAGTGAGATCTGGCAGAATATCAGTCTTCAGTTGTATCTTTTTCTTCAACCTAAGTTACTGTGAAAACCGACCGACCGAGAGAATTTACCTCCCTGCGAAAGTGCGTGAAACTTTGGCAACGCGCAGGCCTAGTCAGATTGTGACCCAACATATAAGGCTTTCTTCTAAGAACTCCTTCTGAGAACAGTGGCAAAGACTTTTCCGTTTAACTACCAGAACCGTTTTTACTGATACAAGACTCTAGCCCATTGACTTTGGCCTATCTATTGCATTGGATCAACTCCGCTGAACTCTAACTATTTTCAGTTTAAGAATAACTCTACTACTCGTTTTTATTATTTTAATGCCTTTTTGCTCCTACTTCAAATGCTCTGAATGCCATGTTGCTTCTCCTTCCAAGTAGTTTATATGCCTCAGACCCAGGTAGTGTGAAGTACTGTATAATATCTTTGTGATATTGATTGCCTCTAAATGTTTTCTAACTGTGTAATAAATTAATAAGTGTTTTACCAAGAAACCTTGAGTATAAGAGTCTATTTGAATACTTGTGATTGTAGACCTCTTTAACATCATTATAGCTCACATTCCCTCTTGAGATAAGCCTGGCTGCTCTGCTTGCTACCAAAAACTGTGGTACAGACTTATACCAAAGGTTGGTTTTGCTTAGACCTGTGGTCCCAGAGGGTACTGCATGCAAACTTTGCCTAACAAGCCACATATGTTCAGCCTGTATTTTCCTTAACTTAAGCTGAGCTATTTCAGGGGTGAACCATTTGTGATGGTTAGGAAAGTCCCTAACACTTCAAGACTTATTAGGGGCAGAACTAAAGTGTCTATTATAACTCCGTCAATAAGGTGGGATGATCCAACTCAGTGGTCTGTCTCATAAGGGCATTCATACATCCTGCAAGATCTGATTTAATGGGCTGTTAGTTTCTCCCCTAAACCTTACGTGGTGGCTCATGTTTCTGCCTGAAAGGTTTTGAGAGTTTGGTCCGGCATATAAGAAGGGAGTGATCCGACCACACACAAGTGGCAATGGTAACGCTTGTCAGTGTCATATTTCCACTGGCCAGCCAATCCAGTGTGTTGCCCTTCATGTTCGTTGGGTCGGAGTTATGTACAATAATATTGCTGTTATTTAATAGTCTTTCCAATTCAAGTGCTTTCTTGTCCCTTGGGTCACCTCTCCATAGATTTAGATCACCCAGGAGAATTATGGTGCTGTTCGCTTTCTGCATGGGTGATAATAAATGTATGAGACTCTCGCTGGATCTAGAGGACACTCTCATTCACAAGAAGCATCTGAAGTTCCTGTTCTTCGTTGTACAGGGAAAGCACTACCAATTGAAGGTCCTTCCCTTCGGACTGAAGTCGGCGCCCAGGGTGTTTACAAAGCGCTTTGCACCTGTGGCGGCCCATCAGCGTCTACAAGGGATAAATGTTTCTCCAGCATGGGGTCTGGCATGGATTCACATGCTCATGAATATTCCCCGTCCGGCCTGGAATCCTCGGTAAAGAAAAAATCAATTTCAGTTTTGTTTCTGAACGGTTTCTTAGTAGTAACCAATCACTGCTCTCTGGGTCATACTGCCCCAGCCAATGACTGCCCTCTCGCTAATCCCCTCCCATGGCAGCCATCTTCAGATTCTTACCGCACGTTTTGCGATATTTGTATTTTATTTAAACTCTTCGAAGAGAGAACTCATTTTTTCTGTCTATCGAACCTCAAGCTCCACTGTTTCTACTTCCTATCAACAGGGACCCATTTCGGAATTTTCTACGCCCCTCAAGGGCGAAGTTTTCGTCGAGTTACGCTTCCTGGAGGATTCCAGAAGACCTTGTGTCTTACCCCGTGGACATGGCCTAGGACAAAGTAAGCTCGACGCCTGGATCCAAGCTGTTCAGGAACTGCCCTGGATGCGGATTGTAGAATGCCTTCAAGGAGGACGAGCATTCTAGATGCCTTGACTGCCTTCACAAAGACGAAATGCTCGTGGAGAAGGACTGTGCATTTTGCAAGAACATGTCGGAACGGACCATGAGGGATCGGCATATCCGCCTCACCAACTGGCTGGAAGGGAAGAGCCCAGTGGTAGGTGAGAAGAGGTCCTAGCGGTCTTCTAAGTCCTTTAAGGGCGCTCCAGCGACGGGGGCCCAACAAAAGGCTAAGCACTGTGTCCGGGAGCGCCGAACGGTAGGGCTCCTCGGCTGCCAGGCAGAGCGCACTTTCACCGACGCCATCAAGCACGAGCCAATGCTCTGGCTTGGGGGAAGAAGAAATCAGAGAACCCGGGTAAGCTTCTGGAGAAGCCCCGGTCGATCCTGATGGAAACAGCGGAGGGGGAGCGAAGCGGTGCCCCTCCAAGGTGAAGGCCTTGTGCGCGCCTAAAGTCGTGAAGGCCTTGATTCAACCGGCTAAGGTCTCTATAGGAGTCGTGGAGGCCCTGGCGAAGCCTGTGGAGGCTACCCCAGTGGAGGTGACCTCGGGGCCCAGAGTTTCCCTGCTACCGTGGATGGAATCCTCTTTTCAGCCCATCGACAAGACCCCCGTGAGAACCCCGGTGGAAAAAGAGGGTGGGGAGGGGTGGCGGTGGCGGCCATCACGGACACGGATACAGCCTCTGAAGACAAGCTGGCTGGAGTCGTAAAGATCCTCAAGAAGTTCGAGGAGGTCCAGGACCACGGGAGGGATCCCAACGAGGCGGACAAAGGCGGGCCCCCATCTTGATGGCGATCCAGGCCTTATGTACGGAGATAAGGACGAGGTTGCCCTTACCCCCTACGGACGATCCAACGGAACCTGGCCCGTTGGGGAGCCCTCCAAGCAAGCGGAGGAGAGTTCACCCCACCCTTCCAGCGTTCGCGGCCCTCGCAGCCTTCATCTCCTTCCCCTGATCTTAGGGATGACACAGGAACGGAGACGGCCACGATGATGACAGATGACGGTGGTGACGACGGGATGGGCCTTCCATCACCACCACCTCTGGCTTCCCCGCCCGACGAAATTGGCTTCTTCCACGCCATGATTACCGGGGCATCTGAGCTCTTTGAGTTCTGCCCCGAAGAACAGAAGGAAGATTTCCTCTATCAACGACGTGAGGCCAAAAGGAAGACTGTCCTCTCGGTCCCGTTAGTTGAGAGCATCTGGGACGAGGGGCTGTTGCTCCTGAAGAAGTACTGGGTCCCGGATACTGCCCCTCTGTGCCTTAGGGCGTAGCCAGCCCCGGATTCGGTCGTCTCGGCGGCAGCCAAGAAGAAGGCGACAGGAGCTACAGCTTAGAATTCAACCTCCCATCTCCCCCCACCGCCCAGGACGGCAGGGGAAGTAACTGGACGTCATGGGGCGACGGGTCATCTCGGCGGCGATTAAAGCAGCAACGCCTTGGCGATTGTGGCCCGCCACGACAGGGAGCTTTGGTTTAAGATCGCTCCTCTGCTGGACTTCCTCCCGGACGACAAGAGGGCGGAGGCCCTGGAGATCCTGCAGGAAGGCGAGGTGGTGTGGCCACGGACATGGCCGACACTGGTTTCTGCCAGTTGGGCAACGGTGTTTGTCTTCAGCATGGTTGGCTCAAGGCGACCGATTTTCCGCCAGGATGTGCAAACCAGTGTTTTGGACATGCCCCTCGACAGGAACAACCTATTTGGCAAGACAGTGGACGAGTCGCTGCAGGCCATCAAGGCCGACACGGAGACGGCCCGGGCCTTGGGTGGGGGGGGGGGGGGTGTGCAGCAACGATGGCCGCCCATTCGGTACTCCGGAGGCAAGCAAGGTGCCTCCAAAGGATTCGGTGGCGGAACCTCGACGTACCGCCAGGCGGCCCGCCCCTCGTCGCAGGAGGCCTACAGAGGACGCGGCAAGTGGGGATGATCTCGTTGTCGCCAAGCAGGACTGAACCGGCAGTAGCGTCAAGCCCCCACCTGAGCACCCCGGTGGGAGGCCGGCTGTCAACGTTCGTCAGCGTGTGGGAGTCAATCTCCACCGACCGATGGGTGCTGGATGCCCTGGCCCACGGGCATGCTCTCTAGTTTCTAAAGAAGTGCCCCCGCATTCCACCCATGGCCAGGATGGAAAACCACGTCCCTCAACTGCTGCTGCCCCGTAAGAAAGACCGGCGGTTGGCGACCCATCCTGGACACTTGTCGTTTAAACAAGTACATCGAGGCCCAGAAGTTCCGGATGGTCACCCTCCAGCACGTGCTGGGGCAGCTGGAGGAAGGCTATGTCCCATCGTCGCTGGACTTGGAGGATGCCTACTTTCACATCCCCATTCTAAAAGGATATTGAAAGTTTCTCAGATTCGTAGTCCAAGGACAGCACTACCAGTTCAAGGCCCTTCCTTTCGGATTGAAGTCTGTGCCCAGGGTATTCGAGTGCCTAGCACCAGTGGCGGCGCGGCTGCACCTGCAGGGGATCCACGTCTACCCCTACCTGGACGACTGGCTCATCCGAGCAAGGACACGAGAACTTGCCGTCGGGCACACAGTGAAGACCATCCAATGGTCACGGATCTGGGTTTCTCCATAAGTCCCACCTGGTTCCGTCGCAGGTTGCACTGTTTCTGAGAGCCAAGTTCGACACAGTAGTGCGACTGGCCTCCCCGTCGGAAAGGACGAAGGCCACCATGGGCAAGGTGCAGCGGCTGATGGCCATGGATGTGTCCAGGGTGAGGTCCATCCAGTCCCTTCTCTGCATGATGTCCTCGTGCATCTACCTAGTGCGCATGTGCAGACTGCGGATGCGGCCACTGCAAGAGTTCCTTGACGCCCGGTGGATGCAAGCGGCAGGCAGCTTCAAAGACAGGATCCCGCTCAACGAGACCTTCTGCAAAGCGATCCGGTGCTGGGGCGCCCACGTGCATCTGGCAGCGGGTGCGGACTTCCAGACCCCGGCGCATCAGGAGTCGGTGACGACTGATGCCTCCTTGGAGGGGTGGGGAGCGCACACCGGAGAGCTCAATGCAAAAGGCCTTTGGCTCCTGGAGGAGAGGTCACTACATATCGATGTCCTGGAGCTCCTAGCCATGTTCTGGGCCCTCAATGTCGTTCTTCTGTCCCTCAAGGGCAAGGTGGTGAGGATCTTCATCGACAAACACCATCACAATGTTCTACATCTGGAAGCAGGGAGGCACCAGATGCCCCCCGCCAGCCCTATCCAAGGAGGCCCAGGATCTGTGGCACTGGGCTGTCGTCCAGGGGATGTTACCCTTCCACCTGCAGGAATAAAGAACACCATCGCCGACTCACTCAACAGGGAGCTGCACTCGTGCCACGAGTGGGAGCTGCAGCAGTATCAAGTGGATCGGCTATTCCAACGATGGGGCAGCCCCCAGATTGACCTATTCGCAACGGCGGTGAACACCAAGTGCTGGATGTTTGCCAGCAGGTTTCCCCAGCCCGGGAGCATGGGTGATGCCTTCTCATTCCCCTGGGACGGCCTGTTCCTGTATGCATTGCCGTTGCCGCTGCGACTCATCAACCAACTCAAGAGGTCCCAGTGCATGATGATCCTCGTTGCACTGGCATGGCCGAGACAGATCTGGTCCCCGGACCTTCTGGACTTGTCAGCGCCCCCACCTCTCCCAAGTCAAGCTGCCGACGGGCGCAGATCTCCTCGCCGAGAAGCAGGCACCAGAGAAGGAGGCATCCTCCATCGCGACCCAGGGTCGCTGAACTTGCAGGCCTGGCTCCTGCAGCACTAGAGTTTGGATATCCCGGCGACTGCAAGGATGTGCTTGCAAAGGCCAGGGCGTCCTCAACTCAAGTGCTATGGACACAAATGGAAGAGGTTCTCTGTCTGGTGCCATGCACAGAATATTAACCCTCTGCGGATTACGGCCCCTCAAGTGCTGCCGTACTTATTGTCGCAGGGATGGGCCATGCCTCCATCAAAATCCATGTGGCGGCTGTCTCCCGCTACACCAGAACTCCGGGATGCTCATCCCTGTGGTCCCATCCTCTGGTGAAGGAGTTTATGAAAGGATTGTTCTGATCGTTCCCGCCGGTGAAGGCTCCGGCCCCGGCGTGGGAGCTCAACGTGGTGCTGACCAGGCTCGTGGGGCTGCCATTCGAGCCTCTGCATTCGGCACCGTTGAAGTTCCTGTCGTGGAAGACAGCGTTTCTTGTGGCCATCACCTCCGCACGACAAGTGGGATAGATCAAGGACCTCTCCTGTAAACCGCCATACCTGACTTTCCATGAGACGAGGGTGGTGCTGAGGACGCACCCCTCCTTCATCCCCAAGGTGCCTTCAGACTTCCATCTCAACGAGCCCTTGGCGTTGCCTGTTTTCTTCCCGTCGCCGGCCGAGAGGACTTTGCACTCGCTGTATGTAGCTAGAGCGCTGAAGGTCTATGTGGACCGCACGAAGAGCTCTCGGAAGAGATCACAGCTGTTTGTGAACTTTGGACCTGTGAACCAAGGGAAGGCCCTCTCGAAGGCTTCCATTTCCAGATGGCTCTCCGGCTGCATCATGCACTGTCACCGGTTGGCAAACCGACCGTTGCCCGGCCGTCCAAGAGCCCATTCGACCTAAGCGATGGCTGCTACCACGGCGTCCCTATCGGGTGTGCCCCTGCTGGACATCTTCAGGGCTGCTACGTGGAGGTCGATGCCCACCTTCACGTGATTCTACTGCTTCGACCAGGATTGCAGGGAGGAGTCCAGAGTCTGCCAGGCAGTGCTGTGCAACCTGTTCGTCTGAAGGTGGGACTGGTGAGGAGGTAAGAGATGCTTAATGTTGAGCCTTGCCACCTCCCGTGGTTGTGCATGTGTACTTCTATGTATTCTTGTAGTCATGAGCATGTGAATGCATGCCAGACCCCATGCTGGAGAAATGGACAGTTACTTACCTGTAACTGTTCTCCAGCATGTGTCTGGCATGGATTCACATGCAAACCCTCTCTTCTACCCCTCTGCGGCTCTTCACTTGGTCCTACTGCCACTTTACGTGCTACCAAATCTGAGGATGGCTGCCAGGGGAGTGGCTTAGGGAAAGGGCAGACATTGGCTGGGTTTTTTTAGTACTAAGAAAGACAGTTCAGAAACGACACTGAAACTGATTTATTTTCTTTACCGAGGATTTCCAGCCTGACGATGGGGAATATTCATGAGCATGTGAATACATGCCAGACCCATGCTGGAGAACAGTTAGAGGTAAGTAACTCGTTCCATACCCGTACCTCAACGACTGGCTCATCCGAGCCAAGGTCGCCATTTAACACACGGAAAACACTGTCCGGCTGCTGAGTGGTGTGGGATTCTCAGTGAACTATCCAAAGTCCTACTTGATTCCATTGCAGAATGCCCTGTTGCTGGGGTCCATGCTCAACAGTGTCTCCTGCCTGGCAGCCCCCTCGGAGGAGAGAATAGCGGCCATTCGTGTGAAAGTGCAATGGCTGTTGGCACTGAAGACTTCCACAGTACGACCATCAAGTCGCTACTCGGGATGTTGTGTATTTACGTTATCAGGCTTTGCAGGTTGCAGCTGCGACCCCCTTCAGGAATTCCTGGACGCTCAGTGGATCCAGGTGTCTGGAATCTTTGCAGACTAGATTGTCCTCGACAAGGAGTTGTGTTGAGCGATAATGTGGTCGGGCGTGGGCTCCATCACCGGGAGTATGGATTTCCAGAGCCCTCCATACCAGGAGACTGTCACCACAGACGCTTCCCTGGAGTGCTTGGGAGCCCACACCGGATGTCTCCATGCCAGGCCTTGGGCTACCGGAGGAGAGGGAGCAACAAACCAAAAGAGACGTGGGGAATTTGAATGGCAACGGGATTTGTCCCCAAAAAGATGCTATGGACTTTCAATGACTAAAGACCCCCTTTGCCTCTGTCTCTTCTTACCCTGGACACCACACCTACAGTTCATACAACAAATGAACTGTAAAACATTACAATATCTTCATTCTAATACATTACATTTTATTCAAAAACATGCACAATTACGATTAACACATTAAATCTTAACAATATACACAACTTAAGCAAAGTGACAAATGCAGTGCAAATCGCTACATGCATGATTACATAACATTAGCACAAACAGATGTAAGTCCTATTGCCTAACTACAGCCAGTAAAGTAGGTTACTCATAAACATTGTTGGATAGCGGGCAGTGTACCAATTATGATGGTTACTCTACCCTCTTGTATGTAGTCTCATGTGGGTGAATCCTTTAACACAACCAAGGGTTCTAAACTAACTTAATATCTTAGTAGAAAACACCTGTTAACTAATACAGAATTACTTTAAGCCATACATGTTTCGTTCTTCAATTATTCTCACACAATTCACAAGAACTTCTTCAGGTGACCGATTATGAATACTAGTACACACTATTTTGAGGTTTGCAGAAGTTAAAACCACTATTCACGGATTCAGTATTCCTTTTCCATGGCGGCGGTGGCCATTTTCTTTTTTATTTTTCTCCCAGAACTCTGCGTTTTGGGACAAAAAAAGCTTTTAGTGCCCCGGTCACGCAATTTTTGCGGGCCGGGGTACTCGGGCCTTACCGAAGGCCCCGGGGCGTTACCAGAGTCGGTAATACCCCCAACGCGAGGGTTCTATTGCTTAATACCATACTCGTTCGGATCGTGCACGGACAAATCTGCGCTCTCAAATTCATTTAAACAAAGTTGCTGCTGTCCATTTCAAAATTAGTCACAATCTCACGTTGCCGCACATCTCGTTGCTCGGCTGCTATCACCTTACATCTGTTATGCATCAACATTAAAATTAGCATAGTCGAAGGTGCCAATAGTATTCACCTGTTGTCAAATAGCCGCTGCACAGTTTGATGTGTCTATCAGTTAACCACAAGGATAGTCATGCTACATGGCACAAACTGTCAGGGTCCGGCTTGACTGAATTCCACAGGAGCTGATGCTGGCCCCACAGACCCTCACCAGGAGTTCACCTCTCAACCCTCAAATATAAGCTGAGCTGAAAACCCCAAGAAAGGGAAAGGGGAATTTGGAGAAAATAACAACGGAGACACAGCTGCCCTTCAACCGTCTGGTAGGCTCTGGTATCTGTGATAAACAAATACACCAGGTTACTAATATAATAAGAAAACTTCTTTTCTAACTTATGCTAAATAAACTCTAAACTCTTTACCTCTTAAACCTCAGTAAAAGACTTAGAGGTTAGTAATCTTTGTGGAATATCTTGTAAATATATCTTGTATTGTGCAAATAGTTCAAGCCAACCTAGTCTCTTTAGAATCCTAAAGTGATGGCCTTTGCAACATCTTTTCAGAATTAGATATTCTTCTTACTTCAAAGTTCTTCTGATCTTATGTAGTTTTCAATGCTTACATAAATTGCAGTCTTTCTCTGAAAACATTGAGTTCTATTTGCATAGATTACTTTAAATTATATTCTTTAACTTCCTGGAATACTGCTTTCTTTCTGCGTGTGAATTGTTTTCCTTATTTACACATTTACACAAAGAACGTATAGTTTCTTCCTTTACTAGCGTGTGCGATAAACACGTGAAATCAGAAGACGTGAAGAATTGTCCTCGCGTGTAAAATGCACAGCGATTATTTTACAAACCCGCGCGCGTGAAAAAATACATAAACGCGATAAAAAATAACATGCGCTGATAAAAATGGACTCGCGCTCTATCGCAACCCAACACGCGCTTTCTCTTGAGACGTATTTCGCGTAAAAAATATACACGCGTTAAAGTTAACTTGCGCAATTCTTTTAGGCACGCGCTCTATCGCAAAACCACACGCGCTTTCTCAGGAAACGACTTTCACGTGAAAGAAAATGTACACGCGCTAAAATTCACACGCGCAATTCTTTTTGGCACGCGCTCTATCGCAAACCACACGCGCTTTCTCAGGAAATGACTTTCACGTGAAAAATGTACACGCGCTAAAATTCACACGCGCAATTCTTTTTGGCACGCGCTCTATCGCAAACCACACGCGCTTTCTCAGGAAACGTCTTTCACGTAAAAAATGTACACGCACTTTAGAAAGAACACGCAAACGACAACTTGCGAGCTCGCGCACACATTAAACAGTCTTGAAGAACATTACACGCAGTTAATCAACTTTAAAATCCTATGCACAATCTTCAAGCTTGTTTTCCTTATAATAACTTTAACTGTAATGTCTCTTTTCTCAAATGAACTTGAAACCTTTATACTCTTTAAGTTTTCTTATAAAAGAAAATGAAAGTTCACTGTGACAATTTCAAAATCTTTAAAAGAACGATCCCACCTGATGACTTCTTGTTCAAATTGGATCAGCAAACGATATTCTTACTTCTTTGGTAGATTTTCTGAGCTCTGGAAAGGCCTTACTTAAGGAGCTTAACTAATACACAACCAGCCACTGAATTTCTCTGGATGAAAGGCAGTTTAGAATCTTGCTCATCTCCCAAGAATCAAACCCATTGTCCTCTCCACCAATCAGGCAACCAAACATATCATTGTTTCTTTAACCAATCAGATTAAGTTTCTTTCACTCCATCTTGACTTGGGCAAGCACAATGTTAATTCTATGAACAAACTCTTCCTGTTACTAAACCAGCCAGTTCTGAAAGCACAACTAACCCAGCCAGCTCTAAAGGCACAATGTTAATCTAGTTACTCTTCCTGTTATGAAACTAGTCAGTCCTGACACAAACGCTCCCATTCTGCTCAATTAGGGAAATGCCAAACGCCATGGTCTAACTATTGAAATTTTACAAACAATACAACAATCTTCATGTGTATCGTGCTTGTTTCCAGCAACTGGCAGGCGTCACCACCGAGCCAACATCAACAACCTACCCCCTCAAATCTACGTCCATGGGCAGCAGGGGGTAAGTGTAGTGTCCGAACTGGCACCATACATACTATGCGATAGTGATACAGAATGTATATAAATACATTCTGCCAGTCAACTTGTTCATTAAGGCCAGTTAGACTAATTGCACAGGAAAATAAGCCACTGTTCTTTGCTATACAATTTCTTAGACACTGGTTCACCATTGTGCCTAGATGACATTTGCATTAACACCGTCCACTTGAGTGCTTCACTTCTGTGGTCCATTGGAGACCGGAAGGAGAGGGAATGGAGCAGTGTTTTGCTCGCATTCAATCGCCTCTTGTTCCTTTCCTGGAAAATGGCTTTTCTCGTGGCCCTCACCTCTGCCAGGAGGGTGGGTGAGACCCAGGCCCTGCCCTGCAAACTGCCTTATCTGACTTTAGCTGAGACGAGGGTGGTGCTGTGGACGCACCCCTCCTTCATGCCGAAGTTTGTCAGAATGCCACCTCAATAACCCTTTGGTGATTTTTCCGACACCTTCGTCGCCGGCTGAAAGGACTTTGCACTCGCTGGATGTGGCATGTGCTCTGAAGTTCTATGTGACAACGCACAAAGTTTCCGGAAGATGTCTCAACTTTTCGTGAACTTTGGTCCTGTGAACTTTGGGAAAGCTTTGTCCAAGGCTTCAATTTCCAGGATGCTGTCTGGCTGTACCACGCACTGTCACCGGTTGGCAAACTGACTGCTGCCCGGCGGCCAAGAGCCCATTCCACCAGAACAATTGCAACAAATGCGTGCCCCTGCTGGACATCTGCAGGGCTGCTACATGGAGGTCCATGCACACCTTCACAAGATTCTATTGCGTAGAACGGGAATCCAGAGAGGAGTCCAGGGTCAGCAGAGCTACGCAGCCTGTTAGCTTATACTGCTATGTATTCTTTATTTATTAGTATGCAAATCCATGCCAGACCCCATGCTGGAGAAGGAACAAGTTACTTTACTGGAACTTGTTCTCCAGCATGGTTCTGGCATGGATTCACATGTGAACCCTCCCTCCTGCCCCTCTGTGGCTCTTCTTGGTCATACTGCCACTTTACTTGCTACCAAATCTGAAGATGGCTGCCAGAGGAGGGGCTTAGGGAGAAGGCAGTCATTGGCTGGGAGCAGTATGACACAGAGCTCAAGTGATTGGTTTATAGGAGACATATTTTGTAAGTGAGGATTCCTGGCCCGACGATGGGGAATATTCATGAGCATGTGAATCCATGCCAGACCCATGCTGGAGAACAATAGTTACAGGTAAGTAACTTGTTCCTTATCTGTACTTGGATATCTGTCATTGCGATAGCTGCTTTGCATTGCTTACTAATCATGGATTTCATTTTCCTCTTTTTACCAGGTGCTGGACTGTCAGAAATGGCACCAGGCCATGGGAAGTCACCCAGGCTTTCTCCAGTTAACCCATCTCCATTTCTTGGACCCATTGGGATGGATCGGGAGCTTCCTGCTAGGAGTCCCACACCCTCAAGAGTATCTCCTTTGCCTCTTCCCCAGCAGGGGCTGCAGGGCCTCCCCACCTCCATCTTGGGCTCCCTTATAAGTGGGCTACAGAAGCAAAAGCAAATGGACAGCAGGTCATCAACTGGGGTAACGTGTGATTTGTATCTTTACCAAATCATAGCACACATCTTTCTTGACACTGTGTTGATTTCTCTGCATAGAATTGTGGAGACTGATGCTTTAATGCTAGGGTTTTATATTCAGTCTGTTTAGTGCTGTTTGACACCAGCCACAGTCCAATTGATTCGAGGGATGGCTTTGTAAATGTTTTCACACGTAATTATAATTCTCAAACATGGGATAATAATTAAGAACGCTTGCATCCAATGGGATTTCCAACACTGCAAAAATATTTACACCTGTACCATAAAACTGCATTTCTGGAGCGTGTGGATCTGCTTAGATCACATGCCCTGCATAGTCCGACATCTAGTGGTAGTCGCAGAGTATTACAAGATTTGTTTTCGAAACTCAACCCGACAGAACGTGATTAGTAATACTTTCCCTAGTGTGACGTGTACTGTAGCCATGTTCCTTCATGGTTCTTTTCCATCATCGAAGATGCAGAGTTCTCTTCAGGCTGATGCCTTTGATTTAATACAGTTTAGTTGTAGAGTCTCTTCCTTTCCTTTGTTATTTCACACTGTTCAACCACTTGACGGCTACTGACTAACTCGTCTCGTTGACTGAGCGATCGATAACCAGACGCGGCCTTACAAGCCTCTTTGGCCCATTACAGTAGGGAGATAGGGGGATGTTCTCTATACTGACTCATTTTTAGAGAATGTTTATCCCATCCACTTCTATTTTCTACCCGCTGCGCTTTTAAGACCTAATGGACAAAACCACATTTAAATGTCCTCCCTGCCACCTTAAATTCCTGTGGAAGAATAATCACCAAGTCTGCAATCGCTGTCTCCCGAGGGAATCGCGCCAAAAAGCACTGTACATTCGGTCAGCTTTTTCAGCTGAAAACCCTAAAGGATCGGTGGAGGAAACGCTGGGCCGCTCGTCCCATGCAGGCTGACGCCTCCATAGACGTGGCGGAAGACTACAGCGAGTAAAATGATTTATACTTGGGTTGCTTCCTCTGCAGCATACCAGCCCCGAATTGCTAACCATACGATACGGTTAGTTAGTTATGGCTCTCTGGGATGAGCTGGAACAACTAGAAACCGTCAAAGAGCCACTAAACTCAACGTCTTAAAACCGTCTCCGAAGGAAAACAAGTCTCCAACTGAATCATCATAGCTGATGGGATACTTATTAAGCAGCATTCCTGGCTTAGGCAGTCGGGTTTAAGCTAGAGACTCAAGCAACTATCTTAAACATGCCAAAGGTTTGTTTGGGAAGGCCGTGGAGGATGCCTTCCCGAGTGCTAAGGATGAGTATGACACTCTATAGGTGATTGTGGGTCCAGGGCGCACAACGTTCCTCGCGCTACTCTCATGGTGGACAGTCCTCATCCTTGGACCAGTCACAAGGCCAAGGTTCCTCACGCAGTTTTCAAAGATGGACCAAAAGAGGCAGAAACTCACCTAGGAGAGGCTCGGCCCCTCCCAAGCAATGACACGCTGCTTCAGGTCCCCTCCCATGCCACACTAGTAGGAGAACCAATCACTGAATTCACCCATGCATGCAGGGGGCTTAATAATATCGGACAAGTGGGTGTTGTCCACCGTGACAGGCAGGGACTGCAGAGGGGCTTCAGAAACGACCTTACTGCCCGCCAAGACAAAAACTGACAGCAGAAGAAAAAGCCATACTGCTGGAGGAGATAAAGGTGCTGCTTGAGAAGGACGCAATAGAAATCGGCCTAGCAAACTAGGTAAACAAGGGTATTTCTGGAGCTTGTGGATCTGCAGCTTGTGGATCTGCTTAGATCACATGCTCTGCTTAGTCCAACATCTAGTGGACGTCGCAAAGTATTACAAGACTTGTTTTGGAAACTCAAATGGCCGTCGCAGAGTGTAATTAATAATACTATCTGTTAGCACAGAAATGAGAATTCTCCTCAATTTCCTTCAACCTTGGAGACCCCCAGCTCTTTTGCTAGACTCATGTGGTTTTGACCTGATTTTGATTTGGGGTTTTCAGGTAGTCCTGAATTTGAATGTATGCAGCTTTATCTACAATTTTAAGTAAAAATGGCATAGTCGTGATTGGTCTATAGTTGGTGGGGATAGTGGAGGGTACAAAGTTTGTTTTTTAAATAAAGGGAGAAACCAGGATTCTTTGAGGTTGGCCGGTACTATATTAGATTTGAAGTAAGAGTGAGTTTAGAGATAAAGGGATTTAATGTTCCTACCATTATGCTGTTTTTTACCGCAGGCTGAATCCTCAGCTGCAGTATATCACCCAGGGTTGACCATTTTTTTGTCAAAATGGCCCGGTCTTCTTTTTTCCATTTTCTGTTTATTCTTGGTTTTGTCTTTGGCGGGCTTCAGTACTGAAACCCGCCTCTGCCTCCAGTGTGTCTGGAAGGGCAGGATGTGAGGGAGGTTCTCGAAACTCCCCTGTCCTTTGTCTTTAGGAATGCCTGATTCACCCAGTCCTGATTGGCTGGCTGGCCTTTTAGGACAACCACCCTGCTGTTTGAGTGACAGCTAGACTGTGCATGAATGGGAGAAACCTGCTTAAAAGGCAAGGGCTTTGGAACTGAAGACAGTCGATCACTGGGCAGAACACCCTATGAAGAAACAGTGAGCGAATCTTGCTGCATCCTCCTGGACCTTTGAATTGCTCGGTGAAGCTGTGATGAAAATCAGTTTTTTTTAAAAATCTTTTAGTTTATCAACAAAACATAGTTCCATCACACAGGATGTAACAATGTTAAACAATTAAGCTAACACATCAATAACAACATATTACTACCCCATCAAACAACATCTAGAATATCGATACTACACCCTTAAATATATCAAGATAATATCTTTTTATGTAAATAGCAAAAGTAATAGGTCTATAAAACACACCAACAAACCACAAAAAGGATGAAAAAAAGAAAAAGGAGGGGCCCTCTCACCCCTCTCTCCCTTATCACTCTATATACTCATTCAAATAAGGCATTGGATGGTCCCCATAACTAAAGGAATGGTTCCTATTTATCCATAGCCTTTAATGAGATGTTTTCATACTTTAACAAAATCTGCAACTCCACTAACAAGTCTTCCCCGGTAGTCTCTGCCTTCTTTTCCAGACCCTGAGAATCCACTTAATTGCCACCAACATAGTCTGTTCTATCCAGTTATTATGCTTCTTGGTGCTTATACATCTTCCCCTATGTTGAAGCAAGATTGTTTGCCGCTGATCTTTGCATGACAATACCAAAAATCATATCAACTCAACTATTTCTTTCCAGAAATCCTGTACTCTTGAGCAGTTACAGAGTAGATGTAAAAGAGTACCTCTGTCACTTCCACAGCGCTAGCACAATTAATCTGTCCTCAACTTCAATTTGTGCATCTTAACTGGTGTCCAATATACTCTGCCAACTATTTTCTGTCTAATCAATCGCAGATTTAGATCTGTTCCCAAATTCAGACTCACCCGAAGTATATCTTTCCAATCTTTATCCGAAAGGACTATATTTACATCAGCCAACCATGTATTCTTCAGTTCATCCCCAGGTGAACTATGCCCAATTTCCATGGGCATGAAATTCATGTAAGTACGCACATTATACTCCTGTACTATCAACAGTTTAAAAACCTTGTTTATTTCCATGCAAATCATTTGCCATAGTCTTCCTCTGGTTAATTAATGAAATCAACTCTAAATATTTACTCCGTTCACTTCTACATAGATTGTATTTACTTTGCAATTCCTCAGAATTAAATAGCCGGCTACCATCCAGTATATTGCTTAGATTAAATATACCATTTTTGATCCAACTCTGCCAATTCAAGCATCTATTATTGAGTTTTAATACCTTGTTGTGCCAAATAAACACATCTTCACTGAATCCATAATTCTTGCCATTCTCAATCCACGACCACAAAGCCTGCCTAATCTCCTCTATCGGCTGTAATTTTAACTTATTTGACAATTTCCCAATAGTATAAAGACTAGATATGGAGTGCACATTTTTTTCCATGCATAGCCATATTGGTCCCCTAAAATTCTCATCTTGAAAATCATACAAACTCTTTAGCAAAAAAGCCTTATAGTACTTCACTAAATCTGGGTAACCAAACCCAACCTCTTCAACTCTTTGCATTAATATATATCTTGGAATTCGAGGTTGTCTTCCAACACCCCATAAGAAAGACTGAAAGTTTATCAATCTTCAGTAGCTGCTTTTTACTAATCAGTAATGGAACTGACTGGATTATGTATAGTATTTTAGTCAGTAGCACCATTTTAATTGCATACATTTTTGCCCACAAATGTAAGTTATGTTTTTGTTACTGCGCGGTACAAATGTCCTTTAACATTATCACCACCGAAGTGGTCCCCTGGTGCTCTGGCGGTTTTGAAAAAGGAGTGGAGAGGTGTGGATTAGTGGGAATAAGCTGGAAAAGTGCAAGAGAGCAGTGATGTGCTGTTGGCAGCCTCAGCCTGGTGGGTCCGATGGCTGGGCTTGGGGTGTTTTATGGTCTGTAGTCGTTGTGTGCTGTTGTGCAAGTCTGTGTGGTTTGTTTTGTTGCATTGTTGTGAAATTTGTGTGGATTGCTGTAAGGCTTGTGGTTGTGTTTGGTTATAGTTTGAGAGGTGTATGCAGAGGGATGGAATTTTTGGTTGGTTAGTTGGCATTGCTGTCCTTGCAATTGTGGGATTCCATCTAGGTGCGGTACATGCGAACAGTTACATTTCCATCTAGATGCCGCGCAAGCTAATGTTCAGAACTCCATACTAGTGTGGCACATGCTAACAGTCACATTTCTGTCTAGATGCGACGCAAGCTAGGTTCATAATTCTAAGTGTGGTGCATGCTAAGAATCACATATGCTAACAATCACATTTCTGAAATTCCTTCTAAGTGTGGCATATGCTCAGTCATATTTCTGTCTAGATTCGGCACAGACTGAACTTGAGAATTCATCTAATTGTGGCATATGCTAACAGTCACATTTCTGTCTAGATTTGGCGCAGGCTAATCTTTGTGGTTCTCTCGGGGGTATGGTTCTGGTTAACATTATACCGCAGGCAGTGTTTGCTTTCCAGCCATGAATAGGTTTAGGCTGGTGGTCACATATCTCTAATGCATGGTGTAGGTCTGAAGCAGTCTAGGCCATTGAAAGGTAAGTTAGAGTGGCAGGAGCTTTCTGGAGTAGAGTGATTGCTCTGCCCCCCCCCCCCCACCCGCGCCAGCGCCTAGTTTTGTCAGTGTCTGGTGGCTTCACTGGCTTCCCCTGCTGACACCTGCAGACTCATCTTGGAACCGCCAATGTAGGAGCCGCCCTTGGCCTTTGGGCCCTTAGCCGCATGTCTGTACAGGCAGATGGGCTGCCCTGGGAGGACCAGTGATGAAGGCTGGGCGGACCAATGGAAGCAGTGCTGGGCGGGTCGGGAGGCGGGAGGGAAGGTGAACCAGGAAGAGTGCGCGGGGTGGAAGCGGGCTGCTGGGGGAACACCAAAGGCCTCAGGCCTACTTATATATTTTTTTTAAATAATTATGGCGCTCCGAGGAGGGCCTTTCTACACACCGTGCTCCTCAGGTAATGGAGGCCGTGTTGTGGTAAGGCGAGGGCACCAATCGGGGTGGGGTGGTGTGGGTGTGGGGGACTAGGAGGGCCGATATTCTTCTCAGCCATGGAGCAAAGACTCGCTGCCCACAAACGTACTTTTTAAAGTACAAAAAGTGGGATTTTGGAAAGGAGTCTGCGGGGCTGGGGCAGCACACCCTTACCTGGCCTCAGATGGCGTGGGTTGAGTGCCTGCAGCATGGTTTCTGGAATTGGTCCCCAGGTGCTCTGGTGGATCTGTAAACAGGAGGAGGGCGGGTAAAGTTAGTTGGGAGGAGAGAAGTAGAAGAGTGGGAGAAGTGGTGTGCTGTTGGCCGCTTCAGTTCGGTATCCACTGAGTGCTGGGCTTTGCAAGTATCAGGTTGGGCGAGACCTTGTGTGCTGTGGGTGCTGTCTGTGTTTTTGCTGTGGTGTAGTAAAGTGCGTGCGGATTGCTGGGAGAGAATGGTTGTGTGGGTTAAGTATGCATAAAGTCGAGGGTTGGGTTAGTGGGGTCTGCATCCTGATGCCAGGTTTGTTGTCGGGTACTTCTGGTTCCATTTAGGGTTGTAGCCCTGTGGGTGGGGTTGTTGCTGGTTCCTTATGGGCTGGCTTGCTGTGGTGGTTCTGCGCTGATCCAGCTTTATCGTAGCGAGCATTGTATGGAGTGCCTACCATCTCCTACCATGGAGCGATAGGTGTGTCTGAACTTTTTCTTTGGATGTGGAACTGGGTTGGTAGAATCTATTCTCTTGTCTGTGACCTTGGTCGATTGAGGCTTCGAATGGTTCTGGGTCGGAGTGCTGTTGATGGGGCGCCCTAGTGTATCTGTCTAGGTCAGCCTGTGTATTCAGTCGTTAGTTTTCTCCTGCCATGACTAGCTTGAACTTGTTTTTTTTTTTTTTGTTTTCGTGGGATGACTTCCCTGGGCTATTGCTTAGTTGTAGTTGCTTTGTGATGGCACATTGTGCTTCCCGCTCTATCTTGGTGGACCTTGGGTAGTGTGGGTGGTTATTCTGTTTCTTACCCTCAGAGTTGGTGCTAATTGTATGGGGTTTTCTGTTCCCTTGCTATCTGCTGTGATTAGGTCTGTTGTGGGTGGTTATAGTTTAGGGTTGTGGTCTCATTGATGAGTTGTCCGGGTGTTTGTCCTTTGTCTTCCTATGTAGTCGGTTTTTGGTCCTATTATGGTTGTCTCCCGGTAAGTCCTTTGGTATGGCGTGGAATATTTTCATTAAGGTTTGCCTTTGGTTGATTGGTGTGGATCCGGGCCGGTCTCTTTGTTCATCAATGTTTTATTTGTGTGTGCCCCTGTGGCCGGGCATTCTAGTTATGACGTGAAGAGCCAATTTTTGGGCAGTTTCCTGAATAGTAGGTGGTTTCGTGTTACGGATGTACTTTGGAACGTCGTTCCGGGTTTTCGGTGCTTGTTGAGAGGAGGATGCTACAAGTTTTCTTTAGTTGTAGGGTTTCGGTTCGAGGCGGATGTCAATGCTTGATCTGAGCATTCTTGTTGGTTGATGTAGACGCAGTTTGTCTCTCAGGAACTTGGAGCCTTGGTTGTGTATTGCTCTATGCGTGATGCATATTGTTTTGAATTTTATTTGTAGCCAATGTAGGGTTTTCAGCGCTAGTGTGTTCTTCAAGGGGTAGTTTCAGGAGCAGTCTGGCTGCTGCATTTTGTATGCATTGTAGTTTTAAGTCATTCAGACATGCCTAAGTATAGGCTCAATCAGCGAGGGTGCTGGGGTTGTCCAGAGTTCCCTTGGCCAAGGGATTAAGTGGTTTTCTCCTCCCATTTTTTTGTGACGATCCTTATTTCTGTTTTGCCTGGGTTAATTTTGCTGCAGTTGGAGTTCATCCAGTTGAATGCCTCCAGAGGCAGTTTACTAGTGTTTGTTTCCAGATCTTGTATTTTGAAGATTATTTGTGTATAGTCAGCGTAGTTATAGCAGGTGAGGCCGTGGCTTTTGATGATTCTGATAAATAGATCTAGGTAGATGTTGAAGAGTAGGGGGGGAGGAGGATGATCCTTGTGGTACTTGGCAGCTGGTATCTCTCAGGGTGGATTTGAAGGGTTTCATCCATACAGTCCGTTTGGGAAGATTTGTTCCATATTAGGGCGGTGTCTGTTATTCCAAGTCCTTCCAATCTTGTTATGAGTGTGTCGTGGTTAACTGTGTCGAATGCTGATGATAGGTCTAGGGGGTATCAAGGCAGAGCTATTGTACGAGTCTGCGTTCATTTTCAGATTCTCCCATATTGAGAGGAGAGCTTATTCCGTTCCTCTCATTGGTCTGAAGACAACCTGTGCCTGGTCCAGTAGGCTGTGCTCTTCTATGAATTTTTGGGTCTTTTTGTATATGTAAATTTCGAGCAGCTTCGCTGTGTACGGGATGTTGGATATGGGTCTATAGTTGGAAAGGTCCCCTACGGTTCCTGCTGTATCCTCAAGTAGTGGCCTGATGTATGCAGTTTTGAAGGCTTGTGGCACATTCCCAGTTGTGATTGAAAGGTTGAGGATGTTCCTGTGATATTCCATGGGCGCTTCTTGTTTAAGAATTGATTTGTATGTCTGGTGGGCAGGGGTCTTTGGGAGACCCGGAGTTATTGCTTCACTTCACCAGTTTGACGAATGGCTCCATTGTTATTTCTGGAAAGCTTCGTAGTTTGTTTTGGTTGTTCTTCCTGAGTGTAGGTGGGGATTGTGGTCAGATCGGGAGGTCTGCTTTGTATGGTCTGTTAGATGCTGTTTTTGGTTTTGAAGTGGTCTGCAAGGTCATTGCATAGTTGTGTGGACTGAGTTGGTGTTACATCCCAGGGGATTTTTAATTTCATTTATGATTTTGAAGAGCTCTTTTTGGGTATTTGGTGCTTCAAAGATTTGGTTGTCGCAGTGTTTCCTCTTCGCTTTGTGTTTCTTTTTTGTATGCCCGATTGTGTTGTAGGAATTTCAGCTTGTTCGCAGAGTCGTTTTTCTCCAATCAAGTTCTAGTTTTTGTTTATTACTTGTATTGCGCTCCAGACCCATGGGTATTCAGGCACAAGGCAGAAGGATATTCACAGCTTGGTTCCAACATGTACATTACAGGTAAGTGTGCAGGTGCCAGTTGGTTGCATGTAGGCACAATAAAAGTAAGATATATATATATATACAAATATACAAGCAGGCGCATTGAAAACGGAAGATATATACAAGCGTAATTTTGCATTATAGGACAGATCATACAGTGTAAAGTATGTGCTGGGCACAGTCAGTACAATGACTAGTGGTTGACTATATGCTGAGGAATCGGTAGGATTCACGACCATAGGGCTGAGAAGTCATAGATGCCTAGATGTCGGCATCTTTGAGCCAGCTAGTAATGCTCTGGCGGGACTTTTGGTATGTTTGATCTGTTCTTAAAGGGGATGGTAGCGAGTTCCACAAGAGGGCTGCCTTGACCTGGAAGCTGCTGCCTCCGATTTTAGCAAGCTTATATCTAGGGACCCAGAGGTAATTAGTATTGGAAAGTCTAGTTATTCTTGTGGCCGGCTTCAGAGTGAATCTGTCAGAAAGGTAACAGGGTGCTACGTTGTTCAAGCATTTATGGGTAAGGGAGGCAACTTTTAGTTTTAGTTTGTCATGTGTGGAGAGCCAATTGCGTGGGTAAGACATATACTCCCTTAGATAGGGTGGGAGAGTTCCAGTTTTGGGCAGCTTTGACTGGGAAGCTATTGCCTCCTGTCTTGGAACATTTAAATCTCGGCACTCAGAGTAGGTTGACAGTAGCTGTTCTGGAAGGGTGGTTGGTGGAATGTTGAAGGAATCTGGTTGTAAGGTACTGTGGGGCGGCCATGTGTAGGCATTTATGAATCAGGGAAGTGGATTTAAGGAAGATTTTATCTTTGGTAGAGAGCCAATTGTTGGCTCTTCTATTAGAGATGTTCTCTCTTGGGGATTCCTAAGGCTGCTCTCAGAGCACAACTTTGTAAAAGTTGGAATTTTTTGATAATTTGTTTGTTGGCCCCTACAACACATTGCAGTAGTCAAGCCTGGATAAGATGAGGGCTCTGGCCAGGGTAATGCAGCTAGAGTGTGACGGGAAAGTTTTGCCTGCTCTAATCAGCTTGCATGTGTATGCAGTGGCCAAGGCATTGACCTGTTTGTTGAAGGAGAGTAGAATCCAAATAGAAGCCCAGAGTTTTGACCTCCTTGGCGACAGTAATATTGTCTGTTGGCAGAGTATTCGGGTATGAGTTTTTTTTTAAGAGTCGAGGGAGTCCCCAGGATGATATCAGTTTTGTCATCATTCAGGCATAGACCATGGGTGGCCATCCATGCCTGGATGATGAGATATATCCTGTTCATCAAGGCCAAATCCTTGTCGTAATCACCAGTAAGCGGTAGGAGGATCTGTCATCTGCATAGTTAGTGTAGGTGACACCCAGACGATCCAGATCATCGAAAAGGGGCTTGGTAAAGATATTATAGAGGGTGGGTGAGACGCAAGATCCCTGGGGAACTCCACATATGATGGGGATGGCCGCTGCCATGGGTGAGAAAACGCTCAGTCCTGTTTTAAGAACGATTGTAGCCACGCTATGGCATCTGTTAAGAAGTATATTGCCGAGTCCAGGTGACTGCATAAGGACCCTGTGGTCGACCAAGTCGAAGGCAGCAGATAAGTCCAAGAGTAAGAGGGGGGCTGATTTCCCTTTATCCCTAAGTTCGTCTATCTGTGACTTGATGCCTATAAGGGCTGTTTCGGTCCCATGTTGGGGTCGAAAGCCTGATTACTAGGAACTAGGCAAAGAGTTGGTTTCCAAGTATTTTTGAATCTGGGAGTATGCCATCTTGTCTAAGATCTTCAAGAGAAAAGGCACTGTTGTAATTGGGCGGTAGTTTGTAGGTATCAGTGGGTCTAGAGTCTGCTTCAATAGAGGAAGCATCAATGATTCCTTGAGATTGGATGGCATGGTATTGGTGGAGAAAGACGAGTTGATGAGTTCTGTGATAAAGGGGGCCCGGTCTCTGGCTGCGTCCTTTATAAGTTGAGCAGTTCATAGATCACCTTGGCAATTGGAAGGTTTAGGTGAAAGTATAGTATTTTCTGTTTCTTTTATAGTGACTTTAGAGAACTTAAATCTGGGGTTATTGGCCGAGTTACTTGGTTGCTCTAGGTTAGTACTGGTAGGCTTATTGCCGGAGAGTGTGGCTTTTTTCTTGGCAATTTTGGCTTGCAAGGTTGTGACTGTTAGCCAGAGCTTGCTGAATGTTGGAGCACCAGAGTTTGTCCTTGATACAGTTGTCGGGCACTGGGATAGGGGCTTCTAACTCTTTGAGGATGACAGAGTTCTTTCATGCTGGAATTGGCTTCGGGTATTCTAGCATTATAGGTTTCCTGTTCAGCTAGGATGATTTCTTTTTTGTATAAGGCTGCGATGGCACTGAGATTGGCTTTGTTTTCCTCGGACGGTTGTGCTCGCCAGGATGGCTCGCGTTGCCTTTTCTTTTTCCATAATGATTTTAGGTATGGCGTGTACCAGGAATTGAGATGGGCTCTGGGTTTGCTTTGTCTAAGTTTGAGAGGTGCAATAGTCTAAAGCAGTAGTTATGATGTGGTTAAATTCCTTGACCAGAGTTTCAGGACCCAGGTTTTCAGGGATCGCGTCGAGTGTGGGGAGGATAAGGGGGAGAAGTTATCACAAGTAATGTTCTTTTTATTCCGGGTAGGAATGGCAGGAGCAAGAGGTACGGGTGGCAAGGTGGGTTTGGCAGTAGTTAGGGTGAAAGTTATGAGGTGGTGATCCGTCCAGATCTGGGGAGATATGGAGGATATCACAGCATTGCAGTTGTAGCCTGCTAACCAGTCCAGTATTCTGCCTGTGAAGGGACGAGCACTCTTTGGGTAAAACCTTGTTCCACAAGGATATGAGCCACATTGGATGCATGTGTATCTTTGGGGTCGTTGTAGCCCAAGTTCAAATCCCTTAGTAATAGGACTTGAGAGGAATCTTTTAGATTATTGGAAATTATATTTGATAAGTCATCTTCAATAGGCCCCAATAGGGCCTGGAGGTCTATAGATCAGGTAGATGGAGAGAGCTTGGGTGTTTAGTTTGGCTGTCAAGATCTCTCAGGAATTAATGTCCGGGGATGGCACTAACCTGCACGGGAGATTCTCCCACTATGAGTGCAATACCTCCACCCCGAGTATCCACTCGGTCTGATCGCAGTATGGTATATCCGTTGGGTATAGCCAGTGAGAAGGCGGGTCCTGCCGTGGCATGTAGCCAAGATTCAGTGACTGCTAGGAAGTCTAGGTGTTCAGCGTGAATGTCTGCATCTCTGTAGCGTGAGCAACTAAAGATCTAGAGTTTATTAGACTGCCCTTGAGGTTGGTTTTGGCTAAATTAGGTGACTTTGGGCCAGTTGTAGTTTGGGTCTTGGGGGGGGATGTGCTGTTGGTGGTAGTCTGAATGGGTTGGTGTTTCGTTAAAAAGGGGGGTATGACAGGTCTAGGGTTAGATCTTTTGTTGGTAGATGCAAGGGTTCTAGCTAGTGGTTCATAGAGTTAAGCAAGTCTTGAGCGGAGTCTAACATTTTCTCTCGAGTAGTGCAAGGTAGGGAGTTTTGTGCCGGGCATTGCAGGTGACAATCAGCTGACCACAGTTTGTTTACATGGTTGAGAGGTAGTGGTGTGGTGTTGATTGCTAGTAGTAAGAGAAGGAAGTATATGATGCTTGTTGTGCTGGAGGTAAGGGGCATGTGGCTCAAAGATGTGTACATTGTGGGAGTGGGTACTATGTGCGGAAGGGCCTGTGTCGAACTCTATCTCGGCGGTAGTTGAGTACAAAGGTACACCGAGTTGGAACGTAGGGGACGTGAAGGTAGGCTAAATTTGTTAGGGCTAAGGTGTGTGGGAACTATGTTGTGCCCAAAATGCACTTATTTCAGTACAGTGTGGTGCAAAAACAGTGTTCTTATGGCGTTCCTATGGTTTCCTATATTGAAGGAGTTCAGATAGTGCTAGTCCACTGCGTTTGGCGAGGGTCATGGGCAAACAATGGATGGTGTGGCAGCTAGACCTGGACATAGAGGGCTTGACTAAGCATAACTAGTGTCAGGCGTAATAATACCGTACAGTACATAAGTCATAGTAGATAGGTGACGAGTTAAAATGCACGTATTGTATCTATTAACTGCAATTAAAGCCGTAGTATAATCAATACATGGTCATGTGGTTGACATTTACTGATGGGATTAGTTATGGCCAAATACATAAAAGCATAATGAAGTGGCATTCATGGTAGGGTGTAACTTGCGTGCTAGTATAGTTCATGGTGAGACCCAATGTGTCCATATAACGATGGCTGTCTCTTCCGGCAGTTGGCCAAGGGTGCATACGAGGCGTGGGTTCATGAAGGGAGCGTTGTGTGGGCTCTCGGATGGGCATGCGTTGAGCTGCAAGTGGCGTTCTCCTGAAGGTGCGGAGGGCGTTATGGAGGCCCGAGCGGGAGTACGCAAGTGCTGAGGTTCTGCTAGCTGCGTGACACAAACGAATAGGGGTTCGAGCCTCGCGGCAATACAGGCGCCTGGTCCTTAGTGGTGGTCCTTTGTGGGTGGGACCCGGCTCTCGCCTTCAGTGCTTCTCTGGCCTGGAAGTAGGCGAAGGGGCTCCGGTACGGCCAATCAGTTGTTGTGGCACTCGTTGCTAGGCAGCATGTACACGGATGCACAGCAATTATAGCAGCGCCATTTTGGGCTGACTTTCTAGTTTTCGGTTTTTCCTTTTCATGGTGCTAAGTAGTGGGGTGAACCATTTTGCCATTGCTCGTTTATGAGGAGTGAAAGGCTTTTCTTTGGCAATGTTTATAGTAGTTATAATCCAGGAATGATTTGATGGTTCTCCAGTTTCTTTTCAAGGTGTTCTGTCTGGTTGACAGTTTATTGGAGTTTACATTTTGATTACAAAGGGGATGATGAGGTGGTCGCTCCAGAGTATTTGAATAGGGGGTGCCGTGGTAAGGAGGAATTTGTGACGATTACGTCAAGTGTATGCCCTGCCGAGTGGGTTGCTCCTTTGACTAGTTATTGCAGATTCATTGCTGCTAATTGGCTGATTAGTGATTTTTTTTTTTGTATGGGTGTGGTTTCTTGTTCGAACCAGATTTTGAAGTCTCCCAAGGACAATAGATGATTGTGTTTGATAGCTAGGATGGTGATTGCTTCTGTGGAGGCGTCTGCGAAGGTTGCATCGTAGGTTGGTGGTCTGTATATCAGTATGAGTTTCAGGTTTGTTTTGGGGCTTACTGCTAGACGTATGATTAGCGATTCACATTTATCGATGTTTAGTGGGTCTTCCATTTTGATATCCAGGTGTTCCTTGTGGATGATTGCCAGCTCCCCGGCCCCCACACACACTCTTTTGGTTTTTCTGTTTGCTTGGACGCATTTGAAGTGTTTGATCTTGTAGTTGTCTAGCCATGTTTCTGTTACAAATAGGATGTCGATCCCTCTGTCGCAGAGCGGATCGTATATTTTGGTTGCCTGTTTGGCCATTGACCTTGCATTGATAAGGTTGCAGTGGATCTTTTTGGTGTGATTTTTGTTTGTTAGTCGTTCGTTGTTTGGTTGCAGTGCATCTTTATTGGTTTTGATTGGGGATGGATGAGGATCAGCAAAGGCTGCATCTTCATTGAAGCAGTCTGCTAGATTGAAAGCTAGGCTGTTCAATAGCGGTCCTTCTCTATTCATGCCGGTTAGGTGAAGGTCAGCGAAGGCTTCGTCATTGAATTGGTCATTTAGGTTGATAATTGGGTTGTTGGTTGCTAGGGCTTCATCTTTTTGTCCGATGTGCCGTGAGTCTTGATGGTTTGTTTTATTTATACTGCGCACCAGACCCGAAGGTATTAGGACACCAAAGACACAAAGGGGGATGTTCAGCTTTGGGTTACATTGTTGCACAATACATTACAGGTTAACAATACAGAATGTCCAACAAAGTAGAGGGAGTACAGGCAAATGGCATACATGTAGGATCAGCAGACAATGAATAGTTACAGATCAATTGTATGCAGTGCTGCTGATAAGTGTCAGATGTTATGTTCTTTAATCCAGAGAATTAGGCTGGCTCTAAAGCGTGGGTAAGACATATACTCCCTTAGATAGGGTGGGAGAGTTCCAGTTTTGGGCAGCTTTGACTGGGAAGCTATTGCCTCCTGTCTTGGAACATTTAAATCTCGGCACTCAGAATAGGTTGACAGTAGCTGTTCTGGAAGGGTGGTTGGTGGAATGTTGAAGGAATCTGGTTGTAAGGTACTGTGGGGCGGCCATGTGTAGGCATTTATGAATCAGGGAAGTGGATTTAAGGAAGATTTTATCTTTGGTAGAGAGCCAATTGTTGGCTCTTCTAAGGTCAGATATGTTTGCTTTCTTTGAATATATATATATGATATTGAATGCTGATCTTAAAGCGTTATTTTGAAGGGTCTGAATCTTATTAGTAATATATTTATTGCACCCTACATATAAAGCGTTGCAGTAGTCCAATTTGGATAATACCAATGCTCTAGCTAATGTAGTGCAAGTATTGGGTGTGAGGAAAGGTCTAGCAGCTCTAATTAACTTACAGGTGTAAGCAGTAGCCGAGGCCATGGAGTTTACTTGTTTTTTGAGGTTGGCAGTGGAGTCCAAGTAGAAGCCAAGGGTTTTGACTTCCTTGGCCACTGTAATGTTTAGTATTTATAATGCGCACCTAACCCGGGGGTAGCAAGGCGCAGAGACATCAAGAGGATTGCGAAGCTTGTTACATACAGGGGGATGAAGTCCAGCTGAGGTTACATTGCTGGAGCATCATAGACAACTGAAGCCGGAGAGGCATCATTTACAGATAAATATACAGATACAAAATGCAGGTTAAATCATGAATTGTAACTACGCAGGTCAGTTGAACACCAATGTGTACAAGTTTACAGTCATAGTAGTGTGGTGCAGCAGGCAGGCATTATATATCATGGTTCTTGTGCCACTGAATGGTCTTCGATCTGAATTGGCAGTAAGGGAGGTCCTCCCTGCAGGTAGGTGGTATGGAATTCCAAAATTGTGCTGCTTTTACAGGAAAGCTATTCCCACCCAACGTCGTGAGTTTAAATCTGGGCACATGGAGATTGGAGTTAATCAATCTAGTGGGGCGGGAAGAAGCTGGTCTGGTGAATTTAGTTATGAGGTATTGAGGGGCTGCTTGGTGGAGGCATTTGTGGGTCAAAGACAGATTTGAGGAAGATTTTATCTTTCGTAGATAACCAATTGACAGATCTTCTGGTCTCGGAAATGTAGGCTTTACAAGGGATGCTAAGGGCCGCTCTTAGGGCATTATTCTGTAGGATATGGATTTTGTTTGTGATATATTTGTTGCAACCTACATATAACACATTGCAATAGTCCAGTTTGGACAGGATCAAAGCCCTGGCTAGGGTGATAGTTAGATGGTGAGAGGAATGGTTTGGCTGCTCTGATAAATTTGCAAGTGTAAGATGTGGCGGAGGCCATAGCATTGACCTGCTTTTTGAAAGTGAGAGTGGAATATAGGTGGTAGCCAAGGGTTTTGACTTCCTTGGCTACGGTGATCTTATCAATTACGAGAGAGGAGTAGCTTGGGTCTAGTTTGTTGAGGTTGTGTGAGGACCCTAGAATGAGGAGTTCTGTTTTGTCATCATTCAGGTATAGACCATGTAAGGCCATCCATGCCTGGATGATGAGGTGGACTTTATTGACGAAGGCCAAATCCTTGTCATAATCCCCCGCAAAAGGATCTGGGTATCATCGGCATAGTTAGTGTAGGTGATAACCAGACCATCGAAAAGGGGCTTTGTGAAAATGTTGTACAGGGTCGGGGAGACGCAGGATCCCTGGGGCACACCACAGATGATAGGCGATGGGTCGGCTGCTGCTAATGGGGAGAAAACTCTCATTGTGCAGTTGTTTAGAAAGGATTGGATCCAACCGGTTGCCTCTTGAGAGAAATGGGCTGCTTTTTGTAAGGGGTTGCATAGGATCTCATGGTCAACCAGGTCGAAGGCGGCTGAGAGATCATGGACTAGCAATAGTGCAGTCTTACCCTCATCTCTCAACTCATCAATCTGTGCCTTGAGATTTAAGAGTGCGGTTTCCTTACCGTGTTGAGGCCTAAAGCCTGATTGTCGGACTCGAAGGAGATGGAAGTTTTCAAGGTAATGTTGGATTTGGCTGGGTGCCGACTATCAGGAGTTCCGTTTTGTCATCATTCAGGCATAGTCCATGAGAGGCCATCCATGCCTGGATGATGAGATACACTTTGTACACAAAGGCCAAATCCTTGTCGTAGTCTCCCGTCAATGGGATGATGATCTGTGTATCATCTGCATAGTTAGTGTAGGTGATACCCATATCGTCTAGATCGTAGAAAAGGGGCTTCGTGAAAATGTTGTACAGAGTGCGTGAAACGCATGAGCCCTGAGGCACACCGCAGGAGATGGGTATGGGGTCCGCAGCTGCTGATGGAGCAAAGACACGCATAGTTCTGTTATTTAAGGATTGGATCCATCCTATGGCGTCTTGTGAGAAGTGTGTGGCCGAGTCCAGGTGGTGACAGAGAATTTTATGGTCGACCAGGTCGAACGCTGCTGAGAGGTCAAGCAGCAATAGCAGAGCTGAATTGCTGTTCTCTTTCAGGGTATCAATTTGTGCCTCAAGGTCAATTAGTGCCGTTTCGGTACCATGTTGTGGCCTAAGGCCTGACTGGCGGACTCCTAAAAGATGGTGACCTTCCAAATATTGTTGAATTTGTAGGTATGCCACCTTTGTAGGTATGACCCAGGATTGTTTCAGGTTGTTAGGAATGGTACCTGTGGAGAAGGAGGCGTTTATAAGCTTGATTATAAATGGCGAGAGGTCTCGTGCGGCATCCTTTATAATTTGCGCTGGGCAGGGGTCGCTTTGACAATTGGACGGCTTGAGAGTGAGGACGACCTTTTCGACTTCAAGAATGGATACTTTCTTGAAGTTGAAAAGGGGTTGATGCCGTTCAGTGGGTGCAAGGGGTGCTATGGTGAGAGGTGCAAAGGCTGTGATGTTGTCATTGGAGGCGAGGTTGTTAGATGTAGAGGTAAGTTGACTTTTTTTTTTGTTTTTTTTAAATTTTAGCCTGCAGAGTTATATTGTTAGCTAGGGCATTCTGGATTCTGGTGCACCAGGTTTTGTCTTTAAGGCATGTATCCGGGGTTTGGATAGGAGTTTCTATTTCTTTGAGGATTGTAAACAATTCTTTAGTATTAGATTTGGCTTGGGTGATACGTAAATTATAACATTCTTGTTTGGCAGAAATTATTTCTTTTTTGTATAAAGACGCTAGTTTGGTGAGGTTGTTTTTATTGATACCTGAAGGGTCTAGTCTCCATATTTGTTCACATTTCCGTTTCTCCAGTCGAATGGCTTTAAGGTGGGGGAGAGAACCAAGTCTTAATGTTTTTTCTGTTTGCATTTTCTCATTTTCAAGGGTGCTATATTGTCTAGGGCAGAAAGCATTATTTTATTGCACTCTTCGACTAAGGTATGTGGGTCCGTGGATGCAGGAAGGGAATTTAGTGTGGGAAGGATCAGAGGTATACGTTTATTGGCAGTAATGTTCTTTTTAATTCTGGTGGGAATGGCACGGGCTATGCTGGCGACCTGGACAGGGACTGTAGCGTTGACAGAGAAGGCGATCAAGTGGTGGTCAGACCAGGGCAGAGGCATTATGGCAGTGATGGAAGTTTGGCAGTAGTGTTCCGCTACCCAGTCAAGGGTTCTGCCTTTAGTATGAGTGGTACCTGTAACTTTTTGGGTAGAACCTAGTGCCTCAATAGAATCATTGATCTGGGTGGCGTTAGGATCTGAGGGATCTTTATAGCCAATATTGAAGTCACCAAGGAGTATGCAAGATGAGGTAATTTTAAGGTTATCCGATAGGATGTTAGTCAAATCTTCCTCAAAGGAGCCTAGAAGTCTATAGATGAGGTGGATAGATATGGTTTACGTTTTAGAGATGGTTAGCTTGGCGGTTAGGAGTTCGCATGAGTTTACTTTTAGGGAAGGTGCAAGTCTCATGGCTAGGCTAGTTTTAGCAATTCTAGCTAGACCACCGCCTCGGGTGGTGGTGCGGTCTATTAAGAGGGTGTAGTCCTCAAGGGTTGCTAGCATGATTACTGGGCCGGCTGCTAAATGGAGCCATGATTCCATAATAGCAAGGAAGGCCATATTTTCACTTAAGATAAGGTCGGCTATTTCTATGGCGTGTGCCACTAGGGACCGGGCGTTTATTAGGGCACCTCTTATACTGGGCGGTCCCAGTAGGTGGAGGTGCAGTGTTGTGGATAGGTTTTGGAAGAATTGGATTTCAATAGTCGACTGTTAAGCTGTAAGGGGTGTTGAGTATTGGTGGAGTTAGGATTTCTAGGGGGGTTATTAGAATAGTGGTGTAGAGATTTGGCTGGGGGTTCATACATTTTTGGCAGTCTGGCTCTGAGTTTAAGATTTCTTTCAGAGAGATAGCATGGTCTGGTAGTAAGGTCTTTAGGGTTATTGGCCCCAGTGGGGCATGCCGTACACCCCGGCAAAGGCGGATTGAAGGGCATGTTGTCTATAGTCATAAGTAAGTGTAGGATAGTCCTAAGTAGGATTGTGTAGATGGCTGGTAAATGCATACTTGGAAGAGGTGCATAAGGCGTGTTAGTGTAATAGTGTGGGCTGGTGCAGGGCTAGGGTTAGACAAGAAGATGGTTATGAGGGTGGGTGTGCAGGCATACTAGCCTAACACGCCTCAAGTTTGTAAGCTAGGCACAGTAAAATGGACACAGGACTATGTGGCTAGGTACAAGTAAGGAGGCAGTGCAGTATTAGTAATGCAGTTGCTATAGGCAGGAAACTCATTCACATAGGATGGCAGTGCTAGCCCAGTAACCAGAGGGCAGAGTAGGACTGACAAGGGTAAGCCGATGGTCTCCAGAGGTTGGTAGGTAATATCAATGACTATGACTAAAAGTAATGCATAGGTCGGCCTTTGCCTTGCATCTAGCATAACATTGATCAGTAGTGCATAATTTAAGCAAAGATCAGCTATGCAAGCGGAGCGTGCAATGAAATAACGGCATAATAGCATGGTGTAATAACCGCACAATAGAAATGGAGGCACTAGAGACAAAGGCACTGGCTGGTACAGAAAGTGCTAAGGTTCATAGGCAGGGCCTGATTAGGGTGCTATATTACAGGAAACTCCTGAGCATGGCATAGGTATAATGATAATTTGCTGTACATAAAGGTACAGGCATGCGCGGATTACAAGGAGCAGTGACAGAGTGCACAGTAGTCTCTAGGGTGAAGGGCGGAGAGCTTCGATAGGGAAGCAGGTGTGCATCATACAAGTTGGCATACGGAGCGTGTACCAAGCATATAACACGTGACAAATAGCATGCAGGTGAAAGTCTTAGTCGTGTGCAACAAGAGAAGTCTTAGGCTTACCAATGAGTGGTAGTGGCAACAGCGATCAGGAAGTAATGCAGAAGCGGTTTAGACAAACTGGGATTTTGGTCCTGGCACCTCTGGACAGACTCGGGACAGGCACCAGCCTTGGTGGGTGTGCCTTTGGTGGTGGGGCTGGCTTATTGCCCGCCGGCAATGGATTGGCCTAAAGAATGCAAAGGCAGCCAATCACACGCTGCGGCAGACTCTGACATCAGCACCAAGTCGGGTTTGCTTGGGCGAAGTGCGGGCGGCCATCTTGGAGGCAGCAACACCTTGTGGGCTGCAATGGGGAGTCCAGTTAATGTCGGCCATAAGAGCGGAATATACTAATATTGCAGGCTGATCCAGCTTGCATGACAGTCACAGGTTGCTGCAGTATAATAACAGCGGTTCCAACAGAAAAAGCACGTTGATGAAGGCGGGCACACAGACTGGGTGCGGGGTGAGCGCTGGGTCCTACCTTGCATCTAGGTGGATCCCAGGCCCTCCGGAGGCAGGGGACTGCTCCGGCAGATGAAAGGAGCTCCTGCTCCTGTGGAAGGTTCTGCATAGATGGCCTCGGGACATGGTGTCCGTAGTTCTTGTGATGTATGGGGTCGGAGTCTACCCATTCTCTTTGTAGCCCCCTTCTTTTTCCGGGTTGTCTCGGACTATTCTTTGTGTGTTGTGCTGCCTGTTGTTGTGGTATCCAGGTTCAGGGGTGGTTGCGAGGTAAGGTTTTTTTCCCCTTTGGCAGTTTGTTCTGGTCATTTTGGTTTTTGGTGGGGTTCCTTCATTTGTGGTTGTTGCTTTGGGGGTGGGTTGGATTTGTGTATATGTAGTCTTGTCTTGTGCTCTTTCTCGGTGCCCTTTCCTGGTCCGGGGCATTTTGGTGCTTGGTGCGGAGGTGCCATTGGAGTGGTTGACTGCAGTGTCTTGTGATGGCAGTACTGGTGTTTGTTCTTGATTTGGTAGGCTTGTGTGCGTTGATGCTGTCTGTTTTTCAGGTGGGTTGGCTATGTATCCCCACAGCGCTGCCTGGTGGAGTTGGTGTGTTAGTGGTACAATTGTCAGGAGGTGTAGGACTAAGTTGGGTGGCTGTCTATGTAGGTAGTAGTTGGGGGTTGGTACTATACTGTCACGGTCTAGTCCTCTCTAGGAGAGTTAGTTTGGATTAGGCTAGGTTTTGCTTGGGACTAAGCCTAACTGTTAGAGAGGCCCGTCTAGTGGGGAAAAGGGGGGAGCCCACCCCCGACGGTGCAAGTGAGCACAAGGCCACACACAGGTAGACTTGAGTCCTGTTTAGCGGAAGAGAGGCCCACACTTAACAATGCGATCTGAGTACCAACCTAGATGCAGTTAAGGCCTAATAATGCAATTTGAACGTCAATCTAAACACAGCTTGATTTGAGAGAGTGGGAGTTAATCAGTGTTTCTGATAGGTTTGCTAAGTGGCAAGGGTTCCAGGGCAAAGTAATTGCTCGGCTCCCAACCCAGGCCACTCCTACCGTATTGGTCCTTGTAGTTGCTGGTTGACGGCTGGCCACTGGCTTCCCCTGTTTACACTTTCTGGAGCCACCTCTGTTGGAGCCACCCTTTGCCTTGGGGCCCTTAGCCGTAGGGTACTGCCGGGCAGAGGGCTGCCCTGGGAAGATCGGTGATGAAGGGTGGTAGGGCCGATCGGGGATGGTGGGCGAGTTTGGGAGGCAGGGGAAAGGGAAACGTAGACGTAGATGAGCACGAGGGAGCGGGGGAGGGAGAGGAGACTAGTGGGCCTAGCAGATCCCAAATAAATGCAAAAGTTAAACCTTTCCTACCTTTTAATGGAGACCAAAATGTTATCCATTACCTTATCTGTATTATGTTGAATGATTTTATTCAAGTCACCAATTATATGTATACCCAAGTATTTAACACCCCCAGGGGACAATCTACGATTCCATAATTTTAAAATGCCCTTGTCACAAGTCCTTGATAGGAGAAAATCTCAGTTTTGTCCCAATTTACTTTGTGTCCAGACAGTTTTGTATTTGTTTTATTTGTAAAGCGCATCCGGGCCCGTGGGTATCTGGGCGCGTAATGTGAAGTGGTTACATACATTGTAATAATGAACAGTTCTTGGTGGTACATACGTATAGGGGCGATGCAAATTTACAAGCAGTTATATAGTTATCTAGTTACTAATTTAGAGATGCAGTAAACACAAAATATATACAGCAGTACAGTTGCATATTTTCCAGAAAGAGCATACCTATGTTAGAGTATACAGCAAGGGTGTTGTGTGAGCAGCAGCTAAATCCTGGTAAGATCCTAGGAAATCCTTTCCTTCTCAAACATTTGTTTCAGCACAGAACCACATATATCCGGATTCGACAGAAGAACCAGCAATTCACCACGTAAAACCGCTTTAAAACAATCCCATACAGTCTTCACATCAGCTGAGCCTTCAGAGAGGCCCGTCTAGTGGGGAAAAGGGGGGAGCCCACCCCCGACGGTGCAAGTGAGCACAAGGCCACACACAGGTAGACTTGAGTCCTGTTTAGCGGAAGAGAGGCCCACACTTAACAATGCGATCTGAGTACCAACCTAGATGCAGTTAAGGCCTAATAATGCAATTTGAACGTCAATCTAAACACAGCTTGATTTGAGAGAGTGGGAGTTAATCAGTGTTTCTGATAGGTTTGCTAAGTGGCAAGGGTTCCAGGGCAAAGTAATTGCTCGGCTCCCAACCCAGGCCACTCCTACCGTATTGGTCCTTGTAGTTGCTGGTTGACGGCTGGCCACTGGCTTCCCCTGTTTACACTTTCTGGAGCCACCTCTGTTGGAGCCACCCTTTGCCTTGGGGCCCTTAGCCGTAGGGTACTGCCGGGCAGAGGGCTGCCCTGGGAAGATCGGTGATGAAGGGTGGTAGGGCCGATCGGGGATGGTGGGCGAGTTTGGGAGGCAGGGGAAAGGGAAACGTAGACGTAGATGAGCACGAGGGAGCGGGGGAGGGAGAGGAGACTAGTGGGCCTAGCAGATCCCAAATAAATGCAAAAGTTAAACCTTTCCTACCTTTTAATGGAGACCAAAATGTTATCCATTACCTTATCTGTATTATGTTGAATGATTTTATTCAAGTCACCAATTATATGTATACCCAAGTATTTAACACCCCCAGGGGACAATCTACGATTCCATAATTTTAAAATGCCCTTGTCACAAGTCCTTGATAGGAGAAAATCTCAGTTTTGTCCCAATTTACTTTGTGTCCAGACAGTTTTGTATTTGTTTTATTTGTAAAGCGCATCCGGGCCCGTGGGTATCTGGGCGCGTAATGTGAAGTGGTTACATACATTGTAATAATGAACAGTTCTTGGTGGTACATACGTATAGGGGCGATGCAAATTTACAAGCAGTTATATAGTTATCTAGTTACTAATTTAGAGATGCAGTAAACACAAAATATATACAGCAGTACAGTTGCATATTTTCCAGAAAGAGCATACCTATGTTAGAGTATACAGCAAGGGTGTTGTGTGAGCAGCAGCTAAATCCTGGTAAGATCCTAGGAAATCCTTTCCTTCTCAAACATTTGTTTCAGCACAGAACCACATATATCCGGATTCGACAGAAGAACCAGCAATTCACCACGTAAAACCGCTTTAAAACAATCCCATACAGTCTTCACATCAGCTGAGCCTTCATCATGCGCCTTAAAATATTCCCTAATTAAATCCTCTAATCCTGTATTTATCCTTGAATCATGTGTATTTGCCTGCATTCTACACCTTTTTAGATATTTTTTTTCCCCTCATACTTGTTAAATTAAGTTTCAGGTCAAGTAATGCATGATCTGAAATACCTTTTGATATTTGAATTCAGTACTTGACTAATGTTTCACTAATTAGAAAGTCAATTCGTGAGTATGAATTATGGACTGGAGAATAAAACGAATATTCATTTTCACCATTATGAAGTACCCGCCAGACATCAAGTTTATATTTGAATGCAAGTTGCCTTAATTCCTCACTAACTTTTTCACTATTATACCTACAATCCGATCTAGTTTGCTATTCATTACCACATTAAAATTCCCACCCAAGATTAATACTTCACCCTCCATTTCATCCAGGAGAGTACTTCATTCACTCAAACATTGAACACTCGGATTACATGGGGCATATACAGTCCCAATAGTTATCTTCCTACCATTATATAGTACATCAATCCATAGAATACGACCTTCCTCATCCTTTATTGTTTATCGGTAACCCTATCCTGAACATTATACTTGCTCCTCTAGATCAGAGTCATAGTAATTCGAAATTACCTGTGGATATTTAGGACTAGTTGAATAGCATCCAATCTGCTCATTCAACTGAGTTTCCTGCATAAAGACTACATCCCCTCTACTCCTCCAGATCCTTGCCATAACATTTCACTGTTTTATTTCCCAGCCAATGCCTTTCACATTCCACGAAATAAAAGTAACGGATCCATACCACAATGTTTTGATCCAACTTACTTACCTGAACATATATTCCAGATCCAATATACCAAACCGACCCATATTTAAATCCAGAGAGTGAGATTGAGACGTGAAAGGACAGGAAAACAAAAGAAAATACACTAACCAAAGACTCGCACATACATTTAGAAACCAAAAATGTTTTACATCACGAAGTCCGATAACCACCAGACCTAAAATGAGCCAGCATATATACAATAAACATTGTTTCCTGAACTATACTCACCAGTAATCCTATGCCCATAAAATGCACATGTTAATCATCCATACCATCCTAACTTAATATCCCAATACCTAAACCCTTCCCCTATTTTCTTAAAATATCCCCCTTCAAACAAATATAATATTGTTAAATCTTGTATTTACATCCTAGCTCAAAATCTACAAATTCTTGTCCTCCCATACATCACTCTTCAATGGCATGACCTCACACCTTATACGCAACCATTATACTCATCAGTTCATACCATCCATAGCACGCAAGCTTCCCCCTGCTCAAGTTATTTGTATAATGTCGCCAATAATTGTCTTTGCACTTTTATGCTGTATTCCATTACAAGTGCAGTTCTTCTCTATCCTCACTCTGCAGTTGGTACAAACCTATGTAGGCTCCCAAATTAACACCATCACCACAGACTGTCCCTGACATCAACATTAAGGCAGGTTAAAATGCACAACTCTTTTCAAAACTCTCAGCAAGAGTGTTTCAAGGACTGTAGCACCATATGTAGTGCTCTCATCCGTAACAGTCTTTTTTCAATCTATCCTACTCAAAACCAGCCTTAAACTATGAAATCCTTAAGTACGAGCAAATGAACAATGCTAACATACTATTTTTCATATGGCAGATTCATGTAAACTTCAGCAATTCTTGGAATGACATTTGTTTTCTATTTAATGTTTCTCCTGTTCAGTTTCTTGTGACTCTCAATATAGACTTATTAGCCTTCACTCCGTACCACATTTAAAATAAAGCTATTGCTGATACATTCACAAGACCCTGCAATGTTACCATATAGCTTTTTTTTATTTTTGTAAGCTATAGCATTCACCTCCATATCTGTCTCCCCTCCAGACTCCGGAATCTCTAAAACTAAAATGAATGACGTTATTTAAATCAGCGAATCTGAGAGCAGCGGTTACCAAACCAGCCGGTCCTTATTTTTCTTTGTACATTACAGGGTCACATTGTACTTCAGCTTTAATCGCTGCATCTTCATGGAGACCATAATGGTGTAGCACCTAGCCTAAATGTCATGAAGGAAACGCCTTGACCATAATACCTGCTTTTGCATAAGATACAAGAAATACTAAATATAAGTTTTGCCAAGTTTATATCGCTTTTTGCTTGTACTCATATATGTTGAAGCATTCTTCTCAATGAAATATTAGTTCTGTGGCAGTTCAACTTGTGGATCAAACCTGGCTAAGTAGATCTTGCATATACATAGTGTTGCATTTCCTGAATCATGGGTTATCCCATTAGATGAGCTCAGCACTTAACAGTTGTCATTGTAAACTCTTCGCTTCTTAAGAATCAAACATTAGCAGTACAGCAATCCGGGCCGTTATTCACTTAGCACCTCAGCCTCAAGCCTTGCCTGGACTCAATACAGGCTTCTGTCCTTGATGGTATTACTTTGCAAAGCTTTTATGATAGTACAACGATCCAACACTATGTAATATGACCCCAAATATATGCATCACAGTACTTTTGCACTTTTGAACGTGGACTCCAAGCCCAATCACTCACGTATCACGTGTATCATCTACCATCCATGTTTCCGCAGGCTTGCTGCATGTGCATGTCTTCACCATTCACTGTCAACCATAATCCGGTCCCAGCACCGAAACCCTGCAGGAGCAGACGAATAGCCCACCAAATCCCTCTTACCGGTACACCCAACAGTCAATTGTGACAACTATTGAGTGGACCAGACCGGGGGAAGGGGGAATGGAGAAAATAACAAACGTTCAGGACTTCTCAGGCTCCCTTCTCTCTCTGATGCCCCGGAATGCTGGATGTCCTGAAATTATACAGCATGGGTTAAACATTAAATTGCATTTCCAGCAAGAAATACATTTTCTGATGCTTGTTAATCTGCTAAGAATCACATGCTGTGCATATGGTCCGACATCCAGTGGTAACCGCAGAGTATTGCATTTTGTCTTTCGGGGACCGAAAGGGGACCTCGGCATAGGCATGTCTGTAACACTATCGTGACGTGTAGTGTACCCAAAATGCCTCACGCGCCCAGGTCCCTCAAATAGTTTTTTTCCACCCAGATAACTGGTCGCCCTATAGCGGAGCTCTCACAAGAGATGTTTATCTTTACCGACTTGTCGGTTATTCCCTGTTAAGTCACTTCGGTCACAAAAATATCTTCAAAGACTGCAGGGGATTCGTCTACGGCTGTGGATTTTTGTGCCTAAAATCCGCCGGCCGGATTTTCCACGTGGTCGGGCCCTCTGGCTGACCTATACAGTAGGGAGAGTGGGGTCAGGGTGGCCATATTGTCGGTATGCCTTTCCTCCTTTCCCCTCTTTACCCTTTTGGTCTGGTCATCTTTCCCTTTAGCTATGGAAAGGACTCCTTTTAGATTCTGCCCTAAGTGTAGGGTCAGATATCCTTTGAAGGACGAACAGTGTCAGGTTTCCTTTAATTACTGTTAGGTTCCCTTTAATTATTTCCCTTTATTTCTGTGTGGGTTTGGCCTTGACCTTTCTATACAGATTCCTGGCTCTGGCCCAAGGCAAGATGGAGTTTTACAATAGCAGCCTTGATTGGCTAGAGAGAACTGCAGGACAACAATGAATGTTCTAAACGGTCACTCTCTGCCCTTCATCGTCGTAACCCCAGCTGAGAGGACGTGTCTGTAGCTGCTCCTGCTGAAGTCTTGGGCCTAGTGGATTTGATCTTTCAAATCTTGGCAGTCGATCGGCTACTTATGCGGGGTTGTTCAGGAGAAGAATTCAGGTTCACAGAGTTTCTGGAAGTTCTTTTGGAGAAGAAAAAATTCTTAAGCTAAGTGACTTTATTTGGATATGTTAATCTTTGCTCAGATTCATTAGAAACTTTCGGAGACTGTAAATGAAAATTCAAAATAAGAACTGATGTTACGCTGTTTATATTTGAACGTTTAATTTTTAAACGCGCGCAAGCAATGTTAGTTACGTGTCATCGTAGCGTGAGTGTGCGAGCGCGAGAAAAGACTGCTACGTGAAAACTTCAGCGCGTGAATTCATTGCGCGTGTACGAGAAAAGACTGCTACGTGATTACTATAGCGCGTGTGTTCCAGCGCGAGTGTTCAAAGCGCGTGTGTTCATTGCGCATGTAGTCATAGCGCGAGTACGCGTGCATGAGAAAAGACTGCTACGTGATTTCTACAGTTCGTGTGTTCCTAGCGCGGGTGTTTAAAGCGCATGTACGCGAGAGCAAGAAAAGACTGCTACATGACTTTTTTCAGTGCGTGTTTTCTTAGCGCATGTGTTCCTCAGCGCGTGTTTTTTCTGGCGCGTGTTTTCTTCAACACGTGTTTTGCGCGGGTAAATTTTTGCACGTGTGCGCGAAAAGTTTTCAACGGACTTGGAAAAGTTTGCAAGTTCTTCAAGAGACTATGAACTCTATTTATTAAGAAGAAAGAACAGGATTCATCTAAGTCTTCTTAACTGGAACATTTAACAGTTTGTAAGGCAAGAGTCAAGGTTCTTAAGAGTGCAATAATCAAAGGAGTTGCTGTTATTTTCAAGACTTTCAATGCCACAAGAAAGGTAGAAAGATTTTATCAGCTATTGCTCCAATCTTCTCTAAGATCTTAAAAGAGAAGAACCAGGTTCTGCATCAGCTAGTCAGAACGTCGCCAGCCTGGTGTTTGTTATCCACTTCCCCCTTTCCATTTGGGGTGTAGTTAACAGAGCCGAGAATTATCGGGTTCTGAGGATTACACTTCAGGGGGATTGTCGGGGGTTCAGCAGCTTCCGCGGACACAGGTTAACTCTCAGCCTGACACACAGGACTTGTAACGCCCATCTCCCCCTAGAACACGACAAAAAGCAGTGTGCGGCCTGCAAACTCCTTCGGCTTAAGACCCTTCAGGAGCGCCATGTAAAGCGGTGGGCTACAGTATGTCGCAGGTGGAACCCCCTTCCCCCACCGCCACACCCGCTGAGAGTGACGGGGGTACTTGGGATGACAAAACATCAGTTGCGGATGTTATAGACCTCGAGGTGGACACTTCTAGGTCCGCCACGCCCGTTGCCGACCCTTTAAGGCCTGACTCAGGTCTCGCTACAGGGACAACCCCCGGCGACAGGGGCCTACAAACACATCACACTAAAACAACCCCTACACCGTCTTCGTCGAAAAAAGGTGAAAGCGCCAACAGGGCCGCCGAAAATTTCGTCGGTTTCCTCGGATCACTCAGATCCAAAGCCTTCCATGCATCCGCAGCAGTGTCTTGCGTCTGGGCAAAAAAATTAAGTAAGGGCGCTACTCCAAAAAGTTCACACGTCGAAGTGCAGAAATCCGACGCTGCGGTAGGCCCAAAAACTACGGCTGGGCTTCTACCCGAAAAAACAACCGCTAGGCCATGTAGCGCTGCGGAAGGTAATACACCTACCGGTATACCATCAGAGCAACTGTCTCACGCCGATTCAGAGATTATCGAAGGCAGCATCGAAGGAATTACGGTGGCGGTGGGTCTTACCCCCGGTTTCGCCTAAAGTTATGGGACAAGCCGTGGAAAAAACTTCAGATGCGGTTTGGGATCCTGATTCAAACGATGCGTACAAAGATGGTCAAGAGCCTCTTTCCGACACCCTAAGAGACTTTTCTTTTCGACACTGTAGGGTGTAAAACGTTGCTTCTCCACCCGTAGACCCGCCTGGGTCCACTAAATGGACTAGGGAGAAGTTTGAAGGGTGTTTGGATCTGCTGGAGAAGATGATCCGTTTTTCTGATCATCCTTCCCCAAAAAGGTCTCGGGTAGACCCTAACCTCCAATTTCCTTCTCACGGACACATATAAGAGACACTTATAATTAAGTGGAAGAAGCTTCATTTCTACAAAGTTAGGATGAGCAGCAGGATACTACAGACAGCTGGGAAGAAACCGAGCAGGAAGGACAAGACCCATGGACACTGCAAGATCAGGACACTGTTTTGTGCCTGGATTCTCCTCCGTCCACTCCGGCTCGCCAGGTCTTACCTGTAGAGGACCAAATGGCATTCAACTCCAGCGGCTTTTTTCAACATGAACACTTTCAAATCTCCACTTAAGAGGCTGTGCCTGAGCAAGATGTTGTAGAGGATATCCTTAAAGAGAAGCCTCCATCTAGCCAGGCCACCCCCCTCCTTAATTCTATTAAGAGAAGGTTGCCCCCCTCATTGGTATCACCAGCTGAAACTCGGGCAGTGAACCCAAGAGTGGAAAAGTTATTTCGACCCTCTATACATTAGAGGGCACACCGTCCCAGATTCATTGGTAGTGACTACCACTCGAAAAAGGGCAGGGGTACCCCTTGCCACAGGGGAATCACCGCCGGACAAGGAATCCAAAAGACTGTATGCTCTAGGCAAACGAGTCACTTCGGCTGCCGCATATACTACGAGGATTGCTAATACCACACATATTGGCAATCTATGCTGACGCTCAGTGGAACTTGCTCCACGAAGGCCCCTAAGAGGTTCCTGAACCCGCCAAGTCCAAGCTTCTCTCCATTGTAATGGAGGGGAAGACAAGTTAACCAGCATGTGATCAAAAACACCCTGGACACTGCAGAAACAGCAGGCAGGTCTCTGGCCCAAGGGACCCTACTAAAGACACACTTGGCTGCGTACCTCGGGTTTTAAACCGGAAACGCAAGCCTCCCTCATCAATAAGCCCATTGAGGAATCTTAACTTTTTCGGGAAAGCGGTGGATGAGGCTTTGGAAACAGCCAAGAAGGAACATGAGACTCTGAAGTCTATGCAACAGATCACACAGACCCTCCCCCCAGAGAGGTAATAACTCTTCGGCGGTACTTTCGAGGGCAAGCCTGTGCTGGTCAAAACTATGGCACAGGGAACTTCAACACAGGACAAACTTCTGTAAGCCCCGCATACTACCCTTCAAGGGGTCAGAAACACGGCAGAGGTAGAGGCCCCAATCCCAGATGAGCAACAGCCTCTGGTCAGAAATGACCACCAAATCGAGGTCCCCGCCCATGTCACCCCGGTCTGGAGGGGGGGGGGTGATTAACTCTTTACTCAGGGCATGGGAGGAGATGACTTCAGACCAGTGGGTCATAAAGACGGTCGCTCACAGGTATTGCGTGGAATTCGCCCGACCGCCATAATTCAGACTGCTGCGCTCATGGCGCCTTTCACTAGACCATCTGGAGATCCTGAATCAAGAGGTGGAAGCACTGCTGGGAAAGGACGCAATAGAAGCCATCCCTATTCTTCAGGTAAACAAGGGTATTTATTCAGTGTAATTCCTTGTACCCATAAAGAATCTCACCATGCGCCCACTTCTAGACCTGTGCCCAGCGAACACGTTTATCAAACCCCAAAGGTTTTGCATGGTAACCGTGCAAGAGGTGATCCCATTGCTGAAACAAGGGGTCTACATGGCAACATTGGCATGAAAGATGCATACTTTCATATTTCAATGTTGCCAGCGCACAGGAAATATCGAAGGTTCATGATCGAGGACAGGCATTACCAGTTCAAGGTACTCTTCTTCGGCATAGCCTCAGTGCCAAGGGTGTTTGGTTTACCAAAGTCCTGGCAGTGGCTGCAGCACACCTGCGCAGACTGTCAGTCCCAGTTTACCCTTACCTCGACGACTGGCTCATCACGGGCGACTCATACGACGCATGTTTTTCGAATACCCAAAAAACAGTAGATCTCCTTCAGTCTGGGTTTCTCAATCCACGGAAAGAAATCCAGTCTAGTCCCCAGTCAAACAAAGCAATTTCTGGGAGCTCTAATTCGGGCGAAGGACGGTCTTGCCTTTCCCCCCTCCAACGAGAGGGTTCAGAACATGCTTTTTCAGATCCCTTAATATGTAGCCAGTCGGGAGGTGACGGTGCGCAAGGCCATGCGCTTGCTAGGAATTATGGCGTCATGCATATACTTGGTTCCCCACGCGTGGCTGTGCATGCGTCCCATGCAAGAGTGGCTCAACAGCCAGTGGTGTCAGGCCAGCGGACAATGGGAAGATCTGGTAGTTTCGCCAGCCCTCGTTCTCTCTGCAGTGGTGGTAAAGATCTCTTGAAGGGGAAGACCTTCACCACCCCTACAGTGGAAGCCACTCTCACTACAGACTCATCTCTCACATGGTGGGGTGGGGGGGGCCCCTCACCTCCTTCAGCATACAGCATACAGTTTGGTCCCCTGAAGTAGCGTCCAACCATATCAACTTACTGAGCTATTAGCGGTGTTCAAGGCTTTTAAAGCCTTTCAGGTGCAACTACAAGGGAAGACGTTGCTGATTCTAACGCACAGCACTACAGCCATGTATTACCTGAACAAAGAGGGGGGCACTCTCTACAGGGCTATCCAAGCTGTCCCAAAACATTTGGATATGGGCTCTCAAACACAAGATGTTTCTGTTGTCTCAACATGTTCCAGAGTAACGCAATCTTCTGGCAGACGTGCTCAGCAGAGATTTCCCTCTGCCCGAAGAATACGAATGAAGGCTACACAGACATTGCGTCCAACGTCTTCGCAGAATGGGGTTTCCCAGAAATCGACCTGTTCGCTACTCAGGTGAACGCCCAATGCCAAGACTACGCCTCCAGGTACCCCCAGAACCGATCCTAGGGGAACTGTCTCTGGATAACATGGTCAGGGAAATTTGTCTACGCTTTCCCCCTCCCCGGACTCCCCTTCTCAACAAGAGTGCACAAAATGGACCAAGAACCAGTTACCATGATACTGGTGGCCCCCATGTGGGCTCGCCAACCCTGGTTCGCTCACCTGATGGAAATGTGCCTCTCCCCACCAGTGAAACTACTCTGCCCGTAAAACATGTCTCAGGACAGGGGGAGACCCTGCATCCATGCCCACAAACTCTGAACATGGTGGCTTGGCTCCTGAGGTCACAAAGTTTGGACACCTGCAACTCCCTCAGAGGTGCATGGACCTACTCAGGGAAGTTAGGAAACCAAATACACGTTATTGCTATGCCAGCAAATGGAAACATATTGTCATCTGGTGCAATTCCAAGGGCGTCAAGCCCATCGATTGTTCACCCACACACATTGTGCTGTACCTAACCCATCTGTTGGACACCGGGTTAGTCTTCAATTCCTTAAAGGTTCATCTGGCTGCTCTGTCAGCCTACATCACAACAAAAAGTGTTGTGGTGGAAAATACTAGTTATTAAAGCCTTTATGGAAGGGGTTAAGAGGATGTATCCTCTAGTTTCTCACCCAGCCCCTGGATGGGACCTAAATGGGGTTTGACCAGGGTCATGGGAGCTCACTCTGAGCCTATGCATAAAGCAAGTCTAAAAGACCGGACTTAAAAAAACGGCCTTCCTAGTGGCTATTACTTCTATCAGAAGGGTAAGCGAACTACAGGCACTTTCTGTTCTAGACCCCTTTGTTACAGTCCACAAAGATAAGTTAGTTCTGTGCACACATCCCAGATTTGCGCCTAAATTCATCTCAAAGTTCCATGTGAACCAATCAATCGAACTACCCACTTTCTTCCAGAACCCTACTAGCATGGCCGAAAGAAGCCTACACACACTAGATGTGCTCAGGGCAGTCATGTTCTACCTGGAAAGAACTAAACCACTGAGGAAAACAAGACAATTCTTCGTTTCTGTGGCAGCTGGTAGAGAAGGGGATCCGGTCTCTAAATCGGCTATCTCAAGGTGGATTGTCAAATGCATCACACTGTTACTCTTGCTAAGAGAACTGCCCTTCAAGCCTAGAGCATATTCTACTTGGGGCACTGGGGCATCCATAGCCTCCATTGCAAATGTTCCCCTTGAGTCCATTTGCAAAGCAGCAACCTGGAGTTCTGTACACACCTTTACAAAACAGTATTGCCTAGACACTCATTTTAGGTCCGATTCTCAGGTGGGACAAGCAGTACCAAGACCTCTTTGCTCTACTGTTCCTTCTCACAACCCACCTCCAACTCCGGGTACTGCTCACTAGTCTATGCAAAGCATGTGATTCTAGGCAGATTAACAAGCATCAGAAGACCTGTATTACTTAACGTAATAGCATTTCTGATGATTGTATCTGCTTGGATTCACATGCGCCCTCCCTACCTCCCCGCTCGGGGTGGAAGGAACATAGATGTTGTACTACTTTCTCTCTTTATGTACTCACTCACTATAGCCTTGGGCTCCCTCATGGCAGAAAAAATACAATCGGAGGGACCTTGGCGCGTGAGGGATTTTGGTAACACTACACATCACGGTAGGGATAGTGTTAAAGACACGCCTATGCCGACGTCCTCTTTAGATCCCTGAAAGACAGTATGCAATACTCCGCGGTTACCACTGCATGTCGGACCATATGCACAGCATGTGAATCTAAGCAGATGCAATCAGAAATGCTATTACAATAAGTAATGCATGTCCTATTGCCCTTTTTAACAAGTGCTTATTTAAAAACGTATGTTAAATAATTATAACTGAAACCTTGAGTGTAAGTGTTACTTGGCTACTTGTATGTGTGGATTTCATTGCTACAGCTCACATTTACCCCTCTTGATGTGAGCCTGGCTGCTCAGTCAAACTACCAACTTGTGTAATACTGGCCTATACCAAGAGGACAAGAGTTGTGTAGTCTCCCATAGGGTTACTACATAAACTCCAATGTAGTATAGAAACGATGTGGGGGTTTATCTCATAGATGACTGTTCCAATAAGATTGTGGCGACGGGGCGGGAACTGGCAAGGCATTTACCTGCGCCTCTACAATTCTTCATACTTATCTGTGAATTGCTTAATGCCATTCTTGAAAGTATAACAATGTTATCTACTCCTAAATTGTGTTCCACTCTTGTAGACAGTAACAGTATTGTTTCATTATTCGTGAAACTGAATAATTTTAAAAGCTTACCAATAGGTAGGAATAGTTACATGCCATTCTAAATGTGTAACATTAGGTTCTTACTTACCTTGTGTTAGGGAGAATTCTCAGAAATGTGCTAATTCCTTTCACCTTGGAGACACCCAGCAACTTCGCTGGATTTTGAGGACTTGATTTATTTTACCTGGATAGAGTGAGCCTTTTTTTCACTCATGTAAAAAAGTAACAGGGGTGCTGGGGATATTAATATCTTACCGTTGGCATTCAGAATACTTTTCAAGGGGAGTGTTATTAGAACAGAAAAGGTTACAGTTATTCTTAGACATTGCAAATACTGGAGTTCACCAGGAGAGTCAATTCAATAGGCTAGGCCAAAGTAAACAGGCTAAAGCCTTGGATAGGACAAAGCAGTTCTGGTAGTTAAACGGAAAAGTCTCTGCACAAGTTCTTAGGAGTAGTTTGTAGCAAAAAGAATCATGTTTGGTCGCCATCTTTATGTTTTAATAACCTTTGCCTTTTACTCCTTTCAGAAAAGTATTCTGAATGCAAACCGTAAGATATTAATGTCACCAGCACCCTTGTTACTAACGTTACCTGTGATTGTAGGTTGTGTCTGTGGGCCATCCCTGATTCAGAAACATAAGGGTGTACAGTATTGACATATATTTGTTATTATATTATTGCCGCCTCCTATTGAATGTTTTATAACTGACTGGTTAATAAATTAATGAGTACTTAACCAAGAAACCTTGCGTGTAAGAGTTTATTTGGACACCTCTGACTGTAAACCTCTAACATCATTACTGCTCACATTTCCCCTTCTTGAGATGAGCCTGGCTGCTCAACGCGGTGCCAAACTGTGTAGTATGGACTTATACCAAAGGTTGGTTTGCTTACACCTTTAGTCATAGTTGCTTGTAGTGTTCCCATAAGGTTCTGCAATCAAGCTTTGCTTAACAGACTCCATAACCAAAAAGAAACTGTGTATAAAATCCCATTAAAATACATGAGTGGGAAAAAGTCTCTCTCTCCCCAGGTAAAAAAAAATCAAGTCCTCAAAATCCAGCAAGGTTGCTGTCCGTCTCTAAGGTTTAGGGAATTAGCACATTTTATTGAGAATTCTCCCTAACACTGCCCCGCTGAAAAGTATGTGATTTACCGCTATTTGAACTGTTATGAAAAGTAAGTTTTGTAACTTGATCCATTTTTGCAAGGTGTATACTTATAACAGTGTTGGTATAACTAGAGTTTTCCTGTAACAGAATAACACTGTAGATTACCACTACGGTCCGTTTACCTTGAATTGCCTCGAGTTAGTCTAAAAGTTTAATGTGTTTTTACTCGCCATTAATGGCATTCTGCCATTCTAAATGTTTATCACTAGGTTTTACTCGGCCCAAACTGCATACTGCTATTCTAAATAAGTTTTATTTGTTGGTTTGCATACCAGAAGTATTGTTGGTTTATATAATTGTTTATGAATGATAAATACTACTTACCTTTCTAAATAACTTTCTTTGCCTATGTAGATATAAAATAAACCATTATTTTTACAATAAAAGCGCGGGGAATTTTAAGACTGATTGCAGAATGGTTTATAACCTGGAGAGATGAAAGTAGGATAGGTGTGCATTATAACATTGGAAGTAGCAATAGGACAATGTTGCAAAGATTTTCTTGTGAAGCTCCTTAACATACTGATGTTTTGGCTGCATTTGCATTTCAGTGCAATGATTTAACATGTTTTCTTCGGTTACTGCCTTGTGCATCTATAGCTGGCTTTTGATCATTACATTCAAATTGTGTTTTTTTTTGTTTTTTAATAGGCCTCTCTACTCGGTGAGCCGCCAAAGGACTTCAAGATTCCACAGAACCCTTACCTTAATCTGCATGGCCTCCTGCCTATGAGCAACCTGCCTGGTGAGCATGATTGTGTCTAGTCAGGGTGCATAATGTGTACTTGCCACGATCCATTGGCTAGTGATGTACCTTTGCAAATAGGAAATGCTGTGATGCAGGTCTTGAGAGTAGTGGATCTCACCAGCCTCCGGATAGGAGTCGTCACCCCATCCCCTGATGGGGAGAATTCTCAAATTCTCATGTGCTGTGCTAATTCCCTTCTACCTTGGAGACCCCCAGCTCTTTTTCTGGACTTTAGGACTTTTAATCTCTAACCTGGAGAGAGTGAAACCTTTTTCCCACTCGTGTATCTTTCTGTGATATGGACTCTTTTGACTTAGGAGTCCGAGAGACTCCATAGGTATCTTTGAATTGTGACACACAGTACCTTAAGTGCAGTGGCACAAGGAAGTCTTAGATTTCCCAAAGGTTTGAATACCTTCTCTTGGGGAAACTGTTTCCAAGAGCAGTGAAGTGAAATTGACATTACTTAGTGTTTGCTAGGTCTAGAAAGTTACACAATTTTACCAGAGGGTGCTGGAGGGGTTACTTAGTATCCCCTTGTCTAGTTACTCATGTAGCATTTTTGTAAACCTGGTGGCAGTGGTTTACTTTTTACTACCATTGTATTTTTACCGCTGACTGTGTTCGCAGTTGCATTAAGGGACCCATGGGTGCCCATTTTGTCAAAATGGCCTGGTCTTTTTTCGGCATTTCTTGTCAGAAAGGTACTTGAGATTTACTCTGCGCGCCGACACAGGGTTGTTCCCTTTGTTCGTTTTGCCTTTGGCAGGATTCACGAGTGAAGCCCGCCTCTTGCTCGTATGTCTGGCAGGGGCAGGAAGTGAGAGAGGTGCCCGAAACTCCCTGTGCTTAATCTCATTGGTTACAGGAATGTACCCAAAGGTGATTGGCCGGCTGGCTGTCCGGCAAGGTCAGCCACTCTGCTGTGTGATTGACAGCTAGGCTGGAATGAATGGGAGAAACCTGCATAAAAGGTGAGGCTTTTGGCTTTGCAGGCAGTCAACCACTGGATGAAGGAATCCGAAGAACTTGAAAGAGACGCCTGCTGCAACTCCTGGACCGTTGGGTTGCCCGGTGAAACCCAGCTGCTGTGCTGAAGCTCCAAATTCGTTTCGACTAGAGAATCCCTGTAAGAACGACTTCTCCCCTTGAGTTGGTGGGACCAATCAACTGGGCCTCACAACTAGCGGTAGTTAATGATCTGCTTCATGGGGATAGAGCACTACCTCACATCCGGGCTGACGTGGAACCTATGCAGGGCACCGACCCGTTGCAGATACTATACCAGTTCCAGAGGAGACCGCCCCTGCCCACAATCGAGGCTCACGTCACCACCGTCTGGAGACAGGCACATGTGTTCGTTGGGTGGGAAAATAAAATAACTGCAGCGCAACCTCTATGGCGAAACTGTTATCTTCAAGAAATTGGGAAACTTGGACCATGGCCGCGATGGGTGAGGGCGGGAATCCTGAAGGTTGGAGATATCCTCAAAGATGGGAAATTGACCTCGTTTGAGGACATGCAGTGCAAATTCCAACTGCCCACAACGGAACAATATCATTTTATACAGCTGACCCATGCCCTGCGGACCTATATACCCTTAGAAGGCACGATGCCTGACTATACACCGATAGAACGCAACATGATCCCCTTGCACATCCATTCTATACAACGCCATCACATCCTTTGCTACTCCCGAGTTATCGAGACTAAAAACCAGGTGGGAAAGATGTGGGGGAGATGGACCCAGAGGATTGGATCCAGGTCCTAATGCATCCGCGAGAGATGGCCATCTCCTCTAGGCTTAGACTTGTACTGCTCAAAATCCTCTATAGAGTATACTACCCTCAAACTGCATAATATGGTTGGAAGAGGGCAACAAATCTGAATTGTCTCCGCTGTGGGGAGGAGGAGGGCACCTTCTACCATATCCTGTGGTCATGCCCCCGGATCCGCACCTACTGGAACGCCTGTTGCGTGGAACTGTCCAGGGCACTCACCTGCTCCATTGAGCTTGATCCGAAAGTTCTAATTCTGGGTGTACCTGACGCATCTGACTCTAATAAATGGGAAACTGTTATTGAACACTGTAGCGGCCCTGATGAAGCGCAACATTGCACAAAAATGGGGTGTGCCCGACCCCCCCGACACTTGAACAATGGATACTTGACATGGATTCATGTGCCATGATGGAGCACCGGGTTTATGGCGCACGGGGATGCCCGGCCAAAGACATCCAAGATATAGGGGAAATGGAAAGAGACTGGACCTTGACAACCTGACTCGATGGTGATTACAGTGGAAGTGGATAGTAGGGGGAATCAAGGGGGGGGCGGGCCATGGTGGATTGTGTTACTGAAAACACTGTGAACTTGCAGTTGAAGATGCTGGCTTGGAGTGCTTCTAAACGTTTAATTTCGTGTATTTTACCTTATGGGTGTTCTGTTACCACCCCCTTGTCTTGTGGTTGTTTTGTTTGTCATAAAATACAATAAAATGTTTTATCAAAAAAAAGTGAACTTGTTTGGACATCCTCTGGCAGCTGGCTGTACTTCTGCTGGAACCAAGTGCCGGGGAGAGGAACACCAAGTTGAGTGGATAACTTTTAAGTCGGACCAGAGCGCCAGGAAGTTCCTCTGGACTTCCTGAAGCAGGACTGACCAAGCCTGAGCCACCTCAACAAGAGTGCTGGACCCCAGATGCGAGGAAAGTCTGAAGTAGTATCAGAGTATTGCAGTGTTGCTATTTGCTGTCGTACGCAAGGAGCTGAAATGCTGAAGTGCTACTGAAGTTCCACTGAATTGAAGTTTACCCATTGCTGCCGCTGACCTTCCCCTTGCAAGAGTCCCCAGATGTCATCCCTCTTGTCCCCACGACTGAGGCCCAGGAACACCAGGATCTGCAGCTGTACAGGAACAGAAGCCAGCTGGAACTATTTCCTCTAACCAAAGTTACTGTAAATTCTAAGAACTTACCTCTTGTGGTGTAGCCTTACTTGCTTTCAGTGGAGACTTGTCTTGGTTTACCTTGCAAAGTTGCTTACAGCTTTGCCCCTCACAAGCCTCCCAGCTTGTGTTCCTTCAAGCAAATCTTATTTCTAAAAACATTGTGCAAGACATTTACTTGCCTGCAAAGACGATCTTCAGCTCCAATAGACATTGTTAAACTAACATTGGCTGTCCTGGTTCCCTGATAGACTTGTTTACCTTTGACTCTGTTCCTTTACCTTCCCCCAAAAAAAGGTTACATTTACTTGACATTGGAAGGTTCAAAAAGTACTTGCCTGTTTATGAATTATTTGTTTACTTTTTTATTCCCATATCTAAACTTTGCAACAATCTCAGTATTGCTCTAAGTGTACCAGTGATAAATGTCCAGTGTCCTAGCTATTTAAGTCCACTGAGTGTAGGAAGTGTCGGTGTGCCTTCCCCGATGGGTATCATCTGATTTAGAGAAACTGTGTTCTGAAGTGTATTATAATTGTTACATGTTTGCTCCCTTCTGAAGAAGGCTTATATAACTGACTGTTAAATTGCATATTTGTTTGATCAAGAAACCTTGGGTGTGTGAAGAACGGTCACTGTGAAACTGTTAAAAACCTACTGCTCACATTGACCTCTCATGAGATGAGCCTGGCTGCTCAGCCACACTACCAACCTGTGTAGTACAAACCTGTACCAAAGGTTGGGTTCTTAATGCCAGGATGTCCAGTTTGCTGTAGTGCACCCAAAGGGTACTGCAGACAATCTTGCCTAATGCCCCCCTACCGATTTCCTCTCCCCGCCCACCCTCCGGTAGATTGGAAGGAATGGTTGCATCAGGCTTTGGTTATGCAGCAGGCTCTCCAATCGCTACCGACTTCTTTTTTTCATCTTCCTCTTTCGGATTCAGCTCCAGTGGTCGACTTGTCGGCAGCTTCCAGGTTCGGAGTATTTATCAGGAACTACGGCATAACTAAGCAAGCTCTCCCTGCAGTTTACAGGAAGGTGCGGTGTTAGGCAAGGATTGATGTAGTAACCCTGTGGCAGACTATACAACCCTTGTCCTCTTGGTGTTAGGTAACCTACGGTTAGGAAGAATTATTTCTGTAATTCCCTTCTACCTTAGGCTCCCAGCTCTTTTGCTGGACTAGGACTTTTAATTTTTATCCAGGAGAGAGATTTTTCCTACTCTCGTATTTTTCTGATTTCAGACTTGTTTCTTTTGGTTTTAGAGTCCGACAGACTCCATAGGCATCATCTGTTTGTATTGTGACACACTGCACCCTCAGTGCAGTGTCACCGAGAAGTCCTTTTGGATTTCTGCTAGGGTTTAAATACCTTCTCTTGGATAAACTGTTTTCAAGAATGGTAAAGTGAAATTGACTTACCTTTTTTCTTTGTAGACTACACTCTTACATGGAGTGCTGGTGGGGTTACTTAGTAGCCCCTTTGTCTAACTTCTCATGTAACATTTGTGTTACCCTTACTACAATTAACGGCTGGTGGCAGTGGTTTATTTTTTTTCTATCATTGTGCATTTTTACCGCAGGCTGAATACTCAGCTGCAGTATTGCACCCATGGGTGCCTATTTTGTCAAAATGTCTTTTTTGCCATTGCTTATTTATAATGTCCTTTTTAAGATCGACTCTGCGTGCCAAACCATGTTAGGTCCCTTCGTTTTGTCTTTGACGGGATTTGCTGGTGAAGCCCGCCTCTGGCTCCAGCGTGTCTGGCACGGCAGGAAGCGAGGGAGGTTCCTGAGACTCCGTGCTTAATCCCCTTGGTTACAGGAATGCACCCAAAAGTGATTGGCAGGCTGGCTGTCCGGCAAGGAGAGCCACCCTGCCTTGTGAATGACAGCTAGGCTGGAATGAATGGGAGAAACCTGCATAAATGGGGAGGCTTTCTTTCTTAATAGGCAGTCGACCACTAGACGAAGGAATCTGAAGAACTGACGAGACGCCTGCTGCAACTCCTGGACCGTTGGCTTGCCCGGTGAAGCCCTGCTGATGTGCTGAAGCTCTGAATTCGCCTCAACTAGAGAAGCCCTGCAAGGACGACTTCTCCCCTTGGGTTGGTGGGACCAATCAACCCCAAAGTGAACTCGTTTGGACATCCTCTCTGAGCTGGCTGTACCTCCACTGCTGCTGGAACCGAAGTGCCAGGGAGAGGAACACCAAACCGATTAGATCGATTTTTAAGTTGGCCCTGAGCACCATGAAGATCCTACGAACTTCCCTGAAGCAGGACTGACCAAGCCTGAGCCACCTCAACAGTGCTGGACCCCAGATGCAAGCAAAGTCTGAAGTGGTATCTGAGAACTGCAGTGGTGCTATTTTTTTTTTATTTAAGCAGATTGTGTGGTTTCCTTATTTGAAACCTTTAACCTGAGCATGTCCGTTCTTTCATCATGATTCTTCGTTTGGTATACAGTATCTTAGTAGCAGTGCTTGGTAGCATCTTATTAATCCTGGTTTATGTTGTTGATCTCCTCCTAGTTTCTTAAGGATTAAAATCACTAGTTTTATGAGTGCTAATGTCGTTTTCATTTTTTCTCCTTCTACAAGAGGAGTCCACCACTCATCGACATTCCTTATCGTGTAGCTTCTAAGGATGTCCCCCAAGCACTGCTCTCGCTCTTTCCTTAAACCGGTACACTGTAGTATGAGGTGTTTCAGAGATTCTCTCTCTCCTTTTTTTTGCACATTCTGCAGCTTTCCCTGATGTCCAGCCTTTTTCTTCTTTGAACATTTTACCAACAGGAGAAATATTACAATCTGAATCTCAGGAAAAGGTCTCGGAAGTACCAATTGGGGGAATAAAGTCAGATAGCTCGGGATCTGATTCAGTTTTCGTGGCTGGGCCCAGAAGTCTTCGTAACCTTTATATTTACAGTTATCTTCTTGGGTTTCGATCCAATCTGCCATGTATAGTTTCTTTTTAGTTTTGTCTGGGTTAATCCATAAGTCATCCTGACTCGCTGAGGTTCACTAGGATCCCTCGACATGACTTTTGCCAGTCTGTTAGGATTACATCGGATTGATCTTTTAGGGCTTTTTTCAACACCCCAAATCCACCCCAAATAGCAGTGGTGCTATTTGCCGTCCGCAAGGAGCTGAAACCGCAAAGTGCTGCTGAATTGAAGTTTGCCCATTGCTGCTGCCTACCTGCCCATTGTGTTGGGGAAGAAGTATTCCCTTCCTGAGATTCTCTTATCAGAGTTTCAGCACAGCAGCAGGGCTTCACCAGGCAGTTCAATGGTCCAGGAGGATGCAGCAAGCAAGTTTCTTTGTTACCTTTTTAAGCAGGTTCCTCCCATTCATGCAAAGCCTAGCTGTCGCTCGCACAGACTGGCTGCATTCAGGTTTCCCTGGAGACAAAGGACAGGGGAGTTTCAGGCACCCCCTCACTTCATGCCCTTGCAGACGCACTGGAACCAGAGGTGGATTTCAGTACTGAAACTTGCCAAAGGCAAAATGAACCCAAACTGCTTAAACCTGGTTTGGCGCGCAGAGTAAAACCTAAGAAAGACCTCACAAACAGAAAATGGTGAAAAAAGACGGGCCATTTTTACACAATGGTTGCCCATGGGTGCTATACTGCGGCTGAGATTCAGCCTGCAGTAGCAAGCGCAATGGTAAGAAATTAAATGGCTGGTGGCATTGGTTTAAAATGGTGAGGGTAACATAACAAAGTTTACATCTGCAAGTAGGAAAAGGGGTTACGTAACCCACCAGCACTCCACATAAGATGGGGTGTGCTGGACCTACAAAGAGAAAAGGTAAGTAAAGTCAATTTCACTTTACTATTCTTGGGAAGAGTAGTTCTCACAAGAAAACGTATTTAAACCTTAAGAGAAATCTAAAGGATTACTCTGACGCTACACTGAAGGTGCTGTGTCACCATACAAAAACAAAGGAAGCACATGATGATCCAAAACACATGTGGGAGTGAGAAAAAGGGCTCACTTAATCCAGGGTGAAATTAAAAAGTACTAAAGTCCAGCAAAAGAGCTGTGGGTCTCTATGGTTGAAGGGAATTGGCACAGAAAATGGGAATTCTCCCAAACAGCGAGTTCTCTGGTTTTGGATCGTGTTTAAGGGTGCCCCTAATTACGCTCACTCAAGAATAAATGCACCCCTCTAGGGGAATACCGCCAAAAGCTGATCTTTTAAGGATAACAAGTTTAATCTTACAAAAATGGTGGATGGTAGCAAAGGACTCTGCTGCCTGAACGGTCTTCTCCTGTCACTCTTCCGTTCGTTCCTGCCAAAGTGGTGCCAGACATGGGTTTATATAATCCTGTCTTTCTGTAGTGGGGTCACTGGCTATCTGGATATGGACCTTGGTTACATCCCAAACCGTTCTCATTTCATACTAGGGATGCTCCAAAGCCGCCTTTCTTCATTGTCAGTGGTTTTGTCGGAGCACGCTGTTCTACATTTGGCTACCTTATGCAGAGAAACACTGCAGCCCTGCAGACCTTTACAGATCTGGAAGCCTAGCTCAAGGGAAAAACTAAACATTTTTGTAACTAATTTTCATTAATTCTGTCCATATTTCGTTAACGTTATCTGGGCCCTGTAGTCTCATTTGCACCTTATTCTCATAATCTGTCCCATTCTGCATTTTGTCACACCGAACATGTAAATCCCTATTCTTGGCCTGCATGTACCCTTGACAGACAGCTGGAGTCACTGTGTGCTGCCAGTGCTTGGCCATAGTGATGAAACATTGCGGAAGCACCTATGGTCATTTTTAGAATCTCACAGGCTGCATTCCTTCTGGGACGAAGAGGGGAGTCTGACAGCACTAAGATTTTTACAATCCCTAGGATCTGACATTACCAACCTATACAGCTAATAGTGCCTTGTATTTTAACAACTACCTTACTCAGTGCTTGCCCATGTCTGTGTATGTGATTACATTTGCATGAGTGAGTCTTCCCATTGCCCCACCTCCCCCTAGTCCATCATAGCGCCTACAAGAGGTCTTGCCTGACTCTAAAGCGCTTGGGGAGGACCCTGGTTCCTTCCCAACAAGTGCCCAAGATTCCATGCCATAGAGAATCATTGGGGCCACTTTAACCTGATAAACATGTAATAAAGAACCCACGGAGTAGCCCCGCCCCCCCCCACCCCCCCACGGGTTAAATCCAGTATGTCTAGGTAATCGGCATAACATAGACATTGGAGCTGTGTGGTGCCAAGCTTTGGTGGAATGGCACCAGAACAACTCTGGGCAGATCCCATGTCAGCTGTATAGATATTGTATAGCATCTGAGCCAATGTGCAGCCCTGCTTCAGACCCTTAGTTGCTGTTATTTTGCTGTATGTTGGGGAATTCTCAGAGTGCCAATTCCCTCTACCTTAGAGACCCCCAGCAACTCTGATGGATTTTTGAGGACTTGATTTTTTTTAAATCTGGTGAGAGGGAGACCCTTTTTCCCCACTCATGTATTTTAATGTGATTTCTGAACTGTTTCTTTTGGTTGTGGAGTCTGAAACTCCATAGGCATCTTTTACATTGTGGCAACAGCACCTTTAGTGCAGTGACACTGGGAAGTCTTAGATTTCCCCATGGTTTAAATACCTTCCCTGGGATAAATTACTGTTTCCCAGAGCAGTAAAGTGAAATTGACTTTACTTACATTTGTAACTTTCTAGACCCAGCACACACTATCTTACAATAGGGTGCTGGAGGAGTTACTTAATATCCCCTTTGTCTAGCTTCTCATGTAACATTTTTTGTTAGCCATTCCTCACTGAATGGCTGGTGGCAGTGGTTTCTTTTTACTACCATGGTGTGCCTTTACCACGGGCTGCGTTCGCAGCTGCAGTAAAGCACCCAAGGGTGCCATTTTTGTCAATGACCCGGTCTTCTTTTTTCGCCATTTCTTTGTGGAAAGGTCCTTCTTGAGATTTACTCTGCGCACCAAACCAGGTTTGGTCCCTTTGGTCTTTGGCGACATTCATGAGTGAAGCCCGCCTCTGGCTCCAGGGTGTCTGAGGTAGGCAGGAAGTGAGGGAGGTGCCCGCAACCCCCTGAGCTTAGTCTTAGGAGACCCATATGCACTCTGATGATTGGCCGGCTGACTGTCCGGCAAGGATAGCCAACCTACTGGGTGACTGACAAATCTTGGAGTGAAAGGGAGAGAACTGTATAAAAGTTGAGTCTTTTGGCTTGAAAGGCAGGGTCGACCACTGGACGAAGGAACCGAAGAATAACGAAGAGGGCGCCTGCTGCAACTCCTGGACCGTTGGTTTGCCCGGTGAAGCCCTGCTGCTGTGTCGAAAAGCCAAGTTCGCTTCGACAGAGAAGCCCCCCCCCCCCCCCCCCCCCCCCTCTCAACAGAGTGCGGGGACCCCAGAAGCAAGGGAAGTCCATTTCGGTGGCCAGATACCGCAGTATTGCTATTTGCGGTAGACACGAGGAGTTGAAACACTTAGCCACTGAAAGTGAAGTTTGACCGTTCCAGTGTAGTGCAGGAGTCCCCAGTCAGCCTCCACCTTGTCCCCACGACTGAGGCCCAGCAACAGGGAGATCTGCAGAGCTGCACAGGAACATGATTAATCTGCTGTATATTTTGTCATTTTAAAGGTACTGTTCAAAGTGTAAGAGCTTACCTCTTGCTGTAGAGTTGTATGCATCTTCTACTAATCGCAAGTCTAACAGTTTGTGGCCCTACATTGATTCATGTTTTTCTTCAGACTTCTGAAACATTGTGCAGAGACTTTTCTACTTACCTTCAAAGAAGTGCTTCAGCCCATATAGACTCTTGCCTGTTGACTTTGGCATAGCCTTTTTTAACTGAATGACTCTTATTGGGGGATCTGATTATTTGCCTGCTTGAGAAATATTTGTGGTATCCTGTTTGCTCTAATAATCTTTCCCCTTGTTACTTGCTCTTAACTAATTCTGAATGCCAACAGTAATGCATTGTCAACAGCACTCTAGCAATTGAAGTCACTTGTGGGTGTAGGTCTTTGCTGTATGCCATCCCAAATGGGTAGTTACTGATTCTGAAGTATATTTGTGTGGTTTTACAGTGCTCCCTTATGAAGAAAGCCCACATTAACTGACTGGTAAATTAATGTTTGTATCAAGAGACCCTGTGTAAGTTTTTGTTTGAATACTTGTCACTGTGAAACTCTAACTCCCCTACAGCTCACATTGACCCCTCTTGAGATGAACCTGGATGCTGGTATGCACTGTAGTGCCTCAATGCTCTTAAAGAGGCAATGTAATGCAGCGGGCCTGGTTGGTTGGGGGGCAGTTTGGTGTTGTCAGCCTTGATGACGTTACTACATATTCTGTCTGGCTCAGGGGTCCTAGCTGCCTTACTAGTGGGATCGCTCATACACCCAATTCTCCGTCAGCAGCCCCCTGTGGATAGATGTATCCCCCCAGGGTCAGTCCAACATGGTCGATCCATTCTACCTCAGTGACTCCTTTATGCCTGTGGTGGATGGATCCACGCCATTCACGGTTTTCCAGAAAGCAAAATTATCTTTATTCTGTGTTCATACCAGCTGTTGCCACCTACAGCCAGCCAAGATGTATTTTGTAGCGCCTTAACCATTCAGTGTGTTCTGCTTTGGCCAGTCTGGCTTTTGCACCATGAATCAGTCGGAGGTGTTCTGTTGCAACTATCTTGCGTAGGTCACCCCTCGGGTCTTACCATCCCGGATTGCACTATTATGATGGCCCTTCTTCCCCAACGCTTTCCTATTAGCAGTGTTACACGGCTTGATAGCACATTTATGAATCGCCTTAATGTTGGCCTCAAACCGGAGCATGACTCTCTCGATCAACCCCCCAGAGTCCATGTTCTCTACAAGATGTGGTTTCAAGCACACCCTTGCCAGCCTTGCTGCCCTCTCAATGCTGGAGTAGCAACAACTGATTATTATTATTATTATTATGATGCCGCTTAGACTGGGATCAACACAGTCAGCCAGATTCTATTTCCTCAGACTACCGCCTCCAGCCTTCGATGGGCCAGAATAGGGTAGTGGTCACTCTCTGGACATTAACAAGCATTAGAAGTGCATTTATCAATCTGCTTAGAAATGCATGCTGTGCATATGGTCCAACAGCCAGTGGTAACCGCGGAGTATTGCATCTCGTCTTTCGAGGATCGGAAGGGTATGTCGGCATAGGCGTGTCTAACACTATCCCTAACGTGACATGTAGTGTACCCAAAATCCCGCACGCGTCAAGGTCCCTCAGATTGTTTTTTTCTCCCCAGATTACTGGTCGCTCTAATGCGGAGCTCTTACATAAGACTTTGTCGTTATTACCATTAAGTCACTTCGACATTTGAATCCTGTGAAACGCCGAAGGCTGCTGCAGACATTCGATGCCTATTGATCCAAGCGGCGCTGCCGTCCACGTGGCCAGGCTTTCTGGCCGGCCTATACAGTAGGGAGAGTGGGGTCGGGGTGGCCATATTCTTTACAAGTATGCCTTCCCTCTTTCACCCTCTCTGCTCCCTGGGTTTTGTTATCGCTGTACCTGTCTTTTGGTATGGAAAATACGCCATCTAGATTTTGTCCCTCGTGTAGGGCCAAATATCCTTGGAAAGACTAGCTCTCAGTGCAACAATTGTCTTCACCTACACCACAAAGAAGCGGGTTGCACAGCCTGTAGACTCCTGTAAACTAAGATGCTTAAGGAGCGCCGCTTGAACCGGTGGGTGGCCCACACCATGTCTTAGGCCAAATGTTCTTTCCCCGCAACTGCCGAAAGTGATGGGGGTAGGGGGTGGAGGGGGACTAGCGATGACCAGGCCTCTGTGTTGGAAGCCATTGACCTGACGGACTGCCGAGTCACACTATGGGGAAAACACCCAGTGACGGGCTCACACGATCATAACACCAAACGCACAAACCGAGGTTCTGCTTCGGCGGCACTGTGGAAGCGTACTAAAGCGCCAACGGAACTGTCAAACTTCGACGGGATCCTCCGATTGGCAGCCTTCCCTGCAACCACAGCCGTGGCGTGTGACTGGGCAACCCAAAGTAAAGGGCGCTAACACTAAAAAACACACGGCTCTCAAAGCACACCAGGAGGATGCGCAGACGCTGATTAAGGCCCCGTTGGCGCCGAAATCCACCGCTCAGCCCCCAGTTCACATGGTGGTGCCGAAATCCACTGCTCAGCCTCCGGTTCAGCCGGTAGATCGACCAGATTCCCTGAGCATTGGTGAGAGCATCGCAAGGATTGCTTGGGCAGTTAGACTGAAGGAACGGTCGAAGGAGGCGGTGAAGCATAAAGAACTGCCTAGAGACGTGACGAAAGACACGCCACAGCGCCCCAAACCCAGCAATGACTACAAAGTCCTGTGCCTTTGTCAAGTACATTAGGGGACAAATCTTGACATCACAGAGAAAATGAACCCTTTCCTCCCCTGTACCCCTCTGGTTCATCCTCATGGACCAGGGAGAAATTTGTGGGATGTATGAAAAGATTAGAAACATTTCTCTTATTCTGAGAAGCTTGCTCCCAAGAGACCTCGAGGACCTTCCTTTTATGTTAGGCAAAGTTTGCATGCAGTACCCTCTGGGACCACTACACACAATTATGACTACAGGTATAAGCAAAAACAACCTTTGGTAGAAGCCTGTACCACAGTTTTTTTTGGTAGCGAGCTGAGCAGCCAGGCTCATCTCAAGAGGGAATGTGAGCTTGTAATGAGGTTACACAGAGGTCTACAGTTACAAGTATTCAAATAGACACTTGCACTCAATGTTTCTTGGTAGAGCATGTAATAATTTATTACAGTCAGTTAGAAAACATTCACTAGAAGGAGGCAATCAATATCACACAAATATACTACAGTACTTTACACTATCAGGTTCTGAGGCATTTAAACTACTTTGGAGGATCAAAATGGCATTCAGAGCATTTGAAGTAGGAGCAAAAAGGCATAAGTTAATAAAACTAATAATAATTACTCTTAAACAGTGCAAATAGTTGGAGTTCACCAGAGGAGGTGTTCAAATGCAATAGGTAGGCCGAAGTCAATAGGCTAGAGCCTTGTATAATTAAAAGCGGTTCTGGTATTTAAAAGGAAGTCTTTGCCACAGTTCTCAGAAGTAGTTCATAGAAGAAAGATTCAGATGTCGGGTCACAAGCTGACTAGGCCTGCAAGTTGCCAAAGTTTCACACTTTCGCAGTGAGAGGTAAGTTCTCTCGGTTGGGTTTTCACAGTACCTTATCGAAGAAAAAGATGCAGCTGAAGACTTGTGTTCCTGACGGTTCCTGCAGATCTAGCTGAGCCTCAGTCGTGGGGACAAGAGGGAGGACGTCCGGTGGTCTCCTGCACTGCACAGGGACTGGTCACAAAGCTGGCAAAATGGCAATTCTTCGATTCCGGTAGCTGTCTTCAAGCACACAAACTGGTGTCCTTCTCCCTGACTGTTTGGTTTCCTGCAGCACTTTGAGGAAAATACAAACAGCGCTGAGAATGGTGTCCAGGTGGCTTACGAGTTGATTGGTCCCACCAACTCAAAGGGAGAAGTCTTCGTTGAAGGGCTTCTCTGTCGAGTTGAAATTGGCGATTCGGACCTGCAGCAGGGCTTCACTGGGCAAACCACTGGTCCAGGAGTTGCAGCAGCCGTCCTCTCCCAGCTAGTTTTCGTTTCTTTCGTTCCAGTGGTCGACTCTGCCTCCCAAGCCAAGAGACTCTGCTTTTTATTCAGTTTTCTCCCATTCATTCCAGCCTAGCTGCCTTGCCGGACAGTCAGCCAGCCAATCATGCCAGAGTGCATTTGGGTCTCTTAGTAGACCAAGCACAGGGAGTTTTGGGCACCTCCCTCACTTCCTGCCCACCTCAGACACTCGGGCGCCGGAGGCGGTCTTCAGTCCTGAAACCCACCTAAGGCGATGGAACAGACCTGGTTTGGTGCTCAGAGACCAACATTAGGAGGACCTTTCCAAAAAGAAATGGCGAAAAAAGACCGGGACCTGTTTAAACATAGGAGGCTCAGACGCCATCTTGAAAAACATGGCTCCTGCGATTTAACGGTACTGGTGTTCGCGGTTGGGACAAATCATGGCAGTTAGTTGGAAAACCACTGCCACCAGCCATTTCGAGAGGAAAGGGTAGCATTTGACTGCTACATGAGTTTCTAGACATAGGGAATACTAGGTAACCCCTCCAGCACTCTATTGGAAGATAGTGTGTGCTGGGTCTAGGTATTTAAAGAATAGTGAAGTCCATTTAACTTTACATTCTCTGGGAAATAGTTTATCCCAGGGTTGGTATTTAAACCTTGGGACAGCCTAAAAAGGTTCCCTGTGTCACTGCACTGAGGGTGCTGTGTGACACACATGAAAAGATGCCTATTGAGTTGTCTAAAACGCCATAATCCAAGAACACAAGAGTAAAACACACATCAAAATACATGAGTGGTGAAAAAAGGCTCTCTCCAGGTAAAAAAATCAAGTACTCAAAATCCAGCAAGTTGCTGGGGGTCTCTAAGTTGAAGGGAATTAGCACATTTTTGAGAATTCTCCCTAACATACGCCTGTATCCAAGTTTCAAAGGACCTGGGAAGATCCGCACAAGGAGTATACCTGTGTCCTCACAGATAATGTTATGGACACAAATGATCAGGATGAGGACGCCACCTTTCTGGAAAACCACAATGTGGATGAGCAGGCAGATCTTTAAGACAATTGGGAAGACATTAGTCCGGTTGATGCTCAACCTTGGACTCCCACTCAGGACACCGATGCCCTGTGCATGGATCCTCTCCCCCCCCCCCCCCCCCCCCCCACCACCCTCCAGCCCGCCAAGTCTCACCAGTGGACGATCTAATGACATTTAACGCCATCTTGAAAAAGGCAGCTGACCATCTTCATATCGCCACTCGAAGCTTTACCAGATGGTGATTTTGTGAAGGATATACTCAAAGAAAAACCTCCCGGCCAGCCTGGCCATCCCTTGGTTGAATTCTATTAAGGAGACTGGCACCTTCCTTGTTGACGCCAGACCAAACCTAGGTGGTGAACCCTAGGGTGGAAAAGTTGTTTCATCCTCCTACCACCGACCCTGCCTACATCAAGGGACATGCCACTCAAGATTCTTTAGTGGTTACCATTATTAGAAAACGGGCTGGTGTTCCACTGTCTACAGGAGAGTCACCAGCCGATAAGGAGTCCAAGAGACTATATGTACTGGGAAAGAGGGTTACAACTGCTGCTCCGTTTTCCACACAAATAGCTACCAACACCACACTATTGACAAGCTAGGCAGACACCCAGTGGAACCTTCTGCAAGAAGGCCTTCAGGAAGGGCCAGAACCTACACTGACATGCTCGCAACAGTTTTGGAAGGCAGGCAAGTCAACCAGAATGTGCTCAAGAACATACTGGACGCTGCAGAGACAGCGGGAAGAACCCTGGCACAAGGTACCGTGCTCAAGCGACATGCATGGCTGAGGAACTCTGGTTTGAAGCCGGTTTCCCAAGCGGCCCTGATTAACAAACGCGTTGAGACGACCAACCTGTTTGGCAAGGCAGTGGACGATGCACTGGAAACAGCCAAAAAAGAACATGAAACACTAAAGTCCCTTCAACAGATTACCCAGAAACCCTCTCCTCAGAGAGGAAGCGGCTCCCGCCGCCGGTCCTTTCGTGGGCAATCTAGTTTTCCCCAGAACCAGTATAATGCAGGAAATGTGGGCCCACCAACCCTGGTTCTCTCATCTGATGGAGATGTCCCTCTCCCCTCCTATGAAACTGCCCTGCCCGTACAACATGTTATCTCAGGACAGGGGAGAAACACTGCACTCATGGCTGCAAACTCTGAACTGGCCTGTCTCCTGAGGTCATAGAGTTTGGACACCTTCAACTCACTCGGATGTATGGACATACTCTGGGAAGCGAGGAAACTCAACCGATATTGCTATTCCAGTAAACGGAAACGCTTCGTTATCTGGTGTAATGCCAAGGGTCTCAATCCCCTTGACTGTTCTGCCTACTCACATTGTATTGTGCCTGACTCGCTTACTAGATTCAGGCCTGGTTTTTAATCCCCTGAAGGTGCACTTAGCTGCTCTCTCAGCCTATACTACATCACAACAAAAGGTGTTCTGGTGGAAAATACCAGTTATCAAGGCTTTCATTGAAGGGCTTAAGAGGATTTATCCCCCCATTTCAAACCCAGCTCCCGGATGGGACTTAAATGTGGTTTTGAATAGATTCATGGGAGTACCCTTTGAGCATATGCACAAGGCAAGTCTTAAAGACCTTACCTATAAAACAGCCTTCCTAGTGGCTATCACGTCTAGGGTTAGTAACTGCAGGCCCTTTCAGTACTAGACGCCCTAAGTTACTGTTCATAGAGAGGTGGTTCTGTGCACTCGCCCTCGATTTGTGCCTAAATCTATTTCCAAGTTACGTGAACAAATTGCCCACTTTCTTCCAGAACCCCTCTAACATGGCCGAAAGAAGCCTACACACATTAGATGTGCTCAGGGCAGTCCTGTTTTACTGGAAAGAACTAAACCACTGAGAAAGCCGAACCAATTTTTCGTTTCAGTGGCAGCTGGCAGAGAAGGGGATCCTGTCTCCAAGTCGGCAGGTGGATAGTCAAATGCATCACACTTTGTCTCTCTTGCTAATAGAACTGTCCTTCAAGCCTAGAGAACATCTACTCAAGGCACTGGGGCTTCCATAGCATTCATTGCAAATGTTCCCCTAGAGTATTTGCAAAGCAGCAGCCTGGAGTTCTGTACACGCCTTTACAAAGCACTATTGCCTGGACATTCATTCTAGGTCTGATTCTCAGGTGGGACAGGCAGTACTATGACCTCTTTTCACTATTGTTCGTTCTTACAAAAAACCTCAACTCGTGTACTGCTAGCTAGTCTATGCACAGCATGTGATTCTAAGCAGATTAACGAGCATCAGAAGACATGCATTACTGACCGTAATAGCATTTCTGATGATTATCTGCTTGGATTCACATGCGCCCACCCTTCCTCCCCGCTCGGGTGGAAGGAACATAGACATCTTACTACTTTCTCTTTTATGTACTCAATATTGTCCTTGGGCTCCCTCATGGCAGAAAAAATGCAATCGAAGGGACCTCAGCGTGTGAGGGATTTTGGGTACACTACACGTCACGTTAGGGAGAGTGTTAGACACGCCTATGCCGACGTCTCCTTTCGATCCTCAAAGACAAGATGCAATTCTCTGCGGTTACCACTGGATGTCGGACCATATGCACAGCATGTGCATCTAAGCAAATGCAATCATCAGACATGCTATTGCGGTGCGTAATGCATGTCCTATCCTTCACAAGGTTAGGTAGGTTGGCAACCAACATGTCTGTTAAGGCAGGAGGCGAGGGCGGAGTCCAACTCTGCAGCCCTTTTGTCTTCCAGCCTGAGTGTGAGATTCCATTTCAAACTGGGAATCTGTGTCTGGAAATGATTGCCAAGCCCCCTGCCCCAACAACACCCCCCCCCCCCCAACCTTCCGTGTACCTCAAAGTTTGAATGTTGCAAGGCTGTTTGGCTGTGTTCCTGCAGAAATCTGAACCTGGAAGCTGAAGAGGTAGTCAACCACTGGAACCAAAGAGGAAGATGAAGAATTTGCATCTTAAATGATTTTCAGCGACTGGAGAGCCTGCTGTGGAACCAAAGCCTGCTGTGGCCCTTCCTTCCAATCGACCTGGGGACTTAGAAAATGACGGCCCCACCCAGAGCCTGGTGAGACTCCCACTAGACTCAAGACCTGCATTTTGAACCATCCCACGCATTGCTGTGACCTTGCGGGCTGCAATACCCCAATGCCTTGGGACCTCGAGCCATTGTGTGGTGCATGGTCTTCCAAATCTTGCTGAAACGTCATGGGCATCCTGCTGGAACTCCAGAGACGCAATCCAAGGCCGAAAAGTTCCCTCAGCAGAGTGCTGTATCTTTGTAATGACAAGAATCCGACAGCGATATTCTCTTCTGTGCTCCTAAAAAAGGTGCCAAATCCAGAGCCGCAAGCAGCCATGAAGAAAAACCTTCCCTAGAGCCTTCCCTGTTGATCCCTGCTGCAAAATCCCTTCCAAGTCCTGTTTTCAGTCACTACGACAAGGAAGCCACCGACTGGATTTTTGGCTGCAGAAGGCCTCTTGCTGCATAATTTTCTTGTGCTGCGGTACTGTGCCGGCTTGGGTATTTGCTTACCTTAAGTCTCTTATGAGTCCTGTTTAGTTTTGGGATGTTTTCGATGATTGGGAAGTTTCTCGTCCAGTGCACACAGGCTCCCTGCTGGAATCCCCTAGGGTGTCGTCTGCGAAGTCCATGGACCCTCAACTAACTCATGAAGTAAAGTACTTGTACTAACAGTCATCCTTAGAAACTCTGACCTTTGCTACTCAGGAACCTATGCTGACACTGCCTGTTCGATACTAGAGCCTAGTGACATCCCTTCTGCCACTGAATACTCATGCTCCAAGAATAAGGGAAAGACTTAAGGGATTGGGCCTTTGCCTGGAAAAGAGAATAAGTGTTTAAAAGTGACTTACTTGTAAAAGAGTTGGTTGGTAACTATCTCTGAGAGGTAACTATCTCTGATAGTGAACAGTTACAAAAGTGATTACCTTAGAAATGTTGTGCCATTCTGAAATTTATATGCAACACCTTTCTTTCCTGAGAAACTGTTTGCCATTGCCAGATGAGTGGAGGGAACGGCTGGAACGGATGAAGTGAGTAAAACACATGGAACAGTTCAAATGAACAAAAGGATAGAACACATGGAACAAACTAAACAGATGGGAAGGATAAAATGGATCAAGAGATTGGATGGAGTAGTTTACCTAGATGAAGGATCGAATGTTTGAATGGATTAAAAGACTGGTAAACTAAATGAACCAGACGAAATGTATGAACAGACAAAACTGAGTGAGGGGACAGAGTGAATAAAACGGATAGAATAGATGGTACACATGAGCGCTTTATCTATTGTGCCGTACTGAACCACCAGATCACACTACCACACCTACTCTCGCTTATACACCACCACTCAATTGGAACACAGCGATACTATGACACATTCGGTATAGCTGTTCTCACACTAACACCTGCCACATACCCAACATCATCCTGATTAAACACAGCTAGCTGAGCACACACCGCTAGCCTAAACATCTCCTTCGGCCTAATGCAGCCAGAAATCAATCTGGATATCAACCCGCCAGAATGAACATATTCCCGACATCCCAAGCACCACACCTACCGCTAGGAAGCAGCTATCATGCAAATGTCACACCAGCTGCACACATCTGGTGCACCCACTCACCTTATGACCCTCTACTGACTTGAACTACGGTTCCCGAGGGCGTTCAACCTACCAGCGCCTTGAGATCATACCAATGATACATAAGGCGCTATACAAATGCAAAGTAACATAATATTCTAACAGAGTAGATGTAAGGGTGTAGTACTTGCATGTGATTTGGTTATGCTCTTGCCAAAGGTAATGCTGTTGGTTTCTCTTCACTTATTCTGTTGGGATATGATGTCCCCAACTGGGTCTTGCTTCCTCTGACTTGCTTTTAGCGTGTCCAGAATAAGTCTGCATTAGGTTTTACCTACCTAGAATAACCTTAAGTCATTTTTATAAAGAGTAACACTGGGTTTTGCTATCGACTTTGTTTTAGACGGCCAGTGCTGGGTGTATACCTGCCCCAAGTTGCTGATGGCTCCTTAAAGTATATGGGTTTTACTTACCTTGAGCTAGCTGTGTGCCATCCTAAAATAAGTTACAAGAGTTACTGCTTATCTGTGTTTCACTAATATCAAAGGCACCTGTAATTGAATTTTACATCCTTGGGTTTTACTCACCTAGTATAACTTATCACAAATAGTTTTTTTTTTACTGTACCTAGAATAAGTGTTCCACTATTCACAAAACTTATATTGTCCAGTTAACTATGTGATTTCTTGCTTAGCATCAAGGTACAACTGTTGGGGGGGGGGGGGGGGGGGCCTACTACCCTGGTAGAATGTAATTTGTAAACAACCATTGGTTTTACTCCCCATGAATAGGTGTCCTATACTGAATGTGTTGAAAAAGATTTGACTTCCCTAGAATTACTATTGGGTGTTCCAAATAAGATTATATGCTTTGGTCTGTGTACCTTCAAGCATTGTGTTTTTTCTGTGTTTATAACTTTGACCAGTACTTACCCCAAGACCTATCTTGGCCGAATTGTATATAAAATAAACCTTTATTTTTTTATAATGCTTCTGGTTGTCGGTGTTTCTATGTTAATTTGTGTTTAAGATTCTTTCTACTGCGCTACAGACCTCTGTCCCTCCTAAAATAAGACTGGCTGCTTTGTCTACGCTACCAAAGAACCCAAGTGGTTCAGCCTTACATTAAGAGTGAAGTCTGCTCCCTCAGTTGAATGGTTTTGATGAAGTTGGGTCGAACTTCAGAAAAACAGCTATAACGGCGACATTCGAAGAAAAGGCACCATAGGTCGCCACCTTCGAGTTCCTCCCAAGAACAGGTAAAATACCTGACTAAATCGGCCTCTCCAGCTGAGTGGGAGAAGTTCAGAGTCAAAATTATGCAAGTATTCGACAATGCAGCCTTGACCCCCTTGAAGACTCATGAAAGCCATGCCCAGGTCGAAAAACTCAACAAGAAAAGAGGGCAAAACCTGTGCCCGGATGGCAAGGAAGAATCGCCTCGATCGGTCGAAGGATCCCTCGAGTCGAGCAGAATCTTCCTTGTGGAAGAAGTAATCTCAGTCAGTGCCGAAAGACTCGTCGGACCAAGACAGGTCCTTGACGCCAACAGCGTCTAAGCCATCGATGATTTTGGCGGTGCCATCTAGGATTACAGAAAAGGTGTATACACCATTACCAAGAATGGATTTTTTGGAGTCCCTTTCTTCGATTTATGAGGTAGCAGAACATTCTTCGCATGGTTCATAACCTTTTGGGCTTCAGTACGGAACACCTGCCCTGGATATCAGAGTGTTGGGCAAGATTGTATGCAGTGCCCCTTGGGTGCACTACAATAACCTTGAAGACCTGGAAATAGAGACCCAACCTTTGGTAGAAGTCTGAACTACACAGGTTGGTAGTGTGGCTGAGCAGCCAGGCTTATCTCAAGAGGGGTCAATGTGAGCAGTAATGTTATGACAGTTTCACAGTACAGCTATTCAAATAAAATCTTCCTCAAGCTTTCTTGATAAAACTATTATTTATTTCAGTCAGTTGTATAAGCCTTCTACAGAAGGGAGCAATATATTTAACACTCCCAGGACTCAATGGTCTCAATTCTCAGGCTGGATGTCAGATCTCCTTCAGTTTCCAACAGTCGCTCAGGTTCCCTGTGGTGGGCCTGCGAGAACATTTTGAAGGGGGAACCTATTTGGCAGCCATGGGCGGAGATGAAGGTAGTAACGGACGACTCACTCACAGGGTGGGGAGCACATACCAATGAGCTGACAATCAGTGGTCATTGGTCTCCATCGTAATCCAAACTACATATCCACCTTTTTGGAGCTGAGGGCAGTCAGACTAGTGCTGACGGCCTTTCTGCCCTCTGTACGGGGAAAGAATGTCCTGATAATGACGGACAACACAGTGCCATTGTACTACCTCAACAAGGGAGGGGTGGGGGTGTAGGGTCTCTACCACTGTGCAGAGAAGCAATGCGACTGCTGTACTGGGTAATTCAAGAAGGAATCTACCTATCAGCAGTTCACCTAGTGTCATGATGCCTACCCTTGGGGACCCAGACCAAGTCCAGCAACCCCGGAAGCAGGCATCAAGTTACCCCAAGCTAGCCCAACAACCCCCACTAGGGGCTATTTGGGTGCAGTCCTGGCACCTATGGCGCCGGGCTCATATGGAGCGTCAGTCCTGGCGCCATAGGCGCCAGGCTCATAGATTAAAACTTACCTGATGCAGACCATGCTGCAAGAGCTCCAAGCCAAACGAGGCTTGGAAGGGACTATTTTACCTAGGGACAATTTTTTTTTAACTCGGGTGGGGCTGGGGAGGAATACTTACCTGGGACTACTTTGGAGGCTATTTAAACCACGCCCGAAGAGCAGCACACGCTTTGCGTTATTCTGCATCCAGCAGCGTAACGCTCACCGTGCCTGCAAGTCTGCATCCAGGCTTCTGCCACGCCCGCCTCGAGTTTGGAGCTCCTAGAAAAAGGGAGCAAGAAGGAGAAAAGGTTAGAACAAGAGCAATACCTTTGATCCTTACCTGAATTCCCGATCCATCGCGCCTTCGAGCTGGAAGATAAATTATTTTATGCGCGTCGCCTCGCCTGCTGCAGCGCCGCTCTGAACTCACCAGCCTTCGCAGCATCTTCACATTTCACTGCATACTCCTGCATGTTACCACCGCACTCCGGCACCTAAGGAACAGCAAGGTGAGCCAAGGGAATACACAGAGGAATACCCCCCCATAGACTTACCTGATTTTACCACCGAGGGTACTATTCTTCTTCACGGGTCGGCGCAGCTTCCACTGCATCCTAGCCGAACCCCACCCCTAAGGGGAAACAAAAGGACAGCAAGGTGAAACGAGGGACTAACGAGGGGGAACCCTCCTCACCACAAAAGACTTACCTGATTTTACCACCGGAGGCATTATTCCCCGAGACTTCATACTTTCTCTCAGCGCCTGAATAAGGGAGAAAGCAACAGGTTACATATGGACATTTATTTTATCGAACTGTGTTGGATAATACAAATCCTTACCAGAACATTACCGGTTGCCACGAGGATCTCTTCACCTGCAAGGAATCGGACAAGAGTGAGTCAGGCATTTGACCTCTTACGAACTACATACTTACGGCATCTTGCTGGGAATATCGGAGTCAATATTGTCCTGGAACTCACCAATTCCTTCGAGCCAGCGAAGCAACTGGTTATCTACGCGCCCCTGCGCTCAATGCAGAATGGAGAGCTCATCTTTTCAAATCATCAGGTGAGACTATAAGAGGGGACACCCAAGGTGATCAGTGGGGAGATCTGCGGGGTGGGGGGGATTTACGCTCAACTCCACGGGTGGTTAATTCCCTTTCTCCACTTGCAGAAGAATATTCCTACGGGTCAAGCAAACGAAGCTAGGTGGGCCAGTCCAGTCCAGTCCATCATCTCGCCCCTACGCGTCACATTGGTGGAGACCGCAGCAGTCCAGATTGACGCCTCTGTGGGAGCCAGATGAGCGTAATATCTAGCCAGAGAGAATACGGCGGTGTACGCTCTGAGCAGGCAGAGCAGTCTCTCACGAGTGGTAACTAGCTCAGGAAGTCCTTCAAGAGATCTTCACCCTTTGGTGGAACCCCCTCCCCCCGCCCCCCAGTGGCTCTGTTTGCGACTGATGTCAACGGAAGTGCAAGCAGTACTGCTCAAAGGAAATTTCCCCTAAGAGGAGCTCCAGGAGATGCGTTGGTAGTGGACTGGAAGTTTCCACTCCTGTACGCGTTTCAACCAATCCAGTCGTACTTCAAGTTATGAGGAGGATCAGGAAATCCATTATCATAATTGCTCCAGGATGTGCCAGGAGAACATGGTACCCAGACCTTCTGGACATGTCCATCGGCCCTCCAATAAGTCTTCCACAAATCTGTCTCTCGTCATATTTTACCTTCATTTTATCTTCCTCATCCTGGAAAGGAAGAGGAGAGCCTACACAGGCTTCATCCAAAGCGTGCACTGACATTTTACATCTCCAGGATGTCTAAACTAAGACACGATGACAAACATTTTGTAGGTTACACGGGCCACAAGTTTGGTATGGCAATTTCAAAGTAAACTTTGTCAAGATGGATCATTTTAGGAATATCTGAATGCCACAGATTAGCAAGACCGCTCATTCGACCAGGGGCATGGCTACCACCTCTGCATCAGAGGGGTGTCCGAATTACGATTTCTTCCTTTGAGTTGGTGGAGGGGGGGGAGGGAGTACACCAGCTTGTGTGCTTGACTACAGCTACTCGAACCGAAGATCTTCCATTTGCCAGCTTGTTTGACCAGTCCCCGTGCAGTGCAGGAGTCCCCTGACATCCTCCCTCTTGTCCCCACGACTGCAGCTCTGGAACCGTGAGATCTGCAGGAACCAATGTCTTCAGCTGCATCTTTTCTTCATATTAAGGTACTGTGCCAACCCGATTGAGAGAACTTAGCTCTCGCATCGAAAGTTTGTGACACTTTCCCAACTTGCAGGCCTGATCAGCTTGTGACCCAACTTATGATTCTTTTTCGTACAAACTACTTCTGAGAACTTTGGCAAAGACTTTACCGTTTACTACAGGAACTGCCCTTTCCAAGACACTAGCCCTGCTAGATCACATGCTATGCATAGGCCGACATCTAGTGGAAGCTGCAGAGTATTAGTTGTTTTTGAAATTCAAAAAGGGACGTTGACAGGGCGTGCCAGTAATGCTATCCCTAGTGTGACGTCAGCTGCACCCATGATCCCTAATGCGTCGAGGTCCCTCATAGTTTTTTGTCCATCGTGAGCGGTCGAGTATAAGAGTGCATTTTCGAATTGTGCAATTGACTTATAAAGTATTTAATATTTGATCTTTCTGTCCTTTATCGACGCTGTGCATCGACGCTGCAAAGACTTCGAAAGAACAGGACTGACCACCGAACGGAGATCTCGGCGGAACCACCCGGCCTCGGAAGGCCCACCGGGCCTGGGCCTTACAGTATGGAGAGTGGGGGGTGGTCATTACATGTATTTTCCCACCCCTTCCCTAGGTCACCCGGGAACCCAACTAACTTGGCCTACCCCCAATATGGAACGTACGCCATTTGAATTCTGCCCGTCCTGCAATAAAGTACACTTTACGACAAGCACAGGGTGTGTAACCTTTGCTTGAATCGGGACCACGAGTCTCATTGTCGGGACTGTAAACTGCTCCGACCCAAAGACCCTCGGAGATGGGACGAAACGTTGGGCCCATCATACCCTTCAGGCTGCGGCCGCCATGGACGTCGAAGGAGCTTCCAGCGACACCATCCTCTTGGACAGCGAGGGTGACTGGGAACCTCTGCGTTCCCCAGTTAAAGCCCCTGACCCTAGCAGACAGGCTGGCTGTCCTGTTGTGGGGATGACACCCAGCAGCAAAGGCACCACACTCCCCCACACCAAGCACATGCCCTGCGACGATGCAAGTGTCGCATGCCAAAAGCCGACGCCTAAGGGCAAATCTTCGGATTCACAGTCCTCTGGGCACCCCGAGCAACTGCCTCATGACAAGCCCGCTAAGTCAAGACGCCGGACCTAAAACTCCCTCTCTCGACGTGGAAGGACGCTGCACAAGCTGTTCCCGAAGTCGAAACTCGACCCACACCCGGGGAAAAGCCCATGGAGGCGGGACTGTCCTGTCCAGTGGAAAAACCATGTCCCCAAGACTCCTGCTATGGTCTCTAGCTCTAAAGTCAGTTTCTAAGAGCACAGATCATAGTTAGAAACATAAATCCAGGGTTTCTTCTCACAAAGACAGGAACACAGACGGGCAAGATAAAAGGGACAAACCTATGGAAGAGCCGGAACCTGATCGGATTCCTACACAGGACATCCCTGATCCTATAGAGGATGAACCTCCTCCTTTCATATACTGTAGGAGTTATACAGTAGCCTACCTACCCCTTCTACCTTCGCCTCTACCTACCCGGGGATTATCCCGAGTTCAACAGACTGATCTGCCCAGGATATAGATGACCTTTCTTGCACATTTTTTTTGAAGAACAGCCCCAGACTCTTCAAAGCCTAGTAAACACGTACCACACTACCCAGGCGTCAAGCTGATGCTTCACCTGTGGCCTCTCGGTCCCGTCTGTCTACACACCCGTTGGAAAAGAGATTGCACCACCCCAGTGGAACTGTATGAAGAACCAGTCCACATGGCACCACGCTTCTCCACTGGCCGTTACGACCTAGATGTAGGAGCCGAGTACCCAGACGAAAATACCTATTCTGATGTCAGGGTTGATGACATCAGTTAAGGACGATCAGGGTGACAGTCTGTAGTCTTTGCCATGGACTCTCCAGTCCCACAGGACCCTACCTTACCCGATTCCCCGGTAGACAACTAGCCCTTGTTTAACAACCTACTTCTCAGGGCTTCTGAACATTTTGGTATCGAGACACCGGAAATCCAGCAAGATTAGGATTTTGCTGAAAACTTCTTGGGGGTGGGGGGAACGGGGCACAAAACCAGCAACTCAATTTATCCCCTCACTCAAGTCGGTACAGAGAAGGATTCAACCGTCTCTAGAAATGCCTAATCGGACTAGGGCGGTAAACCCTAGAATCAAAGCTTTTCCGCACAGCACCTTCTGACCCTTTGTATGTAAGGGGCCAACTTAAACCAGACTCTCTAGTAATTACCACTATCTGGAAGAGAGTGGGGGTACCCCCTCGGCCTCCTCCGGACAAGGAGAGTAATATACAATGGGAAGAAAAATAGCATCTTTGGCGGCTTATCAGGCACGAATTACTAATAACTCTGCCTTGCTAGCAAGCTATGACTGTACTAAGTGGGATGAAGTTACGGCCCTTGCAGAATCGGCGCCCGAACCACTCAAATCTAAGCTCTCCTCAGTGGCTGCTGAAGGCAGAGCAACGGCAAGCGTCCTACTCGAACAATTACGATGCTGCAGATGACGCTGGATGCGAGTGCACCATCCTCAAACGCCATGCCTGGCTTAGGCAGTCTGTAGTCAAATTAGAGACAAAGGCTACCCTGCTCAACATGCCTGAGCCTAATGTTTTATTTGGAAAGGCAGTTGAGGTCGCGCTGAAGTCCGAGGACGAATACGAAACACTCAAGGCTCTTGGCCAACTAAAAACTAGCCAAAGCGGAGGCAATCATTTTCTGTGTTTTCGTGGACAAAACGCACAGGCACCGGCTATAGTCCAAGCCAGGGTTCCTCATGGAACAATAACCAAAAGGCATCCCAGGGGACAGCGCTGAGGTCGCGGAAAGGGGAGAGGGTCCCCAGCTGTTAGGGAGAATTCTCTGTTTAGGCTGAATTTCCTAACCTAGTGAGTTCCCCCAGCAGCTTTGCTGGATTTTTGGGGGTTTATTTTTTTTTCTCCTGCCAAGAGTGACTCTTTTACCCTCACTCTTGGGCATGATTTGAGTGTTTCTTTGAATCTAGATGTGTTTAATGGGCTATGGGGTCTTTTACTCCATAGGGCTTCATGTGTTTTTGTGATGTGTTACACAGCACCCTCAGTGCAGTGACACAGTGATCCCCCCAGTATAGACTCCATACCCTGGGACTGACTACTGTCTCCCAGGGCATGTAAAGTCACCATTGACTTTACTAGTCTTAAATTCTGAACAGAACCAGTACAAACCATCATATTGTGGACGTACTGGCGGGGGCAATTCGATTGCCCCAGGGTCTGCTAGTCGAGGGGGCACGTCTCCGTCCCGCCTGATCGAGTTTTGGCTGGTGGCAGTGGATACTACTTTTTATATTCAACCGCGAATATTTTCTTGTGGGATTTCCCATTGTTTTAGGCTACTATCTTTATTTAATTATTTACGGTAGCCTCGAACATACCGCCGGTTTTATTAATTAAAACTTGATTCTAAAATGGCGTTTGTTCTCTTCTGTGACTCCAACCCAAGGCGAGCCCTTTGTTCCACTTTTTGGCGGGCTTCTCCACAGAAGCCCTCCAAAGTGGTGCCACTCTGTCTGGGGTACTTTGGAGGGGTGGAGGGAAATTTAGGCACTGTGGTCTGAGTTGCCTTGGCAACTCAAGTCGCACTCCATCCTGATTGGCCCAAGTGGTGAGCTGGCCGGCTCACCACTTAGCATGTTTGAGTGACAGCTAGGCTGAGTGAATGGGGGTTTGCTGCATAAAAGCAGAGCTTTTGGGACTGGAACTTCAGAAGTCGCCACAGGACCTAAGAATCCGACGCGCGAGAATCTGAGCTGACCTGCCACGACACCACCACCGGTGGAGCCCTGGTGGACTGCCTCACCACTTTTCCCAACGACAGAAGATCTCCCGCCGGAGAGTCTTCTTCCTTTGACTGGTGGGGATAACCAGTTTCACCGTCTTTTCGCTTTCCCGACGTACCTCGTGGCCGCCTTGCCCGTGCCAAGCACCCCGGCAACCGGGATACCACGTTTTACCACGACCGCAAAACAAAGATACCACCTTTAAACGGAAGACTCTGCGGCTGGTTTCTTCCCTGGTAGTGCAACGACCTTCATCTTTCCTCCAAGCAGAGATCTTCTCTTCCCCTGGACGACGGCGCGACTTGCACCCACTACCAGGAACAACTACCACCGCTGGAGGACCCTTCCCAGTTAAGGTACCGTGCCCCGCCTGGCTTCCCTTGCTACCGACTGGACAGGGTAGATTTAGCCCCCGGCTTTCGAATCTGCGTTAGTCTGGGACACCCGGCCTAAACTTTCTTAAAGCCTCTCTAAACACTTTTTGAACCCTCTGCAAGACTTTCTAAGCATAGTGTAACTGTGATCTTGGGCGCATTTGTGCTCTGCTCTCTCTAAGAGTGGGCTCAGCCTTTGGACTTTGGCTCACCAGTGACTTTTTGCTCTCTGCCTTGCTAACCGTGTTCCTGAATCTTAGAGGGGTGTACCATTTCATATTGTCTTTATCCCTCCCTTTCTCACAAACTTATTGGAGTGCCATCTAGTTAAGCTCTCACCTCTGTATGAAAATAAGTGGTGTTTTACAGTGACTTATCTGATGAGGAAAAATGGGTGTATATATTACAGCTACCAGGTAAATCTGGGTGGTGAAGACTGCTACCAAGTGGGTTTACTGCCAACACCTGTAGTCTTAAACCTTTTGCAGTGGTCCCTAAGGGAACTGCACAGGTTTCTGCCTAACAGCAGAGGTGGCGGAACACCCTCCAAGCAATGATGTCCCGCTACTAGTCCCCTCCCCAGTCGGGGGACGAATTTCACACTTCACCCACGCATGGGAGGGGATAACATCAGACAAGTGGGTGTTATTGACGGTAGAGGGAGGTTACTGCACTGAACTCCAGGGAATCCCATCAACCCCCCCCCTGCGCTCCAGAAAAGACAGTAAAGAGTGGAACAACTCGTCTTGGTGGAGGAAGTTGACACCATCAAAATCGTGCCGTACGAGGTAAACAAGGGTTTTTATTCAACATACTTCCTTGTTCCAAATAAAGATCTGACCATGCGCCCAGTATTAGACCTGTGCCCTGCAAACAAATTTGTCAAGCCACAAAACTTCTGCATGACAACGCTACAAGAAGTAATCCCTCTGTTAAAACGGGCAGGGGCGGTACATGGCAACATTGGACATGAAAGATGCTTATTTTCATTTTTCAGAGTTCCCAGCGCACAGAAGATTATTGCGATTCAAAGTAGCAGCCCAGCACTAGTTCAAAGTGCTGCCCTTTGGGATAGCCCCGGCTCCAAGGGTGTTCACCAAGGTACTGGCAGTGGTGGCAGCGCACCTTCGCAGGAAGGCAATCCCAGTGTACCCCTATCTGGACGACTGGCTGATCACAGGAGAATCCTACCATCTTTGCAAGATAAACACACAAAGAACCATAGACCTTCTCTTCCAATTGGGCTTCTCAATAAACAGTCAAGTCTGGTACCAAACACATCCATACAGTTCCTAGGAGCTGTGTTCAATCCAAAGACAGGCTTAGCCTTCCCATCCATGGAAAGAGTACAAAACGTGCTTCAGCAAATACCCCAGTATCAAGCTGGTCTCCTGTTAAGCGGACGCAAAGCTATGCGTCTGCTAGGCATGATGGCATTGTGCATATACCTGGTCGCCCCCCCCCCCCCCCTATATCCCCCCCAGGCGCCTGTGACTAATTCAGGAATGGTTGGCGAAACAATGGTCTCTGGCAAGTGCTTAGTGGGACGATATAGTGGTTGTTTCGCCTACACTGGCTCAAAACCCACACTGGTGGTCAAGGGAAAATCTGCTCGCTGGGAAACCCTTCCACGAACCGGAAGCGCTAGCGGTCATCACAACACATCACTTTCCGGGTGGGGGGGCCACTACCTTCAGCACACGGCCCGTAGTTACAAGTTACTGCACAGAACCATATCAACCTACTAGTTATTGGCGATCTTCAAAGCACTGCAAGCTTTCAAAAACCACCTAACAAACCAGTCGGTACAAGTCCTGACAGACAGCACCACCGCAATGTTCTATGTCAACAAACAGGGAGGTAAACTCTCCAAATCTGTCCAAACTGGCTGACAATATGGAGGTGGGCGCTCAGACAAGTGATGTCCCTGTCCTCCCAACATGTGCCAGGGGTATTCAACACTCTAGCGGACTCTCTCAGCAGAGATCCTCTGCCAGAAGAATGCAAGTGGCAACCACACACGGACATGGTAGCCTCAGAGAGAGAAGACTTGGTCTACCAAGACAACCGAGCAATGCCCAGACTTTGCGTCCAGGTTCCCCCAACCAGACTCCAAGAGGTACGCCCTATGGATGAGCTGGTCAGAGAAATGTGCAACGCTTCCGCCACTTGTTGGATTCAGAGTTGGTCTTTACTTTTTTTAAAGTCCACCTAGCAGCTTTATCAGCCTACACCACCTCTCAAGGTAAAGTCTCATGGTGGAAAGTGCCAGTCATTAAAGCATTCATTGAGGGAGTAAAGAGACTACACCCTCCAATCTCTAATCCCCCGCCAGGCTGGGAGCTTCATGTAATGCTAGCAAAACTCATGGGCCCTCCCTTCGAGGCTTTGCATCAAGCTACTTTTAAGCACATTAACTGCCTTCTTGGTGGCTATTACTTCCATAAGAAGTCAGTAAACTCCAAGCTTTGTCAGTTCAGGACCCTTTCTTTATCATCCATAAAGACAAATTGGTTTTACGTACTCACCCTAGGTTCTCCCCTAAATTAATTTCCAAGTTCCACGTAAACCAATCAATTGAGCTTCTGGCCTTCTTTCAGAAGCCAACTAGCTCAACTGAGGTCAAACTCCACACACTAGATGTGAGGGCAGTTCTCTACTATGTAGATAAAACCAAACCGCTTAGGAAGACTGATCAACTGTTTGTCTTCATGGCTACAGGCAGACGCGGAGAGCGTGTTTCCAAAAGAGCCATCTCCAGATGGATAGTCAAATGTATACAATTATGCTATTCATTATCCAACAAGACACTGCCTTCTAGACAAAGAGCCCACTCCACACAGCGCACAGGGGGCTACTTTGGCCTTTATTGCAAACGTCCCCTTAGACAGCATTTGCAAAGAAGCTACATGGAGCTCATTTCACAACTTCATTCAGCAATACTCCATTGACAAATTTCAAGACGGATAAACAGGTGGGACAAGCAGTTCTAAAACATCTATTTGCCGCTGCTCCTTCTCACAACCCACCACCTTCTCATAACACTGCTCGCTTATCTATGCATAGCATATGATCTAAACAGATTACACAAGCAACAGAAGGAATACATTACTCACCCTAATCGTATTTCTGGTGCTTGTATCTGCTTAGATCCACATGCGCCCACCCTTCCTCACCTGAGAGGGTGCAAAGATTTTAAATGAGCTTCTACATATATCTGCTTGGATACAACTGTTCTCGCATGAAACTCATGCTACCTCATGTCAGAAGAAAAACAATCTGAGGAACCTCGACAGGTGAGTGATCATGGGTACAGCGGACGTCACACTAATATTACTGGCACGCCCTGGCGACGTCCCTTTTCGAATTTTGAAAACTGTAATGCTCTGCAGCTTCCACTAGATGTCGGCCTATGCACAGCATGACTTCAACCTCGGCCTTAACGACCCCAAAGACACCCCCGCCAAAGCCTTAAAAAAAAGCTATCCACCCTTGGGTTCACACAGACCATCTCGAGCCCCACCCACTCAAAAGGCCGTACCCTTGATTGGGCAGTTGTGTTGAGCGACCCAATCAGCCCCACCCTAATCACGCCTCTGCCATGGACCGATCACCATCTCATTTCCTTCAACATCAACACCTCTAGAGACTCTCAATCTCCCACTACCTCTTCCAGCTGCCCTCAGGCGCAGCGCCAAACTCCTCACCCACGACAACCTCTCTCAGCACCTCAATGTACCTGCACTGCTCCCCCCTTTCGTGAATGACCCAGTTATCCTCGCCAACGACTTCAGAAGGGTCCTCTCCCAGGCCGTTAATGTGGTAGCTCCCCTCACTCTTAAGAAAGAAAAGAAAACTAAACACTGCAATGCCTGGTTCACCCAGGACCTCTTACAGATGCTAGGGAAAAAACGAGCGGCACTGACCATCTGGCGCAATAACCCAACAGAAGCCACCCATCTAGCATTCAAAACCTCTTCTAAACTCTACAAAGCTGCCATTACTGAAGCTAAGGCAACGTCATTCAATGCCAGAATCTCCTCTGCCAAATCAGGAAGCCGCGAAATCTTCTCCCCCCTCTCCAATAGTGAAGGATGGATCCTGGTGCAATGCGATCCAATCTGCAATGCTTAATAAACTTGAAACCTTACAAACCAAAATACTCAACCATCAAAAGGAGATCTCCAAGCTAATAACCAGCAGTCAATCCACTCCACCGACCAAGCTTCCTAACCCCACCCCCCAGTTTGATTTCAGAGACATAAGTGTCTCAGAGGTCATCTCTCTCCTCCAAACCATCAAACCGTCCAATTGCAAGGGGATGTATGCCCAGCGCAAGTAATTAAAGACTGTGCCCCCTCACTAGCCCCTATCATATCTGCATTCATCAATGCCTCCTTTCACTCTGGCCCACTAAATCTAAAGAAAGCCTGGGTTCGCCCGCTCCTCAAAAAACCCTCACTTGATCCAGCCATCCCAACAAACTACAGGCCAATCACCACTGTCCCCTTCCTTCTGAAAATTCTGGATAAAGCAGCCTACCTGCAAATACAGAAATTTCTAGAGGAAAACCATCTCCTTGGCCTTAGGCAATCGGGGTTCAGGCCACGGCATGGAACCGAAACAGCTCTCCTTGACCTGAAGAATCAAATTGATGACCTCAGAGACTCAGGAAAGCCTGCACTCCTCTTGCTCCTCGACCTGTCGGCAGCATTTGACTTAGTCAACCACAAAACTCTCTGCCAGCATCTATCCTCAATAGCTAACTTCTCAGACAATGCCTGAAAATGGATAGAATCATTCTTAAAAGACAGATCTATGAAGGTCTTCTCAGACTCCTCTTCTGGCGACCCCAGCACCATCAAGTGTGGCGTCCCGCAAGGCTCCTGCACGGCCCCCACCCTCTACAACCTCTTTACGAGGCCCCTGTTCAAAATCCTTGACTCCATGGGCATCTCGTATACTAACTATGCGGATGACACCCAGCTACTTATCCCCCTCTCAGGTGATTACGCATCTGACCAAAATACCTTAAACGCAATCTACTCAACAATTCAAACTTGGATGGCAGAAAACTGGCTCTGCCTTAATAGTGACAAAACTGAGCTCCTGCTGGTTGGCTCACCGTCCACCCGAAATAAACTGAACAAACAGTACTCCTCCTTCGTCATAGACTGTATCCCCATCACTGTTTCCCAGTCCATCAAAACCCTTGGAGTGTACCTTGAACCTGACATGTCCATGAACAAACAGGTCAATGCCATAACCTCCACATCCGCCTACTACTCCAAACTCATCAATGCGACCCGACCCTTCCTGTCCCAACAAAACTGTCTCACCATTGCTAGAGCCATCATTGGTTCGAGACTCGACTACTGTAATGCCCTATTCATTGGTACCACTGCCAAGAATATAGCCAAACTCCAAACTGTTCAGAATAACGCGCTTTGAGCTGCCACAGGCCTCTCGTGCAAAGACCATATCTCTGAACTCAGAAGACCAGTCCACTGGCTTCCTGTCAAGCAAAGAATTATCTTCAAAGCCTTGGCCTTGACTCACAAATGTCTCCATGACCTTGCTCCTACTTACCTAAGCCGCAGGATCACCAAACCCGTCTCTCAAAAACTATCTAGACTACAATACTCTAATCTCCTGTCTGTCCCTAGGACTTACAAAGCGCGTGCGGGCGGCTCCAGCTTCCCTTCAGTTGCCCCTACCCTTTGGAATGCGCTCCCTCCGCTCCTCAGAGCCATTGAATCCCACACTGTATTCCGCAAAGCTATCAAGACTAACCTCTTTCTTTGAATTCTCAAAACCTACCTGCAACGCACTGTAACATGTAACTACCGAAATGTTTTCAAGTATTTTTCTAGGGCGGCTTCACTGTAACCCTCAAGTAAGCATTCTTAACCTCTGCTCCAGCGCCTCGATGTCTGCGGGCTGTTTGTGCGCTTTACAAATTCAAATAAATACAATAAATAAATGTGAATCTAAGCAGATACAAGACCCAGAAATACAATTACGGTGAGTAATGTATTCCTTACTACTCACATTCCCTCTTGAGATGAGCCTGGCTGCTCAGCTCGCTACCAAAAACTGTGTAGTACAGACTTGTACCAAAGGTTGGTTTTGCTTACACCTGTAGACCTAATTGTATGTGGTGGTCCCTGAGGGTACTGCATGCAATTCTGCCTAACAACCCTCAGTGCAGTGGCACAGAAAAATTCCTTTGGATGTCTAAGGTTTAAATAACTTCTCTTGGATAACTACGGTTTCAAAGAGTAGTGAAGTGAAATTGACTTTACTTACATTTGCATCTTTACAGCTGCAGTATAGCACCCATAGGTGCCCATTTTGTCAAAATGGCCCCGGTTTTCTTTTTTCGCCATTTCTTGTTGGAAAGGTCCTTCTTGAGATTTAATCTGCGTGCCAAACCAGGTTTGGTCCCTTTGTTCGATTTTGTCTTTGACGGGGTTCACTGGTGAAGCCCGTCTCTGGCGTAGCTTGTCTGGCAGGACAGGAAGTGAGGGAGGTTCTTGAAACTCCTTGTGCTTAGTCTCCTTGGTTAAAGGAATGCACCCAAAGGTGATTGGCTGGCTGGCCTTGGAGGACAGACACCCTGCTGTGACAGCTAGGCTGCAAATTAATGGGAGAGACTTGCATAAAAGGCAGTCTTTTTAAAAGAAGGCAGTCGACCACTGGACAAAGGAATCCGAAGAACTTCGAAGAGAAGCTTGCTGCAACTCCTGGACTGTTTGTTTGCCCGGTGAAGACCTGCTGCAGTGCAGAAGCTCCGAATTCGCCTTGACTAGTGAAGCCCTACAAAGGACAACTTCTCCCTTTGGCTTGGTGGGACCAATCGACCCCAAGACTAACTCGACTGAAAATCCTCTCTTCTGGCTGTTTTTCCATTGCTGCTGCAGGAACCGAGTGCCAGGGGACCAGAACACCAGGATCAAGTTCATCGTTTAAGTCGGACCCGAGCTCCAGGAAGAGCCTCCAGACTCCCTTGAAGCAGGACTAACCAAGTCTGAACCACCTCAACAGAGTGCTGGACCCCAGAAGCAATGAAAGCCCAGAAGGTATCCGAGAACCGCAGTGGTGCTATTCGCGAGAAGCTGAAACTGCGTAGTGCCGCTAATTTGAATTTTGTTCTTTGCTATCTTCGAATTGTAGTGCATGAGTCCCCAGATGTCGTCCCTCCCACAACTGAGGCCTAGGAATAGGATCTGCCATACTACAACCTTAACATAAGCCAGCTGGAACCAATTTCTTCAGACCTAAGGTACTGTAAACTAAGGGGTAATTGCCTCTTTTTGTGTAGCTTGCTTGCTCTCAGTTGAGACTTGCATTTTCTGCCTTTTGAGTTGCTTGCAGCTTTGCCCTTCACAAGCCTCCCAGCTTGTTGCCAACAGTGTTTTTATTTTTCTTCAAAAACTTGCTAACATTGTGCAAGACATTTTACTTGCCTTCAAGAAGTGCCTCAGCTCCCCTAGACTTTGCTCAATTGACATTGGCTATCCGGGCTCCCTGAAAGACTCTTCTAACCTAACTGTGTTTTGATCTGTCGCTCCAAAGAGACATACATTCTTTACTTGTATAGCTGTGAAAGGGTTAATCTACATTGCTTTGGAGGGTACAAAAGTGCTTACCTGTTTGAGAAACGTGTTAACCATTGTTTCATTCCCTAACCTTTTCCTTTTGGACACCGAACTCCGTATTGCTTTAAATGTACCAGTGATATATCAATGTCCAGTGTCCTGGCAATTGAAGTCTCCACGGGGTGTAGGAAGTGTGCCATCCACAAAGGGTATATACTGATTTATTGAAACTGAGTGTATTATCAAGTATATTTAAGCGTTACATATTTGCTCCCTTCTAAAGAAGGCTTATTTCAAAACTGACTTATTAATTGTTTAATCCAGAAATCTTGCATAGAAGTGTTATTTGGATTCTTGTCACTGTGACACTCTATGTTGCAACTCTACAGCTCACATTGACCCCTCTTGAGATAAGCCTGGCTGCTTGGTCACTCTACCAACGTGTGTAGTACAGAATTATACCAAAGGTTGGGTTACCTATTGCCAAGAGGGCAAGGCTGGTGCAGTCTCCCACCGGGTACTGCATACAATTTTGCTCAACGTTAAGCTTGCAACAGTTTCTCGCTTTGATTCAATTTCTCTGCAGCCCCATTGTTTTTTCACAATGCACTTTATGTTCCGAATTGCTGCAGAACTGACCTTTTGGCTTCTTGCAGGTGCCGCCAGTAAAGGAATACCGTACACACAGAATGGAGGTCTTGGCAATGCTTCCAGTTCACAAATCTTGCAGTCCTCCATGCAGGATTCCTTGCTGTCTTCAGGGAATCTCGTTGATAACTTTTCTTTTAGTTACCAACAGGTGAGCAACAGTTGAGCAGCTTAAGGATTCAGACTTGAACTCAAGATTCCATTATGCTGAATGTATGAACTTTTAAAAGTTGGCAAAATTGTGTTGGGTACTTGATCACCTCCTCTACAATTCTTCTATGAAATGGCTTCAGGCATAGAATGGATGTGCAAACTTTAAACAGCACCAGGTGGGAGAGACATCATGGGCATATATTTTATTTCCTGAGTGTTTCACCAAGAATGTGGGCATTCCTGAATGATGTGCCATGCATAAGCAGCAAAGGTGGTAATTGAGGATGAATAAATGGTACAGGAAACTGGGAATGGGACAACATTAGCCAGCTGTCCAAGGAGGATAGTATATTAGCAGCAGGGTTGGTACTGAGTAGATGATGGGTCGGGCGGCTCGTCGTGGGGGTTCTGTAGAATTGTGAGAATGGGTAGAAGGTGGTACTGTTATGTAGAATTTCCATCCTGAGTGTAATTCTTACCATTTGGTGAGTATCCCCAGCACTTTTTCGTGCTGGACTATTGATTTGTATCGGACTGTCCCGAGTGGGAACCTTTTTCCTCACTCATTTTCTGTCACCGTCAAACCCTTTTTGTTTATCTTTGAGTACTTTCCTCCATCTTTTGGATGCATCCGTTCTGGGAGAGGTGAGTGTTTGGTCTGTCTTTGGCAGGAACCCTTGTGTGTACCCACCTAGGCTCCAGTGTGTCTGTGACTACCGGGAGCAGGGAAGGAGTTTGACACACTGCTGTTTTTTGTCTGCTGATGTGCCTGAATGGAACCAGTTCCCACCGGGGGTTGGCTGTCCTGATTGGAGTGTTTGCAGAAGTGAATGAAAACTGAATAAAGGGTGAGGTTCCTGAGGCAGAAGGCAAGTCAACCACTGGAACAGAAGATTCAAAGCACAAGACTACCAGAGACTCGAGCAGACCCTCCCAGTAACTGAAGTGACCACCACTGCTGCCCTGACCCTGTTTTCTTAGAGGAGCTCTGAAGAGGATGACTTCCCTTCCCATTGGCTGGTGGGACCAACCAGCCCTAAGACGAACTGCAGATGGGGCCATTCCCTGAGGTGCTGTGGCCTGCCAGAACTTCAAACCGCGAATACCAGGGGACCTCCAACCCATTTGCAGTGCAACATCTTTGCGTGAACAAATCCTTCCAGAGCTTTGGTGATCTCCAGTTGGAACTCCAGAGACACAATCCCACTTGTCCAAGTCCCTCACCAGAGTGCAGGACTGCAGAATCGAGGGAGGTAACCGTTTGCTGTTGGAGCCGATAAAAAGGTGCCAAAATCGAAGATGGACGTCGGAGACAGAAGACCTCTTTTAGGGAGAATTCTCAGATTTGCTCATTCCCTTCTGCCTTGGAGGCCCCAAGCGCTTTTGCTGGACTTTTTTTATCCTGAAGACTGACCTTTTCCCACTTTCATGCATTTTTCTTTGATTTGAACTTTTTCTTTTGGTTTTGGAGTCTGACTAACTCCATACGCATCATCATTTTACATTGTGACACACAGCACCCTCCGTGCAGTGTCAGAAATCCTTTGGATTTCTGATGAGGTTTAAATACCTTCTCTTTGATAACTACAGTTTCCAAGAGTAGTAAAGTGAAATTGACTTTACTTACATTGTGGGGTGCTTGGAGGGGTTAATTAGTATGCCCTTTGTCTATCTTCATGTTAGGGAGAATTGTCAAATGTGCCAATTCCCTCTACCTTAGAGACCCCAGCAACTTTGCTGGATTTTGGAGGACTGGATTTTTTTTTTAACCTGGAGGGGGACCCTTTTCCCCACTCCCTCGTGTATTTTAATGTGATTTCTGAGCTTTGTTTCTTTTGGTTATGGAGCCTGACCACTCCATGGGCATCATCTTTTACACTGTCACACAGCGCCTTCAGAGCGGTGGTACAGGGAAGTCTTTCATATTTCCCAAAGGTTTGAACTACTGTTTCCCAGAGCAGTTAAGTGAAATTGACTTTACTTACATTTGTTAACTTGCTAGACCCAGCACACACTATCTTACAATTGGGTGCTGAAGGGGTTACCTAGTATCCCCTTTGTCTAGCTTCTCGGGTAACATTTTTATGTTGCCCTTTCCTCACTGAATGGCTGGTGGCAGTGGTTTCGTTTTTACTACCGTGGTGTGCATTTACTGCGGGCAGCGTTCACAGCTGCAGTAAAGCACCCAAGGGTGCCATTTTTGCCAAAATGGCCCTGTTGTCTTTCACCATTTCTTTGTTGAAAGGTCCTTCTTGAGATTTACTTTGCTCGCCAAACCAAGTTTGGTCCCTATGTTAATTTTGTCTTTGGTGGGATTCACAAGTGAAGCCTGGCTTTGGCTCCAGGGTGTCTGGGATAGCCAGAAAGTGAGGGAGGTGCCCGAATCTCCCTGTGCTTAGTCTCCTAGGGGACCCAAATGCACTCTGTGATTGGCTGGCTGATTGTCCGGCAAGGAAAGCCACCCTGCTGGGTGACTGACAGCTAGGCTGGAATGAAAGGGAGAGGACTTTATAAAAGGGGTCTTTTGGCTTGGATGGCAGTCGACCACTGGACGAAGGAATCTGAAGAACTTAGAGGACGCCTGCTGCAACTCCTGGACTGTTGGTTTGCCTGGTGAAGCCCTGCTGCAGTGCCGAAACGCCAAGTTTGCATCGACTGAGAAGCCCATGCAAGGACTTCTCCCTTTTGAGTTGTGGGACCAGTCCACTCCAAAGTAAGCCAACTGGACATCATCTCGGAGCTGGTTGAATTTCCTGAGTTGCTTCTGGAAACCATAGAGCCAGAGAGAGGAACACCAGTTTGTGTTGCTTTTAAGTTGGCCAAGAGCTACAGGAAGATAGTCTGGACTACCAGGAAGCGGGACTAATGGAGCCTGAGCCCCCTTAACAGAATGCGGGACCCTAGAAGCAAGGTAAGTCCACCTCGACAGCCAGGAACCGCAGTGTTGCTATTTGAAGTAGACACGAGGAGCTGAAACACTGAACAGCAACTGAAAGTGAAGTTTGCCTGTTGCATGTTTTGACCGGCCCGGTGCAGGAGTCCCTGACGTCCTCCCTCTTGTCCCCACGACTGAGGCCCAGGAACAGTGAGATCTGCAGAGCTGTACAGGAACAGGAGTCCTCTGCTGTATGTTTTTTCTTCATTTTAAAGGTACTGTATAAAGTCTAAGAGCTTACCTCTTGCTGTAGTTACTTGCATCATCTACTACTCGCGCAGCTTGTGGCCCTACATTGAATCATCTTTTTCTTCAGGCTTCTGAAACATTGTGCAAAGACTTTTCCAATTATCTTCAAAGAAGTGCTTCAGCCCATATAGACACTTGCCTATTGACTTTAGCTTAGCCTTTTTTAAACTGAATGACTCTTATTGGGGGATCTGAAAGTATGTACCTGCTTAAGAAATATTTGTTATCTTGTTTGCACTAATCTTTTCCTTTTTACTTTCTCTTAACTAATTCGGAATGCCAACAGTAATACATTAATGTCAATAGCACCCTAGTAATTGAAGTCACCTGAGGGTGTAGGTCTCTGCTGTATGCCATCCCAAATGGCTATTTACTGGTTCTGAGCTAAGAAATGGTGTAATTTTGAAGCGTATTTGGTGTTTAACAGTGCTCCCTTCTGAAGAACGCCTATATTAACTGACTGGTAAATACATTAATTGTTTTTATCAAGAAACCCTGTGTGGAAGTGTCTGCTTGAATACTTGTCACTGTGAACCTCTGTAACTCCCCTACAGCTACATTGACCCCTCTTGAGATAAGCCTGGCTGCTCGTCCATACTTCCAACCTGTGTAGTACAGACTTATACCAAAGGTTGGTTTATTACTGCCATGAGGTCAGGCTTGTTGTAGTGCACCCTAAGGGTACTGCATACAATTTGCCTAACACTTCTCATGTGACATTTTTCTTGTTACCCGTTCTACAATTAATGGCTTGTGGCAGTGGTTTACTTTTTACTACCATTGTGTTTCAACCGCAGGCTGCAATTGCAGCTGCAGTAAAGCACCCATGGTGCCCATTTTTTCAAAATGTCCCCGGTCTTCTTTATTCGCCATTTCTTGTTAAAAAGGTCCTTGAGATTTACTCTGCGTGCCAAACCAGGTTTGATCCCTTTGTTCATTTCGTCTTTGCCTGGATTCACAAGTGAAGCTCCGCCTCTGGCTCTAATATGTCTGGCAGGGGCAAGAAGTGAGGGCAGTGTCTGAAACTCCCTGTGCTTAATACCCTTGATTACAGGAATGCACCCAAAGGTGATTGGCTGTCTGTTAAGGACAGCCACCCCGCTGTGTGATTGACAGCTAGGCTGGAATGAATGGGAGAAACCTGCATAAAAGGCAAGGCTTTTTTGGCTTGGAAGGCAGTTGACCACTGGACGAAGGAATCCGAAGAACGTGGACCAGGCGCCTGCTGCAACTCCTGGACCGTTGGTTTGCCTGGTGAAGCTCCGAATTCGCCTCTACTAGAGAAACCCTGCAAAGAGGTCTTCCTTTTTGAGTTTTTGGGACCAATCAACTCCAAAGTAACCCCGTCTGGATATCCTCTCAACGCTGGCTGTATTTCCAGTGCTGCTGCTGGAACCTAATTGCCAGGGAGACAAACACCAGATTGTGTGCGTTGTTTTTAAGTCTGATCCGAGCGCCAGGAGATCTTCCGGACTTCCCTGAAGCTGGACTGACCAATCCTGAGCCACCTCAACAGAGTGCTGGACCACCAGATGCGAGGAAAGTCCAGAGTGGTAGCCGAGAACCGCAGTGTTGCTATATGCTGTCAGACGCGAGGAGCTGAAACACTGAAGAACCACCGAATTGAAGTTTGTCCATTGCTGCCACTGACCTTCCCATTGCAGTGCAGGAATCCCCAGACGTCTTCCCTCTTGTCCCCACGACTGAGACTCAGGAACAGGATCTGCATAGCTATACAGGAACAGAAGCTAGCTGGAACCATTTCTTCTAACCAGAGGTACTGTAAAGTCTAAGAACTTACCTCTTGTGTAGCCTTACTTGCTTTCAGTTGAGACCTTTCTTGGTTACCTTGCAGAGTTGCTAAAACTTTGCCCCTCACAAGCCTCCAGCTTGTGGCCCTTAAAGTGTTCTATTTTCTACAAACATTTCTAAAATCATTGTGCAAGACTTTTTACCTACCTCAAAGATCTTCAGCTCCCTTGACATTGTGCAATTAACATTGGCTGTCCTGGCTCCCTGAGAGATTCTTCTTTACCTCTGACTCTGTGCTTTATCTTTTCCCCAGGAAAGGGTTAATTTACTGAATATTGGAAGGTTTATGAAGTAGTTGTTAACCTTTGTTGTATTCCTCTATTCTATCTTTTTCACCAAACTCTGTATTGCTCTAAATGTACCAGTGATAAATCAGTGTCCAGTGTCCGAGCTGTTTAAGTCACCTGAGGGTGTAGGACCTGTCTGTGTGCCATTCACAATGGGTATCATCTTATTTAGATAACTGAGTGTGTTTTGAAGTGTTTTAATTGTTACATATATTGCTCCCTTAGGCTTATACAGCTGACTGTGAAATACATTAATCATTGTTTTATCAAGAAACCTTGAGTGTAAGTGCTTATTTGAATAACTGTACTGTGAAACTGTCACATTACTGCTCACATTGACCCCTCTTGAGATGAGCCTGGCTGCTCAGCCACACTACCACCCTGTGTAGTTCAGACTTGTACCAATTGTTGGGTCCCTATTGCCAGGAGGTCATGGTTATTGTAGTGCACCCAGAGGGTACTGCATACAATCGTGCCTTACAAGGATGAACAGCACCAACAATAGTGGGTAAGCACTTTTTAGAGGCCTAGAGGCTTTAGCAGTCCATCACTATCTAGGTATGAGTTCTTCAAAGTCAGATTGGGGGGGGCAAAGCAGGTAAGGCACAGTTGAAGAAAAGTCAAGTTCAAGAGGGCTCTTCTAATGCACATAAGTAGCAAGGTTTTGTTGGTAAGAAAAGGTTCAGGGACTTCGTAGAAGGTTCCCTGACTATACACAAGTGACGTGTATGAGGTAACACCCAAACACTGGAATCGTCACTCCAGCAATCAAGGAGGGACATCTCCCTGACAGTCCCACAGTACCTTAGGAGTGATGAAGATGAAGCTAGATGCCTTTAAGATGCAGCAGCTGTAGACTCTCCTCTTCCTTGTTCATGGTGACAAAAGGAAGAACTATTGAAGAGATTTCGCAGCAGCAGAGAGAGGGGACTCCAGCAAAAGATGATTGTACCCACCTTGGGAGGCAGTCCTCTTCGGGGCTGCCCTGTCAATTTGAAAACTGGGTTAGGATAGCGGTCACTTCGGCATGCCGCTTGAAGATGCTGTAGGAGTCTCTGGTCATCTTCTGTTAAGTTCCATTGGTGGACTTGTCTTTTGCCTCAGGATGCTTGCCTGTTAGCCAGGAACCCAGTCAATCAACAGTCATGCAACATTCAAACTTTTGAGGACACCCAGCCTTCCAGTTGTAACTGGTTCCAAGCAGCAGACCAGAAGACGGATGAGGGAAGTTTTGGGATACTCCACCTGCTTCCTGTCCTCAGACACTAGCGATTCTGGCTTTACCAAGGATTCCTGGCAAAGACAAAACTCAAGGACATCCCCCCCCCCCCCCCCACCATGCACGGCAGAAGGACCAAGAAAGGACAGGCCATCTTGATTTTTCAAAAAGACTGCCACCATTTTGGGTCAATGGTGAACCTTTTGTGCATTACCGTGTTTGTGAACAAGCTAGGGTAGGAAAAATACACATGTCGATAGGATATATTCACTGCCACCATCCATTTAGATGAGCTTGTCAATGTAGCCAAAATTCACAGGAGCAGTGAGAAAAGAGATGGTGTAACCACACAGCACGCCACATAAGGTGGTGTGTGCTAATCTCACAAAAGAAAAGTTAAGAAGGCTAAAAAGTATCCCCCTATCCTTGAACATGTTCTCACAAGGAAAATAAAGAACAATAAAAAGGGAAGCACAAAGGGCTCCAAGCAACAGTGCACAATAGGTGTTAAGTGCTGCAAAAGTAAATTACAGATGCCTTGGAAAATGAGCACGACTCCACGAGCTAAGTACAAAAATAATGAATAAGGGTACCCATAGTCCAAGCAAAAAAATGAGTGGGGTGGAAAAAGGGTTGCCTCATTCATAACAATCAAAACATCCCTAATGTGCTGTAGTCTCACAGGTGCAGGAGATTAGGCATTGAAATTAAAAATCTCCCTAACAGCCGTCCAACTGGTTCTGTGTTGGGGTGAATTCTCAAACATTTGCTAATTCCTTCACCTTAGAGATAACTCCATAGGCATCTTTTTGTTACACAGCACCCTCAGTGCAGTGACACAGGGATGTCTTTTTAGACTGCCCCAAGGTTTAATTGCCTTCTCTGGGATAAACTATTTCCCAGATAATTTAAGGTTAAATTGACCTTTCCAAATTCCTAGACCCAGCACACACCATCTTCCTATAGAGTGCTGGAGGGGTTACCTAGTATCCCCTGTGTCTAAAATACTCATGTAGCAGCCAAATGCTACCTTTTTCTATCAAAATGACTGGTGGCAATGGTTTTACAACAAACTGCCATGACTTTTCGCGACCGTTAATACTGGTCGCTAAAAATCATGGAAGCCATGTTTTTCAAGATGGTGCCTTAAACCCCTTTGTTTAAGTAGATCCCGGTCTTTTTTCGCCATTTCTTTTTGGAAAGGTCATTTTAGTGTTTGTTTCTGCGCGCCAACCCAGGTTTGGTACCTTTGTTTCTATGCTTTTGAGGGGCTTCAGGACTGAAGACGGCGTCTGGCATGAGTGTCTGGGATGGGCAGGAAGCGTGGGAGGTGCCCGAAACTCCCTTTTCTTAGTCTCCTAGGATACCCAAATGCACTCTGGCGTGATTGGCTGTCTGACTGTCCGGCAAGGACAGCCACCTTGCTGGGTGAGTGGCAGCTAGGCTTGAATGAATGGGAGAAAACTATTTAATAGGCAAGTCTCTTGGACTGGAAAGTAGAGTCGACCACTGGAAGGAAAGAACCGAAGACTAGCTGGAAGATGACGGCTGCTGCAACTCCTGGACCGTTGGTTTGCCCGGTGAAGCACTGCTGCAGGTCCGAATTACAAAGTGCATCTCGACAGAGCAGCCCCTTCAAGAACGACTTCTTCTTTTGAGGTGGTGGGACCAATCCACTCCAAAGTAAGCCACCTGGATACTCATCCCAGAGCTGGTTGAATTTCCTCAGAGTTGCTGCAGGAAAACATATTACCAGGGAGATCGACACCAGTTTGTGTGCGTTACTTACAGCCACTGAAATAAAGCTTGAAGTTTGCAATCTTTTGACTATCCCAGTGCAGGAGTCCCCCGACGTCCTCACTCTTGTCACCACGACTGAGGCCCAGGAACAGCAAGATCTGCAGGAACAGAAGTAATCAGCTGCCTTTTTCTTCATTGTAAGGTACTGTAAAATAAGACTGAGTACATCCCTCACGTGGTGAAAGTGCTTGGAACATTTGCTACTCAGTCCTAATCAGCTTGTGACCCAGCATGAGTCATCTTTCTACAACCTACTCCTAAGAACTTGTGCATAGACTTTTCTGTTTACTTACCAGAACTGCTTTATCCTATCCACGACTTTATCCCATTGACTTTGGCCTAGCCTATTGAATTGACTCTTCTGGTGAACTCAAAATAGTTGCACTGTCTAAGAATAATTGTAACCCCTTTTATGTTCTGATAAACTTTGTCTTTTACTCCTCTTGAGAAGTATTCTGAATGCCAACAGTAAGATATTCATGTCACCTGCACCCTTGTTACTAATGTTACCTGTGATTGTAGGTTGTCTGTGGGCCATCCCAAATGGGTCTTATCTGAGTGTACAGTATTGAAGTTTCTGATACTTGTTAATCTGCTTAGAATCACATGCTGTGCATATGGCCCGACATCCAGTGGTAACCGCGGAGTATTGCATCTTGTCTTTCGGGGGCCAAAAGGGGCCGTCGGCATAGGCGTGTCTGTAACACTATCTCTATCGTGAAGTGTGTAGTACCCAAAATCCCTCACGCGCCGAGGTCCCTCATTGTTTTTTTTTCTGCCCAGATAACTGGCCACCCTATAGCGGAGCTCTTAATAGAGACCTTGTTCATCTTACCGGATTGTCGGTTTATTCCCCGTTAAGTCAATTCGCCCAACAAGAACATCTTCGACGAAGACTACGGGGAATAGTCTACGGTTGTGGATTTAGGAGCCTAAGATCCGGCGGCCGTATTTTCCTTGTGGTCGGGCCCTCTGGCCGACCTATACAGTAGGGAGAGTGGGGTCGGGGTGGCCATATTGTTTAGTATGTCTTTCCTCCTTTCCCCTCTTTTCCCTGTCGGTGTGGTCATCCTTCCCTTTTGCTATGGAAAGGACTCCTTTTAGATTCTGCCCTAAGGATAGGGTCAGATATCCTTGGAAGGACGAACACAGGACGTGTAATGCCTGTCTCCCCCTAGAGCACGACGAGAAGCGGTGTGCGGCGTGCAAACTCCTTCGGCCTAAGACCCTTGAGGAGCGTTGTGTAAAGCGGTGGGCCGTGTACAGTATGTCATGCGTGGAGCCCCCCCAAACCCCACCCCCCCGCCAGCTGAAAGTGACGGGGGTACTTCAGATGACCAAACGTCCAATGCGAATGTTATAGACCTTGAGGTGCACGCTTCTAGGTCCGCCACGCCCTGTTCCGACCCTTCCAGGCTCGACTCTGATCTTGCTACAGGCACTACTCCTGGCGACAGGGGCGTACAAGCGCATCACACTAAGCACACAACCCCTACGCCAATTTCGACGCCTTCGTCGAAAAAGGCGAAAGGGCCAACGGGGCCGCCGAAAACTTTGCTGGTTCCCTCGGATCGTTCAGATCCCAAGCCTCCCCCGCATCCGCCTCAGCGTCTTGCGACTGGGAAATCGAAACAAACTAAGGGCGCTACTCCAAAACCTACACGCGTCGAAGTTCGGGAGCCTGACTATGTCCAAGGCCTCAGTAGGCCCTCTACCCGGAAAACGACCGCTAGGCCCCCTAGTGCCGCGGATGGTATTACAACTGCCGACAAATCATCGGAGCCTTTGTCTCACGACGATTCAGCGACTAAAGTAGCATCGGAAGAATCGCAGCAGCGGTGGGTCTTACTCCGGTTCCGCCTAAGGTTATGGGCCAAGCTGCGGAAAAGATTTAGGCGGATTGGGTTGCCGATTCCGATGAGGCTTACGTAGATAGTCGAGAGCCTCTTTCCGACACCCTGAGAGGTTCCTTTCGACACTGCAGTTCTCCAGCATTGGATCTTTCATGGATTCACTTGCTTAGAATATTCCCCGTCGACAGACTGGGAACCCTCAGTAAGCTTATAAAGCCTTTTCCCGTAGGAAAACGTTTGAAACTTTTGTGTCCTATCTACGTCGTTTTGGGCTGCGCACGCACGCCCCACTAGGACGTAGTGGTATAAATGCCCCGCCCCGCGGCTCCCTTCAGATTTCAACAGTCTCCAAAGTGGGAACACCTTGTGTATTTTCTACTTTGTTAGGTTGTGCTGTTGCGGTTTTTTCTCCTAATGTCGGGGAAAGCACTGTTCTGCCAGTGCGCTATGTGCGGACTAAAGGTCTACGAGGGGGACGGACATATGGACTGCATTTACTGTCTGCACCCTCATCACTCGGCTGACAAGTGTGACATATGTAAGGGCTTCTCCCAGAAGACTCTTAAGGATCGGAGTCGCAGACTTGTCGCATGGTTGAACAACGGAGTGGGGGCATGCCCACCTTTGGAAGTCCAGGGACTCTTCTTCGAAGAAGGCCACTTTGTCCTCATCTTCAGCGAGGAAAGACAAAAATCTAAATCCTCCTCGGGCGATCGTCATAGATCGACCTTGAGTCGAGAGACCGAGAAACGCAGGTCCAGTTCGGAAAAGGCGGGAGCAACGCATAAGCCTGCGCAACCACCACCACCGTTGTTGACAGTTGGGAAGTCGTCATCTACTTCTCTGCCGCCGTCGCAGTTAACATCAACTGGTCCTGGATTGCAGGTGACGACGGGGCCAACTGTTGGTTCGTTGACAGACACCCCTCAAGAGGCCTGGCGTCCAGAGGTCTACTACCCAATTTAGTCTACTACGACACTCTTCTACAGCAGGAGGCTTTGTATCCTCGGGAGACGAGGGTGAAAGGATAGCTGCCCCTGCAGACCTGGGGTTACAACTTACCACACCTTTCCCCGGGAGCATTCCGGGCTCTACCCCCCCCCCCCCTGATCAATCCGCAGTTTTTTGTCATTGGAGGTTTTGTCCACGCTGCAAACACTGCTGAAGACACTGGATGACAGACTGCCCCGAACAACTCCAGCCAGGTCAGTCGTCGAGGACCCGGGCCCGTCTCACCGCCCTCCACCTTCAACCCCTGTGGCAGAGCCTCCGGTGGCAAATCTGTCGGCCCCAAGCCGCGAGGAAGGGGAACTGTTGGATTCGTAATCAGGCAGCAGAGCGTCGTCAGTGGTCTCACTTCCCCCCTCCAGGGATCCAACTTGGGAGTCCGATGCGGAATTGGATACCCCGAGGAGCCCGGCTCAGCACAGAATTTGGCCTGACCCAAGAGGAAGAGAAGGACTGGTTTTTTTTCAACCACATGGGCAAAAGGAGGCGGTCAGTGTTTTCAGTTCCCATCCTACATCATGTGTGGAAGGAAGGTCTTCAGACCATGCGTCAACCTTTCTCAGAGCCAGCGGTGACGGGTCGCCTAGAGAAAAAATTCAAAGCCCCGGACTCTACTCCCAAGTGCCTTTCCTCTCAACCAACACCTCACTCTGTGGTATCGGCGGTGGCGACGAGAAAGGCAAGGGCTCAGCACAAGTGATGCTAGACGCCAGGATGCGTTCGGCAAAAAAGTCCTTTCGGTAGGTGCTACCACAGTGAAGGCGGCCAATTCGCTCGCCATAGTTGCTAGATACGACAGGGAGATGTGGCATCGGTTGGCGTCCATACTCGAACACCTTCCAGATGAACATCGAAAAGCAGCTATGTTGCTGGTCAGGGAAGGTGAGGAGGCTTCGAATCACGCCATTAGCATCGCAGTGGACCTTGCAGAGACGGGGTTTAAGCAAGTGAACAACGGTTTAGTTCTCTGACGACAGGCATGGCTGAAATGCACCAACTTCCGACCGGAGGTGCAGTACAAGGTACTCGATATGCCGTTTGAAGGAGACTTCTTCGGCGAGAAGGTCGACGAAGCCCTGAAGGGCATGAAGGAGGACTCGGACACAGCGCGTTCCTTGGGGGCCCTCCAGTGGTCGGAGTTTCCAGTCTTTTCGTCCCTTCAGAGGAGCATCGGGGAATTCCAGATTTTCATCGAGGGACTGACCCTTCAGTAGGCCAGCATATTCCTCTCAGTGATACAGGCGAGCTTCGGAAACGGCTAAACGTCGCCGGGACTACCAGGACCCCAAGAAAAGAGCGAGTTACTCGTCGACGAGGGATAAACAGAGTAAAGATCAGCAATGACGGGCATCGGAAAGTTCTGGGGGGCAGAGTATCATGTTACATCAACGAATGGGAACTGATAACAGATCAATGGGTGTTGGACACTATAAAATACGGTCATTCCCTGCAATTCCAGAGCAACCCTCCGCATATTCCACCGGCGTATGTAGCTCAATCCCATATGAGCGTGTTGCTGCAGGAAGTGGCACTTATGCTACAAAAAGGGGCTATAGAACTTGTCCCGTCACAAAGGGGTCAAGGGGTTTATTCCCGATAATTTGTGGTGAAAAAGTCAAATGGAAAGTGGCGTCCCATCCTAGACCTGCGCGAACTAAACAAGTCGCTGAAAAACACAGTTCAAGATGCTCGTGTTCCAGGAGGTGATCAGGTCAGTTCAAGAAGGGTATTTTTTGGCACGTCTGGACCTGCAGGATGCGTACTTCCACATACCGATGTGTCGGCGACACAAGAAGTACTTAAGGTTTGTGGTAGGGCGGACTCACTACCAGTTCACCGTTCTTCCCTTTGGACTGAAATCTTCCCCCAGAATGTTCACAAAATGCCTGGCTCTGGTGGCAGCCTGGCTGAGAAGGCAAGGCCACCATGTATACCCGTATCTCGATGACTGGTTGGTGAGGGGGGGTCCTCCCCGGCGTCTATGCACAAGAGTCTACAGGACATCATGAGCCTCTTGCAACGATTGGGGTTTGCAATAAACTTTGAAAAATCCTCGTTAACGCCGTCCAAAACCTTGGTGTTTCTGGGTGCACAGTTCGAGACCCAGTTGGGGTTAGTCAGACCATCCCTCGACAGAATCAGGCTCAGTCGATTGGCAAGTCAATTGAAAATCAATTCCAGGCTGTCGGTGAGAAAATATACATCAACCCTGGGAGCAATGGCGTCCTGCATTCCTCTGGTGCCCAACTGCCGCCTTTTCATGAGGCCACTGCAACAGTTTTTGGCGGACCGTTGGACGCAAGCTCAGGGCCTCTGGTCAGACAGGCTGACCGTCGACGACGACTAGCTCCTATCAACTCTTCGGTGGTGAAAGAAAGTTCAGAATATTTACAAAGGGGTACCCCTTCAGGAGCCGGAGTTCCGATTCACTATGGTGACGGACGCGTCCCTAACTGCCTGGGGAGCGCACATAGTTACTCTGCAGACACAAGGCCGTTGGTCTCAGAAGGAATCTCTCCTGCACATCAACGTTCTGGAATTGAGAGCGGTCCGCTGGGCCCTGAGGGCCTTCCTGCCTCACATCAAGGGATCCACAGTGAGAGTTCTGACAAACACCACAGCAATGTTTTACTTAAGGAAACAAGGCGGCACGCGATCCAGAACCCCCTCCATCGAGGCTCAAAGTGTGGCACTGGGCTCTGAAACACAATATATCCATCGTAGCTCATCACCTGCCACGAGCAGGCAGACTCGCTCCGCAGAAATATGGACCAGATTCACGAATGGGAAATGGACACCGGTCAATTGTTGAAGGTCTTTGAAAAATGTGGGTGACCTCAACTGGATCTCTTTGCCACGAAGGCGAACAGGAAGTGCGAGATGTACGCCAGCAGGTGGCCACAGGAATATTCGGTGGGAGAAGTGTTTTCCTTCCCGTGGACGGGCAAGTTCCTCTACGCCTTCCCTCCGTTCCCTCTGATATGGAGAACTCTGCAGTGGATATGCAGATACAGGTGCCGAGTCATCTTGATGGCGCCGTGTTGGCCGAGGCAACCATGGTTTTCCGACCTGCTTCATCTGTCAGCGGATCGCCCGATAGCGTTCCCGGAGGTGCCCAACCTCTTGTCCCGGGACAAAGGAACGGTGTGGCATCACAACCCGAGCAGCCTCAACCTCACAGCTTGGCTCCTGACTTTTCAGAATTTGATGCCTTGAATATTCCCTCGGACTGTCGGAAGATATTACAGACTGCGTGGGCCCCGTCCACGAACCAGTCTTACAGGTGTAAGTGGAGGAGATTCTGTACGTGGTGCCAAGAACAGGCAGGAGTGGAACCTCTGAGGGTTACTCCGGAACATATTCTCCCGTATCTACTACATTTGGCGAGAAGTGGTTTGTCTTTCATCACTGAAGGTTCATCTGGCGGCCATCTCCAGGTTCACAAGAGGGAGGAAATCAACGCCCTTGCTTAGTGACAGGTTGGTGAAACACTTCATGAGAGGTTTATTCCGGACGTTTCCCCCGGTTAAGCGGTTTCCACCGACGTGGAGCCTTAACATGGTACTTGCAGGGTTAATGAAACCACCCTTTGAGCCGATGTCCACGTCGTCAAAGTTTTTATCATGGAAAGTGGCTTTTCTAATTGCCATAACATCGGTTAGACGGATCTCAGAGTTACAGGCATTGGTCATAGACCCTCCATAGCTCAGATTTTTCAAAGACAAAGTGGTCTTGTCTACGAGTCCTCGTTTCATACCGAAAGTTCCTACGACTTATCATAAACATTCCTCCATTGTCCTGCCCACCTTCTTCGCGACTCCCTCATCAGCTGCGGAGAAGGTCTTGCATACCCTGGATGTCAAGAGCCCTAAAATTCTACCTTCATCAAACTCAACTTCGATCTACGCAGCAACTCTTTGTTGCATATGGGCCTTCGACGAAGGGGAAGGCAATTTCAAAACAAGGACTGGCACGATGGGTCTCGTCGACGATTGCCTTCTGTCACTCAAAAGCGGGAAAACCGCTTCAAGGATGTCCGAGCTCATTCGACCAGGGCGACGTTGTCGACTGCATTGTGGGCGGGGGTTCCACTGACAGACGTTTGCAGAGCGGCAGCATGTTCAGTGCCCCATACATTCACCCGCTACTACTGCCTCGACCGACAGCATGCGGACAAGATTCAAATGGGACGAGCTGTCTTGCAATATCTTTTTCAATAAGGTAAGCCCTTCTCTTTGAGGAGGGTCTATGGTGGTTTATATATGTATTTGTATAGGCATATATATATATATTTCTGAGGCTTGTGGAATCTGCTTAGATCACATGCTGTGCATAGGCCGACATCTAGTGGAAGCTGCGGAGTATTACAGTTTGTTTTTCGAAGTCGAAAAATGGGCGTCGACACAGGGCGTGCCAGTAATACTATCCCTAGTGTGACGTCCCCTGTACCCATGATCCCTCACGCGTCTAGGATCCCCAGATTGTTTTTTTCCGCCATTCTGGTCGGAAGCACTTCATCGGAGTTCCCTGGCTTTGCCATAGTTTCACTCTAAATTAATTCTAATTTGCCCCGTTTGACCAACCTTTCGTCGATCAACATCTCGACGCCGAACCGGGGAGGAGATCAACGTCGAATACCCGACGGATTGGGCCTTGAGGCTTCCGCCTCGGCTCGGGCCTGGGCCGCTGGCCTCGGCCCTACAAGTAGGGAGAGTGGGGGTGGTACACTTCCACACTCGACACCTTATTACCTACACACACTTGCCCGCTGCCCACAGGCGCGTATGGAGGGTACGCCCTTTCAGTTTTGCCCCAAGTGTAACAAGAAATACCCTTGGGTAGATAAGCACGCTACGTGCAACCTTTGCCTACCCAGAGACCACCCCGAGACGGGTTGCAGGGCCTGTAGCAGGTTTAAGGCAAAAACTCTTAAGGACCGCTCCACCAAGCGTTGGGCCCACCACGCCAAGCTAGCAGCTATGGAGGCGGAGGGTACCTTCAGCGACGGCAGCGACGCCGAACTTTCGGACGGCGAGGGCACCAAGGCGTCGAAGGACAGCCGAACGCACGTCCCCGGCCTCGGAAGGTCGTCCGTCCCGGCGACTATGGGGAAGTCCCCCGGCGACAAAAGCGTTACACATACACACGCTAAACACAAAAAATCCACCCGAGATTCGACGTCGTCGAAACCTCGGAAAGAGGCACAGAAGGAGCGGTCCGAAAGGACGTCCTCTGGGCGGTCCCGGTCGAGGTCGCCGCACGACGTCAGGCAAGCCTCCACACTTGCACAGAGTGCCTCGACCATTAATATCCCGGAAGATCAATCGTCCGGAGACGAACACGACTTCCACCCCCAGCCTGCACCCCAGGAAAAGGGTACATCACTTGGGAGTAAAGAGGGGCCAGTTTCGAAGGCTAGTTCGAAAGACAGGGATTCCACCTCCGATCCTCGACGCCAGGCGTCGAAAGATAAGGGAAAGGGGAAACACACTTCCACCCACGGGGAAGGGGGTAAACAGCAAAGGAAACAACCCTTGCAGTCCTCCACTACAAAAGAACTGACCAAGTCTTCTCAGGGCCAATCCATAGAAAGTCCCAGCAAGGTCACCCCAAGCTCAAAACTCTGGTCATGCGAGGACATTGACAGAGTAATGTCAAGGATGTCTTCCTTGGCGAATTTTTTCGAAAGACACCCTGAACAACTCCTAGCTTTAAACCCTCAGGAAGATGCTCCCTCAGGGTCTAGGGACCCTATCCCCTCAAATAAAAGACCCCGGGTCGAGACACCATTTAGGCCTTTAGACCCCATCGAGGTCCAACCCTATTCTTACCTCTTCCCTACAGACCAAGGAAACTCTTCCCTTATAGAAGGTCAGGAAATTGACACGCCAGAAGATCCTGCAGGATCAGATTATTACGGCGAAGACGAAGACGAGGATGAGCCAGAAAATAGCCCAGATATTTTCAGAATGGACTCACCAGTCGAAAGGGAAGCCCCAGTGTCTGACTCCCCAATAGATAATCAGCCCCTCCTGAATGAACTGCTCTTTCGGGCAGCTAACCACTTCCACATAGACACACAAGGTGTCCAGGAAGAAAGGGACTTTGCGGAAGAACTAATAGGGGAAAGGAAGCCAGTAGCCCAGACCATTCCCATCCTAAAATCTGTTCAACGCAGAATAGCACCATCCCTTGTCAACCCAAACCTGACAAGACCTGTAAATCCGAGAGTGGAGAAGCTGTTTAAAGCAGCCCAGTCGGACCCCCTATATATTAGAGGTCAACTTAAGCCAGACTCTCTAGTAGTAACCAACACCCGCAAAAGAGCTGGTACACCATTATCTTCCTCTGAGGCTCCCCCCGACAAAGAAAGTAAAAAACTTTATGGTTTTGGCAGGAAAGTAGCTTCCACGGCAGCCTACCAAGCCAGAATCGCGAATTCCACCACACTGTTGGCTAGCTACAACTGTCACCAGTGGGAAGAAGTGGCAGCACTAATAGACTCTGCTCCCGAACCCCTTAAAAGCCAGCTAGCTCGCATTTGTGCGGAAGGAAGGAACGTGTCAGGCTGCACTGTAAAAGCAACTCTGGACGCCGCTGACAATGCGGGTAGACTTATAGCAGAGGGGACTGTCATCAAAAGGCATGCTTGGTTGAGGCAGTCGGGATTCAAAGCAGAAACACAAGCTGCGCTCTTAGACAAACCAGTGGAAAGTGATCTCCTGTTTGGGAAGGCAGTCGAGGACGCTCTAAAAAACGCTAAGGAAGAATTCGACACCCTCAAATCCCTTGGCCAGTTAACTACCAAACCACCTAACCAAAGAGGGAATGGCAATTTTCGTCGCCCCCGCGGCCAAAATTCCAATAGAGGAAATAGCTACTCCCACACCCAGGGTACACAGTGGAACACCAGCTCACAACAGTCTACCCAGGCGTATGGTAGGGGTAGTAAAAGAGGACGGGGTAGAGGCAGAGGCAGCCCCAGTAAAGGAGGAGGCACGCCTCCACCAAAGCAGTGACGCTCAGTTCAGGGTCCCTTCCCATGCAACCCCAGTAGGGGGACGAATATCAAGTTTCACCCAGGCATGGGAAGGGATAACATCCGACAGATGGGTGCTGTCAACAGTATCCAATGGGTACTGCATAGAACTACTGCAACGTCCCCTAAACCATCCTCCAAGACAAAAAGTCCACTCTTTACAACATCAGAAGATCCTCCTCGAGGAGATCGCCATTCTGCTAGAAAAGGACGCGATAGAACTCGTCCCGGGACACCAGGTAAACAAGGGTATCTATTCAACTTACTTCCTTGTGCCAAAGAAAGATTTAACAATGCGCCCAGTTTTAGACTTACGGCCTGCCAACAAGTATGTCAAGCCCCAAAAATTCCGTATGACCACACTACAAGAGGTAATCCCACTCCTAAAAAAGGGGGATTACATGGCAACCTTGGATATGAAAGATGCCTATTTTCATATTTCCATGCTCCCGGCGCACAGAAAATACTTGCGCTTCAAGGTGGACAGTCGCCACTACCAATTCAAGGTACTGCCCTTCGGGATAGCTTCTGCACCAAGGGTATTCACCAAGGTACTGGCGGTGGCAGCTGCACACCTACGCAGGGAGGCAATCCCAGTGTACCCTTATCTGGACGACTGGCTCATAACGGGGGAAACCCCAGGAATCTGCAGGTCAAACATTCAGAGGACCATCGACCTCCTCCACGAATTAGGCTTCTCCATCAACGAGAAAAAGTCAAGTCTGGTGCCAAGCACCTCAAAACAGTTTCTAGGAGCTATCCTAGATACTCAGAAAGGATTGACCTTCCCTTCGGAAGAAAGAATTCGGAACATACTTCTGCAAATTCCGCATTATCAGTCAGGTCAACAGATAACAGTACGCAAAGCTATGCGGTTACTCGGCATGATGGCGTCATGCATTTACCTGGTCCCCCACGCGCGTCTGCGCATGCGTCCCATGCAGGAATGGTTGGCGAAACAGTGGTCTCAGGCAAGTGGTCAGTGGGACGATCTAGTGGTCGTTTCGCCAACACTCGTACAGAACCTACACTGGTGGACAAGAGAGAATCTCGCAAAGGGGAAACCCTTTTTACGATCCCGAAGTACAGGCAGTGGTGACTACAGATGCATGCCTGACGGGTTGGGGAGCTCACCATCTCCACCACACAGCTCAGGGTCTCTGGTCTCACTCAGTAGCCAAGAACCACATCAATCTGCTAGAGCTTCTGGCAGTATTCCGAGCGCTGCAGGCGTTCGAGCCCCATCTACTAAACTTGTCGGTGCAGATCAGGACGGACAGCACGACAGCCATGTTCTATCTGAACAAGCAAGGAGGGACTCGTTCGCCAAATCTGTCCAAGCTTGCCCAGAAAATATGGATATGGGCACTCAGACGGAACATCTTCCTGTCATCGCAACATGTTCCAGGGGAGCTCAATTCCCTAGCGGATGCTCTAAGCAGAGACTCCCTCCCAGAAGAACACGAGTGGGTCCTTCACAAAGACGTAGTAGAAGATCTCTTCTCTCAGTGGGGTTTCCCCACTATAGACCTATTCGCCACAAGCGAAAACAAACAATGCCCAGGATTTGCATCCAGGTTCCCACAACCGGACTCCCAGGGGAATGCCCTGTGGATAAACTGGTCAGGGATGTTTGCGTACGCTTTCCCACCAACTCCCCTCATCAGGAAGGTGGTGTACAAGATGAACAAGGAATCGATGACGCTCATCCTAGTTGCTCCCATGTGGGCGAGACAACCATGGTTTCCACACCTACGCAGGATGGCGGTATGCGAGCCCATCAGACTCCCAGCCTGGTACAACCTTCTGTCCCAGCAACAAGGTCAAACAGTGCATCAGGAACCCAACTCTATGAACCTAGCAGCATGGCTCCTGAAGTCATAGAGTTTGGACATCTCAAATTACCACAGAGGTGTATGGACATTCTAAAAGAGTCTAGGAAACCAAATACAAGGCACTGTTACTTTGACAAGTGGAAAAGATTCGTTATCTGGTGCCAGAGTAAACAAATCAACCCGGTTGATTGCACTCCTTCCAACGTTGTAACATACATGCTCCACCTGCTGGATGCAGGGTTGGTTTTTAACTCTCTGAAAGTACACCTGGCAGCCCTCTCAGCCTACACCACATCCCATAACAAGGTTTCGTGGTGGAAAGTACCAGTGGTTAAAGCCTTCATGGAAGGAGTAAAGAGACTTCACCCTCCTATCTCGAACCCACCGCCAGGATGGGATCTCAATGTGGTGCTATCTAAGCTCATGGGGCCCCCCTTCGAACCCATGCATAAGAGTAGTCTCAAACACCTGACTTATAAAACGGCCTTCTTAGTAGCCATTACCTCCATAAGAAGGGTCAGTGAAATTCAGGCTCTGTCAGTGCAAGATCCTTTCTTTACTATCCACAAGGACAAACTGGTTTTACGCACACACCCTAGATTCTCACCAAAATTCATATCCAAGTTCCATGTAAACCAGTCCATCGAGCTTCCGGCTTTCTTCCAAAACCCACAGAGCTCAGCTGAGGTGAAACTACACACCCTAGATGTGCGTAGGGCGGTCTTATACTATGTAAATAAAACCAGACCGCTAAGGAAAACAGATCAACTGTTTGTCTCCGTAGCTACAGGCAGAGAGGGGGATCGCGTCTCTAAGGGCGCTATCTCAAAGTGGATTATCAACTGTATACAGCTGTGTTACTCTCTTTCTGAAAAAACTCTGCCTTTTACGCCAAGGGCCCACTCTACCAGAGGCATTGGGGCCACTCTGGCTTTCATTGCAAATGTTCCCCTTGACACCATTTGCAAAGCAGCTACTTGGAGCTCTATTCACACTTTTACTCAGCATTACTGCATTGACACTCATTCCAAGGCAGATACACAAGTGGGACAAGCGGTTCTAAGACACCTGTTTGCTCATGACCCTTCTCACATCCCACCTCCTTCTTCTGGTACTGCTCGCTAATCTATGCACAGCATGTGATCTAAGCAGATTCCACAAGCCTCAGAAGGGATACATTACTCACCGTAATCGTATTTCTGATGCTTGTATCTGCTTAGATTCACATGCGACCCACCCTTCCTCCCCTCCGAGAGAAGGCGCATGGTTGCTTGTAGTCTTACCTTTCTGTCTATCTGCTTGGACTATCTGTACTCACGCTACTCCTCATGCTACCTCATGTCAGGAAAAACACAATCTGGGGATCCTAGACGCGTGAGGGATCATGGGTACAGGGGACGTCACACTAGGGATAGTATTACTGGCACGCCCTGTGTCGACGCCCATTTTTCGACTTCGAAAAACAAACTGTAATACTCCGCAGCTTCCACTAGATGTCGGCCTATGCACAGCATGTGAATCTAAGCAGATACAAGCATCAGAAATACGATTACGGTGAGTAATGTATCCCATATATAACGCATGGAGGTATATGCGTGTGTTTTATGTATGATTTTTTGGCTTATATAAATGTTACTCGGTGCAGTACTGTGGCATATTGTTAGTTTCGAATCCTATTTGATTATGATTCGCCTTTTGCAGGATGGGGTGGGTGCTGGATTGCATTTACACCTCCATTGTTTCAAGTTCACTGCTGTGCATTCTATTCTAAGCATGTGAATCCATGAAAGATCCAATGCTGGAGAAGGGAATAGTTTCTTACCTGTAACTCCATTTCTCCAGCATTGGTATCTTTCATGGATTCACATGCGCCCTCCGGCCTCCCCAAAATGCGATCATTTTGTAATTTTTGTTTCGCCCCGTTCCACTTTGGAGGGGTCGAAATCTGAAGGGAGCCGCGGGGGTGGGGCATTTATACCACTACTTCCTAGTGGGGCATGCGTGCGCGGCCCAAAACGACGTAGATGGGACACAAGTGTCAAACTTTTTCCTACGGGAAAGGCTTTATAAGCTTACTGAAGGTTCCCAGTCTGTCGACGGGGAATATTCTAAGCATGTGAATCCATGAAAGATACCAATGCTGGAGAAATGGAGCTACAGGTAAGAAACTGTTCCCTTCTTTTGAACATCTCGCCCCCCGGAAAAGGCTCGGGTTTTCCAACAAGACGTGGTCCATACGGACACATATAGAGACATCTATAATGAAGAAGCTGCTTATCTCAAACTCTGAAGATCAACAGGATACTACGGACAACTGGGAGGAAACCCAGCAGGAAGGTCAAGACCCTTGGACACAGCAAGATCAGGACACTGATGTTTTGTGCCTAGACTCTCCTCCGTCCACCCCGGCTCGCCAGGCCTCCCCTGTGGATGACCAAATGGATTTCAACTCCATGTTGAAGAAAGCAGCTGAATACTGCAAAATTGCCACTCAAGAGGCGGTACCTGAGCAGGATTTCGTGGAGGAAATTAAGGAAAAACCTCTGGTGAGTCAATCCATCCCCCTCCTTAACTCTGTTAAGAGACTGGTAGCTCCCTCATTGGTCTCACCTGCTCAGACATGGGCAGTGAACCCGAGAGTCAAAATAATTTCGACCTTCTCCTTCCGACCCTCTATATATCAAAGGGCACGCCATCCCAGACTCACTGGTAGTGACTACCACTCGAAAGAGGGCAGGGGGTACCCCTTGCCAGAGGAGAATCACCACCGGACAAGGAGTCTTAAGAGGTTGTATGCCCTGGGCAAACGTGTCACATCAGCAGCTGCATACACCATTCGGGTTGCTAATAATACAAATTGTCAAGCTATGCTGATGCCCAATGGAACTTGCTCCATGAAGGCCTCTAAGAGGTTCCCGAATCTGCCACATCTAAGCTTCTCTCCATTGTAATGGAGGGAAGACAAGTTAACCAGCATGTGATCAAGAACACCCTCGACACTGCGGAAACTGCAGGCCGGTCTCTGGCCCAAGGGACCCTACTGAAAAGACACGCTTGGCTACGTACATCGGGTTTTAAACCGTAAACTCAAGCCTCCCTCATCAAGCCCATTGAGGACTCTAACCTCTTTGGGAAGGCGGCGGATTTGGCTTTGGAAACAGCCAAGAAGGAGCATGAGACTCTAAAGTCTTTGCAACAGGTCACACAGAAACCTTCCACCCAGCGGGGTAATAAGTCTCGGCGGTCCTTTTCGAGAGCAAACACGTGATGGTCAAAACAACTATGCTACAGGAAACTTCTACTCGGGACAAACTTCTGGAAACACCGCATACTACCCTTCAAGGGGTCAGAAACATAGCAGAAGTAGAGGCCCCACTCCCAGAGGAGCCACAGCCTCTGGTCAGAAATGATCAAATCTAGGTCCCCTCCCATGTTACCCCGGTCAGGGGGCGGTTAACATCTTTCCTCATGGCATGAGAGGGGATAACTTACGACCAGTGGGTCATAAAGACGGTCGCCCACGGTTACTGCGTGGAATTCGCCTGACCGCCACAATTCAGACCGCCGCGCTCACATCGCCTTTCACCGGACCATCTGGAGATCCTGAACCAAGAGGTAGAAGCACTGCTGGGAAAGGACGCCATAGAAGCCGTCCCTGTATTTCAGGTAAACGAGGGTATTTATTCAGTGTACTTCCTTGTACCCAAAAAGGATCTCACCATGCGCCCTGTTCTAGATCTGGGCCCAGCAAACAAGTTTATAAAACCCCAGAAGTTTCGCGTGGTAACACTGCAGGAGGTGAACCCATTGCTGAAATGAGGAGACTTCATGGCAACATTGGACATGAAAGATGCATACTTTCATATTTCAATGTTGCCAGTGCACATGAAATACCTAAGGTTCATGATCCAGGACAGACACTACCAATTCAAGGTACTCCCCTTCGGCATCGCCTCGGCACCAAGGGTGTTTACCAAAGTCCTGGCAGTGGCAGCAGCACACCTGCGCAGACCATCAGTCCCAGTCAGCCTACCAGTTAACGTGCGTATCTTGCCCTTTTACGCATGTAAATATGGCAAATACGGACCATTTAATTTTGTACTGCGTACCGTGTATGCTTTGATTTATTCATTAATAAAACATACTTTCCACCACTAGATGGCAATGTAGCATTTCTTTTGTCAGCAGCATAGCCTTCTTATGCATGATGGTGAATTTCCAACTGAAAGACCAAATCTGTGACAGCTAAGCGAGCAACACAATAAAGCATGCACCCTTTTAAAATGTGTTCATACCCATAACGTATGTGTTGGATAAGTTTTACTCTCTTGCAGAGGAGAAAACAAATGTTTACTCTCTTGGAATTGCATTTACGCTCTAATTTGAAAAATCATGCGTAAAATACTCCCACCTCAAAATCTTATCTGGAGCACTGGTCCCAGTTTACCCTTACCTCGACGACTGGCTCATTACAGGGGACTCGTTCGACACTTGTTTTTCAAACACCCAAAAAACAGTAGATCTCCTTCAGCCTGGGTTTTTCAATCAACGAAAAGAAATCCAGTTTAGTCCCCAACCAAGTAAAACAATTTCTGGGAGCGCTTATTCGGACAGAAGACTGTCTTGTCTTCCCCTCCAGCGATGGGGTTCAGAACATGCTCTCTGATTCCTCAATATGTAGCCAGTCGGGAGGTGACGGTACACAAGGCCATGTGTTTGCTTGGGATGATGGCTTCATGTATATACTTAGTTCCCCACGCGCGGCTGTGCATGCATCCCATGCAAGAGTGGCTCAACAGCCAGTGGTGTCAGGCCAGCGGACAATGGGAAGATCTGTTAGTTGTCTCGCCAGCCCTCGTTCTCTCTCTGCAGTGGTTGTCAAGAGAAAACCTCTTCAAGGGGGAAGACCTTCACCACCCCTGCAGTGAAAGCCACTCTCAGGACAGACTCATCTCTCACGGGGTTGCGGGGGGCCTCACCTGCTTCAGAAGGCAGTGCACGGAGTGTGGTCCCCTCAAGTAGCGCCCAATCATATAAACTTACTGGGGCTATTAGCGGTGTTCAAAGCATTGAAAGCCTTTCAGGTGCAACTGCAAGGGAAGACAGTGCTGGTCCTAACCGACAGCAATGTATTACCTGAACAAACAGGGGGGCACTCAATCTCCAGGGCTAGTCCAAGCTGTCCCAAAACATTAGGATATGGGCTCTCAAACACAAGATGTTTTTGTTGTCCCAAAATGTTCCAGGGGAATTATCTTCTGGCAGACGTACTCAGCAGATGTTTTCCTCTGACAGAAGAATACGAATGGCAACTGCACGAAGACATTGTGTCCAACGTCTTCGCAGAATGGGGTTTCCCAGAGATCGACCTGTTCGCTACTCAGGAGAACGCCCAATGCCAAGACTACGCCTCCAGGTGCCCCAGAACCGATCCAAGGGGAGTGGTCTCTGGATAACCTGGCCGGGGAAATGTCCCTCTCCCCACCAGCCAAGCTGCCCTGCCCGTACAACATGTTGTCTCAGGACAGGGGAAAAACCCTACACCCATGCCCACAAACTCTGAACTTGGCGGCTTGGTTCCTGAGGTCATAGTTTGGACACCTGCAACTCCCTCAGAGGTGCATGGACATACTCGGGGAAGCGAGAAAACCTAATACATGTTATTGCTATGCCAGCAAATGGAAACATTTTGTCATCTGGTGCAATTCCAAGGGCGTCAATCCCATTGATTGCTCACCCCCACACATTGTGCTGTACCTAACCCACCTGTTGGACACTGGGTTAGTCTTCAATTCCCTAAAAGTTCATCTGGCTGCGCTGTCGGCCTATACCACATCACAACAAAAAGTATTGTGGTGGAAAATACTGGTGATTAAAGCCTTTATGAAAGAGGTTAAGGGGATTTATCCTCCCATCGCTCACCCAGCCCCTGGATGGGATCTGAATGTGGTTTTGACCAGGCTCATGGGAGCGCCCTTTGAGCCTATGCATAAAGCAAGACTGAAAGACCTGACTTATAAAACATCCTTCCTAGTGGCTATCACTTCTATCAGAAGGGTTAGCGAACTACAGGCTTTCTGTTTTAGACCCCCATCTCGAATTTCCATGTGAACCAGTTAACCGAACTACCCACTTTCTTCCACAACCCTACTAACATGGCCGAAAGAAGCCTTCACACACTAGATGTGCGCAGGCCAGTCATGTTTTACCTGGAAAGAACTAAACCACTAAGGAAGACTAAACAATTCTTCGTTTCAGTGGCAGCTGGTAGAGAAGGGGATCCTGTCTCTAAATCGGCTATCTCAAGGTGGATTGTCAAATGCATCACACGGTTGCACTCTTGCTAAGAGAGAGCTGCCCTTCAAGCCTAGAGCACACTCTACTTGAGGCACTGGGGCATCCATATCATTAATTGCAAATGTTCCTCTTGAGTCCGTTTGCAAAGAGGCAACCTGGAGTTCTGTACACACCTTTACAAAACACTATTGCCTAGACACTCATTCTAGGTCTGATTCTCAAGTGGGACAAGCATTACGAAGACATCTTTTATGTACTGTTCCTTCTCACAACCCACCTCCAACTCCGGGTACTGCTCGCTAGTCTATGCACAGCATGTGATTCTAAGCAGATTAACAAACATCAGAAGACATGCATTACTTAACGTAATAGCATTTCTGATGATTGTATCTGCTTAGATTCACATGCGCCCTCCCTACATCCCTGCTCGGGGTGGCAGGAACATGGACGTCTTACTACTTTCTCTCTTTATGTACTCACTCACTATAGCTTTGGGCTCCCTCATGGCAGAAAAAATACAATCGGAGGGACCTCGGATTTTGGGTACTACACACGTCACGATAGGGATAGTGTTACAGACACGCCTATGCCGACATCCCCGAAAGACAAGATGCAGTACTCCGTAGTTACCACTGGATGTCGAACCATATGCACAGCATGTGAATCTAAGCAGATACAATCATCAGAAATGCTATTACGGTAAGTAATGCATGTCATATTTGTGTTATTATATAATTGCCTCCTTCTAATGAATGTTTTATAACTGACTGGTAAATTAGTGTTTATCCAAGACACCTTGAGCGTAAGTTTATTTGAACACCTGCGATTGTAGACCTCTAACATCATTACTGCTAACATTTCCCCTCTTAAGATAAGCCTTGCTGCTCAACACGCTAACAAAACTGTGTAGTACAGACTTATACCAAAGGTTAGTTTGCTTACACCTGTAATCATGGTTGCTTGTAGTGTTCCCAGAGGGTACTGCATTCAAACTGTGTTGGCCTGGGTATGTACTTACCTTACGTCTCTTGGGATTTCTGTGTAGCTGTGTGGTGTTTTCTTTGATGGGGAGGCCTCTCATCCAGTGCACCCAGTCCCAATGCTAGAATACTGCTAGGGTGTCTTCTGCGAACCCCCTGGACCCTCTTCTAACCCTAGAAGTAAAGTACCCACCGGTTTGCCCACTTTTCCTAAGGAACTCTGACTTTTGCTACTAAAGAACCTATTCTGACACTCTGTTGGTCACTAGTCCTAGTGACCCCCATTCTGCGACTGGGGACATTCTTGCTCCAAGAGCCAGGGAAAGACTTTTGAAGGTATTGGGACTTCTGCCTAGAAAATAAGTGTTTGTAAAGAGTTTGTTGGTTGTTTCTCTAACTCTAAAAGTGAGCAGTTAGATAGGTTCTTACTTGTCTTGAATGGGTGATGCACTATTCTCAAAAGTATGGTTAACCTCTTGCTTTCCTTAGAAACCGTTTTGCCATTTTATAGAAAGTAGATGTGAAGGTATTTTACTCTCCTGTGATTAGGTTGTGCCTCTTCCCAAAAGAAAAGTGTTGGTTTCACCAGATTATTCCTGCAGGGTAATATGAGTGTCCTCCAACTGTTGGTATAACCAGATTAGTCCTGTTAGGATAATTGTGGGAGTGTTCCAGGACTTGCTGTTAGCCTGTTCAGAATAGGTTTGCATTAGGTTGTTGCCTGCCTAGAAAAGTGTAACATTGGGTTTTACTTTCCCGTTCATTGTGAGGTTAAAGTATGTGGGTTTTACTTCCCTTGTGTTAACTGTGTGCCATCCAAAAATAAGTTGAGATACTGCTTATCTCTGTCAGTGGTTTATTGATATCAAAAGTGCCTGTAATTGAATATTACATCCTTGGGTTTTACTTACCTAGTATAACTGGTTTATCACAAAAGTAGTTATTGGTTTTTACTGCACCTGGAATAAGTGTTACACTATTCACAAAGTATATTGTCCAGTTGACTGGTTATGTGATTTGTTCTGAAAGTCACTGTACAACTGGTAGGGTCTACCGCCCCTGCATTACTGAATGTAATCTGAAAGTAACCATTGGTTTTTACTCCCCAAGAATAGGTGTTACCTATACTGAATGTGTATGAAAATGTTTTGACTTCCCTAGAACTACTGTTAGGTGTTCCAAATAAGGTCTATGCTTTGGTCTGTGTAACTTCAAGTGTAGTGTTTTTATAATTGTGATTTCATATGTTAGTACTTACCACCTAGATTTATCTGGGCCTACCTATATTTAAATAAAATATTTATTTTACAAGTGTTTCAGTGTTTCTTTGGATCATTTGTATAACAATTTCATTCATACGGATTCTACTGCCCTCTTTCCCTCCTAAAATGAACCTGGCTGCTCTGTCTACGCTACCATGAACTCGGGCGGTACAGCATTATACTAAGAGTCGAGTCTTATACTGCTTTAGTTGAATGGTTTTACTAAGCCCTTAGCTGGACTTCAGAAAAACTGTCCTAACATCCTGGATGAGGGAAGCCTTTTTACCCCTCATTCTTTTTGACCTGACACAGGAACCCTTGTTCATGCATTAACTTTATTTTATGCAGTCTTGCTTTCCTACATACCTTTAAATGCATCTGGTGTTCTTTTTTTAATGATGTAGTTTGCATACAAACTTTTTACAATTATCCTTTTCATAGGTTACCTAATTCATCTTTTCAATAAATTTTTACATATAAAAATGGCACTTAGTCTCATGTGAGAATAGTTAATCAGAGTCAATACCTGGACGTACCAGACTTCCTATAGTACATGTCTGTTTTACTTCATTTGATCCTGTTTTCATCATTCTTAATCATTATTTTATTCCAGAATTGACTGATTCTATACATCAGTTTTGTTGTTCCCTGATATTATCTGTGCGCATCTTTCTTTAGGTCCATGATGTAAACTTTCAGTAGGTAACATTCCTGCAAACAATTCCCTTTGGGGTCACTAAGTGCTGGGCATTCCATGATAATGTGGTAGCTTGATTCAGTTTGATATTCTTGTTGACAAAATCGGCAATAGGCCTCGGCAACCGATATCTGTTCGGTTTTAGCCTGATATTTGCACGGGGTCAAAACTTGAGGTTTAGTCGGCAGAAGGTATCTCTCATTTGCCGGCAAGGAAAGATGTTAAGAGATTGCAGCAATTTGTTTAGGGCCCTTCTATATCTGGGATTATAGTCATCTGATATTCTCATGAATGGTCTTTATCCAATCGTTTTTCTGGATTCTTTCTTTTACCTCTGGTCTATATCAATGTCTCAGTTGATCAGTATTCGGCAGCAGGCTTTCTTCGAAATGTTTAGAGCGGTTAGTGTTGTCTTTCAGTCACAGTATCTCAATAGCCGGGATGTTTCAGCCAGTGATGACCTTGGATAGGGTTCCATGTAATTTCATTGCCTGTAATTTAATCCCCTGTCATTTTAACATGCACATTCCATCAAGAATGCTAGTTTTTCTTTTGGGGTTGCGGGGGTGGAGTCCCCCCACCCCTCATTTCCCTTCCCACATTTTTGTTATTGCCTATCCGCCCAAACCCTTATCTGCCCTTTAAACCCGCCATGCCCCCAAACCCCTGCACCCCCATCGGTAAAAGAATTTGTCAGATTCAATGGAATGTGCACGTTAAAATGCCTGGCGATGAAAATGCAGGCAATGAAAGGACGTCCTACCCTGTATAGACCTAAATACTTCCAATTTATGATTGATTCAATTGATTGGTTAGCCAATTCATACCGGATCCTGGTTATTGGATAAGCAATTGGTAGGGACAATCTTTCTCCAAGATTCCTTCAACCTGATTCCACGTGTCGTTGAATGTTGAGCATGCATCACCTCTGTATGTTAATATGGCAATCACTTCTGTCTATAGAAACTGATTATAGGTTTCATTGAAAACTGGCCGTATTTTCTGTGTATTAATCCTTGTCGTGCAAGTGATTGCGCTTTGTTTTTCAGGTGTTCAGTCCAATCTTTTTCTGTCTGATTGGTTTATCCAGATGCCAAGATATTTAGTTGTTTTTATTGGCTCTATTTATTTCCCTTTTAACTGGATTGATAGTAGTTTAGTTCTTGGTTTATGTGCTAGTGTCATGATTTGGGTATTATTGCGCTTTATCAGGTAGTTTTCTTCTACATATTCCATTTTTCCCAGTAATTTTTTTTGTACTCCTACTTGAGTCTTATCAAGTATGACTAGATCAACGGCACATAGAATGTATGAAATTGGTATTGCGTTCAGTTTAGGAGGATTTGCAATTGTCATTTTGATTTTCTGATCTGTCTGACAGATAAGTGTTGCGGTCAAGGGTCAGCCTTGTTTTAGGGCGTTAAGTTTGAATCTGTTACCGTTCCATCTTGGACGAGTCTCACTCTTATATTTGTATCTGTGTACAAAGCTTTTATGGGTTCTAGAAATTCTGTGGGACACCACCATCGCTTCAGTTTTTCCCCATAGTTTTGTGTTGCCGCTATCAAAGGCTAGCTGTAAATCGATTAAGGCCACGTGCATTGCTGTTTTCGATCTTATTGCTTCTGGTTTTAGTAGGTTGAGTATGATTTAAATTGATGTTTGTGCCGATGTTCTTTTAAATCCAGTTTGAGGTGGATCTTGCATTTTCCCACTCAGCCTATCTTTAGGAGTAAAGATGCAAAAACCTTTCCCAATTGGTCTAGCAGTGCTAGTGGCTGGTAATTACGAGGTTGCTTCTTATCACTGTGTTTTAAAATTGGAAACATAATGTCTGATTTCCATGTTTCCGGGATGTAGTTTTCTGAAATGAGAATCAATTTTTGCATGCATATATCGTGCCATGCGTCTGGGAATTTCTTTCATGTAGCATTGCTAAGACCGTCCTGGAGCCTTGAGCCATTGAGTTTTTTAATGGCACAATTTCGTCATACTTCCACTTAATGTAAGATTTTCCCTTTTGGTCAAGTGTTTTCTGATCTTGGTCCGTTGCCTCTGTTCTTATTTTGTATTGCTCCGAAAAGTATAATATCCATTCTCTTTCATGGACGTCTAAGAATCTTTTGTTGCTGTTGAGTTTTCCTGTTGAGTAGATTCCTTAGTGCTCTCGAATTTTTGTTTCTTAATGCAATTAGCATAACTTGGGCATCATTCTGTGCAATAGATGCTCTCATGTTTTTGATCCAGTTTCGATATTGCGGTCTTAATATTTTGGATGCTATCATCCCTTCTTCAGGTGGCATGCTCAGTGTTGCTGTTTTTTCAGCTGTAATTGTTTTTTCTTCAGTACAATTTATTATAAGCGTGAGTATGTTTGCTTTTTGGCTTGGGTCTACAGTTCGCCTTAAATTTAAAGGGTATCGGCATCCATTATAATTGATTCTCTTTCACCTTTTTGGTTGATTTGAATGTTTTCATTGTTCCAATCTGCTGTTCTAATATCCGCAATTATTACCAGTACTAATCTGAGTGTTATTTTATCCTTGGGCTCATGGTTAGCCAACCATGTTATTTTATTGTGGTCACTCTGCACTGCCGGTTTGACAAAAAAATTCTTGAATATGGCCGAGTTTTGCAGTGTGTGTATATATATTTCTGAGGCTTGTGGAATCTGCTTAGATCACATGCTGTGCATAGGCCGACATCCAGTGGAAGCTGCAGAGTATTAGTTTTCGAAACCCGAAGGGACGTCGACAGGGCGTGCCAGTAATGCTATCCTCACGCGTCGAGGTCCCTCAGATTGTTTTTTTTTTCTGCCATTCTAGACGGACGCGTATAGTAGAGTTCCTTTTGGCGCTAAGCCATTGACTTTTCACAATTAATGATAGTATTCCTTTCTATCCTTTCACCAACCTCCAAAACACCATGCTGGTGAATAAAGAAAACTTCCCGTCGGAGCCCACCGTGATGGACCGTGCGGCCTTGGAAGGCCACCCCGGGCCTCGTCCCAGACAGTAGGGGAGAGAGGACGCCATTTTAGAATGCGTATGCTCCCTTTCCTACACCTTGTTTGCCCAGATACCATAACCTCTAATCATGGAAAATACAGTTAAATTTTGCCCCAAGTGTAACCGAAAATTCCAGTGGTTGGACAAACACTTGTTTGTAATTTGTGTCTTCCAAGAGATCACGTTGAAACGTCTTGTCGAGCGTGCAGGCTCGCCAGGCCAAAGACGTTAAAGGACTGATCCACGAAATGCTGGGCCCACTACGCCAGGCAACTTAATGCCATTGAGGTGGAGGGGAAACTTTAGAGATGGCAGTGACGCTGTATTTCGGGACGGCGACTGAGTAGCTTCAGCTGCTCAAGCGCAGACCCCTGACCCGTCGGACAGGCCGGCGGTCATGTTGTGGGGACTACACCCGGCGGTGATAGTGCTACTAAAGCACACCCCCACCAAGCACATAAGCCCTAGTTGAGATTCGATAAATGAGTCGGGTACTCAACAACATTCGACACCCAGAGAAAGGTCCACGAGTCCGGTCCTCTGGGTAATCCCGATCAAGATCGCCACACAACAGAGTTCAACCGTCGAAGGACGGCAAGGGTGTTGCTCGAAAAACTCCTTCCGAAGGTCGATCGTTTGCGGATGACGCCTCGGCTCCCACATCCGAAATTCGACGCTTCATGTCAGATAAAGCGGGAGACCCCAAGAAGTCACTCTCCTCTGGGCCCCAGGTTGTGGAAAGACCCCTCATAGGGACAAGAGCCCTTCTAGGGAGAAAACGCCACCGAAGGAAAATCCTACATTATCCAAGCCCATAGAAAAACCTAAGGATTGTAGGCCAAAAGTAATACCTCCCACTAAGGAGTACTTGGGATCTATGGTGATCCCAAGTTCCAAGGAATGGTTTTCCTAAGATATTGATGGAGTCATGGGAAGAATGACCTTTATGGCCAATTTTTACAAGAGAAACCAAGATTTCTTTCCGAGTTCCACTCGACTCTTCCCACCTCAGTCCCTTCCAGCTTTCAAGCCTCTGCCTTGCCTACTCAGACCCCTTCTAAGAGGTCTTACTCTCATGTTCCCTTACAAAGTACGGTTATAGAGGTATATGACCCTGAATTAGACCGAGAAAACAAAGATCCATCCTTTGTGGAGGCATCCCTCTTAATCAAGACACTCCAGTTGTTGATTTCCCCTATGGATAATCAACCGGTCCTCAATGAAGTATTAGCCAAGGCATCGGAACACTTCCAAATTGCGCTCGGGAGGTACAGGAGGATAGACTTTGCAGAACAAATCCTGGGCTACTAAAAGACAGTGGGCCAGTTTATCCTGCTACTAAAACCAGTGCAACGCAGGATACAGCCATCATTCGAAGCACCCAATCTCACACAGGCCGTTAACTCGTGTATGGAGAAATTATTCAGGCCTGCACCCTCAGACCCTTTATATATTGGAGGCCAACCAAAACCAGACTCCTTAGTTGTCACCATAACTAGAAAGAGAGCAGGCACACCCCTTGCTTCCTCCGAGGCTCCACCGGATAAAGAAATCACAAAGATATATGGGCAGAAATGTCGCCTCCTCTCTGGCCTATCAAGCCAGGATAGCCAACAACGCAACCCTCTTGGCTAGTTATAATTGCCATAAGTGGGAAGAAACTGCATTATTTTCTGCCCCGGAGCCACTCGGATCACAACTAGCTCAGGTGGTAGCAGATGGAGGGCTGTATCTACCGGTCTCCTTAAATCAAATTTCGATGCGGTGGACAATGCCAGAAGAGTCATTGCAGAGGGGACTGTTATAAAGAGGCATGCATGGCTGTGCCAGTCAGGCTTTAGGCCAGAAACACAGGCCACTCAAACGTGCTCTTTGGTAAGGCTGTGGAAGATTCACTTAAAACAGCAAATGACAAGTATGACACTATAAAATCTTTAGGTCAACTCACTAACAGGCCTACTGGTCAGAGAGGTAACGGTAAATTGGCGTTTTCTGGGCCAAAATTCTTAGAGGATCCAGCTACAATTAGGGCCCAGGCTCCAACTGGGTAAGTGATCAAGGACAAGCCTGCCAAGGCTATCCCAGAGGACAATGCAGAGGTGGTGGTCGAGGCAGAGGCCCTGCTAGAGGTGGCACTCCACCTCAGAGCAAGTGATGTACTGCTCCAGGTACCCTCCCATGCATCTCCAGAAAAACGCATTTACAACTTCACCCACGCATGGGAAGAAATGACCTCGGACAGATGGGTGCTGTCCACGGTAGCAGGGGGTTACTGTATAGAACTACTTCAAATCCCCCCCCCCTTCCCCCACGACAGAAAATCCACTCAGAAAAACATCAGCGGATCCTTCTAGAAGAGATAACTACACTTCTGTTAAAGTGGTCCCAGCCAACCAAGTAAACGGGGGTATTTATCCAACTTACTTCCTTGTGCTAAAAGATCTAACAATGCGCCCTGTATTAGTATGTCAAGCCACAAGTTCTGCATCACTATGCTACAAGAGGTAATCCTGCTACTAAAAAAGGGATTACATGGCTACACTGGATATGAAAGAATCCTTTTTTCATATTTCAATGTTCCCAGTGCACAGAAGATTCTTGTGTTTTCAAGATAGCGAACAAACACTACTAATTCAAAGTGCTGCCCTTCGGAATAGCCTCGGCTCCAAGGGTATTCATAAAGGTACTGGCGGTAGTGGCAGTGCACCTGCACAGAGGTGATCCCAGTGTACCCTTACCTGGACGACTGGCTCAGAACGGGGGAATTGCCTCAGTTTTGCAGACAAAACATCCAAAGAACAATCAACCTCCTTCAGTTGGGCTTCTCCATCAATGGGAAAAAAATTAAGCTTGGTGCCAAGCACTTCAAAACAGTTCATAGGAGCTGTCCTAAACATTGGAAGGATTGGTCTTTCCTTCACAGGAAAGAGTAAGACTTTTGTTACTGCAAATACCACATTATCAGGGCGGCTGCCAGATAATGGTGGGTGTCCGGACATTTCATCGAAAACAATTGGTCGATGTAATTTCGTCAAACCAAATGGTCGAATTTTTTTTTAATTTATATATATATTTTTAAGGTTGTAGTTTAGGGAAAAAAAGGGGGTGGGGGACTCCCCCCCCCCCCCCAAAAAGGGGAAAAAATCCGACCATTTGGTTTTAGAAGAAATTGGTTCGACCATTTGTCCAGTCAACCAATTTTTTTCGATGAAATGTCTGGTAACCATAATGGTGCGCAAAGCAATGCGTTTAATAGACATGATGGCATCTTGCATTTACCTGATTCCTCATGGGTGCCTACGTCCCATACAGGAGTGGTTGGCGAAACAGTGGTCTCAGGCAAGTGGTCAGTGGGACGATCTAGTGGTTGTTTCGCCAACACTTGTACAAAATCTTTGCTGGTGGACAAGAGAAAACCTAACAAAGGGGAAACATTTCTACGACCCAGCGGTACAGGCAGTGGTCACAACGGACACCTCAATGGCAGGGTGGGGGGGGGGGCGGGGTTCCATTACCTTCACCACACAGCTCGGGGTCTGTGGTCTCACACTGCAGCTCAGAACCACATCAATGTGCTGGAACTTCGGGCATTTTTCAAAGCCCTTCAGGCATTCAAACTCCATTTAACAAACCTGTCGGTGCAGATCCTAACAGCACTACAGCAATGTTTTATATCGACAAACTGGGGGGGTACACGTGCTCCAAATTTGTCCAGACTTGCACAAAAAATCTGGAGATGGGGACTCGAGTTCCCCATGAACAAGTGATGACATGAACATAACGCTCTAGCAAACTCATTGAGCAGAGATCTCCTCCCTACCAGAGGAACACAAATGGAGTCTACATGAAGGAGTCGTAGAACAACTCTTCTCTCAACAGGGTTTCCCCAAATATACTAATTTGCCACAACCCGAAATCGTCAATGCCCAGACTTCTCGTCCAGGGTCCCCAGGCAGGCTCCAAGGGGGAACGCCCTATGAATGAGCTGGTCAGTAAAATCAAACTCCTCTCATGGGGAAGGTGGTGAACAACTTACACAAGGAACCGATGACTCTTATCCTAGTTGCTCCTATGTGGGCAAGACAACCATGGCATCACATCTGCGCAAATTGGCGATATGCGATTCCCATCAAACTCCTGTGCCAATACAACCTAGTCACCCTGCACGAGGGACTAACTGTGCACCCACAACCACACTCGAACTTGGCAGCATGGCTACTGAGGTCATAGAGTTTGCATCTCAATCTACCTGAAAGATGCATGGATATCTTCAAAGAATCAAGAAACCCAAACACTAGGCACTGTTACTTTGACAAATGGAGAAGATTCGTAATTTAGTGCCAGACTAAGCCGATCAACCCCATAGAATGTACTCCTCTAACATATATGCTACACTTGGTAGATGCAGGGTTAGTGTTTAACTCCCTAAAAGTCCACCTGGCGGCCTTGACAGCCTACACCACTTCCCATAATGTCTCATGGTGGAAGGTACCGGTCATCAAAGCATTTATGGAAGGGATAAAGAGACTCCACCCTCCAATTGCTAACCCACCGCCAGATTGGGACCTCAATGTGGTACTCGCTAAGCTCATGAGGCCCCCTTTCGAGCCTATGCACAAGTCTAGTCTCAAACACCTGACTTATAAAACTGCCTTCTTAGTGGCTATCCCTTCCATAAGAAGGGTTAGTGAAATCCAAGCATTGTCGGTGCAGGACCCTTTCTTTATTATACATAAGGATAAACTGGTTTTACGTACTCACCCTAGGTTCTCAACTAAATTCATCTCCAGATTTCATGTAAACCAGTCAATTGAGCTACCGGCTTTCTTCCAAAGAGCTCCTTCCAAAGAGCTCTGCTGAGGTAAAACTCCACACACTGGATGTGAGTAGAGCGGTCCTCTACTACGTAGACAAGACCAGACTGCTAAGAAAAACGGATCAATTCTTTGTCTCCATAGCGCTAGGCAGAGAATGGGATCGCATCTCTAAGAATGCCATATCTAGATGGACATCCAACTGTGTTATTCCCTATCTGATAAAACACTGCCTTTTACGTTCATGGCTCACTCCACGAGAGGTACTGGGGCCACTTTGGCATTCATTGCAAATGTTCCCTTTGACAGTATTTGCAAGGCGGCTCCATGGAGCGCTGTTCATACTTTCACTCGGCACTACAGCATTGACACCCATTCCAAGACCGATACACAAGTGGATCAAGCGTTTCTAAGACATTTATTCGCTCATGAACCTTATCATAACCCACCTCCATCCACTACTCGGTAATCTATGTACAGCATGTGATCTAAGCAGATACAAGCATCTGATACGATTACAGTGAGTAATGTATCCTATATAGAGAGAGATCGAGAGCAGATACAAGCATCTGATACGATTAAAGTGAGTAATGTATCCTATATATAGAGAGATCGAGAGCAGATACAAGCATCTGATACGATTTCAGTGAGTAATGTATGAGCGCTCCAGAGAGATCTCCAGGTAGGCCTTTGATGCACCTCTTGACCATGTAGATCTTAATGGGTTACATTTCTTCCCTTCATTTCTTTTGTCCATGTTTGAGCTTTAATTTAATGGATAATTTGTGATATGCAATCTTCGCTCCGTTGGATTGAAACAAGTGGATATTGAAGTCACCACTTGTACACATTTCCAGGAGATTATATTTCACTAGGACAGTATCTATATTCGTAGTACTTAATCTATGAATGTAGCATCCCTGCTAGTGGGTGTATTCCAATCCAAGTTTATAATTACGATTTAGCTTTGTGTTGTACATTTTTGTTTTATCTATCTTTCAGCTGGTTGCATTCAACTACAGTGATCTGGATACAGGGATTAGGATTGAATGTATCTTTCGTGTACATTTGCATTCAATTTGATTAGAGTTAATAATTTAGCGTATGGTCGGCCCTTGGGTCCTAATATAGCAGGGTTCATGCTTGTTATGTACCCATCACAGATAGGTTGATTTGCTATCCATGTCTCCTGGAGACATATGATTTCGTACTTGGCTAAATCGAATTTTAAATTTCTAAATAGATGAGCGGAGCCTCTGGTATTCCGTGAACATATCTTCAAGGTTTGCTTCTTTTCAATGCATAGTTGTTATAAATGCATCTTCTTTTGTTCATTGCCCTCCTCTTTCCACACGTCCTTAGTTTGTTTTTTCAGATGTTTTTGGCCATCAAATGTTTTCCTGCTAGCAGTGGATCTCGTTCTGCTGCTTTGCACATGTTTTTTCCTTTGGAGCTCTTTTTCTATCTCGGTTAATGTAGAACTGAGTTCTTGTACATTCCTTTCTGTTTTCGAATTTCTAACCAACTTCGGTTTCTTCAAGTGATGAAAAGGATGTGCTGCTTCTAGCATATTTTGCTGTACATTGGAAGCCTAATTATCTTAATTGGTTTGCGTACTTCATCACATTGTCCGCAGCCCTCCTTGATTTGAATTGAATCTCTACAATGTCGGTTCTTTGCTCTTGTAGGAGTTCAACTAATTTTATATCCCCGAATGCAATCATATGAAGCGATGGTATCACATGCTGTAGACGATGCAGGTTGGTTCTGTTTAAAATTAGACTGTCTTTCATTTTCCTTTATTCTCTGTATATTCAGTGTATTCGTTACATAAGGGCGAGGATCAAGAAATACATGCAGTCGTAGAGTTTTGGTGCTGTTCTCGGTTTTTGAAAAGTCTGCTTTTCTCTTATCGGTTTGTTTATTCGTAGCCAATTGGTCTTTTTTCCTGGGACGACTGTCTTCTGTAAACTCATTTTCATCATCTATAATAAGTTTCCCCACTTGTTGTTCCGTCAAGTCCAATTAATTGTCCGAGATGTCTACACAGGATAGAATGTCATGATCTGAGTGCTGCATATGTCCTTCATATTAATCTATGATATATATATATATATATCTGTTTCTTCTAGTGTAGTCATAATTTCTTCTGCTGTAATTACAGAACACTCATCAGAGTATGTTGACGTATTCATCTGTATATCCATTTGTGCTTTATCCTCTAATAGCTCCTTCATTTGGGCTGCATGTGCTGCCTCATTAGGTCAATAAGTGTTAAGGTCTATTGTGTTTGTGTTTTGTTTAGTTTCTTTTTGGTTAAGTGATTTGTTGGTGACCAGTAGCATTGTTAGATTTCGTAGGAAAGCCCTGGATCCTCTGTGTAATTTTATAATTTTGTTTTCTTTTGAGTTTTTCTCTATTTTCATGTTTTATCTAATTTTTACCTACTTCGGCCAAAAATTGGCAAAGTTTCAGATCTATTTACTGAGGGTAGATTTTTTATTTTGGTGTGGTTTTAACTTGCCTATCTCTATTCATTGAGTTGCCGTTTTTGTTCACTTGATTACTTTTTTACGCTGGCTCCTTAGTTTCGAGTGATCTTGTTGGACGTCGATTTTCAGTCTTGGGTATAGTTGGTTTATTAGTTGGGGTCGTTCTACTGGATTGTCTGTAATTCTGTTTGCTTGCAGCGCTCTTTTGTTTTTTTTGTAAAGTTGTTGGTGTCGAGTCCTTGTTTTTTTTTAAATTGTAGCGCTTCATTCTCTTCGTACTCCACTGCATTTGGGCTTCATTCTTGCTTCTCTTTCTCTGCTTCCACCAACTCAGTGGCGCTTCCTTTTAACTTCTAGTATGGCCCATGGGGGTTTTCCGTTGTGCAAGATATTTTTACTTGTGAATACTTTGTTTGGGCTTCCTTCTCTTTTTGATGACTGTACGCGACATGATTCAAGGCTTCCTTTTTGTAACTTATCAACAGGACTTTGTATGGACGCTTGCTGGGTTTCTGTTTCATGTGGCTGGCAAACTATTTCATTCAGTCATTTATTTTTAGGTTTTACCGCTGTCATCGGCCCTTAAATTTCACGGTCTTTCCTGCACCGTTCCTTTGTAAGAGACACTGGTATACTACCTGCTTGTCCAGTTCTTGTTTTAGTTTTGTCGTTTAATGTGTCAACTGGCAGGGATAGATGGCCGGTTCTAATAAGGTAGGCGACAATTTCTGTCGCTGGATGGAAATTTGGCAAGCTGTATTGTTTGCGTGCCGGTCGAAGTGACCATTTTGCTATTTGTTCTACGAGCACGTGAGAGTTAAGAATTTATTGCAAGTAATGGTGGCATTCAGGACTTACCAGCTCGTCTGTAGTATCAGGCGCCACGCCACTGCCCCCAATCCTCCCCAAGACTCTGCTGATTCTGCACCCCTCTGCGGTTCTGCAGGGGTCTTAACGAAAAAGCCCATCCTCCTGAAATTAAGCGGGATAACAGACTGCAGTTGCTCCGTATGCAGTAGGGGAAAACAAACTGCAGTTTCTGCTTGTAGTTTGTAAGTCACGCAGAGCAAACTGCATGGCTGGGCATCCAAAAGCAATAAAACGGCAATCCTCCAAGATTTTACTGACTCCACTGAATCTGGCTTTCACTTTTGCAGCACACAGCAGCTTAGTGCAGTGTTGCTGGGAGCCCTGTGCTCTCCTTTCTAGATTGTTTTCCTTTTATTGGTCTCCAGTTTGGATGGATACTTTTTATCCTTCTTAGCTTTTTCTTTTTGAGATAGTCGCACACAACCCTATGTGGAGTCCTGAGATGTTACTTTGTATCCCCTTTCTCACTGTTCATATAACATTTTGGTTAGTGTCAAGTGTTGGGCAAAGTTTGAATGCAGTACCCTCTGGTAACACTACAAACCACCAGGACTACAGGTGTAAGCAAACCAACCTTTGGTATAAGTCTGTACTACAGTTTTGGTAGCGTGTTGAGCAGCCAGGCTTATCTCAAGAGGGGAAATGTGAGCAGTAATGATGTTACACAGAGGTTTACAATCACAGATGTCAAATAAACTTACACTCAAGGTTTCTTGGATCAAAGCTTATTTATCAGTTATAAAATATTCATTAGAATTCAGCAATCCTATAGTAACACACAAATATACTTCAATACTGTAAACCTTTAAGTTTCTGAATTGGACAAGACCCTTCTGGGATGGCCCACAGGCACAACCTACACCTACAGGTAACTTTAGTAACAAGGGTGCTGTGGACATTAATCTTACTGTTGGTATTCATAATACTTTCAAGAGGAGTAAAAGGCAAAGGTTATTGGAACATAAAAGGTTACAATTATTCTTAGACAGTGCAAATATTTTGAGTTCGCCAGGAGTGTCAATTCAATAGGCTAGGCCTAAGTCAATGGGCTAAAGTCTTGGATAGGATACAGCAGTTCTGGTAATTAAATTGAAAAGTCTCTGCACAAGTCCTTAGGAGTAGTTTGTAAAAAAAGAATTGTATGTTGGGTCACAAGCTGATTAGGCCTAGGAGTTGCAAAACTTTCAAGTACTTTCGCAGTGAGAGATGTTCGTTCTCCGTCTTGTTTTACAGTACCTTACAATGAAGAAAGAGGCAGCTCATGACATCTGTTCCTGGCAGTTCCTGCAGATCTCGCTGTTCATGGGCCTCTGTTGTGGGGACAAGAGGGAGGACGTCAGGGGACTCCTGCACTGGGACAGTCAAAAGCTTGCAACTGACCAATTTTAATTTCGGTTGCTGTTTCGTGTTTCAGCTACCGCACTGGTATCAACGCTGGTCCTGGCTGTCAGGGTGCACTATCTTTGCTTCTGAGGTCCTGCACTCAGCTGAGGAGGGTCAAGCTCGCTCGCTCGGTCGGTCGGTCGGACTGACGTCAGAGGATCTTCCAAACACTTTTGGCCAGCTTACAAGTATCGCACACAATCTGGTGTCCCTCTCCCTGGCTATACGGTTTCTTGTAGCCCTCTGAGGAAATGCAACCTGCTCTGAGATGGGGGCCCAGGTGGCTTAGTTGGAAGTTGATTGGTCCTACTAACTCAAAGGGAGAAGTCGTCCTTGCAGGGCTTCTGTCGAGGTGACCTTGGCGATTCGGACCTGCAGCAGGGCTTCACCAGGCAAACCAACGGTCCAGGAGTTGCTGCAGCCGTCCTCTTAAAGTTCTTTTTCGGTTCCTTTGTTCCGGTTGTCGACTTCCAAGCCAAGAGACTCTCCTTTTATTCAGTCCCCTCCCATTCATTCCAGCCTAGCTGGCACTCACCCAGCAGGGTGGCTGTCCTTGCTGGACAGTCAGCCAATCGGAGTGCATTTGGGTCGCCGAGGAGACTAAGCACAGACTTTAGGGCACCTCCTACACTTCCTTCCTAACCCAGACACTCTGGAGCCCAAGGCAGTCTGCACTTCTGTAGCCCGCCAAAGGTGAATGAACAAAGAGACCAAACCTAGTTTGGCACGCAGAGAAACCTTTCCGCAAAGAAATGGCGAAAAAAGACCTGGACCTGCTTTAACAAAGGAGGCTTCGGTGCCATCTTGAAAAACATGGCTCCTGCGATTTGTTACTTGAGCTATGAATAGATAGCGGCTGGGAAAAATCATGGTAGTTCGTTGTAAAACCACTGCCACCAGCCATTCTGAGATCAAAGGGTAGCATTTGAATGCTACCTGAGTATCTAGACACAGGGGGATACTAAGTAACCCCTCCAGCACTCTGTTGCGAGATAGGGTGGGCTGGGATCTAGGAATTTAAAAGACTAGTAAAGTCAATGTCACTTTACTTACTCCGGGAAACTGTATTTTATCCCAGAGAAGGTATTGAAACCTTGGGAAAGCCTGAAAAGGCTTCCCTGTGCCACTGCACTGAGGGTGCTGTATGACCAAAATGAAAAGATGCCTATGGAGTTGGTTAGACTCCATAACCAAAGGAAACATGAGTAAAACACATCTTAAAATACACGAGAGAGTGGGGAAAAAAGGGTCACTCTCTCCAGGTAAAATAATCAAGTAATCAAAATCCAGCAAAGTTGCTGAGGGTCTCTAAGGTGAAGGGAATTGGCAAATTTTTGAGAATTCTCCATAACAGGCATACCTGAATGGCTGGTGGCAGTTGTTGGGACCTATTTTCAATACTCTGGCCTGGTGGACAGATGTCTAGAAGGCCAACTTAGTATAGTGACGGTGACAACTCTGGGAGATGTTGCTAAACCAGTTCTTGGTGCAAGGGGAGTGGTCTTGGCCAAGTCTCAAGAGGTGGTGAGCTTGTAATGGGTCAATAATGAGCGCACGCAGTGAAACAGTCAAGAGACACACTTAATCATGTATAAAAATACTTCTTTACTTATGGTCATATAACAGTGAAAAATGACTGACAGGTAATACTATCACACCACCCTAATAATACATGTACTCCATCATTGGAGCAGGGCAAAATACATATCAAACTCCTGAAAAGGAAGCTACAGATTAATGTAAGCACCACAGGTCCACAGATAAAAGTGTAGTTTTTGGTTTACACAAAAAGGAAAACCTTTGAGACATATAATTTTTTTTTTTTTTTTAGAAATGTCACATGTCTCTTCGAATGTTCTTCCTTATCCAAGCGACCACATAACTCCACTATGTACTCTTTTCCTTTCGTAATTGGCTCCAGGGTTATGATCATATACTCAAACTTATTTTCTCGATTTTTTTCAAAAATGATCAACACAAATTTTGTCACAGCTAGATTGAGATCTTTTCCCTTTCCAACAGACATCCCACCAAAGATCAATTTCTCTAGACTGATAGTCCTTTCAGATTTGGCCCAATTAGGTCTGTCTTTCCTGACTAAGAATCGGGACATTCCAGCATCAAGTGTTTCAGAGATTCAACCACCTTTGGATCTTGACATAATCTGCAATGCTTTGGTTCTTCTTTGGTTCTGTTCCAATAGTTGTTGTCTCTGCATGGCCACAGATTGCGACGCAATCTTAGATAAACCGAACTCAAGAACCAGTTTGGTAATCTGTTCAGCTTCGGGGGGGGTCGGCCCAGAAATCTTTGTATCCTTGATATTTGTAAAGATCTTCATTTGTTTCAATCCAGTCGAGCCTGTACATTTTTTTTTTTCTTTACCTGGTCTGGGTTCTTTAATAACAATGCTTCGGATTGGTTTAGGTTTCGTAATATTGTCTGACATGTTTTGGCCCATTGCGATAATATCGGTTCAGTGTGGTTGTAAATTGCTTTTTTCAGGACTGAGAATCCACCTGTTGAAGTTGCTTCCAGGCACAATGATCTTCCACTCCGAGAGAGTTTTCAGTGGAGACAATGCTAGTTCTCTTTGCCTAAATCTTACCCAATTCAAATAATACAATCGAAGGGTCATTCTCCAGAATATCCCTCAAAATATTGACCATCTGCTCCATACGTTAGAATTGCCACCACTTTCGCTCTATAAAAGGCCACCAATGGTTTCAAGGCGAATCTTCAGAATCTGGTCATCGGGATCTTTGCTTGTCCGTCAGATTTTTTACTTTGTTCCTCAGATCCGTGATTCTGCGTAGTTTGCTTTTGTTGTTGAGACAAACCGCTAAGTATGTAAAAGGAGAAATATGCATGATTTTTTTTTTTTAAACCATTGTTCTGTTTTTTTTACCCCTCTTTGAATGATCAATTCTTAAAATTATGGGTTAATCATTTTATTAGTGACCACATATTTCCACAAGGCGTTTAGTTGATGTTGGAGGCCTATTGGGGTCTGATCAATTAGGACTATGTCGTCTGCGTAAATTAATCCTCCAATTGTCACACTTTTTTGTAGGAAAGATTCTTAAATCAAGAAAGGCGTCCTCCATGTCTGAGGTAAAGAGATATCATTCGGGCGCCGATGGGCAACCATGCTTTAACCCAGTGTTCGTCGTGATAGACTCAGACAGTAGGCCTGCTTGATTTAGTCTCACTCTGATTGAAGTATCTGCATGTAGATCTTTTACATTATCGAGAATCACTTCCGGACAGTTCCACTTTTTTAATTTTTTCCAAAGGTCAGATCTTTCCACCATGTCAAAGGCCTTTGATAGATCAATAAAGGCCACAAAGAATTTCACCTCCTTGTTTCTTGGTATTCTAGCTTTTAGTAGATGTAATATATTCGGAGTGGTGCCTCGTCCCTTTACGAAGCCTGATTGCCATTCATCTCTATGGCCTGTTAATTCCGCCCATTTGGTCAAAGCTCTTAGTAGGATAGTGGCGAAGATTTTCCCTGCCACATCAATTAAGGCAATTGGCCTATAGTTTTCCGGGTTAGTTCTTAGCCCTTTTTTGAATATGGGGACCACTACACTTGTCTTCCACGAGGTTGGGACTCGACCGGATTCTAGGACATATTTATAAAGTCGATGCAACACTTTAGCCCATTCTATTGGGTCACTTTTGAGTCCCTCGTTAGTCAGTCCATCTGGGGCTGGGGCTCTTGAATTCAATTTTCTGATGATTTCTTCCAGTGTAGATATTTCTATATTTAACATGCCTTCGTCCAATCTTATTGAAGTCGTTCTGCTTAAATGTGACTCCGGTGGAGCTTGCATTTGTTTGTAGTATAATAGCCATTGACATTCCGGGAACAGGTTGGCTAGTAGGGCATCTTGGGATGTATCCTTTTCATTTATCAAGACCCACGTAGCTGCCATATTTCTTACAGATGGTTGATATCATTTTCTGAGATTCATGATTCAACATTGTTTTCTTGTGCATGATTATCCAATTATTTTTTTGCTTGATTTTCCGGATTTCTATAGCTTTGTAGGTCACGTTGGTTTCCTTTTAATTGTTTTCTTAAGTTTCTTTTCTTCATGACCACTGCCCTATAGTATATGTGGCGATTTGTCATTGTTGGTTTAGTACTGCCATGCTTAATAGTGAGTGGTGTGGAAAATTTTAAGTAACGGGACATAGTAGATTGTCTGGAGGGTTGTCTGTGACTGGAGCTCAGTTATTATCGTCCAGTTACTATTCAGCGTCGGCAGTTTAGCTGGTTGTATTTTTAGTCTATTTGTGCCAGAATTGATTCCCAGGTCGTGTGGGTACATTTGTAATTTTCTTTTAGTCGGCTAAACCAGATTATGGTTGCTCAATTTGCGTAGTTCTTTCTTCGTTTTTGTATAAATCTTGACCTGTTCGATGAGACCGTCATGTAATCGAGTACCCTCAAGGTCTGTTTCCCTGGAATATCCGCAAGTTAACCCATTTAGGATTGTACAGTCAGGAGATTGTATGACGAGCCTCCAAGCTATTCCTCTTTTTGTTTCATAGTGGCTGTTACTTGTTCGTCTCTAATTGCATTGTTGCTTTTGTCTAGGCATGTGCAATTGAGATCTCCAACCATTATTATCCACGGCTCTTACCATTTTCCTCTTGGGTCATCAATTAGAGTTGGTATATCTTTCGGAAGGGATAGGTTTGTTTTCGCTCCCGGCGTCCAGTATAGGTTTATAAGAATTGGGCACTCTGAGTGTTTCACCAGGCTCTTTTGGTACTTCACCAGTATTTGGATAAAGGGTGACTGGTTTGCAGAGTACAGCCCATTCCAATTTAATTAATCTTTCATAGCTATAAGGAGGCCGGCCATTGGTCTTCCTTTTAGCCCTTTCAGCGCTGGATTTAGAAATAGAGTAGCCTTCCATCGAGGGGATCTCTCTAAGCCACGTTTCTTGCAAACCTACTTCAAGTGGGTCTTTTATAAATTCATTTTTTTAGTAAGTGGCTAAATCCCCTTGTGTTCCATGTTACGAGTGACCAATTATCTGGTTGGCCTTCCTTTAGGCGTTATTGGGATTTCATTTTTTCTGCTGCCAGCTTGGCCAGCCATTCCCATCTGGTCTGCTCTCCATCCTGAAGCTGGGTCGAATGGGTTTGTTGCATGGCTTTTTTTTTTTTTATGCGTGTCATATGCCTCTTGGAATTGAGCTTTCTTTAGATTTCCTGTTCTTTTTCAGCAGGATCCATTTTTTTTTTTTTTTTAGTTAACTTAAAGCCCATTGGCCACAGGGGCCGCTCTTCCATTAACAATAGTTGATGAATTAGTTGTGAGTAAGTAGAGACCCGCACTCTGTCCATGTATGTTTTATCTGGAAATTCAATTAGCAGTATATCATTGGAACTTCAGTGCTGGGACGTGATGTAACAGTCTTTTAAACTTTGGCCCGGTTTAAAATTAGACCGTCATTTAAATGTGATATTCTTTCCAGGAGTAGCCCTCTGTCCTTTTCTTCAAGGTACTGCCTCGGTTTAGGTAGTCTCAATGGGCTTACCAATGCATTTTTATCTCCGGTGTTTTGATTACAATAGTCTTTATTGTAATTTTGATACTTAAGCATGTATGGTATGATCTTCTGATTGGGAGCTCCCAACTCCAGCACTGGAATAACCACGGGGGTTCTTGGCCCACAGTCTAGTCTGTTTGTTTTTTAGCACCAGGCTTGTGATTTTTAATTTGTTGTAGTCTGTAGCATTTTCCCTTTTAATTCCTGTCTTCTTTACCAGGCACCATTATATTGTGTATTTGTGAATCAGGGTTTCCGCTTTATTTACTATTTGGTCTGGTTGGGCAGTTTCTTCCACTTCCAACTGTTCACCCCCTTCTTGTTCGGTTTCGTCTTCTACCGAGTTACTAAAAGAGCCATTTATTGGAGCCCTAGATCTTGCCTCTTCTGAATTTGAGTACATGGATAAAATCATCAAGTCAGTTTCCAGAATTTCAACATCTTTAATTTAGTTGACTGGAACTTTGGCTAGCCTTTACACGGCTCGTGTCTTTTGGCATTGTTGGGCATTTAAAAATGTTCTGCTTTTATTAGATTTACGTGGCCTCTGAGCGGATTGATTTTTCGGTTTCTTAACCATCTAACGTCCGGACTGTTCTTAATTTCTGTTCAGCAATGGTAGAGGATTTCTCCTTTACCAGTATAGCAGGTACCACCGGCACCAACTTAGCTTTCTTCTTGAAGATTTCACAAATTTTTGGTTCTTATTTGTCACAAGTTGGTGAATCAGATTCCCTTCCGATATAGGGGGCTAGAATTGCAGCCATTGTTGTGACCATCAAAGTGTTATCTTTTTCTGGTCTTTCTTCAGTTGTACCATCGTTTGATCGGTTTCTCATGGGCTTTTGCGGGACACTATTGATTTTGGCAACTATTATCATTTTCAGATCCTCCAGTTGATTTGTTTGTATGAGTTGATTTTTACTTCCCCACGAAATCGTTTGCGTGGCTACCTCTATGGGTAAAATATTTTTTTTACATCTGAGGATTTCTCCAGCATTATATCATCAGAGATGTCACTTAATTGTGGAGTGTTTTTGGAGATCTTCTTTGTTACAGGTTATCACTCCTACCTAAATTTAGTAGCGATAGTTTCCCGAAAAGTTGTTCTCTGTCCTGACTGTCTACTGATAATTGAGGTTTCCATATCTTATTATTTTTTTTTCCTGACCAGCATCTTATAAATTCCGTTTTGGTTGATTTCGATCCTGTTCTTCTTCCATTCATCAGTTGTGGTTTCCATAAAGGTAATTGGTTAGAGTTTGTCATATGTTCATTTATTAGCCCACTGGTTTTTGCTGTGGATCTTTCCTTTTGTCTACTTTCCCGAGTCGCCGTTTCTCTTGGTGTAATTCTCGCTTTTTCCAATGAAGTACAAGACCCAGCAGAACTGTCATGCCTACGCCCGGGGACCCAGACCAAGTCCAGCAACCCCGGAAGCAGGCATCAAGTTAACCCAACAACCCCCGCTAGGGGCTATTTGAGTGCAGTCCTGGCGCCTATGGCGCCAGGCTCATATGGAGTCAGTCCAGGCTCATAGATTAAAACTTACCTGATGCAGACCATGCTGCAAGAGCTCCAAGCCAAACATGGCTTGGAAGGGACTATTTTTTTTACTCGGGTGGGGCCTGGGAGGAATACTTACCTGGGACTACTTTGGAGGCTATTTAAACCACGCCCAAAGAGCAGCACACGCTTCGCGTTATTCTGCATTCAGCAGCGTAACGCTCACCGTGCCTGCAAGTCTGCATCCAGTCTTCTGCCACGCCCGCCTCGAGTTTGGAGCTCCTAGAAAAAGGGAGAAAGAAGGAGAAAAGGTTAGAACAAGAGCAATACCTTTGATCCTTACCTGAATTCCCGATCCATCGTGCCTTCGAGCTGGAAGAAAGAAGTTATATTATGCGTGTTGCCTCGCCTGCTGCAGCGCCGCTCTGAACTCTCCGGCCTTCGCAGCATCTTCACATTTCACCGCATCCTCCTGCATGTTACCGCTGCACTCCGGCACCTAAGTAGAAGACCAGAACAGCGAGGTGAGCCAAGGGAATACACAGAGGAATACCCCCCATAGACTTACATGATTTTACCACCGGGGGTACTATTGTTCTTCAGGGGTCGACGCAGCTTCCACTGCATCCTAGCCGAACCCCGGCCCCTAAGGGGAAACAAAAGGACTAACAAGGGGAACCCTCCTGACCACAAAAGACTTACCTAATTTTACCGCCGGAGGCATTATTCCCCGAGACTTCATACTTTCTCTAAGCGCCTGAATAAGGGAGAAAGCAACAGGTTACATATGGACATTATTTTATCGAACTGTGTTGGATAATACAAATCCTTACCACAACATTACCGGTTGCCACGAGGAACTCTTCAGTAGGGTCGAGCTGCAACCTGCAAGGAATCGGACAAGAGTGAAAGTCAGGCATTTGAACTCTTACGAACTACATACTTACGGCGTCTTGCCGGGAATATCGGAGTCAATATTGTCCTGGAACGCACCAATTCCTTCGAGCCAGTGAAGCAACTGGTTATCTACGCGCCCCTGCGCTCAATGCAGGATGGCAAGCTCATTTTTTCAAATCGGGTGAGACTATAAGAGGTAACATCCAAGGTGATCAGTGAGGAGAACAGCGGGGTGGGGGGGGATTTACGCTCAACTCCACGGGTGGTTAATTCCCTTTCTCCACTTGCAGAAGAATATTCCTACGGGCCAAGCGAACGAAGCTAGGTGGACCAGTCAAGTCCGTCATCTCGCCCTACGCGTCACATTGGTGGAGACCGCAGCAGTCCAGTCCAGATCGACACCTCTGTGGGAACCAGGTGAGCGTAACAAGAACATTCTTCATTCGTGTTCTCTACAGGATTTACTAGGTCTGAAGATTGGTTATTCATGTATACTTTATCCTGTTCATAGAAAACATCACTTATACTTTCATGGTTTTGTTTTTCACATTGATGTAACTTTGACTTATTTCGGAGGGTTAACTCCGTAGGAATGGTTTCCTTCATCGTCTCCTTTTTATCCTTCTCATGTTGGCTTTCCGGTGTTTTCTCTGGTTGAGTAACACTACCTATAGGCTTGATCGGGTTGGCGGTCATGGCTTAATCTAGACTTTTTTTCTTCTCTAAGCTGCAAGTTAATTGAGTCTGTGTTTCTCCGTATAACTTTCAATGTTTATGTTAATCATGAACGGGCAGGTTATTTCAATAGGATTTAACTCTTCGTTCAGTACAGGGGGGTGTATGGACGGGGTCACTCTCTCCACAAGGCGTAACTTCCTCTAACTTGTTGTCCTCCTGTGGCTTATTTCTAAAAAAGCAGCTGGAGTTGTGGCTGTGTTTATGAGCGGGGAGCCAAAGACACCTCATTCCATCCCTCCCGCGGTGTTCCAGTCGTTTTTACCGTCATGTTTGTTCCTTCGTATTTTTAAGTAGGTGTCCGTTAGTGCCCCGCTAATTTACCCTTATTGATCTCCTTGCGCACTAGCACGAGATCTGCAGGTATTAAGTCGTCTTTCTTGTACAACCGCTTAAGGGCCTCCAATTAAGACAGGAATAATGCGACAAACAAGGTGCAGTAATTATGTTTGGCAGGATCAAAAAGGACACAGCCTTAACAGTCTGTCCTGTTTGCCAAGATGTGTGGTTTCTTCACCACCATATGCTGATGTTCACTTCTCTTCCTTCCGCGAGTGTAGCAGAGTGTGAACCTTCAAATTGCAAGGGTGTTTTTTTTAACTCAAATTAGGCTCAATCCGTTCAACCTGCCGCCAGGAATATATGGCAGTGTCCTGTGTTACTGTGTCACGTTAAATAATTAGAGCCCAAATATCTGTTCATCAGTTGCCAACCATGGGAAATATATGTAGGTACTCGCGTCCTTTGCGCTTCTCGCAGATTGTTTCTGACGATATATCCGCCCAGGTCGTCCAGCCAAACAAACAGAAAGCAGCCCTTTACGCGGCAGTGCTTATCGCCACAAGGGCTGCTGGGTCCCCAATTTATACGCACTTCCTTCTGTCATAAGGGGCGGGACTAGCGGGGTGTTAAAGACAGTTGAAGTTAAAGGCGCAGGGTAGCACGAAGTGAAATGCCTTCATTTTTCCTTCTCAGTTTTTTCAGCTCAAAACGGAATGAAATTATCTTGGCACAGGTAACGAGATGCAGACAAACAGAAAGCAGCCCTTTACGCGGCAGGCCTTGTCCCCAAAAGTTCAAGAAAGTTCCATAGTTTTTTGTGAAGCTGGAAAGGTCGGGTCTCTGGGGTCCAATGAACAGTTTCAAGTGTTGCGGGACAAGTTATTCTAACTAAGACGTGTCCCCAACATACATTTTGAGTGCTTGCGTGAGCAAGCAATTACCAACTTTTAAAGGGAGGTTGGAGTTCAAGTAAGTATCGCTACAACTCACCCCTGTCAACCCCCCCGCCAACCTCCTACCCCACCCTCCTCCTACCCCACCCTCTGTACTCAGCTTCTTCATAGGACTTGGCAGGTCTGCTGAAAATGGTCCGGGGCCCCTTTCCCGCTGTTAGCCTCACCCCTTGATCTCCAGGGGTTGCAGGTTCAAGCCCTTGTCTGGTGGGCGATTAATGCAGGTGCAAGATCTTCCAGTTGGAAAATGCAAAAGACCTCTATTCAGGGCTCCTCAGGGCAGGGCTGGACGCAAGTCAGCAGTTTCAGATGATGGCAACCGATGCACGGTGACGCAAAGGAATTCACTTCCTGTGGTCAGAATTTGCCTCCTATCTCGTGTCCCTTTGATGCTAGGACCACAACATTTCACAGAGGTAAGACTTGTAGCACAAGCTGAAGATCCTTCAATAGATTCGGGTCCAGCACACACCACCTTATGGTAACTCCTTTTCCACTTCTCATATTACCTTTTGTTACACTGACAAACCTAAATGGCTGATGACAGTGGTTACTTGTTACTACCTTATGCGCAGGTTACTAGCTGGCTGACTTTTCATACTTCATTTTGGGCCATCCCCGACTTGCTGCTACTTTCCAGAGCTGCAGAATCCCAATACCCGGGGTACCTGGACCATTATCAAGTGCACCATCTTAAGCTTGAATTCCATTGAATATTTGCAGGCATCCGTGTGGACCTCCAGAGGCAGGAATTCAAGTCCCCTCACCAGAGTTCAGGACTGAGTAATCAAGGAGAATCCGACCAGCGATATTCCTTCTTGGTGATAAGAAAAGGGGGCCAAAACCACAAAGCCGCTTGAGAGCTGAATCCATTGCTGACGACCTCTTCTCCCGAGTGCTGCCGCAGAAGCCCACCAGAGGTTCTGAACCAACCCCTGGCCCCCTCTACTGTCCCCCCCCCCCCCCCCCACCTTTCATCACCGCGACCAAGGAACTGGGTCCACAACACTGCACCTAGAAGGAAGCAAGTTACAATTTCTTCACTTTCAAGGTACTGTGGAGCTTAATTACCTTGTGACATTTTTGGTGCTTCCCGGCTTGGGAAGTGCTGCTTTCTTCAACTGAGAGAGTTGACCTCCACTCCTTTTGTGCAGGCCTTGCAGCGTGTGGACTATCGAGTATGGTCCCCTTGAGCTCCTGTGTTTCTTCAAGAACCACCGACTGGTTAACTTAGGTCCACATAGCCGGTCAAGTGGCACAGCGAGTAGAGTGCTCGCTTTGACATCCGTGCAGAGCCTGCTAACGCAGGTTTGAATCCCAGCGGGGCCAAACTCAGCCTTTCATCCTTCCGAGGTCGATAAATGAGCACCACACACCGTGGTTAATAATAAGCAGCGCTCAGATACCTGAGGGTTCGTAGCGCTATATAAGTGCCAAATAATTATTATTATTATTATTATTAACTTTTCCTTTGAAGATCTTCATAAGTGGGACTGTCCATTTGACTTTGGCTGTACTGGTTTGCTAAAGGTACTTCTCCAGCATTGGATCTTTCATGGATTCACATGCTTAGAATATTCCCCGTCGTCAGACTGGGAACCCTCGGTACACACACATATATAGTCGTTTCCTATAGGAAAAAACTTCCGACACTTGTGTGTCCTATCCACATCTACGTCCTCTCTGGGGCCGTTCACACATGCCCCGTAGGACGTAGCGGTATAAAATCCTCCATGGGCGATCAACACAGATCAGCCACGAGTAGAGATTTGGATAAACGCAGGGAGAGCGCTGTGAAGGCAGGACCGCCTAAACCACCTGCAGGCCCAACGTCGACGACGATGAACCAGTCGGTGTCCTCACTGCCGCTGACGCAGTCGATTTCACCCGTCATCAACCCAGCGACGACCTCGGCGACGATGTCCTCGTCAACGGAAGTTCTGGCCTGGAGACCAGAAGTATTTGATATGGGGTTGCCTGACACATTGCTACAGGAACAGGCAGTGTCAATTGCCTCGAAAGAAGACGGCTTCAGAATTGTGAGCCCGGAGGACCTCGGTCTACGAGCCAGGTTTCCATCAGGAGCAACCTGCTCTCAGGTGTTTACCCAACCTCCAAGCTCTCAGGCGACCCTGTCCATGGAGGTACTGTCCTCCTTACACTCGCTGCTGAAATCGCTGGACGAAAGGCTTCCACCTGTACCGTCGACACCCCCCGTCGACGAGCCCGGCCCTTCACACCGCCCGACCAGATCGATCGGGGTTCCAACTAGTCCAGCAGTCCAGGAGGAAGGTGAGCTTTCGGACTCCCTATCTGACCACGGGTCAGCGTCAGATATAACCCTCTCACCATCTAGGGATCCATCCTGGGTGTCGGATGTGGAAATGGAAACACCAAAGAGTCCCACTCACCCGTCACCACCGGACGATATAGGTGCCTTTCATTCTATGATGGAAAAAGCGTGCAAGGAGTTTGGCCTGGTCCAACAGGAGGAGAAAAAGGACGGTTTTCTTTTTGACCATATGGGCAAGAGTAGACGCTCAATATTCTCAATACCCATTTTAGACCATGTCTGGAAAGGTGTTCAAACCATGCGTCACCCATTTTCTGAGCCGGCTGTCAAAGGCCGCATTGAAAAGAAATTTAAAGTACCAGACTCTACACCGAAGTGTCTTTCGGCTCAACTACACCGGACTCGGTGGTGTCGTCGGCGGCGACGAGAAAAGCAAAGGCCCAACATAAATGCTCTACCCCTCCAGATAATGAGGCGAGGCGCCAAGACGTGTTTGGTAAGAAGGTTCTTTCTGTGGGGGCCTCAAAGGTGAAAGCAGCTAACTCCCTGGCGATTGTGGCCAGATATGACAGGGAGATGTGGCACAGACTGGCACCTATCCTGGACCACCTCCCGGAAGAACATAGAAGAACGGCAATGTCCCTGGTTCGAGAAGGCGAAGAAGCATCGAATCATGCTATTAACATAGCGGTGGACCTGGCAGATTCGGGTTTTAAACAAATAACGGAGTTGTTCTAAGAAGCCAGGCTTGGCTTAAGTGCACCAACTTCAGACCCGAAGTACAGTATAAAGTTTTGGACATGCCCTTCGAAGGTGATCTTCTTTTCGGAGAAAAGGTGGACGAGGCCTTGAAGGGCATGAAGGAGGACTCGGATACAGCACGCTCGTTGGGTTCTCTCCAGAGTGGTAAGCCCTTTCGTTCTTTTCGTCCCTTTAGAGGAGCATCTGGAAACTCAAGATTCTCAGCAACCAGGGATAGATCTTTTGGTAGATCAGCGTATCCTTCCCAAGGATATAGACGCGCCTCTCAGACCTCAAGCCGGCGCAGAAACTTCCAGTCTTCCAAGAGACGACCAACTTATTTGTCGTCGACGAGCAAACAAAGACCAGCAATGACGGGAAGCGTACCGTTCTGGGAGGAAGAGTGTCAAGCTGCATCGAGGAATGGGAGACCATCACAACAGATCAGTGGGTTTTGGACACTGTGAGGTACGGACATTCCCTACTATTCAAATGCAAACCTCCAAAATGTCCACCAATACACCTATCCCAGCCACATCTAAACATCTTGCGACAGGAAGTAACACTCATGTTACAGAAAGGCGCCATCGAATTAGTCCCTGCATCGCAGAAAGGCCTAGGGGTATACTCACGGTGTTTTGTGGTAAAGAAGCCAAACGGAAAATGGCGCCCTATTCTCGACCTGCGAGACCTCAACAAGACCCTACAGAGTCAAAAATTCAAAATGCTTACACTGCAGGGGGTGATCAGATCCGTCCAAAGGGATGATTTTTTGGCGTCACTAGATCTACAGGACGCGTACTTCCACATTCCGGTGTGTCAAAAACACAAGAGGTTTCTGAGGTTCATGGTAGGTCAGACACACTACCAATTTGCAGTGCTCCCATTTGGTCTAAAGTCCTCCCCAAGAACGTTTACAAAATGTTTGGCACCTGTGGCAGCCTGGCTGCGAAAGGGAGGGCATCATGTATACCCGTACCTCGACGACTGGCTTGTGAGGGGATCCTCCCCAGCGTCGACCAACGACAGCGTACAAGCCACCTTACAACTTCTGCAACGACTGGGGATCGCAGTGAACTTCGAAACGTCTTCTCTAAAGCCCGCAAGGAGCTTGAAGTTCTTGGGAGCTCAATTCGAAACCCACTCTGGAATAGTGAAACCGTCCCTAGACGGAATATTGAAGATCGAACAACTGACGAGTCAACTTCGCCTACAGAACACATTTTCCGTGAGAAAATGTGGCAATCCTGGGTTCCATGGCTTCGTGCATCCACCTAGTAGCAAACTGCTGATTGTTAATGAGGCTCTACAGGAGTTCCTGTCGGACAGATGGAAGCAGGCCACGGGCCGGTGGTCAGACAGGATAACCGTCGACGACGAGGGTGTCATCAGATCCCTCCAATGGTGGGAAATCTTTCACAACCTGGACAGAGGGGTTCCTCTACAAGAGCCGGAATTTCAGAACACCATCATCACGGACGCCTCCCTGACAGGCTGGGGAGCACACATGAACTATCATCAAACCCAGGGCAGATGGTCTTCGACCGAATCGCACCTACACATCAACGTGCTGGAACTGAGGGCAGTGAGATGGGCCTTGAAATCATTCCTTCCACATATCAAAGGATCAAAAGTAAGAGTGCTGACAGACAACACGACAGCCATGTTCTACTTGATAAAGCAAGGCGGCACCAGATCCAGGAGCCTTTCGGCGGAAGCTCAAAAGATCTGGCACTGGGCGTTGAAACGCAACATATCCTTAGTGGCTTACCATCTCCCGGGTGTGAAGAATGTGCAAGCGGATTCCCTGAGCAGGACAATGGCTCAAAAACACGAGTGGGAGCTGGACACGGTCAGCTACAAATAATCTTCGAAAGGTGGGGGACCCCCTCAATCGACCTCTTCGCAACGAAAGAAGACAGGAAATGCGAACAGTTCGCGAGCAGATGGCCTCAAAAAGGATCCCTGGGGGAAGCGTTCTCGTTTCCCTGGACGGACAAATTCCTGTACGCTTTCCCTCCGTTCCCCCTTATACGGAGGACAATCCAGGGGATTCGCAGGTACAAATGCCGGGTCATTCTAGTGGCACCGTATTGGCCGAGACAACCATGGTTTTCCGACCTCCTATATCTGTCGTTGGAACAGCCTATAACTCTCCAGAAAGTGCCGAACCTACTGTCCAGGGACAAGGGAACGGTGTGGCACCACAATCCGGACAGCCTCAACTTAACAGCATGGCTCCTGACTTTTCAGAGTTTGGCAGCTTGAAAGTCTCGTCGGATTGCCCGAGAATTCTGCAGGCGGCTAGGGCCCCTTCGACTAACAAATCATACATATGCAAATGGCGAAGGTTCTGTACGTAGTGTCAAACACAGCACAAAATTCAGCCTTTAGAAGTAACCCCTGAACAAATTCTTCTGTATCTTCTTCACCTAGCTGAGAGTGGGCTGTCATCATCGTCCATCAAAGTGCACTTGGCGGCCATTTCAAGGTTTACGAGGAGGAGACAGTCTTCACCATTATTCAGTGACAGACTGGTGAAACATTTCATGAGGGGTCTCTTTAGAACTTCCCCCCCTACGAAACGGTTCCCACCGTCGTGGAGTTTAAATGTGGTGTTGGCTGCCTTAATGAAGCCTCCATTTGAGCCAATGTCCTCTTCATCCATGCAGTTCCTATCTTGGAAACTGGCTTTCTTAATTGCCATTACATCGGCTAGAAGAATGTCGGAATTACAGGCATTGGTCATAGATCCTCCATATATGAGATTCTTTAAGGACAAAGTAATTTTATCAACTAACCCTACTTTCATCCCGAAAGTACCGACAGTCTATCACAAGCACTCGACCCTGGTCCTTCCTACTTTCTTTGCGTCCCCGTCGGCGGCGGCGGAAAAAGCCCTGCATACTCTGGACGTCAAAAGGGCGTTAAAATTTTACCCGCAAAGGACGCAAGATATCAGAACTACCAGACAGTTGCTCATTGCCTACGGTCCGTCGACGAGAGGAAGGGCAATCTCCAAGCAAGGCCTGGCTCGTTGGGTCTCTTCGGCAATTACTTTTATTCACTCCAAGGCTGGGAGACCCCTACAAGGACGCCCTAGAGCCCATTCCACGAGATCGACAGCCTCCTCCGCGGCTCTATGGGCAGGAATTCCTCTGACAGACATCTGCCAGGCGGCAGCATGGTCTGTCCCACACACGTTTACACGCCATTACTGCCTGGAAAGGCAGCACGCGGGTGAGGTACAGATGGGAAGGGCAGTTCTGCGCCATCTGTTTCAATGAGGTAAGCCAAAAACGGTTAAGCTTTTGTCTTTTGCCTTGTCTATTCTGGTTCTTTAGTGTCTGTTTTGAGCAATATATGTATATATATGTATGTATTATGAATATGTATATATCGGAAAATATGTTGCTGCCTACGTGCCTATATATTAGGTTTTGGGGTGTTTTTTGTGGTGTATGTTACATTGCATTCTCACCTCCTTCTTTTAGGATACTGCTATACAATCTATTCTAAGCATGTGAATCCATGAAAGATCCAATGCTGGAGAAGGGAGTAGTTTCTTACCTGTAACTCCATTTCTCCAGCGTTGGTATCTTTCATGGATTCACATGCGCCCACCAGCCTCCCCGGAATGCAATGTGCAAGATGTGTATAAGCAGGTTCTCCTTTCTACGTTGGAGGGGCCGAAATCTGACGGGACCCGCGGGGGCGGGGCTTTTATACCGCTACGTCCTACGGGGCATGCGTGAACGGCCCCAGAGAGGACGTAGATGTGGATAGGACACGTGTCGGAAGTTTTTTCCTATAGGAAACGACTATATATGTGTACCGAGGGTTCCCAGTCTGACGACGGGGAATATTCTAAGCATGTGAATCCATGAAAGATACCAACGCTGGAGAAATGGAGTTACAGGTAAGAAACTACTCCCTTCTTAATCCTACTGTCTTTGGCAGTGCTGGCTCCTCCATAGCTTTTAATTGTTAACACTTAGGAAACAGACTGCCTATATCCCTCTGGGAGAGTTTACTCGTTAAGTTATTAAAGTATGTTCTGCCTAACTGAAGCCACCACCCCACACCCCCCCCCCCCCCCCCCCCCCCCCACACCCAAACCTCAGTTTTATATATAATGTGCCGATACTGACCTTAATTGACGTCACTCTGTGTGCTGGCTATATAAAGCATATAAAGTTACTCACCTACATTGTTTCTTATACAACTTTATTCATTTCAAATTGAATGTTGTTAGTTGCTGCTTTTTAGATGTGCTTGTGCCTTGTGTGTGCTTTTTTTGTGTATAAATAATTATTTTAATATAACTGTTTACTGGATCCTCTACAGCTCACATTACTCCCTCTTAAGATAAACCTGGCTGCTCAGCCACTTGTGTAGTACAGGCCTATACTAAGAGTTTGGTCCCTAATACCAAGTCTTCTGAAGTCCCACCCCAGTTGGACTTTAGAAAAACGTACCCAACACATACGTGTATCAGTGTTTCTTTGGACCATATGTATGCTACAGGTTTAGAACCATTTACAGCCCTCTCGCCCCGAAATAAGCCTCACTGCTATGGCCACATTACCAAATTATGCAGTGCAGGTCTATACCATGATTTTGAATTTACTGTATCCCCTAACATATAGTTTTATCAAGCCCCTTGGTTGCAATTTCGGAAAACTCCCCTAGCAAGGAGCAATGCAGTGATGTGGCTACATGCATGCCAATGCGTGCTGCAAGTGTCTAGTTTCTGCTAATTGGAAACCTGCTTCGCTTACATCCCTATTTTTCGTAGGCATTCCTAAAAATATGGAGTAAAAGGGATATGAACCGAAAGTACTGGTGCCAGTATAGTGAGTTATATATTTTATTTAATGGACATGCTTCATTGGTATAATTATGCAATTATGTCAGGCTTCACAACAACCTGTATTTATTCAGTTATCTGTTTCAACAGGACTTGACACAGCCACCTATGTTTGCACAGAGCAGGAACCCTACTGGGCAATTGACTGGAGACTTTGCTCTCAGACAGAAGGTCAGTGTCAAACTATTCAAAATTCTTGTATGTATGCCTCTCGCATAACCTCCAATATGCCCATAAACTGTGAAACTGAACAACACTATTTTGTGAAGCTATAGGTTTTCTTCTCACTTATTCTGGGAGACTAGAGCCTTGGATCTCTGACCAAGTCTCCTTTTGCTGGATTGATAAAATGCTCAAATACTAAGGTTGGGTTAAGAAATGTAGAATTTGAAATGGTCATGGTTTGGTGTATTTTTGCAAAAGCCTCCAGTGAGGACTTTATAAACCTCTAACCTAAAGTTACAACCATGATTCTCACCAAAAGGAACCCATACTAGACTCTCGTAGCTATGGCAAAATCAGTCTGCTTCCCTCAGTGGATGGAATCTGGTAGTGAAATACAGCTATTCCCCACAGTTAACCAAAGAAAATCCGTAATATATATCAACAATAAGTATTTTTAATGCAAGTCACACAGATCTGTCAAGTATGTACTTGGGTTAAAATATAGAACATACTAAAACATGCAACGGTGAAGTAAATCACAAACTACTCCTAAACTACAGATCTTGCCCATAATGCTGGCACTATGCTAAGGGTGATCTGTGTGAAATGACCGAATGCAAAAGTCTGACTACCAAAAGTCAGACTTTTTTCTTTTTTCTGCAAATATATATGTGGGGGGAAACCCCCCACACATATATATGGGGGTCAGACTTTTTGCATTCTGTAATTTCGTACAATACCTGCTAGGTGTGGTGGTAGGGAGAATTCTCAAATGTGCTAATTCCCTTTTACCTTAGAGACCCACAGCTCTTTTGCTGGACTTGAGGCCTTTTTATGTCATGTAATTTTAATGTGATTTTTAATTTGTGTTCTTTTTAACTTGGGAGTCTGACAAACTCCATTGGATCACCTTTATTTTGTGTCAAACCGCAGCTTCAGTGCAGTGGCACAGGGAAGTCTCTTGGATTTCCCAAACGTTTAAATACCTTCCCTTGGTGAAGCTACTGTTTCCTAGAGCAGTGAAGGGAAAGTTATTTACAATTTAGAACTTTCTAGACCCAGCACACCCCATTTTACCATAGGGTGCTGGAGGGGTTAGTTAGTATCCCATTTGCCTAGTTTCTCATGTAACATTTGTTACTCTTTCTACAGTTATTGGCTGGTGGCATTGGTTTACTTTTTACAACCATTGTGTTTTTACCGCATGCTGTGTTCGGTAAGGCATCCATGGGTGCCCATTTTGTCAAAATGGCCCAGTCTTCTTTTTTTGCCATTTTCTGTTGGAAAGGTCCTTCTTGATTTACTCTGCGCACCAAACCAGGTTTGGTCTCTTTGTTCGTTTTGTCTTTGGCAGGATTCACAAGTGAAGCCCGCCTCTGGCACCAGTATGTCTGGCTGGGGCAGGAAGTGAGGGAGGTGTCCGAAACTGTGCTTAATCCCCTTGGTTACAGGAATGCATCCAAATGTGATTGGCCGGCTGGCTGCCTGACAAGGACAACCACTCTGCTGTCTAATTGACAGCTAGGCTGGGATGAATGGGAGAAACCTGCATAAAAAGCGAAACTTTTTGGCTTGGAAGACAGTCGACCACTGGATGAAGGAATCCGAAGAAGAACTTAGAAGAGACGCCTGCTGTACCTCCTGGACTGTTAGTTTGGCCGGTGAAGCCCTGCTGCAGTGCTGAAGCTCCAAATTCACCTTGGCTAGAGAAGCCCTGCAAGGACAACTTCTCCCCTTGAGTTGGTCGGACCAATTGACTCCAAAGTAAGCCCATCTGGACATCCTCTCGGAGCTGGTTGCATTTCCACAGCAGTTGCTGCTGGCACTGATGAGCCAGGGAGGGGAACACCAGATTGTGTGTGTTGCAAGTCATATTCTAGCGCTAGGAAGTTCCTCCAGACTTCCCTGATGCAGGACTGACCAAGCCTGAGCCACCTCAGAGTGCTGGACCCCAGATGCGAAGAAAGTCTGAGTCTGAAGTGGTATCCGAGAACCGCAGTGTTGCCATTTGCTGTCGGATGCGTAGAGGCGCTGAAACACTGAAGGACCTCTGAATTTAAGTTTGCTCGTTGCTGCCGCTGACCGTCCCATCGCAGAGCAGGAGTCCCCCAGATGTCTTCCCTCTTGTCCCCACGACTGAGGTCCAGGAACAGCAGGATCTGCAGAGCGGCACAGGAACAGAAGCCAGCTGGAACCCTTTCTTCGAACCAGAGGTAATGTAAAGTCTAAGAGTACTTATCTCTTGTGTAGCCTTACTTGCTTTCAGTTGAGACCTGTCTTGGTTACCTTGCAGAGTTGCTAAACCTTTGCCCTTCACACGCCTCTCAGCCTGTGGCCCTTCAAGTGTTCTATTTTCTACAAACATTTTTACAAACATTGCAAGTCTTTTTACCTACCTGCAAATAAGTTATTCAGCTCCCCTTGGCCATGTGCAATTAACATTGGCTGTCCTGGCTCCCTGAGACTCCTTTACCTCTGACTGTGCTTTGGAAGGTGGTTAAAAGTACTTGGCTATTAGTTATTAGTTAACCTTTGTTTTATTCCTCTATCTTTTTTCACCTAACTCTGTGTCCTAGCTATTTGTCACCTGAGGGTGTAAGAAGTGTCTGTGTGCCATCTGATTTAGAGAAATTGAGTGTTTTGAAATATATTGAAGTGTTGCATGTTTTGCTCCCTTTCAGAAGAAGGCTTATATTGCTGACTGTGATAAATTAATAATTGTTTTGTCAAGAAACCTTGAGTATAGGTGTTTATTTGTCTAACTGTATTGTGAAACTGTCATTCTTGCTCACATTGACCCCTCTTCAGATAAGCCTGGCTGCTCGACCACACTACCAACCTGTGTAGTTCAGACTTGTACCAAAGGTTGGGTCCCTATTTCCAGGAGGTCAAGGTCATTTTAGTGCACCCAAAGGGTACTGAATACAAGCTTGCTTAACATGTGGTGTGGTGTGTCTGACTCTTAACATTCTAATTCACTTTATTTCAAATTGCAAGAAAAAGGCCCATATTACCCTATTTCTAGTGAGAGTTCCCTAGATATCTAAAAGAACTAAAAGCGCTCATCTGTTGGGAAGTCCCAAAGAAAGAAAAGTCCCTGGTCCAAATAAGTCTACCTGAGTCTACCACTAGGGTAGCTATCCAAAACCAGTCCAGGAGATTGGCTCTATTCTCCTGTTATGCCCATATCTTGTTTCAGTGTTTCTATTCCTTGTGCTGCTTATCTAGCATACACCTTTGTATTCTCTTTATACCTTGGATTAACTCTGTCTTCTACAAGTCTTTGGTTTTGTACTCTTTAGTTAATGTATTAGTGACAAAGTTCTTAGACCCCTCTCAGCTTGGCTGTCGTTTCTTCCCACTTGGTATTTCCAGTCTCCTGGGTTCTCTTTGTAACCATCTGGTCACTTGATAGTCTTGTATGTTATTCTTTAGTACAAGATTTCATTCCAGTTTCTCCCCTTTTCACCTTGAGTTCATATCGTAATATCCCTCGTTTATCAGGTATTTGTTAGTCATCGTAGAGTTCCCAAACAGGGCTTTTCAATCTCCTTATTAGCTTTACACATTTCCAGTTACACAGGTTTATGTTCAGTAATTCGTCGCAAGTACTGAGACGATTTTCTCTTATGTTCTGTTAAGATGATTTTGCATGTTGATGCCAAACCCCCTTTGTCACGATCAATAAGTGGGCTCTTTGGTGGAGGAGAATCAATGCGGGTATATATGTATATGTAGCACCTGCGAACGCAACGTGTAGGTCTAGTCTTGCCCCAAGTTAGCACCGCTAGTCCATAACTGCGCAGCCTGGTGCATTGCAACCCTCGCGGTTTATGGGTGAGATGCTGTTCCTTTTTTTTTTCTTGCTTGTTCCGATTTTCTTTTTTGCCCTTACTCGCTCATTCTATCTGCTCTGCGGATACTTTATTGCGTATTTATAATGCTCCTATACAGCAAAATGCTATTTCAAGGCGCATCAAGGCAAGAATGTAGGGAACAGGGCAGATGAAAAAAATGAAACCACGCTCCTACTAGGTCTTGAACATACGGATCGTGAGTGCAGTAACAAAAAATGCAGGAGCGATGCCCAGGAAGGAGTGAGAAGGGTACTTTAAGTGCTAGTGAACCGGTTCAACAGAGCACAAGGCTGGCATGAAAAAACATTTGAGTGGGGGCACAGTTTGGGAAAGCCTCACCTCATGGTGTAGGTGCTACATCAAGTATGCAGGTTCAAGTAGGTAAAATACAAAAATGGAAAGCCTCACTCAATGATGCAGGGGGCTAACTCAGTATGCAGGAAATGACTAGGTAAAAATAAAGCAGCATTGACGGGCTTAGATGGGTGTTTAGGTATGCAAACGATAAGAACAGGTCGGAGCAGAGAAGCAAGATAACCAACCGTACTAAGTTGTAAGGTCCGGTAGGGACCATGCAGCCAATGAAAACTGAATAAGATGTACAGAAGGTGGTATCAGGCAGCATACATGTACAGGGCGATGTAATGTCACAATAAGTAAGTCAGGGGCTGCAGGCCTGTGGCAAAAGTCAAATCGGGTGGCTGCCGAGCAGCTACAAGTGGTGTGGAAGCCAGAGCTGGAATGGCCCAAGCAGCTTTCCCTTGCGGCCGAGTTGAAATCTGAACCAAACACAGTGAATCAGCAGGAAGCTTTTTATACAAATGATGGACTATATGGATGGGCGGCAGGCAAACAAAGACAAACCGGCGGGATGGGGGTCCAGTATTCCTTACCTTAACTTGCATTGTGGGGCATCGTTGAGGAGCCGCATCTGGTGCCATACCTAGGTTACAGAGGAATGTAAGTGGGGATACTCTGAGGAGTAGCGGGTATTGCTGTGCCTCCGTAAGCTCCAGACAGAAGTTATGAGAGACCCTTAAAGATGCTCCAGCTCCAGGAGCTTGCATCAAATGAATGTCTAAGCCAATCCGCCTTGTGCGGAGGCGGGGCAGTTCAGTAGTGAAGGTCTCTGCTGATTCCAGGCCACTCCAGTGGCCATGATAGAACAGAGCAGCCAGCTTTGAGTGGAAGTACGAACCGCAGCAAGGGTTTACCTGAATCAGGCAGTCCAGGGCATGTTGGAGGTATCCAGATCACAGGCCCAGCCATTCATGCCTTTGCAATTTGGCTCTTGGTTCTTTTCCCCTAGTTTGTTCTTTTGTCCTTTTACTTGGCTCCTGTCTACTCTATAGTGCTTTACCTCTGTTCTTCTTTACCTGCTTTAGTCATTATTCTGAAGTCCCCAGCCTTCCGTGGAATATTTCAGCTGCTGTTTCTACTACTCTGCGATTTCCTCTGGACATTGCGCTCAGCGTTGTTTGGATTTTATATCCGTGTACATTGCTGTGGAAGTCTTTTACACATTGACAAGCTTTCCTTCTGTTTTTTTTTTTTTTTTGGCCATTGCTGGCTGTTAGGCAAAGTTTGAATGCAGTACCCTCTGGGAACACTGCAAGCAACTATGACTACAGGTGTAAGCAAACACCAATCTTTGGTATAAGTCTGTACTACACAGTTTTGGTAGCGGTGCTGAGCAGCCAGGCTTATTTCAATAGAGAATGTGAGCTCTAATGGTGTTAGAGGTCTACAATCACAGGTGTTCAAATAGACTATTACACTCAAGGTTTCTTGTTAAAATACGTATTACTTTATTCAACCGTCAGTTGTAAAACATTCACTAGAAGGAGGCAGTTAAATAGCATACACAAATACTTCAGTACTATACACTTTAAGTTTCTGAGGCATTCAGAATACTTTGAAGTAGGAGCAAAAAGGCATAGGTTATTTAGAACATGAAAGGTTGCAAGTTATTCTTAGACAGTGCAAATATTTAGAGTTCACCAGAAAAGTCAATTCAATAGGCTAGGCCAAAGTCAATGGGTGAAAGTTTTAGATGGTGATAAAGCAGTTCTGGTGGTTAAACGGAAATGTGTCTGCACAAGTTCTTAGGAGTAGTTTGTAGCAAGAATAATGATATGCTAGGTCACAAGCTGATTAGGCCTGTGAGTTGGGAAAGTTTCAAGCACTTTCACCGCAAGAGGCAAGTACTGTCTTGTTGTACAGTACCTTTTACAAATGAAGAAAGAGGCAGCTGATGACTTCTGTTCCTGTAAGTTCTGCAGATCTCGCTCTTCCTGTGCCCCAGTCGTGGGGACAAGAGGGAGGATGTCGGGACTTCTGCACTGCACTTGAATAGTCGAAAAGCTTGGTAAATCTTCAATTCCGGTAGCTGTAAATTGAGCACACAAACTGGTGTCTCCCTCCCTGGTTCTAAGGTTTCCTCCTGCAGCACGCTGAGGAAAAGTCAATCTGCTCTGAGGTGAGTAGCCAGGTGGCATATTGTTGAGTTGATTGGTCCCACCAAATGAAAGGAAGAAGTCGTCCTTGCACGGGCTGCTCCGTCGAGGTGAACTTGGCGATTCGGGCCTGTAGCAGGGCTTCACCGGGCAAACCAACGGTCCAGGAGTTGCAGCAGCGGTCCTCTTCAAGCTTGTCTTCGGTTCTTTTGTTCCAGTGGTCAACTCTGGCTACCAAGCCAAGAGACTCTCCTTTTATCCAGTTCTCAAGTCCTCAAAATCCAGTAAAGTTGCTGGGGGGGGTCTCTAAGGTGAAGGTAATTGGCACATTTTTGAGAATTCTCCCTAACACTGGGTTTCCCCTCATTGATATTTCTCCTTGGTATCCTCATGGTCTGTGTTAACACGTGACCGATGTAGGCGTGGAGCTTTAGCTCTGCCCCTTTACCAAAATTAGGCCCACCTCTTGAATTAGTAAGTGCGCCTTTTGTCATGAAGCAAGTTTTTTGTACAGACTGCCGGGAGGGGGCTTAGATGACATCTAGGAGTCACATTAACCCTGGTCTCCCTGAACAGACCAACCTGCCCAGGGTACTGGCACCCATGGGGACCTTTAAGGCCCCAAAGGATTCCCGAAGGGCTTCCTGGACTCGGTCCTGGCACCAGGCTCATGCTGCCCTCACAAGCAAGGCAGGTTTCAAAGGAAGAGAGCCACGTGTTGACCAGTCTGAGACAGGCTGAAGGGACTAGTTTACCTGGGAACTATTTCTTGAAGGCTATATAAACCACGCCCTCAGAACAAAACACGCTTCGTTATTCTGCACTCATGCAGCGTAACACTCACCATGTCTGCTAACTTCAGGCCAGTCTTCAGCCAAGCCCATCCCGTTTTTTCACAAGCTGCCTGCAAAGGAAGGAAGAGAGGAGAAAACAGAACAAGGCTCTTACCTGATGCTCCATCTCGCTCACTCTGGAGTCTCCACTTCTGATGAGCTGAAAAGGAAAAAACACCAAGCTAGCCGCACAGACCACGTAAACTACATCGCGCTATCCTGCGCAAAGCTAATACTTACCAGCAGGCTGCTCACCCCAGCGATCCATCGAAGCACCATCACTCGGTCGCCACCATCACTCAATTGCTGCTCCGGCGCTGCCGCGCCTGTTGAACACAAGACACCAGGTTAGCTGTGCAATGCCCTCATTTAGACATTTAAATCTTACGCAGCGCTACTACTCACCTGAAGGCTGCATTTCCCAGCGGTCCCGCAAGACATCACCACGCGATCGCCATCCCGGAGATACCGCACCTGCAGAATACAAAGGAACAGCGGTTTAGTTGTGCAGAAGAACAATACCATATGTAAAGACTTTATCGCATAACGCTGGCGTGAACTTACCTTGGAATCCAGCTCAACATTCCTGGGGAGGAGTCCGCTTCATTTTTATGCACCTAGGGGAAAACCTGTAAGGAAGAGGCACAGGAGTGAACTTTTGGCAAATTGAACTCTTAAGCAATCCATACCATTGGTATAAAGACTTACCACCATTGAGTCATAGATCCATGTCTGGAACTCTGCAGGATCAGCGAAGTAACTAGATCCTCGAACTACAATGCACCCCTGCTTACAGTCGCAGGATGGAGAGTCCGCCATTCATAACACTAAGGTAAGACATAGCAGAGGGTGCACAAGGAGGCCACGGGAGGCGGGTGTTGGCCCTCCTCCTTACGGTTGGGTAACATTTCATTTAACCTTTTAGGCAAACCTGTTTGTGACGGAAGGGTGCATCGGAGGGGGCACGAGGAGCCATTCAACATCAGACAGTCAGTTCTGTTCGGCGTCCCTGTTGAGACCAGGTGAGCATAACGCCACACAACACATTATATACAGTTTGCTACAGTTAATATACTCCCCCAGATACTAGTACAAAAGCATCCCCAAACATGATTTGCTTGCTCAGTACAGAGAAATGTAAAACCCACAGTTCATTGGACAGACATTGATACCTAAAAATCTATAGTTAATGAGGATTATATTTCCAACACACCCCTTCCCAAAACCTCTCCAGATTTGGTGGCAGCCTAGCCTCTTAGTTACACAAACAGAATTCCTATTAATGACGCAAACAGACCTACCCTAAAAATACCTGAGCACATGAAGACGAGAGAAAGACATTTAGATTACCGTTGGGCAAGATTTGGGGCAGTACTCTTTGGGTGCCCTACCGCAACCTTGATCTCCTGGCAATAGGAACCCAACCTTTGGTATAAGTCTGTAATACACAGGTTGGTAGTGTGGCTGAGCAGCCAGGCTTATCTCAAGAGGGGTCAATGTGAGCAGTAGGGTGGTTGCAGAGATTCTCAGACCAGTTTCCAAATAAACACTTGCACTCAAGTTTTCTTGATTAAACAATTAATTTATTTAGGTCTGTTTGAAAAAGACTTCTTCATTAAGGGCAATATAATAACACACAAATGGACTCCAAAATACGTACTTAGTTTCTCTAAATCAGCAAATACCCATTTGGGATGGCACATAGACACTTCCTACACCCTCGGGTGACTTAAATAGCTAGGACACTGTGGGCATTAATATATCATTGGTACATTTAGAGCAATACTGAGATGAGTGTTAAAGTGAAGAGATTACAGAATAAAACAAAGGTCACACAAATATTCTAAAGCAGGTAATTACTTTTGAACTCCCAATGCAAAGTAAATTAACGCTTTCCTGGATGGAAGCTAAGACGCAAGCAGAGGAGAGAAGAGTCACTCGGGGAGCTAGGCCAACCAATGTCAATTGGGCAAAGGTCTAGGTGAGCTGAAGCACTTCTTGCAGGCAAGTAAGTCTTAATGTTTTAGAAGTCTGTGTAGAAAAAGTAGAATCAAAGTAGGGACACAGGCTGGGAGGCTTGTGAGAGGTAGAAGATGCAAGCAACTCTACAGAAGCAACCAATACAAGCCTCAACTGAGATCAAGTAAGACTACAACAACCAGAGGTAAGACCGCTCAAACTTTGGTTAGAAGAAATGGTTCCAGCTGGCTTCTGTTCCTGTGCAGCTCTGTAGATTCTATTGATCCTGGGCCTCAGTCCTGGGTACAAGAGGGAGAATGTCTGAGTACTCCTAAACTGCAATGGGACGGTCAGCAGCAGAAAAGGACAAACTTCTATTCAGCGGCACTTTGCCGTTTCAGCTCATTGCGTCTCTGCAAATAGCACCACTGCAGAGACTGATACCACTCTTGACTTTCCACGCATCTGGGGTCCAGCACTCTGTGGCGCAGGTTTGTCAGTCCTGCTTAATGGGAGTCTGGAGGATCTTCCTCAAGCTCGGGTCCGACTTAAAAGTGATGCACTCAGTTTGGTGTTCCTCACTCTGGCACTTCGGTTCCAGCAGTAGTGAAAGTACAGCCAGCTCTGAGAATGTCCAAACAAGTGCACTTTGGAGTTGATTGGTTCCACCAACTCCAGGGGAGAAGTGGTCCTTGCAGAGCCTTCTCTAGTCCAGACAAATTCGGAGCTTCAACACAGCAGCAGGACTTCAGTGCAAACCAACCGTCCAGGAGTTGCAGCAGGCGTCGCTTGTAAGTTCTTATTTGGATTCCTTAGTCAAGTGGTAGACTCTGCCGTCCAAGCCAAAAAGCCTCGCCATTTATGCAGGTTTCTCCCATTCATTCCAGCCTAGCTGTCAATTATACAGCAGGCTATCCTTGCCGGACGACCAGCCGGCCACTCGCCTTTGGGTGCATTCTTGTAGCCAAGACGATTAACCACAGGTAGTTTCAGGCACCTCCCTCACTTCCTGCCCCGGCCAGAAGACATACTGGAACCAGAGGCGGGTTTCACTTGTGAATCCTGCCAAAGACAAAATGAACAAATGGACCAAACCTGGTTTGGCACATTGAGTAAATCTCAAGAAGGAACTTTCCAGCAAGAAATGGCGAAAAAAGAAGACGGGACCATTTTGATAAAATGGGCACCCATCGGTGCTTTACTGCTGCTATGAACGCAGCCCGCGGTAAAAACGCACAAAGTAAAGTAAACCACTGCCACCAGCCATTAATTGTAGAAAGGGGAACATAAACATTTTACATGAGAAACTAGACCGGGGATGCTAAGTAACTCCAGCACCCTATGATAAGATGGTGTGTGCTGGTCTAGAAAGTTACACATTGTAAGTTAAGTCAATTTCACTTTACTGCTCTTGTTAACAGCAGTTTATCCAAGAGAAGGTATTTAAACCTTTGGGGAAATCTAAGACTTCCCTGTGTCATTGCACTGAAGGTGCTGTCACAATGCAAAGATGATGCTTATGGAGGTTTTCAGGCTCCAAAACACAAAAGAAACCATGTTAAATCACAGAAAAATAGATAAATGGGGAAAAATGTCTCGCTCCATCGAGGTTGAAAATTAAAGTGCTGGGTGTCTCTAAGGTAGAGAGGGGAAGTTAAAATTGCATGCAGTACCCTCTGGGACCACCACCTACAATTAGGACTACAGGTGTAAGGAAAACCAACCTTTGGTATAAGTCTGTATTAGTTTGTGGTAGCAAGCTCAGCAGCCAGGCTTATCTCAAGAGGGAATGTGAGCCGTACAAGAGGTTACACAGGTCTTGTAATCAGTGGTTCAAGTAGACCCTTACACTCAAGGTTTCTTGGTAAAACACTTATTAATTTATTATACAATTATTTAGAAAACATTCAGTAGGAGGCAACTTAATATTGTACAAACACACTTCAATATCAAACCAATAAGTTTCTGAACAAATTGGGCTCCCCTGAAATAGGAGCAAAATGGCATTTGTTGCTTTCAATGGAAGTAAAAAGGCACAAATTAGCAAAATAGATCACAAATACTTTCTTAGGCAGTGCAAATAGAGTTCATTGGAGGACAAGATTCAGTTCAATAGGCCTAGGCCTAGGCCAAGGTCAATGGACTAGTGTCATGGATAGGAAAGGGCCGTTATTGAAGTAAACTGTAAAGTCTTTGCCAAAGTTCTCAGAAGTAGTTTGTACGAAAAAGAATCCTATGTTGGATCACAAGCTGATTAGGCCTGCAACTTTCACCGCGAGAGAAGCGTTCTCTCAATCAGGTTGGCACAGTGCCTTAGTATGTTGTAAAAGATGCAGCTGAAGACGTTGGTTCCTGGCAGTTCCTGCAGATCTCACTGTTACTGAGCCTCAGTTGTGGGGACAAGAGGGAGTACGTCGGACTGCACGGGTTTGTCAGAAAACACGGACAAAATGGAGTCACTTCAGTTCGAGTAGCTGTAATTCAAGCACACCAGTTGGTGTAACCCCCTGACCACCGGTTAATACTAACCAGCTCAGAGAATGGTATCCAGGTGGCTTACGAGTTGATTGGTCCCACCAACTCAAAGAAATCGTCCTTGAAGGGTCTTCTCATTCGAGATGAACTTGGCAATTGGGACCTGCAGCAGGGCTTCACCGGGCTAACCAACGTTCCAGGAATTGCAGCAGTCGTCCTCTTCCAGCTCGTCTTTGGTTCTTTTGTTCCAGTGGTCGGCTCTGCTTTCCAGTCGAGGAGACTTGCCTTTTAAACAGTTTTCTCCCATTAATTCCATCCTAGCTGTCTCTCACCCAGCAGGGTGGCTGTCCTTGCTACACAGTCAGCCAGCCAATCACTCCAGAGTGGATTTGGGTCTCCTAAGCACAGGGGAGACTAAGCACAGGGAGTTTCAGGCACCTTCCTCACTTCCTGCCCACCCCAGACACTCTGGTGCCAGAGGCGGTCTTAGTCCTGAAGCCCGCCAAAGGTGATGGAACAAAGGGACCACACCTGGTTTGCCGCGCAAGACCAACTCTAGAAGGACCTTTTCAAAAAGAAATGGTGAAAAAAGAAGACGGGGACCTGTTTTTTTAAAAAAAAGCGACTTAAGGAGTCTTATTGAAAAACATGGCTCCTGTGATTTTTAGCTACCAGTGTTCGCGGTCGGGCAAAATCATGGCAGTTCGTTGTAAAACCACTGCCACCAGCCATTTCGATAGAAAAGGGTAGCATTGGACTGCTACATGAGTTTCTAGACACAGGGGGGGTACTAGGTAACCCCTCTAGCATTCTATAGGAAGATGGTGTGTGCTGGGTCTAGAAATGTTAAAAGCCTAGTAAAGTCAATTTAACATTACATTCTCTGGGAAACGGTAGTTTATCCCAGAAAAGGTATTTGACTTTGGGAAGTCTAAAAAGACATCCCTGTGTCACTGCACTGAGGGTGCTGTGTAACACACATGAAAAGATCCCTATGGAGTGATCTTAAAACTCCATAATCAAATAACACAAGAGTAAAACCTACATCAAAATAAGAGTGAGGGGGGGAAAGCCCACACTCTTTCCAGGTAAAAAAAAATCAAGTCCTCAAAATCTAGCAAAGGTGCTGGTGGTCTCTAAGGTGAAGGGAATTAGCACATTTCTGAGAATTCTCCCTAACAATGACCTTTTTGACCTATTTGTGTTTGCTAACTGCATTGCTCAAACCCATCTGGTGTCCTTTTTTTAATACTGACCTTTCATATTCAGTTGTTCAATCTCTAACACAATCACTTTCCTGAAATGTCTTACCAATCTCTGCTACTGTTCTGGGAGAAGCCACCTGTTCCAAATACTCCTGCGAGTTAAAAAGATGCTTATCCCTTACAACAATGAGCGCTTCTGTTTACCAGAGATCATTTAGAGAGGATTGGGTCCTCCGACGTATTCCATATGTATGACAGTAATCACCACAGCTGTGCTGCTTTGGAAAATCTTCGGCGTCTGCGTCTATGACGTCGATACGCCGCCCTTCCTCCGATGGCCGACGTCACTGGATGTTATAAGTAGGACGCATGACGCCCGTAGTCTCAGTTCAGTTTTTCTGCGAACATGTTCGCTTCGGAGATCTCGGCGCGCCTCGACTCTTTGGAGTTTCTGTTCTTTCTCGGTTCTTCGAACCTGTTCATATTGTGTAGTATATTCTTCGTGAAGATGTCTACCTCGTCTTCCACCCCGCGTCCGAGCTTTAAGAAGTACAGGGACTGTGGGTCCAAGATGTCGGTGACAGACTTGCACGACGCCTGCCTCTGGTGCCTTGGGGAGGCCCATGACACGGATGACTGTCAACTGCCAGTCGCTCACTTCCAAAGCCTTGCGGGAGCGCAAAAAGTTGTCAGTAGGTAAGGTGTCCAAGCCACGGAAGTCGAGGTCTGCGGGGCTTTCGAGGGGCGACTCTCTGCATCGTCAGAAGTCCAGTTGGTCTCGGTCCCAGAGTCGGTCCCGCCACTCCTCTGCCTCTTCGAGGCACTCCCGGAAGCGCCGTCATCGGTCGCCTTCCCCGTCTTCATCCGAGGACTCCGCCCGTCGGCGGGTCGCTTATCCCACCAAGCATGCGACGCCGGAGGAATGGGCGTCCTTCGGGAAGAAAATGGTAGTGATTCTCGAATTGCAGGGCACTGGTCTGTCTGCGCCTCCGAGCGGGGTCGGTCGTGATCGGTCGAGACAACGCTCGCATGCCTTCGGGCTCGGGTGGTCGGCATGATTTGCGGGAGAGGTCCCGCTCGGACATGGGGAATCGTTCTCGTCATGCCTGGTCCAGGTCCCAGTTCTCGACGCGCTCGAGACCGTGTGCACCTTTGGTGTCTTCGAGGAAGACGTTTACGCCGGTGGCGCTGAGGTCGTCGACAGACTTTCGAGGCCCCACCTCCGAAGAAGTCGTTGACGCCATCGGCGCCCAGGCTGTCGAGGGACACGCTCGGGGCTCCGGCCTCAAGGCCTGTGTCGGTGCCGCGTTCAACGCCGATTCACTCGACGCCTTTCGAGGCTGTTTAGACGGGGGTACCCCGGGGCTCGGTGGAACCCCCAAGAAAGGCTCTGGCCAAGGTCAAGCATGGCTTTGTTCCACATTCTGTGCCTTCCTACCGCCATCTTGAGTTTATTTCAGAGGTGGATGAGGGCTCTGATGATGGCATGGTTCCTGATACGGTGCCAGACGAGATTCTCTCGGGCCATAGCCAAATTGAGGACCTGCGGCAGTGCCTGCACGATGCCAGTGGGCTGGACACCTCTCCGGAGATGAGTTTTGTAGGCCTGAGCCTGGCACTCATGCCGACTCCTCGTACTGGCGTCTTGGGTCACCGAGTACTTGGGATGATCTGCTCACCCAGGGGATTTGCTTCAGCATGACCTTAAGGATATCCTCGACCAAGGTCCACCAACTGACCCGGTACTGCCGTTCGATATGGCTCTAAAGAGGAGGGTGGTGGCGGCTTGGACTGCTCCGGAGAGTCACCCGGCAGTGGGCACGTCTTGGCCGCGAAAATCCCGCCCAGCCAGTAGCGACCCCTGCTACTTGACCAAGCACCCCACTCCCGAGAGTTGGGTGGTGCAGGCGGCTACGGCCCTGGCAAAGCAGGAGTCATATCCTACCTTCCCTCCTGGGACGACAAGCGTTTTGACGGCTGGGCGAAGAAAGCGTTTTCTTCAGGGGGTATGGCGCTTCAGGCCCCCAACTACGTACGTGCCTTGTCATGTTTCACGCACACTCTGTGGAACTGTTTCCTTAGCGGCTGAACATATTCCCGAAGGGGACGCACGGGATGGTTTCCTTGCCATGGTTCAGGATGGCAAGGATGCCGTGTGAGGCTGTTCAGTCGGGTTTGGACATGGCAGATTGCGTCAGCCGGTCCATGGCGGCGAGCACCATGATATGCAGGTTTGCGTGGTTGCGGAAATCGGGGTTTGCTCCTGATGTGCGGGCCCGGCTCCTCAACATGCCCGTTGACGGGGAACATCTTTTTGGCAGCAAAGCTGACGAGAGCCTTGAGAGGTTGCAGACCTCCAGAGCTGCAGCAAAGACGTTGGGCGCTGCAGTTCACCAACCTCCGCCTTTTCCTCCTAGGGGACAGCAATGGAGAGGAGTTTCCTTTCGTTATTACTCATCCTTTGGTAAAGCGAGAGGAGCTGCCAGTCAAAGGGGCCACCGTAGGAGTGCCAGAGGTGGAAAACAAGGTACTCGAGGTGCAAAGGCCGCTCGGGCTGTTGCCTCTTTGCCCTCGGGCAACGCTGCAGCCGCTTCCGCTCAGTCATGAGGCCATGTCCCATGGTTCGCTGGTTGGGGGGGGGGGGGGGCTGGCACAGCATCTTGCAGAGTGGCGCGCCATTACTTCAGATGTGTGGGTTCTGGAGATCATAATCCACGGCTATTGTCTTCCTTTCCGGCAGAGGCCTCAAGACAATCCACCGGGGAATCTCTTTGAAGAGTCTGGATCCGCTCCTTGCGCAGGAAATTAAATCCCTGCTGGAGAAAGGCGCCATAGAACTGGTGCCTGTAGCGGAGAGGATCAAGGGATGGTATTCCCCTTATTTTTTGATTTCCAAGAAAAACTGGGGATTGAGACCCATCATGGACTTGTGCGGTTTGGACAAACTCCTCAGGAAGGACAAGTTCAAGATGGCTCGCTCTCTCTCTCAAGTCCTCCGGGCCCTTCAACTTCAGGACTGGTTGGTGTCTCTCGACCTCTAGGACGCTTATTTTCATGTGCCGATACATCCAAAGCACAAGAAGTACCTGAGGTTCGAGGTTGGCGACTCACACTTTCAGTTTCTGGTCCTGCCGTTCGGATTGACCTCCGCCAGTCCTGGATCATCTGTCGGTCACCTGCCACTCCCTCCAGAAGTTGGGCTTTTCCCTCAACTTAAAGAAGTCCCATTTGACACCAACTCAGAGGCTCCAGTACATCGGAGCTGTGCTCGACACGTCCTCGTGGCATCCTGCATTCTTCTGGTGCCAGAGGCCAGGTTGCGGAAGAGATCTTTGCAATGGGCACTCAAGCTCCAGTGGTCTCAGTCCTGCGGCAGGTTGTCGGACCCTGTTCAGGTGCCGTCCTCGGTCGCCCAGGACCTTCTGTGGTGGGCCGTCGAAGACAATCTGATGAAGGGGATCCATTTTGGCTACCGTGGCCGGAGGTGACGATCGTGACGGACGCATCCCTCACGGGATGGGGAGCTCATGCCAACGAGTTGACAGTCAGCGGTCGTTGGTCTCCGTCGGAGTCCAGACTCCATATAAATCTGTTGGAGCTGAGGGCCGTCGGGCTAGCCCTGAAGGCTTTTCTGCCGACTGTGCGAGGGAAGAATGTCCTGATCCTGACGGACAACACGGTGGCCATGCACTACCTCAACAAAAAGTGGGGGTGGGGCAGGGTCACTTCTCTGTGCAGGGAGGCGATGCAGCTCTGGTTCTGGGCAATCCAACTGTGGGATGTTTTTACCCATGCATCCGAGCCCTACCACAAAAACTGTGCAGTACTGGCATTGAAAACATCATGATGGCCAGAGCTTCCCAGAAAATGCCCAGGGAAATGCATGAAGAATATGTTATGGGCACAGAAGGGCACTGCCTAAAACCACCATTGGACTACCCACACAGTAGGGAATGGCAATGCTGATTGCCAAAAGCAACCTAGAACTGTTGGGGGAATTCATTTTCTTAAATCCCAAAAATGGTTGCATTACCAGTACTCACCACTATCAGAAAGCCGGCGTTTTAAAACAACACCAGACATTTGTGTAAAACTGAATAAATGAACCCAAAGCAGGCCAAAGAAAGACTTACTAAGAGGTGGATACAATGTAAAGTTAAATTCTGAAGTGACTTGAAGGTTTATAACAAGACTGGCTGAGCTCTGCAGGTCTGCAGCGGCTTAAACTGAAACTGGATTTAAAATTACCAAAAATCGAAATGTGTAAATAAACTGAGGGACAGACTTGTGACTGCCACATAGTTTGTCACTGTTAAAATGTCATAGTTTTGAACTTAGAATCAGCATTCTAGCTGCATATGTAAAAATTTTCTTGACTTAAACGGGGGAACAAAAAGTGACATTTTATCTGAAACCTGGCTTAATGAAACTGAATTTTGCCCACCAGCTACCCCCGACAGGAGTTGAGACTTGCACAACAGCTGTGTTCCCAGGCCTACCTGCCTTTTGCTGTTCCCACCAAAATATATATGACACTTCTCTGATTGAATTACCTGGGCTCTGCAGGAAATTCAACAAAGCCCTGTCCTGATTCAGGCAAATTTTTTATTGGGGGGGGGGGGGGGGGGTGTCGTAAAAGTGGCTTTCTCCTGGAAGGAAAGGGGAGGAGCACTGCCTGTGAGAGCAAGCTGGCTTGGCAGAACTGGAAAAACCAGAAATTCAACCTTGTGCTGGGGGGAAACCACACCCCTTTGGGGCCAGAACATAATCTAAAAAGATGGATCATTCATAGAGCGGACTTGTGAAAATTTTATAAGTGATATTATTCTTGTGATTTTTCTGTGCACATTTGAAGACGTGTTAGGGCCCGGTGGTATGTTCAGGGGGGTTTTTAGCGGAAAAGAGGATATTACTCAAAATGTATGCATGTTAAAAATCTGACACTCCACCACCTAATGCCCACATGCTTTGCGAACATTTGTGTAAATGCGGGGGCAAATCCAATATTGGTAACCCGACCAAAAAGTGAAATATGTTGCCATTTTTGAACCCAAGCTCCTAGAAACGACAGAATTGGAACAGGGGCTACCATTAGTAAATGCATGATGTATGTATGCAATGCCAAACAACTGTTTATCTGGGAAGTATGTTTTTGGATCAGATATAGATTGTGTGTAAAGTTGACAGGGGTGGGTTCTCTGAATGATAAACAGACCTCATCATGATGACACTTCATTTCATTCCCCCAATCAAGGGGAAGAGGAGGAAGTGGCCAATGACAAGTGGAGAGGGGTAGGGCCTAGAAAGCTAGCCTCTCCACCCACTTTCAAAACACATAAAAGCAGACAGTCAGGACAGATAGGGACATTCTATTCCATCTGCTGCGGGACGCTCTGCCGGGAAAATCTATACTTTACCTCCATCAACCTCCAGAGAGCCAACATGGAGACTTCAATCTATTCACCTTCAGAGACCAAGACTTTACTTCAGAATTTGTAGCAGAGAGGTCAACTACAAGCTAAATCCCTCTTTAGCAGGCCTCAAATCATTGCCACTATTCACAGCCAGGCGAGCTGTTTGAATTCTTTGCAAGAACTCTTGCCATTTGCCCGAGAGCAGTGTTGTATCCAGAGAGAGACCAGCTGAACCGGAGATCGCTGTATCCGGACCCACAGACCTGATCAGAACCAGAGACCCAGACCAGCAGAGTAGAGCTGACCCAGACGCTGTGCGCAGTAACCGTCCGTGGCGAGTGAAGAAAACCTGTTGACCAGATCCGTGGCGAGGCCCATTCCTTTTAAAATTATATTGGGAGTACCTAGCAGAACTGTGCAGAACCAATCTCTTAGTTAAAATAATATAATTCAATCTATTTTAATCTAACCAGAACTGCCTCCTAACTGTCACCTGTCATTTGCAAAGCTGTCACTTGTCATTTTCTAGCTGCAAGCTGTAACCTGTCGCTTTGAACTTTTAAAATTTCAAATCCGAAAAACTACCTTTATTTAATCGTCCATATCTCTGGAACCGTTTGGGCTAGGAACTTGGATTAACTTTCATCCGAAAGCTTAGAATCTCAGCTTTTCAACAAGACTAGAACCTACTCCTCATACATTTGCCGTAATCACGATTCTCGCACTCGCGAATTTTACCGCGATTTGCGATTTGGTTAAAAATCCAGCCATGTGTGAAAACAGCAGCTTCATTGCTTTCCTTTGCCAAAAATTCGTTTAACCTGCTAGTTACTCCTAGATCCTTGCTAAAGTGAGCCTGAACTCATCCCAAGTATTTCACTCACCCTGAACCTCCTAAAGGGAATTAAAAACCATTTTCAGCATATTTCTCACTGCATTGTCACCATATTCAAAGCATTTTGCCTGTGTTTCAAAACTTCTATCTGTTGTATAAGCTGCTGGGGGGGAATTGAACTGAATTCTATTTGATTGCATTCCTAAGAACTGTCTCATCTTCATCTCCTTACAGTGCATAAAAGGGGGGGTGAATTGTCCAAGAAAGTGATTACATTGTCTTTTGCTGAAATCCTATCAAGTTATTTTCTGTACTGCATTTCATTCCACATTGCATCCATTTGAAACCATAAAAGCATTGTTGCTATCGTATCCATCCTATAACCACTCATTGATTATAAAGAAGTGTGCTAGTGCCGGACTATCCATTATTGATTACTGCTCAGATTAAGTGTGATATTCAATTATTAATTCATTATAACGTGTGATATATATATATAATCAAACCGTTTAAACTTGCAAAACAGAACTACTTCGTGGCTCAGTGGGGTCAGGGGGATTCCAAGAGAGGGGTGTTATATAGGGGTAGTCATCCAGAACGCATGAACTGGACGTAAAGATATATCAATAAGGGTTTCCATTCAGTATCCCAGACTAGGCATTGACTTAGCTGTAGTGTTGAATTGAATGCTCTTACACAACGAGACGGCGGACGCTTTGAGCAGGCAGAGCGCGATCACTCAAGAATGGGAGTTGGCTCAGGAGATTCTCCTGGAGATCTTTGCCCTTTGGAGGACCCCTCAAGTGGATCTCTTCGCCTCCAGTGTCTACCGGAAGTGTGAGAGGTTCTGCTCGTGGGGATTGCCTCCAAAAGGAGCCTTAGGAGACGCGTTCGTGGTGGAGTGGTCATTCCCACTGCTGTACGCGTTTCCTCCAGTCCCCGTCATTCCGCAAGTACTGCGGAGGTAACGGGGGTTCGGTTCCCAGATCTTCATTGCTCCGGCGTGGGCCCAGAGGACGTGGTCCCCGGACCTTCTCGACTTGTTCATCTGCCCACCACATTGTCTTCCCTCCCGAGATGATCTGCTCTCACGGGAGGGGGTGGGGGGTGGGTCAGGTTCTCCATCCAGAGGTCAGATCCCTCAACCTTCACGCTTGGTTTCTGAAAGGTTGAGGTATAAGGATTGGGACCTCCCTGAAGACGTGATGGAGGTGTTGCTCTCAGCCAGACGGCCAGCAACAAAGTCCCTGTACCGTTGGCGTAAGTTCTGCGACTGGTGCAAGGTTAAGAATGTGGATCCTTTTGCATGTGACATTCCCATGGTTCTGTTTTTTTTTTTTGCTTTCTTTGGCCCACAGGGGCTTGCAAGTGGGTACCGTTAAAGGTTACCTGGCGGCGCTGTCCATATTTAAGCGCTCGTCTGAAGAGTGTTCCCATTTGAGAAATTCATTTCATTTCTCAGTTTCTGAAAGGGCTCACTAATGTGTTCCCTCGTCACCTTTCCAGGTGCCGGTTGGGATTTGAACCTTGTTCTCAAGTTTCTGATGGGTGCTCCGTTTGAGCCTTTGCATTCATGCACTTTGAGACTGTTAACTCTTAAAACTGTATTTTTGGTTGCGGTCACTTCCGCTCTGAGTGAGTTACAGGCACTTTCAGTTAAGCCACCCTTCACTGTGTTTCATAAAGACAGGGTTGTCCTTAGAGCCGTCCTTCCTTCCGAAGGTGGCGTCAGAATTTCATTTAGGCCAGAAGGTTGTTCTTCCGGGGTTTTATCCTCCTCCACATCCTGGTAAGGAAGAGGAGAGGCTCCATAGGCTTGATCCTAGGAGAGCATTGAGCTTTTTTCTGATGCTTGTTAATCTGCTTAGAATCACATGCTGTGCATATGGTCCGACATCCAGTGGTAACCGCAGAGTATTGCATCTTGTCTTTCAGGGGACCGAAAGGGGACGCCAGCATAGGCGTGTCTGAAACACTATCCCTATCGTGACGTGTTTAGTACCCAAAATCCCTCACGCGCCGAGGTCCCTCAGATTGTTTTTTTCTGCCCAGATAGCTGGTCGCCCTATAGCGGAGCTCTTCATGAGACATTGTTTATCTTACCAAATTGTCGGTTTAATCCCTGTTAAGTCACTTTGCCTATCAAGAACATCTTCGACGAAGACTACGGGGGAACCGTCTACGGCTGTGGATTCCGGCACCTAAGATCCGGCGTTCGGACCTCCACGTGGTCAGGCCTTCTGGCCGGCCTACACAGTAGGGAGAGTGGGCTCGGGGTTTGCCATACTGCTATGTCTTTCCTCTTTTCCACTTCTTTCCTTTTTGGTCTGGTCACCCTTCCCTTCTGCTATGGAAAGGACTCCATTTAGATTCTGCCCTCTGTGAAGGGTCAGATATCTGTGGAAAGACTAGCACGCTTCGTGTACGCTTGTCTCCCCCTAGAGCACTAAAGCAGTGTTTGGCGTAAAAAACTCCTAACCTAATCCCTTAAGGAGCGCCGGTTGAAGCGGTGGGCCGCATACAGAATGTCACGTGTGGAGCCTCCTCCCCTGCCGCGACACCAGCTTGAGTGACGGGGGTACATCGGATGACTAAACGTCCAACGCGGACGTTGTAGACCTTGAGGCGGACAATTCTAGAGCCGCCACGCCCGTCCACGACCTTTCCAGGCTCGACTCCGATCTTGCTACAGGGACCACACCCGGTGACAGGGGCGTACAATCGCACCACAAAAAACCCAAGCGCCCTACTCGACGACCTCGTCGAAGAAGGCGCAAGCGCCATCGGATCGATCTGATCCGAAGCCTTCCCCGCATCCGCAGCAGCGCATGACTGGGCTTAATAAACATAACAAAGGCGCGCTACTCCCCAAACTACACACGCCGAAGTTTCTGAACGAGTTTCAAGGTTTCCAAGGCCCGTGCAGGCCCGAAAACTACGAGTAGGCCTCTACCCGAGAAGCCATCATCAGAGGCGTTGTCCCCCAAAGATTCGGTAACTATCAGTAAGAGCATCAATAGGATTGCTACGGCTGTGGGCCTAGTACTGGTTTCGCCCACAGTTATGGGCCAATCCGCCGAAAGGTTTTCCACGGTTTTGGAAGATGATCCTGAGGACTCTTACAAAGAGAGCCAGGTTCCCCTCTCAAACACCCTGAGGAGATCCTCTGAACGCCTTAGGGCGGAGGACCCGGTTCCTGCTCGGCTTGGTCCATTTGGGTCATCCAAGTGGATCACGGAGCAATTTGAGGGGTATATGGATTGGCTGCAGTAGGTTTTCGGGGCTTCTGATCAACCGCCGCCGAAAAAAGCTCGGGTAGACCCTAACTCTCATACACAAGTTGCCCAACACCTAGATGTTCAACGCTATGTTGATTATCAGGAGGATGTCCAGAAGGACACGTATAGAGACATCTATACAGAAGAGGAGACTTCTTTTCTGGACAATTATGGGGAAGATCAAGGCGCAACGGACAACTGGGAGGACACCCAGCAGGACGATCACAATTCTGATATAGTTTGCCTCGACTCTCCCCCATCCACACTGGTTCGGCACGCTCCCCCGGTGGATGATCAAATGGCTTTCAACAACACGTTGAAAAAAGCAGCGGAATTCTTTAAAATTGCCACGCTTGAGGCATTGCCTGATCAGGATTTAGCGGAAACATTATTAATGACAAGCCTCCGGCAAGCCAGTCTATCCCTCTCTTGAGCTCTGTAAAAAGACGACTGGCCCCTTCTTTACTCTCACCCGCTCAGACTAGGGCTGTGAACCGAATGGGTCGAAAAACTCTTCTGGCCCTCCCCCACCGACCTGCTTTATATCAAAGGGCACACAATCCCAGACTCGCTGGTGGTGACCAACACTCACAAGAGAGCAGGGGTTCCCCTTGCCACGGGAGAGTCACCCCCGCACAAGGAATCCAAAAGGTTGTATGCCTTAGGCAAACGGGTCACGTCGGCGGCTGCTTGTACTGTCCGGATTGCCAATAACACACGTTACTGGCAAGCTACGTCGACGCCCAATTGAACCTACTCCAGGAAGGCCTTCAGGAGGTTCCGGAACCAACCAGAGCCAAGCTTCTCGCCACTGTCTCGGAGGGCAAACTTGCCAATCAAAATGTTGTAAAGAATACCCTGGACTCTGCAGAGACAGCAGGCAGGTCTCTCACACAGGGTACTGTCGTAAAGAGACACGCGTGGCTGCGCATGTCGGGTTTCAGGCCTGAGACCCAGTCATCCATCAACAAACCCATAGAAGAGGCCAACCTCTTCGGGAAGGCGGTAGATGATGCGTTGGAGACAGCCAAGGAGCATGAGGCTATTAAGTCGCTGCACCAGATTTCCCAAAAACCCTCTTCACAGAGGGGCAGCAATTCTCGGCGGTCCTTTCAAGGACAAGCCCGCGCCGCTCAAAATAATTTCGGCACGGGCAACTTCAACTCAACCGGCTGCAAGCCCCACTTACTACCCCAAGAGGGGTCAGAAGCGTGGAAAGAATAGAGGCAGAGGCTCCAATTCCAGAGGTGCATCAACCTCGGGTCAGAAATGACCAAGTTCAGGTCCCCTCCCATGTGTCCCCGGTCGGGGGGCGATTAACATCTTCCCTCAAGGCATGGGAGGGGATAACTTCAGACCAGTTGGTATTAAAGACGGTCGCCCACGGTTACTGCATGGAATTCGCCCGACACCCCCCCCCACATTTCAGACTGCCGAAACGTCGCCTTTCACCGGAACATCTGCAGATCCTGGTCCAAGAGATGGAGGCGCTGCTGGGAAAGGACACCATAGAAGCTGTCCCGATTCTTCAGGTAAACGAGGGTATTTATTCAATATACTTCCTTGTACCCAAAAAGGATCTCACCATGCGTCCTGTTCTAGACCTGCGCCCACGAACAAGTTCATAAAGCCCCAGAGGTTTTGCATGGTAACACTGCAAGAGGTGATCCCATTGCTAAAACAAGGGGACTTCATGACAACTTTGGATATGAAAGATGCATACTTTCATATTTCAATGCTGCCAGCGCACAGAAAATTTCTAAGGTTCGTGTTTCAGGACAAACACTACCAGTTCCAGGTACTCCCCTTCGGCATAACCTTGGCGCCACAGGTGTTTACCAAGGTCCTGGCAGTGGCAGCAGCTCAACTGCGCAGACTTTCAGTTCCAGTTTACCCTTACCTCGACGATTGGCTCATCACGGGGGACTCGTTCGACGTTTGTTTCTCGAACACCCAAAAGACAGTAGACCTACTGTTCAGCCTGGGATTTTCTAGCAACGAAAAGAAATCCAGCTTAGTCCCCAGCCAAGTAAAACAGTTCCTGCGGGCCCTAATTCGCACGAAAGACTGTCTAGTCTTCCCTTCCAGCGGGAGGGTTCAGAACATGCTATCTAAAGTTCCTCAGTATGTAGCCAGTCGGGAGGTGACGGTATTCAAAGCTATGCGTTTGCTAGGGATGATGGCGTCATGCATCTACTTGGTCCCCCACGTGCGGCTGCGCATGTGTCCCATGCAAGAGTGGCTCAACAGCCAGTGGTGTCAGGCCAGCGGACAATGGGAACATCTGTTAGTTGTCTCGCCAGCCCTCGTTCTCTCTCTGCAGTGGTGGTCGATGGAGAACCTCTTGAACGGGAAAACCTTCACCACCCCTGCAGTGGAAGCCACTCTCACGACAGAAGCCCCCTCCTCACCTGTTTCAGCAGACAGCGCAAGGAGTGTGGTCCCCTCAGGTAGCGTCTAACCGTATAAACCTACTGGAGCTACTAGCAGTGTTCAAAGCATTGAAAGCCTTTCAGGAGCAACTGCAAGGGAAGACAATGCTGGTCCTAACCGACAGCACAACAGCAATGTATTATCTGAACAAGCAGGGGGACACTCACTCTCCAGGGCTATCCAAGTTGTCCCAAAACATCTGGATATGGGCTCTCAAACACAAGATGTTCCTGATAGCCCAACATGTTCCAGGGGAACTCCATCTTCTGGCAGACGTACTCAGCAGAGATTTTCCTCTGCCAGAAGAATACGAATGGCGTCTGCACGAAGACATTGTATCCAACGTCTTCGCAGAATGGGGGTTTCCAGAGATCGACTTGTTCGCTACTCAGGAGAATGCCCAATGCCCAGATTACACCTCCAGGTACCCCCAGAACCGATCCAAGGGGAACGGTCTCTGGATAACTTGGTCGGGGAAATTTGTTTACGCTTTTCCCCTCCCCTTCTGAACAAGAGTGCACAAGATGCACCAGGAACCAGTCACCATGATTCTGGTGGCTCCCATGTGGGCCCGCCAACCCTGGTTCGCGCACCTGATGGAAATGTCCCTCTCCCAACCAGTCAAGCTGCCCTTCCCGTACAACATCTTGTCTCAAGACAGGGGGGAGACTCTGCACCCATGCCCACAAACTCTGAACTTAGCAGCCTGGCTCCTGAAGTCAGTTTGGACATCCTCAACTCCCTCAAAGATGCATGGACATACTGAGGGAGGCAAGAAAGCCTAACACACGTTATTGCTATGCCAGTCAATGGAAACGTTTTGTCATTTGGTGCTGTTCCAAAGGCGTCAATTCCGATTGCTCGCCTTCACACATTGTGTTATATCTAACCCATCTGTTGGACTCTGGGTTAGTCTTCAATTCCTTAAAGGTTCACCTAGCGGCGTTGTCAGCCTACACCACGTCACAGCAAAAGGTGTCGTGGTGGAAAATACCTGTGATTAAAGCCTTTATGGAAGGGGTTAAAATAATGTATCCCCCATCACTCACCCAGCCCCTGGGTGGGATCTAAATGTGGTTTTAACTAGGCTCATGGGACCCCCTTTTCAGCCTATGCATAAAGCTAGTCTGAAAGACCTGACTTACAAGACAGCCTTTCTAATAGCTATCACTTCCATCAGAAGAGTTAGTGAACTACAGGCCCTCTCGGTCTTGGACCCCTTTGTTACAGTCCACAAAGATAAAGTAGTTCTGCGCACTCATCCCAGATTTGTGCCGAAATGTATTTTGGAGTTCCATGTGAACCAGTCAATCGAACTACCCACGTTCTTCCAGAGACCTACTAATATGGCAGAAAGAAGCCACCACACACTAGATGTGCGTAGGGCAGTCATGTTCTACATGGATAGAACTAAACCACTGAGGAAAACTAAACAATTCTTTGTTTCAGTGGCAGCTGGTAGAGAAGGGGACCCTGTCTCTAAATCAGCAATATCAAGGTGGATTGTCAAATGCATCACACTGTTACACTCTTGCAAAGAGAGAACTGCCCTTCAAGCCTAGAGCACATGCTACTCGAGGCACTGGGGCATCCATAGCATTCATTGCAAATGTTCCCCTAGAGTCCATTTGCAAAGCGCCAACCTGGAGTTCTGTACACACCTTTACAAAACGCTATTGCCTAGACACTCATTCTAGGTCTGATTCTCAGGTGGGACAAGCAGTACTAAGACCACTTTTTTTTTTTTTTTTTTTTTCTACTGTTCCTTCTCGCAACCCACCTCCAACTCCGGGTACTGCTCGCCAATCTATGCACTGCATGTGATTCTAAGCAGATTAACACGCATCAGAAGACATGCATTACTTACTGTAAAAGCATTTCTGATGATTGTATCTGCTTAGATTCACATGCGCTCTCCCTGCCTCCCCGCTCGGGGTGGAAGGAACAGACTTCTTACTACTTTCTCTCTTCATGTACTCACTCACTATAGCCTTGGGCTCCCTCATGGCAGAACAAATACAATTGGATGGCACCCGGCGCATGAGGGATTTGGGGTACTACTGAAGGCAAGCGTCCCCAGCCAGCACGATCCTCCCCGCAATGAGAGACAATGACGGACTCTCCCAGGTTGGGAATAAAGCCAAGACAGAGTGCGGGTGAGCTTAAATGGGAGTTTATCAACCAGAATAGGGCATGCAAAGAACTCTGCAAACTCCGAGAGCGCACTGTCTGACAATCGCAAAGACAGGCGTATATATTTACAAAAAACGTCATAAGAACCTACACACTATAGGGGGCACAAGTTCAATGGGATTGGGTGGCGACGACTAACTATAGGTGCTGCTGCGATGTGGTTGGCCGTGGCTGGAGAACGTCACTGGTCAGCCTCGTGGGTTGGGCTGGGCCTGGCAGGTTGGCAGAGTTCATCCGGGCGGTGGTGTTGTGCCATCGCGGCCAGTGTCAGAGATGAATGTCTTTTCCTGACTTATTTGCCCTAGGCCATGCACACCGCAGTCATTCAGTCATTACAATATTATTATCTTTAGTAAATCTTCCAATAGGTTATTCTACAGGTTAATGCAACACAGGAGGAATGCACCTTGTGAGGGGTCTAATGGTCATTCGTCAGGGCATGGTTACCAGTGTCCTGTTGACCGGAGCCATAGGTTGAGGGGCTAAGCTTCAGGGCATGGGACGGACGGACGGTACAAGCCTCCCTGTCTTGTTAGATGTGGTTATAAATGTGCCGCTGTGTGTTGCCACAGTGTTGGGTGTCCTGATTGCACAGGGCCATAAGTCTAAGATGATTTGGTGGGTTGTGGGGTTTACGAGGGGGCGCCTTTGGAAGTGCGGGTTCAGGCAGGGGTTTACTGCTGTGCTGTAAATAATGCAGGTGGCGGCCGGTGGCCTTGGCAGGGTGGGAGGGGGAATGGCCTTGCACATATTCACAAAGGTATCTCCCTAGTGTGTTGCCAACTTTAGGTAAAAACATCACAAACATTTGAACGCTCGATAATACTTATTCAAATCACTTTAAAACATGCATTTCAACTTTGCTGAATGTGTCTCGATTATATTCAGTCTGGGCACCTTATTCATACACTGTTTTAACAACTACAGTATTTAGTTATATGCATATACATTTGCAGTAAGTGAGGTAGTATCAGGGTTGGTGGAGTACATAGAAAGTAACCCGCCACTGTACGTGGCGGTGGTGGCACATAAGGGGCTTAGATATACACGCGTGACGAGTGCATTCTCGCACACTCTTCACATGTGCCCTTGGTATGGGTACATTCGTTTTCTTGTGTACCCTAGCAGCATTAGTCCAGTTACGGCGCGGGACCGCGGGGTGTACGGCTTTCAATGATACATATGGATAATAATCCCCCGGAATGCTTTTATCATTTGCACACCCCTGCAGGGGTGTGGGTCCGTCACGGCTGGTGTCATGTACGATAATTACACAATTTTACAGGTTTCTTTAGTAAAAGTGGTTGTATGGAGAGGATACATGTGTTAAAAGTGGTTTTTTACATTCATATTTGGGTACCTGTCTGCTTTCATCAGATAACCATTCTACGGATCTTCCCATCGCCCAGGCCTTGCTGACCGGGTCATTCTGGGAACAGTGATACACTGCGGAAGGTGAACTGTTACAATGTTAGTGTGTTACGCTAGATCATGTCCGGCTTGTTCGTGGGAACGGCCTCGCAGCGGATCTGCCATGGTGCTGCGGAGACAGGGAGAACTGAAACTCTCCGAAGGTGGGGGCCGCGCTACAGTGCGCTGAGCTCACACCATCTTTAGTAGACAAAATGGTTTCTGAGGCCTAGCGAAATTTAATACGTGCGGGCAATGTCTTCAGCAGGTGAGCCATCCACCACCTGGGCCCTGGTGGTAAGGAGGGGACGCCCGATGAGCCATGGCCCTCACCTGGGGTGGAGATGCAGGCCAGGGGGGGTCCCTTGGACCGCTCCTCCCCTACACACGTCACGATAGGGATAGTGTTTCAGACACGCCTATGCCGACGTCCCCTTTCGGTCCCCCGAAAGACGAGATGTAATACTCCGCGGTTACCACTGGATGTCGGACCATATGCACAGCATGTGAATCTAAGCAGATACAATCATCAGAAATGCTTTTACGGTAAGTAATGCATGTCATATTTCACGCATGTCCCGGGTCCGAGTGGAAGATCAACTCTTCATTTGTTACGCTGGAAAGCGTTTGGGACAAGCTGTGACGAAACAGACTGTCACGCTGGATTATTCTGGCTATTTCTGAGTTACCGCTTGGTGAGTAAGGACCCACCGGTCCGCTTGTGGGCCCATTCTACCAGGGGTATGGCTGCCTCTACTGCCCTACATAGGGGTGTTCCTATTCGTAACATCTGTGATGCGGCCACCTGGACTTCGGTACATACTTTTGTACATCACTACTCCCTCGATTCCATCCGTGGGCAGGATCTGGCCTTTGGCAAGGCGGTCCTTTACTCCGCAATTTGATTAGGCATTCTAAATTTGTTTTCTAAATTCTTTTCCCACCTCCTTGCATTGGTACTGCTTTGGGAGTGTGTCATAGATATGGAATATGTCGGAGGACCCAATCCCATCGAAGAACAAGTTACCCTCTTACCTGGTAACCTTCTTTCGATGGGATGGTCCGATGACGTATTCCATATCGTTCCCTCCCTGCCTTCCCCGCTACAGAATTTCTTATGCGATTGCAGCTTATGTTTCCGCAAGGCTTTCTGTGTCAGACTTGCAGAAGACTGGTGCCACACGTTCTGGGAAAAAACTACAACTGAGGCTACGGGCGTCATGCGTCCTACTTATAACATCCGGTGACGTCGGCCGTCAGAGGAGGTCCTCGAGGGATGCGTATCGACGCAGGACGCAGACGCCGAAGATTTTCCGAAGCAGCACAGCTGTGGTGATTGCATGTTATAGATATGGAATACGTCATCGGACCATCCCATCGAAAGAACTTTACCAGATAAGAGTAACTTGTTCATCTTCCCTGCGCCCTCCAGCACTTGAGCCATCTGCAAACTGACCGCAGCCACCCGTTGACCAACTTGCAAAACCTGTTCCCGGACAGCGTTTGCAAACCTTGGCCATGATTGCGAAAATACCCTTCTAATCCACAATACGATGACCCATGATACACAGAGCAACTACACCTCCTATATTTCATCTTTCACTAAATTCACTTCCCATGCGTGTATACCATTTTGTGTGCATTTTTATACCCATTATGATCTCCTCTCTTGACCGCCATTTACACAGCTAAACTCCACGTGTACATATTTATCGCCTGCTTCACCTGAGTGGGGAGTGGCCCTCCATCTGACAGTTTTGTTATGTTTGTATGCATGCAAATCTGCAAATGTATTGCCTCTAAACAAAGTAATACGAAGTAACCTAAATGTAACATTTATCCCATTTACCATGAATATTGTAATATTTGTAGCAATTTGCAGAAGTGATAAATGCCCGACATGTCCACCTGCCAATCGGTGGTATGGCACGCTAAGTTTGAACTTTTCCAATTTCCCACATTCCCCCCCTTTAGTTAATCCATTAACTAACAAACCAATTTTCAAATCCTCAATCTCAATATTTTTATGGAACAAATCTTCAGACGTTTCTCCCCCTCTCCCCATACGCCTCCGCTAGACCACTTATTTCCGTATTCCACTAGACAACCCTAATTTGACTCCTCATTAGTTCTGTATTCTTCCCATTGTTCTACACCTTCACTCCAACCTGGGGGGGGGGCACGGAAACCCCTCCCTTCAATCCTTCTTAAATCAGTTTGAGAGCCCATGTGTAAAGATTTGGTCCTATACCTAGCATTAGACAGGGTTACAAGAAACATGGAAGTACACTTGGGCATTTCAGTCGAGCAGCATCGAAGAAATAACTGACGAGAACCAACTTACTAGAGAAAAATTCAAAACGAGGGAAAGTACTTTTCAAATTATGTTCATCCACGACTGCATCCAAGAGAAAAGAGTCCAAAAAAGTATTGTCAGTTATTCCCGCCTCCCTCTCCAAGGCCCCCTTCAGATTTTTGCAATTCAGTAATTGTTTGAGCCAAAGTTCCGTTATCCGAGTCATTAGGATGCACATATGTGAAGCAGGTTTTGCCCAATTTATGGCACGCTCCACTCTCCATAGCTGTTGGGTCCAATATGTAGCGATTCTGCAGGGCTACAAGACGCAAAGCCCAAGTTCTTCTTTGATGGCACTGAGCGCTAACACAGTGCTATTGACTAATAGCAGCTCATAACAGGTTATTTGAAGCCATTTTGCATTGACTGAGAATTGCACACCTGGTGCAAATAAAGAAGCGAAAAAGGTTTCAGTACGACTAAACGGTCAAACAGGAATGTTCCTTCGAGCCTCAGAAGATGCTGCTGACAAATAGTTGGACTTTTTCAAGCTCCTCAAAGCCGTTTCTCCAGAGTCCTGTAAAGTTCATAGATTGTCGATGGCCGATGACGCAAGGGATGCCAGGGGCACAGGGGCCAAATGTGGACTCGGTGTGGGGAAAAAATACTCTAATCAGGTCACATTTTTCACTGCTGGCTTTAACCCCTCTGTCCTCAGATAATGGAGGCTCCTAACGACCTCAATAGGCTTAGAAAGGGATGTGGGAACTCTGCCCCCTCCCGAAGTTCGTAAATGATCTGATGGTCATTGCCTTCTGGCTCTGACTGGGGCGATGGGAGATTCCCTGACCACCGGATAAATTTAATAGCGGCCTTGGGACCCCACAGGTAGAACAGCTACAAAGGAAACTAATCCACCATTGCCCCCAAGTTTGAAGCTGGCGGCGTCACTCCTGGAGAACCCCTACCTGGAAGCCTTTATTAGAATTACAATGGAAAAATGGCTTGAATCCAAATGTAATCCATTCGCCGTAACAGCTATGAGTGGATTACTGAAGAGTCCCTCACAAGTGGACGGCTTGCACAGGGAAGGGAGGGGGTGACCTAGGGTCTGGTTGTCGTCCCGAGATTGAGCCCCCCCACCCTTCCTTGCCAATTTGACTCAGTCAGTGTAGCCACCGACGTGACATCGCTCCCAGGTGGCCAACGCGACAAATACAGGAATACCTCCCCAATCTGATCCTAACGGGAGGATTGCGAAACCCCCTTTTCCACAGTGACCTAAAAAATATACACTGGAGGCATCCTAGCCATCCGGACCACCCGAGTATTGTGTTGCACTTTCTGTTTGTTATGGAGGCCCGGTTTCTCTGAATAGAGAAGGGGTTATGGTCCTACTAAATGATATCCCTTCCTTGAGCAATTTATCGTCGGCAGATATAAAGAGGGTGGATTTCATTCATCCAAATCGGTATGACTATGTACGACTGGTTTTTCATTCCCACCTGGTTTAAATTGATGCATTTTTTGATAGTGTGCCTCCCCCTTGTGTCCTAGCAGTGCTTATAGAGGTGGGAGTATGCACGCCTCCCGTTTGCTTACTCATTTTGAACATCTATTAGTCCCCAAGACACAATTTAGCTGGAACAATTGGTAAAATAGGCAGCTTGATTGTGGATTTAATGATTACATTTAAAGGCCTGCAGTTCCTTGCTATGGGCGACTTAAATGCTGAAATGCCCTTTGCCAGTCATCTAAATTCACCCTATATTCAGGATTCTGAAATTCCATTTGCTGGATATGTGGGAAAAGGCATAACCAATAGGAGGCAGCTCAGGCTCCTCCAGGAAGATGGAGGGCCATCTATGGTACCAGCACTTTAGAAATTGGGGCTTATGTTCAATACATTCTACTCTTAATTTGACCCTTGATCCCCACCCGTGGTCAGTAGGTTCCAGGTCCTCCACTCTAGACTATATTTAGAGTTTTTATTTGATCTGGCACATTCTTTTAATATTATTGTTACTCCTGCTAGTGACCACAGGATTTTAGAAGTTGCAGTTTGCCTTGTACGGCTTAGGCCACTTCGATCACATGCCGCAAAATGTGCATTTAAATTCAGCAAAAAAACTGAGTTACTTGGCACAATGGAAACTTACAAGAATTTAATAGTCTTTGTTTCGGAGCACAACTTGCCCCCTAGAATCAAGACATTCTATTTACATATTCAAATTTCACTGCATATCTCGACTCTCATTAATCAACCAAAGCCAGTAGAAAGTCTGCACAGCCTGCAACACATTTAGATGTTTATGATAACCTGGTACGGCTGTCTAAAAACGCATTAAACAAAGATCTGAGAAGACTCCGTAATTCGGGACTCTCATGGGAACTCCAAAAGGTAGGCTTAAAGAAATTGAAACAAACATTGGCTTATGGTCCAAGCGGACAACAAATGAATGTTGAATGCCCTGAAAGACTGCTCCTCGCGCCTGTTTGGCGATTAATAAATGCAAATGAATTGCCTCAGGCAGCCCTACAATTCCTATTTCTTAAGAGGTTTGGGTGTGGCATGTTGGCTCCCTGTATGCCACTAGAGCACCCCCCTCTGTACTGCGATACTCTATCCAAAATGCCCCCTGGAATTGTAAATGTTATATCCTTGATTATGGTACAAATCCGAAAGCCAGGTTAGACTCGAGCAGCAGGGCCTAATGGCTTGGCAAATATTGTATTGAAGGCCAACTCCGAAATATGAGCCAAGTCGCTCTGTTTTTTTTCGGACATTAAGACCAAGCTTATTCACAAGTCATGGAATCTATCATATATAGTTCTGATTAATGAAAAAGAGGGGGCCCTATCTTTATACTATCATCCCATTGCACTGCTTCATGTGCGCGTCTGATATTGCACCAACTGGAAGAATTTTCAACTTCGAGCTACATATTATCAAATCTGCAATTTGGCTTCAGAAAAGGCGTTGGGACTGAGGTGGCTGGCCATATTAACTTTACTTCAAGAATTGGCCTGGAAAAAAATGCCACTCCGATATATATTGCAGCAATGGATCTGTCACTTGCGTTAGATATTGCGGATAGATCAACATTATGGTCAAAATTGCAATCTTTGGGATTGCCAGTGGAAATTATGTCTATCTTAATCCACTTACACGAAGGCTCCAAGGTGCAGATTTGTTTAAATAGTCTTTACTTTCCGATAAAAACTTGAAATGGCTTGCGGCAGGGATGCATTTTTGCACCAGCACTGTACAACTTTATGTGGGATATAGGAAGAGATCTGCAGAAAGCATCCTTTATCTCCCCAAAGATTGAGGGAATGAGAGTATACTGGTGCATGTATGCAGACGACTTCCTACTAGTGGACAAAACACCTTTGGGTCTTTACACCTGATCACTGCCTTCTCTAACTATATCAACTCTAATGCGCTAGTAATAAACGTCCACAAATCAGCCGTCATGAGAATTACCAGCAAAAAGTCACTCCATGTAGCTGGTTTCTTAAAGTAAAGCTGGAAGTAAGAACTGATATATCTATGATTTCCTTTGTTCGCGAGCCCAAATAAATGCCAAGTGCGAAATCATCTTTCACAAAAGTCTACACTACTGATCGCCCAAATGAGGGATGTAGAACACATTTTGTGCCTATTCCTGGCTGCCTTTGTTTCGCTTTTTATAAACTTAAAGGATTACCAAAACGATGCTATGTCCTAGTAATATCCCTGATCACTGGCAATTTAGATCTAGCCAAAATAGACCAGAATCTGTAAAGCGCTAATCTGCCTACCAAAATGCATAGTAGAATGGCGATCCCTCTCCATTTATAGGAAGCTAATAATGAATAAGGGTAATATATATCACGATCTGGGATCTCCAAAGAGGCAATGCTCGCAAGAGTCTAGCTTTTATTCTAAAGCTATCAGTGCTGTCCAAATCCCTTCTGGAAAAAAGCCATGTGTGATACGGAAACTCTTGTGGCGAATACACTGAGTTAAACAGCTATTGCAATATGCGGACTGGGCAGACACTTTGCAGGACTTTTCTAAATCAACTCTCCACCACCATATGGTTTCCCCTTATACATGTTTGGGTATCCCAGAGACCTACTTGGCACACTTCCCTAGTAAGAAGTGGCAAAACTCGTATGAGATTTGGATTTAATGTGCTTCTAACTGGTGAGATTTTGGTTGTTCGGGGCTCCTTACCAAGTGGCTCGATCCCCTGCAGATGTAGTAATGTAACTGTTAGGGAAACTATTCTTTCTGTAAACTAAACTTTCTGCAAAAACATTTGCTACTGGCATGTCCTTTATTAATATCAAATCTCATTTCCAATTTTGGCAAATTAGTTTATAACTGAGTTGATTTGGACCCACATTGGAACATTGGATGGCCTTAAAGGATAGTTCCGGGACTTTTTTTTTTATTGTCCCTACGGGTCGGCCATGTGTTTGTAAGCATAAATCGGTAGATCGTAGGAAACTTTCCTATGGACCTTACCCGACTTTTCGCCCATTATCGCACTCGAAATCAGCCTCTATTTTGTGATAATCCTATCATTCCGCCGCATCGCCCTGGCTCACCTGCCTTTGCGGCACTAAATCAAATCCCCCGCCCCTGAGCCTGACATCAGCAGACGCGTACTGCCCATTTCAAGCACGTCTCGTGTCAACAATCGCTGCGCCTCAGCTATTGACGTGTTGCCATGGAAATGGCAGGACGCCTCTTTCCCCAATAAGTATAAACAGACCGTTTCACAACATACAGCAGCAGATTTTCGATTCCATTCCTCTCTGTGTGTTACTTTGAGTATTCTGTGACTCGTTTCTGTGCTCTGGTCAGCTACCTTCGTTGATTGTAGCCCGTGTGAACAGATACCAGTACCACCGCTATAAATTATCTTACTTTCTTTACCACACAATGGCTACAATAATGCCGTATATGTACGAGCCCGAGTACACCGAGGAAGAACTACTGGAAAGGCAAGCACGCGAAAACGATGGGGATTCGGACGGCAGTTGGGAGGACCAGTCAACGGATGAAGAGCCTGGACCATGTCGCATGGACAGCGTCTCCACCTGGTGCACGTGCAATCGGTGCGAGCTAATGCCAACTGAGGAGGAGAACTGCTGCTGCCGTGAAAATTCCGGGTGCTTGGCCTACATTTCGGAAAGCGAGCAAAGTCTGCAGGAAGGCGAGCAAAGTCCGCAATGCATCACCGAGCTGCCAGAGTTCAGGGAAGCCTGCCTCTCACGGACAGTGTTGAGGATGATGATGGTGCTTATGCACGAACTTCGTGGCACTGTTCGTCCGCGTAATCCGAGTAACGAGTAAGTATACTCTGTTTGTGATGTCAGTGATGCCACCACTATTTCATGGTCGTCTCCCACGTATAAAATTACATTTACATATCATTCGAACGCATGTAAATTGGTTCCATATAGTGCATTTTCTAGATATAATTTTTTTCTAAGAAAAATGACATGTGTTACCTGAATCGACATTGATAAAGTTTGGTCAGTTTAATACAGTTTGCATCTTTTTTTTTCACAGGTGGTACAGGCTGGTGGCCTATCGTTGCTTCACTTGGTGGCTTCACGGGAGGCTCGGACACCGCGTTCGGAGAGTAATACCTGCCTGTGCGGTACTTGCCATTAGACAACATTTCCCCAGTGACAGTGGACAATACCGCGGATTTTCCCTCGATGTGCTGCAACCTCAACTTTACAATGTGTAATGTTTATTATTTATGTTTAACTAAAATCTAAAATAAAGCCCAACATATATTTTAACAATGGTTGTTTTGATTTTTTAAATGAATCTAGTGTATATTCTCCTGGGAGGGTGAGGTATTTATAAACTCACCCCCCTGCCTTCCATGTAGTAGATCCTGCAGCCATCCTCTTACATTCAGTTAGATGGCCTCTCCTTGGTGAGGCCCTGCGGCAAACGGGTCTTGTCTGCACGACCACCGCCCCGATCCACCCCCCCCCCCCCCGCCCTATCAAAGGCAGTTCGCACCAGGGTACTTGCGCTGCTGGCAAGTGGAGCTGTCAGGGAGCGATAAAGGCCAAGAGGTGCCAAAGACCATGTACACTTCAAAGTGGTCTATAGAGCATGGGTTGTTGTTCCCATGTCTACCTCCAGACCCCGTGTCTCCTGCCAAGCATCCCCCCTCACGCTGGACGCCCCCCTGCAATCCGCATAATGCCACGACATATACACGTCATTCATTCACAAACACACCCCTGTTTCGAATTCTTTATAACCCACTTCATATTTCTAATGAGAACTTCTTTGCGCTTTGCTAGTCAACCCGTGAAGGTGCTGGTTATCTGCTCTTCGTCTCTGTGAACTTCCGTGACCACTTTGAGCAAACTCGTCAGTTTGCAACCTGTGAACTGCTCCCTGTTCTACGACAAGAAACTACTCTGATCCCTGCATCTAACTGTTTGTTCGTCAAGGTAAGTCCATGTACCATAATCATTTTGCGTCCAATTTTTTAATTTATATCTATTTGCTAGTAGTCATCAAATTGCATCCATGTTTTCTTTTCGTTCACGACAGTACATGCAAGGAACTAGTCACATGTTCTGAGTTTAGTCAAATTACTTTTTCTATTTTTTGAAAGTTATTGAAATACTTATCCGCATGTGAATAACGTGTATAGTTCCAAGAACCAAAACGGACCTTGCATTGAACCTTTTATGTGTCATTTAATGTTTTAACACATTGGTATTCATAGAGAATTGTTGATCTTTACTTTTCAGAACTTTCCATAATGCCTGCCTGTTCCATTGGCGGTTGCCCTTCGAAGACTCATAACAAATCTGAAGGTACTATAATGCATGTTTTCCCTAAGACAATAGATCAGATAAGAGAATGGGTCCGATATTGCGGATATCCAGCCTCTGAGATAGAAAGTAGAGTCCTAGAAGTCTTTGCGGACAAGAGGGGTGATCGATACCGCATCTGCAGCAGGCACTTTAGCCCAGACATGTACTCCACATCATTGCTAATAAAGAAGAAAACACCGCGAGCGAGGCGAAAATTGCTCTCAACCGCTATTCCCACTCTATTCGTCCACATCCCTCCACTGGTGAGTCAAGTTTACGTATTTGTCTCTCGGCCTTGCGGTAGTGTGTAGCATTAGCTAACAATAATTTCCCCATTTATGTATCCACTCAATATGAAGGCGGAAGATTCTCCATCCGTGTCGTTATTGCAGTCATCAGCCACTTCAAGCGCCTATCGGGTAATCTTACTTAGCTATTCTGACACTGACTTGTTTTAGGCATGTAAATCAATAGTTTTAATTGATCCAAAATAATGCAAGTACTGTCTTTCAGGGAGATGCTGAGGAGTCCAACGCATTGACGACAACCGTAGATGTCACTCAGATGCTCGAGGTACGTTTCCGGACAGTTCCATCGATGGAGATCATCAGATCTTGCATTCTTGTAGCGTGATTGTTTCTTTCGTTTTTAGCCATTGGTATGTCCTTCTGTCGTCGCCCTCCTATGTGTCTTCTTTTTTCAATATTGTGTTCATTACTAATGAAAGTCCTATGTTTCAGGGAGTCGATGGAGCATTAGTCCAAGAAGAAGGGGGAGCATGCAGTTAAGGGTCGGCGCAACAGCTTTCAGAAGTGTGCACCGCAGTTACAGCGTCCCTTGATGATCTTATGCATTTCGAGGTATGGATACTGACAGATCAATCATGCGAGATCAAATGACGTGATTACATCCGCTATACTTCTTTCTTTATTAACGCAAGTACTATGTTTCAGGGATCTGACGGAGCTTCTTCAACAAGAACATCACCCCTAGTAGTTGATGCAGATCTCTGGGTGGTGACACTTCCAACGATGGAGCAAATCGAATCATATTTAGATATCCATTATTTATTTTAGACAACTGATCATTTGTGCAGGTCTATTTAGATGAGCCGTTGACGCCTGCAGAAAGTTTGTTCTTTTAAACAAAATAGAAAACCATACTAATGCAATTACTGTGTTTCAGGGAGTTGCTGAAGCGTCATCTTCAATAATATCATCAATGGAAGTCTATGCGGAGCCCGAGGTATGGATCTTGACAGTTCAATCTAACTAGATCAACAATGCGTGAACTATTGTCGTTTGAATGTTCTACACAATGCGTTCATTCGTGTTTTGCTATTGAGATGTACGTATGGGTATTGGTCCCCAAGTACATTTTGTGTTTTCAATATTATTATACATACTAATGAAAGTTCTATGTTTCAGGGAGTCGATGGAGCCTCAGTGAGTGATGGATGTGCTTATCATGAAAATATAGTCGTTGCAGCGCGAGAGGAAGTGGAGACATGCACACACGAGTCGGAGCAACAGCGTCCAGATGTTGAAGTTCGAGGCAAGAAAGTTTCAAAGAAAAGAAAGCAAAAGAAGGTTAGTGTCCTGTTCACTATATTATGTTGTCTTTCACTGTCAATAGTTCAATACTGTAAGTTGTGTTTAAACTGAACATCCCTTTTCTAATCTGTCCTCTAGTTGCGAGTGGGTGTAAGAACTAGATCTACACAGACAGTGAAGCGAACGAGAGATGTTGCTTGTCAAACCTTTTGGCAGGGACTTGAGACTGGAGATGCATCGTGCCAATGGGAAGAATATGAAGTGATTGACAACGGAGCTATACCACCACCAGCCATTGATAGTGAATGTCCTCCTGGTAGTTCGGATGCAGTTGGAGATAAATTCACAGAATCCACACCCGCAAAAAATAAGAGCGCGCGAAAGTTGAAGACATTGTTTTTTTCTCCCATCTCCGGACAAGGAACAGATGTTGCAATGGAAGAGAATGAAGTGGACGACAATGAAACACCATCAATATCACTCAGCATAGCGGAAGACTATATCAGAGATTGTACCTTTCATGCGAGTGACATGTCCTCAACGTTACAGGCCGAACCAGCTGGGATGCAGAGTGACAGTATAAGGAAAGAGGCCAAATTCATTGTATTCGATAGTTGTTTGATGGATATTATTATTCGGATGAAATGTGGGCATTCGGTTGGTGGGGAAGTATGTGGGGAGCCATTGATTAATGTGACTCGTGCAATTCGAGGCACTAACCTTAAAATACATGCCACCTGTACAAAATATCATCCTTTCTCATGGTCTGCACAACCCATGCTGGGGCAACTGCCAGCAGGCAATCTACTTTGTGCAGCGGCTGCACTTTTTAGTGGTTCAAGTTTTAAAAAGTTAGAGTCTTTCTTTCAGTTTGTGGGAATCCATTTCATTGCGAAAACTCAGTTCTACAAATACCAAACCGATTATCTATTTCCAGCCATTAGCGAAGCTTGGAGAATGGAAAAAATGTCTATTGATAGTACATTCGCGGGCAAACGGTTCAGGCTAGCCGGTGATGGACAGTGCGACAGCCCAGGATTTTCAGCCAAGTACTGCACCTACCACTTTCAGGACATGGAAAGTAAGAAAATTGTGAGTTCGGTGGTCGTGCAGGTGTCACAAAGTACATCCTCAGTGGCCATGGAGAAAGTTGGCTTTGTAGCATCATTGCAAGAACTACAATCGCGGGGAATGGTGATCGACCTGATAGCCACGGACAGACACGTTTCAATTGCCAAGACAATGAGAGAAGAGTACAAAAATATAAATCACCAATTTGACGTATGGCATCTTGCAAAAACAATCAATAAAAAATTGTCGGCTGCAGGAAAAAAAAAAGATATGCAAGGTATTTCACAGTGGTCCAAGTCAATCAGCAACCATCTTTGGTGGAGCTCAAAAACATGTGAAGGGTCGTTGGAAATTCTACTGGAAAAATGGCGGTCAGTAATGTTGCACTGTAGCAACGTACATCGATGGTCGACAAATGAGCATTTCCACAAATGTGAACATGGCCATTTGTCCACAGAGGAGGCACGGAAGAAGAAGTGGTTGATTCCTTCATCACCCACTCACAAGGCCATTGAAAAGATTGTATTTGATAAAACTATAACAAGAGATTTGAGGGGACTCACGGAATTCTGCCACACAGGAGATTTGGAGGTGTTCCACAATATGTGCCTAAAGTACAGGCCCAAAAGATTGCATTTTGGCATGGAAGGCATGATAAATCGGACTCTTCTAGCGGTCTTGGCACATAACCATAATGTTGGCCGTCAACAAAGTAGGACGACCGGAACTTTAGGGACGCTTCGCTACAATAAGGCCTTCGCTAAAAGAAGTAAACAATGGGTGATCAAACCAGTGTTTGAGGATATGCAATATGAGTTTATTGAGAGACTTATCGTAGATGTCCTCGATAGGCACATACATGGAGTGGTGAACGAACCTATGCAGGGGACAACTGCATTGCCACCCAACATTGCCTCTGTTCCATGTCCACCTAAAGCAGAGCTCATTGAGAAATACACATCACGGTTTAAATGATTGTAATTTGATTGTCTGTTCTCTCGAGTCTCCTCATGTTGCAGGCCCATTGCAATTAAACCAAACAGTAATATAAATCATTTTTACAAAAATTATAGAATGTTTCCGTATTACAAACACATGGCCGACCCATAGGGACAATAAAAAAAAAGGCACGCAGACAAGATGCCCTTACACTGACTGCAGCTAACTAGAAATGTGTGCTCGCTCAAAGTGAAGGTCAGCTGCTTTGATGTTTTGCTCGGGTGGCGGAACGGCCCACGACCCAGTATAAGGTTCTATTGTGATTTGACCTTGACAGGCCGGGACCATCCTGAAAGACTATGAAAAGATAATGAATAAAATTTCAGAAACGAAACGATGAGCCACGTTCATTAGAAGAAGTAACGTCGGCAAAGGAGTGGTGTTTCGGGTCTGCCCTACACAGAGACACAATGGAAAATGCAAATATAATGTAAGTAACTTTTGATGAGTTTATACCGCAATTTCATTACTATACAGTGGCTTTAAAGACGGGTTCAGTTGTACTTGTTCGTTCTATGTGGCATATTGTTTTCTACCGCGCACTATCTTGAGGAGAAACATCTGCTTTTACTGAAGCACCTCAAAACCTTCCTCTTTGCTTCTGCTTTCTCTCTCCCTCTCCCCTGCTACAACTGGTCCACTGTCTGCGACCTCGGTCCTGGGCCCTTCCACTCTCCACCTGCACTGCCTCCCTGTCAACCCCTGCACTGGGGGACTGTCTCAGTATCCTACAGCCCCCCCTTCCCAGCACTTGTTCTGCACTTACCTTGCACTTGCCACCAGCTGGACCTATTTATTATTTTATGCTACTTACCTTGTACTCCACTCCCCCCCCCCCCCCCCTCCCTGCCTCGCCACGCCTTTAAACACTTGTGTACACCCAGTAGCGCTGTCCTCGCTATGATTTTAATAAGGATCTGATGGTGAGACTAATTTCATTTTTTATGTTTTTAGGTACATCATTCACTACTGTCTGTGTCACGAGTACCAGACACCGGCGGACGGCTTCTACAGCCGCCAGTTGCTTCTCCGCGTGAACAACGTTACCACCCTGACCATTTTATGGGACGATCGCCAAGTACAAGTATGCCCTTACGCGGTACTAACGGTTAGATGCAACATACCTACCGTTGTGGTGGCCTAGTGCCTCGTTGTTGGAACAGCCATGCGATTATCAGTGCGACCGAAGAGCTTATTTTTATCGTAAACCAACACCCTGTGTACTGCACACGAACATCGCTTCCCTCAAGACGAACTAATTTGGATCGAGAGCAAAGAAAAATGCAAATCGCTGAATATTCTCTAAACATTTGATGTCCAATAAACGTACTTTGCCAAATGTACAATCTTGCCGTTTGCTTTTAAACCACGGTTTCACATTCCGAATTGTGGCGCTGTATTGTGAGATGCTCTAAGACCCTGTGTACAGCAAAGGACCATCGCGTTCCTCAATACGAACTTTTTGGAACATGAGCAAATAAAAATGCAAATCGCTGAATATTCTCTAAACATTTGATGTCTAATAAATGTACTTTACCACATTTACAATCTTGCGGTTTGATTTCAAAGTACAGTTTCATATTCCGAATTGTGGTGCGCTGTATTGTGAGCTGATCTGTGTTGATTTCCGGGGTCTGTGTGGAGTCGCGTAGAAGACGCCTGGGCGCATTTGCCTACGCAGCACAGTAACGTCACGGAGAGAGGCGGGGAATATGAATGTTTTGATAATGTCAGGCTCAGGGGCGGGGGATTTGATTTAGTGCCGCAAAGGCAGGTGAGCCAGGGCGATGCGGCGGAATGATAGGATTATCACAAAATGGAGGCTGATTTCGAGTGCGATAATGGGCGAAAAGTCGGGTAAGGTCCATAGGAAAGTTTTCTACGATCTACCGATTTATGCTTACAAACACATGGCCGACCCGTAGGGACAATAAAAAAAAAAGTCCCGGAACTATCCTTTAAGATTGCAGTCGTCGGATTTGTATCATGTCTGTGGTTTAATTCAAGTGTAGCGCTGTATTTTGACATCATGGGACATGACCGACGGTAATATGGCAATGACACTGACAGATCATGGCAAATAAGCTGGAGGCTAGCAATGTTTACTCAAAATAAATGTATGTTAATCCATCAATGAGGTTCAATGTAAGGTATATCTTGAATGGATTCACTTCTAAATTGATGAAATGGTATGGTTGATATGCTTACATTTATCCTTTGTCGTATTATATTTTGTGTAAAAAAAAAAAAAACACGAATGGGCATAATTCACTATCTGCTGTATTGAAACCAGGCGCAATGTTCATTCTTTAGGAAGGGCCTACCAAGGAAATTTTTATGTGACTTTGTCTTTTCGGTACTCCTTTTAATCTATTTTAATGCCTGTGCATAGTAATTTATTGTATTGTGGAAAGTGTCTGAATTACCTTTGTTTTATTCCCTTTTTGTAAAGGTTTTCTATTGTAAAACCAAATAATCTGTAACAAAGCACAAGCACTTTACTTGTAATTTTGTTTTAATCACTCTCGAAAGAACAAGGCACTGGGTCAGCACTAAGGATTCAGATGAGAACTTGTGGTGTTGGTTCTGTCAGCTGCCTGAAGAAGCAGAAATTTGAAAACCTTTGATAATGCCAGATTATAACTTTATGGTATGGGGGTGATATGTAAATAAAATCTGACTTTTATATTAACTTTCTTTGGTCAAGATTGAAGTGGGGTGGCAATATTTCTCTATCAACTCTTAAATCGCTTTTAAAAAGTCATAAACCTTCAAATGTAAGATCTGTCACACAAGTATATCGGTATAGGCTGACCGAAGCAGATTATATATCTGTAGTGGTTTTAGAATGTTGAGAATTCATGTGAAACAATGTATACCAACTAAATGTTTTTACTTGCATGTAAAGTAATTGATGAATTTTTAGCTTTTTAGACTAGGATTGTAAATATGTTCAAATTGTAATGTAATGATGATTGATCATTGATTTGTCATTTTAAGATATGCATAAGGAATTTGTTTGTTTTGTAAAGTTTGATTAATTCAACTATATAGAATAAAAAAGTGGTGATGCTGCGTACACCTCTCCATGCCAGAGGTAATTGTACGAAAAGGGCCTACGTGGCCAGAATAAATCGAGAATCGTCGCCGTACCTCCAGCCAAATAAAGAATACAGAGCTGCAGTTTTGATTTGTGCCCACAGGCACTGTGCCATTGCCCTTAAAAAGAATGTGCAAGTAACCAGATCTTAACATGTTTCTCTGGCTCCCTGAGCCATGTCAAATTCACATATTTTTCCACATGCCAAATTAGGACTAGGTGCACCAGACACCGTGCATCTGCCACTTCTACCTCATTCGGAATAAATAATCTAGAGACATCAGAGGCATAGGGATTTATTTGGCAAATGTGACATGACTCAGTTATTCGCTTCCCACTCTTCATGTGCTGGTACCATATGTTAACAGCTGCAGAACTGTGTGCGTCATTTACAATTTCTTGATCCCCATCAGAATCGGATGCAAACTCAATTTCAAAACTTTGTTGCATTTGTGATAGTGTCAATTGTACCCAAATACCCAATGTTTCCTTCCCCTGTACACCTCTTTTGTCCAACAGATATGACCCAAAAAGAAAAGAACTCTATGTATTGCTGAACACATTGTCAATTTCATTCCTTCCGTTTGTCATGAAAAACAATCCTAAATAATCCTTCTACAACTAACTCGGGGATATCAGGTAATCTGTTCAATTATCCCGTAAGCAGCCTTCTTATTGCAAGGCCATTTTTAGGATCATGCAGAAAAGTAGGTATGTTGACACTACGCCCAACAAGAACAGGGTAAGCTCCAAGTATAAATATGATAACACCATTTAGGATCCTATGGGCATCGTCCTTTGTCGAAACCATAGGGTCAACCAAAGAATTGTTGTCCGAAAACCAGTGTATTGCGCACGCCTCCAATTTCTTGTCAGGTGTTGCTGCTTAAACATATCCAGTGTCTCAATACCTTTCTAAAGTTCATTTTCACAGCCACAGTCCAAGTGCAAATCTGCACTCATCGATTAATCTGTTTTATAGTCCTTCTTCCTCGTCATCGATTGAGTGCACAGGCTGAAATTCTTCTGGTCTTGCTTCTCAATCGATCGTTGCTTCGGCCTCTCTTCAAGTTTTAACATTGCTGATGTGCATCTACTGCAGGGGGAGTAATGTCTTCAACAACAAATGGGCCAACAAGTCTGGGCTCACACCACTTTCTGGTGAAGGTCCGAATCCGGATTGTCTATAATGAATAACTTGGGTACTGATAAAAGTTTTGAAACTCCGGCTGTTGAATGGTCTTCATCAGCGCTTGAGTTGATCTGAAATGACTGATACTAGCGGTCATACATGTTAAGTACACAAATCGTTTCCTTACAGTTTTGTAGAACTCTGGGCATCACTTTTCCTCCTCAATGGAGGAGTCAAATGTGTCAATAAATCCCTGGGGTGTGCTGTGATGGTATGGACCAGGCTGATTCCTTAGGGAATATAGCGCTAAGGACAGGCAATATAGCCATCCCCTTTTCAGTGTGAATTTCAACTTGGCGACTCTCTCCTTTAGGATGCCGTTGAGTCCGTCACACATCCTGTTTGATGCTCAATAACAATCCTATTCAAATAATTCATTAACAAAATGTGGCCCGTTATTGGATCTCGGCACTTCACACACTCCCCAGCTTGGAAATACTTCACGTCCTAAATACTTTGCTGCGCAAGTGGCAGCAGGGTGTGTATAAGGACCTGCTTCAATCCACATAGAGAAGGGACACACCACCACTATCAAATGCCTATTTCCACTACATACTTGCAGCATGTCGACATAATCGATATGTAAATGCTGAAAAGGACCATTTGGTTGAGGAATCACTCCTAATCGATCGCAGTTTATGCCCAGCGGTAAACCTTTGACATACGATGCAATTTTCTACATAAAATGCAACATGTTGCAACAGGTTCAGTACAAACTAGTATTCTGCAATAGCTGCAGCAAGACTCCCTAGTTTCATGCACTGGGTAGTGCAGCTGTTCAAGCGCTACCCTTAATGCTACTGGCATCACCAGCTTTCCGGTATTTTCCTGTCACCATAATCCTTCTGTGCGGGATAAAGAACACCCCCTTTGTTTCCATGATTCTTGCTCTTCCTATGGTGCACTTCCTTGAATCTTCATTAACTGAGCTCTTGATAAATGGTTAAATGCTTCCTTTAGCACCGTAATCTTAACAACTTTTTCCTTAACATCTGGAGCATCAAAACCTACTTTTCCAACACGCTAGCCCTGAGTGCACAGTCGACATCACATAGGCAGGGCCAATGTATATCGTTACTTTTTGTCCTTTGTGTTTTTCAAGTGCTGCAATCAGCGCTAACATTTCTGCTTGTGCTGAAAAGTGAGACGGTAGTCTTGCACTTGCCACAACCTTAAATTCACCATTTGCTCTATGCCTCACTACAGCTGCGCCGGAATACCTGTAACTAAGCTCTTGCAAGTAACAGCGCCTCAATGCATTTTTCCACTTGTCTGATCAATTTGTGAAGAACCTTAATAAATAAAATAAAGAGAATCTTCCCTCCTGACAGCGTTTTCTTTAATGCATGGTATGCTGTCGTACAACTCTTCATAGTTCGCACAATCATGCACATGCTCATTCTCTGCTACTGGTTCGGCTACAAATGTGGGCAGGGTTCACTATTTTCCAATAGACAATTTTAATTGCTGGTTTATATGTAACAACTTCGTATACAGAAGCTCTCTGAGATGTCAATGTGCCCTTGGGTTTCTCAAATAGCAAATGAAGCATGCTCTACAAAGTGTCATCGAACAACCCATTACAATGCTTGAAGACTTCTCAATTGCAAACGTGGCTGCTTCCAATGCCGGTTTGCATGTGAAATGCCCTTTCATTACTGGTTCTAGCATCCCACTGTAATATGCCAAAGGTTTTTTATCCTAATTTAGTTCTCTGTGCTAGAACTGCTGTCATAACTGTCTCATCAGTGTGTGAAAATAAAAATAATTTGTCAGCATAATTGGGAATCCCTAAAGCTGGAGCCATGCAAATTGCCTTTTTCAGCCCTTCAAATCCTTCCCCTCCTTCCTCAGCCCATTCTATTTTCTCCCTATTTACCTGTGCCTTCTTTAAGACCTTCAACAAGTTTTATATATGAGCTATAATCAAATACCCATGCTCTCACATAGTTGGTCCCAAGAATCGCTGCATCTGCTTTACCGTGTGTGGTTTTGCATTTTTCATAGTTGCTTTCAGGTGTCTCCTTCACCTCATGTGAGATTAACTGGCCTATATACAATACTTCTTGACAATACTGTAATTTCTGTCTGCTTTGTATCCCTTGTCTGCAAGGATAGTCATTAACTGAATTGAGTCTCGTCTACACTCCTCTTCCGTTATGCTACAAATCTACGTACTGTATCATTGTACTTTTTAAATCAATATTGCGAATGTCCATCTGCAGGACTCTATTAAAGATCAATGGAGACTCACAGTACCCTTGAGGCAGCCTGGTATGTTTCTGGCGGATTTGATGAAACAAACTGCGTCAAGTCTTGTGAGTCTTTGTGCAATGGGATTGAGAAACACATTCAAGTCAATCACCGTAAAATATTGCACTTCTACTGGGATACTGCAGCGGTACCACAAAACCTTGCTTCATTAATGCTGAGATGGTCTAAAAATGCCCTCATCTGCCTCTCGGGACATTGGATATTGTCTCACTCGAGGTAACATTGCTCCTAGTTTTAGCTTTCTTAACCTCTCCTTCTCCCTTTAATGGGCCTACATCATAAGGGCCTGTAGTCCATAAAACAATTGGCACCTTTTCCAAGTCTTCATCAAAAAATGCTGTTGCATTATTGCCATCTGCTGCGAGATCTCCCTTTACGAGGGGATTGTGTCCTCAGATGTATTCCACATCTGTCAGTAAATGTCCACAGCTGTGCTGCTTTGGAAATGTTTCGCCGTTGGTGTCCTGCGTTGATGTTGATACGCTGTTCCTCGAGGGCCTCCGTCGAGAACAGACGTCACTGGATGTTATATGTAGGATGCACGACGCCCGTAGCCTGTTCTGTTTTTTCCACGAACGTGTTCGCTTCGGAATCTCGGCGTGCCTCGGTTCTTCTCCTTTGAATCGGTTCTTCTAACTTTGTATGGAGAATGTCGTCTACCGCGAAGTCGGGCTTCAATGTGTCGGGACTGCGGTTCCAAAATGTCCCTTACGGACCCGCACAACGTGTGCCTCTGGTGCCTTGGCGCCAGCCACGCCACCGATGACTGCGCTGAATGCCACTCCTTGATGTCGAAGGCCTTGCGGGAGTGGAAGAAGTTGACTGTAGGTAGGGTTTCCAAACCCTGTACATCGAAATCCGCTGGGCTTTCGACTGAGGGGTGACTCTCTGCGTCGGCGTAAGTCCAGAGGGTCTCGTTCTCGGAGTGGGTCCCGTCATTCCTCTGCCTCTTCTAGGCACTCTCGGAAGCGCTGTCACCGGTCCCCTTCCCAGTCCTCATCGGCGGGTAGCTTGTTCCAACAAGCATTCATCGCCGGTGGAATGTGTGACGCATTCCACAAGGAGATGATGGCGATTTTCGAATCGCAGGGCACAGTTCCGTCTACGCCTTCGAGAGAAGCCGGCAAGGAACGAGCTAGGGCCAGGGCTTGCACGCCTTCAGGCTCGGGGAGTCAGCGCGATCATCGGGAGCTGTTGCGGTCCTGATTGGACAAGGTTGATCGCCATAGCTGTGCCAGGTCTGGGTCCTAGACGCCCTCGAGACTGTCGGAGCCTGTGAGGCCTTCTAAGAGGGCATCGGCACCATGTCAGTCGATGGACTCTCGCGAGGCTCCGGCTCCGAGGAAGTCGTCGACACCATCTGGCCTCGAAGCCATTGTCTAAGTCATCAGCGCCTCGCTCGACGTAGACTCCGATTCCATCGGTGCCCTCAACGCCTTTTGAGGAGAATTTGACAGAGGTGCCCCGGAGGACGGCTCTCTGTAAGTCGGTGAGGCCTGTATTTGAGCCTTTTTCTGTACCCTCATCCAGAGATTTATTCCAGCCTTTGGATTACATTTCAGAGGTGGAAGAAGGTTCTGATGTGGGGTTTGTACCTCCTGAGGTTCTTGATGACCTGTTGTCTGGTCACAGCCAGATGGAAGACCTACGTCCGTCCTTACATGACGCCAGTGGTCTGGACACCTCTCCGGAGGTTGTTTGGCAGGCCTGAGCCTGGTACACATGCTGAGTCCTCGTACCGGCGTCTCATGTCGAGGGTGACTGAGTACTTGGGGTGGTCTGCTCTACCTGTGGATTTTCTGCAGGATGACCTGACAGATATATTGGACCAATGTCCACCCACTGACCAGGTGCTGCCATTTCATATGGCTTTACAAAGAAGGGTGGCGGCGGCTTGGACTGCTCCACAGAGACTCCCGGCAGTGAATAAGTTGCTACCGTAAAAATACCATCCAGCCAGTGGCGATCCCTGCTACTTGTCTAAGCACCCCACTCCGGAGATTTTGGTGGTGCAGGCGGCTACGGCCCCAGCGAAGCAGGCTGCTTACACTACCATCCCTCCGTATAGGGACGACAAGCGCTTTGATTGTTGGGCGAAGAAAGTATTTTCATCTGGGGGTATGACTTTAAACGCAGCCAACTACGTTTGTCCCTTGGCAAGATTCACTCACTCTGTGGAATTCTTTGGCGGCTGAACATATTCCCGAAGGGGATGAACGGGATGGTTTTCTTGCCTTCGTTCAGGATGGCAAGGAAGCCATGTGTGAATCCATTCAGTCGGGTCTGGACGTGGCAGACTGTCTGGTCCATGGCGGCGAGCACCGTGATGCGCAGGTTTGCGTGGCTGCAGAAGTCGGGATTTGCTCCTGATGTACAGTCCCGGCTTCTCAACATGCCCTTTGATGGAGTCCATCTTTTTGGCAGCAAGGCTGACGAGAGCCTTGAGAGGTTGCAGACCTCCAAAGCTGCAGCGAAGTCCTAGAGCGTTGCAGTACATCAACCTCTGCCTTTTCATCATAGGGGACAGCAATGAGGGGGGGGGGTTCCTTTCGATACTACTCTTCCTTTGGTAGATCGAGGGGAGCTGCCAGTCAAAGGGGCCAACGTAAGAGTACCAGAGGTGGAAAACAAGGTACTCGAGGTGCAAAAGCTGCTGGAGAAGTTGCCTCTTTGCCCTCAGGCACTGCTGCTTCCGCTCAGTCATGAGGTCATGTCCCATGGTTCGCCTGTTGGGGGAAGGCTGGCGCAGCATCGGGTAGAATGGCGTGCCATTACTTTAGATGTGTGGGTTCTGGAGATCATAGCCCACGGCTAATGTCTTCCTTTCCGGCAGAGGCCTCGCGACAATCCACCGGGGAAGCTCTCTTTGAAGAGTCCGGATCCGCTCCTTGCGCAGGAAATCCTATCCCTGCTGGAGAAAGGCGCAATAGAACTCTTGCCTGTAGCGGAGAGGAACAAGGGATGGTATTCCCCATATTTTTTTATGTTAAAGGACATTTGTACTGCACACTCGCCACCGAAGTGGTCCCCTGGCGCTCTGGCAGCTCTGAAAAAGGGGAGGAGAGGGGGTGGGTTAGTGGGAATAAGCTGGAAAAGTGCAAGAGAGCGGTGATGTGCTGTTGGCAGCCTCAGCCCGGTGGGTCCGTTGGCTGGGCTTGGGATGTTTTACGGTCGGTAGTCGTCGTGTGCTGTTGTGCAAGTCTGCGTGGTTTGTTTTGTTGTTGCATTGTTGTGAAGCTTGTGCAGATTGCTGTGTTTTAGGCTTGTGGTTGTGTTTGGTTAGAGTTTGAGAGGTGTATGCAGAGAGATGAAATTTTTAGTTGGTTGGTTAGTTGGCATTGCTGTCCTTGCAATTATGGGACTCCATATAGGGGTGGCACATGCTAAGAATCACATTTCTATCTAGATGCGGCACAAGCTAAAGTTCAGAATTCTAAGTGTGGCACATGCTAAGAATCACATTTCTATCTAGATCCCGAATAAAGACAGGGGATTGCGACCTATCAGGAAGGACAAGTTCAAGATGGTTACTCTTTCTCAAGTCCTCCAGGCCCTTCAACTTCAGGTTTGGTTGGTGTCCCTCGACCTCAAGGATGCTTACTTTCATGTGCTGATTCATCCCAAGCACAGGAAGTACCTGAGGTTCGCTGTTGGCGACTCGCATTTTCAGTTTCGGGTCCTGCCGTTCAGTTTAATCTCCGCCTGAGGGTCTTCACCAAGCTAATGCTGGTGGCAGCGTATCTCAGGAAAGGGGGATTCGCGTCTACCCCTACCTGGACAATAGGTTGGTCAGGGCGCGCTCTCCCGAGCAAGCCCTGTATCATCTGTCAGTCACCTGCCACTCCCTCCACAAGATGGGCTTCTCACTCCACTTAAAGAAGTCTCATTTGACACCTACCCAGCGGCTCAGTACATCAGAGCAGTGCCCGACACATCCCTGGGGGGAAGCCTTTGCCTCTCCAGGTGAGGGCTAGTCACATTCTGCAGATGGTGGACAAGTTTCAACGTGCCTAGAGTCTCCCGGCGTTCGAGTTCTTGAGGTTGCTTGGCCTCATGGCATCCTGCATTCTACTGGTGCCAGAGGCCAGGGGTTGGGGAGAATTCTCATTTCATGGCTAATTTCCCTTACCTAGTGAGTCCCTCAGCAGCTTTGCTGGATCTCTGGAGTTATTTCTTTACACTTGGTAAGAGTGTGAGCTTTTCCCCACTCTTACCCATGTGTTGCTAGGTGCCTTTTACCTGTTTTTATGATTGTGGGCTCTGGAATACTCCACTTGGCTCTGGAGTACACCACTTCAGTGGCCCCCTTTTGTGTTACACTGCACCTTCAGTGCAGTGACAGAGTTGTCCTACAGACTTCCCACTGACTCCATTTCTGAGGCTGACTACTGTCCCCCAGAAAAGGGTAAAGTTGCCATTAACTTTACTTAGTGAAATTTAACCACTGATCCAGTACACACCGTCTTACATGGAGTACTGGAAGGGGTTAATCCTTAGCCATTTTTATCTGTACCTCCTAGAGCATTATTTCGCTCTTAACATTTAGAATTGGCTGGTAGCAGTGGTATCTACCCTAAACCTTTCTACCTCGGTTATCTTATATAAACATGGTAGTATTGTAGGCTATTGTGTTAGTCTCGAACTTAAACCCGCTTGACCAAATAATAATAATAATTTACATTTTATTTTGGCGCTGGCGCTTTTTTTTAGCCATTTCTTTTTGTTAAACTCCTTCTTGTGTTTTACTTTGCGCGGCAAACCAGGTTTGCCTTCTTTGTTCAGTCTTTTGGCAGGCTTCTGCCAAGAACCTCTCCTCTAGGCGCCTGGGTGTCTAGGTGGGCTGAATGTGAGGGAGGGGTGTAGTCGCCCCCTGCACAGGGTATCCTAGGAAACTGAAGTCGCACTTTTCCATGATTGGCTGAGGTGGTTGTCCGGGCTGGACAAACCCCCCTGCTGCTTGATTGACAGCCGGCTGTGTGAATGGTGGATTTTCGCATAAAAGGCAGGTCTCTTGGGCTGGAAGTCAGAGTCGCCACTGAACTACAAGGAACCGATGAGAAGCAAAGAAGCCGGCTGCTGCAGCTATCCCGGTGAAGCCCTGCTGCAGTTCTGAGCTATCTACCCTTCAACGACTAAGAGAAGATCCAGTCCGGAGTCGTCTTCCCTTGAGCCTGGTGGGGATAACGGCTCATCTTCTACAGCCAGAGGATTTCCTTCGTGGTCGAAATCGCTGCACACTGCTGTAGTGGTCCGGATAGCCACCTGAAGAGCCTCTCCTGTTTTTAAGGAGCGCCCCTTTTTATTTGTCGCTGCTGCTGGTCTCATCCCCCTGTGGTGTAGACCCCCTCATCGTCCTTGCTGAAGCTCCAGGAACGTGGGTCTGCTGGAAACTACCAGGAACAACTGCCGTGGCACCAGCTTCTTCATTTTGAACTAGGTACTGTGTCCTGCTAGAGGAATTTGGGTGAATCCCTATTTCTCGTCCTACAAGGCTTGTCCTTATCTTCCATCCTTATAACTTTTGCTTCCGAACATTGACACTATCTAAGTACTCTTGGCTCTGTTGAATCGTGAACTGTCCGACTGTGTGATCCTCCAACAGGAACCCGGTTCCACTTGACACTGGCTCCGGACTCTTGAATTTCTGTCTGAGTGTTCTTCGATTCTGTTTGCCTGACAAAAGTATTGCCCATGATTTTTGTCCCCAACTCCCTCTGGGCATCTCAGGTGCTAAGTGTTTTTGCCCCGGCAGCAATTCTTGCCGCGGATACGCGTTTATTCAGTAGACCGAACTGTCAAAAAGTAATTTCAATTGTATTCACGGTAACACCGGTCCGTTCAAACACAGGGTACTTACCTTGAGTTATACCGTACAAAGTGAATTGGTTAGTTGTAGTGTATTTTACGTGTGGTTTTGAATTTAATAGAAATGTTGTGTTTATAGCAAACGGTTTAAAAATAAATGTACTTGTATTTTTCTTCCTGAAACCTTGAGTCAGTGTTTGCTTGAGTCACAGTAATTGTGGTCCATTTGTGTAATCTCTGGTACTGCTCATATACTCTTAAGATAAGCCTGGCTCCTCCGCTACTGCTACCACTTTAACATAGTAGTACAGGCCTGTACCAAAGGTAAAACATGTATTGCCACCTGTAGTCTTAATTGTGTGTAGTGGTCCCAAGGGGCACTGCACAGGATTCTGCCTAACACCAGGCTGCGGATGAGATCTCTGCAGTGGGCTCTCAATATGCAGTGGTCGCAGTCCTCCGACAGGATGTCGGATCCCTTTCAGGTGCCGCCATCGGTTGCCCAGGATCTTCTGTGGTGGGCCGACGAAGGCAATCTGATGAAGGGAGTGCCATTTTGGCTACCCTAGCCGGAGGTGGTGATAGTGACGGACGCAGCTCATGCCAACTAGTTGTCAGCGGTCGTTGGTCTCTGTCGGAGTCCAGACTCCACATCAATCAGTTAGAGCTGCGGGCTGTCAGACTAGCCCTGAAGGCTTTTCTGCTGTCTGTGCGGGGGGAAAAATGTCCTGATCATGATTGACAATACAGTGGCAATGCACTACCTCAACAAAAATGGGGAGCGGGGGGCAGGGTCACCCCCACTGTGCAGAGAGGCGATGCAGCTCTGGTTCTGGGCCATCCTGCATGAAATTTCGATCTCGGCAGTACATCTGGCCGGAGACGAAAACGTGGCGGTGGACACTCTGAGCAGGCAGAGCACAGTCGCTCATGAGTGGGAGCTGGATCAGGAAGTAATTTTGGAGATCTTCGCCCCCTTTGGGGACCCCACAAGTGGATCTCTTCACCACCAGTGTCAACCGGAAGTGCAAAAGATTGTGCTTGCAGGAATTTCCTCCAAGAGGAGCCTTAAGGGACGCGTTAGTAGTTGAGTGGTCCTTCCCACTACTGTATGTGTTTCCTCCAGTCCCTGTCATTCCGCAAGTGTTGCGGAGGTTACGGAATTTCGGTTCCCGAATGATCCTCATTGCTCCGGCATGGGCCAGGAGAGCGTGGTACCTGGACTTTTTAGACATGTCCATCTGCCCTCCATGCAGTCTTCCCTACCGAGATGATCTGCTCTCACGGGAGGGGGGTCGGGTTCTCAATCCGGAGGTCAAGTCCCTCAGCCTTCATGCTTGGTATCTGAAAGGTTGAGGTATAAAGATTGGGACCTCCCCGAAGACGTGATGGAGGTGTTGCTTTCTGCCAGAAGGCCTGCAACAAAATCCCTGTACCTTTTGTAGAAAGTTCTACGACTGGTGCAGGGTACAGAATGTGGATCCTTTTCAATGTTCAATTCCTATTCTGTCTTTTTTGCTTTCATTAGCCGACCAGGGCCTGCAAGTGGGTACCATTAAGGGTTACCTGGCGGCGCTGTCCATATTTAAGCACTCGTCTGAGGAGTGTTCTTATTTTAAGATTCCTTTTGATTTCTCAGTTTCTAAAAGGGCTCACTAATGTGTTTCCACCATCACCTTTCCAGGTCCCGGGTTGGGATTTGAACTTGGTTCTAAAATTCCTAATGGGAACTCGGTTTGAGCCCTTACATTCTTGTCCTTTGAGACTGTATTTTTAGTTGCGGTTACTTCCGCTCACAGAGTGAGTTGCAAGCACTGTCCGCCAAGCCATCTTTCAGTGTTCCATAAGGACAGGGTTGTCCTTGGGGTTCGTCCTTCTCTTCCGAAGGTTGTCAGAATTTCATTTGAGCCAGAAGCTAATTCTTCCGGCATTCTATCCTCCTCCGCATCCTGATAAGGAAGAGGAGAGGCTCCATAGGTTGGATCCGAGGAGAGCTTTGAGCTTCTATCTCTCACGGATGTCCTGGGTCAGAGTGGACGATCAGCCATTTGTAGGATACGCTGGAAGGTGTTTAGGTCAAGCTGTTACCAAGCAGACCCTGTCCAGATGGATCATTGTGACAATCTCTGAAAGTTACCATTTGGCGCGTAAGGGCCCTCCGGTAGGCTTACTTTCCCATTCTACTAGGGGTGTGGTTGCCTCTACTGCTCTGCAGAGGAGTGTTCCCATTCGTAATATTTGTGATGCAGCCACATGGGCCTCTGTCCATACTTTTGTAAAACCCTATTCCCTGGACTCTATCCATGGGCAAGAGTTGGCCTTTGGTAAAGCGGTCCTCTATTTTGCAATTTGATTGGGCATTCTAAAATTCTAACTTTTCCCACCTCCACATGTTGGTACTGCTTTGGGAGTCTGCCAGATGTGGAATACGTCGGAGGACACAATCCCCTCGAAGAACAAGTAACTTTCTTACCTGGTAACATTCTTTCGATGGGATGTTCCTCCGACGTATTCCACATGGAACCCTCCCAGCCTGCCCCTCTACAGAATTTCTTATGCGGTTGTAGCTTACGTTTCCTCAAGGCTTTCTGTAGTCATACTGGCAGAAGATTGGTGCCACATGTTCTGGGGAGAAAACTATAACGGGCAACGGGTGTTGCCCGTCCTACTTATAACATCTGGTGATGTCGGCTCTCGACAGAGGCCCTCGAGGGACAGCGTATCAACATCGACGCAGGACACTGACGCCAAAATATTTTCCGAAGCATCACAGCTGTGCACATTACTGTCCGACATGTGGAATACGTCGGAGGAACATCCCATCGAAAGAACGTTACCACGTAAGAAAGTAACTTTTTCTTCCCTATTCTGATCCAATACGTAATGCTCATTTCAAATATTACTTAATCTGTTAGATCATCTCTAAACATATCAGTGGTGTCAGTTAATCTGCACTCCTCCCCATTGGCAATTATTGTCCTCCATGATCTACCCTCATCTGTACCTTCAAGCATCGCCATTTCCCCTTGTACTATGGCTGCATCTAATTCTAAGGGGATGGTCTGTTCCCCCTCTTTGTCCATAGGTATCTGTGGTCTGAACAAAAATGTATTCGGTAGCCTCATAGTCCTTCCCACTAAGCCTGGTAGCCATGTCAACAATGCTCACCCCATAAAGAAAAACCTCTAGTTCCATCTGCACACCGCGCAGAGCCATTTGCCCTGTAAATGCCAATATGCACTCACCCACATTCATATAGTGTATCCCGGTAGTGGTGCACACTATGCCTTTTTATCAGTGAAAGAAATGGTCCTATTAAGTTTTTTCATGGTCTTACTGGTGTCTGTCGTGAATACAACAGTGGAACAGACATGTCACATCTCCCATCTAGACTGGTAATTCATCAGTAAAGGGAACTCTACTTGTAGCTCCAGAGAATTCTGAGCATTCATGGCATATCCCAACATTGGCTATTTTCCCCTCTCAGTTATATGAACGAGTAGCCACAGTGTCAACTAAAAATGAAAAGGGTTTGCCTCCTGTATACACATCAACCCTTGGTTCCTCTTGGGGGGGGGGGGGGGGTCTGGTGTCACTGATGGTACTGAACACATCAATTTGCCCTGTGAGCTGTCCTATTGTGGATTAATACATGCCCCTGTAACTGTGAAATGATTCCCTCCCACTACTGTGACACCCCCTATTCTAGCGGTCGATAACTGTCCTGTGTTTGCATTCTGCTGTCTGCATGGGGGCATACTCTTAAGTATTGACCATTTTGTATATACCCTTGGCTCCCACATGTGTGCGCAATATGTCCTGTCATACCACACATCCAACATATAGGAGGGCTGCGTCTAATTAGCCCTTCTCGGTTAAATCCTCCTTGCACATTCTGATTCGCCCATTTTGAAATCAACCCATTCCTCTAACCCATGCCTCTACCTCGTGGTATAAACCTACTTCCTCCTTGATTCATTGGGTGCTGATTATTTGCCTGTGATGCACCCACTCAACTACTATGCCTTTTGTCGAATTCCAGGTAGATATACTCGATCGTAGGATTTTAGGCATTCTAAATTATTTCCTAAGAACAGCTTTGAATATTTTTAGTTGATGTGGGTGTTTATGTCCCCAAGTCTCACAGCCATATAGTAACGGGCATTATTTTTGCTGTATATAATACTGGATGCGATGAGAAGCCCACATTCCTCCCAATAAATGAACTGATTGCATTTACAGATTTAGGGCATTTTACTTCGGTGGCTTGCCAATTTGCATCCCTTTTATTTTTCATCAATAACTCCCAGGTACTTATACTCTTACTTGTTCAAGTTTTACTTTGTCTTTTTCTCAAGTGTACTGTTTCTTGGGTTCCATGTCATTTCATCACGGGATGAAACGATAGGTTTTTCTCCGTGGATACATCAACGAGAAAACTATTCAAATTTTTTATTTTTGGGGGATTTTCCCCAAGCCCCATCCCCTTTTTAATTTAACTATTCCTGAACACCCAGACCCCATATATATTTTTTTTTTACCCCCTACAAAATTTGAGTTGTCAAGTTGAAATAACGGAGAAAAACCCAACGTCCTTTCATCCTGCGATGAAAGGACATTGTACCGTTGACTTTCTGAGCACTTAAGACCATTACTTTACTTTTTTTCTATAGTTGCTTTCAGTCCATTAAGTTTTGCATAGTCTGATCGTGCATTCAACAGGTTTTGTAAGCCACTGGGGGTATGATCCAATAATAAAAGATCTACATATGCAAGCCAACTTAACAATGCAGTACCAACCTTAACAGGACAGGACCCACTCATAAAGTGCGGGTACAGCTCTGCTAGGTAGAGGTTAAACCAGTTTGCCACAACTATGCAGCCAGGTTCAACCCCTCGACACGTATCTATGGGTGTAGACAGATTTGCCTTGCCATCCAACCGGATGTGTACAGTAGTGTTGCTAGAGAGGAGCATTACGTTTTTGCCCTAATGTATTCCTTAAAACAGAATTGAAAGCAGCGCTAAAGATTAAAGCGCAATAGACATTGCATTGCCGCTGGTTCCAAGTGTGTTCAATAGCTGATGTCAGTATTAGTATGTTGTGCATGGTGTTAGTTTTTGGCCGAAAACCTATTTGGTTACTGGGTAGTATGTTAGACTTTATCCAGATATTTAGCTCTGCCAACAATATTCTAGCAAATATTTTCAATGAAATACCTAACATTGCTGGTATTCGATAATTCTTGGTTGTCTCATGCACCTTTTTTTTTATAAACGGCCAATATGACTCGTGCCAGGTTTCCAGGATCCTACTGCTTCGACATACTTCGGTGAATAGGCAGTGCAGTCCATGGGCCCAAAAATCTTGGGCGAGTATCAGCAGGGCATTACACACCCCATCTGGTCCGGCTGAACAGGAGTTGTTCAAGGTTTCAATTATCACGATGTCAAAGACTGGCTTTACAGCACCACGTCACATTTGGAAGAGGATGGGATGGATCGCTATGCATAGAGGAACCTAATGTCCCTTTAATGTGTGCCGTCCACTGACATTCAGAGACACAGTTAATAGGTAGATCTCTTTTGTTTGCTCCACTAATTGCTTTGCAAATCGCTGCGTTACCTTGTGTGGCAAGGATTGCAATTGATTTCCAGCGCATAGTTCCTTTGATGGCTTCTAAGCCATTTTCGATTGGTGTTTTTACATGTCGGATGTATTGTGCCACAGTCCCAGAAATGCCACTAGCTCGAAGTAGTTCCATGTCTGTATTTATAACCTCAATTGTCTTGTTGCTTCAGTTATGGTTCTATCGTAGTGCAGGTGGCAAGTCCGGGGCTTATTTGACCGTTCTAAAACAGTTTTATAAGTTCTAATGGCACAGGTGTTCATGCCAATGTCAATAGACGGTGTAGTGTGACTTGCTCTGCATTGTGCGATGAATTTCGCAACGGTCTTCACCACAACTAAATTTACTGTTACATTTTTACCATTCCATTTGAAAACTGTTTTGGGCTGCATTCAGAACTATGACTAGTTTTGCTGTGGATAACTGGCACAGGGTTTGATCAATGGGCAAAGGAGTACACAGAGCGGGAAGTGGTCTCTCTCGTGTCAGTGGACGACCATGTCAACTGTGAGAAGTAGCCCGTTGCTATTAGTAATAACAGTCAATCGTTGTAGCTCTTGTTAGGGAGAATTCTCAAAATGTGCTAATTCCCTCTATATTAGAGACCCCCAGCTCTTTTGCTAAACTTTGGGGCTTTGAACTTTTTAATTCTGCTTGTATTCTGTTCATTATTTTGGTTATGGAGTTTCAGGCAACTCCATAGGCATCATCTTTTCATATTTTACACAGCACCCTCGGTGCAGTGACAGAGGAGGTCTTAGACTTCCAAAAGGTTTAAATTCCTTATCTGACATCAACTTCAGTTTCCCAGAGAATGGAAGGTTAAATTGACTGTACTAGTTTTTTAAATTCCTAGACCCAGCACACACTATCTTCCTATAGAGTGCTGGAGTGGTTATCTAGTATCTAGAAACTCATGTAGCAGTCAAATACTACCCTTTCCTATCGAAATGGCTGGTGGCCGTGGTTTTACAACTACCATGATATTTCCAGACCGCAAACACTGGTAGCTAAAAATCGCAGGAGCCATGTTTTTCAAGATGGCACTTTAAGCCCCTTAGATTAAACACGTCCCGGTCGTCTTATTTCGCCATTTCCTTTTTTGGAAAGATCCTCCTAGAATTTCTCTGCGCACCAAACCAGGTTTGGTCCCTTTGTTCTTACTCCTTTGGCGGGCCTCAGAACTGAAGACCGCCTCTGGCTCCTGAGTGTCTGGGGTGGGCAGGAAGTGAGGGAGGTGCCCGAAACTCCCTGTGCTTAGTCTCCTAGGAGACCCAAATGCACTCTGGCATGATTGGCTGGCTGGCTGACTGTCCGCCAAGGACAACCACCCTGCTGTGAGTGACAGCTAGGCTGGAATGAAAGGGGGAAAACTGTTTAAAGGGAGAGTCTCTTGACTTGGCAGGCAGTCGCCCACTGGAACAAAAGAACCGAAGACTAGCTGGAAGAGGACGGCTGCTGCAACTCCTGGACGGCTGCTGCAACTCCTGGACGGCTGCTGCAACTCCTGGACGGCTGCTGCAACTCCTGGACGGCTGCTGCAACTCCTGGACGGCTGCTGCAACTCCTGGACGGCTGCTGCAACTCCTGGACTTCGGTGAAGCCCGGCTGCTGGTCCAATTTGCCAAGTTCATCTCGACAGAGAAGCCCCTCACGGACTACTTTTTCCTTTTGAGTTGGTGGGACCAATCCACTCGTAAGCCACCTGGATACCATTCTGGTGGCTGGTTAGGTTTAACCTTACTTCGGCTTCAGGCGGAAAGTCCTCACCTGGATTCGCGCCAATGACATTTAGTTTGACCTCCCACCATATAGATACTAGACATCTGTAATGATATCTGTATGACATATGACATCCGTAACCAGATGAATGACATCTGATCAACTAAACTGATCTGCATTTTTTCTCTGCTCTTTGTATACTTACCTTTGCTCTAATTGTGTACTGTATAAATTGTATGCTTCCTGTAACTAAGTCCTCAAGTAACCTTGTACTGCTTTTGCGCCCAGCTACCCTTGCGGGTTTGGTTCCGCGCTATAACAAATAAACAAACAAACCAGTGGGGGGAAGGACACCAGCTTGTGTGCTTGACTAGAGCTACTCGAACCGAAGATCTTCCATTTGCCAGCTTGTTTGACCAGTCCCCGTGCAGTGCAGGAGTCCTCCGATGTCCTCCCTCTTGTCCCCACGACTGAGGCCCAGGAACAGTGAGATCTGCAGGAACTGCCAGGAACCAACATCTTCAGCTGCATCTTTTCTTCATATAAAGGTACTGTGCCAACCCGATTGAGAGAACTTACCTCTCGCTGGGAAAGTTCATGAAACTTTCCCAACTTGCAGGCCTAATCTGCTTGTTACCCAACATGATTCTTTCGTCCAAACTACTTCTGAGAACTTTGGCAAAGACTTTACCGTCTACTGCAAGAACTGCTCTTTTCTATCCAAGACACCATTGACTTTGGCCTAGGCCTATTGAACTGAATCAAGTCCTCTAGTGAACTAAAACTATTTGCACTGCCTAAAAGTATTAGATCTATTTTATTAACTGGTGCCCTTTTACTCCTATTTAAAATGACAAATGCCATTTTGCTCCTATTTCAGGGGAGCCTAATTTGTGTGTTTGTGTATTAAGTGGCCTCCTTCTAGTGAATGGTTTCTAAATGACTGTAATAAATTAATAAGTGTTTTACCAAGAAACTGAGTGTCTACTTGAACCACTGTGATTGTAAGACATCTGTAACATCTTTTACTGCTCACATTCCCTCTTGAGATAAGCCTGGCTGCTTAGCTCGCTACCATAAACTGTGTAGTACAGACTTCTATCAAAGGTTGGTTTTGCTTACGCCTGTAGTCCTAATTGTATGTGGCGTCCCAGAGGGTACCGCATGCAATTCTGCCCAACAGCTTGTGTGTCCATCCGGCCGGGTATAACCCATCTCTGCATCACTGGGACAATTTCCATTTAACCTTGTCAATCCAAATTCATCGATCAGCTTTTGCCAAGGTCTCCCTTGTTGGTTGGAGATGTCGACTGTGATAGGCGCAGAGTTAAGCACAGTATCCCCAACAGAATCAAACAGGGAAGACAATTTTCGCATTAGTCGCCAGCTATCCCTATTGGGTATCGGTGGGAGTATTTTTTGATGACTGCAGCAACAAGTTTCACGTTGCTTTCGTGACTTTATAGTTTGGGAGGTCATATATATTGAGACATAAGTTAAGTAATATATTTTAGCAACTCGGACAACATTTGTCAATTCTTTTATAGTAAGTATTGTCCACGGAGACTTAACTGAAAGAAATAAACCCTCCCTATCGGCCCTTGTGTGGCCACTTGTTGGATGGTACTGTGACTGTCAAAATGAGCATGGTAAGTGAGCCAAGTTTCTTGTAGGGCTAAAATCATAAATGTATCAAGTTGTGACAGGAGTCCATAGTCTCAGAATAAGTGGGAATGCCCCAGTGTGTTCAATGAATAGATTAAATTTACATCACCCATGAGTCGGGTAAAAATGCTGTTTGAAGGCAACTGGTAACCATTTCCAGTATCCTAAGGTTTAATTCTCGGCACCCTCAACTTGGAGTGTCGGGGCCCGCCTCATGCAGAGCACTACTACATGACACCTTGATTGTATGTTGCCTAGCGGGAATTCTCAACTGGCTTTTGCTTGTTTTTTTGTGAGGCCCATCTTGGGCTACATCTTTAACTCTCCGTTTGACCTCTGGGATCCACACCAGTTTACTCGTATAACCAATTTGGGAAAGGTTGGCATCAAAACGGAGAATGTATTCCAAGATAGCACTAGATTTAAACCAGATATTAGTCATGTATACAGCTACTTGATCAACAATATGAATGACGTCAGACTTGATCACTCGCAGAGCCACTACTGAGTTGAATATTTGTAGGACTGCAGCGCTGTTTAGAGGTGCCATCTTTTTGTCTAAAGTTATTGGTTGTAGTTGAAGTGCTAACGTGTAACCGGCACGACCTAGATCTGTCGAGGGGGAATTAAGGTGGAAGAGGGGGAGGTGGATTTGGAGACCCTTCCTGATTCACAATCCAAGGGCCAGGGATTGTAGTTGATAGTAACGTTTTAGAAGTTACAGGGGGCCCGCCAAAGGTGTTTTATAATTGGAGGAATCTGGACTACGTGTCTTATTGCCAGGGGCGGATGTGTGATTCACACTCAGTTGATCTGCAACTGACAGGGTCACAATTGTGGAATCATATGCACTCAACGTATTTGAGGATTCTTCTATTGGCGGAGCAGGTGAAGGTAATGCCTGATCTTGAGAGATACCCAAAGCAGTTGATTCTACCGCCACACAAGTTCATTCTTAATGTAATGCGTTTATCATACATAAACGCCTGACATATCGTGCAATGTTTTTTTCTTTCCACTTTACTTTTGCGGTGTATCGATTTTGCATGTGGTATTTAACAGCATGTGTACCCTGAGCCAGGAGTTTGTGGTAGTCTTTTTCAACGACCATTAAATTCTTACCCGACCTAGCAGAACTAGTGTGGTCGGTTGATGTGCTGCGATCAGACCGACTTCCTCCCACGATTAATGCTCTTATGTAGGAGTAGTGATTGAAAAACCAATTTTTTTCTCGTTATTCTCAGTTTTAATCAAGACGTGATTTAACATGTTTTCAAATGCTTAAAACATTTCATGCACACTGAGCGTTTCTATTGTCAATCGGGTCTTCTAAAACCCGGAAAGGCTGGCTTTCGCATGTGCCAATGATGCCTGACCGTGTTATTAGCTGTCCCACTTTCAAATTGTAAACAATGGATATGGGATAAAAGACAGATTCAATATCTAAATGGCAGGCTGAGAATGAAATCTCCATCATATCACTCATACATTCCACCTCTACTTCACCACTCATATCATCCTCCAAGTCAAATGTTAGTAGTCAATTCACTGGGGCCAGGAAGTATCACATTATCACTAGCATTATCACAAGCATGAATCAACACTTTTACCACACAGTTTGTATCGGGAAAGGGACACGCAACTGGCTCATGTGTAGGTTGGGGTCACAAGGTTGAAAGTCTCAGCAAGGGCATCAACAACTTGATCACCAACTGCTTTACTAGTGGATGACATAATACACTCAAGCAGTTTAGAACTGACACACCCCAAAGTATCACTGAGCTCGGCTATGATCTCTTCGGATGCTGACTCCTCTATTTGTTCCAGAGGACGTGATTTTGTTTGAATTTTTGGGAAATAGGCTGTCATCTGTTTAGATTTTCTTCCAATATTCGAATATAGAATGCTTTGTTTCCTTTTTCATTACCAATTGCAAAGACCACAAAGCAGAATAAGCACTGTATACATATCAGTTTGTACAGTTAACACAGGTTACCCAACTCACACCATCTCATCAACTTGATTTGCAGGTGTTGGGCTAGGTAGCTACTCAAAAGGTGAAGTAGCTGATTATCTATACAAACTTAGTGACTCTTGGTAACTCAGGGCCGCAATAGTTTCTAAAACAGTGGTCACAAACACGTTCTATACTCTTTTGCTAAATGTGCATTAGATTATACTGTAGCCCATATGTTTAGATCACTAGATTTTACATCTCTTCACAACTTTTAGGCATTAATCATCGACATTTGCTGTTGAATTTCCTAGTTTATAGCACACAGAAAATACACCAAATGGGCTAAAGAATAAAAGCACAATCTAGACAGAGTGGAAACCTTACAGATAAATGTCAACACTCCCCCAGTCTAATGGAGCCAGTGTGCGGCCATTGCGAGTTACCTTGAGCTCTTCCAGCCAGAGCAGGTCAATTGACGGCTAACTTTTCCAACACGTGCCTCTGCCTTGGACCGGAGCCGGAACTAATACTGGAGAAGGCTAAACAAACCGACAGCAGGTGGCTCAAGCAGGTTCTTTCTAAGCCTCCTGCAGATGGTAGTGCCGTATTACTGCATTGTCACTTTGGCGGTGCAGCAACTACACTGCAATGCCTAGACCGCGCAGCCCCGCTGATTGAAAATCCACGTTCCTGCGGAAGAGAGCGGGTTGTGAATGTAAAAACAATACGGTAATAGGACGGCGGGTACCAATTCCACCACAGCTTTTCAATGACTACCAATATTTCCAAATGACAAATCCCAAAGATGGAAAGTGTAGTTCTCTGGCTGATGCTGACAGCGGCACAATTAACAGCACTTACGAGGCACTTGATAAGAGCGGCACGCGCTGGAGCCGTGCGTGCCCGGCTTAAGTAGGGACTCCTGGGAAGATGGGCGGGGAAAGGAGTATTTGCCTAAAACCAAAGAAAACATTAAAATAAATATCTTATGTCTGTTAATTGTTCGTTAGTGTAGCACCACAGTAATCCTTGGCTAAAAGGTCCAAAGTAGTGTCACGGTGGGCTTAGGAAGCGCATACCAATATGCAGGACTAGGTCTTCCAGCCAAAAGCACTTACGAGGAACTTGCTAACTGGAGTCTCCTCTGTGATATGACATTTATAAAGTACCTGTACACAAGCGTTTCAAATGGATTGCGTCCTCCCACGTATTTCTCATTTTATGATATCTTAATTTCCAACTTCATCTGCTTCGGAAAATGTATGTTTTATGGATCATCGTTTATGGTGTCGACGGCTGTACTTTGGGCTTGTGCTTCGAAGGACTTGATCCTCGATTCGACTGCTTCTTCGATGTCTTGTTGAGTACTCTAAGATTCTTCAGTAGTCTTGGGCTTATGACCCGGGCTCGACGGCGCACAGGGTTTTACCTTGGTGTCGTGCTTGTCAACGACCACATCATGGACACTCTCATGCTTCGAGGGGATGGGGCCTGATCCTCGTAGATTTTTCACATGTTCTTCCTAAAGAGTTCCCACTCTTTCGGAGGAAGATGTAGTCGGGCAGACTACGCTCCTTTCTGAGGAAGAAAAAAGGGGAAGCTGATCTGTGCCTTTTCGATTTTCTTTTTTTAAATGACTAGGAGTGTCTGCTTCTCGAGTGGGATTGTTTTGTGTGGAGAGGAATCTCTCGACTCATGGAATGGCCCAAATTTAGATGGAATTGATGGGGATTCAGGGACAATCCTACCCACCGACAGTAACTTTGCGCCGTTTCAAGCGTTAACTGTCATCGACTGACAAGATAGTCGGTTACATGCTTGACGTCCAGGCATCAGATAAAAGTTTATGCAGATCCATGATGGACATTTTGGCACAGCATTTTAGGCACTTTTTGAAGCCAGTATTCGGAGCTGAAGTCAACTCCATTTTCAGTGTGTTTTCAAAGAAAACTGAAACGTGCTGTAATGCTTGAAGCAATCACATTTGCAGAAAACCCGAATTGAAGCGAATGGGCGCTGTGCGTGGTGTATATATACACTTGACGGTGATGTCAGCTGAGATGGAAGCCCTCGAGGGACATTGAGTTGACTGTTAGGCAAGATTGTATGCAGTACCCTTTGGGTGCACTACGAACTACACAGGTTGGTAGTGTGGTTGAGCAACCAGGCTTTTCTCAAGAGGGGTCAATGTGAGCAGTAAGGTTATGACACATTATCCAAATAAACACTTACTGGAGTTTTTTTGGATAAAACTATTATTAATTTCAGTCTGTTATATAAGCCTTCTTCAAAAAGGGAGCAAAACATGTAACACTTAAACTTGAAAACCCTCTCAATTTCTCTAAATCAGATGACCCCCATTGGGGATGGCGCACACACTTCCTACACCCTCAGGTGACTTAAATTGCTAGGACGCTGTGGACATTGATTTATCACTGGTACATTTAGAGCATTACTGAGTTAGGTGAAAGATAGAATAGAGGAATAAAACAAAGGTTTACAAATAACTCCTAAACAGGCGAGTACTTTTAAACACCTTCCAAAGCACAAAGTCAGAGGTAAAGGAGTCTCTCAGGGAGCCAGGACCGCCAATGTTAATTGCACAATGTCAAGGGAAGCTGAAGATCTTCTTTGCGGGTAGGTAAAAAGTCTTGCACAATGTTTGTAGAAATGGTTGTAGAAAATAGACTTGAAGGGCTACAGGCTGGGAGGCTTGTGAAGGGCAAAGCTTTAGCAACTCTGCAAGGTAACCGAGACTGCTCTCAACTGAGAGCAAGTAAGGCTACACGCCAAGAGGTAAGTATTCTTAGACTTTACAGTAACTCTGGTTCGAAGACATGGTTCCAGCTGGCTTCTGTTCCTTGCCGCTCTGCATATCCTGCTTTTCCTGTGCCTCAGTCGTGGGGACAAGAGAAGACGTCTGGGGACTCTTGCTCTGCGATGGGACGGTCAGCGACAGCAATGAGTAAACTTCAATTCAGAGGTCCTTCAGTGTTTCAGCTCCTTGCGTCTGACATTAAATAGCAACACTGCAGTTCTCTGATGCCACTTCAGACTTTCTTCGCATCTGGGGTCCATCACTCTGAGGTGGCTCAGGCTTGGTCAGTCCTGCATCAGGGAAGTCTGGAGGATCTTCCTAGCGCTCCGGTCTGACTTACAACACACGCACGCACACGCACTATCTGGTGTTCCTCTCCCTGGCTCATCGGTGCCAGCAGCAACTGCTGTGGAAATGCAACCAGCTTCGAGAGGATGTCAAGACGGGCTTACTTTGGAGTTGATTGGTCCCACCAACTGAAAGGGACAAGTCGTCCTTGCAGGGCTTTATCATAAGATGAATACGTGGGAGGAATATCCAGTTGAAAGAACGTTACCAGGGGTAAGTAACTTGTTCTTTTAGGCATGAGTTGTGACAATAAGTATGCAGAATGAGACTTGTACTCTTAGAAAAATAGATTAAGCAATATTTAGGTATACAATCTTCCAAGCCATTTTTTAATAGACTTTAGTGCATTGGAAAACTTCAGAATGACAGAGGAAATTAGTGGTACATGTTTAAACTCTCTAGTGGTAGGCCTGAAACTTCATGAACACAGGTGGGGCCCTGAAAGTGTCCAAATGCAGTTAAGTGGCTTCAAAGTCACTCTAGGAGATTTTCTGGTAATTTAAAAAATGCCCCCATTAGAAGCAACGGGACAGTCAAACAGCGTCATGGCCATAAGGAAGCAAAGTTCCAGTTGTACTCTAGGTATTATGTATAAGACTTCAACTGACCCAGGCAAAGCCAGAGAAGACAATCAGTGCTCCAGTGTCATGTTTAATGGTCTGCAGCTCCAGAAAGAAAAGCAAAGCAGGATTTGGGTGAATGCATGTGAATGGCAAAATGCAGCAGAAGGCTGACCAGTTTAACTCTTTAAAGCCTATACCACCCAACCCAGTGATATTCATGGCAGTAGTTCCACAAACCTCGGGCACTGCAAAAATACCAAGTGGGTATTTTTGCAGGGTAGTTTATAGGATCAGTCATCCAGGAATTTGAATCCTGGACCTATGACAAGCCAGGCAGCTAAAACGAACAAGCATTCTCCCTTGCAAAGGCACCCAGAAGACAAGAATGACTCCCTGTAGGACAGAAGGACCACAATGGGATCTGGTAAAGAGAAATATGTTAGGCAAGATTGTACGCAGTACCCTTGCACTACAAAAACCCTGACATCATGGCAATATGAACCCAACCTTTGGTATAAGTCTGTACTACACAGGTTGGTAGTGTGTTGAGCCGCCAGGCTTATCTCAAGAGGAGTTAATGTGAGCTGTAGGGGAGATGCAGAGATTCTTATTGAAAAGTATTCAACTAAAGTCTTACACACAAGGTTTCTTGATTAAACAATTATTATTGTATTTAGCAGTCAGAGTAAGCTTCTTTTGGGATGGCACACATACCTTTCCTACACCCTCAGGTGACTTTAGTAACTAGGACACTGGACATTAATATACCACTGTTTGCATTTAGAATCAGACTTAAGAGTTTGGCCAAGAAAGAGATTATTAGAACAGAACAAGAGATCACAAAAATATTCTGAAGCAGGTAAGTACTTTTGGTAACCCCCAATGCAAAGTTAGTTAACCCTTTCCTGGATGGAGGACAAAACACAATGTCAAGGAAGAAGTCATTCAGGGAGCCAGGCTACGCCAAAGTCAATTGGGCAAAGTCTAGGTGGTCTGAAGCACCTCTGGCAGGTAAGTAAGACTTGCACAATGTTTTAGAGGTCTTTGCAGAAAAGAATTCAAAGCAAGGCCACAAGCTGTTTAGGCTTGTGAAGTAAAGAAGCTGTCAGCAACTCTACAGAGCAACCACAAGTCGTCTCATCAACAGAGAACAAGTGCAGTTACACAACATGAGGTAAGTTCTTAGACTGTACAGTACCTTTAGGTTGAAGAAGGGGTGCAGCAGATGACTTCAGTTCCTGTGGTGCAGATCCTGGTGTTACTGGGCCTCAGTCGTGGGGGACACGAGGTAGGAAGTCTGGGGACTCCTGCACTTCAATGCAGCTCTGAGAGGATGTTCAGGTGGTGTACTTTGGAGTTGATTTGTCCCACCAACTCAAGGAGAGAAGTCGCCCTTGCAGGGCTTCTCTAGTTGAAACGAAACTGCTGCAACTCCTGGACCAATGGTCCAGGAGTTGCAGCAGGCGTCCTTAAAGTTCTTCTTTGGATTCCTTCGTCCAGTGGTCGACTGTCTTCCAAGCCAAAAAACCTCGCCTTTTTATGCTCATTTCTCCTATTCATTCCAGCCTAGCCGTCAATCACACAGCAGGATGGTTGTCATTGCCAGACAGCCAGCCGGAAAATCACCTAAGAGTGCTTTCCTGTCTCCTAGGAGACTAAGCACAGGGAGTATCGGGCACCTCCCTCACTTCCTGCCCCGCCAGACACCCTGGAGCCATAAGCGGGTGTCACTCATGAATCCTGCCAAAGACAAAACGAACAAAGGGACTAAATCTGGACTGGTGCGCAAAGTAACTCTCAAGAAGGATCTTTCCACAAAGAAATAGCGATGAAAGACTGATGCTGTTTTGACAAAAATGGCACCCTTAGGTGCTTTACTGCAGCTGCGAACGCAGCCCGCTGTAAATGCGCACCACAGTAGTTAAAAGTAAACCACTGCCACCAGCCACTCATTGAGGAAAGGGTAACGTAAAATTGTTAGATGAGAAGTTAGACCAGGGATACTGGGTAACCCCTCCAGCACCCTATTGTAAGATAGTGTGTGCTTGCTCTAGAAAGTTACACATGCAAGTACAGTCAATTTCACTTCACTGCTCTGGGAAACAATACTTTATCCAAGAGTAGGTATTTAAACCTTGGAAAAAGCTGAAGGACTTCCTTGTGCCACTGCACTGAAGTTGCTGTGACACAATGCAAAAAAGATGCCTATAGTGTTTGTCAGACTCCACAACCAAAAGAAAGAGTTAGTTCAAAATCAATTTAAAATATGTGAGGGAGTGGAGGAAAAAGGGTCTCACTCTCTCAGGAAGACATTGAAGTCCTAGAGACCAGCAAAAGAGCTGGGGTCTCTAAGGTGGCGAGGAATTGGCAAATGTCTGAGATTTTGCCCTAACAAAATACAACATAGTGGCGGCTCCTTGTCTCCATGCCTATGAACTGGCTTGGCATTACCACTTTGTGCTGCTACGGAGAATTGGAAAATATGTGCAGAGCTAGTGTAACTAATGGAGTTCTGGGTAATGTAGTTTTATCTTTAATACATGTAAGGAGGCTAAACTGCACAAGAATTTAAAAAGTGAAAACAAGACTAAAACACATTGGTAATGTTGGTATTTAAATGAACAAATCCACAGTAACTTCGGAGAGGTGGGTGCTTTGAGTGTCTGCCCTGGTAGCCAAATGGGCTACTTAAGGCAGCATATCAAAGCAGTTGCAGCTTTTTTTGGACTGGAGTGGGTCTCTGTCCACTAAGGTCAGGAAACCAAAAAGCCAGCCAAAGAAATCAAACTGAATTGGCAAAATGAAAGTAAAAAAATAACTTTCTGATTAAACCTAGGGATAGGAAGAACGTGGAAGAGGTAAAATGACAGTGAGCAGAAGGTAGGGAGAAATGAAGGTCTCAGACAAGTACAAGATAATTGTGATAGAGGCAAGAAGGTTAACATTTGAATACAGGGGTGAAGGCGAGAGAAGATGACCATGTTGAATAATACCAGATCGATGATGGGGAAGTAGTGGCTGAACTAGACAATGGTATAGAAGAGGGAAGTGATCCACTGATCTAGAAGTAGAGTGTTAGGTGGAAAGGGATAATGGATGAATTGCAAAAACAAACCTACATACAGCACGAGGAGATGGGAGTCTAGATACAGCCATTGAAGGGAAGGGACTGCAAGAATAGGAAATGGATAGTAAGACAAATTGGAATTGGTAGACTGAGACAATTGTAAAGAAATGGGGAATGTGAAAGACCAGTTTAGACCATGGATTTGTGGTAAATGTGATGTTACATGCACTGCTGCCACTGTCTGAAGAAATCTAAAACTGCTGTTGCATTTTCAGTAGGAAGATTGCACTAAGGTTGCTATGGCAGCCTTCTTTTGCGTGGAAGGGCAAACTTGCACAGCACTGAACTATGCTTTAATACTCCCCGTTGCCCCGCTCTTAAAACTAACTTGCTACTCTTGTAATACTTGCCATGAACTGACTGAGAACACTAGTTCTGTTAATTTGGAGTGGGTTGGGGTTTGTACTCTCAGCACAATGTTTTAAGATCACTCTTATGGTGGAAGGGTGTCACAATTACCATAGATGTCTTGGTTATGCGACAGTGAAAGGCCTATGTTAAACCAACCTATGTTTATTTTTTTTTTCTAGATGTCTTCTCCATCTGCATTTAGTGATCGAAATAGTTTAGGCATCCAGCTGCCACCATTTTACTCTGGAAATTCGACCTCTTACTTCTCTAGCGGTCTGCAGGCAGATCTTCACCAGACTCCTGGTCACAAGGTAGGTCTTCGACAACCCCTATGCAGTACCATGACAGCTGCATCTTATGATTAAGTATGTGTTGACGGTAGCCAGGCCTTAAAACATGCATTTGCCACAAGCCATTGGCTAGTGATGATATGCATGTTGCAAAGTAATAAATGGTGTGGTATGTATGTGGATAATTGGGAGGGAGGGGGGTTGGGCGAGTGTCCTTATGTTTGAACTCTGCCTCATTCGTATCTGTGTCACCACCTCCCTCTTCGACTCATGTCCACTGCTTTTACTACTTGTCATGGGAGTTAAAGGGATTGCACTGTCTTGATGCTACTGGCTAAAGGGTTGTTTAGAGGGCAGCACTGCTTTTCAAACCCACCAGCACCCCCTTTCAAATGCAGCATTTTTATGTGCTTGCTAATGCCAGTTTGGTCAGACACCTTGATCTGTTGCATAAAGTTTATATTATATAGACTCGGTGATAACCTCCCCATGCCCCTTTGGCTTAGTACTGGTTCTGATGCATGAAAGGGAAGATTGTGTCTTCATTTTTTCCTGTGTGCTTAAAACTTTAAGTATGTTCTTTCGTATTCATATGTGTGTTGCTTGCTTTAGACTTTAACAAAATAAGTGTGGTGTAGACGGGGGGGCACAATTGCTGCGCCCCACTAAACTGGCACACTTCCCTCATATCCCCCCAACACCCCATAGCTTGTAGCCTGCGTGTATCCATCTCTATTTGGCAAATGTTCCCCCACGTGGGCCCGCTGGCTTGTGAGCAGTTCCCTTGTGGTGTCACACCTGGGAAAGCTGTGGGTTGACGATGACTCCCGTCTGGGTGGATTGTGCTCTGGGTGCGCTGGCTAGTCCAGACAGAACTGGAAGTGTTGGCTTGCTTCAGATGTAGACAGAGTTGGGATTACTGGCTTGCTTCACATCTGAGCGGAACTGTGAATGTTGGCTTGTCCCATCTGGACAGAATTGTGAAGATTAGCCACACGCCACATTCAGATAGAATTATGGAGATTACCTTTTGTCACAACAGATAAGACTGTAGATTAGCCACATAGAAGAACTTTGAGTAGCCACAGCACTAACTACCCTGCTTTTACTTCCTCAAATATACCCCCCCCCAAAACATTATACATGCCCACTGGGCTAGCCAATCTATACCCTAACCCACACCCAACACAAGCAGCAACCCTGACACTGGACATTACCTGTACAGACCCAACAAGCCAATGCGCACAACCCGAAAGACCAATCTACACATAGAACACAGACCACCCCCAACGCAATAAACTGCCACACAAACATCCCAAGTATTGGACCATACCTGCATGGATACAATAATAGTGCACACAACCTACCATCTGCAAGCTAACGCAGACTCCAGTTTCTCCTGGTTCTGGGCATATCCTATCATTCATCACTCACTAGCCCATCCCCTTTCTTGCCGAGCCACGTGAGCGCCTGGAGACTGCCCTTGGGTGGTATTGGTGCGCGGTATAAATCAACATAGCATATCAGTTTGTTATTCTGTAAAGTTGGCAAATGAAATGGCAGCTGATCTGTCATACTATGCACAGAGTAACCACCACAATATCTTATGTAGTTCAGAAACTACAAGCAGACCCCTCCTTAGCAGCCTTCTTCATTCCTCCATATCCGTACTGTGAATGCCTTTAGCCCCTTGAACTACAACCACATCTCGCTTCATTGGACTAATTGACTGACATGGTATGTTGGATGTTTATTTTGAAAATGCTGGGATTCTTGTCAAAATCGAGAAATGGGGGGGGGGTGGGGTAGGCGACTTGTAAATCCATAATTTGAATGGAACCACCCCATTTCTGCTGAAGGGTGATCTCACCCTACATTGGTTTTAGGGGGTAGGCTTGTGGCATCTAATATTTAGTTTTGGCTTTACCAGGGCTGCAAGTCAATTTACTGCATTAGTAGCCCAAGGTGCCATTATGGTAGCCATTGGGGTACTAATGGGTCTTCAAAGTTCTACTCAGCTGTTATGTTTAGGGAGCTTCCTTTGTTCAGGGGAGCCACGAGGCATGCCTTCAAATTGTTGTGTTGACACATGGGCTCTTTGTGAGCCCAACATGGCAGCCTCCAAGGTTGTTTGGACCGGTTTAAACCAGTCCTGGATCCAGGGTAGGCAATTACATTTCCAGTGGGTGGCCTGGGGGTCCGGAGTATGTGGCTATTTGAGGCCTGCTAGGCAAGATGTAGTAACCCTGTGGGAGACTACGCCAGCCTTGTACTCTTGGCAATAGGTAACCCAACCTTTGATTCAAGTATGTCCTACAAATGTTGTTAGAGTGAGCAGTCAGGCTTATCTCATGAAGGGTCAGTGTGAGCTGTAGGGTTCTGGGACATGTATTCAAATAACACTTATACTCAAGGTTTCTTGATTAACATTTAATGTAACAGTCCGTTTTAAAATAAGCCTTCTTATGCAACACTTAATATACTTAAACAATACACTCCTTCAGTTCACTAAAATAAGTAGATACCCTTTTGGGATGGCATACAGATAACAGATATTCCAACACCCTGATGTGACTTCAATTGCTAGAACACTGGACATTAATATATAACTTTTCACACTCAAATGGTAATACTGAAGTTATGGGGAAAAGGGAAGGAAACGATGGTTAACAAGTTTCTCAGGTAAGCATTTTAGAATCTCCCAATTAAATATAGCTTAACCCTTTCCCAGCTATACAAGTAAGGTATGTATGCCACTTTGGCGGGACAGTTGGAAACAAAGTCGGAGGATAAGAAGAGACTGCAGAGACCTAGGGCAGCCATTGTCAATTGAGCAAGGTCTAGGGGAGCTCAGGCACTTCTTGAAGGAAAGTAAAAAGTCTTGCACAATGTTAGTGAGTTTTGTTGTAAAAATCACTGTTGGGCCACAAGCTGGGAGGCTTGTGAAGGGCAAAGCTACAAGCAAATCTGCAAAGGGCAGCAAATGCAAGTCTCCAGTGAGAGCAAGCGGGCTACACACAAGAGGGAAGTACCCTTAGTTACACAGTACCTGGAGTCTGAAGAAAAGGTTCCAGCTGGCTTCTGTTCCTGTTGTAGTCCTGAAGATCATGTTGTTCCTGGGTCTCAGTCTTGGTGACGAGAGGATGGATGGATGTCTGGGGACTCCTGCACTACAGTTTGAAGGTCGGCGGCAGCAATGGGCATAATTCAGATCAGTGGCACTTCAGTTTCAGCTGCTCGCAAATAGCACCACAGCGGTTCTTCGACACCTTGTGGACCTACCTTGCTTCTGGGGTCCAGCATCTTGTTGAGGTGGCTCAGGCTTTGTTAGTCCTGCTTCTAGGGAGTCTAAAAGATCTTCCTGGAGCTTGGGTCTGGCTTAAAGGTGATGCACTCGATTCTGATGTTCCTTTCCCCTGGTACTCTGTTCCTGCATTTAGCAGAGAAGTACAGCCCGCAGAGTGGTTCCAGTCGACTTCGTCTTGGGGCTAATTGGTCCCACAACCCAAGGGTAGAAGTCGTTTCCCAAGCTTCTCTAGTCTATTAGAAATTTGGAGCTTCAGCACTGCAGCAGGGCTTCACCGTGTAAACTAACAGCCCAGGAGGGTGCAGCAAGCTCTTCTTCCAGCTTCTTCGGTTCCTTCGTCCAGTGGTCGACTCTGCCTTCCTTGCAAAAGAACTCGCCTTTTATGCAAGTTTCTCCCATTCATTTGCAGCCTAGCGGTCATACACACAGCAGTGTGGCTGTCCTGCAAGGAAAGCCAGCCAATCACCTTTGGGTGCATTCCTGTAACCAAGGAGACTAGGCAGAGTTTCGGGAACCTCCCTTCCTTCCTGCCCTGCCAGACACGCTGGAGCCAGAGGTGGGCTTCACCAGTGAATCCCTCCAAAGATAAAATGAACAAAGGGACCAAACCTGGTTTGGCATGCAGAGTAAATCTCAAGAAGGACCTTTCCAACAACAAATGGCGAAAAAAGAAAATAACAGGGCCATCTTGACAAAATGGGCACCCATGGATGCAATGCTGCAGCTGCGAAAGCAGCCTGCGGTAAAAACGCACAATGGTAGGAAAAAGTAAACCACTGACTCCAGCCATTAATTGGAGAAAGGGTAACATAAAAATGTTACATAAGAAGTTAGACTGAGGGGATACTAAGTAACCCTTCTAGCAGTCTATGTAAGATAGTGTGTGTGTGCTGGGTCTACTAAGGGAAAAGGGTAAGTCAAGTCAATTTTACTTTACTACTCTTGGTAACAGTTTATCCAAGAGAAGGTATTTAAACCTTAAAGAAATCCAATGGACCTCTGTGACACTGCACTGAGGGTACTGTGTCACCATACAAAAAGATGATGCCTATGGAGTCAGACTCCAAAACCAAAAGAAACACGGTTCGAGTGGGGGAAAAAGGTCTCTCTCCAGGATAAAAATGAAATGTCCTAAAGTCCAGCAAAAGAGCTGGGGGGTCTCTAAGGTAGAAGGGAATTAACACAGAATTGATGATTATCCCTAACAAGGCCAAACTGATGGATGCGCTCCAATAACATGGTTTTACATTTCCTAATGAGATTGGTTGGCTGGCAGAAGCTTGCCTGTATGAGTGAAGGAATATAGGAGAAATCCTGTTTTGAGCTTATGGCTGCTGGATTTTTGAGTGGTAAGTGGGGGGAGAAGGAGGGGGGGGCTCATCTGCTAAAGTGTTTTGGCCGTTCTCCGCCATTGCTGCATTTCTATGCCCTCTTCTGGCCATACTGGCTGGATGCAGTTGCCTGGGCATAGCTCTGGTTTGGATCCTTGGCTGTTGGGCGCCCTTCTAGGGATTTCCTCCTGCTCATCTGGAAGCTGCTGCAGACTTGCTGGGTAGCCTCTGGTCACCACTATCTGTGTGTGTGTGTGTGTGTGTGTGTGTGTGTGTGTGTGTGTGCACACCATGTTTGCCTTCTGAGCCGCTGGTGCGAGTATGTAATGTAACGGCTGGGCCGGATGCTTCGTGTAACATGTTTCAGTGATGGTCAGTAGGTCTAGGTCATGCTGGATAGGTCATTTATTTACAGGGCATGGGCAGGAAGGGAGCGGACGTTAAGTAGCGCACATTTGAGATGTGGTAGTTGAGGGTTTATTTTATCAGGACATGTGGAAGGTGTTGATGTTGCGTTGGTGAGTGGAGATGGAGCGTGTGCGTTTAGATTTCACATGGAGAGGACTCCAGGCCAGAGGCGCGAGTAGGGTGTGAAGGGCGCCTGTGGAAAGAGCAGGTGCTTAATCAGATTCCTGGACACTGTGGGTATAGGACGGCAAATATGTTGCATAGCTTGAGTGCGATTCCTTAATCTAGTACTTTGATGGCTAGATTGAATGGGCGCAACAAGAATGGTGTTGACGCTTTGGGGGCCCGTATGAGGTCCTAAGTGTCCATGATGGGGGGTGGGGGCGCGTGCTTGGCTACAAGATTATGCTGTGGTAGCCCTATGCTGGGTGGGCTAGTGTGGCTATTGGTTAGGGAAATTATGGATAAGGAATGGAGGAGGGCGGTCACTATGGTTATAGTGGAGTGCCAATGATGAGAGATAAGTCAAGGGCTGAGAGGTGCGAGTGTGACCTTGGGCAACATGGTGGATGCGGGTCAGTATGTGTACATTGACACCTTCTGTGCGGTGGAGAAGAGAAGGCGCAGACTGAGGTAAGTAGCGTACCGTAGAGGTGAATACAATAACCAATAAGCGCACTAGTGGGTAATGGTCGTGATGGTGGCAGACATAGCGTAGGCAGGAGTGGTTAATACTGTTAGGCTGTACCAGGTACAATGGGAGGCAGTTTGTAATTATCGGCTATGTACGTGGGTGGGCAAAAGAGGCGGTGGCTGATTCAGGAGAGATATATAGTGTGCACGTTGTGATCAAGCAAGATGGACCTTGTGGAAGGGCTTCCACGATAACAATGCTGCACGTATGGACGTGCATGTTAAACAGCGGGCATTCGTGGTAGCAAGTGCCTGCGAAGCAGCGTGCATGCGTTTAGGTTGGAGGCAGTCGTTGAGGTAGCAGAGCATATACAGCAGCGGGCATACACATTAAGCAGGAGGCAGTCAATGTAGCAACTATGTATGTACGGCTGCGACCATGCTTGTTAAGCAACAACGTGGCTCAGGGAATGGTTGAAGTACAGTCTGATGGGGTGCTCGACACAAATACTAAGTTATAGGTGGTGGCTATAGTTTCGCTGGTAAGATACCTGCTTGGTGCTAGGAGTCGCAAGTCGACAAACAGTAATAGCAGGCTCATGCAAAAAGTGGCAAACCAGTACCTTAAGGAGGTGAACTAAGTGAAGGGTCCTTGAAGGGAAGCGCATAGAGAAACAGTCGCAGAGGGATTGAAGTACAGGGCTGCCTCGGGTGGGTCTAGGAGGCTTCTTACCCTTGAGAGTGACTTAGATGCTGATGGACAGAGTGCGGTTGGCCCCCTAGGCCCCAGGCGACCACGACAGGCGCACAGCCTTAAATACCTGGCCTTTAGTACAAGTGGCCGGCTCACGCCTTCCGGCGCTGCTGTAGCACGTATATGGGATGCTGGAGCCAATCGGGAGGTTCGGCATCTCGTTGCTCAGTAACTCTCACAGTGAGCAAAATCCCTTGCGGCGACCATCTTACGGTCAACGCACGTGTTCAATGTGGAAGGACAGCTGTGCTGCGGCGTCGAGGATGAGGAGCATAGCAGCTCCAGGTCGGGGCACACAGAGGGTGATGGCAGTGTCTGGGCACTGCAGGTGCATATGGCTTCACCTCAGTAGAGCGGGTGACGGTCCTGCTTCGTGTAGGGAGGCTGGAATATTGACAGAGTACGGATGGGCTCCTGCCCGGCTGAAAACTGAAGTCTGCCATGTACGATGCCCAAGTCTTATTTTATTTTTTTGTTGTACTCTCAATCTCCAAATATTGGTCAGGAGTTTTCCCAAACTTTAAGAGGAGAGCCTGCTTACGTTTTCTCTCATCCTTTGACGTATCCATAATAGCGCTGCAGCCAGAATTGGATAGCTTGCTCATCAGCCAAGCAATCTCATCCGACTCACCCACCTGTTGTACCTCACAAGCGTACTGAAAGGGTAGCCAATCAATGATATCATTCTACTTGTATATAGTGAGCAAATCTGTAGGGAACCTAGGATGTGTAGAGGATCCAGAACCACCCCCGATCCCCTGGAAGGAGTCTTGTGGTAGCTGCAGCCTGGCAAGCTTCAGTTGATCTGTCCTTCTGCCGCTTAACACCATCGAACTCCATCTTGGCCATGTTATACTCGAGCTCATTCTGCCTGTGTTTGATTTGCTTTTTTTTCAGCTCCTACACAACTTCAGCTTCTGAGTTGGTCAAAGCAAAGAGACATCAGTTGAATCCTCCTCCCTCTCAATAGTGGCTGCCATATTGAGGCCATTGCTGCTACTGGGGACAGCCCTGGTCTCTCCATTAGCTGGACGAGCAATTCTATTTCTTTCATGATCTAGAAGCTTGCATATCAGTTTGGCCTTGTTACCAGAGACTGCCAAGCCTCTGTCAGCACATCACTTTTTCAATTGATCACCCTTCAAAAGTACTCAGTGACTTTCCAGGGTATTAACTGTAGTAGGTGACTGTTCTACTAGACAATCAATATCGTTGTGTTATGCAAGTATAATCCAGATACTATACCAGTGGCCAACACTGGGGTACCCAAGACCTTATTCTCACTGCTGCAATACCAATTTGTTAGACTGGATTTCTAAACTCTGGCCTGGTGGAGGGATTTTTAGGAGGCCAGCTAGTTGTAGTGAGCAGGGGATACTCTGAGAGGTTAACCAAACCAATCAAGGTAGCATGGAGAGTGGTCAAGGCCAAGTCTCAGGAGAAAGTGAGTGGGTTCAGGAGCCACACAATGAGCAATCAAGGATCAGTTGGTTTTAAAATGAGTTTGAGGCTTGTTGATCGGAGTAGGACGTTTTGGTGTGGCAATTCCGGCGTAAGGTGGCTGGGCACGGTCGTCTGGGCACCGATCCCATTTCGGCGTGCCCAGTTGGGCACAGCTGACAGGGCGTGGGGACTATTGGGTGCTGGCATGTTTTGGCGCTGTGACATGCATGTACGAAGTGGTAAAATAGTCCAACATTGCCATCTAGTGGAAAAAGAATACCCCAAATGGTATGTCAATTTCTTAAATATTTGTGTTTGAACGGGTTTTGTCACTAGTTTGACGATGGCATGTGAGGCAAACAGTTTTGTCTTGCTTGGCTATTCTTACTAGTGACAAACACTAATGTTTAGCTACTGCCCTCTCTCAAGTCCCAGTTACATTACATCTGGGTAACTATCCCACACATACCATTATTCAAGATCACCACCATTATAAGACTTGCCCACACCTAGTGGAATGGGCCACTCTTATTAAGGCCTTTTCAATTTAACGCTTCCATTACAAAATGTGCACAGGCAAGCTGTGCCATTGCTGGCCTATTGTCAGACACTATGCCCTTTGAGTAGGATGCTTAATGACTCAGTGAATGAACTGGCAGTTTGAATCTAAAACGATAATTTTTTCTGAAGTTTCTGCAATAGTGATTTTAAAAGGAATTTATTAATCATCACTACTTGCCATTCCATTATTTTTCGGCGCACTATCAAGGGATAGCTCAACACAACCATTATATATTGTCACAAACGGAGTGGAGGGACTCTAAGTCTCTGTAGTAGCTAAACCTGGTGCGACGCAAGATCTTTAACATCACCTCAACTTTCATGGACACCCCTTTTAATTTAACGGGGCGCGTAGGTACTGCAGCAGGTGTCATCACAAACAGTCCCTCACCAAGAATGCACTGCATTGGTTATACCTTGTAATTCATATTTATTTTTGCATTTGTAGAGCTACTTTGTTGATGGCTTTGCGGAGGGTTTGGTTGTATAGTTCGACCTTGGCGGTGGGATTGGTGTTTGCGTGCAAGTGAGCCATTGGAGTTAGAAACAGGGTGAGTAGGTTGGCTGGAGATATGTTCTATGCATTTCTTGAGGGAGGCTGGTGCTGTTTGGGATGAGACCTCTGATATTACTGAGACAGCTCACTCTAAGGTGATCACATTGTGGTCTGACCAGGGGCATGGAACGTTGGATAGAATTTTGAGGTCTTCTATCCAAACTAATGTACAACCTTAATCATAGGTAGGGCTTAAGTTCCAGTGGAAGAAGCCTAGGGACTCAATGGTGTTGGCTAGAGCATGTGCATGGTGATCTGTTGGGTCGTTTAGACTTAAGTTGACATCTCCCAGAAGAATGCTTGTGGAAGCAGGCTTTGTGTTGGTGGAGAGGAGTTGCGCAAGGTCTTCCTCAAAAGGGAGCAGTGGGCCTGGGGGGTCTGAAAGTTAAGTGGGTCGTAAGGGAGGCAGTAGTGGGTAAGGCTATTTTGATCGAGAGCAGCTCGCCCGAGCTGATAGTTTGGTTGGGAACTTCTCTAATTGGTAGTAGATTTTTAGCAATGAAGGCTACTCCACCACCTTTGTATACCAGTCTATCTTTCCTGAACATAGTGTAACTGTCCCTGATAGCTAGGGACAGCGGCTGGATGCAGCCATGTTTCTGTGATTGCTAGGAATTCAAGTTTGTTGGTGGTTACGAGGTTGCATATGTCGAGGGCAGGGAGGGATCTGGCATTGATGAGCGCTCCTGTGTTTAGTGTTAGATTTTATTGGAGGTATAGATCTTGTTGTGTGGCTAGTAGGAGAGGAGGGTTTAGGTGTAGTTGGGACTTGGCTGTTTAGATTAGTTTTAGTGAAGGTGATGGCTGGGGAAGCTGTCATGAAGGTGGCGTGAGACTTGCATGTGGTAGCAACACGCTTGAGGAAGTTGGGCACAGAGAGCGCAGTTTTTTGCATTGCTTACAGTATAAGGCTGGGAGGGAAGTTGGTGTCTCGTGGTGCCTGGGGTTGGTGGCTCTCAAATTGATGTGTGCGTTCCTCCAAAAGATCGGCGGGGTTGTCGTTTTCAAGTACTGCTGGCATGTAGCGAGGCAAAATGCTAGTCTTCTATTCCGATTGTTGAGGGAGCAAGGTTGACTAAGGCTTGAGGTCAGCTTATGTCCTGTGTCTTGTGGGATACTGGTGATCTGTGGGCATGCCTTGGGCAGGAAGAGTGATAGTGGGATGTCATGGGAGTCAGGGAGATTGTTAGACTTGTTTAGGGTTTATTGTAAAACTATTAGTCTCTAACTGGGAAGTAGTATACAAGGGAATTCATTGCTTGTGGCAAGTACAGATATGGCTGCGTTTATTACTAACGGAACAAAAGGAAGGTAATGCATTAAAAGTTGCAATGTTTATTTTGTCTGAGAGCTAAGGAATAGGTTTAAAGCAAGCTAAAACTATGACTGTCATCTCTCCCATTACAAACTGGAAAGTCCCAGGCTGGCTGCTCTTGACAGGGATAATAGTAAACTTTGGCCTAATAGCAACCCCTAAAAAGTAATTTAAATATGCATCTCGCTGGCGTTCATTCTGGGTAACGCCATTAAGCACTTAGTTTACTGACTGGCCGTGGTGCAATATTGTGCATTACAAGCCTCCAACTTGTGGTGACTTCAGGTGGGGCATGGTGAAGTATCAAGAAATCATTTTGTGTTCATGAAACCCATGGTATAGGCATGGAAACTAAGACATTAAAATGAATGGAATTTGAAAAAGCGCAGCAAAATCTGTCATTTCCCATATGCAATGTGCATTCATTGTTCTCAGTCAGGAACTTCTCCCAAGGATTATCAGCTAGAGCACCTGGAGGTGTGGCACCACTGTAAACTTCAGCATGAGGGCAGTTTACACATTGGATGCAATGTCAGCCGCGTCTAAATGACCCTCGCGTGTTAACACTGGAATGGCACTCTTGCTGAAATGGGTGCGCTGAAACGACCTGTGCCGAAAGGATGGTGCCGCAAAGGGGTGTACCGCTGCTTGTTATGCCTAAAATCACATGCTTTGCATAGACTGACATCTAGTGGTAGGTGCGGGGTATTGCAGAACTTTTTTCTTTTTTTAAACTCTTTATTTAGTTCAATTACAATTCAGAAAAGACAACCGAAGGCAAAAAATCGGAGCATAACTGAGTACAAAATTTTGTGATTACATTAAGTCAAAAACAGCAAAAAAGAAAAGTTCTGACTGCCAATACACTGCTAATCTATAATCTAACACAATTTTAATTTTACCAACAAAAATAAAACATAGACACGACAAACATCACCCTCCCCACCCACCACCCAAAGATAAAAACAAAAAGAAAAAAGAGAACACATTTTTTTTTTTTTTTTTTGGACAAAGCATTAGGCATAGTACTCATTGAATTTACTCCATTGTTCGTTATAGACTTCATCTCTATGTAATTTACCTACCTTCAATTTCTCATAACGTGAAAGAATTTGCACTTGAACTAGCCAATCTTCCACACATGGCTTTTTCCTTGTCTTCCAGACACGCAATATTAGTCTAACAGCAACCAAAAGGACTTTATTGATCCAACACAATCAGATATTCAAGATGCCGAACACAGTTCAAAGACTTCATTATTACAGTCAATGAATTTCTAGGAAAAGCAATTTCACATACCATATCAACTCTATACAAGACTTCATTCCAAAAACCCATTACTTTCTCGCAATCCCAAAACATGTGTAACATAGTACCCTTTTCCTTCAAACAACCCCAGCACTTATCATTATCACAAAGCCACAATTTATGCATCTTATCCGGGGTCCAAAAAAGACGCCCTAATGTCCTATGATGAATGAAGCACAAATTCAAATCAGTCTTTGCTCTAATTGGAACCTTTCACATACTTTCCCACTCCTTTAGAGATATCTCTCCAAGTTCCTCAGACCATGCACATTTCCACTTATCCCATAATACTAAGGAACGACTTTGTTGGAAAGTTTAAAAAAACTAGATACCATATGTTGGGCAATAGAAAGGAAATTACATCTCTCTGGTCTCTGCATCCCTTCGTAATTCCCTTGGATGTAAACCAAATTTCTGATGCTTGTTAATCTGCTTAGATTCACATGCTGTGCATATAGTTCGACATCCAGTGGTAACTGCGTAGTATTGCATCTTGTCTTTCGGGGGACCGAAAGGGGACATCGGCATAGGCGTGACTGTAACACTATCCCTATCGTGAGGTGTAGTGTGCCCAAAATCCCTCACACGCCGAGGTCCCTCGGATTGTTTTTTTTCCGCTCAGATAACTGATCGCCCTATAGCGGAGCGCTTACAGAAGAGACATTGTTATCTTATACCGACTTGTCGGTCATTCCCCGTTAAGTCACTTCGGTGACAGAACATAATCGAAGAAGACTGAGGGGGATTCGTCTACAGCAATGGATTTTGGTGCCTAAGATCCGGCGGCCGGACTTTCCACGTGGTCGGGCCCTCTGGCCGACTTTTACAGTAGGGAGAGTGGGGTTGGGGTGGCCATATTTTCAGTGTCTTTCCTCCTTCCCCCCTTTTGGTCTGTCATCTTTCCCTGTGGCTATGGAAAGGACTCCTTTTAGGTTCTGCTGTAAGTGTAGGGTCAGATATCCTTGGAAGGACGAACACAGCACGTGCAACGACTGTCTCCCCTTAGATCACGATGAAAAGCGGTGTGCGGCCTGCAAACTCCTTCGGCCTTAGACCCTTAATGAGCGCCGTGTAAAGCGGTGGTCCGCGTACGGTATGTCGCAGGTGGAACCCCCTTCCCCTACCGGCACACCCGCTGAGAGTGACGAGGGCACCTCAGATGACCAAACATCGGTTGCTGATGTGATCGACCTCGAAGCGGACACTTCAAGGTCTGCCACGCCCGTCCCTGACCCTTTAAGGCCTGACTTTGGTCTCGCTTCAGGGACCACACCCGGCGATGGGGGTGTACAAACGCATCTCACGAAGCATAGAACCCCTACACCGGTTTCGACGTCCTTGTCGAAAAAGGTGAGCACCAACAGGGCCGTCAAACTGTTTCCTCGGATCACGCAGATCCAAGGCCTTCCCTGCATCCGCAGCAGCGTCTTGCGACTGGGCAATCTAAAACAAGTAAGGGCGCTACGCCAAAAACTTCACATGTCGAAGCATGGAAATCCAACGCTGCGACTGTCCCGAAGGCTGCAGTAGGCCCGAAAGCTACCACTAGGCCTCTAATCGAAAAACCGACCGCTAGGCCCTCTAACACTGCGGAAGGTAATGCACCTACCGATAGACCATCGGAGCAATGATCTCAGGCCGATTCAGCGATTAAGACCGCATCGAGAGGATTACGGCGGCAGTGGGACTTACCCCGGTTCCGCCTAAAATCATGGGAAAAGCCGCAGAAACATTTTCGCATGCGGTTTTGGGCCCCGATTCTCACAATACTTATGAAGATAGCCAAGAGACTATTTTCGGTGCCGTCAGGCAGAAGACTATGTTTTCCACCCGTAGGCCCGTCTGGTCCTCCAAATGGACTAGAGAAATTCGAAGGGTGTATAGATTGGCTGCAGAGAACTATCAATTTTTCTGATCCATCCCGAAAAGGTCTCGTGAAGAGCCTAACCCTCAATTTGCTTCTCACTATCAAGAAGATCCACCTTCTATCCCAGTCCAGCATGAAGACATTGTCCACATGGATGCCTATAGGGACATTTACAATGAAGAGGAAGAAGCTTCATTTCTACAAAATTATGAAGAGGAACTGCAGGGTGCCACAGACAATTGGGAAGAAACCCAGCAGGAGGAAATGGACCCATGGTCAATGCCACATCAAGATCAGGACACTGTTTTTTGTCTGGATTCCCCTCCGTTCACCCCGGCTCGCCAGGCTTCACCTGTAGATGACCAAATGGCCTGCAGCTCTGTTAAAGGTAGCTGAACATTTTCAAATCTCTACTCAAGGGGCTGAGCCTGAGCAGGATTTTGTAGAGGACATCCTTAAGGAAAAACCTCCATCTAGCCAAGCCATTCCCCTCCTTAATTCAATCAAGAGAAGGTTAGCTCCCTCCTTGGTATCACCCAACTCAAACCCGACACTGAACCCAAGAGTAGAAAAAATTGTTTCGGCAGTCTCCTTCCGACCCTCTATACATTAGAGGGCACGCAGTCCCTGACACCCTGGTAGTGACTACCACCCGAAAAAGGGCTGAGGTACCCTTTGCCACGAAGGGGGTGGGGGGCACCTCCAGACAAGGAATCCAAGAGGCTGTATACTCTAGGCAAACTCGGCTGCTGCATACACTACGCGGATAGCAAATACCACGCTATTGGCAAGTTATGCTGACGCTCAGTGGAACCTGTTCCAGGAAGGCCTCCAAGAGGTTCCAGAACCCATCAAATGAAAACTTCTCTATTGTAGTCGAGGGAAGACAAGTATACCAGAATGTGATAAACACCCTGGACACGGCGGAAACAACAGGCAGGTCTCTGGCCCAAGGGACCCTACTAAAAAGACACGCTTGGCTGCATACTTCAGGGTTTAAACCCGAAACGCAAGCCTTTCTCATCAATCAGCCTATTGAGGAAGCTAACCTCTTCGGGAAAGCGGTTGATGAGGCCTTGGAAACAGGCAAGAAAGAGCATGAGACTCTTGTCTCTGCAACAGATCACACAGAAACCTTCAAGGGGACAGCGACAAGGTAGAGTCCCTAATCCTAGAGGAGCTGCAGCCTCTGGTCACAATGACCACCAGATCCAGGTCCCCTCCCATGTCACCCTGGTCGGGGGGCGATTAACATCTTTCCACACAGCGTGGGAGGGGATAACTTCAGACCAGTGGGTCATAAAGACGCTCGCCCACGGGTACTGCGTGGTATTAGCCCGACCTCCATAATTCAGACTGCCGCGCTCACAGCACCTTTCACCGGACCATCTGGAGATCATGAATCAAGAGGTGGAAGCGCTGCTGGGAAAGGACGCCATAGAAGCAGTCCCTATTCTTCAGGCAAACAAGGGTCTTTATTCAGTGTACTTCCTTGTACCCAAAAAGGACCTCACCATGCGCCCTGTTCTAGACCAGCGCCCAGCGAACAAGTTCATAAAACCCCAGAAGTTTTGCATGGTAACACTACAGGAAGTGATCCCACTGCTGAAACAGGGACTACATGGCAACATGGGAATATTTCATTGTTGCCAGCGCACAAGAAATATCTAAGGTTCATGATGGAGGACAGGCATTACCAATTCAAGCTACTCCCCTTCAGCCTTGCCTCAGCGCCAAGGGTTTTTACCAAGGTCCTGGCAGTGTCTGCAGCACACCTGCGCAGACTATCCGTCCCAGTTTACCCTTACCTCGACGACTGGCTCATCACAGGGAACTCGTACAACTCATGTTTTTCGAACACCCACAAAACAGTAGATCCTCTCTTCAGGCTGGTTTTCTCAATCAACAAGAAGAAATCCAGTCTAGTCCCCAGTCAAACAAAACAATTTCTGGGAGCTCTAATTCGGACGGAAGACGGTCTAGTCTTCCCCTCCAACGAGAGGGTTCAGAACATGCCTTTTCAGATTCAGTTAATATGTAGCCAGTCGGGAGGCGAAGGTACGCAAGGCCATGCGCTTGCTAGGAATGATGGCATCATGCATATACTTGGTTCCCCACGCGCGGCTGCGCATGCGTCCCATGCAAGAGTGGCTCAACTGCCAGTGGTGTCAGGCCAGCGGACAGTGGGAAGATCTGGTAGTTGTCAGCCCTCAGTCTCTCTCTGCAGTGGTGGTGTAGAGGAAACCTCTTGAAGGGCAAAACCTTCACCACCCCTGCAGTGGAAGCTACTCTCACGACAGACTCATCTCTCACTGGCGGGAGGGGGGTGGGGGGGGCGCTCACCTGCTTCAACAGACCACACATGGAGTGTGGTCCCCTCAAGTAGAACCCAACCATATAAATTTACTAGAGCTATTAGCAGTGTTCAAAGCACTAAAGGCCTTTCAGATGCAGCTGCAAGGGAAGCCGGTGCTGATTGTAACGGACAGCACTACAGCCATGTATTACCTGAACAAACAGGGGGGCACTCACTCTCCAGGGCTAGCCAAGCTGTCCCAAAACATTTGGATATGGGCTCTCGGACACAAGATGTTTGTGGTCCCACCATGTTTCAGGGGAAATCAATCTTCTGGCAGACGTACTCAGCAGAAATTTTACTCTGCCTGAAGAATACGAATGGCGTCTGCACAAAGACATTGTGTCCGACGTCTTCGCAGAATGGGGCTTCCAAGAGATCGACCTGTTTGCTACTTAGGAGAACGCCCAGTGCCAAGACTAAGTCTCCAGATACCCCCAGAACTGATCCAAGGGGAACGGTCTCTGGATAACGTGGTCAGGGAAATTTGTCTACGCTTTTCCCCAACTCCCCTTCTCAACATAGTGCACTATCATAGCGAGAACACCCCGCCCTGCAAGCATCCCCCCCTGCAAGCATCCCCCCACCCTACCCACAAACCCAGACCACCTGCCCCCCCGAACGCACCTCCTCCTAAAAACTGCACGCCTAGCTTTAGCCAGAACCGAAGCCGCATCCCTCTCCACCTCTGATCCCCCCCTTACCCTCTCCCACACTCCAATCGCAATAAAGAAACTAAAGAGGAATCGTACCTAGTCCCCCTCAAACTCTCAGCACTCTTCGCCTCCCCTGTCTTGACCCACAACCTCTTTCCCCCAATCACCTCCTTCCCCTGTAGCTTCACCCTTCCTGAAACCCCTCTCCCTCGACTTCTCATCAACTGCAATCTAAACTCCTAACCGCTCGTACCCCACCTTCAAATCCCCCGAGCCAAACCCGAGCATCTTAACTCACGCAGCCACCCATTCCTGCCCGAAACCCACATTCTTCTGCTTGCCCACTATTCCCATTGATCCTCTCACCCTACCCCTCTCCCTCTCCAACTTCCGCTTTCTCCGCCACCACCCCCTTCCGCTCCTGCTCCAAGACCAACCTCGCCTCCCGATGTGAACTGCATCCTATTTAATGCCCGATCCGTAGCAAAAAACAGATACTGCATCTTTGACCGCCTCGCCTCTGACCAACCAGATCTGGTTTTCATCACCGAAATTTAAATTTGGTTCTCTGACGACTTTGCCCCAATCACCAGTGAACCCCCCCCCACCCCCAACCCCTCCCGCACCCTCCCTCCCCCCGACTACTCCCTCATCCCACTGAACCGGCCCTCTAGATGTGGAGGAGTAGCATTTGTCTTCAAGTCTCTCTTCCGCGCCTCGACAACCAACCTTCCATTCCTTCCTGCGAATCACTCCTAGTTAAACTATCTCTCTCCCCGTCGCTCTCACACAGTTTCCTAATAATCTACAGGCCTCCTGGTTACGATAGGCAATTCGCAAACAACCTCTGCGACTCTATTGCCACCTTTCAACTAAACCACCTCACCCTTCTTGGAGACTTCAACATATGGCTCGACATCCCCACCAACCCTATGACTCACTCTGGTTGACGGTTTAAACGCAATTAACCTCCAACCCCACATAAATGGCCCGACTCACTATAAAGGACACGCTCTTGATGCCATCTTTAGCTCCAACAACCGGATTCATTTAAACCCCCCCACTCCTATCATCTGGTCCGATCACTTATTTCTCTTTCACCATTCGCCCACCCGACCCCTGTCCAGTACTCGACTCTGAACCACCGAGTCTACGCAAATGCTGTAAAAAACTAATAATCGTGCCGGACCTAGCCAACGCACTCCTCCAGTCTCCACCGCTTACCGGCCAACTCAATAAACTAACCCCTGACGCCTTTGGCTCAACGCATCTCTAATACGGCTCTCACCCCCTTGCAAACCATCAACCCGCCGTGGCCTCTTCCCCAGATGGTTCACCCCTGAGTTGAAGACCACTAAACTATATAAATACCTAGAACGCAAATGGCAGAAAGACAAAACCAAAGAGAGCAGGGCCAACTTGGCCCGACGCCTCTATCAGTACAAGGCCGAAATCCGGAAAGCAAAAAAAGCCCACTACAACTCCCGAATCCTAAACTGCAAAAACCCACGCAAAGAACTCCACAAAATCTCTGAATTCACCAAACCAGCTTGCACCATGACGTCCCATCCCCCTCACAATCACTGTGCGACTCACTCACCCTCCACTTTTACACCACGGCTCTCAAAAGAACAAATACTCAAGCCACCAAACTGTCTTTTACATTTCAACAAAGCAATACTCCATCCCCCTCTTTACCCCCCCCACTCCCCCATATTGACCAACCAACCCGCTCCGACCACCACGCAACTAACGTTCGAATCCTTTAGCCCAATATCACCAGAGCTGTTTGTCAAACTGCTATCCGCCCACAAACCATTTGGCTTTGCTGGACCCTTGCCCGGCCACAACCCTCAGACTTTCGCTTCCACCTGTGCAGGAGAACATGCAAGATCCATTATAAATGCCTCCCTTTCCTCTGGTGTCTTTCCCGACGCATTCAAAGCGGATCATGTCAAACCGCTAATTAATAAACCTTCCCTCAACCCTCTCGAGCCCAAAAACTACTCCCCCCCATCTCAAACACCAGATTCCTTGCCAAACTCATTGACCGAACCGCCTTCTCCCAACTAAATGCCTTTGTCGAAGCCAATAATCTCCTAGACCCCGCACAATCAGGCTTCAGAGCCCGTCACGGAACTGAAACCACCCTAATTGCAATCTGGGACGACCTTAAAATGACGGCAGACTCCGTGGGTTGCGCTGTATTAATCCTCCTTGACCTATCTGCCGCCTTTGACGCAATCAATCACTCAATCCTCCCAGACCGCCTCCACTCCCTAGGAATTTGTGGTGCTGCTCTTGGATGAATAGCTTCATTCCTCAAAGATAGGTACCAAATAACGATACTCTCCACCTATACCTCACAAGCCCAACCAGTCGACACGGGAGTCCCACAAGGAGCATGCCTATCCGCCCTCCTGTTCAATCTCTTCCTGATTTTCCTCCCACCAAAAATTCGTTCACACAACATCCTATGTTACAACTACGCTGACAACACTCAACTAATCCTAAAACTAATGAACTCCAACCTAAACTCTCGACCTGACCTGGCCTCCTGCCTCCTCGACGTTGAACTCTGGATGACCCAAAGCCACCTCCTGTTAAACCCCTCCAACGGAAATCATGGTATGTGGCAACTCCCAACTTCTTCCGCACACACTACCCTGGCCACCCGCCATGGGCAACTCACTGACTCCCTGCGACTCAGTGAAAAATCTTGGATGCACCCTTGACTCTGACCTAACACTCTTGCGCCAAGTCAACAACGTCTCAGTCCTGCCACTACCACCTTAAAACCCTTTGGCGCATCTTTCCGTATCTCTCCTTCCCCAACAGACTCTCCGCGGTCCAATCAATCGTTATATCAAGAATAGAGTACGCAAACCCCCTATACCTCGGAGTCCATGCGTACCAAATATAAACTCCAAAGGGCACAAAACGCAGCTGCCAAAATGCTACTTGCACTCGGCCCAAGAGACCACATCTCGCCAGCCCTTAAAATGCTACACTGGCTTCCAGTAGCCCGAAGGGTGACTTTCAAAACCTTATGCATCTCCCATCGAGCAATGCATAAAACCGGACCTCAATATCTTCAAGACAAGCTAAAACCCTATCACCCCCCACGCACCCTAAGATCAAGCTCAGCCGGCCTCCCAGTCATACCCAAGACAAACTCGGTCAAGTTGGGCGGATAATCATTCTCAGCCTTGGCCCCCACCCTGTGGAACTCGCTCCCACCCCACATCCGCCTAACCGAGGATTTAACGTCTTTTCGCAAACTTGGCTCTTCCCATAAAACCAACCGGTACCAAACCAACCCAAACAGAATAACGGCATCTCAATGACACCAATCCAACAAACTGCCTGATGCGGAAATGACAGCTAAATAACCCCGAGAATGGACTAGAAGGACAAACAGAATTAAACTAGATCAAAACAGTGAAGTGGATAATAAGAAGAAATCGCAGGGAAACAGTAAAGAGACTTAAACTGCTGAAATGAACATAATCCATGAGGAGCAAACAAAATGAATGGCGTGGATGAAATAGTTAGAATGGATGAAGCGTGCGGAACAGATGAATGCACTGAGTGGAAGAAGACACGAGTGGAAGAACATATGACTATAGATCGAATGAGTATGTAAATCGAATGACTATGTAGATCGTATGAGTATATAAAATGGATGAACATGTTAAGCGGCTGCGTGTGTAGAGTCGACTACTGCATAGCGCAGACTACTGCAAAGCATAGAGCAGATGAATGAGGGAACAGATGAGTACGGGGAGTGGAGGAGTGAGGCTAGCGGATAAGTGAGGCGAGTGGACTGCGAGGAGCAGAGGAGGTGAAAGCATGGAGCGGTGGAGCGCGGGGAGCGGTGGAGTATATGGGGCGGACTGGAGTGCACGGGGCGGAATGGAATGCATGAACGCATCGTGCAGAACGGAGTGTCGAGCAAGACTCGGGTGCATGGAATGAATAAGAGTGCATGGAACAGACTGGAGCGCATAGAATTGCGTGACATACATAGTATGGTCTGGAATGCTGGGAACGTTTGAAAGAGCATATAACCCATCATATCTCACCACCATGCTTACTCTCTACTTTACACCACCACTCAACTAGAACACAGAGATACTATGACACCATTCGGTATAACTGTTCTCATACCTACATCCACCGCTCACTCCCCATCATCCTAAGTAAACACTGCTGGTTACACACACCCCAGCCAGGCGTTCTCTGCAGGCCTAACGCAGCCACATTCAGTCTGGATAAATCCTGCCAGAACGAACACATACTACAGAGCTCTCAACCACCACACCTAACGCTAAAAAGCAGCTATTACATGAATTCCGCACCAGCTGCACACATACCCGGTGCTCAGATGCACCTTTGACTCTCTACCCTCTCTACTGACCTGAACTTCGGTTCCCAAGGGCGTTCAACCTACCAGCGCCTTCAGACCATACCAATGGTATATAAGGCGCTATATAAATGCAAAATAACATAAGATGCACCAGGAACCAGTTACCATGATACTGGTGGCCTTGCCAACCCTGGTTTTCTCACCTGATGGAAATGTCCCTGTCCCCACCAGTGAAACTTCCCTGCCCGAACATGTCTCTGGACACGGGGGAGACCCTGCACCCATGCCCACAAACTCTGAACTTAGCCGCTTGGCTCCTGAGGTCATAGTTTGGATACCTACAGCTCCCTCAGAGGTGCATGGGCCTACTGAGTAAAGCTAGGAAACCAAACCCACCTTATTGCTATGCCAGAAAATGGAAAAGTTTTGTCATCTGGTGGAATTCCAAGGGTGTCAGTCCCATCGATTGCTTACCCACACACATTGTGCTGTACCTAACCCATCTGTTGGACACTGGGTTAGTCTTCAATTCCCTAAAGGTTCATCTGGCTGCACTACACCACATCACAACAAAGTGTTGTGGTGGAGGATACCGGTGATGAGGCCTTTATGGAAGGGGTTTAGAGGATTTATCCTCCCATTTCTCACCCGGCTCCTGGGTGGGACCTAAATTTTGTTTTGACCAGGCTCATGGGAGCTCCCTTAGAGCCTATGCATAAAGCAAGTCTAAAAGACCTGACTTATAAAACGGCCTTCCTAGTGGCTATCACTTCTATCAGAAGAGTTGGTGAACTACAGGCACTTTCTGTTCTAGACCCCTTTGTTACAGTCACAGGGATAAGGTAGTTCTGCGCACGCACCCCAGATTTGCGCCTAAATTCATACCGAAGTTCCATGTGAGCTAGTCAATTGAACTACCTACCTTTTTCCAGAATCCCACTAGCATGGCCGAAAGAAGCCTGCACACACTAGATATGCGCAGGGCAGTCATGTTCTACCTGGAAAGAACAAAACAACTTAGGAAAACAAACCAATTTTTCGTTTCAGTGGCAGCTGGTAGAGCAGGGGATCCTGTCTCTAAATCGCATCTCAGGGTGGATTGTCAAATGCATCACACTGTTTCTCTCTTGCTAAGAGAGAACTGCCCTTGAAGCCCAGAGAATTCTACTCGAGGCGCTGGATCATCCATAGCATTCATTGCAAATGTTCCCCTAGAGTCCATTTGCAAAGCGGCAACCTGGAGTTCTGTACACACCTTTACAAAACACTATTGCCTAGATACTAATTCTAGGTCTGATTCTCAGGTGGGACAAGCAGTACTAAGACATCTTTTCTCTACTGTTCCTTCTCACAACCCACCTCCAACTCTGGGTTCTGCTCGCTAGTATATGCACAGCATGTGATTCTAAGCAGATTAACAAGCATCAGAAGACATGCATTACTTACCGTAATAGCACTTCTGATGATTGTATCTGCTTAGATTCACATATAGATGCCACTACAATCACCACTCTCGCAGAAATACTGTTTTGTATTGAAAATACCACGATCAGTTTGAGCCTCAATCTCACTTTTCAACAATTCTGTCACCTTATCGATTCTAATACGATCTTCCCTATCCTTCGTACACGCAAATGTAGACTGTAGAATACCTAACTCTAATTCCAGATCTTTCAACCTATTTTCCCCTTTCCGCCTGACCCTAGCAGTCCAATTTATCAGTTCTCCTCTTACCAAGGCCTTAAGAGTCTCATACTGTTAGACTATCAGCAGATCCAGTATTCTCTATAAAAGAAAATTCACAATAAAGCTATTCAGTTATTTTAAAGTATTTTCTTCTTTCAAAATGAAAGGTTTTAACCTCCATCTACCAGAATCTCGTCTAAATAAGCCAAAATGCAGTTTAACTTTAACTAACGAATGGTCTGAGAGAAACCGTTCAGATCTTTGCCTCCACCACAGCTTCAACCGAGAACATGGTCAATTCTGGAAAATGAGTCATGAACTGGAGAATAAAAAGAAAAAAGCTCCTTTCCCCCTGATTCAAAGTCCTCCAAGAGTCAATCGGGTCAAATCTGTCAATAAAATCTTGAAACGTCTTACTAGATTTCTGGCCAGTAAAATGACATTTTGAAGACCTATCCAACTTGGTCTGACACAATTAGTCACCCACTAGGACAATAAGCTCCCCTTTCATTCCACACAACAGCTTGGTAAAACAAACTAGACGCACATGGACCATAAACGAACCCATAGTAATAACTCTATTTCAAATCGACCAAAATTACACTACCTCTCCGAACCAATAGCCCAACTCCTTTTGGACTTAAAAGAAAAGCAATTCAGCCACACTTTCGTGTAGCGTGAATTAGTAAGAAGCTTCTCCGAAACTTCCAAAAGATGTTTCCTGAAGAAAAATCACATCAATCCTCTCCCTCCAAAGTCTAGATAACTTTTTCTCCTTTTTATTGGGCAATTCAATCCCTTCACATTCCATGTTCCTACCATTAGAAAACCATAATACTTAACCTATTTGAATATCTAAAATATCCAAAAAGTACCACATAACCATAAAAAGAATAGACTGAACAATTAGAAGAATATATACATTTAGAACCAAAACCTATAATGCAGAAAATAACCCCAACCTAAACAAATAACACAACAAAACATAACATGAAACAAATTAATATACCAACTGAAAAGAGTCTTGACGAGTGTCAAACCCCTTAAAAGTAATATTATTTACATACGTAGACCAAATCCTAACTATACCACCCAGAAACCTGTATCCACATTGTAGAAGTGTTATTTAAACTCCCTCCCTATACATCCAAATTGGAACAGAAAAAGTGAAAGAAAAACAAACCTCAAAGCATGTTAAAGAACATCAGGTAAGTGTTTCAAACGAGCACAAATCTGATTGCAACCCCTTAATCATAGTGTTAATATATAAAAACAAAGTCAGAGTCCAGATAACACAAGGTAAGGATAAGATCCACCATTGAAGACAACGTTCAAAACATTGCTCTCCGCATTATCAAGGCAATAGAGCATTCACTATTCAACTTGAGTCCAACAACCTCATCAAACAAACTAAAATGTAAATAGAAGTACATCTTGTTAAACCAATAAATAAAATTAAAAAAACAACCAAAAATAACTAATAGTATGGATGTCATAACTAAGCACACAACAGTATCGGCAAAGTGTTTAACTGCCCACCCATACATTCAGAATTAAACGCTACCTACGCAGGTTTATCTATCTCCCAAACCAAAATCACTTTACACTATTAAGTACTAATATCATATATAATCTAATGTTCACAACCACAACATTAACCATTCTACTAATTGAAAGAACATATGACAAATAGAGGACTCACTTCAGAAATAGTGGGCAGATGGTCACCATTGTCAGACATTCTCATTGCCCAGCTATTGGGGAGACGAATCCCATGCACCCCATGGCCAACAATTTTAAACTAAAATAACCATTGGAATTAGGGCATCTAACAGTCTCACTTATTGAAGAATGGTAATCCCAGGATTGCTGCCCATTGATGCATACCATACAAATCACTTGCATACAGTAGATGTTATATACCATAATGCAAAGACGGACTACAATGAGCAGTGTCAGTTAATATAGTGGACATTCCGGTTAGAGACTGAAAGAAAAAAAGATTAATGTCCTCATCCAAAAACTATTGTGCATGTGTTTTTTCAACTGCTGGATGCAAAGCTGGACAAAATGAAAAAGATGTTAAAATAACAAAGGTAAAAACATCTTTTATAAAATTCGGCTTCTCAAGATATCCCTGCTAAAACACCTTCAGTGATTTTTTTAAAAATAATCACTGAAATTGTGTTTAACGGGATAGACACAACAACCAGGCCCTCAACTAAAAATGTACTTGCAATAAGCTGGCGCAAAGCAAACTGTCACACCCAACCTAATAAAGTAGGCAAATATACCTAGCCCACTATTTCTGAAGGGAGTCCTCGATTTGTCATATATATCCTTTTTGGAGAAAGCCTTAATCTCTACTTAAGTTGGACCCTAAAATGCCTCTATAAATTGCATGACTTGTTTTTGAAGTTAGAAAATGGTTGACTGGGTGTGTTTGTAATACTGTCCCTAGTGACATGTACCGGGTACCCGGTGTTTTCATTGCTGAAAAATCATTTTATTTTAACCCACTATCCAATACTTTTCCCAAATATTCTAGGACAGAATTTTGTTTCTATAATTGCACCAGCCCTAAAATGTTGGGAAGGGTGTTAGCGGGCTAAAACAAAGAGTACCCCTGTTTTTTCCCAGCTATGAAAACCATATAACCCGTGTACTGTACACATGGTCCTTCACAGGTCTAGGTCCTCAGATTTTTTTTTTCTTTTCTTTCTACCATCGTGGTCGGTCACTCATAGCCAGAGTCAGTAGCTTTTCACTACTTTGATATTGTTACTTATATGTAATCTTTTTATATTCACAACAATGAAAATAACTCCAACCTCGGCCACTCTCAAATTGGACAAACACTCAAACCAAAGAACCAACCACTTGATGGAGCTTAAGATATCATGGAAAATAGCCACAAAAGGAAGGCTCCAGGGACTGATCACATGCTTGGACCCAGACGAAGCCCTCAAGTGACTCACCCACTCGTACGTACCGGACGGACCATATCCAGACCAGCAGACGCATTTAGATAGAATTGTGAATATTAGCATGGCCACACTTAGATGGAATTGTGGATATTAGCCTGCGTTGCTTCTAGATAGGACTTTGAATGTTAGCATGCCGGCACCTACGTGAAACCTGAAGACTAGCACAGGCCACACTTAGAATTGTGGACAATTGGCCTGCGTCGCATCTAGATAGGATTGATTGAAGGATAGCATGCCCGCACCTAGATGAAACTTGAATGTTAGCATGTGCCACACTTAGAATTGTAAACACCAGCCTGCGTAGCATCCAGATTAAGTTATGAATGTTAGCATGCCCACACCTAGATATAATTCTAAACACTGGCCTGTGCCGCATCTAGATGGGATTGTGAAGGCCAACAAGTGCCACACTTGGACAAAACTGTGAATGTTAGCATGCTAAAGGTCATGTAACCCACTAACAAATATAAGCTCAAACTCTGCATACTTACCTCACTCAAAAAACTCACACAACCATCTCTCGCACAACAAGCTGCACGCACTTCACAACACTGCAACAACACATAAGCCGGAGCAACAGCACACGCGGCCTGACACCGATCCAATACCCGCACCAAAGCTCAGCACCCGGTGTACACCGAGTTGAAGCTGCCAACAGAACACCACTCCTCTCACTATCCTACTCCCTCTTCACCCTACTAACCAATCCCCGCCCCCCCCCCCTTTATTTAGAGATTCGCCAGAGCGCCTGGGGACCAATTCCGTTGGTGACGGTGCGCGTTACAAATACCTTAACACTTTACAAGCGAAATTCAACTACCATTGACTGAAGACTTCCGATGAACTCAACATCTCCCAGCTTGCTTCAGCCTTGCAATGGGGAGAGTAGGGGGACCGAAACTTTACTCACTTCTAGAGAATGCATCTTCTAACTTTCTCCTTGCTGTTACTGTTGTCTACCCGCCTTTCCCTTTATACCTAAATACGGAGAGAACTCCCTTTAAGTTCTTTCATGCAATCAAATTTCAGTGGAAAGACACACACCATGTGTATAAACACTGCCTTACCTGTGAATATTGAGAGAAACGGCATGCAAGCTTTTTCGCCCCAAAACGCTGAAAGAGACTTGCTAAACAGTGGGCAGCCTCAATCATGCAGGCAGTCGGGTTCACCCAATGGCACTTTGGAATCTGATGTGGAAGACCTGGACGGCTATGGCTGCAATTCGGATGCCAAACTCTATCAAGAGGCGTCTGCAGACTCCTGCTTGCCAGTCCGAAAGGCAGGCCCAGCGTTCTGCAATGAGACCTATGCCTGGCAACTAAGGCGCACTCTCAACAGGGTGCACAAATACGGTAAGCACACATCCCTGAGCCATTCATCGACAGACATGGCAAAAAAAGGGCCACATGGCAACAAAAGGCGCTTGGGGCTCTTCACGATTGATGTGTCTAAAGCCTGCTGCACTTGCGACCTCTCGACCAATGCATGGCGATAAAGAAAAACGGACGCCAATTGCTGTGCATAAAACTTCGACGGAGCATGTTTTGCAGCCACCCTCATCTAAACAGGCCTTGAAACATACATCAAACACAAACTGCTTCCAGGCCCGGACAGCCCTCAAGATGCTTCTAGACACACACCTACGGGTGCTACTTCAACATCACATAAAGCCTCAGAGTACACTAAAGCTACTTATATCATTCTTTGACTCTTGTTAAATTAGCCATGATATAACTGTTAGTCACTTCGGCTTCTTTCAGTTTGGCATAAAGCCAACTGGCGATGTGCTCCTATTTGGAAAAAGTACATTTAAACAGACTGTCTTAAAGCATCTCCAATGTGGCAGAACTTCAAGAAGTGGTTACACCACTATTCTTACCTCTCTTGATGTGAGCAACCGGAAGGTTGAGGCGGTTATCTGGCAATAACCATTAACACACATCACTTACCTATGCTCTTTCTAGTGATTGGGGCATATTGTGATATCATCCATGCGTCAACGTCAGTGCCATTATGAACAAAAACACTGCTCAGCAGAGCTTGTAATATTTCTTTCAAAGTGTGAGACTGGTTGTGGTAAAAACATTTATTAGAAAAGGTAAGTCCTCATTGATGCAGCATGGTTCTATGTGGATTCCATATCACATCGCAATTACAAATTCAAATGATAATGTGACGGTTATCTAATGGAAATTGAAAAAGGTCCCAATATATCACTTTTATATTCCTGGACAATATCAATATTCTATTACAGAATGTGCTAGTTATTACTTCATAACTTAAGATATTATCATTCTGGTTTGCATAAAATGTTAATGTTTACCATAGCTTATGTTCCTATGTAGTTTACATTTCACACCACAAAAAATGTGAAAAGCTAAACCTCGTTCAAACATGACCACATGGTTCAACCCTCACCTAAGAATCCTGCGTAAAAACAAGAGCCACCGAAACCATCTGGAAAAACTTCCCCCTCAATATGTAATGAGAATTTCACAATAGCTTCCTCCACTTGTAAAACAGTGATCTTCCTAGCAAAATGTTTGTTTTTGTTTTTATTTAAACCATTGTTTTTTTTATACAAAATTGGTGAAAGAAATGCAGAAGGGGCACAACGTCTGTCGTCCTTACATTTCTTTTCAGCTGACTGATTCCTGTTCCAAGCCCAGGTGTTGCAAGATATATGATATGATCATTTATATAGCACCTATACACAATGTCTTTCAAAGCGCTTCAAGGCAAGGGAGGGAACAAGGGGAAAAAAACAATGACTTTCTTACAGGCCATGAACAGTAAGGATGTGAAATTAACTATCGTACTCGGCCTGATGACATTTCAGATAGTGCAAGAGCTAAGACGTAGATAAGGAAGGAAGGGGGAGAGTGGGAAGGAAATGGAAACAGACGGGCGACTACCGTACTAGGCCTGATGACATTTCAGATGGTGCTGGAGGGGGTGTGGGGAGGAAAAAAACAGTAAGGGGAAGAGAGGAGACAGACGAGGTTGCTATCATATTAGATCCAGGGACAATTCTGATAAAGTGCATAGAAGAAAGTAAGGGGAGGAGATAGGAAAAGGGAGAAGTGAAAGGAGGGGAGAATAGAGAGTTGGCGGTCAAAAAGAGTGGAGAAGCAAGAGGGGAGAGTGAATACAATTGCAGAAGTCAGTAGTAACACAATGTTGCAAGCCAGGATACAAGATGAAGATGGAAACAGCATGATTCAGGGCCACCAGGAGTACAAGATGCAAAGGAAGTTCAGCTTGAGAGCTGAGAAAGGGCGACACACCGTGAATGAATGAGGTCCATAAAAGTCAAATCCAGCACTGGCCACAAGACTGTGATGATGAAACCAGACATTTGGCTACTGCGATAAATAGCCTTGTACTATGACCGTTCATCAACCTGTCCCACCATGATTCCTCAAATGTTTTTAGATTTTCCATGTGGTGTGCCAAGTAAGTCTTACTCAATGCATAGGAGCATGTCAATAATAGGTGTTTAATTGTTTCTATGACATCCTCATTTTTGCAGAACCAACAGCTGTTTATTGTGGATTGTCCCCTCATTTTTTTAATTTAATGCACTTTTAATCAGGCTTTCAAGTAGGTTGAATATAGAACCCTGTCCAGAAATTTTTGTAGGTACTTTCGTTAACCTTTTGTGTGGTAATTTGTGGCAAATGCTTCGTCAGTTTGTATTTTGAAGCTGTTTCTATTGAGCGTATCCAATCCCATTGTATGTGGTAGGGAGAATTCTCATAAATGTGCCAATTCCTCCCACCTTGGAGCCCTCCAGCTCTTTTGCTAAACTTTGGGACTTTGAACTTTTCCATTCAATGTGTTTTCTGTGTTTTTCTTTTGATTATGGAGTCTAAACAATTCCATGTTAGGGAGATTTCTCAAAAATGTGCTAATTCCCTTCACCTTAGAGACCCCCAGCAACTTTGCTGGATTTTGAGGACTTTATTTTTGTTTAGACTTCCCAAAGGTTTAAATGCCTTCTCTGGGATAAACTGTTTCCCAGAGAATGCAAGGTTAAATTGACTTTACTAGTCTTTTTAATTTCCTAGACCCAGCACACACTATCCCACTATCCTCCTATAGCGTACTGGAGGGGCTACCTAGTATCCCCTGGTCCAGAAACTCCTGTAGCTGTCAAATGCTACCCTTTTCTATTGAAATGGCTGGTGGCAGTGGTTTTACAAGGAACTACCATGATTTTTCACGACCGCGATCACCGTTAGCTAAAAATCGCGGGAGCCATGTTTTTCCAGATAGTGCCTTTGTTTAAACAAGTCCCGGTCGTCTTTGCCATTTTTTTGGAAAGGTCCTTCTAGTGTTTGACTCTGCGCGCCAAACCTGGTTTGGTCCCTTTGTTTCTATGCCTTTGGCGGGCATCAGGTCTGAATACTGCCTCTGGCGTCTGAGTGTCTGGGGTGGGCAGGAAGTGAGGGAGGTGCCTGAAACTCCCTGTGCTTAGTCTCCTAGGAGACCCAAATGCACTCTGGCGTGATTGGTTGGTTGACTGTCCGGCAAGGACAGCCACCCTGCTGGTTGAGTGGCAGCTGGGCTGTAATGAATGGGAGAAAACTGTTTAAAAGGCGAGTCTCTGGGACTGGAAAGCAGTCAACCACTGGAACGAAAGAACCGAGACGAGCTGGAAGAGGGCGGCTGCTGCAACTCCTTGACTGTTGGTTTGCCTGGTGAAGCCCTGCTGCAGGTCCGAATTGCCATGTTAATCTCGACAGAGAAGCCCCTTCAAGGACGACTTCTCCCTTTTCGATTGGTGGGACCAATCGACTCATAAGCCACCTGGATACTGTTCTCAGCGCGGTTTTGGATTAACTTGGGGGTGGGGGGGGGGGCGGGGAAGGACACCCGCTTGTGTGCTTGAATTCCAGCTACTCTAACTGAAGTGATTGCATTTTGTCAGTTTTTTCCGACGATCCCATGCAGAAGTCCCCCAACGTCCTCCCTCTTGTCCCCACGACTGATGCTCAGCAACAGTGAGATCTGCAGGAACTGCCAGGAACCAACATCTTCAGATGCATCTTTTGCTTCATATTAAGCTACTGTGCCAAGCCGATTGAGAGAATGCTTCTCTCGCGGTGAAAGTTTGTGGAACTTTCCCACCTTGCAGGCCTAATCAGCTTGTGACCCAACATGATTCTTTTTCGTACAAGCTACTTCTGAGAACTTTGGCAAAGACTTTACCGTTTACTTTAACTGCTCTTTCCTATCCAAGACACTAGTCCATTGACTTTGGCCTAAGCCTATTGAACTGTATCGAGTCCTCTAGTGAACTAAAACTATGTGCACTGCCTAAGGGTATTTGTGATCTATTCTGCTAACTTGTGCCTTTTTATTCCCATTAAAACTAACTGAAATGCCATTTTGCTCCTGTTTCAGGGGAGCATAATTTATTCAGAAACTCATTGGTTTGATATTGAAGTGTTTGTGTATAATTTGCCTCCTTATAGTGAATGTTTTCTAAATGATTGTGTAATAAATTAATAAATGTTTTACCAAGAAACCTTGAGTGGAAATGTCTGCTTGAACCACTGTGATTGTAAGACCTCTGTGTAACCTCTTGTACTGCTCACATTCCCTCTTGAGCTAAGCCTGGCTGCTCAGCTCGCTACCACAAAACTGTGTAGTACAGACTTGTACCAAAGGTTAGTTTTGCTTACACCTGCAGTCCTAAATGTATGTGGTGGTCCCAGAGGGTACTGCATGCGATTCTGCATAACACTTCATAGGCATCTTTTCATGTGTCACACAGCACCCTCGGTGCAGTGGCACAGGCAAACCTTTTCAGGCTTTCCCAAGGTTTAAATCCCTTCTCTTGGATAAACTGTTTCTCAGAGTCAGTAAAGTGAAATTGACTTTGCTAGTCTTAAATTCCTAGACCCAGCACACCCTACATTACAATAGAGTGCTGGAGGGGTTACTTAATATCCCCTGTGTCTAGATACTCATGTAGCAGTCAAATGCTACCCTTGGCTCTAAGAATGGCTGGTGGCAGTGGTTTACAACAAACTACCATGATTTTTCCCGACAGCAAACTATTCGTAGCTCCGGTAGCGTTAAATAGCAGGAGCCATGTTTTTCAATATGGCGTCTGAGCCCCCTCTGTTTAAACGCGTCCTGGACTTCTCTTTTCGTCCTTTCTTTTTGGAAAGGTCCTTCTAGAGTTTGTCTCTGCACGCCAAACTAGGTTTGGTCCCTTTGTTCAATTGCCTTTGGTGGGCTTCAGGAGTGAAAACCGCCTCTGGCGCCAGAGTGTCTGCGGTATGCAGGCAGTGGGGGAGCTGCCAGAAACTCCGTGCTTAGTCTCCTAGGAGACCCAAATGCACTCTGGCGTGATTGGTTGGTTGACTGTCCGGCAAGGACAGCCACCCTGCTTGGCTGTGACAGCTAGGCTGGAATGAATGGGAGAGAACGGAATAAAAGGCGAGTCTCTTGGCTTGGAAGGCAGTCGACCACTGGAACGAAGTAACTGAAGAAGAACTTGAAGAGGACACCTGCTGTAACTCCTGGACCATTGGTTTGCCCGATGAAGCCCTGCTGCAGTGCCTACTTACCATTTTCGTATCGACGGAAGCCCCTGCAAGGATGACTTCTACCTTTTGAGTTGGTGGGACCAATCAACTCAGCAGTACTCACCTCGGAGCTGGTTGAATTTCCTCAGAGTTGCTGCAGGAAACCTTTAATACCAGGGAGGGAGACACCAGTTTGTGTGCTCTACTTATAGCCACTGGAATTTAAGTTTTGGCGAGCTTTTTTTGACTGTTCAAGTGCAGTGGAGGAGTCCCCCGACGTCCTCCCTCTTGTCCCCACGACTGAGGCTCAGGAACAGCGAGATCTGCAGGAACAGAAGTCATCAGCTACCTCTTTTCTTCACTTGTAAGGTACTGTAAAACAGTATCGGTAATATTATCCCCATATAATATGGTCGCCATAAATATCGCCGGGAAAAGGTTGTGGCGCTATTATATGGGTGACCATATATATGGGGACAGGGGCAAAAGTGTTTTTTTAAAAAAAAATATTGGGGGTTGCGGGGGTGTCCCTGCATGTTCCATGCAATAATGTCGCCACAAGAAACGGCCATTTTCCGGCAATATTTTTGCATGGCGAGATTTTTGTGGCGACATTAGTACATGGAACCTGTAAAACTAGATGGAGTACTTACCTCTCGCGGTGAAGTGCTTGAAAGTTTGCCAACTCACAGGCCTAATCAGTTTGTGACCCAACATATGGTGGTTCTTGCTACAAACTATTCCTAAGAACCTTTGCAGAGACTTTTCCATTTAACTACCAGAACTGTTTTATCCTATCCAAGACTTTAGCTCATTGACTTTGATCTAGCCTATTGAATTGACTCTTCTGGTGAACTCTAAATCTTTGCACTGTGTAAGGATAATTGTAACCTTTCATGTTCTACTAATCTCTGCCTTTTACTCCTCTTGAAGTATTGAAGTGTATTTGTGTGTAGTATATAATTGCCTCCTTCTATTGAATGTTTTATAACTGACAGATACATTAATAAGTATCAAAGAAACCTCGAGTGTTAGATTATTTGATCTCCTGTGATTGTAGACCTGTGTAACATCCTTCCAGCTCACATTCCCTCTTGAGATGAGCCTGGCAGCTCTACACCGCTACCAAAACTGTGATACAGAGTTTTACCAAAGGTTGGTTTTGCTTACACCTGTAGTCCTAGTTACTTGTGTTCCCAGAGGGTACTGCATTCAATCTTTGCCTATCCGTATACGTTTTTTAAAGTTTACTTTTGCGGTGTCACAATGTAATTCTTGGAGTGAGCTGCCTACGTCTTCTAAAAGAGTAAGGTTCCATTTTGCCCAGTCTAGTAAGGTGATGTTTTTGCCTCCATCAATTTCGTTATTGACTAAATCCTGAATTTTTGATCTGCGCATTCGTTGAATATTCCCGTAAAATTGTAATCTGGTTTTCTCCATATGGCCTAACTAAGCTTAGTTCAGTCCTTATGCTAGCTATAGGCGTCGAATTAGGTAGTTTCAACACGTTTCGCCAGAATTGGCGGCCTAGTTTCTTCCACAGTTGACTTGGGATAACAGGTGCCGCCCCTGCTCCGTATATGATCGTTGGGACCACTTTGCTTTATAAAAGTTCAGTACTGGTGTTAAAGAGTAACGACCATACTTTATCGATCATCGACGTTTGTGACGCAAGTGTCTTCATCTTGGCATGGAAGACCTCTTAAATTGGATTTTCTGTTGGACTTTTATTGATCATGATACCTAGGTATTTATAGATTGAGACCGATTCTAGGGTCCCTCCCTCTAAGTTGCAATGATGTTTTCACTCCCCCAGCTACTTTTCCAAGTGTAAGTATTTTTGTTTTTTCCTTGTTGATTTCCAATTCATTTTCTTTCAGGTATATAGAGTTCAGCTGCTACTGAAGACAGATTTCTGTTTGGTCCAGTAAAATTGTCATCCGCATAGAGGAGGCGCGAAATTCTTTCCTCTCCTATAGTTTGCGGGAATGAACAAACTGTGGCTTCCGTCCCTTCTATGTCTCTGATATATGCGTTTTACAGGGCCGGTGCCAACAGGCATCCCTATTTAACGCCTATATCAGTGTTTATAGACTTTGATAATAGATTTGCTCCATTAAGCCTTGCCCTCATTTGAGGTACCACAGTACAGGCACTTGATTGGCTCCATTGGAGAGGCTGGACACTTCCATTTGGCCAATTTTGACCTTAGTTTTCCAAGATTTACCCGGTCAAGGGCCGGTGATAGATCAATAAATGTGAGATGAACTCTAGTTTGTCCAGAAATATTTTGCTTTAAGTATGAGCATTATGTTTGCATTTGTCCAGTGCCTTTGGTGAATCCTGATTGGAAGGGGTCTATGTATCCTGCTTCTTTGCACCAAATTCGGAATTTATCCAAAAGTGAGCCAAAAAGCTTACCCAGTGTGTCAAAGGGCTGTAGGCCTATAGTTTGTTGCGTTGGACTTATCGCCCTTCTTAAAAATGGAGACTATATTGGTTTTCCAGGATGCTGGAACCTAGTTTTGTCACACTTCTATGTATAATCTTTGAGAGAAAATCAGACCATTCCTCCTGATGTAATTTCAGAGCGACGTTCGTTATCCCATCTGGACCTGGGGTCCTCAAGTTTTTTTAGTTCTTGATTTTCCTCAGTATAGGGTCTTCGTCATACTCTGTCACATTTCATCAATTTGTGTTGATGGCTGTCTTTCTCTGTTGATAGTGCCAAGGAGAAAAGGTCAGCAACGTGTGACAACTATTTAGATTCGCTCACAGTTCTGCACATTGATGGTCGATATACCTGTGTTTTTATTATTGACCAAAAGTCTCTCGAGTTTTTGCTACATAACGCTCTGAGCATGACTTCTGAGTTATGTTGGTATATGTTCCGGTGTTGTCTCAGCTATATTTTATAGGTCTTTGTCGACCTAGAGGCCAGATCTTTATTTTCCAATGTCTGATATTAAATGGCTTTTTCTTTTCGCATGCTTTTTTACTCTTTTTAGCTTTACACTATAAGCATGCAGGTGCTGTTTGGCAGGGTTTCTCCTCGTCTAAGTTTGATATTTAGTCAGCAAAGGACAATATTCCAAAATTGGCCACTCTAGATTACAGCGCTCAGTTGTCATCTTAGTCATGTACTGGCGTGTTATTTCTCAGATCGTGTTTTTTTGTTAAGTTTAACCTTACCCCTTGGTTGCTTGCTTCTACCGGGAGGTTCATAGTGATTTAAAGTTGTCATTTCTGGCCAAGTGGTTATAAACATGTTATGGTCACAGAGTGGTTTTCCTCACCTCAAAGGTTTACAAGATGGCAAGCAAACTTTTTGCGATTGTAAATATGGTCTATAGTGGAGTTCCGGCCATTTCTCTCCCATGTTGGTGTTCTGTGTTTAGAGGGATCAATCATGTGATGAAGGTTATGCATGTCTTTCTATAAATTTGGACCATTGACCACCTTGCTTCTTTGAGTTTTGTTGGTACCACTTGTTTGAACACTTCTGGTTGATTGTAGCTTTTGTCTTTAGGTCCCATTCCCGTAATGGTGGAGTTGAAATCACTGCAGATGATGGTATGGTGAATAGGATACTTAGTGTTTGCCTCGTCCAAAGCTTGGATCAGATTTCTCATAAATGTCTTGAGTGAGTGAGCCTTCGGGTTCCAATAAACATTCATTACTAGGATCCAGGTAGTTGTTGTGTTTTTAACGATGTTTGGAGACTGGAGCCATCTGACCAAGACCATTTGTATGAATTTTGAGATTAAGTTCTTTATCGATATTCAACATGCTTCCTGAACAAACCGCGACTAGTAGTCTGAGGTTGGGCGGCTGCCCCGGCCTCTGACTGCTTGGGAAGTGGATAGTTCGTATCCATCAATTCTTGGAGGCGCCATGAGCCAAGTGTCCTGGAGACATAATAGGTCAAACCTGTTGAGATTTATATCGCTCGGGATTGTTAGATGCCCGTGCCCTCTGGTATTTCATGATCCTAGAGAGTTGTGCTTTTTTTAAATTCCTTTCAGAGTTTGTCTCTGCTGAATTCATTTAAATCGGGCTTGATGGTGGCTATTGACGTGTATTCCTTCAATGACCAGATGCATGAAGCTAAATCCAATACAAAAGAACTGTTTAGAATACTCGGTTAGAATCCCACACTGCACCACCTGTCGCATGCTCTAAAGACGTCACATGGTACAATAACATTCAAAAAGCTCTTTCTGACAAGATTGAGCTCCTCAAAACTAAAATGGAAACTAAAAAAACTAGCCTAGCTAACGGCTTATCACAACCCACAACTCAAGCTCCACTACCTGAGCAACATGACTTGTTCAAATTCTCTACCCTTAGTATCAAGGAAGTTGAGGATATAATCTTCAACTAGGCATCTGGATTTTGTTAGGTTTATGTCTGCCCAGCAACAATTATTAACGATACAGCAAAGGAACTTGCATCCTTAATCACCTTGCTAATAAATGCATTGTTTACAACCAATACAGAACCTAACTAACCTAAAGGATGGGGTCCTGCCTCTTCTAAAGAAAGCGTCCCTAGACCCAAATACCCCGACTAACTACAGACCTATCCCCACAGTGCCCTTCCTTTTTTAAAAATTCTTGACAGAGCAGCCTGCCTACAGATTCAGCATCACTTGAGAAGCAAAAACGTATTAGGGGTACTTCAATTTAGCTTCCGACCTAGGCATGGCACAGAACCAGCTGATCTGGATCCCATAAAAGATAAAGGCAACCTTGCCCGCCTTCTATTACTAAATTTATCAGCTGCCTTTCACCTGGTGTACCACAACTCTCTGTAACCGTCTCATCTGCAGCCTACTTCCAACGCCACCATCTAGATCCAGTCTTTCCTCAACAGAACTACAAGAGTGTTTGCCCCGACGGCATCTGCCCTACCTGCTCCTGTCACATGTGGGGTCCCCCAGGGCTCTTGTCTCCCCTATGTTTATAATATATTAACAAAGCCTTTATTTGACGACTTGGATCATTTGGGTGTCTCATACACTAATTAGGCTGACAACACCCAAATTCTGATCCCCATCTCGGGCAACTACATGACAGACTCCAAACGAATAAATGACATCTACTTAATCTTCCAAACATGGTTGGCTAAACATGGACTCTGTCTTAATGACGATAAGACAGTTACTCCTTGTAGGAACACAAGCTAGACTTAACAGACTAGACAACAGAATAACTCTTAACATTGATGGCAATAACATCAAGGTTTGGAAGGATGTTAAAACCTTAGGCAACTACATTGACCCTTCTCTCTCTATCAAAACAAATCAGCGCTACTGCCTCCACTACAGCCTACACCTGCAAGCTCATTAACGCTTGCAGCCATTTCTGACCACAGACAACTGAATTACCCTAGCCAGGGTCCTAGTCTTAACCAAACTAGACTATTGTAATGCCTTATGCTTAGGCACCAACATAATTGAAAAATATTACAAATCTATCAAAACAATGTGCTTAGAGCAGCAACTAACTTCCGTAGTACACTCCACATCAGAGCTTATGCATAGTGTTTGCTGGCTCTCAACCAAAGAATCAAATTTCAGACCCTTTCACTTCACTGAATAACCAAGCACCTATGTACCTCTGCAACAAATTAAATCATGCCTTCAATTGACTGACCAGATAGCTACAGGCTTACTGCTTTATCATCCCAAGGTTTAAGCTCCAAAAAGCAGGCGGCAGAAGTTTCCTGATCCTAGCAGGCAAAATTTAGAACGCCTTACCCCCTAGCCTTAGAACTGAACCGTCCTTCCACAAATTCAGAGTGTCAAAACTTGGCTCATTATGAATGAAGACTAACCACTCGCACACAATCTCAGTAGCTCATCGTAATGCAGCCTTTACCACGTGTATATAATTTCCTATCTGATCCATTCCACCTCACATTTACAAACCTTAGTCCTAAGCTCTGCTATTATATATGCTGCTGCAATTGTAAATTACACTGTACAGATGTCTTATTGGTTAAATATGTGCACATGTAACTGTAAATGTATTCATGTAATTGTAAATACCTATCCTATGTAACTATAAGAAATGTGCCATGATTCCCCAGGGCTTGGCGCGCTATATAAATAAAATTCAATACACAAAACATAGGTAACGAATCTTTAACTACTGGAGCCATGAATCATCGGTTGCTTAAATCCTACCTCCTCCTAATATTCATTATAGTGCTGAATTCAAAGCATACAATATCTCCTTTCGTTACAGTAGTTTATATGCTACTCATAATTTATTTTAACATACAATACCCTTCTCATATCTGGGTTTATTACAGATGGCAGTTATCCCATTTGTCGCTAAAGAGTCCAAATATTTGATCCAAAAGGTTTCTCTGTTCCAGTCCTAATGTTCAGTTAGAGTCCTTTTGGAGACCACTTCCACCACTTGAAAGTGTAATCTGTAAAATGTCATGTCTTTGATGAATCCAGTGCCTAATCTTTGCTATATTATTTTTAGTCCATTGCAACTTGGTTGTTTAATCCAGTTAGGTTTGCTGCCTGTATTATGATTTCAATTGTTCTTTTCATTCTCAGACTCCCATTGGAGGACAGAAGCGTGGCTTTTCCCACCTCATCCCCTCGCCGGAGCCAAGCCCAGAAGGGGGATATGTTGGCCAACACTCGCAGGGTCTCGGTGGGCACTATGCAGATTCCTACCTGAAACGCAAGAGGATATTCTAACGACTTTACCCTGGAAGCACTATTTAAGTGTCTGTCTGTAATGACCCTGTAATGTCTTAGTGTTTTTTTTATGTTTGTCTCAAGGTTTTTATTTTCTGAACTGGGGGAAAATGACCAAGGCGGCCTATGGTGGTGAATGGTGAACTAAAGCCACAACACAGGCCGGACATTTGCGATTCTAGCAAGTACCATTTTTTAAATATTTTTATTTAGTGTGATGGTTATTAAAACTTCACACACATTTTTATGACGATAAAAGTGGTAGAAAATCATGTTATAATAAAATGAAACATTATAAAATCAGATCACCAATATTCAATCTGAACAGCACAAAGCTCAGTGAGTACCACTGCTTTCTGTTGGCTTTGTCGTGGCACCTTTTCTGCTACCAACCAAGCTCTGCCTATTGCTGAAAGGGCAGGCCTGTGTTCTACCTTGTAGGATTAGAGGCCTTTGCCTGGTCTTAGTTCAATGTATAGTGAAGACTTGAGCGATTTGAACGCCTCCGCCTGTACTGGTCATCGCCAGATTAGCACTGGTGGAATGTCAGTGGCATGTTGCGTCCGAACGTAGTTTTTACAACCTGTGCAGAATTGTGCTCTGCAGCTGCCTTCTCATGCACAGCTGTTCAGAGCTCCTAATGGTGCTGTTAAGCTGCATGCTAGATTGCTGCAGTGGGGCACATTCATTAGGTGGTCCTTTGTCCTGTGGCCTTAATGCAGCCATAACTCATGACTTGCTTTAAGCGGAGTGTGATTGATCAGGTTTGAGGCTAAACTCTGCCTGGCTCTCTGGAGGACACCTGCAAGATACCATGGTGCAGGTTATTTTCCCCGCTATGGCTGTAGTGCCACTAACCTAAGTACCACTAAACCCAAATTATGCCTGAGGGCTTCCTCAATTGGAGGTTTGTCCCTCTTTGCTATTTCTAGTGTGAAATTGCACCTGTAAGGTTTTAGACCAGAACTCGAGCTTCACAAGGCACTAGCTACCAAAACGTTGTTCGCAAAGGTTTCACTGCCTCATTGTGCCAGTGGTCTGCTAGGCAGTTATGTTTCTTGAGTTAAAAGGTACTCAAAGCATGGAAAGTCACATCAATAGTATATAGAAAACCGTGCCCCCACTTCCATTTTTTGCCTTGGTCATTTGCTCCCTGTTTTCTTTTAATTTGTGAACCGTAGCATATTGAATTGTCTGTGTTTTCAGTTCACTTCCGTTCGTTACTTTGTTGGTTTTATAGTGCGGTCCTCCACATTTTAATTTGTTTCAACTCTTTCCTGATTGAAGTTTTTTTTTAATTGTACTGTTAATGTTTGTGGAACAGTGTTAGACTTTGGTAATGTTGAATGTATTTTCTTTTTCCTACCAGGGTATAAACGTTTTCACATTTTATTCTGTTATAGATTTTTTTAGGCTTATTTTATGAATTGTTGGTTCTGAATTTTACCTTTCTATCTGGTTTAATTCCCCTTTTGGTATATATAGGAAGGTGCACATAATGGCACACAACATATTTTTGGAGTCTTTAGATCTGAAAACGGCTGTCTGCTTGTGGTTTTATATTGGGCAGCTTTCTGAAGCATGCTTCTCGCGATCGCCTGGCAGGACACTTTACCAGGCTGTTTTTATTGTCGCGTCCTATAATTTTCAAGCCTTTGGCGGGTGCAGACTACCAACGCAAGATTTCTAAAATGGGGTATGCAGAGTTTCAACTCCCCCTGAGAGAATGTGGAAGCTTAGCGTTTTAAGTGTGCAGAGCCTCGGAATGTACATAACAAAAGTGGCTTTGTAACGCCGGCAAGAAGCAATCTGGCCATACGTTGAAGTGTATGGTGTACAAGTACAGAAGATAATAATTATAGTTCACATTTTTAGTAAGACACCTGTTCCATCTGAGGCAATTGCTCTTGGGCTCCTTGAAAATCAAACTTGCCCAGTCATGTTTGCAGCTGCCGTTTCGACAACCTCTTTTAGGAGTCTCCATTGTTTGCTTACATTTTACATTCATTCTTTACTTTTTGTCCTTTCCAAAAGGATAACATAGCTGGAAAATAAGGTTCTGCTATTTGTAGGCAGAAACAGGTTTTTTTTTTAAAGAATCCATGAAAGGGTGTTTCCTCCATGGCTTTCTGAAGGGGGTTGAAATGCAGAGCCTTTTTGAAAGCCTAGAGCTGCACTGTGCCCATGCAATGCAGGGCTTTCAGGTGTTTCCCTGTTGGTGTTCTGCTCGGCCTGGCTTCTTCACTAGTGTGCCTTTTATTTGTGACCATGGGAACTTCCCAGAGACGAGTTTTCTTTAGGTTTTAAAAAAAAAAATAGATTTTTATTTCCACTACAACCGGTAAAATGGATCAACACCGACCAAAGTGTTCTAGCGATAATGCAAAGACCACACTGGAAAAATGTAATCCCCTCCCCATTACATCTACTATCAAGCTTTAGATGTATTGAATGCCTTAAGTAATTAGACCAGGACACCATGCCTTATATCTATTCCAGACAGTACGAGCAATGTATTGTTTCCTAAACACAGGGTTTTGCTTGTGGCTTGATCTGTGACCACACGAGGAACACCATGTCAACAAGCTAGAAACATTTCTCTCTAGCAGTTATTTGCTTTTGATAGGTTTGAAGTCATGTTGCCACTTTTTTCTATGGGTTGACTTTCATTTTTATGTGCTCTAGGTTTGCTGCTGTAAGTGAGAAAATAACTTCCATCTCTGCATCAGACCTTCTCACCAAGTAAAGCAATGTTTATAACCACAGAAGCCCTATTTCTTGTGTGCACAGAAAAAGCTGCTGAAATGTCATATTTCGTATTTATAAATGCTCGACCTCTACTCGATCACTGGGTGCGAGTTTGAGTTGTTTTTGGAACTTTGGGTTTTTAAATTATAGTGGATGGGTCTGAGATTTTTCAGATGTTGGCGACAGTTGTTTATGTAGCAGGGTCACGTGTTCCTGGCTGTTCCAGGTGTTCACGTTTGTGAATAAAGCCTTCACTTTTTTCACTGTTGAATGTTATCACTTAATTGTCCTTTCCTCCCCGTCACCAGAGGTTCACATGTTTTGGTATCAGGGGAGTGCTGATTCTGGGGGCACTTGACCACTTTCACATCCTTTTTGACCTCACATCATGATTCATGAATTAATTGTGATTTTTGTGTTCTTTTAATGTCTCACTCCGTTCTGCAGTCTTTCACTTTAATGCATCTTGAATGGTGTTTGTTTTCTTTTTGTTTGGTTTCACGAGCATGTTATTGCAGCAGTTTTTTGGGGAGGGATATCTGGTCTTGTCCACGGCTATTCCCACATACCCTGTGAAGGCTACGTTTTACTCAGCGTTCACTTGACTGACTTAGTAAGGACATCTTTCTTTATTGGGTACTTTTGTAAATCCTGTAAACGCACTGTTGTGGATTTCTTTTTTGTTTGGGGTGCGGGAGATGGGGCGGGGGCTACTGGGAAGTCTGGCCAACATAGTGGGGTGGAGGCTTTTGATTGGGCAATGACCTAGTTCCTGCTTCTCAGCAGTGTACGGGTAACTGTTTTTTTTTAACAGTACCTGGTATTGAAAAATTTCTGACCGTCTCTGTAGAACATGTGTCCACATGGATGGACCAAGAGAGGGTTTCATTTGTGAACACATTTTCTCATTTAACCTGCTGAATTAAAACGTTTTAAGTAAAATGATTTGAAGAAATGTGGTTTCTTCGCTTTTTTTGTTTGGCTCTGTATTGAATAATTCAGTTCGTTCAAGCAGGGGCAGTAGCGGGCAATGTGACCACCTATAAATAACTTGCTCTAAAGGTGGGCTTAAGCTGGGCTGTCAGTCTGTCCCCCGAACACTGGAGTAGTAGAGAATGTTCATCAACGGTTATTCATTATGAATTAAATGCAGTAGTCTGAGAGACCCAAAACACTCCTGTGACCTCTTTGAATTAAAATATTTACCTAGATCTCTAAAAAAAATAAGTGGCAAGGAACAAGACATTATTCTTTCCTATTCTTAACCACTGCAGCTAAAAAAAAAAGCAAGAAAAGAAGCGCTGATTGGTGAACATACTGGAGGCCACTGCCCTTAAAGGAAGCAGTGCTTCTCCAGCATGGGGTCTGGCATCGATTCACATGCTCATGAATATTCCCCGTAGTCAGGCTGGGAATCCTCGGTAAAGAAAATCAGTATCAGTTTCATTTCTGATCTGTCTTTCGTAGTAGTAACCAATCACTGATCTCTGCGTCATACTGACCACAGCCAATGACTGCCATCTCCCTAAGCCCCGCCTCTGGCAGCCATCTTCAGATTTTTACCGCACGTTCAAGTGTTGGGATCCTCGTGCTATTGCTCTCGAGCTTTAGTGCGTTTTCGCGCTTTTTCATAGGAAAATTCTCTTATTTCGGTCAAAAGAGCCTCAAGCTGCACCGTTTCTTTATCCGATCAACGGGGACCCGTGTCGGATTCTTCTACGCCCCTCAAGGGTGAAGATTTCGTCGAGCCACGCTTTTGGAGGACTCCAGAAGTTTCTCAGGCCCATCTCGGACATGGCCCAGGAGAAGGGAAGCTCGACGCCTGGAAAGCTGTTCAGGGTCTGCCCTGGATGCCAGCTTCAGAATGTCTTCAAGGAGGACGAACACTCCCTTTGCCTCTACTGCCTGCATGAGGACAAGACGCACGTGGAGAAGGACTGTGCGTTTTGCGGCAACATGTCGGAGCGGACCATGAAGGACCGCCATCTGCGTCTCGCCAACTGGCTGGAAGGGAAGAGCCCGTCAGGCGAGAAAAAGAAGTCGTCCGAGTGGTCTTCTAAGACCTTTGAGGGTGCCCCGGCGACGAGGGCCCAACAGAAGGCCAAGCACCGCAAGTCCGCTGGCACCGGGAGTGCCGAACGGTCTGGCTCTTCGGTTGCCAGGCAGGGCACAACCTCCCCGGCGCCATCAACCACGAGCCAACGCTCTGGCTCGGGTAAGAGTAAGTCCGAGCACCCGGTGAAGCTTCTGGAGAGGGCCCGGTCGATCTCGAAGGCCCCATCGGAGGGGGAGCGAGGCGGTGACCCTCCCCCCCCCCCCCAAGGAGAAGGCGGTGAGTGCACCTAAGGTGGTGAAAGCCTTGATCCACCCTGCCAAGGCCTCTATCGAGACAGTCGCGGCGGCCCTGGCTCAGCCTGTGGAGGCTACAACAGTGGAGGCGACCTCGGGGCCCAGAGTCTCCCGGCCACCACGGAGGGAGTCCTCTTTCAAGCCCATCGATAGGACCCCCGTGAAACCTCCGGAGAAGAAAAAGGGGGGGCAGGAGGCCATCGTGGATTCGGCCTCAACCTCTGAAGAGGAGCTGATCGAAGTCTTAAGCCACGGCATTGGCGTAGGAGATGACGAGAACGTCGAGGGTGCTGACGAGGTTCCTGACCGCCCGTCGGAATCCCCTCAACCAGTGCTGCACGACAACTCGGCGGCCATTTTGTTGGCTATACAGTCCTTATGCTCGGAGATAAGGATGAGATTGCCGTTACCACCAACGGAGGAACCGCTCCCGACGGGGGACCCGGAGCCAGGCCCTTCTGGGAGCCCCCCTCCTAAGAGAAGGATTCATCCTCCACCTCCTTTTCAACCATCGTGCCCTGCTCAGCCCTCCTCCACGACCCGTGGGGATGATACAGGGACGGACACGGCCCCGACGGGTACAGACGACTAGGTTTACGACGAGGATCTTCCGTCGTCCCCTCCTCCCCGGGCTTCCCCGCCCGATGAGATTGGATCGTTTCATGCCATGATCGCCAGGGCATCCGAGCTTTTCCAGCTCTGCCCGGAAGAGAAGAAGGAAGGTTTCCTTTACCAACGGCGTGAGACCAAGAGGAAGACGGTCCTCGATGTACCTCTACTGGACGATATCTGGGATGAGGGTCTCGCCCTCCTCAAGAACCCATCCACAACGCCTGCAAGAAGGGATCGATGCAAGAAGTACCGGGTCCCGAACGCGGCCCCCTTGTGCCTTCGGGCACAGCCGACCACGGACTCGGTCGTCTCCGCGGCGGCCAGGAAGAAAGCAGGGGGGGGGGCTTCGGCCTCTACGTCAACATCCCCATCCCCTCCCCCCCTCCCCTCCCCGGACGGCGAGGGAAAGAAATTGGACACGATGGGACGCAGAGTCATCTCATCGGCAGCGACGACGATTAAGGCTGCCAACGCCTTGGCTATCGTGGCCTGCTAAGACAGGGAGTTGTGGTACAAGATTGCCCCCTTGCTGGACTAGAGATCTTGCAGGAAGGAGAAGTGGCGTTGGACCACGCCATTACGATAGCGACGGACATCGCTGACACTGGGTTTCGCCAGTTGGGCAACGGTGTGTGCCTTAGACGGCGTGGATGGCTCAAGGCAACAGACTTCCGGCAGGACGTGCAGACCAGAGTTTTGGACATGCTGTTCGATGGGAACAACCTGTTTGGGAAAACAGTGGACGATTCCCTACAAGCCATCAAGACGGACATGGAGACGACCCGGGCTCTTGGTGTTCTCCAGCAACGACGGCTGCCCTTTCGGAGCGCCGGAGGCAAGCAGGGTGCCTCCAAAGGTTCCGGCGGCAGATATTCCACCTACCGTCAAGCAGCCCATTCGTCGTCACAGGAAGCCTACAGGGGACGAGGCAAGTCGGGCGGACCCCGCCGTCATCGCCAGGGAGGACAAGGCGGCAAAGCCTCGTTGAAGCAGGACTGAACCGGCCGTGGGGTCGGGCCCCTACCGAAGCATCCCAGTGGGACGCCGGCTGGCGAACTTCGTCAGCGTGTGGGAGTCCATCTCCAACGACCGTTGGGTGCTGGACGCCCTGGCCCAGGGTCACGCGCTCGAGTTACTAAAGAAGTGCCTGCACGTCCCGCCCCGTGGCCAGGAAGGAACATCACGTCCCTCAACTTCTCTTGGAGGTAAAGGCGATGCTCAAGAAAGGCGCTATCGAGATCGTCCCAAAGAGGCTTTGGGGCTCCGGAGTTTACTCAAGATACTTCCTCGTGAAGAAGAAGACTGGAAGATGGCGTCCCATCCAGGACCTACGACGACTAAACAAATTCATCAAGGCACAGAAGTTCGGGATGGTCACCCTCCAGCACGCCCTGGGTCAGCTGGAGGAGGGTGATTTCCTGTCGTCGTTGGATTTGGAGGATGCTTACTTCCATATCCCCATCCTAGAGGGACACTGAAAGTTTCTCAGATTCGTGGTCCAAGGGCGTCACTACCAGTTCAGAGCCCTTCCCTTCGGATTGAGGTCGGCACCCAGGGTGTTCACCAAGTGCCTCGCACCGATGGCGGCGCGGCTGCGCCTGGAGGAGATCCACGTCTACCCCTACCTGGACGACTTGCTCATCCGAGCAAAGTCAAGGGAGCTCGCTGCAGAGCACACGGCGAGGACCGTCCAACTACTCACGGACCTGGGATTCTCCATAAACTACGCCAAGTCCCACCTGGTGCCCGCGCAAGACGCACTGTTTCTGGGAGCGAAACTCGACACAGTGGCGCTTCTGGCCTCTCCGTCGGAGGAAAGGACGAGGGCCATCTTGGGCAAGGTGCAGCGGATGCTGGTTGCGGACGCGGCCAGGGTGAGGTCCATCAAATCCCTCCTTGGATTGATGTCTTTTTGCATTTATCTCATCCGCCTGTGCAGGCTTCGGATGCGCCCGTTACAGGAGTTCCTGGACGGTCGCTGGATCCAGACGACGAGCAGCTTCGAGGACAGGATCACACTCGACGAGAGCTTCTGATGAGCGATCCGTTGGTGGGGCACCCGCATGCATCTGACGGCGGGCATGGACTTCCAGACCCCGGGCCACCAGAAGACAGTGACCACGGATGCCTCCCTGGAAGGGTGGGGAGCGCACACCGAAAACCGCACGCGAGAGGCCTTTGGCTTCCGACAGAGAAGTCCCTCCATATCAACGTCCTGGAGCTCTGCAGTGTTTTGGGCCCTCAGGTCCTTTCTTCCTTCCCTCAAGGGCAAGGTGGTGAGGATCTTCACCGACAACACCACCATGTTCTACATCAGGAAGCAGGGCGGTACCAGATCCCCAGCCCTGTCCAAGGAAGCTCAGGATCTGTGGCATTGGGCCGTCGCCCAAGGGATGTTTCTGGTGCCGTTTCATCTGGCAGGAATAAAAAACACCATCACCGACTCACTCAGCGGAGAGCTGCGCTTGTGCCACGAGTGGGACCTATGACAGGATCTAGTAGACCGCCTCTTCCGACGGTGGGGCACACCCCAGATCGATCTGTTCGCGACGACGACGAACTCCAGTGCCAGAGGTTCGCCAGCAGGTTTCCCCAGCCGAGGAGCATGGGCGATGCTTTCTCGTTCCCCTGGGAAGGCCTGGTTCTATACGCATTCCCTCCATTGCCGTTGCTGATCCGGCTCATCAACCAGCTCAAGAGGTCATGGTGCAGGATGATCCTCGTCGCACCTGCGTGGCTGAGGCAGATATGGTTCTCGGACCTTCTGGACTTGTCAGCGTCCCCGTCAATCAAGCTGCCAGTGGACGCGGATCTTCTCTCCAGGGAGGGAGGCGTCATCCTCCATCACGACCTGAAGTCACTGAACTTGCAGGCCTGGCTCCTGCAGCGTTAGAGTTTGGAGGTTACGACATACCGGCCGACTGCAGAGAGGTTCTTGCAATGGCCAGGGCGTCTTCAACTCTTAAATGCTACGGACACAAATGGAAGAGGTTCTCTATCTGGTGCCACGCACAGAAGATTAACCCTCTACGGATTACGGCTCAAGTGCTGCCGTACCTACTGACGCTGGCCAAGGCTGGACTGGCGCACGCTTCCATCAAGATTCATCTTGCTGCGATCTCCCGATACACCAGAACCATGGGACGGACGTCTTTGTGGTCTCATCGTCTGGTGAAATAATTCATGAAGGGACTGTTCAGATCGTTCCCGCCGGTGAAGGCTCCGGCCCCGGCATGGGAGCTCAACGTGGTGCTGACCAAGCTCATGGGACCTCCGTTCGAGCCTCTGCACTCAGCTCCGTTGAAGTTCTTGTCGTGGAAAACAGCGTTTCTTGTGGCCATCACCTCTGCACGATGGGTGGGAGAGATACAGGCCCTTTCCTGCAAGCCCCCGTACTTGACTTTTCACGACACAAGGGTAGTGCTCAAGACGCACCCCTCCTTCATGCCCAAGGTGCCGTCGGATGTCCACCTCAACAAACCCTTGGTGTTGCCTGTTTTCTTCCCGTCGCCTTTGTCGCCGGCTGAAAGGACTTTGCACTCGCTGGATGTGGCTAGAGCGCTGAAGTTCTACGTGGACCGCACGAAGAGTTTTCGGAAGATGTCACAACTTTTTGTGAACTTTGGACCTGTCAATCAGGGGAAGGCTTCCAAAGGCTTCCATTTCCAGATGGCTTTCCGGCTGTATCATGTACTGTCATCGGTTGGCAAACCGACCGCTGCCCGGCCGTCCGAGAGCCCATTCCACCAGAGCGATCGCAGCTACCACGGCGTTCCTATCTGGTGTGCCCCTGCTGGACCTCTGCAGGGCTGCTACGTGGAGGTCGACGCACACCTTCACGAAATTCTACTGCGTCGACCGGGATTCCAGGGAGGAGTCCAGGGGCGGCCAAGCAGTGCTGCGCAACCTGTTCGCCTAAGGTGAGCCTGGTGAGAAGGTAAGAGATGCTTAATGTTGAGCCTGTTGCCACCTCCAGTGGTTGTGCATGTATGTACTGCTATGTATTCTTTTATTCATGAGCATGTGAATCCATGCCAGACCCCATGCTGGAGAAGGAACAAGTTACTTACCTGTAACTGTTGTTCTCCAGCATGGGTCTGGCATGGATTCACATGCGAACCCTCCCGCCTACCCCTCTGCGGCTCTTCACTTGGTCATACTGCCACTTCACGTGCTACCAAATCTGAAGATGGCTGCCAGAGGCGGGGCTTAGGGAGATGGCAATCATTGGCTGTGGTCAGTATGACGCAGAGATCAGTGATTGGTTACTACTACGAAAGACAGATCAGAAACTAAACTGATACTGATTTTTCTTTACTGAGGATTCCCAGCCTGACGGGGAATATTCATGAGCATGTGAATCCATGCCAGACCCATGCTGAAGAACAGTTACAGGTAAGTAACTTGTTCCATCCACAGAGCTTCATAATGCATTGTATTGTTAACCTTCAGATATGTTTTACATATCGTGAGGATCCTTGAACTGACGAGCACTCCAGCCTCTTTAGTCAGAATTAATCTTTTATTGTTTTGATACTTTTTACTGAAACAACTTGCATGTTAACAGACTATGCTCGGTTTGTCACGCCTGCCTGATCGGTACCTGCCATAGTTGACAGGGGTCTGAAATGTGGGCGGATTACCAGCTAGATGACGCAATATGTGCATGTGCAGTTTGCTGCAGGACCATTGCATTGTGGATTTCCTGGACATGTCATGCAGCAGATTGCAGTTTGTGCTCTACGTCCCAAAGTCCATGCTGGATCTTCTGGAATGTCCCAGAACAGAGTTTTCAGCCTCGACAGAGCCCCACAAAATGCCTTTGAGGATGAATACCCCACCCAACCCACTTCAGGCCAGAGGCATGCCATCCCTGACACAGCATGCTTTCTTCTGTGGTTCTTTAGGATATCCTGAGACACTTGAAGGCTTTCCCTGCACCTCTCCAGCAATGTGTCCCTTGCTGCTAAGGCTATCCGGCAATTAGGTTGATGTGTGAATTTCCCCCTCCTGCCTCAGTGCTGAAATTGCCACTGCCAGTGTCCCCAGGTTCCCGGAGCTATAGCCAATAAATCCACTTGGTATACTCCACTTGCTAAAGGAATTATACTTGGGGAAAGCATTTTTGTACTTGTAGAATCTACTCCTGCTAGAAACTGGGCCATCTCATCCAGGATCTCTGCCTTTCCAGACAAGCCACGTTGTCGGAGGGCTGCTTCTCCAAGCCTACCTCCTCCCACAAATTCTGTTGTCCCGGACCAGTCGGAATGTTCAGTTTCCTGGCCAGTCCCTGAAGTGTAATACATTACCCACATTCAGTCATGGTATGGAGAGCCAACATGCCATTCAAATGTGGCTTCTTAAAAATAGCTGCAGTTCACTTCGAAATGTTCAATCCACACTAGTCTGGAAGGCTTTTTTTTTTTAAAAAATATTTTATTGATTTTATATTTTAGAAAACCAAACAGCACACAACACAATACAACTGTTACAGCATGTCGTCATCGAAGCACCATATTACATTACAGAAACACAAAAAAAAAAAAAAATACGAAAAAAACTCCCCCCACCCCCCCATCAAGCCAGAGCCGGCTTCCTTGTATCATCAGTCGGGGCACCGTCGGGTGGAGCATTGTCCGTATGCCCATCATCCGAATTCTCAGATTCGTCCAAACCCTGTTGTGGGTTGGTCATAGTGGCCACCAATTGTCGCCAGGCCAGCAAGGGCCCTATCTCCGCCTCACCCCCTCTAGTGACCGCTTCAAACCATACCACGGATTCCGCCTCCGCCCACCTCACGAGGTCCGCCCACCATAGTGCCACTCTCGGCCTGCTGGCCGCTTTCCAGTTCATGGAAATCCTGCGTTTGGCCAGAACCTATGCCAGATCCCTCATCTTGCTCAGGTGCCTAGAGTGTCTGGGCCTGGGGAAGATCCCAAGCATACACGACCAAGCCGATCCCACGTCCAACACCACTCCCCCCACCTGCGAGCTTCATCTTGACCTCCTCCCAAACTCTATACACTTCAGGGCAGGCCCAAAACATGTGTAGCAACCCTGCATCCACCTCCCCACACCTGGGGCATTTTTGAGTGATCGAGCCTCCAAACCTTGCGATCTTCTGGGGAGTCAAGTAGGCCCTGTGAATAATGTACAGCTGGAGTTGTTGGAGCCGTGCATTTCGGGACACCTTTTTATGATACCTTAGGACCCTCTTCCACTGACCCTCCGTCATAGGTCCACCCATCTCCTCCTCCCATTCATGCCTCAGTTGGAGCAACTCTTTCCCAGCCTTCGCTCTAAGGAGTTCGTATATCCGTGATATTTCATGCCCGCCCTCTGAGACGACATACATAGTTTCAAGGGAGTCATCAGGGTCATCTGCCAGTGCCGTCTCCGGCCATCTCTCTTACTCGTTTCACAAGCCTGGCATAGGTGATGTATTGGCCTCTATGCACCCCCGTCTCATCCTGCAACCTTTGGAAGTCCAACGCCTCCCCCTCCTGCCATATGTCCCCGAGCGTGGCCAGGTCCACCGGCTCCCAATGTCTACGGACAGACTGAAACAGTTGGGAGTCGTTTCCGCACAGTGCCACCAACGGGGCCTGCTGAGAGAGCGGTTCCGACTCCCATCAATTTCCACGTTCTGTGCCAGACCTCCCATCACAACCTCAATAGCCGCCCTCTTCCCGTCAGTTTGTTCCTTTGTAGCCACACCACCTCTTAGGAAGTATGTGGCCGTGTCCTCCCGCAGCAACCTAGATTCCGCTGAATCTTCATCAGACAACCACCTGGCCACATACAACAGCTGCCCCGCCAGATAATATAGTTCGAAGTTGGGCAGGCCTATACCCCCCTTCTCGCACGGGTTCTGGAGCTTCCACAAGGCCACCCTATTCCTGGAGTTACCCCACACGAAGCCCCTACACATACTATGAAGTCGCACAAATAGGCTCTTAGGGATCAAATACGGGACGTTCACAAAGAAATGCAGGAGTCTGGGAAGGACCACCATTTTAAGCAAGGCCGCCCTCCCCATCATGGACAGGGGCAATCTAGACCAGAATGCCATGCTGTTCCTGACCCCCTCTATGGCTCTCTCTGTTATGCTTGTGTACCGCCTCAATCTGGTGGTAATATTTACCCCCCAAGTACCTAAACGTGTCGGTCCGCCATGGTATTGGCAACACAGGCAGCCTCTCCAGTGGGACATCCCTGTACCTGCCCAGAGGGAACAAGCCAGACTTCCTGGGGTTCACTGATATGCCCGAGAGGACAGCGTAATGATCCAGTACCTCCAGTACATACTGCAGGTTCTCCGGGTAGCGCAAGTAAAGCAGCATGTCGTCCGCATACAGAGATATTAAGTGACTGCCGCTGGCGGTGCTAATGCCCACCTCTCCGTATTGTTGCCGCAGGCATATCGCCAGCCGCTCCAGCGCGAGTATATATAACATGGGTGACCAAGGGCATCCCTGCCTGGTCCCCCTACTGAGTTGCCAGGCATCCGAGACTGGCTCCTGTCTTGACCCTCGCCACCGGGCTGCTATATAACAACTGGACCCATCTGATATACCCAGGACCCACGCTGTATCCCTGCAGGGCCGCTTTTAGCCAAGGCCATCTCACTGAATCGAAGGCCTTGACCGCATCCAGCGACACTACCGCCATCTCGCCCATATCGTCCTTAGTATGGTCGATAACATGGTGCAGCCTCCTATGGTTACCAGTGATATTCCTGCCTGGGACATATCCCGTTTGGTCCGGGTGGATCAGCTTGCCGATCACCTTCTTCAACCTGTTGGCCAGCACCGCCGTGAGTATTTTGCTGTCCTGGTTAAGCATGGACAGAGGTCTATAAGATCCACACTCAACAGCCGGCTTGCCTGGTTTCAGTAATGGGACAATCATGGCCTCACGGAGGGACAACGGAAGTTCTCCCTGTTCGTATGCCTCGTTAAACATGGCCAGCAGTGGCTGGAGCAGCTCCTGCATGTACACCTTGTAAAACTCACTAGGCAATCCATCCGATCCAGGTGCCTTACACGTGGGGAGGCCCCGGATCACCACCTCCAGCTCGTCTGAAGTGACAGGGGCGTCCAATTCCTCCCGCTCCCGCTCCAGGTCGTCTAGGGTGGGCAGACCAATGTCTTCGAGTGTGTTCAGGATGTCCTGACTCCTGTCTTCCCCAGTGTCCTCATACAAACGTCTGTAGAACCTGAGGAATTCCTCGTTCACCCCGTCCTGGGTGTTGCGAAGACAACCGTCCTCACCACAGATCTCATGAATAACCACCCGGGGGGGACTCGCTCTTGTACAGCCAAGCCAACAGTCTGCCTGGCTTGTCGCCCCCCGCGTGCAGCCTCTCGGTGTATTTCCTGTGGTTCAATCTGCATAGTCGATCCCAAAGAGCACTGCACGCCACCTGAAGGTCCCTCGCCTTAGTCTTGTCCTCCTGAGTGGCGTTCTCGAGACGAGCTAGGCTCTCCAGTTCCCTTTCGGAGTCCTGAAGCTCCCTCTCGATACCCCCTTGAAGTCCTTTGGTATTTAGAGATGGCCTCTCCACGCACCACTACCTTAAAGGCCTCCCACAGAGCGCACGCTACCCGTGTTTATCTCAAAGTATTCCCCGATGGCAACCCTCAAGTCCTCCCGGAACCCCTCATCCTGCAGTGCCTCCGACCGAAGCCTCCATGTGGGGACCCGAGGCCTAGGGGGTTGGTGCCGCCACTCTACCACCAGGGGCGAATGGTCCGACAATACTCGGGCCTTGTATTCTGCCCCTACTATTTCTCCCACTCTCGGAAGTCCCAAACACATAATCCAATCTCATGTATGAATCATATGGCGCCGCATAATGCGAATACTGCCTATCTGTGGGGTGGAGTTTCCTCCACACATCTACCAGTCCCAGGTCTCCCAGCAATGTCCCGAGCGCCTTGGCCGCCGGCGACATTTTCCCTTTTGTATCAGCGGACCGGTCAATTCTGGGATCCAAGACACAGTTGAAGTCCCCACCCCACACCATCGCACCCCCTACCAGGGGGCCTAGTTTGCCATAGAGGGATCTAAAGTAGGCTGCAGTATCATGATTGGGGGCATACAGGTTGAGGATGTGCACTTCCCCGTTTTCCAGGAGTCCTGTTATCGCCACCATTCTGCCCTCCGGGTCCACTATCGAGTCAAGCACCCGGAACGGCACGTGCGGCGCCACCCAGGTGATGACCCCTCTAGCATACGCCGAGTACGTGGCACCCACCACATTGCCCTTCCACTTTCTCTTGACCACCTACAATTTCTCTCTAGTGAGGTGGGTCTCTTGTAGCAGGGCTATATCTATCCGCATCCTTTTCAGGTATAGCATTACCTTGTTCCGCTTGAGGTAGCTATTGAGGTCTCGGACATTCCAGGTAGCTATGCGAAGATTATCGGATGCCATCAGTTCGGTCTGTACTCAACCCCGCCCACCCCACAATGCTCCCTTTGTCTAACTCTCCGCCGGCTCTCCCATCCTTAATCCCCATCCCCCCTCCCTGTTTCCCAACTACACACGACAGCAAACAACCCATCCCATCCCACCCCACCCCAACAAAAGCCCAGCTCCATCCCTGGATCTCAGGCCCACCCGCGTCTGGTCTTATCCCGTATACGAGGAGTAGGACCCCGCGGGGCGTCGCCGATCTAACAGCGACCTAACTAACTAGATATGTTACTACTGGGGACGAAGGAAGCCTCTCGGAGCTCCCAGCCATGTAACCAAAGGTAGGCACGCCCAATGGGCCAGCCAGTCAGCACCACATCACACGCACCATGACTATATTCGAGTCCCAATGTCTCGGCCCCAATGCCGTAGGCGACACAGCCGTAAGCTACTTGTCTTCCGTAGTCTCCGCCTGGATGCCCGGTTCCTGAGGACTGCCCAGCGTGTCCAGCCAGTCCATTGCTTCAGTCGGTGTTTCAAAGAACAGGGATCTGTTTCTGTAAAAAACTTTCAATTTGGCCGGGTAGAGTAGCATATAGCGATGGCCAGCTTCTCGCAGTCTCCTTTTCACTGCCCCGAAGTGCATCCGACTCCGCTGTACTTGTAGCGTGTAGTCAGGGTAGGCCGTGATCTTGGCCGATCCTCTGTCAATCGTTCCCCCTTTTCGAAAGAATTCAAGGATCTTTTCGCGATCTCGGTAGTTCAGAATTTTTGCGATCACCGGCCGCGGGGGGGGGGCACCAGGAGGCGGCCTCCCGGTTAGGGCCCTATGCGCCCTCTCGACTGCAAACCCCTGGGTCAGCCCCCCGCCAGTAATCTCCTGCAAAAGCATGGATTCCACAAATTCCGTGGGGTCTGATCCTTCCGTTCCTTCCGTTAGGCCCACAATACGAATATTGTTGCGTCTGGCACGTCCCTCCGCCTGCTCCGCTCTGTCCTCCAGGTTGCCCACCCGTTGCACAAGGGCATGGAGCTCCCTCTTATGAGCAGCGCAGTCTGCCGTGTTCGTGGCCTTCTCCTTCTCCATGGTCCCCGTGCGCTCCGAGATCGCCCTCACATCCTGTCTTAGCAGATTTACCTCCTCCTGGACGGCACCGATCTTGAGGTCTAGGCCTTCCTGCAGCTCTTTCATGGCAAGGCCCAACTTGGTCTCCCATGACACTTTTAAGTCCGCAATCGCCGCCAGCACCTCCTGTATCATGCCCGGCGACTCTGCGACCGCCACGGGGGTCTCTTTGTTCTTGCCTCCTTCCGCCCCTGAGGGGGATTTGGCGTAGGCCTCCATCGTGGGCTGTTTGGCCTTGGGTCTCACACCTCTCGTGGTCATACTGTTGTATGAGTCGGGGGGGGGCCCGTCCCGCCAGGCGCCGAAGGGAGATCACGCCACTCAGTGCGGGCGCAGAGGCTGGCCCACCACACCATGGGGCACCCAACACGCCCAAAACATCCTACCTCCCGGGCCCACGGTCTCGTCGTCACAGCTACATCCGTTCGGCCCTCCAGCTCGCCGGACCACCGTGCGTCTTAGGCGGTGCTCATCGTGTACTAGTCCCCACACAAAGGGACCCTAGACAATGACTTCACGGTCCTCGGTGTTCGCAAAGTGTCGCCGCCATTTTGTCTTGTCCGCCTGCTCAGGGCTCTTCCGAGTCAATCGCATTTATTTCGGTTTCCGGGTCTCCCAGACATCACAAACTTTCAGCGGGTGTGGTGGTGGCATTCCCACACCTGGACATCGATTTCCAGCGTCGGCCGGCCCCCGTGGACACACCTTTCCACCAGGATCAAGACAGGATCAACGGAGCTCCTCCAGAGTGCGACCCTTTACATGGCCGTCCAAGCCATGCCCCCCACTAGTCTGGAAGGCTTAGTGTTAGTCTCAAGTATTATGGATGACACGTGTTCCACACTGAAACCACCATTAGCGCCGCAAGATCCATCCAAAAAATATTAGCTGCCCAACAAACACATCCATTGTGAGACTATCCTTTGTCGGACCTGGTAGGGGTACCGGTCAAAATAGTTGTTTTAGCTTACCTTCTGAAACCAGTAAACCAAGGGTCTGAACAGTATAGACAGGATGTTATAGCTCTTGAAGGTCACTAGTTTGAGGCCTTAACTTTCTTCTTTGTCTGGATGCTATGACAGACCGTTGTGGGACTTTGCAGATGGTCAAGCAAAGTCGTGAGAAAATAAATGGTAGCTTTGGACAGTGTTTAGCCCTGCAACAGACTTGGATGACTTCCTGCTTGAAGGTTGTCACTGGAGTTCTCCCACATGCTCCTATTGGCAGGCACATCAACTATGAATGTAGGATCAACAGTCTCATAGGCGGATCACAAATTATAGAACATGAATTCGATAGATCTTTAGAGCAAGATGGGTTAATTTATGTGTAGGATTCAGGAACATTATTCCACACCTATTTTGCAGCGATTCTTTGTAGATACGTGTTAGGCAGAATTGCATGCAGGTACCCTCTGGGACCACTACACACAATTAGGACTACAGGTGTTAGCCAAACCAACCTTTGGTATAAGTCTGTACCACATAGTTTCTGGTAGCGAGCTGAGCAGCCAGGCTTATCTCAAGAGTGAATGTGAGCAGTACGAGTAGTTACACAGAGGACTTTCAATCACGGTGGTTGAAGTAGACACTTATACGCAAGGTTTCTTGGTAAAACGCTTATTAATTTATTACACAATAATTTAGAAAACATTTCACTAGAAGACAACTTCATATTATATACCAATACACGTCAATACAAAACTCCAAGATTTTGAGACCGTTAGAGCTTTGCTGAAATAGGAGCCAAATGGCAGTTCAGTTACTTAGAAGTGTGCAAAAGGGACAAGGTAAGCAGAATATATCATATACTTGTTGGACAGTGCAAATAGTTTCAGTTCACCAGAAGAGTTCAAGTCAATAGGCCAGGCCAAAGCCAATGGGCTAGTGTTCTGGATAGGAAAGAGCAGTTATGGTATCAAACGGTAAAGTCTTTGCAAAAGTTCTCAGAAGTAGTTTAGGCGAAAAAGAATCATATGTCGGGTCACAAGCTGATTAGGCCTGTAAATTGGGAAAGTTTCACGAACTTTGACCGCGAGAGTGACGTTCTCTCAATCGGGCAGGCACAGTACCTTAGTATGAAAAATAAAATGCAGCTGAAGATGTTGGTTCCTGGCAGGTCCTACAGATCTCGCTGTTCCTGATCCTCAGTCGTGTGGACAAGGAGGACGTTGGGACACTCCCCCCACGGGATTGTCGAAAAAGCGAACAAGGTGGAGTCATTTCAGTTTCCAGTAGCTGTAGATTCGAGCGCACAAGCTGGTATCCCTCTCCCTGGTTAATCCTAACATACCTTGAGAATGGTATCCAGGTGGCTTACGAGTGGATTGGTCCCACCAACTCCGAGGAAGAAGTCTTCCTTGAAGGGGTTTCTGTCGAGATGAACTTGACAATTCGGACCTGCAGCAGGGCTTCACCGGCTAAACTAACGGTCCAGGTGTTGCAGCAGCCGTCCTCTTCGGTTCTTTCGTTCCAGTGGTCGACTCTGCGTTCCAGTCCAAGAGACATGCCTTTTAAACAGTTTTCTCCCTTTCATTCCAGCCTAGCATTCACTCACACAGTAGGGTGGCTGTCCTTGCCGGACAGTCAGCCAGCCAATCACGCCAGAGTGCATTTGGGTCACCTAGGAGACTAAGAATAGGGAGTTTCGGGCACCTCCCTCACTTCCTGTCCTCCCCACTCAGACGCCAGAGGGGGTCTTCACCCTGAAGCCCGCCAAAAGCACACGAACAAAGGGACCAAACCTGGTTTGCCGCACAGACAAACACAAGAAGGACCTTTCCAAAAAAGGCGAAAACAGGCTGGGACCTGTTTAAACAAAGGGGCTTAAGGCGCCATCTTGCAAAATATGGCTCCTGTGGTTTTTAGCTACCAGTATCCGCGTTCAGGAAAAACATGGTATTTCGTTGTAAAGCCACTGCCATCAGCCTTTTGAATAGGAAAGGGTAGCATTTGATGGCTACATGAGTATTTAGACACAGGGGACACTATGTAAGCACTCCATTGTATGATGGTGTGTGCTGGGTGTAGGAATTTGGAAAGACTAGTAAAGTCAATTTCACTTTGCATTCTCTGGGAAACGGCTTATCCCAGAGAAGGTATTTAAACCTTTGGAAAGTCTAAAAGACATCCCTGTGTCACTGCACTGAGGGTGCTGTGTAACACACATGAAAAGATGATGCCTATGGAGTTCACTAAAACTCCATAATCAAAGAACACAAGTGAAAAACGCACATCAAAATACATGAGTGGGGGGGGGGGGAGAAAGGCTTGCACTCTTTCCAGGTAGAAAATCAGGTCCTCAAAGTTGCTGGGGGTCTCTAAGGTCAAGGGAATTGGCACATTTATGAGAGTTCCCCCTAACAATACTAGACTCTTCCTGGTGTAGAGCATTCAAAACTACACACTCAAAGGGGATGTAGGGTAGAGGGAGGTTTCAGTGATGTCAAAAGTGTACTCTTTATAAGATCTGGAAAGGCCATAGGTTCCTGACCTTAATGGCAGTAAGTGAGCAGCTTTTTGTGATGATCCTTTAGGGAAATTACTTGCACAGAAATCATTAATGGGGCGGTTTGCTCAAAAATGTTGTCCTGATTGTTTGTGCATGGATTTTAAAGCATTTCCTTAGCTTTCCTCACTTTTACACATGCACAAATGATGGGTTGGGTGCCGCCATCTTGTGCTAATCTTATCAGTTAATGCATTGCCATAAGTTTAAGTGCCCTCGCGGGAGTAATACAGATCACCCGCCCTTCAAACTGACATCACTAGTCCAAATGATATGATCCACCTATTTTAATGATGTTCATGGCAGCGTAGCCAAATGTGCCCTGTCGTCACCTACGCCATAACATTACTTGGCGCAGAACCACGAAGATAAACGCACACATTCTCTTTTAGCGCTGGACTTTTCTTGTTGCAAATAGGAGAAGAAAACATTTATTTTTAAGAAAACATCACTACTCTCCAATGCAACAAGTGCTTTTATTTTGCAAAGAACGCTCACAAGAGAAGATTGTCCATGAAATGAACAATATCTTTTTGCAATACAAGTTATTGTTAGCGAACAACTTCCTCATGATACGCTGATTGCGATCAGTAATTGATCAATCCCTGTACTCCAATAATTCTTGTGTTCTTATGTTAGACCAGCAAAACATTCTAATGACGTTCCATTCCTGAGAAGATATGGATTTTTTTTCACTTTCAAGTGCAATGCTTTTGCATCAGCATGTTTTCACAGGATAAACGCTGACCGGTTGCTCCTTATTGCTGGTACCGCTGAAGGGCAGATTGGTCACTTTCAGTCGTCCCACATACCGGTTATCAAATAAGCACGTTGATGATTAGCTGCCAATGTTGATTGAAGAATCCATCCGATGGTATCTGGAAACTATGGTATGCACAGAATGTTAGAATATAGCTGTGTAGGTAAGAGTTAAACAATATATTTTAGTAGCCATTCTGTAATTAAGTATATCAATTAACCATATAATTCAGAACTGGATGAAACCTAATCATAAACACACCACACAAAATTAACCCAGACATGACAAACGTGAGGGAGTAGGTGAGAGCACAATGCGCATGAAAGGTTAGTGCTGTGAAGGAGGTGTAGCTCCCAATGTGATGGAGAACCAGATGCTCCCGCCTCATAGTGGGCACTACCAGAAAATAAGGACCGAGATAGAAACGTGTTCGGTTGAACCACAGACAGTTGGCATTATAATGGAAGTGGTAATAGTAGTGAGCCGAAAGAGAACCATGTCCATGGAAAAGGTTCTGCCCCGCCAACCCTCACAAGGATGCAACGGTGACAGCGCAAGGGTGATGGCACACCAGGATATCCCATGGGACAAATCGGTGTAGGTATCATTTGCTTGCATATACAGGTTGTGGGTGCGGTTCTTTTAGGAATAATCACCACAATATGGTCCAGCTACCAACCCATAACATTGCACAGAATATATTGGTGGGCATGGTCAGTAAGTAATACGTCCAAAAAGTAATACCTCTATTCACACCTCTTCGAACTATACACAAATAACAATCATTACTAGACGGATATGAAACCGTGAATTTAGCACTATTTTTTATAGTGTCAATTCTTTTAGTCAAATCGCACATTTTCACGTCACTGAATTAGTTATTATGCACACAGCACACATGCTGTTTTTAATTGCACAAATATGTATAGTTAAGCTTACATAATTTCAGGAAATACTATTCTCTCGCTGTCGGTGATTAACTGCTCCGAACAACAGATCGCAGAAATGGAAACAATCTTCGTATGTCCACTTTCAAAATAGTAAATGTTATCAAGTTTTTGTGGGTATTTGACACATTGTGTTCTTCGAACAGTTACTGACTTTCGTTCAAGGCCAAATAACAAAACCAACCCGTTTTCAGTGATTGAAGCCAGAAACTGGTAGGTTTTGATTTTGGGAGAGAATGCCACCAAAAAAAACCTGGCCAAGTTGCTGCTTTGGGCAAGAGGTTCAGAAAACAAAGGACCGTTACAAATGGGGACGGGAACGTAAGAACCATCCAGAAAATGTGTTGCTGTTACCACCGAGGATATATCATCTCTGTAAGAACATTAAATGAAAACCCCACCTCTCCCAGCACTGTTTCATGGCACAAAGCATACCCCTATCCTATATACCTACCGCCCTTCATTACTATGTGCCCGTTCTTGAATCATTTGTTTGCTACGTACACTTCTGGCATATATTGCATGGCTCTTTAAATCATGCATGTCCGTTCATGCTCCCCTGCGCACCTGAAGTACCCCTCTCTCCCATCATGCGATACAGGGTGACATTGCATGCTCATACTAAATGTCTCGTGTGTTCATTATCATGTCGGGTTGCCGCATGAGGTGAACATTTGTACTGCACAGTCTACAACAAAATCCTGTTTCAAAGTGCCCCAAGTTGAAATGGGAACGTGGGTTGCTGAAATGTAATTCAAAACGGTAAGCTACGTTCATGCGGCAACTATGCTTTGTCCGTGCTAGTGCATAAGTGCTAGTGTAGGGGTTGGAAGGGTGAGGGTGTTAAGATGGATTTCTAAACGTTTACCTGGTGGGCAGAAGTTTAGAAGGCCATCCTTTTTTTCGTGAAACCGGGGAACCTTTTGGACAAGCCAGACCCATCTAAGTAGCTTGGCAGCTGGTCAAGGCTAAGTCTCAGGAGGGGGGAGATAGATCGGAAGCCAACAATGAGCACAGACGGCAACAAACTACAAATTACTCTTAGACAAGTGTATATGAAAAATGTCTATACATTTATTGTTGACCGGACCAATAGACACAAGTAAACTTTAGTTATGCGAAAACACAATACTCTACAGCATATATACAATGTTTCCTAATGCAACAAATGAGAAGGGTTGGTTAACACACTGGGAGCATTGGACAATTCTCATTTTAATTATTTATTTTTTTAAACTTTTGGCAGGAGATTAAGACCGGTATAGCACATCTTGCACAGAGATCAACAGAAACCACAATGTCCCATCAGGGCATTACATCATGCACTTTTTTGAGACAGCTCAAGAATGGGGGGTAGGGGGGCCAGGTGCTCAGTACTTATGATGATGCGTCGGGGGGACCCGCCAGCGGGGTGGAGCTCCCCTAAACCTCGTCTCTACTGTTCAGATAGCTTCAGAATTCTGTCCACACATTCTTTGGATGAGATGTGTGGATATACTCCTCCTCACGGGTTTGTACTCAGGTGAGGGCTTTCAACCACATTTGGAGGTAGAGGGGGAGGGGGAAGCAGCGCTTCCAACCATGTAAAATACATCTTTTAGCGACAATAGCACTTACATTTAAAAATGTAGATTTTTTTTTTTTGCATTTTCTCCGGACCAAATTCCAAACAGTAGGGCTAGCGGTTCAAGGACTACTGGGGCCATAATTATCTCTTTGAGCGCTTTCGTTACTTCCAGCCAGAACACCCTCAGCGCAGTACAGGACCAAAACATATGCATGTGATCTGCCTCTGCAGAGTTACATTTCGGGCATGTGTGGGTCGGGGTGTGTGTAAAGTTTGCTACTCTGTGCGGTGTGTAATAGTCTGAGTAGCTTATATCGTACGCAGCGGAATCTGGCACTAAGGGAGACTTTGCGCCTGTGCGCGCACATTTTGTTCCACATATCAGTGATTTCTATTTCCAGCTCTCTAGCCCAAGCTTCCTGTGGTTTGAGGGATGTATTCTCTCGTTTTACCAGCTTCATTTTATATAAAGAGGATACTATGCCGCTGCCCCCTGTGGAGTTTGCTACGTATTGGAGTTCGGGTGAGTCTGGAGGCTCGTCTGGGTAGGATGGCCATAGTGCACGGACCGCCGCTCTTAGCCTGAAGTATTGTAGTAGCCCAAGCGCTGAGTTGGAATGCTTGGGCCGCCATGTTTGGGGGGGGTGATGAATTTACCGTCGGGGTATAGGTCAGTTAGTGCTCGATATCCCAGGGCCTCCCAGTGTTGGATAAAATGATGGTCGTGCGTAGGGGAGAGTCCTGGGAATTGTCGTATGGGTAGCCATTTGTAGTATGGGTGATGCTCTTTTGTCGGGTTCAAAATCCTATTCCATGCTCTGATCATGGTGGCCACAGGGTGTGGTGCAGTAACAGGGTCATGATGTTGGTCCATCCCCTTCCAGTTTCTCTAATTTGACTTGAGGGGGTGGGTTCACGTGTGCGTACCAGTGCGTGGCGTGTTGGGCCTGTGCCACAATCCAGTACAGGGTTAGATCTGGGGCTGTAACACTCCCTTTCTCATAGGGAGGGGTCATATGTTGCCACTTTTTGCGGACTGCCCCGGAATGCCAGAGGAATTGGGCACACGCCGCGTGGAGCCTCTTAAAATATTGCTTCCCGGGCCACACAGGAACGTTAGCAAAGATATAGTGAAGCCTAGGGACCGCGATCATTTTTACTAGTGACAGTCTGCCCGCCAGGGACAGAGGGAGGCTGTGCCATTTGAGCATCTTGGATTCAATGTGCTGTGCTGTTGTCTCGTAGTTATCCACCAGTAAGGAGGTTTTGTTTAGTGATGCTTGTACCCCTAGGTACTTGATGCCACCTGGGGACCAACGTAGGGGAAATTCACATGTTTGCTGGGTTGCCGCAGTGAGGGAGAATATTTCAGATTTAGAATAATTGATGGTAAAGCCAGAGTACGTTCCTATTTTTGTTATGTTATGTCTCGGATAATCTGGTCCAGATGTGTGGAGGGGTTTCTGGTTTGTGTTCTGGTTGGGGGCCGTAGAAACTGGCATAGAATTTAGCGAAGGTGTCAATTATGGCTTGGTCAGACCAGTGTCGCTGGCCCTGTTCGTCTAAAATACTATCTATTCGGGACCTGCCTCCCTCCGCCCGTACTAATTTGGCTAGGGTTCTACCGGGTCTGTCGCCCTCACCTTATCTTCAGGCAGCCATGGGGCGAGCAAAGTAACGCATCTCGCTCAGGGCATGGGATTCAAACAGTTCCAGTTTTGTTCTAATTTTTGCTAGGATTGCCGGAGCTGGCGCGGAAGCATGCGGTTCTAGAGTTTTGAGCTTTGTTTCGGAGCAGTTTAGGGCCTGCCTTATGGCTTTGAGAACCCCGGCTTCCCTCGAGATGCACATCCCTCTGATATATACTTTAAATGCCTCCCAACGGGTCCCCTGGGGTGTGTCTTGCGTGGTGGTGTTCTCGAAAAAGGTGTTTGTCCGATAGCATCTCAGCTTTAAAGACGATGTCAGAGCCTCAGACTTAAAACGCCAGGTGGGCCGGGCAGCCAGAGCGCTACCCAGTTGGATCTGAAACAGCACGGGGGAATGATCAGAGCGTGCGTGCGAATATCTTATCAGACACCCTGCCCACTCGGCTCCCCGACGGTAGGAACATGTCTATTCTCGAAGAGCTGTCGTGTACTGTGGAGTAGAAGGTGTCATTTCTATCTTGGGGGGTGAAGCGTTCTCCACACATTGTGTAGATTCAGGGAGTTCATATGTGTAAGGAGTCGTTTGGCGGCTCGGTACCTGACCCTGCGGGTCGTGGTTGCCCTATCCAGGTCATAGTTAAGTATAATATTAATGCCCCCCCCCCTCCCAATATAATGGGAACTTCCACATATCTCATGAGGATGGCGGTCATGGCATCTATAAATTCGGGGGAGACGGTGTTGGGGCCATATGAATTCACGAGTAAGCATTACTCGTTAGCTGGGGTGCAGTGAAGGATCACTCATCTGCCCTCTGTGTCGATGTGGGACGTGTGAATTTTATCGATTTGTGGATGAGAGTCAGGACTCCGCTGGAGAGTGCAGAATTGGGTATAAAATCTGTTGGGGCCCCAGGACTGTGCAAGGTTGGATGATGGGAGTTTCTGAGCTTGTCTCTCCTGCAATAGGAGTACCTTGAACCAGTGTCTTTGTGCGTACGCTGTGATCCTACGAGACTTTGTGAAATTTGTCAATCCCCGAATATTCCATGTCATCATTTTAATAGCCATGCTGACATTTTATGGGACATCCCAACTAAAGGACCTAAAAGATCTGTGTCTGTTTTCAAACACATGTGCAGCTGTGGCATGGATGCGTCGCTCTTCAAAACCAGTCATTCCTTTCCTGCCGATTTTTCTTAACATTCCCCAACTTCACCACCGCCCGGAAAAAACTAGCAGTGTGATAGTGCCCACCCCCGAAGCAACCAACACTGTGACGGTCCCAATTTGGCAACGCTAGATTAATAGCCCAACAGGGGCTTAAACATAAACACTTCGCCTTAGAAGGCATTGCAGCTGCAGTGGGGGCTACCGCTGCCATCTGATCCACGTTTGTTAACGCATGTTGTGATGGTACATAATCGATATTTCGAACGGCTGATGAAACTTAGGGTTACAAATAGGCAAGTATGTTCTTAGATCATGAGACCTGAGCAATTATTGGCATAGTCTGGTGCCCGACAGATAAACTGAGGTATCAAGGTTCGGGCCCAGTGTGCCATTCTAGCCGAGCACTTTAGGGATGTACCCCCGCCACAAATTATGCTCTTGAATATAGCCGTGGGGGCTATGTCAGGCCCAGAATGGTACAGGGGGGGAGGAGAAACAGGTTCCCCCCTGGGCGGGTGGGGAGGCAGTTTTTGGATGAGGCATAGCTGGTGAGGCTTCCAGTAGGGTCATGCAAGCTTGAGTCTCCATTGTTGTTGATTGGTTCATCTGTATGATCCGCTAGCAGGCTTTGTGCCTCGATGAATTTAACTGCCTCATCCGGAACCGTAAAGAAGTACAGCTTGTTGCGGTAAGTGAATTTTAGGCGAGCCGGGAAGAGCATCGCGTACTCTATTTTCCTTTCTCTTACCATCTTTTTAACTCCTCCGAATTGGCGACGCTCCATCTGCACCCCCACAGAAAAGTCAGGGAAAATCCTAATGGTTTCAGTGTCCAGCCTTAGTTCCCTCTTCTCTCTGGCCAAGTGAAGTATATGGTCTCCGTCTTTGTAGCTTAGCAGCTTTGCAATTATTGGTCTGCGGAAGTCTCCTGGTTTGGGTCGGGGTGCCAGTGAGTGGTGCACTCTTTCCACAGTGAAGAATGGTGATAGTTCAGGGTTAGCGAGGAGGTTCTTAAGAAGTTGTTCGACCGCGAGTTCCGTATGACCCTTTACAGCAGATTCGGGAACCCCCACTATGTAAATGTTTCTTCACGACCTCGCTTCGAGGTCGTCGCGCTTAGCTTTGACCCGTTTCATGTCACAGACGAGCTCTGCGACTGTGCTCTGTAAGGTATGAACATTATCTTCGTTGGCACCTATTCTTTGCTCTGCCTCTGTGATTTTTGCCCCATGTTGGTCCAGTTTGGCTCTCAGGGAGGCTACATTATTGTTTATCGTCCAGTTTTTCATGGAAGGCTGCAAAGTTTTTGGCCATAGACTCCATTATAGTTAAGTTGGGCTGGGGTGGGTCTGGCAGGGTATCGCCATCTTCGTGTACTATGGAGGACGACGCTTGGTCCGCCCTAGGCGCTGCTTTGGTGAACTTATCCATGGCGCCTACCTTGTTAGCTCCTCGTGATCTGTTTGACATTGCTAAAATGGGGAGAAGCTCACAGCTGGGCGGATTTGGTGGTGAATGTAGTACAGGAGTCCTGTAGTGGGGGCGGCAGCTGGCCAGTGGTTTTGGCATGCAGGCAATCGGTGCCAGGTATTTGCCCCAACCATTTAGTTGATAGTGGCCAGGGTAGGGTCAGGCAGTGGTAGTTGGTGCGCTGTGAAGAAGGGCTGGCCAGGGGGGCTGTATGATAGTGGTGTCAGCAGGTGCTCCATGACCTCCGTAGGCACCATGGGTGGAGATAGCTGGGGGGAGTCATGTGGGCTCGATGATCCAGGGCCCAGGCTCAGACCACCGCCATGCCCGGCGGGGGGGGGTGAGTCAGCAGCCACCTCGAAGATGAAGCCGGGGCCCACGGGAGCTCTGGTGAGGCAGCGGCGGGGCGGCATCGCACCAACACACCCCCCGGAAGCACTCACCATTGCCGTCGGCAGGGCCCGCAGCAGCAGGTTGTAGGGAGCCCCAGCTGGTGTCCTAAGGCGGCAGTGCGGTCCTTCATCCCACGGCGGCAGCACGTCGGGAGGCCCGTCCGCATGTTTCTCTCTCTGGTTCGGCCGTGGCGTGCCAGGGCCGCCAAGCGCCCCGGTTCTCCGAGGTTTCAGGAGGCGGGCGCACAGGGCTGGCCAGTGTGGTCGGTTGTATCTCGGCCGAACCGTGGGCAGTGTTTATTTTTACAGTGTGTGCCTTGTGGCTAGGGGAACCGTCCGGTGTGGTTCTTGGGGTAAAAATGAGCGGATTCCGCCGTTCGGAAATCTGTGGGTCGCGGAGCTCTGTAGCTAGGCGGCCATCTTGTTGGCTGCTCAACAGCACACCCCCTGCACTCCCCGAGCATTAGACAATTCTTCAGAGTCGCTCCCTAACTTTCTATTCCAGCCCTAAGAAGTGGGGTGCCTTGTGCTCAACAGTACCATTGTGCGTAAAAGCACATGATCATGCAAGTGAAGCAAAAAGCGGGTTCCTTTTGGGAAGGCTGTAGCAAGACAGGACCTTGGTGGCAGAACCGTTTTCAAAAGGTGAGAATAGCTAGGGAGCGCAGGCTAACCCAGCCAAGATTTGAATACTTTAAGGGGATATTCGTGCGTAAAAGTAATCGGTTGTGCCTGGGGGAAACCGATAAGTGATGCAAGTACTCCCTGACCCTTGGCACAGACCAGATCAAACTTTATCAGTTTAGTTGAGGTTCCTAGTATGTTCCAGTAGTATTGACTCGGAGGATGGGTCAGGGAACGTGTAGGATTCGTGAGGATCAGACAGCTGTAACTGAGGCAGTTGGGTCATTACCAGTGAAGGGCAAGCGGTATAGAAGGGTACAGTTTTTAGGATCTATGTGATCACTGTGACCCTCACAATTCTGATGGCCAAAAATGCAGATGTTTGTGTTTTGTGTTTTTAAACCCCTTTACACCACATATATATGAGGGGGTGACCCCCTGCAGCTCCCCCATAATATATCCTATACTCCCCCACATATATGTGGTGTAAGGGGGGGGTCTAAACAAAAGTAGGCATTTTCGGCCGTCGTAGTTGTGAGGGTGACATTTCTGGCCATTACCCAGTTTTTACCAGTTTGCGGAACTGTAGCAGGTGCTCTAGAAGTCTGACAGGGGCATGGATCCTGTTGGGAAGGCAGGCACCTGCAGAGGAGAGAGACACCTGCCACTCACTTGCAGATTGGAGAAGTATTTGACTGTCATGGAGTTGGAATTAGAGGAGCGTATGGATGTATGAGGGTACTATTTAGAGAGGTAAAGTATGGGATTGTGTGGTCTATGGGCCTATGAACGTTTGTGATTCATGCTGAGGGTTTTGAATTTGATCCATGTAACCACCTGGAGCCATATAATAGATTTTATGTCTGCGATGACATCCTTTTTACCCCTTTCCATTGCCCTTTCAGCAAACTTGTAGTGTTGATGGGACGCACCTCCAATAAGGGATATGGTTTTTATATGGACGAAATGAAACGATATATTGCGTCTGCTAAGGGGAGGCCATCAGCGCAAGTGCCATGGATTGCATGTGTGCATGCAGTTTGGGCCTACCAGAGGGTTTGACCGACACCAAGCCTCGGTGTACCTTTCATAGATGGGAAACATCCATTTGCCCATCAGTCGTTCTCCCACCCACATGGACAGTCCAGCACTGAAATGCTAGAGCATTTTTCTTCTAAACGAGTACCAACAGCAACCTCAGACACATGTCATCTAGACGGGGGATAAGCAATATAAATGTGGGAAAGGTAAAAGTAATAAATGAATGCATCATAATCCTGATTATATTGGTGTAAATAAATACTTGCAATTTCAATGCTAGGTAATGTAATACCATTAGATTGTTTCTGTACAATGTCCAAACATTAGGGAACATATTGAAAATTTGATTGTGAGCAGATTTTGAATACAGCTACAAATCATTGGAAGTCAACCTTTCGATGGTCTTGGCTCTCTACCTGCAGCCCAGCTCCCTATTCCACCGCTGCCGCCTCCAGACCTCTGTGAACATTCTCTCTACGCAGCATACTCTGGTCTCTGAGATACATATGAGGATGCCTATTGCCCGGACAGCTCCTCCCGCGAAGGGGGAACCACCGGCCAAGAAGGGGAAGAGGTAACCACTGCCTCCTTGCCATACTTTGCTGCCCTCTCCTTCCCAGTGGGATGAGACGGATCCTGACTCGGCAACAATGGGCTCGGACGATGACTGTGGGATGGGGGACCTCCCGTCGCCGCCTCCAAGCTGGACGAGATAGGCTTGTTCCACTCAATCTCCAGAGCTTCTGAGCTTTTCCAGCTCGCTCCAGAGGAGAAAGGAGGGCTTTTTAACAACATCGCAGGGCGAACAGAGAGAGTATCCTTTCAGTCCCTCTCTTGGGTGACATTTCGGACGAAGGTCTGTCTCACCATGAAGAATCCTTCGACGGCCCCGGTGAAGAGGGATCACTTTGAGAAGTACTGGGTGCCGGACTCTGCGCTCAAGTGCTTGCGGGCCCAACTAGATTCTATGGGACGACTTGTCATCTACTCTGCAGTGACTACCATCAAGGCCGCCAATGCCCTCGCTATCGTAGCTCGCTATGATCAGGAGCTGTGGTTCAAGATCGCTCCTCTTCTGGACTTCCTCCCTGGCAAGAGGTCGGAAGCATTGGAGATTCTGCAAGAAGGCGAGGTGGCATTGGATCACGCCATCATGGTGGCCACGGACATCGCAGATGGGCAACAGCGTTTGTCTTGGTCTTCACGGCTGGCTCAAGGCCACCAACACTTGTCAGGACGTCAAGACTAGGGTTTTGGACATGCCCTTCGGGGGCAACCTTTTTGGGAAGGCTGTAAATTAGTCTCTACAGGCCATCAAGGTGAAGACGGCACGTGCCCTGGGTGCACTAGAACAGTGACGGCCATCCTTTCGGTCCTCAGGATGCAAGTCGCAAAACTCTTCCAAGGGTTTCAGCGGGAGCTCCTCTTCTTACCGGCAGCCCTCCCGCTCTTCAGCCCAGGAATCCGGCTGGTGAACCTTGGCAGTGCGTGGAAGAGCATCTCCACAGCCTGGTGGGTGCTGGACCCTCTCGCCCACGGATACACCCTGGAATTTCAACAGCGGTGTCCCCGAATATGACTAAATTAATACATCAAGTCCCAGAAATTCAGAATGGTCACTCTTCAGCACGTGCTCGGACAGCTCGTAGAAGGAGACTTTCTGTTGTCGTCGGACCTGGAGGATGTGTACTTCCACATGCCAATTTACAAGGGACACTGCAAGTTTCTGTGCTTCCTTCGTCATTCAGGGACCAATTCAAGGCACATCCCTTCAGATTGAAGTTGGCACCAAGGGTCTTCAAGTGCCTGGCGCCGGTGGTGGCGCATCTGCGACTGCAAGGGGTACACGTCTAGCCATATTTGAATGACTGGCTCATCTGGGCCAGCTCAAGTTGTGTCGCCGTCGATCACACGACGAAGACCATACGCCTACTGATGGATCTGGGGTTCTCGGTGAACTATGCAAAGTCCTGCTTGACTCCATCGCAGGACGCGATGTTCCTGGGATCCCATGTCTGGAGTCACCGTCTGAGGAGAGAGTGGTGGCCATCCTGGGCAAGGTGCAACGGCTGCTCGCTTTGAAGATTTCCACTGTGAGGGCCATCAAGTCACTGCTCGGCATGATGTAGTCATGCATTTATCTTATCCGACTCTGCAGGCTACGGATGCAGCCACTACAGGAGTTCCTCGACGCCTGTTGGATTCAAGTGTCCGGAAGCTTCCAGGACAAGATCGCTCTTGACAAGGGGTTCAGTTGGGCGTTAAGATGGTGGGGCGTGTGCTCTCATCTTACCGGAGGTGCGGATTTCCAGGCCCCACCACATCAGGAGACGGTAACGATGGATTCCTCCCTGGAGGGATGGGGAGCCCACACTGAAAGTCTTCATGCCAGAGGCCTGTGGCTGGCAGAGGAAAAGATGTTGCACATCAATGTTCTGGACCTACGGCGGTATTTTGGGCCCTCAACTCATTCCTGCCATCCCTCAAGGGCAAGGTGGTGCGGGTCTTCACGGACAATACACCACAATGTTTTACATCAGGAAACAGGGGGGCACAGGGTCCCCAGCGCTCTCGAAAGAGGCAGGAGTAACGGTCGCCGACTCCATGAGCAGGGAGCTTCGCTCTTTCAACGAGTGGGAATTTTGGCAGGACCTAGTGGAGAACCTACTCCTCAAATGGGGTAATCCCCAGATTGATTTGTTTGCGACAGCGACTAACGCCAAGCGCCAGAGGTTTACAGCAGGATTCCCCAGCAGGGCAGCATGGGGGACACATTCTCATTCACTTGGGAAGGCCTTTTTCTGTATGCGTTCCCTCCATTGCCACTTCGACTCATCACTCAACTCCAACAATGCTGGTGCCAAATGATCCTCGTTGCACCGACGTGGCCGAGGCAGACCTGGTATCCGGGGCCTTCTCAGCATGTCAGTGTCTCCACCAGTCAAGGTGCCAGTGGTCGTGGTTCTTCTCGCCATGAAAAGAGGTGCCATTCTTCATCACAATCCAAGGTCTCTGAACCTGAAGGCCTGGCTCCTGCATCGCTAAAATTCAGTGGCTACGATCTCCCGGTGGACAGCAAGGAAGCTAGAGCATTGTCTACTTTGAAATGCTACAGGCGCAGGTCGAAGAGATTTGCTATTTGGTGTCGTTCCCAGGGAATCGACCCACTGAGGGTCAAGGTTCATCAGTTACTTCCATATTTGCTGTCGTTGGCCAATTCGGGACTGGCCCACGCCTCCAAGGTTCATCTGGTGGCTAACTCCCGCTACACCAGATCCCCAGGATGACCATTCTTGTGGTTGCACCGATTGGTCAAGGAATTAGTCAAAGTGCTATTCTGCTCGTTCCCGCCAGTGAAGGCCCCAGAGTGGGAGCTCATTGTGGTGCTTACTAGGCTCATGGGACCTCCGTTCGAGCCTATGCATTCTGCACCACTCAAGTTTTTGATGTGGAAAACTGCTTTCCTTGTGGCCTTCACCTTTGCACGAGTGGGAGAGATCCAGGCCCTTTTCTGTAAACCACCTTTCAAATGGATTGCCCTCCAACGTATTCCACATCTTTGACATGTAATGTCCATAGCTGTGCTGCTTTGGAAGTTTTTCAGGAGAGTGTGTCCTGTATCGGGTCAATGTCCCTTAAAGGCCTCCGAGGGTGAGGTCATCGGATGTTATAAGTAGGACGCACAGCGCCCGTAGCCTCAGTTCTGTTTTTTCCACACATGTGTTTGCTTCGAGAACTCAGCATGCCTCGTGTTATCTACTTTGAGAATGTTTTCTTCGTCCCCGCGGTCAGGCTTTAAAAAGTGCAGGGACTGTAAGTCCAAGATGTCCATCACAGAGCGAGTCCGTATCTGCTTGTGGTGTCTGGGCTAGAGCCATGACACGGACGACTGCTCGAAGTGCCAGTCGTTGACTGCCAAGTCCTTGCGGGGAGTCTAAGGGAAAGTTGCAGGTAGGTCAGGTATCCAAACCCCGTAAATCCAAAAAGACTACTGGTCTTTCCACCAATGACTCGAGGGGTGACTCTCCCAGTCAGAGGGAGTCCAGGGGATCTCGTCCCAGAGTGGTTCTTGCCATTTGTCCTTGTCGAGGCACTCCCAGAAGCGCCGTCACCGGTCGCCTTTCCCGTCCTCGTTGGATGATGGCTCTGTGAGGAAAGTGGCTTGCCCCACTAAATCCTCTACTCTGGAGGAGTGGGAGGCATTGTTACACTCACCTGGTCTCTGCAGAGGCGTTGGGGCACGGTTACAGCCCTCTCGGGGGTGAGGTCGCTCGGGTCTGACTTCGCCCTCTGCGCTTATGTGGTGACTGTGGTAATAGGTGATGCTGCTCAGGACTGCTCCTACGTGGAGGATAGGGGGTGCGAGTATGCCAGCCTGTGCACCTGATCCCCTTCCAGACTACTTCTCCCAAACCATGGTACCTGTGGGATGCGCTGTCCCTGGAAAGCTCACGTTTTCATTAGTTTTGGCCAGCTCTCCGTCCTGCTGCTTCTGGCAGGGGCGCTTGTATGATCTGGACAGTTCCTTCACTGGTCCCTTGCACGTGGTAGTTCAGTACTGCTGCGACTAAGTCACTATACTTCAGGTAAGTGTTCCTGTTTGCCTTTCTCTCCTCGCCTGTTTTTGTTGTATTGTAAAGTTGGTTGTCTTGTATTGCTGTCTGTTCCACTTTTGATGTTTGCTCTTCTGCTTTCTTCCCTTGCAGGTGATGTTGCCGGCCCGGCAGATGCTGCGGAACTCGAGGCGGCAGCCGGAAGGAATGAGCAGCGGTACAGTAGCTGGTAAGTTGTTAAATAGGGGGCACGTGGGGTTCAAGTGCGGTGCGGCCCTAGGATGGATGTTCAAACCTAGTCCTTCACAGAGTCAGTTTGTGGATGCGGAGTGCGGTGCTGTGGCGTCAGGATCAAGATCACTGGATGTCAGGACATAAGTCTCCAGATGAAGCACCGGTTTTCTGGAGGTGAGTATGCAGGAGAATGCCTGGTTTCAAAGGTAAGTAAACTGGTGCAAGTGGTGGGGAGCGTCACGTTGCACGCAAGTGCACATTAACGCGAAGCACCGGCCTTAAGGATGGAGCAGCTTATGTAGCTGAGCTTCTGAAGCCTCGCCCACCGGGTTCAGCCTGCCTGCCACACCAGATGAGTCAGCACATGAAGACCAGGCCTAGCGAGCCATACCCGATGAGTCAGCACATGAGGATGTTCTCTGAAATAAAGGCTTTCAGTTCCTTGAAAGTTCTTGTAAAATAAAAGCACTCCTGCACTGAAATAAATTGTTCCTGCTCACATCTCTATATGAGCCTGAGAGTCCAACCAGGCCCCCTGTGTTTATGGGTCCCAACGGGACATAAGTGAGTCAAGTGACCCATTGCCCCATCACTAGATGGTGTGGTATTTGTGTTCTGGAGCCTGTGGCCATGACCGGCATTAAGGGAGGAAATGTCTGCGATTTTTCAATCTCAGGGGCACTGTCCCGTCCGCGCCATCGGTTGAAGCCGGTGAGGAGCGGTCTCGCTCCGACACTTGCGCGGTTTTGGGCCTGGCCAGTCGGCAAGATAAACATCAGGACCTGTCGAGGTCCGGTTCGGACAAGGCTCCGGTAGATCGCCAGAGACGTGCCAGGTCGCAGTCTTCGTCCTTGATGAAACCGTTGAAGTCTGGGAGGGTGTCGAAGAAGGTGTTGACACAATCGGTGCAGTGTCCATCGAGTGTGGTTGTCTGGGCCTTGCCCCGGTGATGTCTATGCCATCATGGCCTACAGGCCTGAATTTGCCGGTGGAGGACCCTAGGGCTGTGGATCCTCTGAGAGGCTCTGTCCAAGATTGTGAGGCCTCCTCTTGACTCCAAGTCTGCTCCTGTACCTAGGAGGGAGTTCTTTCATTCTTTACAGAATATCTGAGGATGAGGCGAGGTCTGATGTGGAGTTGGAGCCTTTTGATGCTCCTGGTGACACTCCTGAAGCTCCTGAGATGGTATTTTCTGCAGACAGTCAGCTGGAGGATCTACATCAATCTTTACATGGTGCCAGTGGCCTGGACACATCTCCTGAGATGGAGTTTGGCAGGCCAGGGGCTCATGCTGAGTCGTCCTATAGGAGATTGATGTTGAGGGTTATCTGGGGTGCGCTGGTCCTCCAGTTGAATTCGATCAGGATGACCTGACTGATATTTTATACCAGGGTCTGTCCACTGACCCAATGTTCCCTTTTCACATGGCGTTACAGAAAAGGTTTACTGCTGCTTGGAACACCTTAGAGTCTCTTCTGGCGGTCAACAAATCGTTTACTAAGAGATGCCACCCATCCAGTAGAGACCCCAGCTACCTATCCACACAACCCAATCCTGAGAATTTGGTGGATCAGGTGGCGTACCCTACCATCCAGCCAGATGGGGACAAGCGCTTCGATGGATGGGCACGCAAGGTATTTTCGGCTGGGAGAATGGCCCTTAAATCGGCCAACTCCATCTGTGCCATGGCCACATTTTCGCACACTCTGTGGAATTCTCTCTGGCAGCTGTGCATTATTCCCGAAGGGGGAGGGAGAACGGGATGGGTTCCTTGCTATTGTGCAGGATGGCAAGGATGGCACGTGTGATTCCCTACAGACTGGGTTGGACACGGCAGATAGTGTTCGCCGGTCCATGGCTGCGAGCACCATGATAAGCAGGGTTGCAGAAGTTGGGCTTTGCACCAGATGTGCAGGGCCGTCTTCTCAACTTGCCCTTTGATGGCTCTCATTTGTTTGGCAACAAGGCCGACTAGAGCCTTGAGAGGTTGCAGACCTCCAAAGCAGCTGCTAAATCGTTGGGCGCAGCTGTGCGTCAACCTCGCCTTTTCATCCTAGGGGACAGCAGTGGAGGGGTTCCTTTCGTTACTACTACTCTTGGTAGAGCGAGAGGAGCGGCCAGTCAAAGGGGTCACTGTAAGGGACCTTGCGGTGGACCGCGATGTGGTGCCAAGCCGCTAAAGCAGCTGCCTCTTTGCCTTCAGATGCTGCCGCAGCTGCTCCAAAACAGCTGAGGCCAAGTCTCATTGTTCGCTGGTTGGGGGCAGACTGTCTCAGCATCTCGAAGAGTGGCGAGCCATTACTTCAGATGCGTGGGTTCTGGAAACAATAGCCCACGGCTACTGCCTACCCTTCTTAAATCGACCTCACGACAATCTACCGGGGGAAACTCTTTTTGAAGATTCCGGTTCTGCTCCTTGTGCAGGAAATCTTGACCCTGCTGGAGAAAGGCGCTATATAACTAGTGCCTGAGGCAGGGAGGAACAAGGGCTGGTGTGCCCCATATTTTTTGATTCCTAAGAAAGACGGAGCACTGAGACCCATCTTGGACTTAAGTCGCTTGAACAAGTTCCTCAAGAAGGACAAGTTCAAGATGGTCACTCTTTCTCAGGTCCTTCAGGCCCTTCGACTTGGATTGGTTGGTGTCATTGGACCTACAGGATGCTTATTTTCATGTGTCGATCCATCCAAAGCACAGAAAATACCTGAGGTCCGCCATTGGCAGCTTGCACTTTCAGTTTCGGGTCCTGGCATTCGGGTTGACTTCCGCCCTGAGGGTCTTCACCAAGCTCGTGGTGGTGGTGGCAGCGTATCTCTTGGGGGAGGGGAGTCATTCACGTCTACCCCTACCTGGACGTCTGGCTGATCCCAGCGCGTTCTCCCGAACAGGTCTTGGATCATCTCAGCCTCACCTGCCACTTCCTTCACAAGCTGTGCTTCTCCCTCAATTTCAAGAAGTCGCATACAACACCTTCCCCACAGCTCCAGTACATCGGGACTGTGTTGGACACATCCTTGGAAGTGCTTGCCACCCAAGGGCTCATCACATTGTCCAGATAGTTGACAAATTTCAACATGCCCAGTGTCTCCCAGCTTTCGAATTCTTAAGGTTGCTCGGCCTCATGGCATCCTGCATTTCTGTGGTTCCAGAGGCCAGACTGCGGATGAGATACCTTCAATGGGCTCTCTGGGTGTAGTGGTCCCAATTCTCGGGCAAGATGTTGGCTCTTTTTCAGATTCCGCTCACGGGATCTTGTGGGGTGCCAGCGAAGGGAATCTGATGAAGGGAGAGCTGTTTGTTTTGGCAACCGTGGCTGGAGGTGACGGTAGTGACGGATGCTTCCCTCACAGAATGGGGGGGGGGCGCACATGCCAACGAGCTGACACCAGCTGTTGTTGGTCTCTATCGGAGTCCAGACTTCACATAAATCTTTTGGAGTTGAGGGCCATTTGTACGCGGGAAGAGTGCCCTGATCATGACAGGCAACACAGTGGCCATGCATTACCTCAACAAAAAGTGGGGTGTAGGGGGGGCTCCCGCTGTGTAGGGAGGCAATGCAGCTCTGGTTCTGGGCAATACAGCAAGAAATCTAGCCGGAGAGGAGAATGTGGCGGTGGACACTCTGAGCAGGTAGAGTGCGGTCTCCCATGAGTGGGAGTTAGCTCAGCAAGTCCTTCAGGAGATCTTTGCCCTTTCGGGAACCACTCAAGTGGATCTGGTTGCGACCAGTGCCAACCGGAAGTGTGAGATATTGTTCAAGGGAATTTCCTCCCAGAGGAGCTTTAAGGGATGCGTTCCTTGTGGATTGGTCATTCCCACTTCTGTACGTGTTTCCTCCGGTCCCTGTCATTCCTCCGGTTCGAAGGAGGTTTCTGAGGTTCGGGTCCCACATGATCCTAATTGTTCCGGATTGGTCCAGGAGAGCTTTGTACCCGGACCTTCCAGAAATGTCCATCTGTCCTCCATGCAGTCTTCCCCACAGAGAGAATCTTCTCTCTTGCAAGGAGGGGGGCAGGGGCTGGTCTGGTTCTCCATCCAGAGGTCAAGACTCTCAACATTCACGCTTGGTTTCTGAAATGTTGAGATATAAGGATTGGGACCTCCCGGATGATGTGATGGAGGTGTTGCTTTCGGCCAAGCATCCGGCAACCAAATCCTTTTGCGACTGGTGCAGAGGAAACAATGTCGATCCTTTTCAGTGTTCCATTCTGATGGTTCGTTTTTGCTTTCTTTGGTGCCCAAGGCTCTTCAAGTGGGTACCATTAAAGGTTACCTGGCAGCGCTGTCTATTTTCAAGTGCTTGTCTGAATAATGTTCTTATTTTAAGATTCCTTTGATTACCCAGTTTCTAAAGGGGCTCACAATGTGTTCCTGCCGTCCCCTTTTCAGGTGGTGTTTTGGGATCTGAATCTAATCTTGATGGTTTCTCAGTTTGAGCCATTGTACTCTTGTCCTTTGACACTGTTGACCTTCAAGACGGTTTTCTTGATTGCAGTTACATCTGCTCGCAGAGACAGCGAGTTGCAAGCACTTTCGTCTAAGCCACCCTTTACTGTTTCCACAGGAATAGGGTTGTACTGAGGGTACGTCCGTCCTTCCTAACTAAGGTAGTGTCTGAGTTTCATTTGAGCCAGAAGTTGGTACTTCCTGCTTTCTATCCTCCTCATCCTGGTAAGGAAGAGGAGAGCTATTTTATAGGTTGGACTCTAGGCGAGCTTTGAACTTTTATATTTCTAGGATGTCCAGCGTCAACGTGGACGACCAACTTTTTGTGGGATACACTGGAAACAATTGGGCCAGGCTGTTACCAAACAGACCTTGTCCAGGTGGATTAGCCTCACCATTGCTGAATGTTAGATTGGCTGGCAAGGACCCTCCTGAGGGTTTGCGAGCTCACTCCACCAGGGGCGTGGCTAAATCCACAGTCCTCCAACGGGGAGTTCATGTTGCTGCATCACTAATGTTTTTAACAGGGTCTTCCATCCACACCTTTGTCAGGCATTACTACCTGGATACTTTCCATGGTCAAGATATGGCCTTTGGTAAAGCAGTGCACTATTTTGCCATCTGATTGGGTATATCCAAATTCTTCTCCCTCCTCCGTTCAGTGATACTGATTTGGGAGTCTGTCAAAGATGTGGAATACGTTGGAGGACAGTCCAGTCGAAGAACATGTTACTTACTAACTGGTAACGCTCTTTGGATTGGATGTTCCTCCAACGTATTCCAAATCGCCCTCCCAGCCTGCCCCTCTAAAGAATTTCCTATGCTATTGCCATGGAAGCTTGGTGTGTGGTTACGCCACACGTTGTGGAGGTTAAAAACATGAACTGAGGCTAGGGACGCTGTATGTCCTACTTATAACATCCAATGGTGTTGCCCTCGACGGAGGCCTTCGAAGGACATCAACGCAGGACGCCCCCTGCCGAAAAATTTCCAAAGCAGCACAGCTGTGGACATTACATGTCAAAGATGTGGAATATGTTGGAGGAACATCCAGTCGAAAGAATGTTACCAGTTGGTAAGTAACTTGTTCTACTTGACTTGCCACGAGACGACGGTTGTGCTGCGGATGCACCCCTCCTTCATGCCCAAGGTGCTGTCAGACTTTCATCTAAACAAGCCCTGGTGTTACCTGTGTTTTTTTTAACGATGCCTTGGTTGCGGGCTGGACGGACTTTGCACTCTCTGGATGTGGCTAGAGTGCTGAAGTTTTATGTGGCCCGCACAAAGAGTTTCTGAAAAACCTCCCAGCTCTTTGTGAACTTTGGTCCTGTGGACCATGGGAAGGCCCTGTCCAAGGTTTCCATTTCCAGGTGGCTCTCCGGCTGTATCACCCACTGTCACCCGTTGGCAAACCGACCGCTGCTTGGCCATCCGAGAGCCCCCACTACCAGAGCGATCACTGCTACAATGGCGTTCCTGTCTGCTGTGCCTCTGCAGGGCTAGGACGTGGAGGTCGACACACACCTTAACAAAATTCTACTGCGTCGACAGGGATTCCAGGGAGGAGTCCAGAGTCGGCCAGGCAGTGCTGTGAAACCTGTTCGCTTGAAGTTTAGCCTGTTGAGGAGGTAAGAGATGCTTATGTTGAGCCTGCCACCGCCCATGGTTGTGCATGTGTGTACTGCTATGTATTCTTCATTCATGAACATGTTAATCCATGCTCGAGAAGGAACAAGTTACTTACCTGTAACTGTTGTTCTCCAGCATGGGTCTGGCATGGATTCACATGCGAACCCTCCCACCTACCCCTCTGTGGCTCTTCTCTTGGTCCTACAGCTACTCTACGTGCTACCAAATCTGAAGATGGCTGCTAGAGGAGGGTCTTAGGTAGAAGGCCATCATTGACTGGGGTCAGTATGTCCCAGAGACCAGTCATTGGTTGTTAGGAGAAAGTCCGTTCAGAAAAACTTTTTGTTTTTCTTTTCTTTCTTTACCAAGGATTCTCAGCCTGACGGGAAATATTCATGAGCATGTGAATCCATGCCAGACCCATGCTGGAGAACTACCGTTACAAGTAAGTAACTTGTTCCATCCTGAAAGTTCCTGCAGTTTTTGCTTGTTCCCTCTCAAACATCTTGTGCGCAAGTACAGCCAGTCTTGCTCTTGCCTCTGTGCCAAAATGCAACCTTTGTGGCTTGTTGTTTAGGCACATATTATATAACGCCTTCAAATCTCCAGTATGGCAGAATTGGGCGAGTGCCTTCAGGTCTCTTGAAAGCGTTTTATCGCGCAGTCTTCTCAAGTGCTGTGTGTGGAGGGGAACATGGCCCCAACCACTTCTTACGTTCCTGCTCCTTTTATACAGGTCCATGTGCTTATTCATGGAAATGTTTCTCTCAATTAGTGTATGTTTGAACAGTGGTGCATCAATAAACGCCATTTTTCAATTAGAATTTCTACAGATCCAGCACAAGGTTTGCTGCTCCATCAAAGAATATTGCTGATAGACTGAGGCCACTTTAAAAGATTTTCTGAACCCCCTTTTTTTTATACCAGCATTTTATTTATTTATTATTTTTTTGGGGTGATTGATTTGGCAACTTGGCATACATCGTATTGCTGCTGAATGTGTGGAAACTGCCCTTGCGTGGCCTTTACAATTCCAACGTGCTTGTCGGTGGCTATCGGGTCCATTTGCATTCCCCCTGGATTCCAGATGTTTGGATTTAATGAAACCATGTTTCTCCATGGCCACAGATGGTGTACGTTCAGACACCTCACGATGACCGATCTCACTTTCTTTTTTACTTTCCATGTCTTGATAGAGGTAAGTGCAGTACTTAGTGGAAAATCCTGCACTGTCACACTGTCCGTTGCCAGCTAGCCTGATGCCTTTGCCAGAGAATGTACTGTCCATTTACATCTGTTTGCGTTTCCAGGAATGACTAATAGCGGGGAGCAAGAATTTCCTCTTATGTGTACTATTGGGTTTTAGCAAGGAACTCAAGTCCCACAAATTGACAGTAATTTGAAATCGTACTGAAAGTCGATCTGCTGAAGAGTGAAGATGCTGAACAAAGTACATTTTCAGCAGGCACTTTATCGAGCATTGGTTGAGCAGACCATGGAAATGTCTTATGTAGTTGGACATAGTTGTGGCATGGCTTTTCAGGTTGGTGCCTTGTAATACACAAGAGAAATTCACCAATGGCTACCTGCATATGCGCCCACTTAATTTATGATCACATTCCCCCAAACTAGGTGTACTGAAGTTGAAATCTTGAGCAAATTCATCAGTCAATTGTTTGGGCTGTGATATTTCTGCATGAATTGGAGTAACGGGTAACATTGAACACTTGGTGGGTGGAATGTTTTCAGAGGGTGTAGATTGTGTCAAAGGGTCTGCAAGCAATTGCACTGCATCTTCATTGTTTTCAGTTTCATATGGGCGACTTTCCACAAAGTAGCAGTGGTCCATGGTAACTTTGTATAGTTCGAAGGTGAGATTACATTTGTTTTCTGGCCACTGGACATATGCATCACGACTCTGAATATTGACTGGACCACGCTGTGCCTCAAATAGTAGTTGCTTCATTGTGAAATCTGTTTGGCAAGCAACATCTTTGGTTTCAGTTCTTGTCCGAGTCTTTATACGTCCCTTCTTTTTCAGCCTCCAACAGATTTATAGAAAAAAAATGCTCCATGTATAGCACACTTACAAGAGATAGGATTTTCCAACTGAAAACATAATGACTAAACTGAACATTTGCTTAAAAATCTACAAAACAAACTTGTTCTTGACCCATGTGTTCTTAATTCGCTTTGGAGCCGTTGACTTCGCTTTGCTGACTGCAACATCAAGCTGAAAAAATAGTTTTTATATGGTTTAAATCAAGCTAATTTCTTTTTGACTCAAACACATGACCATATCTACGAACAGAACCAAATAAAAATGTAATCCCAATCCAATGTGATGCTCAATTGTATTTCATATTAGGTTATGTCCACTGCTGGCCATGTGTCTCTTCAAATTCGACATCTTCAGTACATTCCTAGGAGAGAAGAATCATAGAAAAAGTTAAATGTCTACCTAACTTAAATGTAAAATCTTTCATCGCACAGAGCACTTCCTCACAAAGTAGTTTAAAATGATTGTGAACCGTATACTATGAGGGTATGTTCATACAAATGTTCCATTTGTGTTGAAACAACAAATCTTAAACTGTGTACTTGATTTGGTCGGGATATACATTTCAGATTTCACCTGATAACCTTCTGCCATGATGCATTGGCTTGATGAGAGATTGCCCTGAAAAACCTAGTGATTATAATGTTGCCTTCAAAAGTAGTTTGCTTAGTAATTTTCCTTTCAAATCTATTCTATTTAGCAAGGAAACTGTTTGCATACCTCCATACTCTGGACCTGTTGCAAACCAGGAAGGGATTATAGTGGAAGTACCAGCATCCCCCCATAATATAGTACTTGTTTTAATAAAGCTGTATAAGCAAAATTAAACTGAAAACATGAGTTGCAGCCAATAGTACATACTGAGAGACACCCATACATGTCACTTTGTGTAAATAACACTATACATAATTTTCAATGTTTAACTTCCACATTTTTATTGTTCATTAGCCTATAAAGGACAAGTATAATATAATTACTTGATGGATGAGTGAGGTGACGTTGACTCCGGAAAAGTAATTAATGAAGAATCTTGAACCTCCGATTTCAGTACATTGTCAGAAAAAACTACAATGGAAAAGGTACATTAGTATTAAAAATGTGGCCACATCTGTGCTCTAAAATATCACTTTGTGCATGTTGGTTGGGCTCACCATTAGGATATTAGACGTGTCTACGCTTTCGTCACTGGTGAGGGTCTGCTTCCATCAGTGAGCTCTACATAAAGGACATCCCCGAACACTTTCTTCGAAAACATTATGCAACTTATAAAGGGCACTGGACGTTTTTACTTAGGGTCACATTTCACTGATTTATTAGCATGTCCTGAAAGCAGGGAGAGAGAAAGTATTCTAAAGTGAAACATTTTAAAAGTTGGGTAATACTGGTAACTAAGGAAACTTGAGTAATACAACATTGATGGAAATAAACACTGAACATTCACCTGTCATGAAGTTGCCTTTTCAAGACACTACTTTAATTGATCAAGAGTTCTTTGAGAAGACCTGTTTATACAGACCACTGTCCTACATACCAACAAACATAACAATTCATCCTCCACTACTCACCTGAGCCAACATGTGCTGGACTTGCATTTGGAAGCAATTTACAAAGAATTCTGGGTCGATGCTTTTGTGTGTACCTATGATATGTACAAACAATTAAAGTGAAGTGCAGGCTGCAGCGGTGGAATCAATTGGCCCTTACATCTCCGAAGACAGCCTGGGCTCTACTTTCAACCTTGTCCAGTGAAAATCTGCAATTTTTAATCAATCTTATTAAATTGATATCCCTTGGGAATATATGCAGGACTGTGCCCAGAGTTTTGACATGGCTCACAGAAGGGCAACTGAAAATGATACATTAAGGCATACTTGAAAAGTCCATAAGATCTGTAGAAAAAATACAAATAATGTATGAGTGTGAATCAAGCAACTATTATACAGCATTGCCTGTAAAGTTTGTTTTAAATAAAGAAAACCAGTGTATCCTAGTCTAATTAACATGGCGATCACTTTTGCCAGAACTGATTGTTATGCCAAAAATTGTAACGGATTACTGGTCCATTGAATGAACTGTCACGCACCAAAAGAAAACGTGGACCAGGAAACATTTCGTTCTGTTACAATGCATAGTGATGCAATGTGCTATTTTTTTTTTTACTGAGATCAAAATACCTCAGACAATCGATAAGAGCAGTGATAGAAGAACCTACAGAACCAAATAGGTGACCTACCCTTAATTGGATGAGCAAATGAGTTGATTCATCAAGCCAGGCAAAGGCAGCTCAATGACGATATACCTTGTGGATTGCAGAGATGTTCTCTTGGTAAATGGCAAGGTGTTTAAAAAGGCTTAGAAAAGTGTGTGTGTTTGTGAATGTGTGACTTGTCCCTTGACACCCACTCAGTCTTAATGCCAATGTTTCACATTTGCCATTCTCACCCCCATAGCCCCCTTTGTGAGCCCACAGGCATAGGCCTGCTGGTACTGCCTATAGGGCAATTGGGCCAGGGCTGAACCACAAATGCAAAATGCGTGCAAGGGCCATTTTATTTTTAATCGCAGTAGCCTGCATTTTTGGGAAATGTGGGCCAGTTTGAGTTACTCCAATATGCGGCTAGTAGTAGTGAACACTGTTAATGCTAAAGGATATTAGTATTGCGCACCATCACCACCAGAGTGATCCACTGGTGCTCTGGCAGCTCTGAAAAAGGAAAGGGGGTGTGGGGGTGAGTTAGTGGGAATAAGCTGGAGAAGTGCAAGAGAGCAGTGATGTGCTGCTGGCAGCCTCAGCCCGGTGGGTCCGTTGGCTGGGCCTCGGGTGTTTTACGGTCGATAGTCGCCATGTGCTGTTTTGCAAGTCTGTGTGGTTTGTTTTGTTGTTGCCGTGCAGTGAAGTTTGTGCGGATTGTTTTGTGTTTGGTTTGAGTTTGAGAGGTGTATGCAGAGGGGTGAAATTGTTAGTGGATTGGTTAATTGGCATTGCTGTTCTTGTAATTATGTCTAGGTGTGATGCTTGCTATCATTCACTATTCCATCTGAGTGTGGCACTTGCTAATCTTCAATATCCTATCTAGATGTGACTCAGGCTAAAGTTCAGAATTCCATCCAAGTGTGGCAGGTGCTAACATTCGTAATCCTATCTAGATGCGACGCAGGTTAATCTTCACAGTTCTCTCTAGGTGTGGCACTAGTTAAAATTAGCAAGTGTGTTAGTATGTAGTGCAAGGCAACATTTACAGTCCAGCCATGAATGGATTTAGGCTGGTGGTCACAAATCTCTCTAAGTACGCATGGTGTAAGTCTATGGCAGTCTGTCATGGAAAGGTAAGGTAGAGTGGCAGGGGCTTTCTGGAGTAGAGTAATTGCTCTACACCACACCCATGCCCCACTTAGTTTTTTTTGGTGTCTGTTAACTGCTGGCTTCATTGGCTTCCCCTGCGGTCACCTGCTGACACTTCTTTTTGGAGCCTCCTATGTAGGAGTCGCCATTAGGCACAGGGGCTGCCCTGGAAGTGTCGGTTATGAACTGTGCGCTGGCTAATCGCGTGTGGAGGAGGGCCGTGAGAAAGGAGGGAAGAGGAACCAAAGCAGGAAGGGGCAGGGGACACAACTGTGCTGCCATGGGGATCAGGTGGACATCTAGCAAGGCTTTTTGGCCCAACCTAGGCCCCAAGGGGTTCAAGGCCTAACCCGCTGACCTGGGGGAGATCGGGGGTATATGAGCTGCGCACTAGCATAATCCTTTACAATATCACACTCTAGCGCAGCGCCATATTCTTTGAACTTTGCCATAAGCTCTTTGTTTGGTGCAGTTGTTACCGAGATGGCTCACATGGAGCTTGGTGGATGTCTTAGCTTTACTTTTTCTGAGTTCCATGTTGATTGTGACACCATGGAGCCGGTGGTGGTGGAGCTTCCGGGTGGCCTCATCCGCAACACTTTTCTTGTCAAAATGCACGTACCCATAGTTCTCCAGCATGGGGTCTGGCATGGATTCACATGCTCATGAATATTCACCGTCGTCAGGCTGGGAATCCTCAGTTCAGAAACCAAACAAACTGATTTTTTTTTTCTTTTACTGTCTTTCTACTAATAACCAATCACTGGTCTCTGGGTCATACTGCCCCTAGCCAATGACTGCCCTCTACCTAAGCCCCTCCTCTGGCAGCCATCTTCAGATTTTTACTGCACGTTCAAGTGTTGGGAGTCCTCGTGCTTTAGCTCTCAAGCTTTTACTGTGTTGCGTTTTTCCAAAAGAGTTTACTCTTTATTTTTGGTCATATTGAGCCTCAAGCTCCACCGTTTCACCTTCTGATTACGGGGAACCGTTTTGGAAATTTCTACACCCCCGTGCCCCCTCACCCCCAAGGGCGATTTCTTTTATTTATTTATTTCTCCATCGAATTTCACTTCTTGGAGAATTCCGGAAGATCTTTGAGCCCTACCCCGCGTGGACATGGCCCAGGACAAAGGGCTCCTCGGCTGCCAGGCAGGGCGCAATGTCTCTGACGCTGTCAACCTCGAACCAACACTCTGGCTCGGCGAAAAGGAAGTCGGACAACCCGGGTAAGCTTCGGGAGAAGCCCCGGCAGGTCCCGATGGAGAAAGCCTAGGGGGAGCGAGGTGGTGACCACCTCCCCACGGTGAAGGCCTCAGACGTGCCTAAGGTCGTGAAGGCCCAGATTCACCCGGCTAAGGCCTCGATTGAGGGAGTCGTGGCGGCCCTGGAAAAGCCTGCAGAGGCGACCCCAGTGGAGACGACCTCCAGGCCTAGAGTTTCCCTGCCATCCCACAGGGAATAGTCTTTCCAGCCTATCAAAGACCCCCATGAAACCCCAGGATGAGAAAGTGGGGGGGGGGGTGAAGTAGTCCTAACGGACTCGAATACCTCTTCCGAGGACAAGCGGTCTATCGTCCACGCAACCCTGGACAAGAGCTCTGAGGAGAGGGCCTGCGGGAAGGATCCTGAGGAAGTGGACGTAGAGAGAGAGGGTGGAGCCGATGAAGAGTGGCCAATCGAGGAACCGGACACCACACCACTGCCGGCGCTCCTGTCGCAACCGATGCCACCTCCTACGGACAGGCAGGATGACATTTTGCTGGCACTGCGAACCTTGTTCACTGAGATAAGGACAAGGCTCTCCTTGCCTCTGGTGGACGATCAAGCGGCACCTGGACCATCGGGGAGTCCTCTACCCAAGCGGAGGCGAGTCCATCCTTCACCTCCATCTCCTCCACCTAGGAATGAGATGGAGACGACAGTGGTGACGACGGAACGGACCTCCCATCACCCCCTCTCTGGGCTTCCCCTCCCGACGAAATTGGCTCCTTTCACGCCATGATCACCAGGGCATCGGAGCAGTTCCAGCTATGCCCCGAAGAGCAGAAGGAGGGGTTCCTCTACCAACGATGGGAGGCGAAGACTAAGGACTGTCCCTTCTGAAGAACCCATCCAGGGCTCCTGCGAAGAGGCCGTCCCCGGATTCGGTGGTCTCTGTGGCGGCCAAGAAGAAATCGGCAGGGGACTACGGCCTCAACTTCCACTTCCCACGCCGGATGGCGAGGGGAAGAAGCTGGACGCCATGGGACAACTGGTCATCTCGTCGGCAGCGACGACCATCAAGGCAGCCAACGCCCTCAGGATCGTGGCCCGCTACGACATGGAGCTGTGGTTTAAGATTGCTCAATGACAAGAGGATGGAAGCCCTTGAAATCCTGCAGGAAGGCGAGGTGGCGTCAGAACACGGTGGCCACGGACATCGCCGACACCGGTTTTTGCCAGATGGGCAACAGCATTTGCCTTTACTGGCGCGGTTGGCTCAGGGCCATCGACTTCCGTCAAGATGTGCACACCAGGTTACTGGACATGCCCAAGACGGGAACAATCTGTTCTGCAAAGCAGTGGATGAGTCACTGCAGGCCATCAAGGCATCCACCGAGACGGCCCGGGCCTTGGGGTCTCTCCGTCAGCGACGGCTGTCCTTTCGGACCTCCGGAGACAAGTCCCAAGGTGTCTCCAAAGGATTTGGCGGCAGCTCCTCCTCGTACCGCCAGGTGGGCCGATTTTCATCACAGGAAGCCTACAGAGTCCGCAATAAGGCCGGTGGACACCATCGTCGTTGCCAAGGGGCCCAAGGTGGCAAGGTCTCAGCGAAGCAAGACTGAACCGGATGTGACATCGGGCCCCCACCCGAGCACCCCGGGGGGAGGCCAGCTGGCGAACTTCGTCGGTGCATGGAAGTCCATCTCCAACGACAGTTGGGTGCTGGAAGCCCTGGCCAATAGGCACACTGTGGAGTTCAAAAAGCAGTGTCCACATTTTCCACCGGTGGCCAGGAAGGAAAACCACATTCCACAGCTGCTTCTGGAGGTACGAGCAAAGCTGAAGAAGGGCGCGATAGAAATCGCCCCAAAGAGGCTCCCGGGCTCCAGAGTATACTTGCGGTACTTCCTCATCCAAAAGAAGACTGGTGGCCCATTCTAGACCTCTGCCACCTCAACAAATTCATAAAATCCCAGAACTTCCAGATGATCACACAGACTTCTGTTATTTGCTGGGGTGGGGTCTTGAAAGGGGAGTCCGGAGACACCAGGTCTGTGAAGGCCATGTGAACAATGGTCACTGCAGAAGATCATCTTCAGTTGTACATGGTGTTTGGCACCCTGAGTGTTCCCACCCACCCAGAACCCTCGGGAGCGCTCGGCCACAGGTGCGAACTGCCATTGATACTGGAGGGGGATGGATGGGGAAGAGGCAAGTGCAAAAGGGCACCCACCATTCTTTCATGATCCTCAGGCGATTGTTTGAAATATTCGATGAGTCAAGAACATGCCAAACTATTTGTATAAGCTCATTTGTATTTTATTTAGTTTGGTGATGTTGATAACACAAACTACAAATTGTATAAATGAAGTTGTGGCACAGTGTTTAAAAATCCCCTGTACTGTCTGCTGTCACTGGGGAATTTGGCTCGAACGACACAGGTTGAGCGCTGAATCCAAGCCTCCAATGAATCCACCATGTAGACGAACGGTAGGCCCTCAGACTGCACCACCTGTGAAAGAGAAACTGAAATATTTTAATTGAATTAAAGGTTTAGTTTAACAATTTTATGTGAAAATGCATCCTAAATTTGATGGCATAGTTGCCCTTAAAAAATTATCTTTGCAAAAAAATGTACTTGTGCTTTGAAGTATAGACACATTACAAAAGTGAACACCCATTTAAGCCAGAACGGTTTGCGCCATAGAGGAATATTGTTTTTAGTCGAAAGTGAATGACACGCATGTAATGAACTCTCAGATTTGCAATAAGTATGAGATATGTATTCAATTTACAGACAAAATTCATGTGTCAGTGATTGATTGAAGTTACGTCAATGTAGAAGAATAACATGAAATGTTAGTTGTCTCAGTGGTCAAAATGACATCACATCTAGAGTATACTCACTTGATAATTGGATTCCAAGGGCGAACTATTGTGCGAAGTTCATTTTTAATTTTATTTTATTTCTTTATTTAGTTTGCATTTTTAAAGCGCTGTCACAGCCCGTGGCCATCGAGGCGCTGTTACAGAAATTGTTCATTTTTTTTAGCTGTGTAATTGTTTTTTTTTTTTGTCTTAGTTGCTTATTTATAACGCGCTTAAACACCCAGAGGTTTGTAAGCGCGGACCCGGGGATCGAACCTATGTTGCTTCATGTCGTCTTGCTTCCAAGGCGCGCACGTTGCCGCTAAGCTATCCTCCCAGGACAAGTGCATAAGCACTATGGTAATTTCTAACACAGACCTTATGAGGCAGGCTGCCCTGAAGTCATGCAGCTCGGTAACTCATAGCGGTGGTGTCTTCTTCAGCTATTTAGACCAAGCATCCAGAGTTTTCTTGGCAGCAACAGTTCTCCACTTAAGTTGGCATGACCCTGCAACGATTGCAGGTACACCAGTTTGGAATGTCTTCCATGTGATTATGCTCAGGTTCCGGTGGTTCATCTTGCCAACTATCGTCCGATTTCCCCATCGTTTCCGCTCGTTTTTTTTTTCAATTAGTTCTTCTTCCGAATATTCAGGTTCGTACTGGTTGGGCTGTATCGTTGCTATAGTTCCTGAAAATTTAAGTCCAACATTGACAGTCAGGAAAAAAAAGGTAACAACTACTGTTAAAGGAGAAGAAAATGAGAAGAAAATACATTGCAATGTTAAAAATACCCATGGATAAAAAATAAATGCACAAACTAACACTTTGAAATTAAATAAGATTTGGTGAAGACATTGGTACATACTATGACACATATTTAAATAAAATGCAAGTACTGAGTTCAATCAGTTCTACTAGTGTAAGTACCTGTTTGCAGGGCTTTGTACTGGGAAGATAGCTGAACAAAGCAGAAATGAGTCACAGGCGATCAAAACTAAATACAGTGAGATGATTAAAAAAGCAACTGCAATGTTGTCTGCACACAAAGGGTCTATTTATATTGGTCAAGGAAAGAGGCGTCCTGACATTTCCATGGAGACACACCAATAGCTTGCGTACTGAGAACATTGACACGAGACGTGCACTGGCGTGAAAAGGGGCGTAAGCGTATAGTGATGTGTGTTTCAGGGGCGAGCAATCTGTTTTCTTGCTGCGGGGTCTCTTGAACTTAGGGTGAGGCATCAACGGATAAGATTAGCACAAGATGGCGGCGCCCAACCCGTTGTTTTCATATGTGTAAAAGTGAGGAAAACTAAGCTAAGATGCAGAAGAAAAGATTTTTTAAACAATTAAAGTATGCTTAAAAATGCATGCCTGAACAATCGGGACAGTAACATTTGTTGAGCAAACTTCCCCTTTAAATTCTCAAGTTTGTAGTGTTGTGTATATCATTTTTAGGATTGAAAGAAAATCCAATGAGTCCAATGTTAAAACTGATTTTCTATATTCTGGCCTGGCGGACCGATGTATAGAAGGCTAACCTATATTGTGACAGTGACCTCTCTGGGAGCTGTAGCCAAACCAGTACAAGGTAGCAAGGTGAGTGGTCTAGGCTGCATCTCAGAGGTGATGAGCTTGTAAGGGGTCCCCAATGAGCACACAGTGAAGCAGTCAAGGAACACAATAAGACAAACCGGTATACAAATTCTTCTTTACTTCTGGCCAAAACCCAGTGAAGAATCATTAATAAAAGGTAATCTCACTCAATATTAAAAAAATCAGATGCATATACACAATTACTGGAGTACGACAAAATACATGTCAAACCCCTGAAAAGGAAGCAAAACCCTGAAAAGGAAGGTACAAATTAGTATTCAACTACTAGTCCACAGAGATTCAGTCAGAACTTCAGAAACCCTCGGGAGCGCTCGGCCACAGGTGCGAACTGCCATTGATACTGGAGGGGGATGGATGGGGAAGAGGCAAGTGCAAAAGGGCACCCACCATTCTTTCATGATCCTCAGGCGATTGTTTGAAATATTCGATGAGTCAAGAACATGCCAAACTATTTGTATAAGCTCATTTGTATTTTATTTAGTTTGGTGATGTTGATAACACAAACTACAAATTGTATAAATGAAGTTGTGGCACAGTGTTTAAAAATCCCCTGTACTGTCTGCTGTCACTGGGGAATTTGGCTCGAACGACACAGGTTGAGCGCTGAATCCAAGCCTCCAATGAATCCACCATGTAGACGAACGGTAGGCCCTCAGACTGCACCACCTGTGAAAGAGAAACTGAAATATTTTAATTGAATTAAAGGTTTAGTTTAACAATTTTATGTGAAAATGCATCCTAAATTTGATGGCATAGTTGCCCTTAAAAAATTATCTTTGCAAAAAAATGTACTTGTGCTTTGAAGTATAGACACATTACAAAAGTGAACACCCATTTAAGCCAGAACGGTTTGCGCCATAGAGGAATATTGTTTTTAGTCGAAAGTGAATGACACGCATGTAATGAACTCTCAGATTTGCAATAAGTATGAGATATGTATTCAATTTACAGACAAAATTCATGTGTCAGTGATTGATTGAAGTTACGTCAATGTAGAAGAATAACATGAAATGTTAGTTGTCTCAGTGGTCAAAATGACATCACATCTAGAGTATACTCACTTGATAATTGGATTCCAAGGGCGAACTATTGTGCGAAGTTCATTTTTAATTTTATTTTATTTCTTTATTTAGTTTGCATTTTTAAAGCGCTGTCACAGCCCGTGGCCATCGAGGCGCTGTTACAGAAATTGTTCATTTTTTTTAGCTGTGTAATTGTTTTTTTTTTTTGTCTTAGTTGCTTATTTATAACGCGCTTAAACACCCAGAGGTTTGTAAGCGCGGACCCGGGGATCGAACCTATGTTGCTTCATGTCGTCTTGCTTCCAAGGCGCGCACGTTGCCGCTAAGCTATCCTCCCAGGACAAGTGCATAAGCACTATGGTAATTTCTAACACAGACCTTATGAGGCAGGCTGCCCTGAAGTCATGCAGCTCGGTAACTCATAGCGGTGGTGTCTTCTTCAGCTATTTAGACCAAGCATCCAGAGTTTTCTTGGCAGCAACAGTTCTCCACTTAAGTTGGCATGACCCTGCAACGATTGCAGGTACACCAGTTTGGAATGTCTTCCATGTGATTATGCTCAGGTTCCGGTGGTTCATCTTGCCAACTATCGTCCGATTTCCCCATCGTTTCCGCTCGTTTTTTTTTTCAATTCGTTCTTCTTCCGAATATTCAGGTTCGTACTGGTTGGGCTGTATCGTTGCTATAGTTCCTGAAAATTTAAGTCCAACATTGACAGTCAGGAAAAAAAAGGTAACAACTACTGTTAAAGGAGAAGAAAATGAGAAGAAAATACATTGCAATGTTAAAAATACCCATGGATAAAAAATAAATGCACAAACTAACACTTTGAAATTAAATAAGATTTGGTGAAGACATTGGTACATACTATGACACATATTTAAATAAAATGCAAGTACTGAGTTCAATCAGTTCTACTAGTGTAAGTACCTGTTTGCAGGGCTTTGTACTGGGAAGATAGCTGAACAAAGCAGAAATGAGTCACAGGCGATCAAAACTAAATACAGTGAGATGATTAAAAAAGCAACTGCAATGTTGTCTGCACACAAAGGGTCTATTTATATTGGTCAAGGAAAGAGGCGTCCTGACATTTCCATGGAGACACACCAATAGCTTGCGTACTGAGAACATTGACACGAGACGTGCACTGGCGTGAAAAGGGGCGTAAGCGTATAGTGATGTGTGTTTCAGGGGCGAGCAATCTGTTTTCTTGCTGCGGGGTCTCTTGAACTTAGGGTGAGGCATCAACGGATAAGATTAGCACAAGATGGCGGCGCCCAACCCGTTGTTTTCATATGTGTAAAAGTGAGGAAAACTAAGCTAAGATGCAGAAGAAAAGATTTTTTAAACAATTAAAGTATGCTTAAAAATGCATGCCTGAACAATCGGGACAGTAACATTTGTTGAGCAAACTTCCCCTTTAAATTCTCAAGTTTGTAGTGTTGTGTATATCATTTTTAGGATTGAAAGAAAATCCAATGAGTCCAATGTTAAAACTGATTTTCTATATTCTGGCCTGGCGGACCGATGTATAGAAGGCTAACCTATATTGTGACAGTGACCTCTCTGGGAGCTGTAGCCAAACCAGTACAAGGTAGCAAGGTGAGTGGTCTAGGCTGCATCTCAGAGGTGATGAGCTTGTAAGGGGTCCCCAATGAGCACACAGTGAAGCAGTCAAGGAACACAATAAGACAAACCGGTATACAAATTCTTCTTTACTTCTGGCCAAAACCCAGTGAAGAATCATTAATAAAAGGTAATCTCACTCAATATTAAAAAAATCAGATGCATATACACAATTACTGGAGTACGACAAAATACATGTCAAACCCCTGAAAAGGAAGCAAAACCCTGAAAAGGAAGGTACAAATTAGTATTCAACTACTAGTCCACAGAGATTCAGTCAGAACTTCAGAAATTCATCTTTAAGATGTATGGGGCCTTGTGCCTAAAAGTTCAGCAATGTTCCATACAGTTTTGTGAAACGCACTTAGACAAACGGATATAAAAATACTCAAAACCCAGTGAAAAATCACTAATAACAGGTAATATCACTCATATCTAAAAAAATTGATACATATACACAATTACTGGAGTAGGGAAAATGCATATGAAACCCCTGAAAAGGAAGGTACAAATTGGTATTAGTCCACAGAGATTCAATCTGAACTTCAGAAGTCCATCCTTAAGATGTATTCTGCATTGTGCTTAAAGTTTCAGCAACATGCCTGTTAAAGCGAATTCCCAGAAATGTGCAAACTCCCTCTACCTTAGAGACCCCCAGCAACTTTGCTGGATTTTGAGGACTTGATTTTTTGAACCTGGAGAGAGTGAGACCCTTTTTCCCCACGCTCTCATGTATTTTAATGTGATTTTGTACACTGTTTCTTTTTGGTTGTGGAGCTTGACAAACTCCATAGGCATCATCTTTTATATTGTCACACAGCACCTTCAGTGCAGTGACACAGGGAAGTCTTTCAGATTTCCCAAAGGTTTAAAAACCTTCTCTGGGATAAACTACTGTTTCCCAGAGAAGTAAAGTGAAATTGACTTTTCTTACATTTGCAAGTTTCTAGACCCAGCACACACTATCTTACAATAGGGTGCTGGCGGGGCTTCTCATGTAGCATTTTTATGTTACCTTTTCCTCACTGAATGGCTGGTGGCAGTGGTTTACTTTTTACTACCATTATGGGATTTTACTGCGGGCTGTCAAAGTGGCCCTGGTCGTCTTTTTTTCACTATTTCTTTGTGGAAAGGTCCTTCTTGAGATTTACTCTGCGTGCCAAACCAGGTTTGGTCCCTTTGTTTGTTTTGTCTTTGGTGGGCTTCCCGAGTAAAACCCGCCTCTGGCTCCAGAGTGTCTGGCTGGGGCAGGAAGTGAGGAGGGTGCCCGAAACTCCCTGTGCTTTTAGGTGATTGGCCGGCTGGCTGTCCGGCAAGGACAACCACCCTGCTGGGTGACTGACAGCTAGGCTGGAATGAATGGGAGCAAGCTGCATAAAAGGTGAGGCTTTTTGGCTTGGAAGGCAGAGTCAACCACTGGACGAAGGAATCCAAAGAAGAACTTGAAGAAGACGCCTGCTGCAACTCCTGCACCGTTGGTTTGCCCGGTGGAGCCCTGCTGCTGTGCTGAAACTCCAAATTCGTATTGACGGAGAAGCTCCCACAAGGACGACTTCTCCCTTTTGAGTTGGAGGGACCAAGCCACCTGGACATCATCTCCAAGTTGGTCGAGTATCCACTGCAGTTGCTGCTGGAACCAGATAGCCAGGGAGAGGAACACCAGTTTGTGTGCGTTGCTTTTAATCTGGCCAAGAGCTCCATGAAGATCCTCCGGACTGCCAGGAAGCAGGACAGACAAGCCTGTGCCCCCTCAACAGAGTGCGGGACCCCAGACGCAAGGAAAGCCTCTCGACAGCCAGGAACTTACGTGTTGCTTTTTGCGGTAGACGCGAGGAGCTGAAACACAGAACAGCCCCTTGTTTGAAGTTTGCTGATTGCGAGTGGTGACCGTCCCATTGCAGTGCAAGAGTCCCCAGACGTCCTCCCTATTCTCCCCACGACTGAGGCCCAGGAACAGCGAGATCTGCAGAGCTGCACAAGAACACAAGTCATCTGCTGTACTTTTTCTTCAACCTAAAGAAACTGTCAAGTCTAAGAGAATTTACCTCTTGTTGGGTAGCCACTTGTCCTCATTGGAGACTTGCTTAGTTGCATGTGTAGAGTTGCTGTCCGCTTCTTTACTTCACAAGCCTAATCAGCTTGCTGCCCTACTTTTGGTTTTCTTCTGTTCAACCAAGACTTTTTAAACATTGGAAAAGACTCTACTTACCTGCAAGAAGTGCTTCAGTTCACCTTGACTTTTGCTAACTTAACATTGGCTGGCCTAGGCTCCCTGAATGACTCTTCTCTCTTATGCGTTTTGCCTTCCTTCCAGGAAAGGGTTAACTGACTTTGCATGGGGGGTTGTATTGAAAGTACTTACCTACTTAAGTATAACTGTATGAATACATGATATATTAATGTCAACAGCGCCCTAGCTATTGAAGTCACCTGAGGGTGTAGGTAGTGCCTGTGTGTCATCCCAAATGGGTATTTGCTGATTTAGATAATTAAGAGTGTGTATTTTTGAAGTATATGTGTGTGGTGTTTTATATTGCTCCCTTCTGAAGAAGGCCTATTCTAACTGACAAATTAATAATTGTTTTATCAAGAAACCTTGTGTGTAAGAGTTTATTTGAATACTTGTCGGTGTGAATCTCTGTGTAACTCCCCTACAGCTCACATTGACCCCTCTTGAGATAAGCCTGGCTGCTCCAAACGCTACCAACCTGTGTAGTGCAGACTTATACCAAAGGTTGGGTTTCTATTGCCAGGAGGTCAGAGTTGTTGTAGTGCACCCAAAGGGTACTGCATACCATCTTGTCTAACAGTGCCATACAGTTTTGTGAAGCTGGTAAAAATGATGGAAGGGTCGCTGGGGTCTAGTGAGCAGTTTCAAGTGTCAGGGGATGAGTTAAAGTAGCTAAAAAAAAACATGTTCTGATGCTTGTAATCTGCTAGTGGTAGTCGCGGTGTATTGCCTCTTGTCTTTCGAGAATCGAAAGGGGGCGTTGACATGGTTGTGCCTGTAACACAATCCCCAACGTGTACCCAAAATCCCTCACGCATTGTGGTACCTTAGATTGTTTTATTCCACCCATCGATCTGGTCGCCCAAATGCAGAGCTCTTCATAAAATATTGCGTTATTGTTAAATTTATTGACCTCCGGTCATTTATTCTCATTGTCCCTCCCTTCGATGGCTAATTCCTGTGCCATCGCCGAAGACTGCTGACTATGGAATTTCGACGGCTGTTGTTCCGGTCGGCGCTGCCGACCACGTTGCCGGGCCTTCTGGCCGGCCTGTACAGTAGGGAGAGTGGGGTTGGGGTGGTCATATTCTTTTCAAGAATTCCTTTCCCCCCCACCCCTTCTCTTTGTTCCATTGGGTTTGTCGTCACTTTCGCGATCCTGCGCTATGGATAGGACTCGCATTTAGATTTGTCCTTTTTGTAAGGCGAAATATTTGTGGAAAGACAAGCACCGTTGGTGCAATAATTGTCTTCCCCCCTCGACTGCAACAAGACAGCCTGTAAACTCCTACGGCCTAAGACTATAAAGGAGTGTCGTTAGAAGAGGTGGGCGGCCTATGGTATGTCACCATTGACCTTACCGCAGTGAGTACTTGATCCGCAGCGTCCAACCCCGGCCCCGATAGGCACGACTTGAGTCCTGCTGTGGGGACGATGCATCCTGGCGACATGGACGCCCCTGATTCCCACACTAAGCACACAACCCACGGTTCTGCTTTGGCGGTACAGTCGAAGCGTGACAACGGGCGTGTCAGATATTTCGGTGGTGCCTGCCGATCCTTATGACTGGCAGCCCTCCCTGCGACAGCGGCATACGTCTGAGCAGTCCAAAAGTAAGGGCGCTAGCACCAAATCACACGCGGCCATCGAGATGCTTCAGAAGAAGGCTCTGACACCACTTAAGGCCCCAGTGGTGCCAAAATCTACTGCGCAGTAACTCGCTGAACCGTCGCACCTCCCTGTAACCCCGAGCATCAGTGACAGAATCGCGAGGATTGCCTCAGTGGTTAAACAAAGGAACAGTCGAAACCCAAAGAACGGCCTAGGAACACGCCTAAAGACACTTCACAACGCCCAGAGCCTCAAAGAGTACTCTGAGTGCCCCTTGTCTTTAGCCAAGACTTTGGAAGGAAAATCTCGATGTTCTGCAGAGGAAAATTGCCAAAAAGATCCTTTTCCTCCCCTAAACTCCTTTGGTTCAGCATCATGGACCAGGGAGAAGTTTGAGGGGGTGTGTGAACAGACTAGAAGTTTGTTGAGTTGTCAGAGAGGTTTGCTCCCAAGAGGCCTTGTGAGGAGCTTCTTTATACACCTATGGCTAAATTTCAGAGGACCTTTTGAGGATCCTCAAGAAGAGAATGTTTGTGACCTTACTGATGAGGTGTCTAGCAATACCTACATACAGGATGATGATTCCTTTGGGGACCCTACTGATGATCCCATTGATAACTGGGAAGACAGCCATCCCGTTGATATTCAACCTTGGACGTCCCCTACTCCTACCCCGGACTTTCTGTGTATGGATGCCCCTTCTACAACTCCAGTCTGTCGGGCCTCACCTGTGGATGATCAGATGGCGTTTAATGCCATTTTAAAGAAGGTGGCTGAACATTTTCAAATCGCCACACAGGAGGCTGTGCAGGATTTGGATTTTGTAGAGGACATACTGAAGGAAAAGCCTCCTGCCAGTCAGGCCATTCCCTTACTAAACTCCATCAAGAGACGTCTGGCGCCCTCCTTGTTAATACCAGCCCAGACCAGGGCATTTAATCCCATGGTAGAGAAGTTGTTTCACACTTCTACCGACCCCCTTTACATTAAAGGGAATGCCACTCCAGATTCCCGGGTAGTTGCGATTATGAGAAAGAGGGCAGGTGCCCCCCCTGTCTACAGGTGAGGCACCACCTGATAAAAAAAAAAAGGCAAAAGGTTGTATGCACTGGGAAAAATTGTTACTGCTGCTGCATTCTCCACCCAAATAGCTGACGACACCACTCTGTTGGCTAGCTACTCAGATGTACAGTGGAACCTGCTGCAAGATGGCCTTCAAGAGGTCCTTGAACCAATGCAGGCTAAACTGCTCGCGATTGTATCGGAAAGCAAGCAAGTCAACCACAACATTCTTAAGAACTCTTTGGATGCTGCTGAAACAGCGGGAAGGTCTTTGGCCCAGGGTGCACTACTTAAACGGCACGCATAGTTGAGGAACTCTGGTTTTAAGCATGAAACCCAAGCAACCTTAATAAACAAGCCGGTTGAGGAAACCAACTCGTTCGGCAAGGCTTTGGACAAAGCACTTGAGACTGCTAAGAGAGAACATGAGACTCTCAAGGCCTTAAACCAGATTACCCAACGGCCTTCACAACAGAGATGGGGTGGCTCTCGTTCATTTTGTGGGCAATCTCGCTCCCCTCAAAACCAGTATGGTTCAGGAAGCAACTGGTCGACCGGACAAGGATCCAACACCACCACCATGTATCCACCTAGAGGACAACGGCGTGGAAAGGGTAGAGGCCGGAATTCCACCCCCAGAGGCTCTATGGCCTCAGGTCAGAAATGACCCTCAGATCCGGGGTCCCCTCCCATGCCGCCCCGGTCTGGGGGGGACATGTAACATCAATCCTTTGTGCATGGGAGGGGATAACAACAGACCAGTGGGTGCTCAAGACAGCCCACGGGTACTGCATAGAATGTTGCCAACCACCTTAATTCAGACCGCCAAAATCAAGAAGCCTGACCCCGGAACACCCACGCATCCTGCTACAAGAGGTCGAGATTCTTCAGGAAAAGGGCACCATAGAGGTTGTCCCTCTTCTACAGGTAAAGATGTATTCAGCGTACTTCCTTGTACTCAAAAAGGATCTCACCATGCGCCCTGTGCTAGACTTGTGCCCAGCGAACAAGTTTATCAAACCTCAAAGGTTTCGTATGTTCACGTTGCAGGAGGTAATCCCTCTACTGAAACAGGGATTACATGGCCACACTGGATATGAAAGATGCATACTTTCATATTTCAATGTTCCCGGCACACAGAAAATACCTAAGGTTCATAATAGAGGACAAGCACTATCAGTTCAAAGTACTCGCACTTCGGCATTGCTTCGACGCCAAGGGTGTTTACGAAGGTACTGGCAGTGACAGCAGCTCACTTGAGCAGAGAATCTGTTCCAGTTTACCCTTACCTCGACGACTGGCTCATACCAGGGGATACCTACAGAACATGTCTGTTGAACACCCAAAAGATAATAGACTTTTTATTCAACCTGGGATTCTCCATCAACGAGAAGAAATCCAGCCTAGACCCCGGTTAAGTCAAACAGTTCCTAGGGGGCTCTAATTCGAACAGAAGACTGCCTTGTCTTCCCCTCCAACGAGAGGGTTCAAAACATGCTGTTTGAGATCCCTCAATATGTAGCTGGTCGAGAGGTGACAGTACGCAAAGCCATGCGACTGTTAGAAATGATGGAGTCCTGCATTTACTTAGTTCCTCACACGCGTCTGCGTCCCACGCAAGCGTGGCTCAACAGCCAGTGGTGGTAGGCCAGCGGACAATGGGAAGATCTGGTAGTTGTCTCCCCAGCCCTTGTTCTCTCTCTGCAGTGGTGGTCGAGGGAAACCTCTTGAAGGGAAAGGCCTTCACCACCCCCGCAGTAGAAGCCACTCTCACGACAGCCGCATCTCTCATGGGGTGGGAAGCTCACCTGCTCCAGCAGACAGCGCATTGGTGTGTGGTCCCCAGAAGTAGCATCCAACTACATAAATCTGTTGGAGCTCTTAACCTTGTTCAAAGCACTGAAAGCCTTTCAGGCGCAGTTACAGGGGAAGACAGTCCAGATTCTCACAGACAGTACCACGGCATGTACTACTTGTACAAGCAAGGGGGGCACACACTCTCCAGGGCTATCCGAGCTGTCCCAGAACATTTGGAAGTGGTTCTCTCAAACACAGGATGTTCCTGTTGTCTCAACACGTTCCAGGGGAACGCCATCTTCTAGCGGACGTGCTCAGCAGAGACTTCCCACTGCCCGTAGAGTACAAATGGTGACTACATAAAGATATTGTCTCCGTTTTCGCACTATGGGGTTTCCCAGAGATCGACATGTTTGCAACTCTGGAGAACACTCAATGCCAAGATAACGCCGCCCTGTACCCCCAGAACTGATCCAAGGGGAACGGTCTCTGGATAATATGGTCAGGGAAATGTGTTTACTCTTTTCCCTCCCGACTCCCCTACTCAACAAGATGGTGCACAAGATGTACCAGGAGCCAGTCACCATGATATTGGTGGCCCCCCATGTGGGCCCGCCCATCTTGGTTCTCTCATCTGATGGAGATGTCCCTTATCTCAGGACAAGGGGGAGACTCTTCACCCATGCCCGCAAACTCTGAACTTGGCGGCTTAACTCCTGAGGTCGTAGAGTTCGAGCACCTACAACTCCCTCAGACATGCATGGACATACTTAGGGAGGCGAGAAAACCTAACACCCGATACTGCTACTACAATAAATGGAAACGCTTTGTTTTCTGGTGCCATTCCAAGGGAATCAATCCTGTTGACTGCTCTCCAACTCACATTGTATTGTACCTGACTCACCCACTAGACTCAGGCCTGGTTTTTAATTCCATGAAGGTTTAATTAGCTGCTCTCTCAGCCTACACTATGTCACAACAGAAGGTGTTGTGGTGGAAACTACCAGTTATTAAGGCTTTTATGGAAGGGATTAAAAGGATTCATCCCCCATTTCTAACCCGGCTCCTGGATGGGACATAAATGTGGTTTTGACTAGATTTATGGGGGTCTCCTTTTGAGCCTATGCATAAGGCAAGTCTCACAGATCTTACCTATAAGACAGCCTTCCTAGTGGCTATCACTTCTATAAGAAGAGTTAGTGAACTACAGGCCCTTTCGTTAACATTCAGAGATAAGGTGGTTCTGTGCACTCACCCTCGATTTGCGCCTACATTTATTTCCAAGTTCCATTGAACCAATCAATAGAACTGCCTACTTTCTTCCAGAACCCCACTAACGTGGCCGAAAGCAGCCTACACATTAGATGTGCGCAGGGCAGTCATGGTTTACCTGGAAAGAACTAGACCACTGATAAAAACTCAATTTTTCAGTGGCAGCTGGTAGAGAAGGGGAGCCTGTCTCTAAATTGGCCATCTCAAGGAGGATTGTCAACTGCATCAAACTTACACTCTTGCTAAGAGGGAACTGCCCTTCAAGCCTAGAGCACATTCTACTCAAGGCACTGGGGCTTCCATAGCTTTCATTGCAAATGTTCCCCTAGAGTCCATTTGCAAAGCGGCAACTGGAGTTCTGTACACCCCTTTACAAAACACTATTGCCTAGACACTCATTCTAGTTCTGATTCTCAGTGGGACAAGCAGTATGAAGAAATATGTTCACTACTGTTCCTTCTCACAACCCAACTCCGGGTACTGCTCGCTAGTCTATGCACAGCATGGGATCCTAAGCAGATTAACAAACATCAGAAGACATGCATTACTCACCGTAATAGCATTTCTGATTATTGTATCTGCTTAGATTCACATGCGTGCACCCACCCTTCCTCGCTGCTCGGGTGGAAGGAACATAGACGTCTTACTACTTTCTCTCTTTTATGTATTCACTCACGATAGTCATTGGGCTCCCTCATGGCAGGAAAAAATACAATCGGAGGGACCTCGACGCGTGACGGATTTTGCGTACACTACACGGCAGGGATAGTGTTACAGGCACGCCTATATCGATGTCCCCTTTTGATTCTCGAAAGACGAGATGCAATACTCTGCGGCTACCACTGGATGTTGGACTATATGCACAGCATGTGAATCTAAGCAGATACAATAATCAGAAATGCTATTACGCGAGTAATGCATGTCTTCCCAACTTATGGAGTGCTTGTGTGAACAAGTAAAGCCAAAGTAATCTTAAAGTGATCAAACTTTTTTAAGAGGTTGAGGTAAGTGTTGCTACAACTCCGCCCCTGAACCCTCCCCTCTGTACGCCGATTCTTCACAGGACTTGGCATTGAAGAGGGTCCAAGGTTGCTTTCCCCGCCATCAGCCTCAGCCCTTGATTCCCAGGGGTTGCAGGCTCGAGCAGCTCTCCGGTCAGTGTCTAATGCTGGTGCAAGGTCTCCCAGTTGAGGAATTCAGCAGAACTCTATTCAGGGCCCCTCTCGGAACAGGAATGGATGCGGGTAAGCAGTTTCGGACGATGGCCACCAATCCACGGCGACGAAAGGGATTCACGTGTCGCAGTCAGACTTTCCCTCCTATCTCGGTACACGTTGATGCTAGGACCAGGAAATATTGTAGAAGTGCGTCTGGTTGTGCAAGCTGAAGATTCCCCAAGTTCCAGGCATCAACTCTGAACAGCGATGTCTGCAGCACGGTAGCCCAAACTCTGAGCTGGTCAGCCACTTGGGCGGTCCTGGGGCTATTGATATTTTATTTCTATTGCGCTCGTACACAAGTGTTTCAGAGCGCGACAAGGGAAGGGAAGGGAGAGGAACAGGGGAGAACAAAACAGCGATCTTACTAGGCCCAGTGACATTGAGAACGTGCAAGTGCATGGAAGAGGGGGAGGAGAAAAGTGCATGGAAGGGGGTGAGAAGTGGAAAGTGCAAAGCAGCGGAGAAACCGATAAATAACAATAAATAAATAATAAAGGCAACTAACAGTTTTAGTGCAGCCAGCAATTTGCAAGTGCTAGGTTTAAGGCAGCAGACAGGGTAGGTCTGATAAGAGCAGGAAGAAAAAGGGGGTGGGCTGTATGGGTACAGATACAGACCCCAGTGCAAGGGGTGGCCCAGAGGCAGTGCGGGAGGGTGGCAGGGTGAGCAGGTACCTGGGCCTGGAGGACAGAGGGTGGCCAGGTGCACAGTGCCAAGAGAGAACAGATCAGCAGGGGGAGGGGGGAGCGAAGGCAGAAGAAAAGAGGAAGGTCTTGAGGTGCTTCCGGAGCCAAAGATGGTTCTCCTCAAGTTTTAGAGTGGCAGGGAGGCTGTTCTAGAGGGAGGCCCCAGCCGAAGACAGAGATCTACCCCCAGCTCATTTCTTTGAAAAACAACTGACCCTGCGGGAGTTGGAGGTAGAGGAGCGAAGCGCTCAAGAGGGGAGGTATTTGCAGAGGGATAGCTGAAGGTATTGTGGACTCGGGCCTCAGAAAGCCTTGTGGACAATGCAGAGGGTTTGAATGTAATTCTTGCATCCACTGGGAGCCAATGGAGAGATTTCAAAGATGGAGAGATACGATCCCAGGGCTTGGGGCCAAGGACAAGTCTTGCAGTCCTGTTCTGGATTAGTTGCAGAGGGCGGAGAGTAGAGGCAGGTAGATTTAGAAAGAGGCTGTTACAATAGTCCAAGCTAGAGAGAACCAGAGCTTGGGATACCATGAGCTTCTGGGGGAAGGAGAGGAAAGGCACAGTACTTCTGAGGAGGTGCAGTCGGAAATGTGACTTTTTAGAGACCTCAGAGATGTGGGCGGAGAAGGAAAGGGTGGTGTCAAAGATGACCCCAAGGTTTTTAGCCTCGCAGGTGGGGGTAGGAGGAGGGCCAAGGGAGGCTGGCCAGAGAGTGAGGGGAAAGGATGGTGAAGGTGTGCCAATGAGGAGGATCTCTGTCTTGCTGGCATTCAGACAAAGATCATTGGCGGCACACCAATCTTGAATGGCAGTTAGGCAATCAGAGATGAGAGAGGGAGAGGAGGTGGCAGAGGGCAGCCTGAAAATGAGTTGTGTCGTCAGCATAGCACTGGAAATTTGAGCAGAAAGTGGCAATGCAGTGGGCGAGAGTTGCCAGGTATTGGTTGAAAAGCGAGAGGTTAGACCCCTGTGGAACACCACAGGTAGAGAGAAAGATAGATGAAATGAAGAACCCAAGTTGGACCTGAAAGGGTCGATCTGAGAGGAAAGAGGTCACAGGCCAGAGCCTGATCAGTGATACCCAGGTTTTCACATAGCCGGTTGAGCAGGATGGTATGGTTGACCGTGTCGAAGGCAGAAGAGAGATCGATAAGGACAGAGGGAATGTTAGAGTCAAGGTTGGAGAGCAGATCTTCACGGATGTTCAGGAGAGCAGTTTCCGTGCTTCTGGCAGCTCTGAAGCCAGACTGGTGGTCATGGAGACAGCCAACAGAATTAGAGAGAAGGTTAAGCTGAGAGATGGCTAACTTTTCCAGGAGTTTGCCAAGAAAGGGAGTAATGTAAATTGGGCGATAGTTAGCTGGACTAGAAGGATCAGCTGTGGGTTTCTTGATAAGAGGATGCACAAAGGAGTGCTTCAGAGGGAAGGGGGGAGGATCCCGAGGCAAAGGAGTGGTTGCAAAAATCATCAAGGGCCGGAGGCAGGTTTGTCAGAGGATGAACAGGAAGTCCTCCATTTCCTCTCAGCCGCCATACACTTAAGTTTAAGTGTAGCTAGGTCAGAGTCATACCAGGAATTGCACTTGGCTTTGGACTTCAAATGGATCCTCGTGACATGAGCAAGAGCAACAAGCGTATCAGAAATTGAAGAGTAGAGCAGAGACAGGGCTGTGTCAGGATGTGAGACAGCCAAAGGTGGAGGGGGGGAGGGGGGGAGGGGGAGTGGCAGAAAAAGCCTCAACTGACAAACGCTTCATGGGCCGGATATCCGAGAAGGTAGGTGGCAGTGTTGGGGTAGGCTTGGCTTGGGGGAAGAGAGAGGAGAGGAGGGAATGATCGCTCCAGGAGAGAGGAGTGGCCAGAGGAATGGAGAGGGGGAGGTCAGAGGAGATCAAGAAATCGAGTGTGTGCCCTGCAGAGTGGTTCGGCCAGAGGGGAGGATGGACAGGGAGAGGGAGTCGCATAGATCACGGAGGAGTACAGAGGAGGAGTAAGGAGAGTCTGTATATTGAGGTCACCGAGAAGGAGGAGTTGAGTGGTAGAGGCCAGGAGGGAGGAGGAGAGGTCTGCCCACTCAGCGAGAAATTAGCTGATTTGACCAGGAGGCCGGTAGATGGTAACCACGGTAAGAGAATGGGTAGGCGAGAGAGAAAACTTACAGACAAGGCATTCAAAAGAGGAGTAGGTCTGAGTGGGAATGATGGAGGCAGGAATCTACTCAGGAAAGATCAGGGCTACTCCCCCTCCCCCCCCCACCAGACCGGGAGGATCTGGGTGCTGAGAGGATCTTGTAGCCATCAGGGAGGAGAGTGTCAAAGCTCGTGACAGAGCTGGCCGTCAACCATGTCTTGGTAAGACCAAGGACATCAAGATCTAGTTCTTCAAGGAGGTGGCAGATGTCAGAGGAGTGTTTGACAGCAGAGCGAGAGTTGAGAGTGGCAATATGACGAAGGTTGCCAGCCTTAAAGACCTTCCGGGGAGGGGTACAGATCAGAGGGTCGCCCTGCGGAGGAGAAAGAGCCCTAGAAGGAGGTGAGAGGGGGCACGGAAGCTAAGGGGGTGTATTGCTCTCCCTAGAGTGCACAGAAAAAACATAAATCACCAATGCAATTACAGAGCAAATATTTTGAACGCAGACAGACGCAATAACTCACAACCACACACTCTTAGAAGATAATCAGCTCTTATACGGCTATTTATTCATAGCTTACAAGCAACCAATAATAACATAGAAATAACTCACAGAAGTAATATAGGCATAAATCACAGAAGAAGTAAAGAATTCAAAAGGAAATACATCACCGTGAGCGCAACAGGATTCCTCATCTCGCCCAGAAGCTGCCGGAAGACCCCGGGAACAGCCAGGCCGAGAGCACCACAGCTCACAGGAGTGCCGGACGTAAGTGTCCTTCTCCGGCTGAAGTCTCACCTGACCACCTCCGGGCTTCCGCATATATACACACTCCACAAAGGGGAGTCAATTCTCGAACCTTCTGGAAATTGCACTTGCGCAGTTGATGCGCAGTTGATGAGCAGCCGTCGGTTGCCAGCTGGGTCAATCGAGGGCTACCCTCAAGGAGCAGAGTGCCTCCCTCCTCTAAAAACACGCTCCACAGAGAACAGTAATAAACCATAGCTTTCCCAGCAGAAATGTCCTTGACCGCATACCAGGTTTGGAAAGCATGTTTTTCTCAGCACCATGAATCTAACACTCAGCAAAATGTGTGCAGCTTTTCACTGCGGCATGAAGTAAATATCCATCATGACTCCGAGCGCTCCCAGAATGCATTGCACACCGGCGCCATTTTATGTCAAGCTTAACAGGAGGGAGAGGAAATTGATGAGGCGAGGGAAGCACCTATCAAAGAGGAGGAGATAGGCCTGAGGGCCTTGGACCATGACAGTGCCATTTAGGTAGACATTAATGATGACCTTAGAGGAGTCGAAGGAAGCCATAAGAACTTCCCAGCGAGTGCCACCATTAATGTGAGAGGAGGAGATAGGGCAGAGCACAGAGACCCTATGAGGAGTCCATAGATCTGGCAAAGGAACGACAAAGAGGATGTCAGCGAGAGTCTGTCTGGCGGAAGCATTGGAGTAGGTGTCAGCTATAGGAAGACCAGGGTTAGAGGCCAAGATATCCTTTTTGAACTTCTTCCTACCAGACCTAGTGAGAAGGGAAGGATAGTCAATGGAGAAGCAGTTGGAAAAGATCGGAGAAACCGAAAGCGCCATTGGGGTCGAAGCGAGAAGAGGATGGAGATACTGGGGGGACTAAGGCAGGTAGGTGTGGGACAAAAGAGAGTGGTGAGGTCACTGGGCTAGCAAGTTACAGAGAAAAAACAGTATACAAGCAAAATACAGAGAATTTTCGAATGGGGAAAAAAGATTTGACTTTTTAGCACAAAGCAAAAACAGCAAGATTTGACATTTCAATCTTGGCAAAGAGTTTTAGGAAGCACTGAGCATCAGGATGACAACATGGGAGTAACAAGCAGAAAGAACAGTGATAGTCAAAGGTGGTAGGAGTGAGTCCATAAGGAGGGAACTAACCCATAGTTCTGGAGGAGGCAAAGTCAAGGCAGTCCCGATTTCTTAGAGGAGTGGGGTGGCAGCATCATTGTGGTTAAGGTACAGGGAGGACCCAATTAGCGTCCCGGAAGCGGACAGGGAGCAGACAGGGGCCTTAGAAGTGGGCCTTTACTGAGAGGGCTGTCTAAAGCCTGCCGGTCCCTGATTGGATTGAAGAAAACACTCAGCAACCAATGGGAGTGCAGCACAGGGAGAGGTGGTTCAGCACAGCCTGCCTACACAACAAAGAAAACCACAGCGGCCATCTTGGAAGGGCCAAAAAACAGTCAAATAAGCAGGCAATAGTGGGAAAAAACTTGTGCTTTCAAAATAGCGAGCCAGCTCCAGCTTTGGCTCTTCTAAAGACTCTTCTTCTGAAGACTCTGAGCTGACATCGAGAATGAATGTTCCTTCCACTCCAAGGGTTGCAGCTCCTTTGCAGGACTGCTGGAGATCTTCCACAGGACAGTGCTTTGCCAGGGCAGCAGCAGAAGTTGGTCGCCAAGCCGCCTTCTGACTGATCCACATGCTCCTTGCACGTCTTGTAGCTGGACAGGAGTATTGGCTTCTTCAGTTTCTTCCAGCATCTCTTTAGAGTGGGTCAGGGGTCCTCCTCTTATCCTAAAAAGCCATGAAGAGCAGTAGGTCCCACTAGCCAATGACCGATCTTCCCCACACAACCGCACCCCCCCATCTGTGGTCCAATCAGGCAAAACTCCTGCATACCACTCAAACTGGCACCAGTTTATGGATTGTGACCAGACAGTCCCAGCCCACTTCCTGGCAGCAAACACCCACAGCCCGCCAAAAGCCTCTGCTTTCCAGAGAACTGGAAGTCCATATAAGGTTTTTCCTGTCCTCACAGGCCAAGAAGAATGCTAAAAGACAAGATGGACAAACGATAAACCTTATGGCATGGCCATGTTTGAGCACTAGCCACAGTAGCCAAACACGTGTTAAGGCTAAAACAAAAAGCACCAAGAAATGGTAAAAAGTCACTGATGCCACCAGCTTGTCCATTTAGCACACCAAGGGTAACTGAAAATCTGAGTATCATTCTAGGGCAAAACAAAAAGTGCACTGCATTCTAAGATGCATTGCACAATGATGACAAAAGTTACCACAAGTGATAAGTTACTAAAAATAGTAAGAAAGTAATAATACTGGGGGAAACCATGTTTCTCAGAACTGACAGCCTGAAGGACATGTCTGTTTCCCCATAACAGATGAGCAAAAAGTCAGTGTAGTGAAGTTTAAGGCTTCACTGCACTGTCAAAAGAGAATGTCACATACAAAAATAAAAGCCAAATGTGTCGGCGTCCATAGGAATGGAAGAAAAGTAATGAGGAATCTTTCCTAACAGTCAATGTGATAAACCTGAGAAGCAATGTGGTTCTAGCAGAAAGAAGTGACCAAGATGGGTTAAGTCCTCAAGCATTCCAGTTGTGCTTAGTATGCATCCAATGTTCTGTGGACCCAACTTTCAATGTAACAAACACCAAGCATATGGTTGGTTGGACCAGTGTCTGTCCAATGTTGTGATCCAGCTATGACCTTGGTCCAAGGAGCATTGCCTTGGGACCCTGAATGGCAGTGGCGTGAATCAAGGACCTGATGCTATGGATTAGTGTAGATACTCCATGGCGGATTCCATCCTTGATGGTCAAAATCAGTGCAAGTGGAAACTCAGTGCTTCCAAAGCTAATAAGCTGATGCTTGGGCGGTCCTATGTCTTTGACATTGCCTACTGGCAGTCTGTTGCAGGAGTATAGAGGTCCCAGGCGTGAGCCATGCTTTTTAAGGGGTTTAACTAGTGCTATTCAGATAAAAGGAGGCCTGCAAGACTGTGCGTTTATGGCGCCTGTTAAGGGAAACCTCATAGTGGTTCTCTCTTGTCCTGGAGTGTGGGGTGCATCATCCAACCGTAGTTTCCTACACGGTGGAGGAACAGAGCCTTCAACCTCCTTGGGTATGTCTTTCCTGTTGCTATTCTTGTCCAGTTCTTGGGAGCTGGATATACATCCAACCTCCAGTCAGGAATTCTGCACCACTGAACACTGGTGACCATCTAATCTAGATTAGTCCCTACATTCAAGCCTTATCGGGGAAAACAGATTGTCTGGGATTCACTGTTGAATCCATATCCACACATTTATACATCCAGCCAGGTCACGGTTGGGCTGAGATCCCGACCTGTATTCCCAGGAAGACCATGTATGGTAGTTTCTTTATTGCCATGCTACGTAAGTAAACCAGCGTGTTGTGTAGTCTCACTGGACTTCGAAGGGATTGTGTCCTCCGACGTATTCCTTATCTTAGATATCTCCTTCCAGCTCTGCTGGCCTCGGAAAATTTTTCTCTAGAGGACGCTGCGCGTCGACATCCTCCGAGTCGATGTCCCTCGACAGCCGCCGTATCGACGTCAACGTCATCCTGCCTATAAAGGCCGCGTGCAGCTTCCGTTGCTCAGTTCCGTTTTTCCGCGCTTACTCAGTGCCTCGGAATACCGTTGCTCAGTTTTGTCAGGTTAATCCTATTTACCTCGAGATATTCGATCCGTACTCGATGGCTTCTTTGTCAGAACCGACAACTCCTCGGTCCGGCTTCAAAAAATGCAGAGATTGTGGGAAAAAGATGTCGCTGACTGACCCTCACAGAGTTTGTCTGTGGTGTTTGGGAGCTGAACACCATTGTTCGGAGTGCGAGGACTGTATGTCCATGACAGCTAAGACCCTGAAGGAGCGTAGGGGGAAGCTGGAGAAAGGTAAGACTTTTAAATCTTCTTCTTCCTCGACGAAGTCGAGACATTCGTCTCCTTGTCACAATTCGCGCTCCAGGTCTCGGAGTGTGTCCCATCACTCCTCGAGACCGAAGCACTCGAAGAGGAGACGTCGAAGATCCCCTTCTCCGTCTTCCTCTTCCTCTGTTTCTCCAAATAGAATCCCTTGCCCCACGAAACATAGTTCCCGGGCTGAATGGGAGCAATTCCGCAAAAATATGATGTGCGTCTTCGAGAAAGCGGCCTCGACCCCCTTGAAGACTGCCGAGAGCGATGCTCTGGTCGAAAGACCCGAAGGTCAAAAACGCTGCGAGTCGCAGTACCCGGCGAAGGAAACTTCTCGAGCGCGTCTCGAACCCTCGAGTAAGGCTATGACCTCAAAACCTTCTTCGAAGGTTCCGTCGACGCCGAGGTCGGTGTCTTCGACGCCGTTGTCGAAGGGACCTTCGACACACGGGTCTGTCGACTCGACGCCATCTTCGACACCGTCGTCGACGCCAAGAAAAGTCACAGTTACGACACACCCAGTGGCTATCCCCAGGTCCTCGATGACGATGGTGTCGAGGTTGTCGACTTCCTCGAGCAGAATCCCAATTCTGTCGAGGTCATCGAGGCCTCCGCCTTTGTTTTCGACGCCACGCCCGAAGCCGTCGACGACATCGATGTTTTCGAGGCCGATTATGACAAGTTTGGCACCCTCTGCCTTGGAGATGGGGTTTACACCCTTTATGAGTTCAGAACAATTGAGAACTATGTCCTCAATTATGGAAGAGGGTGAATTGTCTGAACAAGAAGACACATTTGAGTTGCAGGGACCTGCAACCCCAGTTAGAGAGGAGTTATCCTCTGAAGAACGCAGGTTAAAGGATCTTCATGATTCCTTACATGAGGCAAGTGGGTTGGACACTTCCCCTGAGGTGGAGTTTGCTAGGCCAGACCCGGTGGAGCATGCTGAAACCCCCTATAGAGCCTTAATGGCCAGGATCACAGAGTTTATGGGGTGGTCTGCACCTTCACAGTCTTTCCAACAAGATGACCTCACGGACATTCTTGACAAAGGCCCACAGGAGGATCCTATAGTGCCCTTTCATAAAGCTCTTCAGAGGAAGATTATGACGAACTGGGAAACCCCAGATGTCGTCCCGGCAGTAAATAAACTGTCTACAAAATACAGGGTATCTTCTGCAGACCCGGAGTTTTTGTCAAAACACCCATCCCCAGAAAGTCTGGTGGTACAGGCAGCATCTTCTACTGATGTCAAGACTGCTTACCCTACCGTCCAACAGGACAGGGACGATAAAAAATATGATGCTATGGCAAAGAAAGTTTTTTCGGCATGTAGCATGGCGTTAAAATCTGTTAATGCTACTTGCACCATTGCTAGATTCAGCCATACACTTTGGGAGTGTGCTTCTACAGCGGCTGACTGCATCCCGGAGGGAGAAGAAAGGGAGGCGTTCCTGAATATCATACAGGACGGTAAAGACGCTATGTGCGAATCCCTCCAGACGGGCATTGATTCGGCTGACAGTATCAGCAGAGCAATGGTGGCAAGTACAACAACCAGGAGATTCGCCTGGTTGAGAAAGTCTGGTTTTGCCCCAGATGTGCAAGCCAGGCTCTTGAACATGCCATTCGATGGCTCTTCTTTGTTCGGGAAAAAGGCAGATGACAGTTTAGAGAAACTGCAAACTTCAAAAGCAGCTGCAATCCGTCATACACCTTTTCGTCCCACAGGAACCTCTGCGAGCAGCAAGTCCTTTCGCTTCTACTCCGCATTCGGAAGAGGTAGAGGACGACCGGCTTAAAGGGGACAAAGAAGAACTACCCGAGGTGGACGGGGTAGATATTCAAAAGCCGCAGCAACAGCAGGTGCCTCTTTACCATCGGCATCTGCATCAGCCGCCCCAAAACCACTCTGAGGACTTCCCTCACAGGACACCTGTAGGAGGCAGGTTGACTCAACATCTGGCGGAATGGCAGGCTATCACGTCAGATGCTTGGGCATTGGAAACAGTTGCCCAAGGTTACTGCCTGCCTCTCCTACGCATACCTCAGAGTCATCCACCGGGGATCAGCTCTCAGAAAGATCCAGATCCGCTCCTCTTGCAGGAAATTTTGGACCTGCTAGAGAAAGGTACCATAGAACCGGTACCTGTAGCGGAGAGGAACAAGGGCCGGTACTCCCCTTACTTTCTCATTCCAAAGAAAGACGGAGGACTGAGACCCATCTTGGACTTGCGAGAATTGAACAAATTCCTCAGGAAAGACAAATTCAAGATGGTCACTCTTTCTCAGATCCTTCAGTCCCTTCAGTTCCAGGACTGGTTGATATCTCTGGACCTTCGGGACGCTTATTTCCATGTGCCTATCCATCTCAAACACAGGAAATACCTGAGGTTCGCAATTGGCAACTCTCTATCAATTTCGAGTGCTGCCATTTGGGCTGACCTCCGCCCCGAGGGTCTTCACCAAGTTAATGTCTGTAGTGGCGGCAAGTCTGAGGGAAGGGATTCACGTCTACCCCTACCTGGACGATTGGTTGATCAGAGCTGTATCTTTGGAACAAGCTCAGATCCAGCTAAATCACGTTTGCCACTCCCTTCACAGACTGGGCTTCTCCCTCAATTTAAAGAAGTCACAAATGATACCATCGCAGAGACTCCAGTTCATAGGAGCGATCCTGGACACTTCCCTGGGAAAAGCCTCGCCACCAGAGGTGAGGGCTCAAGATATTCTACAGATTGTTACCAAGATGCCCAACGTCTCCCAGCCTTCAACTTTTTGAGGTTGCTAGGCCTCATGGCATCCTGCATTTTCCTAGTGCCAGAGGCTCGCCTGCGAATGAGATCCCTCCAGTGGACACTGAGGATTCAGTGGTCACAATTCTCAGGGAGAATGACAGATCTTCTTCAGGTTCCCGACAGGGTGGCTCGAGACCTTCAGTGGTGGGCCTGTCAGGAGAACATTCTGAAAGGAGAACAGTTTTGGCAACCCTGGCCGGAGATAACAGTAGTCACGGATGCCTCACTCATGGGGTGGGGAGCCCACGCCAACGACTTGACCATCAACGGTCGTTGGTCTCCATCGGAGGACAGACTACATATCAACCTGTTAGAGCTGAGAGCCATCAGACTTGCGCTGAAGGCGTTCCTGCCAGCTGTACAAGGGAAGAACGTCCTGATAATGACGGACAACACGGTGGCCATGCATTACCTCAACAAAAGAGGAGGCGTAGGATCACTACCCCTGTGCAGAGAGGCGATGCAGCTCTGGTTTTGGGCAATCCAAGAAGGAATCTCTCTATCGGCAGTTCACCTAGCCGGAGAGAAGAACTTGACAGCGGACGCTCTGGGCAGGTAGAGCACAGTCTGCCACGAGTGGGAACTAGCTCAGGAAGTCCTTCAAGAGATCTTCGCCCTTTGGGGAACCCCTCAGGTGGATCTGTTCGCCACCAGTGTCAACAGGAAATGCGATCTGTTCTGCTCAAGGGAATTTCCCCCGAGAGGAGCTCTGGGAGACGCATTCATAGTGGACTGGGAGTTTCCGCTTCTGTACGCGTTCCCACCGGTCCCTGTCATTCCTCAAATGATCAGGAGGTTGAGAAGATTCAGGAGAACCATGATCCTAATTGCCCCGGATTGGGCCAGGAGAACGTGGAACCCGGACCTTCTAGACTTGTCCATCTGCCCTCCAATTCGACTTCCACTCAGAGAGAACCTACTCTCACAGAAGGGAGGTCAGGTTCTCCATCCAGACATCAAAACCCTCAACCTTCACGCTTGGCTTCTGAAAGGCTGAGTTACAAGGATTGGGACCTCCCTGATGATGTTATGGAGGTGTTGCTTTCTGCAAGGAGGCCAGCAACAAAGTCTTTATACCGCTGCCGTTGGAACAGATGTTGCAGCTGATGTAGAGAACAGAATATCGACCCCTTTTCATGTGGTACACCAATGGTTTTGTCCTTCCTACTCTATTTGGCGAATTCAGGCCTTCAAGTTGGCACCATTAAGGGCTATCTCGCAGCGCTATCCATCTTTAAGCGCACTGCGGAAGAACCATCCTTTTTCAAGTTACCCTTGGTAATACAGTTTCTAAAGGGGTTAACCAATGTTTATCCCCCAAGACCATTCCAGGTTCCCCTATGGGATTTAAACTTCGTCCTAACTTTCCTGATGGGCACACCTTTCGAACCACTCCATTCTTGTTCGTTAAGATTCCTTACCCTTAAAACTGTTTTATTAATAGCACTTACATCTGCTAGAAGGGTGAGCGAATTACAAGCTCTTTCTTTTAAACCCCCTCATACAATCTTTCACAAAGACAAAGTTGTCCTGCAAGTGAAGCCTAATTTCCTCCTAAAGGTGGTTTCTGAATTCCATATCACTCAGAAGATTACCCTACCATCTTTCTATCCTCCTCATCCCGGGAAAGAGGAAGAGAGGTTACACAGGCTGGACCCTAGAAGGGCTTTACGTTTTTACATTAGTAGACTAGCCAGGATAAGACAGGCAGACCAGCTCTTTGTAGGTTACACAGGTCACAAGCTGGGGTTACCATTAACTAAGCAGACCATTTCCAGATGGATCATTCTAGCCATTTTGGAATGTTATAAACTGGCAGGGAAAGAGCCCCCTCAAAACCTTAGGGCTTATTCGACCAGAGGTATTGCAGCTTCATCGGCCCTCAAAAGAGGTGTGCCGGTTAAAGACATCTGTGCGGCCGCTACATGGTCGTCTGTCCATACCTTTACACGATTTTACAACTTGGATTCCTCCTCCAGTCAAGAGACTAGGTTTGGAAGGGCTGTACTGCACTCTATTCATCAATAGAAGACCGCGTGAAGTCAGTACTCCCTCCTCCAATAATAGAATACTGCTATGGGAGCCTATCTAAGATAAGGAATACGTCAGAGGAACATTCCGTCGAAAGAACGTTACAAGGTAAGAAGTAACTTGTTCTTCTAAACCCAGGCAACCCTTTGATCTCTGATCACGTAATGGTGGTAGTAACATGTAGGCTTCCAAAAACACAAAAGCACTTCCACCAGCCACTGAGTTCATGCAGGATGACAAAGCATGGTGACCTGCTTGGGGGAAACTGACATCTGGTTTCCACAAAGACCGCCTGATCTGGGGATCCTGATGATTTCCAGGTAGGCATCCATTGATTTATATAGCCATTGAAGCCCTGCATGGGCACTTGTGGGGGGACAAGTGGGTGGGGGAGGGGTCCAAAACCATTTGTGACAGAAAAAGACAGGGAATTCACTAGGTCACAGTTGGACCTTTCATCCTAATGACCACCAAGGGTGTTATTCGAATGGATTGTTTCCTCCAACGTATTCCTCATCTATGACATGTAATGTCCACAGCTGTGCTGCTTTGGACATTTTTTCGGCAGAGGGCGCCCTTGCGTTGATGGCGTTTGTTCGATGTCCCTCGAGGGCCTCTGTCGAGGGTAACGTCATCGGATGTTACAAGTAGGACACATGGCGCCCGTAGCCTCAGTTCTGTTTTTTTCCACAAATATGTTTGCTTTAAGAACTCAGCGCACCTCTTCAACTTCGTATTGTACGACTATGTCTTCTTTCACCCCGACGACCCTGCGATCTGGCTTCAAGAAGTGTCGGGACTGCGGGTCCAAATGTCCATCACGGACCTGCACTGTGTCTGCTTGTGGTGCGTAGGCGAAGACTACGCTACGGATGACTGCTTGAAGTGCCAGTCGTTGACTGCCAAGGCCTTGCAAGGGCGTAAGGGGAAGTTAAAGGTAGGCTGTGTTGCCAAACCCTGTAATCCAAATCGGCTGGGAGGCTGACCGATGAGTCAAGGAAATCTCCTCGTTGGAAGCCGTTGGGCAGGTCTAGGTCCTGGAGTGGTTTGTGCCACTCGTCCTCTTCGTTGAGGCGGTTTTGGAAGCAATGTCACTGTTCGCCTTCCCTGTCCTCGTCCGATGACAGATAGCCGAAAAGGGTGTTGTGCCCCAATAAGTCCTCTACCCCCGAGGAATGCACGGCTTTTCGAGAGCAGATTTTTCAGTCTCACAGGTACAGCCCCGTCCGCGCCTTCAGTTGAAGCCGGTGAGGGTCGATCTCGGTCCGATACTCGTACGCTCTCGGGAAGTGGCGCGATAAACATCAGGAACTGGTCAAGGTCCCATTCGGACAAGGCATCGAGAGATTGCCAGAGACGTGCCAGGTCCAGGTTGCTTACTAAAACTGTGAAGCCTGTTTCAGATAAGAGGTGCACTCCTCTCCCTAGGAAGGAGTTTTTCCAGTCCCTCCAGAACATTTATGAGGAGAATGATGATAGGGAGAGGTCTGATGGTGACGTGGTGCCTTTTCGTCTGCCTTATGGGACACATAATGCTCCGGAATATCTCATTGATGAGGATAGTAGGATTGAGCATTTGCATCAGTCCTTACATGATGCCAGTGGCCTCGACGCCTCCCCTGAGATGGAATTTGGGAAACCTGATCCGGGTGAGCATGCAGGGTCCTCCTATAGGAGACTGATGTTGAGAGCGGCTGAGTACCTGGGTTGGTCCAGGCCTCAGGTTGAGTATGATCAAGATGATCTTATGGACATCTTGGATCAGGGTCCGTCCACTGACCTGCCATTGCCATTTCATGTGGCCCTACAGAAAAGGGTGACTACCCCGGAATCTATTCCGGCGGTTAACAAGTCTTGGGCGGTATTTCTTCGACAATCAAGTGTTGACCCGAGCTACTTATCTACCCACTACCGAGGGTTTGCTGGTTCAGGCTGCTACGGCCACCTCAAAGCAAGCAGCGTACCCCTCCATCCCTCCGGACAAGGACGATAAACTCATGGATGGAAGGGCGCGCAAGGTATTTGCTGCTGGGAGTATGGCCCTGAAATCAGCCAACTCCATCTGTACCTTGGCGAAGTTTTCCCACACTCTAATTGGTAACTGTGTGTACTCCGGTTCAGGCGCTCTCTCTTTATTCCAGACCTGAGAATGCCAAGTGTACGAATTTCGGTGTGAGAGTGCAGTGAACACAGAGCTTGCAATATGCCAAGTGGCAAGGGTCTCCTCGAAACGTCAGCGGTTTCAGAGCAAAGGTCCTGCGCAAGCTGGTCAGCCCACTGGTTGGCCCAGAGACACTTCCCCGAAGAGGCTTACTTGCGGTTTTAGATGATGGTGGCGTGAATAATTGGTTCCACTATTCAAATGGGTTATAGCGCCTTTGCAGACCTTCTGGTTCGATCAGATGCAGAGGGGTCCAGCGGGACAGCAGCAGGCTCAGGGTGCCAAACCTCAGTAGGATACAGCTGGATCCGCACTGCACCATCACACACCACAGCGAGACGGCCTATAAGGAATCTGCAACAACCCCACCCACAGGGATACAGCTCAAACGAAACCAGAAGTATCTGAATCAGGATACAGACCCCACTAACCCAACCTTCAAATCTCAACCCACTTAAAACTCACACAACCATTTCTCTTACAGCAATCCGCATGCACCTTACCACACCGCATCAACAACACATAAACAGCACCTACAGCACACAAGGTCTAGCCCGATCCGATACTTGCACCAAAGCCCAGCACTCTGTGTATACCGAGCTGAATCTGCCAACAGCACACCACCTCTCCCACTCCACCTGACTAACCCAACCCGCCCTCCTTCTTGTTTACAGATCCGCCAGAGCGCCTGGGGACCAATTCCGTTGATGACGGTGCACTATATAAGTACCTTTAACATAACACTGTGTGGAATTGTATTTCACTTGCGGCTGAGCATATCCCAGAAGGGGAAGACAGGGATGGTTTTCTAGCTATTGTTGCAGGATGGCAAGGATGCCATGTGTGAATCCCTTCCGTCTGGGTTAGACACTGCAGATTGTGTCGCGTGGTCCATGGCTACGAGCACCGTGATCCGCAAACACGCAAATCTGCGCAAGTCCGGTTTTGTAACCGATGAGCAGGCCCATCTTCTCAACATGCCCTTTGATGGATCGCATCTTTTTGGCAGCAAGGCTGACGAGAGCCTTGAAAAGTTGCAGACCTCCAAGGCGGTCGCCAAATCTTTGGGTGCGGATTTCCGTCAACCTCTGGCTTTTCGTCCTATTTGACAACCATGGAGGGGTGGTTCCTTTCGCTATTATTCATTTGGAAAAGTGAAGGGGATGCCCAGTCAAAGGGGCCTCCCTAGAGACACTCGTGGTGAACGAGATAGGGGTGCCAAAGCCGCTCAGGCAGCTGCCTCTTTGCCTTCCGGCGCTGCCACTGCCACTTCTAAGCAGCTATGTGGCCATGACTCCTCATTCTCTGGTGGGGGGCAGGCTGTGGCAGCATATCGAAGAATGGCGAGCCATTACTTCAGATGCATGGGCTCTGGATACAATAGCCCATGGTGACTGCCTCCCTTTTCTCCAACGGCCTCACAGCAATTCACCAGGGAAACACTATTTGAAGGTTCTGGATCCGCTCCTTGTGCAGGAGATTTTGGCCCTGCTGGAGAAAGGTGTTATAGAACCAGTGCCTGTGGCGGAGTGGAACAAGGATTGGTATTCCCCTTATTTTTTGATGCCCATGAAGGACGGAGGACCGAGACCCCTTTTGGACTTCTGTTTCTTGAACAAATTCCTCAGGAAGGACAAGTTCAAGATGGTCACTCTTTCTCAGATCCTTCAGGATTGGTTGATGTCATTGGACCTGCAGGATGCTTGTTTTCATGTGCCGATCCATCTCAAGCACAGGAAATACCTCAGGTTCGTAGTCGGTGCATCCCACTATCAGTTTCGGGTCCTGCCGTTTGGGCTCACCTCCGCCCAAGGGTTTTCACCAAGCTCATGGTGGTGGTGGCAGCGCATCTCAGGAGAGGGGTTTCACGTCTACCCCTGGCTGGAAGATTGGGTATGATATTTTATTTATATCGCACTCGTACACAAGTGTTTCAGAGCGCGACCAAGCAAAGGGAGAACAAAAAATAAAAACAGCAATCTTACTAGGCCCAGTGACATTAATAACGCGCAAGTGCATGGAGAAGGGAAAAGGGGGGAAAGTGTGTGGAAGTGAGAGAAGTGGAAAGTGCAGAAGAGAAAATATAATAAGTTAAATAAATTAATAAATAGAGGTAATGAAAAAGTGGTAGTGCAGCCAGCAAGTGACAAGTGCAAGATTAGTCAGATAGGGTATATCTGATAAGTGCAGAGGAAGAGTGGTGGACTGTATGGGTACAGATACAGAACCCAGTGCAATGAGAGGCCCGGAGGCAGTGCAGGAGGCAGTCAGGGTGAGCAGGTAAGTGGGCCCAAAGGACAGAGGGTGTCCAGGTGCACAGTGCCAAGAGAGAAAAACAGGTCAGCAGGGGAGAAGAGGGGCAAAGGCAGAAGCAAAGAGGAAGGTCTTGAGGTGCTTCCAGAACCGGAGATGGTTTTCCTCAAGTTTCAAGGTGGCTGGTAGGCTGTTCCAAAGGGAGGCCCCAGCCGAAGACAGAGATCTGCCCCCAGCTCGTTTCTTTGAAAAACGCCCGACCCTGAGGGAGTTAAAGGTAGAGGAGTGAAGGGTTCGAGAGGGGAGGTATTTGTTGAGGGATAGTTGAAGGTATTTTGGACCCAGGCCTCAGAAAACCTTGTGGACAATGCAGAGGGTTTTAAATGTAATCCTTGCATCCACTGGGACCCAATATGGTATTTCAGAACTGGAGAGATACGATCCCAAGGCTTGAGGCCAAGGACAAGTCTCGCAGTCCTGTTCTGGATTAGTTGTAGAGGCAGGTAGATTTACAGTAGTCCGACCTGGAGAGAACCAGAGCTTGAGAGACAGTGAGGAAGGAGAGGAAAGGCAGAGTACCTCTGAGGAGGTGGAGTATGAAGTTTGACTTTTTAGAGACGTCAAAGATGTGTGCGAAGAAGGAAAGTGTGGAGTCAAAGATGACCCCGGGGTTCTTGGCCTCGCAGGTGGGGGTAGGAGGAGGGCCAAGGGAGGCACGGCAGAGAGTAAGGAGAAAGGATGGTGAAGGTGTACCCATGAGGAGGATCTGTCTTGTTGGCATTTAGACAAAGATCGTTGGCAGTACACCAATTTTGAATGGCAATTAGGCAATCGGAAATGAGGGAGGGAGAGGAGGTAGCCAAGGGCCGCCTGAATTGTGTCAACATAGCACTGGAAGTTTGAGCAGAAAATGGAAATGCAGTAGGCGAGAGCTGCCAGGTATTGGTTGAAAAGCCAGGGTGAGAGGTTAGACCCCTGGGGAACACCACAGGTAGAGCGGGAGATCGATGAAAGGAAGGACCCAAGTTTTACCTGGGAGGGTCTATCAGAGAGGAAAGAGGCCAGCCAGGCCAGTGCCTGATCAGTGATACCCAGGTTGTCACGGAGAGGGTTGAGCAGGTGAGCAGTGGTTGGCCGTGTCGAAGGCAGAGGAGAGATCAAGTAGGATCAGGACAGAGGGAATGTTAGAGTCAAGGTTGGAGAGCAGATCTTCACAGGTGTTCAGTAGAGCAGTTTCCGTGCTTCTAGCAGCTCTGTAGCCAGATTGGTGGTCATGGAGAGAGCCAACAGAAATGGAATGAAGGCTTAGCTGAGAGATGGCCAGCTTTTCCAGGAGTTTACCCAAAAATGGAGTTATGGAATTGGTTGATCAGGGTGCGTTCTCCCGAACAAGCCTTGGATCATCTAAGCGTCACCTGCCACTCACTTCACAAGCTTGGCTTCTCCCTCAACTTCAAAAAGTCGCATATGACACCATCCCAATGGCTTCAGTACATAGGGGTTGTTTTGGACACGTCCTTGGGGTTGTGCTCGCCACCCAAGGTGACGGCTCATCACATTCTTCAGATGGTCACAAAGTTTCAACAAGCCCAGAGTCTTCTGGCTTTCACATTCTTAAGGTTGTTCAGCCGCATGGCATCCTGCATTTTTCTGGTTCCAGAGCCCCGCTTGAGGATGAGATCGCTTCAATGGGCTTTAAGGACTCAGTGGTCCCAGTTCTCGGGTAGGATGTCGGATATCCTTTATGTTTTGCCCTCGGTCTCGCAGGATCTTCTGTGGTGGGATGACGAGGTGAATCTCATGAGAGGGGAGCCTTTTTGACAGCCATGGCCGAAGGTCATGTGGTAACGAATACATCGCGGACAGGGTGGGAAGCTCATGCCAGCAATCTGTCCATCAGCGGTCGCTGGTCTCCATTGGAGTCCAGACTTCACATCAATCATTTGGAGCTGCGAGCCATCAGACTGGCACTGAAGGCTTTCCTGCCATCTGTACGGTGGAGGACTATCTTGATAATGACCAACAACACGGTGGCAATGCATTACTGCAATAAAAGAGGGGGTGAAGGGTCACTGCCTCTGTGCAGGGAGGCAATGCAGCTCTGGTTCTGGGCGATTAACGAGGTAATGTCCCTATCGGCGGTTCATCTAGCCGGCACGGAGAACAAGGCGGCGGACGCTCTGAGCAGGAAGAGCCCAGTCTCCCACGAGTGGGAGCTTGCTCAGGAAGTCGTTCAGGAGATCTTTGCCATTTGGGGAGACTGACAGGTGAACCTGTTTGCAACCGGAAGTGCGAAAGGTTCTGCTCGAGGGAATTTCCTCCAAGAGGAGCTCTTCAGTGACGCTATTGTAGTGGAGTGGCTCTTTCCGCTACTGTATGCGTTTCCTCCACTACCAGTCATCCCTCAAGTTTTCAGGAAGTTGAGAAGATTCGGGACCCGCATGATCCTCATTGCCCTAGATTGGGCCTGGAAAGCGTGGTACCCGGACCTTCTGGACATGTCCATCTGTCCTCCAATACGTCTGCCCTCAGAGAGGATCTGATCTTTCGGGAGGAAGGTCAGGCTCTCCATCTGGTGGTCAAGACTCTCAACCTTCATGCATGGTTTCTGAGAGGTTGAGATACAGAGATTCGGACCTTCAGGATGACGTAATGGAGGTGTTGCTTTTGGCTAGATGGGCGGCAAAAAAGTCCCTATACCTTTGTCGTTGGCACAAGTTTTGTGACTGGTACAGAGGAAGGAATGTGGGTCCTTTTCAGTGCTCGATTCCGGAGATTGTCTCTTTCCTGCTTTCCTTGGCCCACAGGGGTCTTCAGGTGGGCACCATTAAAGGTTACTTGGCATTGCTGTCTATATTTAGGTCCTTTTCAGAGGAATTTCTTATTTTAATATTCCACTGATCACTCCATCTTTGAAAGGGCTCACAAATGTGTTCCCACTGTCATCATTTCAGGTGCCGGTCTGGGACCTTAATTTGGTTTTGAAAGTTCTGATGGGTGCTCCATTTGAGCCTTTGCACTCTTGCCCGTTGAGGCTTTTGACATTTAAAACAGTTTTCTTGGTTGCAGTTACGTCTGCTAGAAGAATGAGCGAGTTGCAGGCGAGTTGCAGGCTCATTATTCTAAGTCACCCTTTACTTTGTTCCACAAGGACAGGGTAGTCCTGAGCGTTCATCCGTCCTTTTTGCCTAAGGTTGTGCCAGAATTTCATTTGAGTCAGAAGGTGGTACTCCCCGCTTTCTATCCTCCTCCTCATCCTAGTAAGGATGAGGAACCGTTCCATAGGTTGGATCCTAGGAGAAATTTGAGTTTTTTTTCTCTCCAGAATGGCCAGTGGACGACCAGCTCTTTGTGGGATATACTGGACACCATTTGGTACAGGCTGTTTCTTAGCAGACCCTACCTAGGTGGCTTATCCTCACTATTTCGGAATGCTACAGGTTGGCTCATAAGGACCCTCATAAGGGTTTGCGTGCCCACTCCACCAGGGGCATCGCCACTTCGACAGCACTCCAGATGGGTGTGCCAGTTAAGAATATCTGTGACACTGCAACGTGGTCTTCTATACACACGTTTGTTAAGCATTGCTCCCTGGATACGTCCCAGGCTCAGGATGTTGCCTGTGGTAAGGCAGTTCTGTACTCTGCCATTTGAATTGGGTATGTCTAAATTCTTTTCCCTCCTCCCCTCCTGTTTACTGCTTTGGGAGTCTGTCATAGATGAGGAATACGTTGGAGGACACAATCCATTCGAAGAACAAGTTACCAAACTGGTAACGTTCTTTCGACTGGATGTTCCTCCAACGTATTCCTCATCGCCCTCCCAGCCTACCCCTCTCAAGAATTTCCCATGCCATTACAGCTTACGTCCCGCAAGGCTAAGTGCAGTCGGCTTAGACTTTAGGCATGTATGCCACGCGTTGTGAGAGGGAAAAAACATGAACTGAGGCTACGGGCGACATGCATCCTACTTGTAACATCAGATGATGATGTCACCCTCGACAGACATCAATGCCATTTACGCAAGGGCGCCCTCTGGCGAAAAATTCGGAGGCAGCACAGCTGTGGAAATTACATGTTATAGATGAGAAATACATTGGAGGAACATCCACTCGAAAGAACGTTGCCAGTTTGGTAAGAAACTTGTTCTTCTAAAATGTGCTCAACCCGCTAGCTGGCAACTGCAGAAGCATATCGCAGTTGAGGCAAAGAGAACGTTGGGTTGGGGAGGCACACCACCATCAACTGGCTTAAGTCCTCAAATACCTGGGTTACTGATCAAGAGAACTGTTGAGGGTCATCATCTGTGCTTATCCATGGAAACTTTGCAAGAAATGTATGCGTGATCATTGTAATAAAATAACACTATGCAATAAAATTCAAGGCCAGAACACCCAACTTGCTACTGAAGTCTAGCAGAAATGCAATCCCTCTACCCGCTTAAAGCGCAATATGTTTGCATCTTTGCAAACAAGCTGTAGAACTAGTACTAGGAGGGGGCAGAAGTAAGGCAGTTTGATTATGGTACAGCCTATTCCATATGAAAAGCAATAAAGAGTTGAGACAAATTGAATTACAAAATAGTGAATGGGGTCTAGAGAAATATCAGGGTGTTTTTGCATCAACAGGACTTACTGTGCCACTGAGCTACTTGCTACCAGCTTTATAGGCCCTTGAGACACCTTCCAAATAGCCATCAAGAAAAACCATTTTTTTTTTTTTAGAAGGATAGGAAGACTCACAAAAAGCACTATAATCTTTGTTGTGCAAATTTAACCGTAAATCCTTTCCAACAACCTTCCATAGGGGACAATAGTTTTGCCAGTCGCAAGGGCATGAGAACTCAAATATGTATGGTCTCCTTCAAACACAGACCATAAGCTGTGGAGTCTGTCTGCAAGTTCGGAAGATTGATCTGGAAAAGCTCAATATGTGCCTTTCAGTAATCATCTACTATCTATTAGGAACCATCAGACAGAGTTCAAACAGTTACACATTTCTGTACTTCATATGAAATCACATGGAACACGATCAAGAATCCTCAAAGGAGGCTTTGTATAGCGGGCATTAGCAAGACACTACTTATCGGACACCGTAAAATTAATCCTGTTCGGAAGAACATTAGTGCTGGGGAGAGTCCGAAGGAAGATGTGGGCTCTGAGGACGTTTTGAATGAGATTTATCAAAGAATATGAAGGCCTAGCTTTCCCTACCTCTGTGGTTAATCCCTACCTACTTTACTAAGGTGCTTGTCCGTCATCTTGGAATGTGCAAAAAGAATACATCCTCCATCCAAAAATGAACACCATCTGGCCCTATCACTTGTATGAACAAAAAGGACAGGTGAATGGCCCCCTTCTCCTGTTAGATGCTTCTCGTGCTGGTCTTCTTGGTTTCAAAAGAGTTCCTTCAATTGTTTTTAGCAACTCTTCTGATTAGTTCATGTAGCTCTTTCCTTAAATTGGGATATTTAACTTTCTTTTTTAGAAACCTCTTTCCTTGACTTATCACAAAGGCTATCTTGGCCTGCAAATCCTTGTGTTCCTTCTTAATGCCTGCGCTTCTACTTTAGACTCTGGATTTGTTTCCCCGTCTTTCCAGGTTAAATGTTTGTCACCTTTATCCATTACTTCTCGGGATCATCTCTATGGGTTCATTTTCTTAATTGGAAACATTCAGATTTGTTAATGTTAACTGTAAGCCTTTTTTTTCTTCTGTTCCTCTCCCTCTCAGGGCATGTTACTATACTTGTACATCCTGTCCCCCTTTCCTCCATCCATGTGGGTGCCCCCTCCCCAATAACCTTTGGCAGTGAAAAATTGAGCTTCCCCTTTAAATTTAGTATAGGGTGTGGCCTCTAGTGTGGGAACGCTGTGCCAAGGACCCGCCCTCTGGTGCCTAAACCCCAGTTCCTTTTTCTGCACAGACGGTGTCGGACCTGGCAGGCAGCGCAGACACTTTGTTAGCTTTCTGCTTGATTCCCGTTTTGTTATTTCAAGTTAGTCTTCTACCCAAGGGGGTAAGGGATTGTAGAGTGCCACCTCCAAGAGTCTGTCCTCAGCTCGATCCAGCACGGCCACCGGCAGAGGTGCTGAGGGCATCCAGTTTACCGGAGCTCACTCAGAGGTTGTGAGTCAAGGCCTTATGACTACCAGCTGGCAGAGTGCCCAGCGCCTAACCGAGTGATCTGAGGATGACGCCTCTGCTACGGGTGCAATACCCAGGCTGTACCTGCCTCTGTCTGCAGCCTCTTGTGGCTCAGTACCTCCGCGCTCTCCCACCCCGCCCAGGGCTTGGTGCAAGGCTTTAAAATGGCTGAACATGCCAGGCTGGCAGCCATCTTGGATCCAACTCTGGGCCTGCCCATGTGTTCAGATGATCCCAGTCTCCTTCCCTCTGGAAGCATCAGTGGATTGCACGGTACAGGCATCTCGTCTCCTATGGGATACACAGCATTAAGGCTACACATCCCAGGCACCTCAGCGCTTTGACCAGGGGTGAAGGCCCATCACCTCAGAGGTGTGCTTTCTCTTCCTCATGCGTTCCCCTTGGATGAAGGGGCTACTGAAGAATATAGTGTAGGTCATCCCGCAGGTGGTGCCTTCCCTGCCCCCTCCTCTGGGTACTCCTCCTGTTCCTCTAGTGCTACCAGTTGTTCAGACCCCTCCTCCTGTACCACTAACGCCTCCCCCTCAACTGCCGTTGGATCTGTCTTCTGTGCCGGACTTGGTGGGGCTGGGGCTGAGGGGGGGAGTAAATGACACCCAGGACGATGAACCCCCTGCATTGTTAAAGCTATTCATGCCCGCCTTCAGTGCCTGGCGAGTTCTTGGGGGTTCTACTACCCAGGGAAGTCCCCCAGGAGTTGGGAGTGATATCAGAGGTCTTGGCTAAGTGCATCCCGATCCTGTCTGGTATCCCTCTTGAGAAGGATGTCACGCAGGTGGCACAAAAAGGCCTGGGAGAAGTCCAGGGCCTGCGCTCAGATGAATAAGCAGTTGAACAGCAGGTTCAGGCTGGCTGAATGTCTCATCCGCTGCCTCATTCTTCAGTGGTGGCTTTGGCCTTCTTGTTTTCTAAACCATTGTCTTCTTCCTCCATGGGAGCCACCTCCAGTTGTCTTTGCGAAAGCGCTGTTATTCCATCTCAGGACTGCATCTGCTGTAAGCCTGCACAGATGCCTGACCTCCCTCTGACAAACAAGCCTCCTTCAAGGCCAGTCTGGCAGATGCCTGGGCCACTGCCCCGGACCTCATGGAGTCGTCGGTCTCCCACATTGACACAGCTAGCAGAGGGTTGTGCCTTGGTGTCAAGATGAGAAGGACGGCGTGGATGCACACCACTACGTTTTCATCCGACATGCAGGAGCTGATCCTGGATCTGCCCTTCGAGGGTGTGGACCATTTTCATTCATCAACCGATGACGAGTAACAAAAAAGAAAACCTCCACTCAAACTGCCAAGTCCTTGGCCATTCTTACAACACCTGGACAGAAATCCTTTCCTCGGTCTCAGGGCAGGACCAAGTTCAAAACACGGCTTTCTCCGGCTTCAAGGAGTTCGGGGAATGAGGCCTGACGGGTCGACCAGCGATAACCCAAAGCAGTAGCAGAGGACGTTGCACAGGTTTTTCCACCCCCCCCTACTCTGACGCCACAAAGCAGTGACCTCAAAGTCGGGCGGGGGACACCGCTCCCCTGTCGGGGGGGGCGGCTCGTTTGGAAAAACCTGAAAGCGTGTTGGCGTCAGTCTTCCACGGCCTCTACCATCCTCTCCTCCTCTCCTCTTTGTCAGATCGGGTCTGCAGCTCTTTTACGGGAGGGCCTGTCGTTCTTGGAGATGCTGGTGATAGAACTGCTTCCTCTTGCAAACAGGGGCTCTGGGACTTTTGTGGTACCCAATAACTAGGCTGGCCTGAGGGATGTCCTGGACCTGTCATTTCTAAATCTGTGTTTACCGCTGGAACGCTTCAAGATGATTACTCCCGCGCACAAAGCCGAGTCTCTGTGTGCAGGAGACTGGATGCCCTTATCCACTAGATCGAGTATACTCTCACTATTCTGCCCCACAGAATTTACATACTAGGTTGGACTATGTGTTCACGGGAGAGGAGATGATGAGTGAGGTCATACTTGCCGAGTATAAAGCGAGGGTGCTTTCGGAGCACGCCCCTCTGGTCGTGGTCTGGCGGGTCCTTCCTCCCCATGTTAAATCCCGACATTGGAAACAGAGTAGAAGCATTAAAAGATACAGGGTTTCGGGATGCATCCTTCCTCCCAAAGCTCCCTTTTTTCTAAAATATGCGATGGGTTTTTTCAAATAAAAATTTGCGGTAAAAAAACCTGCAAAAAAACATCCTGTGACGAAAGGACGTCGTACCAATATAGACATCCAATAAGTGGGCTTTAGGGCACACAATGTGGCACAAGGCATTCTGGGGGATGGTCCTGCACTGTATTCCCCTCCCTCCAGGTTCCACTGGTGGTGCTAGAGGGGCTGGATTAATAGTCTAGGTTAAGCTGGGAACCTGTGGGGATAGCGACGGTGGGAGATGTACTTAAGGAAGGGACTCCCCAATCTTTTGAGGAGTTGGTGGAGGACACTGGGTTTCACCGCGGACAATACATAACGCACGCCGGTCTTTCTGAGTTATTGATGTCCAAGATGGGGAAAGAAGAGGTACGTACGAGGCAGGAGTGGGAGGCAGACATATGTGAACCAATGTCGGATGTGTTGTGGGGAGGGGCTACGGGGTACCATTAAAAAGGTGTCATGGAATGTGCATCTACAACAGATCCAGTTATATGTGACACACAGAGCATACCTGACCCGAACAGAAAAGCCAAGTTTTTATCAAGCAGGAATCCAGACTTGCCCAAAGTGTGGTGAAGTAAATGTGGGGTTAGTGCATATGTTTTGGGAGTGTGCAGAGACAGGCAAAGAGGTGGCCCAAATTAGGCAGATATTACCCTGGATGTAAAGTCCCCAGTGGCTTGCCTCCTGGGAGGATTCCCCAGCTCGAACAGAGCAAGGCATGTGGGCAAGCTTAAGGATTTAGCATATGTACTTGCGAAACGTAGAATTGCGATTGGGTGGAAGGCACAAACCAGACCGTCAGCGCAAAATTGGTGGAGGGATCTAGTGAAATGGGATAATGTGGAGATGGTGGTGGGTGTGGGAGGAAGCAAGAGGGAGGAACCGGGATTCCGCGGGAGAAGGTGTTAGGGAGAATTCTCTCTTTAGGCTGAATTTCCTAACCTAGTGAGTCCCCCAGCAGCTTTGCTGGATTTCTGGAGTTTTATTTTTTCCTCCTGCCAAGAGTGAGACTCTTTTTCTCCCACTCTTGGTCATGATTTATGGTATTCCTTTGACTGTTAATGTGTTTTATGGGCTATGGGGTCCTTTACTCCATCGGGTCTCATGTGTTTTCCTATGTGTGTTACACAGCACCCTCCGTGCAGTAACACAGGGGTGTCATAGTGACACCCCACCATAGACTCCATACCCTGGGACTGACTACTGTCTCCCATGGCATGTAAAGTCACCATTGGCTTTACTAGTCCCAAATTATTAACAGAAACCAGTACAAACCATCATATTGTGGACGTACTGGTTGGGGCAATTCGATTTCCCCGGGGTCTGTTAGTCGAGGGGGCACGTCTCCGTCCCCCCTGGTCGAGTTTTGGCTGGTGGCAGTGGAAACTACTTTTTATATTCGACCGCAAATATTTTCCTATGGGATTTTCCCATTGTTCGAGGCTACCAACTTTAATTATTTAATTCTCATAGCCTCGAACATACCGCCGGTTTATTTCATTAATATTAATTCGCCGGTTGGTATTTTTTGCCAAGACTCGATTCTAAAATGGCGTTTGTGTTCTCTTCTGTGACTCCAACCCAAGTCGAGCCCTTTGTTCCACTTTTTGGCAGGCTTCTCCACAGAAGCCTCCAAAAGTGGTGCCACTCTGTCTGGGTACCACAGGGGGTGTGGGAGGGGGATTAGGCACCCTGGAGTGAGTTACCTTGGTAACTCAAGTCGCACTCTTGTGTGATTGGCCCGCCGGCTCACCACTTAGCATGTTTGAGTGACAGCTAGGCTGAGTGAATGGGGGTTTTCTGCATAAAAGCAGGGCTTTGGGGACTGGAACTTCAGAAGTCGCCACAGGACCTGAGAATCTGACGAGGGAGAAGCTGAGCTGACCTACCACGACGACACCACCGGTGGAGCCCTGCGGAACCGACTCACCACTTCCCGACGACAGAGAAGATCTCCCGGCTGGAGAGGCTTCTTCCCCTGACTGGTGGGCACAACCAGTTTACCTTCCTTTCTTCGCACCCCAGCCCGGTTTGTGGTCGAACTGCCCGTGCCAAGCACCCCGGCGGCCGGATAGCCACTCACCACTGAACCGCGAATCACCGGACCACTCCTTGTACCTGAGAAACTCTGCGGCTGGTTTCTTCCCTGGCAGTGCAACAGACTTCTGTCTTCCTCCACAACGAGGTCCCCTCATCCCCTGGACGAAGCACCGACTTGCACCCGCTGCCAGGAACAACTGCCCCCGCTGGAGCGTTCTCACCACTTTAAGGTACCGTGTCCGCCAGGCCTCCCTTTCTAAAGATTGCTACAAGGTAATAATAATCCCTTAACCTTCTGGACTGGTCTGGCCGCCTTGACCCTCTAACTGGTCCCTTTCTTTGGTCCAACTCCTTTTTGAACCTTTACAAGACTCTTGTGCACTGCAACCGTGTGACCTTGGACACATTTCGTTTGGATCCTCTGTGGATCCGGCCGCTTGAACTCTAACTTCAAGGTTTTACTTTGCCTTTCCCTCTTGTTATGTTCTGAAAAAAAGTGTTGGGATCTGTTTCAACTTGTTTTCTGCTCTTCTCTCCCTTTTTAAAACAAACTATTAGAGTGCCATCTACGTTAAGCGTTCACCGCTGTCTGAAAATAAGTGGGCTTTACTTAAGACTTGCCTAATATTCTTTTAAGGGAGTGTATATCTTTTAGTGACCGTATTTTTGAATTGCTTAGTATTAGTGCCTGTGTGTTTTTCTAGATGTGGTTTTAAATAAATAATTATCTCTTTTAGACCAAGCCCTGGTCAGTGTTTACCTGTTCTACTGTGTTCTCTTGACCTATTGTGAATACTCTGTATACTGCCTAACGCTTCTTGAGGGAAGTCTGACTGCTCAGCCACAGCTACCAAGTGAATCTGTGTGGCACAGACTGCTACCAAGTGGGTTTACTGCCAAACACCTGTAGTCCTAAATCTTTTGCAGTGGCCGCAGAGGGAACTGCACAGGTTTCTGCCTATCAGAAGGGCTGGAAGAGTGGAGACAATTGATAGCGGCTTTATCTGTACCAGAGCGAGCTGCATAGGATGGTTTACAGTCACTATTTCGAATAACATTTGGTCGAAAGTCAAAATGTCGAAAAAATAATGTTGACATTTTTTTTTTCGAATGTCTTTTTTTTGGTTGTTTTTTGTTCGAAATGGGGGGGTTCCCCCCCAGCCCCCTTTTAAATTTTTGTTTCAGTTTTAACCCCTTTTTTTTACTTGTGGAACTAAAAAAACATGTAAATAAAAAAATAAAGCATTCAACATTTTTTTTCCAGACATAATTTTTTCAACATTTTTGTCATTCGACCAAATGTTTTCGACATTTTGACTGGATACCGCGTAGGATATGTGTTGGACCTGGAAGCAAGAGGACAAGATATTGTGGGGTTGGGAGGGATGAGAGTAGAAGGTTTGAGGTTGACGTAGGCCGGGAAGGGCAGGGGGAGTTATGGGAGGTGACATATGCACATAACCATCATTTGAGGCTTGGTGTGTGTAATGGTTTGTATGGTATATGGTTATGTGTTAAAAAAACTCAATAAAATTGTTTAAAAACAAAAAAAAAGGATGCGCATGTGCCCATCTACCAACCGCATCGGACGGTTCTGCGGTTCACGATTGTCGTACCTCTTGCAGTACAAGGTGCTGCCCTTCTGCCTGAACTCGGCCCCTCGTGTCTTCACAAAGTTTACGAACGTGGTGGTGGGCATTCTCCACTTGGAGGGCCACCATCTGTAAACTTATTTGGATGACTGGCTGGTGAGGGTGGAGTCACCCTAACGGGTGATGCACTCCTGCCAGAGATTGGTGTATATCTTCCAACAGCTAGGGTTCTCCCCCAACCAGAGAAAGTCATTTGTGCCCATCTCAGAACTGGTCTTCCTAGGGTTGAAATGGAACACTACTGTTCAGCGGGTGTCCCCTATGCCCAAGAGGCTTCTGTCCCTCTGCAAGGTGGTGGCGCTCTTTCTGGCCAACTCGACTGCCTCAGCTTGATGGTACCAGCACATTCTGGGCCTGATGGCCTCCTGCATGCTCACTGTACATCATGCTCGCCTCAAGATGAGGCGCCTGCAGCTCCACCTGGTGGGCATTTGGGATCAGGAGACCGGGGTCTCATTCGGATAGGATCTCAATTCCACTGCTCCTAGTGCCTGATCTTTGCTGGTGGATGATGGACTACAATGTTTCAGTGGGAGCCCCCTTCATCTGACTGGAGCCTACCCTGGTGACGGACTCCTCTTTGAACATGGGGGGCTTCACTGGAGGCCCATGTGAATCATGGTGCTTGGTCCAGGATGGAAGCCCTCCTGCATATCAATCTGCTTGAGCACCGGGCAGTGGGCCTGGCACTCAAGGCTTCTTTGCTACTCATCAGGGACAGGCCTGTTCTGGTCAGGACAGATAATTCTACTACAATGTTTTACCTGAACAAGCAGGGTGGTACCCATTCCTCCCCCCACCTCCCTCTACATGGAGGTGGTCTCGATCTGGGAATGGGCCCTGACAGAGGGAGTTTGGATTTCAGCAGTCCACTTCCCGGGGGACAGCAATGCAGCAGCGGAGCACCGGAGTCCACTGGGGTTCAACACCTATGAGTAGGAGTTTCACGCTGACTCCTTGTTGCCGCTGTTCTAGCGCTGGGGCTTTGCAGACCTGCATCTGGTTGCATCCCCCCTGAATTCCAAGTGTCCCCAGTTTGCTTCGTGTGCAGGACTTGGTCGGGGGAGGAGAGGCTCTGGGAAATGCCTTCCAGATCTGTTGGCACGGCCACAGGTGTTTTGCGTTCTCACCCACCTCTCTGCTCCAAGTAACCCTCTGCAAGTTCTGGGCCTCAGTGGGTTGAAGCCTCTTCTTGTTTGCCCCCCACTGGCCTTCGAGACCTTGTTTGTTGGATCTGCTGCAGTTGTGCTCCCTGGGTCCCGTCCACCTTCCGATCTCCAGCATGGTGGGGCGGTGGAACATCCGGACCTGGCCAAGCTTGCACTGGCGGCCTGGTTCCTTATCAGCTGAGGCTTCAGCGTGCTCAATTTTTAGACAACTGGGACATTATTCAGGAGGCCCTCGACGTGGTCCCAGATTCGCCGGCCGGTGAGTAGTCAGCCCAGCCTCAAAAGGCCAGACTCACAAGGCCATTTCCTGTCTTGAGCCCTGCATTGTGCTACCGTAGCTGAGGAGGAGCAGGAGCTTCCTCCAACACCAGCAGCAGCCCATACTGTCGTCAAGGGGCTTCCCCCCTTTACGGGGTAAGGCCGTGGACCATTCTTAAGAAAGCAGCCAAAGCGCGTATGCTTTCACTCACCACTCGCTCTGACTGTCTGAAAACTGCCTAGAATATCGTGTGACTGAAGCCATCCACTGAGGTGATTCACCTCCACACACAGATCTACAGATGCTGCTTGACCTGCACCATATCCTTTTGCCTCACGGAATATGCCGCCATTCCAAAATGGACGCTTGATTTCACCCGTCAACTACAAACATCCCGATTTGCCATATTGCCATAGCTACCATCCGAGAAGCGTTGCAGTGCCCCTATTGGCTGGAACCACTTTCCTCTTGCCAACCGGATTCACCGGCAGGCGTGTAGCCGGCCCAACCTCCAAAGGCCAGACTCAAATGGGCATTTCCTGTCCTGAGCCCTACATTGTGCTACCGTAGAAGAGTTGAGGGCGATTTGACTAATGACTCTCCAGAACAGATATGTACTTGACATGATCACAGCTATGGATGGAGGCGTTTGTGCAAAAATTGGAGAATCATGTTGCAGCTTCGCACCTTCGCACAATGACGAAAATGGAACTTTAACAGAAGCCATATGCATGCTGACAAAATGGCATAATCAGATGATAGAGGAAGTTGACGATGACAGCTGGTTTGGATCACTATTTTCATGGGTTCCACAATGGATGTCAAATGCATTTAAATTCCTAGGAGCCCTGCTAGTGATGATAGTGCTTGGATTCTGCGTAATCAAGATACTAATATCTCAGTGCCAGAAAACTGCAAAAAAGGCCATAGGGATGAAGATCATGATTGATGTCGAGTCAGGATGGAAACCCGAGACTGATGAAGAAATAAGAGACTTTGTGAAAGCCAGCATTTATGTACCAGAAGGAACAAAGTTTTGGTATCCAATGAAACATAGAGGTTATGTGGGAAGATGGATCTATTGCAATCTAAGTGGACAATGTCAACTAATGACATGGAATAAAGACAAACACGTAAGAACGGCAGGAAGCTTGAAGGGAGTCATAAAAATATGGACCCCAAAGAGACATTTCTTCAGACCTCTATGTCTGGATCCAGAAGATGAAATAAAGGTGGATACAAAAGAAGAAGTGAGAGTGGTCGATGAATCGCCCTGAGGGGGGAGTGAAGAGGAAGTGTCAAGCACGATTCCCACTCCTGCCACCCATTTTGAGGTACTAGGAACATTCACACCGAAATATGTGACGCATGATGAGCAAATAAACCAGCAGAGAGCCGCAGTGGGGCTCTGTTCAGTACCTATCAGAATAAGAGCACCTGTTGAAGAACTGACACCTAAGAAAACCTGGACCGTAAGGTACCCATTGAGAAAACCATATCGACAAGTGAGACAGAATGACGATCGTCAGAATGTAATACCCGAAGAAGCTAAGAAGATAGTGAAGGAAGACGAATGATGACGTCATAAGAACCCGGACTGACTCACATATAGAAGACATAACAACCTGAGATTGATGACAAACGAGACTAAACACCATGGACAAGTGACATCCTAAGCCTAAAGTGAGACAATTGATGTCAAGATGTCAGAAACTTGTGCCATAAGCACGATGAAGATATTCAGTTAGTTTAAACGTGTACATATGCAAAGTAACCGCAAGAAGCACAGAAATCGTGAGGCTTGCTTATGCTTAGTAGTAAGATAGATTGCAGCAAGCATATAGCTACCTCAAGAAAGCACTTTATATAAGTATACTTCCACTACGTACAAGAGCAGACTCAACCAAAGGTTACTTAATGTCTCAAGAAGAGAGTTTCACTGCAAACAAATCGAGAATTAAAACAGAGAGAAACTCAGACGAAGGTAACCATGCCAAGAAGCCAAGGTCGTTTCGTCTGAAATAGGCCAACAGTGGATACAATTAAAGAGAAGAAGAACAGAGTATCCTGTTCAGAGAAGGTCAAGATAAGCCATAGATGGCAGACGACTGGCAGAATTAAATCAAATACACAATTGCATGAAGGAAAGGCCGATTTCACAGTGTTCGAATCACGTGACCAGACAAGCAGGAAGGGATGACATTTTCACACCTACGCATGGACCTTTGCCATGCCCAGACGCCTTAAATTTCCCAGACCAAGAAGCAGACTCGAAGCCAACCACAAAGAAATAATTGACACATGACCACGGAGGTTATGATTGATTGTAACAATAATTGGAGGGAAGCTGGGGTGCAGACAAACTCCCTGCGCCTGGCCAGCTATTCTGCACGCTGCCAAGAGCAAGTGGAAAAATATGAGTGGGGTTAATGCCAACCCAATCATAGTGCACCGTGTAATCTAGGGTCATATAGTTAGTAGGACCAATGAGACGTCGTACTTTTAGTGACATTTACAGTAGTCATTTTGAAGGAAGGGCTTAGTTGCCAATCCCCTCTCCCCGTTACCATATACAGATATAGTACCTATATTAAAGTTACCCTCCTAGAACCAATCAAGTTGCATTCAAAGTTTTAAGAGTTACACGTCAGTGATGAAGAGTTTTTGGTATAAATGTTATGTTTTTTCTGAAATTTAATTGGAGTTGAAGCAAGAAGGAAGATCGAGCGATTGCTGATATTCATTGAACTCCCTGTTTTTTTTACTTGTCATTAAACAGACTCCCTTTCCCAAACTATTGAGTTGCCATTATTGATTTGGTGCAAGAGTACGAATCTGCATCCCCATCCATCTCAAGGGTACTCCTGCTCATCTTTAAGTGCTGTTTGGAAACCCCCAGTCCTATGGGCCGGCTGGGATCCATCCAATACAAGGGTCATTCTCATGTTCTGCACATATGGGTTGGTACATTTAGTATTAGACATGGACCATCCCAAACCATTTTTCAATAACATCAAAAGGGCCGAGAATGGGCGACCCATCATCCCCTTCGGTGCAGGATTTAGAAAGGAAAGGTAGCCATCACATTGTGGGGGGAGGGGGTGGGAGGGTTCTTAACCATGTCTTGTCTCCTGAAAGAGCAGCATATCAAACAGATCCAAATCAGGGATTTTTTCACCAAATATAGTTTGAAAACCTTGAGTATTCCAGAGAGGGAGAGCAGGAGAGAGCACAGGGGAAGAGCGTAACTGGGACTAGAGGGAGAGCAGGAGAGAGCACAAGGGAAGAGCGTAACTGGGACTAGAGAGAGAGCAGGAGAGAGTACTGGGGAAGAGCGTAACTGGGACTAGAGATAGAGCAGGAGAGAGCACAAGGGAAGAGCGTAACTGGGACTAGAGAGAGAGCAGGAGAGAGCACTAGGGAAGAGCGTAACGGACTAGAGAGAGAGCAGGAGAGAGCACAAGGGAGGAGTGTAAATGGGACTAGAGAGAGAGCAGGAGAGAGCACAAGGGAAGAGCGTAACTGGGACTAGAGGGAGAGCAGGAGAGAGCACAAGGGAAGAGCGTAAATGGGACTAGAGAGAGAGCAGGAGAGAGCACAAGGGAAGAGTGTAACTGGGAGTAGAGGGAGAGCAGGAGAGAGCACAAGGGAAGAGCGTAACTGGGACTAGAGGGAGAGCAGGAGAGAGCACAATGGAGGAGCGTAAATGGGACTACAGAGAGAGCAGGAGAGAGCACAAGGGAAGAGCGTAACGGACTAGAGGGAGAGCAGGAGAGAGCACAAGGGAAGAGCGTAAATGGGACTAGAGAGAGAGCAGGAGAGAGCACAAGGGAAGAGCGTAACTGGGACTAGCAGGAGAGAGCACAATGGAAGAGCATAACTGGGACTGAAGGGAGAGCACAAGGGAAGAGCAGAACTGGGACTAGAAGGAGAGCAGGAGAGAGCACAATGGAAGAGGGTAACTGAAACTAGAGGGAGAGCAGGAGAGAGCACAAAGGAAGAGCGTAACTGGAACTGGAGGGAGAGCACAAGGGAAGAGCGTAACTGGGACTAGAAGGAGAGCAGGAGAGAGCACAATGGAGGAGGGTAACTGAAACTAGAGGGAGAGCAGGAGAGAGCACAAGGGAAGAGTGTAACTGGGACTAGAGGGAGAGGAGAGCATAAGGGAAGAGTGTAACTGGGACTAGAGGGGGAGAGCAGGAGAGAGCACAAGGGAAGAGCGTAACTGGGACTAGAGAGAGAGCAGGAGAGAGCACTAGGGAAGAGCGTAACAGACTAGAGAGAGAGCAGGAGAGAGCTCAAGGGAGGAGCGTAAATGGGACTAGAGAGAGAGCAGGAGAGAGCACAAGGGAAGAGCGTAACTAGGACTAGAGGGAGAGCAGGAGAGAGCACAAGGGAAGAGCGTAAATGGGACTAGAGAGAGAGCAGGAGAGAGCACAAGGGAAGAGCGTAACTGGGAGTAGAGGGAGAGCAGGAGAGAGCACAAGGGAAGAGCGTAACTGGGACTAGAGGGAGAGCAGGAGAGAGCACAAGGGAGGAGCTAAATGGGACTAGAGAGAGAGCAGGAGAGAGCACAAGGGAAGAGCGTAACTGGGACTAGAGGGAGAGCAGGAGAGAGCACAAGGGAAGAGCGTAAATGGGACTAGAGAGAGAGCAGGAGAGAGCACAAGGGAAGAGCGTAACTGGGACTAGAGGGAGAGCAGGAGAGAGCACAATGGAAGAGCGTAACGGACTGGAGGGAGAGCACAAGGGAAGAGCATAACTGGGACTAGAAGGAGAGCAGGAGAGAGCACAATGGAAGAGGGTAACAAACTAGAGGGAGAGCACAAGGGAAGAGTGTAACTGGGACTAGAAGGAGAGCGGGAGAGAGCACAAAGGAAAAGCAACTGGGACTGGAGGGAGAGCACAAGGGAAGAGCGTAACTGGTACTAGAAGGAGAGCAGGAGAGAGCACAATGGAAGAGGCTAACTGAAACTAGAGGGAGAGCAGGAGAGAGCACAAGGGAAGATCGTAACTGGGACGAGTCCAAGGATACAGTGAGCATGGGAAGCTAGCGTCCGAGCAAGGACAGAGGGGACAGTTGTATACTGGGAACACAGTAATAGACGGTAGAGCAGGAACCATACTGTAACTGGGACAGGGAGAGGGGGGAGGGATGCATAGTGTCCAACTAGAGCCACACAAAATAGGGGAAAGGCATGACAAACGTCTACGTAACTAAGCTGCACATATGGCTGCATCCATGCTTTCAGGGTGGCAATATTTCGGACACTTGTGGACGGGAATGTGGTATCCACTTTGGAATGCCCTGAAGCTTAATCCAGCCAGTGCTGATGTTGGCATGCCATCCACCACTGCATGAAAAGGGACCTAAAAATGCAGATGCACGCCCTCTACCAGCAGTGTAAGATAAGGATGCTTTGCTGACACTTGGGCTATACCCGTCATCTGTGAAAGTGGTAAGTGCAGCATGGGTGTGTATGCTCTTAAGAAGTGAAACTTCCACTCATGAGGCCTGCTAGTGTATTTCTCTGTGAAAGAAGATGATAAAAGGTTACGTGTTTTTTTAAATACATCTGTGCTTCTAGACCATTCACCCTCAAAAAGTTTTTGAGAGTCAGAACTTGCCAAAATACTTTTATCAACTCCAAAATCATCATTACACAGTCAGTGCACAGACATTCAGTAGTCCCCTAAATACCAGACCCCTCCCACTCTCTACTCCTCTCCCTCAGCTGAAAACAGTCACAAGGCTAAAAAGTCAATAGTGCTCAGCTGGCTTTGATCCATTGCTTCACAGGCATTTAACTCCGTTCAGGGGAGGATATTTTTTGTGTACCATAGGATTTTTTTTTTAATCCCACTCACAAGTCACTTCACAAATAAAGTTTGGTATCTTTTTGCAATTGTCATCGTATTGAATTGTCTTCTTCATGTCAATCCACTGTTTGTCTGCGTTACTCACCACACCAAATGGTCGGAAGAGTGGAACCAGACCTGGAAGGCAGAACAATCAGTTTTCACCTCAGCTACCTTGATTTCAGAGAATCAGGCTTCCTCAAAGAGAGGGGCCCTTTTCTATGATGTATCCCTCTGCTGTGGTTATAAGACAGACAGAGGTATCAATCAAATAAGAGCGGGGTAAACGCGCACCGCTAGACCAACAGCTGAAAAAGAACCACAGAAGCGTTAGATGCAGTACAAGTAATTCTAGCCACTAAAAGAACACCAACAATGATGAATACCTGAATGTAAGGTTGGTTGAAGTTAGATAGAAGAGTATGTGCTGTGTCTGAAAGAGCAATACCAAGACAATGAGGAACTAACCGATTATATTAACTTCCCATTAAATACTAAAGAATGCAAGACTAACCTGAAAGGGCATGAACATGGAGCAAAGGAAATCCTGCTGGAGAGAACACGACGACGGGATAAAATAATAAACAGGGTAGTTAGTAAGGTAAGTACACCCAAACGGCATAAGGGGCGCGCTAGGTACGGGTTGGTGCATGTAACTGGGAAGCGTCCTGGAATGCACTCCGTAGATAGGACAGTTCAAATCCAGCAGGAGGAATGTAGTCCAAAAACGAAGAGTAGGATCCTCAAATGCAGTGGCAGGAAAAGTCAATCATGAGGAACAAACAACACATAGCAAGCAAGACCCCAGTATAGAATGGAGGCACACTTACAATGTTTAGGAAGCTCAAGTTTCAGGGTTGACCGTTCTGTTGAAGCCCTTGAGGAAGGAATCAAAAGGGAAATGGAACTGAAAAGGAAGACTTCGAACTGGAAGCCGCCAGCAATCCGGGGGGCGGTCCGAGTCCTAACCGGCGTGTGGAACCAAAGACAAAGGGATAATCCGAAGGCAGTCCGAATGGCAATCAAGTCGAGTAACCAGGGAAATCGGGTAGATAGATTCACAGGAGTGGGGAGGGATATAGCACGGAGGCTACACACGTATGGAGACGAGTTTGCTACGATTAGCAGCAACAAGCCCCAAAGAGACACAAAGTTATGTAGGCAAGGGGCAGAGCCTCGGCGTACGTGTTGTGCGTAACGGCTGTGTCAGCTGACACGGCCGATGCCGGCGCCCATACAATCTCCATGGAAACTGGTAATGATGCCACATAGATGCCTTTCCCCGGGCTGTGTGAGCCTGCGTTACTGCGGAAGGGGAGTTGCGCCACCAAAGCATAACAGTCTGCTGCCAGCTAGTGGGCATTAAAAAAAAGTGAAACTACAATCCATGCTCGGGGAATGCTCGCTAACAAGGTGGAGCATGCTGTAAATGCTACACGCCCCTCTGAAAAATAGTTCCACTATGCGAGTGGGCGAGTGAATTTAGCGAGCTCAGCAGAAGTCTCGGAAAGTAGGAAACCATTGGAGAATCGGTCTCGAAGCAGAAAGCAGCAGCAGAGTCACCGGAAGACAGCTGAAGCAACAACAAACCCCATCAAGAACCTGTAAGTCCACAAAGGGACAGATGGAACACTAGGGCATATCAGTGACTAAGCCAAACTGAAATAATACAGTTTGCAAATAGCAAATAGTGAAACCAAGAGAGAAAAGGAATGGAAAAAGACTGAAAGAGCAGTTTTCTAAGGGGGTTTTCAAGTTTGTCCATTTATTTTGCAAGTATATGAGAGAGACCCTAAAGACCTATATATAAGAAACCAAGTATTTTAGCCAACAAGGCTTAGAGGCAGACACATCAAAGGCAGAACAGTGAACAGGAGCTCACACATGAAAAGTCCTAGCAAGAGAATATACTAGGTAGCTATAGGTTTATGCATTTGAGCGAAGCACTGGCAGGAGAGTATATAAGGCAGTTTTGAGTACAAGATTGCAGAAAGCCCTGGCAGGTGAGTACACCTTTCAATTACAAGTGTGTATTTTCAAGATGCCCTGGTAGGAGAGTATACCAGGCAATTACAAGTGTGTATTTTCAAGAAGCTCTGGCAGGAGCGTATACCAGGTAATTGTAAAGGTGTGAATCCAGAAAGCTTGGTAGGAGAATATATCAGGCAGTTGCAAATGTATAAAGGAGGTCCTAGTAGGGAAATACACCAGGAAAATTGGAAGTGTACACGATACAAGGAATAGCCCACAGGCTGTGTTGGTTTAAGAGACTTGGGAACAAATTTCCTGGCAGGAGAGTATACCAGGTATCCTGACCACACTGGGTAAAAAACATCCTGGCAGGGAAATACACCATGCAAATTGGAAATGAATAAGGTACAAGAAATAGTCAGCATACTATGTTGGTTTAAAAGACTGAGGAGCCCAAAACCTGACAGAAGAACATATTAAATATAGTAACTGAATGAAAGTTAAAAGGCCAAACATTTCTATGAATCATCTGTGGTGGTAGGTGGAAAACAGTGAAAGGAAATCTTTAGAAGGCGACATCGGGAATATTCAGAGGCTGCATTATACAAGAGAAGAACAAAAGTCTGGAAAGAGGGGTGCGATGAATCCTATGGAGTCCTTACCAGACCCCAGCCTAACGTCTCCTGCCATGCGGCCAAGGGAAGACAGCTGCTACCTGATCCTAACACTACGGGTGGTATCAGGGGGAAGGATCACAAGGGAGGAGACGGCTTTGAAGGGGGGGAGTGGTGACTACGTTAGGAGAGGTGCAGTATTCATCTTCTTCTGAGGATGAAAGTGAAATCCGTCCCAAATACCTAATGGCATGTTATCAGTGATCCAGTCCGTCCATTATAAATATAGAAATAATCTGTCATGAGGTGTCGTCTAAACAGAATAAGGTTGCTTCCTTTAGGTTTCAGGAATTAAAAGTGAGAACCTTGAATTGTCATAATTCTACCTTAATTAAACTCTTTTCACAACCTCCCCTTATTCTAAAAATGCTCAGTTCATAAAGCAGTCTGAATTAACTGAAAGTAATATAGAACACACAGTCACACAATCATCTATGGACTTCAGTTCCCATAATGCTAGGCGAGTGTTCCAGGAAAGGGATCATAGTAGTTAGTCCTGGCAGGCGAGTCTACCAGGAAAGAAGAAGATGGTTTGAAAAGTATGTTTGTGGGGCAAAAAGGTGGGTTGGAAAGGCCTTTGTTGAATCACAGAACTTATAACCTTATCATTTGTTTGACAAACTGTGGTATCACCAAGAGGGGTTGTTCTGCTATCCTGACAAAAGTAGTTCATTTGAAGAAGGTGTGGTGAATGTAACAAGTGCCTTCTTTCCAGTGTCTTGGTTTTGCAGAAGGGAAGCAATGTGACCTGACATCTGAGTTTTGACTTTGGCCATGATGGATCCAGGACTATGTGAGCCTACAGATGCAGCGTCAAAGCCTGAGAAGGAGCATCACAGGCATCTAGAAAGTTCTTTGGATCATAGGGCTCACTCTCTGGGTCACCCCAGGCTGTTACCTCTGATCTGCAATGGGAAAAAAGTCCCCAAAGACACTCCACATGCTTCTTGATAGCAATATTCAGAGGGTAGCCCCTCTCTTCGTGTTTAGCAGGGAACCCAGTTCCCCACGCAGCTCCCCAACACCTCACAGCAGCTGCTGAGCTCCAGGGCATCCCTCCAGCCAGCAGGGCCAGCCTCCAAACCCACCTTAAGAGGTTGAACCGATGAAACTTCCAGACAGCTCCGTCAAGTGCGCCATCGGCTCAGGCCAGCCCTAGGAAAGGAGCCAGCCACGTTTCCTGGCCGTACCCCCACAAGGATTTGGGCGGATGGATATCAAGGCGGATGAGGGATTCAGGTGGTCGGCCACCAGCACCACTGGATATGATGCAGAGCCAAGCCTGGGGAAGTCTACCCCCTTGGCAAGGCTCCAGGATTTGTCACTCCACGGATTCAGGAGTGGGTCCCACTGCAGACGCCCGCCAAAGGCCTCGGGCACCTCGCTAACTTCATTGGCATCCGATGGGAGGTCCCAGCTCAGGTTCCAGATAGGCCTTCAGGCTGTGTGATTGAAGCCGCTGTTCTCTGCCCTTCCCAACTATCATGGCAACTGAAACCTCACCTGGGGCCGATCCGTGGGTTCACCCGTCAGTTGCTACAGTCAGGTGGCATTAGCAGGCATCTCTCATGGGGTAAGCATGCTTAGTTTCCCTGACGTTGCAGGAGCTGTCACCTTGTGCACCAGGCCACACCCGCTGGGACTTTTGTTTTCACAGTGGCCATCTGTTCACTTTATAAAACCTTAGTCTGGCACAAGCTCTTCCCCTTTTCTTGCCTCTATTAGCCTCAAAGACATTCCATAATATATGGATAAGGGTAGGGGAGGTATGCAGTGCCTGGGCCTTTGAATCTCATGAGAAAATGTCTTTTTGCCTAAGCACAGAAAACTGGTATTTTTGAATGTTGCAATTCCTTTACAAAATGTACTCATGCCTATGGCAGCTTTCTCTTTGGTCAAAATGCATTTCAGTGTCTCAATAGCCTGTAATGGAACGTAGGCCTAATTTCTTTTCAGCCTTGTCATTCACACATTTTATTCTTCTTTTTCCTGACAACACTTTTGGAGTTTTTGGCAGTGTTGAAATGTTCATGCTGGCCTTTCAGTCTGTCAGTCAACAGTGTGCTTTCAAATTACAGGGAAGTATTTCTGCATGTTTAGACTCCAGTCATCCAGACGCATTTTCATTCTGTCTTGGGACTGAAACTACCCCACACTACGTGCTAATAGTCACCCAAACCCAGACCTCTTAAAAAAAAAAAAAATGAATGTGTGATATAGTTTGCAAGAAACTTTTCACACATTTACAGTAAAAACAACGTATTCATACCAAAGAAAAATAGAAAGTACACATTTACAGAAAGGGATGCAAACCATTTCATACAGTTCGTCTAAGAGACCAACAGGGTTGTGAAACTATCACTTTTCCTTGACCCGCCGCCCCTAAAACATCATAAAATTTAAATTGATTCTAGCTTAAAACTTGCGGCGGCAATTATTAAGTATGGTCGCCCAGTTACGATTCTGTACCAGAAGTCCTGTGAACATAAGAAGACGGAATCATCTACATAGTGCAAAAGAAATTGTTCCCTCAAATTCTGAAATGCATCGTTTTTGAAAAACAAGTGATCCAATGACTCAACAGAAGACCCATCTTTGCGAAACAACAAGCTCTTGTTGATCATACGATTGTACTTCTGGAGCCCAGGATTTCATACGTAAGCAGGATGTTCAAACGTAATCTTAAGAACTTGTTTCTAGTCCAACTGCTGGGAGAATAAATAAGCAGGCAATACATTATATTTTTTTCCTGTATTCTAACAAAAAGTGATAGCTTATAATGGCATATAGACTTTTCCGTTATACACTAATCATAATCTCAGAGTGTTTTTTAACCAGGTTTGGATTCCTAATTTGACTCTCCTATGTAAGGAACTCCTGGTGGCAACAGTAAAGACAGACACAAGTGATCACAGTTCAAGGGTGTTTATTGAACTTTATAATGGATAAGGGAAACGCCTAATCTAAACCTAAATATAAGATGGGAGCAAGCTACGACCATCAAATAATAATAAGGCAGTCCTAGTGGCATCTTGTCAAATAAAAAGAGCCTATACTAAAAAACCTATTGCCAACCCTTACTACTAAATTACAAAAAGAGTGTGGGATAATGTTCACCAGAAAAGAAAGAAGTATTATCAAAATGATAAGTTAGGATGGTGAGGGTGGGTCTCCCTTCACCCATATTTGAAGCATGGAACAAGGTGGCACTCTTGAGCACAGCACACTCCTGGGCCTTGACAGCACGAGTTTCACAGTTCAGTTTGACGGTATTCAAAAACCCCTTCAGAGGCTAAGGGCCACATCACGAGTTGGGCGGTATCCTGACCGACGTATACGGCCCAATTGTATTTGGGTTACCACCCAACCCTCCAGCAGTATTACCGCTGGATCACCGGTTGGGCAGTAACTGTAATTCCCCATTCCCCACTGGGTCCATTGCACACAATGGGGAATTTTCTGCGCTATTTGCGTGTGCTAATTATGCCCGAAAATGGGCGTTAAGTCAGCGCATTTACCCCCAGCCAGGAGCTGGGGGTAAATGCTGCCAGACTCATGTTTTGGCGGACCCTTAAATACAGAGGTAACAGTTTTACCGCCGCATTTAAGGGCTACTGCCAAACTCGTGATGAGGCCCTAAGTCTCTTTCCTGCAAAGGTATCTTGCCTTAGAAGGTTTGCTGATTCAACGTAACAAACTAACAAAAGTTCCCTAAGTGATCTTGAACCTTGGGCAACTGTTCTTTGCCCGGATTTTACAATGACAAACAAGCAAGTTATTTGGGCGATTGCTCTTCGCCCCGGGATCTCCCTCTGCCGAGCTCGGATCCTCCTTAAAAGAACTGGCCTCCCTCCATCGGGTTGACTACGGCCTCTCAGATATCCCTCATAATCTTTAGGAGCCATAATTTATTTATTTATTTATTTATATTGCGCCGGTAGCTCGCAAGCTTCGGGGCGCAGAGACAGGAACACGGGAGACAAGTGACGGATAACCTACTAACTAATAATGTCTGTGTAAACAAACTACAAGGTGACCCCTTCGTCGACACAATGGTCTCAGGTGTATTATTCTTCCAAAGAACAACTTAGGAGAGGTAAGAGGAATTTTAGCCCTCTGCTTAGCAAATCCTCAATAATTTTAGGCGAAGCCTAGAGCAGCAAACAAACAAGTGCCTGTTAGGCAGAAACCTGTGCAGTTCCCTCTGGGACCATTGCAAAAGATTTAGGACTACAGGTGTTTGGCAGTAAACCCACTTGGTAGCAGTCTGTACCACGCAGATTCACTTGGTAGCTGTGGCTGAGCAGTCAGACTTCCCTCAAGAAGAGTTAGGCAGTATACAGAGTATTCACAATAGGTCAAGAGAACACAATAGAACAAATAAACACTGACCAGGGCTTGGTGTAAAAGAGATATAATTATTTATTTAAAACCACATCTAGAAAAACACACGGGCACTAATAGTAAGCAATTCAAAAACACGGTCACTAAAAGATATACACGCCCTTAAAAGAATGTTAGACAAGTCTTAAGGAAAGCCCCACTTATTTTCAGACAGCGGTGAGCGCTTAACGTAGCTGGCACTCTAATAATTCGTTTTTAAAAGGGAGAGAAAAGCAGAGAATAAATTGAAACAGATCCCAACACTTTTTCACGAACACAACAAGGGAGGAAGGCAAAGTAACACCGTGAATTCAGAGTCAGTAGGCCGGATCCGCTTTAAGAGGATCAAAACGAAATGTGTCCAAGGTCACACAGTTGCAGTGCACAAAAGTCTTGTAACGGTTCAAAAAGGAGTTGGACCAAAGAAAGGGACCAGTTAGAGGGTCAAGGCGGCCAGCCCAGTCCAGAAGGTTAAGGGGTTATTATTACCTTGTAGCAATCTTTAGAAAGGGAGGCCTGGCGGACACGGTACCTTAAAGTGGTGAGAACACTCCAGCAGGGGCAGCTGTTCCTGGCAGCGGATGTAAGTCGGTGCTTCGTCCAGGGGAAGAGAGGATGTCGGCGGGGAGGAAGACAGGAGTCCTTTGCACTGCCAGGGAAGAAACCAGCCACAGAGTTTCTCAGGTACAAGGAGCGGTCCGTTGATTCGCGGTCCAGTGGTAAGTGGCTATCCGGCTGCCGGGGTGCTTGGCACGGGCAGTTCAACCACAAACCGGTCTGGGGTGCGAAGAGAAGAAGGTAAACTGGTTGTGCCCACCAGTCAGGGGAAGAAGCCTCTCCAGCCGGGAGATCTTCTCTGTCGTCGGGAAGTGGTGAGTCGGTTCTGCAGGGCTCCACCGATGGTGTCGTCGTGGTAGGTCGGCTCAGCTTCTCCCTCGTCGGATTCTCAGGTCCTGTGGCGACTTCTGAAGTTCCAGTCCCCAAAGCCCTGCTTTTATGCAGCATACCCCCATTCACTCAGCCTAGCTGTCAATCAAACATGTTAAGTGGTGAGCCGGCCGGCTCACCATTTGGGCCAATCACACAAGAGTGCGACTTGAGTTACCAAGGTAACTCAGTCCAGGGTGCCTAAACCCCCTCCCACGCCCCCTGTGGTACCCAGACAGAGTGGCACCACTTTTGGAGGCTTCTGTGGAGAAGCCCGCCAAAAAGTGGAACAAAGGGCGCGACTTGGGTTGGAGTCACAGAAGAGAACACAAACGCCATTTTAGAATCGAGTCCTGCCAAAAAATACCAACCGGCGAATTAATATTAATTAAATAAACCGGCGGTATGTTCGAGGCTATGAGAATTAAATAATTAAAGTTGGTAGCCTCGAACAATGGGAAAAATCCCATAGGGAAATATTCACGGTCGAATATAAAAAGTAGTTTCCACTGCCACCAGCCGAAACTCGATCAGGGGGGACGGAGACGTGCCCCCTCGACTAACAGACCCCGGGGCAATCGAATTGCCCCGACCAGTACGTCCACAATATGATGGTTTGTACTGGTTTCTGTTAATAATTTGGGACTAGTAAAGCCAATGGTGACTTTACATGCCCTGGGAGACAGTAGTCAGTCCCAGAGTATGGAGTCTATGGTGGGGTGTCACTATGACACCCCTATGTTACTGCACTGAGGGTGCTGTGTAACACACATAGTAAAAACACATGAGACCCTATGGAGTAAAGGACCCCATAGCCCATAAAACACATTAACAGTCAAAGGAACACCATAAATCATGTCCAATAGAGGGAGAAAAAGAGTTTCACTCTTGGCAGGAGAAAAAAACAAACTCCAGAAATCCAGCAAAGCTGCTGGGGGACTCACTAGGTTAGGAAATTCAGCCTAAAGAGAGAATTCTCCCTAACAGTGCCAAGAGGCTATTTGTGTTCCCTATTTCGATTGGGGTCCCAATACCTGAAGCGTCAATCAACAATTACAAATCAGATGCCAAACCATTTTACAAAAATATATAACATTTATTTATTTATTTAATATTTCATTATAAAACCAGAAGTATATTCAATATCAACACAGTTTAGTAAAAACTTCATTCACCAAACAAATGGTATAAAGTGCAAATGCTAATGACGTGTACCCCTACAGATCAAGAGGTAAAAACAGCAGAGTAAACAGAAAAAACAGAAAAACGCAAACAATTCTCAACTGGTACCAAACAATGGCAGATTGTGTGAAAACTGAGAGTGAAACGAGATTGGAGTCACTCGGGGGTAGTGTTGTTTAGATGTAACCAAATAAACGTAATCACGCACTATATTCATTCTACTTCAAATTCAGACATACTCATTCTTTCTCCACTCTTCCCAACATGTTTCTTTCTGGACATGTGTGTAGGTAAATTGAACAGAAATTCATCAGGGACAGTCTGCCATCTACCAACTCAAAATAATTAGAAATAACAAAAAAAATGGTATTAATTAGGGTACATTTCTTCTAGTAACCACCACAATTAGATTATTGCAAGGTGAAACGATAAAAATTAGCTAGAGAGCCAAATAACAAATACGAAGGCCACATGCACATTTCTATGCGGATAGAGTGTCCAAAACTTTTTCTGGTCCTTTGAATGGTCCAATATTCGTTTGAGACTCGACCTCAGGAGTGGGACTCCATATGTCGTTAGAGAATGTTCATGAGGAATAGCGGCATGTAATCTTCTGAATAGTTCTGGTTTGGGTCCGTGTGTCTAACATCCAACGTTGAGCAAGGCACCGCTGGGCATTCATTCCTCATGCATTTGAAAACGCATTCTGGATGGCGCAGTTCACTTGTGTTTATTGCCGTGTTGGTGTCCTTGCTTCTCCCTCAGTTAACGATGGACCAGACTCTGGATGGGTACCCCACGGTGTTCTATTGTCTATTAATGGCTTATAGGAGTCATACAATTACTGATCAAGCGCCGTGGTGTTCGTGTCCTCTACTGCCCTCCGTCTGTGCTTGCAGTGCCGTGGCTGAGCCAAGTATTATTCTTCCACCCTTTTTGTGGAAGGGAAAACAAATAAACAAATGTTCTTCGGGCGATTGCTTTTTGCCCCTGGGATCTCCCTCTGCCGGGCTTGGATCCTTCTTGTAGAAATGGACCTCCCTCTGCTGGGTTCACTGTGGCCCTTCTTGTATACAGTTTATGTATTCCTAATACAGTTCATGTATAGCTTAGTTTTATCAGAAAGCGCTGTTTCCTTCTCTTCAGTTTTCTTTTGAAAATCCCTCTGTCGGGTTCACACAAATGTAGTGGAAAGCGGGGTTCCTTTCCCCTAGCAATGGGTCAGAGACTTTCGATAGTACAAGGGATTTGATGTGACCCTTGTAGGACCACTCTGACTCTTCACGCCACCCTTTCCTAGGGCCTTCTGGTTGCTGTAGTTTCAAAAACAGGTCCTGGTCAGAGTCATTCGAATAAGCACCCACGTGGCACCAGACCCCCTCTGCACTTTGACCTCAACTGGGATTTCTTTAAAGTTAAAAAATACACACACGTCTTCCTTTTTCAAATTCCGTGCTTTCAAAATGTTGCTACTTGCAACCTTGGGCTCGATACAGATCGGTTTGCTATCAGCTTCCTCCAACTCACCAGCTGTGCTGAACCCGTTGGCTTCTTTATTCTTTGGCGTCAAGGATAGTACCACAGTAGCCAGCTTGCCTCTCCGTCTGCATTATCAATGCAAGAGGCCCCCATGTACCATTGCCATCTGCTGCTCTGCACGCCAGCTGTTACATCAGTCTTATGATTTCTCTTTCGGAGGCTTTGCGGGTCTGAGTTGAAAAGGACAAGGGCAATTCCCCCTTCAGCGTCCTTCCAAGTCTCACTGCCTTTCTTCTCCATTTGAACTGCCAGATCGGTGTAGCTGTCTTCTCATGCATTCGGCCGTGCTCAAAGTGTGCCTTCGTGTTCCGCCTTTTATCCCTGTGGGAAAGGTAAAGGGCTGTCAGGTGTGCATGATTATTGTTAATTACCTGACACCTGACCTGTGTGTTGTGACATGTCAGGTGTAAGTCTGTGGTCTATTACAATATAAGATAGTGTTTGTGCGAGAAAAGGGGTTGGGGTAGAGCTTCTAAATATCCTACAGGGTAGGGTGGGGAAAAGGTGTTACAGAGAAGGGGATACCGCGCCTCAACCCTTGGTGTCCCATTTTCACTCCCCGACAACCCCTCACCCAGGTGATCCTCCCTCACTAGTCCACCCTCAGGAACTGGATCCAATGGCGATGGCCGTGTCCCTTCTACCTGGACGACAGATCCTCTGGGACTAGTAAGTGAGACACTGTTGGATTTCTCACACCTGGGACAGTTTTGTTATGTTTAAAATGGTAAAAAAGTATATTTAATATCCTTGAAACTCCTTGTTTACCCTCATGCATGACTTGATTCAAACTAAGAAAGCGTGAGTGGGGTGAAGGGAAAAAGGGATACCTTGAGGCAGTGATAATGTTTTCCTCCAAAATAAGACTTTCAAGCAACAACCAGCTTTTAAAATGTTGGATGGAAAATAATTCTGCTTCATGCAACAAATAAGCGCCAACCGGGCATGACAGTCAGGACTTTTTCTGCAGCTAAAGGGACTGGAATTTGGCTGCGTGCCGACGTGCTTCAGATCTCCATTTCTGATGGATCTTCCTTGTCATGTTAGACTTGTGTAGTGATTTCTATAGTCATCTGGTTTACGCTTGAATCCTGGTTGTGTCTTTTTTTTAACAATTTGTGTGCTTCTCATTCTTAATCACCTTTGTGCAGATTTTCTTCCAGATGGTCGCAAAATAGCATTGCTCCCTCAAACCGCATCCTCATCACCATACGTTTCTACGATTCATCAGTGCGCCAAACCCACACATTCATTTATCGTCTCCCTGTGGTTAGCTGACTGAAATACCCATCCATACATGTGGCATTACACCACTGAGTATCACACTGCGGGATGCTAGTCTGCAAAACAACATCTCCCAAAATGCCTTGCAATGTGCACCCACAACCAAAGAACAGGATTAAGTCAGGGCATTGTGGAAAACATGCACTTGTCATGGCCGCGACATTTGTGAGTCATTGAAAAACTGCATCTGAATTTTCCCTGGACGAAAGCCAATAAGAGAAAGATTGCATCCTCTGTGCTTCAGCACTCCTGCGGTCTCCCGATCCTTTGTAGAATGGAGGGCGCCAGAGAACCGTGCGGAAATCCCACAATATGCCACAAACACTTTTGAAACCTTACTGGCTGTCATTAGCAATAATAAAGACTATCATATAATTACCCAATATGAAAGCTACAATAACCATATACCATATAATGAGAGAGATTAAAGGAGACCTGAGTAAGATAGCCTCCACCACCTTCCCCCGCCAAGGAATCAATAGGGTTTGATATCTGTAGTAGTAAGGAAGCTATCATTCCCCCGAGGAATGATTCCTACTGATTCAGTTTTGATCCTCCCCGGGGTACTACATCCGATTACCCTCAAAATCTGGCTCAGCATTAAAATTTGGGATAGACATCTTAGAAGGCGTTATTGACCTAGACCTCTGGGGAGATGTAAAGGTTATCTTAAATAATCATGGCGAAGTCCCTTTTGAGGTACGTTGGGGAGGTACGTTGCACAGTGAATTTTGGAGAGAGCTCTGTTCCCTCACTTTCAAGAAAGTGAACCAGATGAAACAGGCAGAGGAAACTTAGGATTTGGAGAAGCTGATAAAACCCCTACCATCGAAGAAAGGGAAGTAGAGGAACCCATCATCTATCACGACATAGCCTTTGCCCAGAGAAATGATCCAGCCCTTGCTGAAGCATTTTTACAAGCCATTCCTGAAGAAGATAACCGAGAGAAGGGAAGTCCCTTTTTCTGCTTAAAACTAGGGTTACTTTACAGAAAAGAAACCTCTCGTGAAGGTTTAATAAAAACTCAGCTGGTAATACCTTAAAGTCAATGAAAAGTGTGCTAGAAATGGCACATTCCCATCTTACAGGAGGACATTTGGGCCAAGCTAAAACCCAGGCACCTATAAGTGGGAAGTTCTACTGGCCAGGTATCTACGTTGACACCAAATCTTTCATACAAACATGTGAGATTTGACAAAAGACCAACACACACGTTCCATTACCTGCCCCTCTGAGCCCTTTGCCAATTATAGAAGTTGCCTTTTCATGAATTGGCATGGACATAATAGGACCTCTGGAAACATCTAAATTGGACGACAAGTATGTCCTGGTGATTGTGGATTATGGGACCCGATACCCTGAGGCATTCCCAATGAGAAATAATACCACTCAGCAAATCTTGAAACATCTACCATATTTCTCTAGGGTTGGCTTTCCCAAGGAAATACTGACAGATCAGGGTTCAAATTTTATGAGTAAGCTTATGGCTGAAGTGAAAGAGCTACTCCATATCACCACCTTGTGAACTTCTGTGTACCATCTCCAAACCAATGATCTAGTAGAAAGATTCAATAATACCTTGAAAGTAATTCTATGAAAATTGGTAGACAAAGACAGGAAGGACGGGGATCAAATTATCTCATGGGCACTATTTACAGTGAGGAAAGCCCGCCGAGCATCCACAGGGTTCTCTCCTTTTGAGTTACTCTATGGAAAAGAACCGTGGCATGTCCTGGACATGCTCTGGGAAACATGGGAAGAACGTGAGGAGGTCCCCATTCCATTATCCCCAAACCTCCCCTAGAATGTGAGAACACATGAAATGAGTCTGTGACTTAGTTTGTACTCATATGGGAAAGACCCAAAACCAGCAAAAGGTCCATTTACAATCTTTTTCTATTGGACAGAAAGTACTAGTCCTCTTGCCCACCTCAGAAAGCAAACTTGTCTCCAAATGGCACATACTTTATAAAATAATAGAGAGAACGGGAACGTGTACACATAAAATAGCCACACCAGTTTCAAAACAGAAAGTCCACTTATACCACATTAACCTCCTAAAAGGGTGGAAATAAACCCCCGTCAGCCACCCATGCCAAAGTGGTAGCCTGCCTGGTTCCCGAAGACATAGATAACTTTGACTTAATTCCATCGAGTTATCTAGCCAAAGAGAAGATCTAAAGGACATCATAGTCTCATTCCCTGATGTATTCTCAGAGAAACCGGGAAGAGTAAAAGGTACATATCATTACATCTGAATACCTAAAGGCAAAGTAGTTCACCTAAAACCTTGTCGTCTGCCATAGGCACGTAAACAGGTAGTGATTGAGAAAGTCAACAAAATGTTAAAGGCTAATATTATTAAGCCTTCCTCAGGTCCATGGTCCTCTCCTATCATGTTGGTCACTAAACCCGACCAGTCCTGGAGATTCTGCATTGACTTCCACCAAGTCAATGCCATATCGGACTTCGATGCATATCCCATGCCACGCATTGATGACCTAATTGATAAACTTGGAACAGCCACCTATCTATGTACCCTGGATTTAACCAAGAGGTACTGGCAAGTCTGAGTATATGGGCATGATGAGGAATAAACACCCCTAGGGTTATTCCAGTTTAAAGTCCTCCCTTTCAGCCTACACGGTTCGCCAGCTACATTCCAACGTCTTATGGATAAACTCCTACAACCCTATTCAGACTTTTGCGGAGCTTACATTGGCGATATCGTCATTTATAGTAAGACCTGGGAATACCATCTCTTCCATCTTTATACCATCGTTAAAGTACTTAGGAATGCTGGTCCAACTGCAAATCCAGATAAATGCAGATTAGCCCAATCCGCTGTGAAATATCTTGGCTTCTTCGTAGGAAACGGAACTGTACAGCTCCAACATGAAAAAAGTAAAAGCCATCTTGGATACTCCAACTCCCAAGACCAAAAGATACCTTAGAGCTTTTCTTGGGTTAATAGGTTATTACTGTAGATTTATCCCCAACTATTCAGATAAAACGGCATGTCTGACAGATAAACTTAAAAATGCAGAACCCCAGAAACTTCAGAGTGATAACGACGTGGTATGCTATAACATCTTAAAGCAAACACTATGCCAAAACCCAATCCTGAATGTAGTCAACTTCTCAAAGGAGTTTGTGTTACAGACGGACGCTTCCCTTACAGGGTTACGAGCCATCCTGCCCCAAATTGGCGACGGATTATAACAGCCCATATTATACACCAGTTGCAAGTTATTCCCACATGACAAAAATTACTCTGTGGTGCAACTAGAGGCCCTAGCCATCAAGTGGGCCATTATTCATCTGAGGTACTATCTATTAGGAAGAAAGTTCACTATGGTTCCCGACCACTCACCCTTATTATGGATTAGCCAACGCAAAATGTACAACCCTCCGGTCATGCAATGGTTTTTAGACCTACAAACCTATTGTTTCACGCTGGAGCACCGGAAAGGAAAAGACCAGGGAAATGTGGATTTTCTTTCCCGGTTCCCATGTGAAACAAATGTGGCTATATCTCATGGAGGAAGAGCATATCATATAATAAACCTGAAGGTGTCTCCCCAGCTAGTCCACAGGGATCTGTCATCCAGGTGGCCAGGACATGGCCATTGTTATTGGATTCAGTTCCTGGGGGAGGACGAGTGAGGGAGGATCACCTGGGTGGGGGGGTCCTCAGGGAGTGGGACACCGATGGGTGAGACGCAGTATCCCCCTTCCTTTTACTTCTTTTCCCCATCCTCTCACAGAGGACATTCCAAACCATTGCCCCCTTTCTAACTCTAACACTTTCGCACAACACAAAGGACAACGGGCTAACACCAGAGCCATTTACCTGACATGTCCCAATACAAGGTCAGGCAAAGCCAGGCAATTGATCAGAATTACACACACCTGACAGCCCTTTCCCTTCTCCGCAGGGATAAAAAGCGGAGATTAAGAGCACAGTACGAGCAAGGGAAGCACGGCAGAGAGCACGACGAGACAGCTACCACACAGCTGTTCAAAAGAAGGAGAAATGTGGCAGGAATTGAAAGGGTGACCTTGCCCTTTTCATCCCAGACCTGAGAGCCTAAGACCGCAAACAATAGTACCTGCAGCAGATGTCAACGGTACACGGGGCAAGTCAAAAATGTTGACACTACTACACACGGACACAAGAATGATGGTCAGACTGAATGTGCATAGAATATTCTCGGACTAGATGGAGACTGAATGGCACCTACGCTTGGGCTGCATGTTGGCCCATTCCGGTTTAATGCTTATATTTCAGATTTGAATGAATGCTTGTGTGAGGTAGGGGAAAATCCACCAAAGTTGGGTTCTCTTCCTATTCATTATCTCTTGTATGCAGACAATGTGGTCTGTGAGAAACCTGGGTGTATTCTTACATGTGTGTCATGATCTCTGTTTCCAAAAGGTCAGGGTTTTCCCAACTCCCTTGGAAGCAGATCCATAACCCAGGTTCCGAGTGCCAACCAGTCCCAATTGGGACCTTTTGGACCCAGTCCTGGCGCCAGTGGCACCAGGCTCATAAATATGCCCAGTCCCAGCGCTGGAAGCGCCGGGCTCATAATGCTTGGGTGGACTTACCTGCAGCAGACCATGCTGCTTACTTGCCTGCCAGTTGAGCCTCTGATCCTCTTCTGTTTGGAACTAATTTTCCTGTTGGGTGGGGCAGGAGCCACTCCCTAGATTCAGAACACTGGAACTCTTCTGGAAAGCAGGAACTCTTTTCTTACCTAGGCGTGGCTGTGGAAGGAGTCACCTAAGCACTACAGGAGGCTATTTAAACCACACCCGATGGATGAATCTTGCTTTGCGTTATTCTGCATCCTCTGCAGCAGAACGCTCATCGTGTCTTCTGCATCTGATCCTGGGCCTAAGGAAAAAGGCTTACCATCCTGAATCCAGTCTTCAGCAACACCTATAAAGACAAGAAAGAACAGGTTAGCATTACGGTCTTCAGTGACAGCTCTTCACTTACCTGGTCCATCGGCTGTCACCAACGCCTTGCGCTGCATTCCGGCATCTGAAAGACAAAGGCTTACCTACTCTTCGTGCGCTCCGGAGGTCTTCACACTGCATTCCGGCATCTGAAAGACAAAAGCTTACCAACTCTTCGCACGCTCCGGAGGCCTTCGGCGCTGCATCCCGCATCTGAAAGACAAAACAAGGTGCGTTTAAAGACATTGGGGAACTTTAATACTCACGTGCCATTACTCCTTTCCACATCTAACCCAGTGGGTATTCCGGCACCCTGCAGCCGCTCCGAACTTGTACCTGCAAAATAAAAAGACAGTTAGAGCGTATCGTGAAGCAGGCAACAAGCGCTTACTTACGTGCTTCCAGGCGCTTCTATTCATCACACGGGCTCCATCTTCAACTCACTTCAGCCCGTCATCTGCCATCGCCGGAACCCTGCAAAACAAGAAACATCATTACTAAAGACTTTAAAGACATTAGAATTACTCGAAACTTACCGTTCGTGCAGTAAACGACGGACAGCAGTCCTCTGAAGTCAAGAGGCCTGCTCTCCTTATCCAGTGAAGAAACTGGTTACAGCACCCTGCCCCGAGGCAGATGGAGAGCACGGCGTTCACTTACCTAAGGTGAGAGCGTTAACCTTGGGGGTTCTACAGGAGAAGAGAAAGGGAAGAAGAGAGAGACATTCAATAACCCAGTTCCTTAATCCCATATTTTCTATCTGCAGACATCTTACCCTTCGAGTCAGACATACAGTGCACAGAGGTCCAGCCCAAAGAGCCAGCCGTGTGTTACACATCACCTTTGAAGATACGGTATACGCCCAGTCAAGACCGGCGCCTGTACGGGAATCAGGTGAGCGTTACAGAACGCAAAGCCTACCACAAAACTCCCGTCCAGGCGCTATGGAAACCTCGGATACCGACCAGCTAGCCCAGTTACCTGGGGAACTAAGGGCAGAAGTGCATGCAGCCCGTCAGGAAACGAACGCTCTAAGAAGGGAACTGATTATTTCCAGGGAGCGAACAGATGATCTCGCTAGACAATTGCTACAGTCACAAGCCGGACAGACCCCGTTACCCGCATCTGGGGGAAATCTTCCTTCTACATCCTCTATGAATCCAGTGCAGATCAACCTACCTGGGAATGTACCTCTGGCTCCGCCCGAACGATTTTCTGGTGACCCAAAGAGGTTTGCAGTATTTATTAATCAGTGCCGGTTGCATTTCTTATGCCGGCCAGCAGCCTTTCCAACTGATCAAGCTAAAGTAGCTTTCGTGCTTTCGTACCTTAGTGGCAATGCGGCAGACTGGTCGATCCCTCTAGTAAATCAAGATGATCCGGTCCTCCATGATTTTCAAGCTTTTCAGCTCAGTATGGAAAAACTGTTCGCAAGACATTCACAGGGGCAGGCCTTGGACAATGAGCTTCTTTCGTTGCGACAAGGTAATCAAGACCTTTTGGCTTATATTGCGTCTTTCAACAGACTGATAGTGGAAACTCAATGGCCTGAGGACAAAAGGATTACGCTGTTTTATAGAGGTCTACGTGGAGAGCTCAAAGATGTGTTAGCCCAAGTAGTGAATCCCCCACAAGATTGTTCGGACTATATAGACTTAGTCGTTCAAATAGATCACAGACTGCAGAACAGGAAGGCCGATCGTTCCAAGTTTGATGCTCGAGTATTTTCCAAACCGCCAACTCCTTCCAAAGGAGTAGACTCCGGGGAACCCATGCAAATAGGGGGTCTGAAAGGTCCTCTAACACAAAAGGAGCGGGAAAGGAGAAAACAGTTGCAATTATGCCTCTATTGCGGAAACTCAGGGCACTTTCTTCGAGACTGTCCGGTGAAACCTGCCAAGAAGGCAGTAGGAGCTGCAGTTACCAAAGTTACAAACTCTGAGCAGGGAAACGACCTCGCCCGACAAGAATAGAGGTCTTCTTGCCGAGCGTGAAAACCAGTTCCGTGACCTCGCATTTCGTGATACCTATGGTCCTCATTAGCCCTGATAATCCGGATCGATTACATGCAATTGAAGCTTACGTCGACAGCAGTGCCATCGGCAATTATGTGGATCATGAAATGGTTTTGAGGATGAATCTAACTCTTTGTCCCAAGGCTGTAAAGGACGTCATTTCTACGGTGGATGGTACGGAGATAGGCTCCGGGCCAGTAACGCATACCACTCAAGAGGTGACGCTAGTAAGTCAAGATGGACACCATGAGAAGATCGTGTTCGATGTGATCAAGGCCCCTCAGTTTCAGATTATTCTAGGAATACCTTGGTTAGAGAAACACAATCCTCTGATCGATTGGCGAGCAAGAACGGTCCAGTTTCCAGAATGTGTCTCTACTTGTCACCCTCCACCTGGTGTTGCACTGGCAGCAATTTCTTCAGAGACTCCCCAGTTACCTCCCGAATACCTAGAACACCAAGATGTTTTCCGGAAGGATCAGGCTAACTCTCTACCTCCTCATAGGTCTTATGACTGTCAGATAGACCTGATACCTGGATCTACTCCTCCTTGTAGTAGAATTTATGCCCTCACCGAGCCTGAGAACCTTCACCTTCGACAATACCTGGATCAATACCTGGTAAATGGGTTTATTCGTCCTTCCAAGTCCCCTGCTTCTTCAGCTTTGTTCTTCGTTCCAAAAAAGGAAGGAGACCTTAGAACTTGTATAGATTATCGCTCCCTGAACCAGATCACCGTTAAGAATAGATATCCGTTACCTTTGATCCCTGAACTCCTGGACCAAGTCAGAAAAGCATGCATATATACAAAGCTGGATCTTAGAGGAGCTTACCACTTGGTACGAGTAAAAGAGGGCGATGAATGGAAGACGGCCTTCCGCACCAAGTATGGGCTATTTGAATATCAGGTCATGCCCTTCGGACTTTGCAATGCCCCGGCCGCCTTTCAATATTTTATGAACGATGTCCTCAGGGAGCTCATAGATGTGTGTGTTGTTGTTTACATTGACGACATCCTCGTTTATTCTTCATCGGAATCTGAACATCGGAAACACGTGAAAATGGTCCTCGAAAGATTGCGTCAACACAAACTTTTCGCTAAGTTGGAAAAATGTGTTTTCAACGTGACTGAAGTTGAATTCTTGGGATTCATATTATCACCTGGCGGAGTGCGTATGGATTCAAAGAAGGTCGATGCAGTTCTCAAATGGCCATCACCATCCTCCGTAAAAGGTGTGCAAAGCATGTTAGGCTTCGCTAACTTTTACCGCAGGTTTATCCCCGAATTCTCTCGAATAGTCCAGCCCATCACTGCCTTGTTAAAGAAAAACAAACGTTTTGAATGGTCTACCGAGGCGGAACAAGCTTTCCAGGATTTGAAGACTAAATTTATCTCTGCACCAATCTTAAAACACCCTCGCCCCGAACTCCCCTACATCGTGGAAACTGATGCTTCAAGCCTTGCCATGGGGGCAGTTCTATCACAAAATGACCCGGTAACCAATCAGTTGCATCCCGTGGCATTTTGGTCCCGCAAATTCTCGCCTCCTGAAATCAATTACACGATTACTGACAAGGAACTTCTGGCTATCAAGTCTGCCTTTAAGGCTTGGCGGCATTATCTGCTGGGGGCCCGACACACCGTTACTGTGATTACGGATCACCGAAACCTGCAATATTTGAAAACCGCAAAAGCCCAATCCTCTAGACAACTCCGTTGGGCATTATTCTTTGCCGAGTTTGACTTCATAATTACCTATCGACCTGGTACAAAGAACGGTAAAGCTGATGCCCTTTCTCGGATGGGAGTGGAAGAACACTTGATCAACCCTAAACCTGTACCAATCATTCCCGAACAAAGAATTCTGGGTGTAATCGCCACAGAATCCATAGAGGAAGTTAAGGATAAAGCCAGGCAACTTGTAACTCCAGCAGACATACAGAATTGGCATCTGCAGGGAAAGGACTTTGCAGTAAAGGACAACTTATTGTATTTCCAAGAACGATTATACCTACCCAGCACAGATTTACAGAAAAAAGTAATCTCTTGGTATCACGATTCTTTAATGGAAGGACATCCCGGTATGGCCAAGACCTCAGAAAAGATCAAGCGCTACTTCTGGTGGCCGTCTTGGAAAAAAGATATCAGAGACTTTATAATGTCCTGTGGAGTATGCGCCCAAAACAAGAGTCAAAAGGAAAGACCAGCAGGCCTCTTACGCCCTATTGACATCCCACCTCGCCCTTGGCATACGCTTTCTATGGACTTCATCACCGATCTACCTCCATGCTCCGGATACAATACGATTCTAGTAATCGTGGACTTATTCTCCAAGATGGCGCATTTCATTCCGCTCAAAGGCTTGCCAACAGCAGCAACTCTGGCCCGAGAATTTCTCGAAAACATCGTCCGACTGCACGGTTTTCCTTCGGTTCTAATTTCGGATCGAGGTAGTCAATTTATTTCTCATTTTTGGCGAAGTTGCTGTCGGTCGGCTCAAATTGATGTGAGACTATCGACCAGTCACCACCCTCAGACCGACGGATAAACCGAGAGGACCAATCAAACTCTGGAGCAGTATTTACGCTGCATGCTGCAACAAACTGAAAAAACTTGGAAAGACATCCTTTGGATAGCCGAATATGCCTACAATAACTCTGTCCATTCGGGAACTGGGAAAACCCCGTTTTTTCTTTTGTACGGCAGTCACCCTCGAACCTCGGAGTTGGATCCCCTCCAAGATCTTGAAACACCAGCAGTAGACTACCTGCATTCTACAATCACCCAAGCCTTTAAGGAAGCTGTTTCTCACCTTCAAAGGGCTAAAGAACAATACAAGAAAGGAGCAGATCAACATCGGAAGGAAGCCCCTCAATATCAAGTAGGGGATCAAGTCTGGTTATCCACCAAATATCTACCTCTAAAAGGGCCACGCACATTCAACCCAAGATACCTTGGTCCCTATTCCATCATTACCATAGTAAACCCAGTAGCGGTCAAGTTGGACTTGCCCCCGCACATGAAGATACATCCGGTCTTCCACGTCTCTCTATTAAAACCCGTGCAACCTCAAACCCGACTAACTAAATCTCCAAAACCTATCCTAGTTGATGGAGAACTCGAGTTTGAAGTCAAAAGCATTCTGGACTCCAAGATCTCCAAATCTAAACTATTTTACCTAATTGACTGGAAAGGCTACGGCCCCCAAGAGAGATCCTGGGAACCTGCTGAATATGTCCACGCTCCTCGCCTAATCAAAAGATTTCACCGAACATTTCCTGACAAGCCAAAACCCCCGGAGAAGCCCGGTTTGGGAGGGGCCTTGAGGGGGGGTACTGTCATGATCTCTGCTTCCAAAAGGTCAGGGTTTTCCCAACTCCCTTGGAAGCAGATCCATAACCCAGGTTCCGAGTGCCAACCAGTCCCAATTGGGACCTTTTGGACCCAGTCCTGGCGCCAGTGGCACCAGGCTCATAAATATGCCCAGTCCCAGCGCTGGAAGCGCCGGGCTCATAATGCTTGGGTGGACTTACCTGCAGCAGACCATGCTGCTTACTTGCCTGCCAGTTGAGCCTCTGATCCTCTTCTGTTTGGAACTACTTTTCCTGTTGGGTGGGGCAGGAGCCACTCCCTAGATTCAGAACACTGGAACTCTTCTGGAAAGCAGGAACTCTTTTCTTACCTAGGCGTGGCTGTGGAAGGAGTCACCTAAGCACTACAGGAGGCTATTTAAACCACACCCGATGGATGAATCTTGCTTTGCGTTATTCTGCATCCTCTGCAGCAGAACGCTCATCGTGTCTTCTGCATCTGATCCTGGGCCTAAGGAAAAAGGCTTACCATCCTGAATCCAGTCTTCAGCAACACCTATAAAGACAAGAAAGAACAGGTTAGCATTACGGTCTTCAGTGACAGCTCTTCACTTACCTGGTCCATCGGCTGTCACCAACGCCTTGCGCTGCATTCCGGCATCTGAAAGACAAAGGCTTACCTACTCTTCGTGCGCTCCGGAGGTCTTCACACTGCATTCCGGCATCTGATAGACAAAAGCTTACCAACTCTTCGCACGCTCGGAGGCCTTCGGCGCTGCATCCCGCATCTGAAAGACAAAACAAGGTGCGTTTAAAGACATTGGGGAACTTTAATACTCACGTGCCATTACTCCTTTCCACATCTAACCCAGTGGGTATTCCGGCACCCTGCAGCCGCTCCGAACTTGTACCTGCAAAATAAAAAGACAGTTAGAGCGCATCGTGAAGCAGGCAACAAGCGCTTACTTACGTGCTTCCAGGCGCTTCTATTCATCACACGGGCTCCATCTTCAACTCACTTCAGCCCGTCATCCGCCATCGCCGGAACCCTGCAAAACAAGAAACATCATTACTAAAGACTTTAAAGACATTAGAATTACTCGAAACTTACCGTTCGTGCAGTAAACGACGGACAGCAGTCCTCTGAAGTCAAGAGGCCTGCTCCCCTTATCCAGTGAAGAAACTGGTTACAGCACCCTGCCCCGAGGCAGATGGAGAGCACGGCGTTCACTTACCTAAGGTGAGAGCGTTAACCTTTGGGGTTCTACAGGAGGAGAGAAAGGGAAGAAGAGAGAGACATTCAATAACCCAGTTCCTTAATCCCATATTTTCTATCTGCAGACATCTTACCCTTCGAGTCAGACATACAGTGCACAGAGGTCCAGCCCAAAGAGCCAGCCGTGTGTTACACATCACCTTTGAAGATACGGTATACGCCCAGTCAAGACCGGCGCCTCTACGGGAATCAGGTGAGCGTTACAATGTGGACCCTGAGAGCCCTCTATTCAGGTGGTCAGGGAAGGGCCATCGCTTTTAGATGCCAACCCTGGGGGCGGACAAGCAAGGGAGGATCACCTGGGTAGGGGAACCCGGGGGAACAGCTTAGGGAAACCCTCAGGTGACACACGGTATCCTACTGGGACAACAAGAGACAAAGAAGATATTCCTGAAGTCTTCATAGGGTACTCTAGCCTCTCTCTTTTAAACTCTAGAGAGATCTCCAACCAAAGCAGGAGACAAAGGAATGGAAAGTATGAGAACAAAGCGGGGCAGAATCTCTTTTCCAACCTTGATACCGGTGTGTTCCCACCTAAACCAGATCTTGGGAATTGTTTTAAAAATCAGCCTTCCCATTCCCTACTGCCATCATTTAGGGCTAATATGGGGAAAAAGGGAATTACACAGAATATATAAACCTAAGACCTGGTACTTCAAATGTCAATCACCTTACTCTTCCTCAACATCAACAAGATATTGTGATTCTGGTCCCATCTCACCCTTCCCATTTTCAACACCCACCGAGAGGAGGAATAGGCATTGGAGAGTAATGTAAATCCCCTATGAGAAATATGCCTATAGTACTGAGAGGAGGAAGATGACTAGACAGGCACACTGCAATACACTACACTATTGACTATCCTATCCCTCTCACTAAGTCTGGGAGGAAGAAGCCCACAACGGACCTCCTGGTCTCCAACCCAGGCCTTCCTATCGCTGATTCCTACACCAGTGATTTCTCCAGACAGACCCTCACCGACATCCTCTTTATCTTTCCCTCTCCAGGCCTATGGGCCCCTCATATGGTCTCTGTTCTCTCTCCTTTTTCCTCTCCCATTAATGGTGGCACCTGGTGGGAGGCCCTCCTGGCCCCCTTCCACTGCTCCAAGACCATCATTAATGTCTACTTAAATGGTACTGTCTTGGTCCAGGGCCCTGAGGCCAATCTCCTTCTTTTCGATAGACGTTTCCCACATCTCCTGCTACTCATATATACCACTCTCTAGCTCCTCTGCCACCTCCCTCCTTAATCACCTCTCTGGTACCCTCTGTTGCTTCCTTGGCTGCTCTGCCGCCCCCTTCCTCCACCACCTCTCTGGCTCCTTCTACTGATTTTCTGACCTCTCTGCCTTCTCCTCCCTCTGCCACCTCTTCAGCACTCTCTTCCTCCTCTCTGACTACCCTGCCTTCTCCTCCTTTCTCCTTTGCCCATTCTGGGCACCTCTAACACATTCGTTGGGCATATATCATGCTTGTACCCCTCGACAGAAGTCTTGCTAAGGTTGCAATCATTTCCACGTCACTACTCTTAAGTCTTGCTCTGCTGTCAAACACTCCTCGGATATCTGCCGTCTCCTGGAAGAACTTGATTTTCATGTACTCGCTCTCACTGAGACTTGATTCCCGGCCAGCTCTGTCACTAGTTTTGACACTCTCCTCCCTGATGGCTACAAGAGCCTCTCCAAACCCAGAACCAACAGTCCTGGCAGGAGAGAGTAGCCCTGATCTTCCTGGAGTGGATTCCTGCTTCTCTCATTCCTACGCAGGACTACACCTCATTTGAATGCCTGGCCTGCAGGCTCTCTATCTCTCCTGGACTCTCTCTCACTGTGGTCACCATCTACAGGATGCGTGGCCAGGAGGCCCTCTTCCTCTCTGAATGGGCTGACCTCTCCTCCTCCCTCCTTACTGCTTTCTCTCAACTCCTCCTACTTGGAGACCTGAACATCCACTTGGGTGCTACCAACCCCTCTTTCGGGCTCTTTCGCAACCGCTGCGACTCTCTCTCTCTCTCTCGATATATTCTACCCTCTTGCCCGACTCACTGTTAGGGAGAATTATCTCTTTAGGCTGAATTTCCTAACCTAGTGAGTCGCCCAGCAGCTTTGCTGGATTTCTGGAGTTTGTTTTTTTCTCCTGCCAAGAGTGAGACTCTTTTTCTCCCACTCTTGGACATGATTTATGGTGTTCCTTTGACTGTTAATGTGTTTTATGGGCTATGGGGTCCTTTACTCCATAGGGTCTCATGTATTTTTACTATGTGTGTTACACAGCACCCTCCGTGCAGTGACACAGGGGTGTCATAGTGACACCCCACCATAGACTCCATACCCTGGGACTGACTACTGTCTCCCAGGGCATGTAAAGTCACCATTGGCTTTACTAGTCCCAAATTATTAACAGCAACCAGTACAAACCATCCTATTGTGGACATACTGGTCGGGGCAATTCGATTGCCCCGGGGTCTGTTAGTCGAGGGGGCACGTCTCCGTCCCCCCTGATCGAGTTTTGGCTGGTGGCAGTGGATACTACTTTTTATATTCGACCGTGAATATTTCTCTATGGGATTTTCCCATTGTTCGAGGCTACCAACTTTAATTTTTTAATTCTCATAGCCTCGAACATACCGCCGGTTTATTTATTTAATATTAATTCGCCGGTTGGTATTTTTTGCCAGGACTTGATTCTAAAATGGCGTTTGTGTTCTCTTCTGTGACTCCAACCCAAGTCGAGCCCTTTGTTCCATTTTTTGGTAGGCTTCTCCACAGAAGCCTCCAAAAGTGGTGCCACTCTGTCTGGGTACCACAGGGGGTGTGGGAAGGGGTTAAGGCACCCTGGACTGAGTTACCTTGGTAACTCAAGTCGCACTCTTGTGTGATTGGCCCAAGTGGTGAGCCGGCCGGCTCACCACTTAGCATGTTTGATTGACAGCTAGGCTGAGTGAATGGGGGTATGCTGCATAAAAGAAGGGCTTTGGGGACTGGAACTTCAGAAGTCGCCACAGGACCTGAGAATCCGACGAGGGAGAAGCTGAGTCGACCTACCACGACAACACCACCGGTGGAGCTCTGCAGAACCAACTCACCACTTCCCGACGACAGAGAAGATCTCCCGGCTGGAGAGGCTTCTTCCCCTGACTGGTGGGCACAACCAGTTTACCTTCTTCTCTTCGCACCCCAGACCGGTTTGTGGTCGAACTGCCCGTGCCAAGCACCCCGGCAGCCGGGTAGCCACTTACCCCTGGACCGCGAATCAACGGACCGCTCCTTGTACCTGAGAAACTCTGCGGCTGGTTTCTTCCCTGGCAGTGCAACGGACTCCTGTCTTCCTCCCCGACAAGATCCTCTCTTCCCCCGGACGAAGCACCGACTTGCATCCACTGCCTGGAACAACTGCCCCCGCTGGACTGTTCTCACCACTTTAAGGTACCGTGTCCACCAGGCCTCCCTTTCTAAAGATTGCTACAAGGTAATAATAACCCCTTAACCTTCTGGACTGGCCTGGCCGCCTTGACCCTCTAACTGGTCCCTTTCTTTGGTCCAACTACTTTTTGAACCGTTACAAGACTTTTGTGCACTGCAACCGTGTGACCTTGGACACATTTCGTTTTGATCCTCTTAAAGCGGATCCAGCCTACTGACTCTGAATTCACGGTGTTACTTTGCCTTCCTCTCTTGTTGTGTTCGTGAAAAAGTGTTGGGATCTGTTTCAATTTATTCTCTGCTTTTCTCTCCCTTTTTAAAACGAATTATTAGAGTACCATCTACGTTAAGCGCTCACCGCTGTCTGAAAATAAGTGGGGCTTTACTTAAGACGTGTCTAATATTCTTTTAAGGGAGTGTATATCTTTTAGTGACCGTGTTTTTGAATTGCTTACTATTAGTGCCTGTGTGTTTTTCTAGATGTGGTTTTAAATAAATAATTATATCTCTTTTACACCAAGCCCTGGTCAGTGTTTACTTGTTCTATTGTGTTCTCTTGACCTATTGTGAATACTCTGTATACTGCCTAACTCTTCTTGAGGGAAGTCTGACTGCTCAGCCACAGCTACCAAGTGAATCTGTGTGGTACAGACTGCTACCAAGTGGGTTTACTGCCAAACACCTGTAGTCCTAAATCTTTTGCAGTGGCCGCAGAGGGAACTGCACAGGTTTCTGCCTAACACTCAATCTGCAGGTCACACCCTGGATGTTCTGATCTTGTCAGACCTTGCCCTCTCCAACCCTCTCACCACTCCTCTCTCTTGGACTGACCACTTTCTTCTCTCCTCTCACCTTTCGCTCTCTGTCCCACAGGTTAAGTCGACCCCACCACTGCCACCCACCTTTTCGGTCATCCGGCCCATGAAGTGTGTGTGAGTGGAGGCTTTTGCTGTTACTTTCTCTCCTCCTGCTCCTACACCTTTGGCTGACTCACACTCTGACACAGCCCTCTCCAAACATCATCTTACGATCATTTTTAGTGTTACTTTTTGTTTAGAACTGATACATAAGCTTACACGCATGCAGAAAGATAAAATGTTACAACCACCAAATGAAACAAACAATTCACACATGAGGTTTTCTGCACAATTATACAAATACATATGGAATTTGTGAATCCAAATATAGTGGGCTTTTTACAAATAAATAAGAACTTGGCAATCAGGGCTGTTTGGCAAGTGTACTTTGACTTTTCGAGAAACTGACTTGCAAGATTTCAGAGGCCGGAGGATGGGTAGATAAATAAATCAAACTTTGCGGGCAGCTCAGCTGAAGGAGACGGCCATGGGGTTTATGGTCTGATAGGTAACGCAGGCGGTAGATGTAATCTCCTGAATACAGGGGAGCTTGATCGAAGGGGTTTCATTATTTGTTTTTGGCCAGCAGTAAAACATGGGGTGAGTCAATGCCCAAGGCTAAAGTAAGGGAACACAGAAGTTTCAATTGTATTTTCAGATGTGCTGTGTGCGATTAAGTGGCAACTATTTAGATTAGAATGTTCCAATGGAACCAGTGACCTGGGGAATGAGATAGCATCGCTAATTCAAAGAGAATTTATTTACCCAGCGCTCTTCATATCGCTTAGAATATTTATGCAAACCATGTGAAAATTAAAAGTTAAAGTTAAAAGGGATTAGGCCAGTTATTGCTAGTAATGAATTATGTTTGCATACAAATGTTTAACCATGTGCTGATGTCATGACCTTCCATGAATGAATAAGATGGTAGTTAAGATAACAGCTGCCAAGAGGTTGTTTGTCCAATCACATGTGGGCGGGGGGGGGGTGGATTGTAATAAAGTATCTAGGAGTGTTAACTGTTGCAAAAAGATACCAACTGATGTGGTTTTGTTGAGAATTGGGTAAGTTTGGTTCTACAGCACCATTTAAGTGCTCTTCAGTTAATTGAACAGTACATTTGCTCTACTTACAAAACGTGCACTCGTTCCTCAGGTGGTGGGCCCACTTGGGGTACGGTAATTAAGGGGCCCGCCCGCACAAACTTGCAAGCAAGATAGGAGCCAAGGCTTTCTGAGACGTTGGGGGTCTTCTGTCTGCACTACGCAGCACCTCACTGTGGGGTGAAAAAGAGAGGATTGCGGACTCCATATTGGTTAAAGGCCAGTCTGCTCCCTGGAGGCGTGGTGCCTTGGCCCAGCTGTGCAGGACGACTTGACGGAGCCCCACATCAGAACGCCTCAGGTTCATACAAGTGTACTTTTGGAGGTAAAGCAAGAAGGGAAATATGGGTAAAAGGGGGTTGTTTCTTTGATTTAAGGGGTTTGGTAAGGGTAGACTTGGAGCGTGTGTATGAAATTAGCTGAGGTTGCAAGGATTGGAAAAGTGGATGTTTTGGACAGAGTTATGGAACTGTTCTGTGGTGTAAGTCCTGTGTATATATTTACTTCCTAATTTGTTATTTTAGCGGTGTGAGTTGGTATCCTAGCCTGCACGGCTAGTGTGAGTTTTGTCCTGATACACTTTAGTTTGCTTGTCTGGTTAACTGGAGCCCTCACCTGAAGGTGGGGTGGCATCTTATGGTAAGTCCAACCAGGTAGATCATCCCGTCTCGTTTCTAGGTTCAGGGACTTGGCACACGGTTCTGATCTGGCGGCACAATGGATTAACTAGTTTCTTGGCCCACGGACAGCTAGGGAGGCCATCGGAGAGGCTTGCTCTTCCCCTGTTATACAAACATGTGGCGAGCCACAGGAATCATGCATCTCTCTGACACTGTTTAACATATCCGGCCACTGCTTAGCTTGTTGGACGACCTGGGTGTACAGTACACTAATTATGCTGATGGCATCCATGTCGTACTTGTGCTTAGTGGTAATTACTTACAGGACTCAGCAGCCATAAACCAAATCTGTGACAGAGTGCAGACCTGGATGGCTGACAACTCATTGGCTCTAAACAGTGATAAGACTGAGCTCATGATTGTAGCATCCGGCACAAATCTTAAAAAACTAGACCCAGCTTGTTCCAGCTTTTGCATTGCTGGTAATAACATCAGTTTTTCCAGGAATGTGAAGGCGCTACGCACCTTTCTCGATGCAGAATTTACCATGAAGTATCACATCTCACACATTCGATCCTCTTGCGGCTACGCTACCAAGTTACTAAACCATATTCGCCCATTCATCTGAGTCAGCAATTGCACCTTGCTAGCCACAGCGCTAGTTAACTCTAGGTTGGACTATTGCAAAAGCCTGTTGGCTGGCACAACGCAGACTAACTTGCACTCATTACAGGTTGCACAAAATGGTGCAGTTTGACCTATCTACGGTCTGTCAAGACAGACTCACGTTTCTGATGCAAGGAGGAAACTGCATTGGCTTCCTATTAAGCATCAGATTGCTCATAAGATCCCACTCTCTCTTTCAAATGCCAGACCAACGCAAAACCGAAATAACTTAAGGATCATCCAAAATCCTACATTCCGGGAAGACTCCTGCGCTCCCTTCACCACCCCACCTTGTACCGACCCAGATATAAGCTGGCCCGGTTTGATGTCCAGGCTCCATTGCTATAGAAGGCTTTACCTGGTCCAATTAGATCAGCAAGTACACTCGGCATCTTAAATACATTTGTGAAATGCCATCTTTTCAATCTCAACCCTGACTAAATACGAGCTCTTCTCCTCAGTAACCCCTATGGCCCTGCCATGTTCCATGTCTTTCTTTTGTATGCGCTTTTTGTGCGCTGTGAGGCCTATGGGCATGTGGAGTGTTACACAAATTACATAATAATAATAATAATAATAATAATAATAATAATAATAATAATAATAATAATAACAATAATAGATACCTTTCTGAAGTAGGCCCTTGACATTCTTTTGTATTAACCATGCGGGCGGAGCCTTCGCCTCGATATTTTCTTAGTTAGTCGAAGTAGTGAAAGGAAACTTCCTGTAGTTGGGGAAATGCTGTTTTGTAGTAGAGAAGGCCGTACTAGTGATGAAGAGAGCGAGAGCAGCGGTGCTGTAGTGGAAAGCATTGCACCCCTCCTATGCTCGAGTGGTGGGGATATCTCAGAGATATTGGCCGGCGAGTGTCTTTGTATAAGAGTGAGAAGTAGAATTGAAGCAAGTAGCTGAATGAGGTAGTTGCGGTATAAAGGAGTACAGTGAATGATTGTGGGGAATGACTCAAACTGGTTATGGTTAAAAAGGAGGCTCTTTGGGTGAATATTTGTTTGGCTCGACATTCTTTCCGTGAAATTATTTTTGATAACTTGGTGTGTGGTATGGAATCTCCATTGAATCATTTGTGCCAGGTGTTGCCCATCTACAAGGTGAAAATTCTAAAGTACCATAGGGAATGGTTGGGGAAAGTAAGGGAAAAATGACAAATTCATGGCCTGCCGAGGGAACCTATGATACAGGGATACTGGAGAACATGCATACCTTTTTTTTTATTATTCGCTTTTATTAGAGTTTTTCAAAACAGCTCAAGAAAACAATAAGTACATTGTTAGGAACATATTATACTTAATAGCAGTCATATTGGCCTCAACCCCCAACATCTCCTGATTACAATGAGCGTAATAACACCCTTCCTCTCGCTCTCCTTCCCCCCATTGGAACGGTGAGTCCTCTAGCTTCTGAGTGTTACACCTAGTTCTCTTGATCGTGAATTATGTGGAGTGATCTCACTTATCAATCAATAAAGACTATGGCCGCCTCCTTGGGGTCCAATTTTCACATTAACCCTTGTCTCTTCCGACGAGACGACTTTTCCATGTTCAGTAGACAAGCAAGACAGATTAGTCCTTCCCTTTCAGGTACATATTATCAAGTCCCTGGCATGTATCGATTCACAAAATCTCCCCACAAGAGTTTGTATTGGGTAGCTTTCCCATGGAGGGCTGCAGTGATTCTCTCCATTATTTTTATTTTAATTTTTTATTGATATAGCTGAAAAATCTACTTTTCCATACATTAAAACATCACATCGAAGAATTGAGAATTAATATTTCCATGAAATTAAAGTTAAAACGACACAAACAGGCAAACAGACAAAATTAAACATAAAAAATGACATAGAAGAAATGAGAATTACATTTCACATTATCACTTTTTAGATTAAAAAAAGAAGGATAAACGTTACTGTCACTCAGATTAATAACTACACATGAGATAGAAAGAAAATGAATCAAAAATAATAAATGTCGTGACATAACTTGCACAATCCTTCAAGGAACACTAAAATCATTATTGTTGCTGTTTTGCATTTGTACAGCTTCAAATTCTCTGCCACTAACATTCAGTATGCTTCGGCTTCGAGGCGTCATTACGAATTTGCCTGTTGGCCTTCCTTTAAGTTCAGCATTGCCAGAAAGTTAACAACTGCTAGTCTTACTTTTGTTGCCTGTGTATTGTAGACAAGGTGCCAAAACTTTTCAGTAGATAAAGCAGTGTAAGCTTCAAAATGAGCTTTAAAATATTCGGCTCTCTTGTCTAGCAACATCGGGCATTCCGCAATCAGATGAACCAAGGTTTCGGACGTTCTATAGTCTTTTTTGCAATAAGTCTCGAGTTAGCCAGTAAGTTTCTCGTATGCCACAGGTTCATTCTGAATCTTAAGAATGAATCTCGGGCTTTAATGCCAGGAAATTTTAATACATAACTTTCTGGGGTTCTATTTGGGCACCATTGCATCATGTAGTCAGACTGAAGGAAGTCCAGCATCGCCCCCCATCTCCTCGTGAAGGACTCGAGTGACCCCTGTAGATTGTGCATCAACTTCTCCATTGTAATCAGTGACCAGATCCTCTACAACCAGCTAAAAAACCCCGGAGGTTCAATTTGCTTCCAATGCTGCGCTATAACTGACCAGGCCGAAATGAGTAAGCCTACGAAAGATCTCCATTGTGCCCTGGAGAGCTTCTCAGCCGCACGGTCTCTTAATCCACAAAGCCAGACCTGGATCCCCATTTGGTCCACATAGGGGAACATCTCTTTCATGTGGGATTTCACCTCAGTCCAGAAAGCCTGTATCCCTTTACAATCCCGCCATATGTGCCTCCAGGTACCTTCCAACCCACATTCCCTCCAGCATAGTTTGGAGACCGTGGGGAACATCCCATTAAAACGCTCTGGCGTATAATGCCACTGCAGTGCAATCTTCACCCACATTTCCCTTAATTGAATGGAGCGGGTCAGGGACAAGATGTCCCCCCATAAGTCTTTCCACTGCTGCTTAGCTATAGGCTCCCCCATTGTTTGTTCCCATTTTATCATATAGCTCCACTTGACCTCATCCGATTGCATATTTATGAATTTGTACAACACTGAAACAAATTTCTTCGACCCTGAGCTGGTTATGGTGTAATGTTCGAAGGGGGTAAGACCCCTCTCGGCTGCTCGCTTGATATCAGGCGATACTAACCAGTGGCGAAGTTGTCCGTACTTAAACCTATCTGAGTCCTTCAACCCGAGAGGTCCAGCGCAGTGCTTGAATGCCTTCACCTCCCCATCCTGGAACATCTCACCAATCTTAGTCCATCCAGCCTGTTCCCATTTGTCGTAGGCCTCCTTCTCCATCCCTGGCAGAAAATCTGGATTCCCAAACATGGGAGTGAATGGACTGTCGTCAGAACCCCTCTCCTCGTTAAGGCATCCCACGCTTCCATAGTGGCCCCCAAGACTTTGCTTATTCTCACATTTGAGTGTCTGGTCTGTTTACCCTTCCATAACAGTTCCCTCAATTGAGCTCTGGCTACAGCTCTGTCTTGGTCAGCCCATCTTGTTTGCCCTTCTCCCCCCATCCATTCCCTTACGACCAATAATTGCCCTGCCTGATAATATCTGAGGAAATGTGGGAAAGCCAGGACACCGTTCTGTTGGGACGCCGACATTACCCCCCTTGCCGCCCCTTTGTCTCCAGACAAAGGAATATAGTATTTTCGTAAGGGCTCTAAAAAAAGTCTTGGGGATCGATATCGGAAAAGCCTGAAACAGATAAAGCAACTTAGGTAGGATCGACGTCTTGACCGATACCATATGCCCCCACCAGGAGATCGTCATCGGATTCCAATGCTCAAGCTCTCTTGTGAGTTTTGCCAGAAAGCCCTTATAGTTTTGTTTGTAAAGGGACTCCACCTTGCCCGTGTTACCCCCAGATATTTAATCCCCACATTCTGCACCTTAAAGTGTAGGGAAGACACCACCTGGCCTATTTCTGCACCCCCACCCCCAAAACCAAAGCTTCTGACTTATTCCTATTCTTTAGCCCTGAGATCTCCCCGAATATTTCCAGTTCCCGACATACCACCGGGAGAGAGCGGGTCGGATCCGTCAGTAAAACCAACATATCATCCGCATAAGCCATTATCCTGTGTTGGGTGCCCGCCATGTCCACCCCCTCGATCGTGGGAAGTTCTCTCATCCTTATAAGAAATGGCTCCAAGAAGAGAGCGTAGAGCAATGGCTTCAATGGGCACCCTTGTCTTGTGCCTCTTGAGAGCTCTACTTTATCCGAGATCTCCCCATTCAAGGCTACTCTAATTGAGGGGGTGCAATAATTAGCTCTAACCATTCTCATGTATTGGGCTCCGAATCCCATGCCCTCCATAGTCCTAAACAACATTGACCACTCCACCCTATCAAACCCCTTTTCGGCGTCTAACGCTAAGAGCACTGCCTGAGTTTGCTTGATCCCCACTTTTTCAATTAGGTGTATGACTCGCCTGATATTATCATGGGTTTTCCGGCCCTGAATGAAGCCTGATTGGTCCTTATTAATCAATTTGGGGAGCACTAGGGCCAGTCTAGCCGCTAGCACCTTCATATAGATTTTGGAGTCCAAATTCATAAGTGCTATGGGTCGGTATGATGACGGTAACAATGGATCCTTGCCTGCCTTATAAAATACCAACACTTTGGCTTCACTCATTGACGGCGTCACTGAGCCTGATTCCCCAAAAGTATTGAAAAGTGCCGCCAAGAACGGGGATAGCAGCTCTGCGTATTTTTTATAAAAGGCTGCAGTAAATCCGTCAGAGCCGGGGCTTTATTAGGGCGGAGTGTTTTTATAGCTGATATCACCTCATCCTCCCTAAATTCTCCTTCTAATAGTTCACTCTCCGTCTCCGAAAGCCTGGGCAATGTTAACTCTCGTAAATAGGAGATTTGAGCCTCTGCATTGGGAGCGTCCAAGGAGTAAAGCTGTTGATAATATTCTCTGAAGACCTCCCCCATCTCCTGCGTGGTGGACACCGGCTCTCCCTGCCCATTCAGTAGCTTTTTGATGGCCAAGTCCTGCTGCTGCCCCTTCAACTGCCTGGCTAAGTACCTGTCGGCTTTATTCGCCTTCATAAAGTAATAATGCCGAAGGCAAAGGAGGTTTCTCTCCGCTCTTTTTGTGCGGAGCGCATCTAATTGGGCCTCTGTTTGTCTTAGCTCTCTCTTCAGGCGAGGAGTTGGTGCACGAACCAAGTTTTCTCTAATGTCTGCCATTTTTGCCTCTAGTTCCCTCTCCCATGCGAATCGCTGTCTGTCTTTGGCAACTTTCAGGGCTATCACATGTCCCCTCAGTACGGCCTTAAAGGCTTCCCATACCATGCCCAAACTCACTTCACTCGTATCATTAAGGGCCCAAAATTCCTCAATCTTTTCCCTGATCGAAGTCTCCATCACCGGGTCCTGAAGGACCCCATGCGGGAACCTCCAGGCCCATAGTCATGACCTTTTCTCCCGTGTTTTCCGCTCTAACCAAACCGGCGCGTGGTCTGAGAGTGAGATGGGCCCTATTTCCACATCCCGAATGTTCCCAAGCAACCCCACGGAGATCCAAAAATAGTCAATCCTAGACATTGACCCATAAACATGAGAATAACAGATGCACCCCTTCTGCTGACCCTTCATTTTCCTCCAGACATCACATAATTCAAGATGGCTCATTTTTTGGTGAAGCCGTTTAGTATGACCTCCCGGTCCAGAGTGGCTCCCTGAGCTCCGATCTAACGCTGGGTCCCAGGACACATTCAGGTCTCCTCCCAAAATTGTCTCACCCTCCGCAAAGGCCTCCAATCACTTCAGTACCTCTCTTAGAAAACCATCTTGCCCCGTATTTTGGGCATATACCGAGGACAGAGTGAACACCCTCCCCTCTATAGCGACATTCACAAATACAAATCGCCCCTGTTTATCCGTCTGGACATTATGTAGATGAATGTGCGCCCCATCACAAAAAGCAATCAGGACCCCAGCCTTTTTGTCAGCTGAATTGGCCTGTACTATCCACCTGTAGCCCCGTAAACGCAGCTTTGCCCTGTCCTGCATTCTTATATGCGTCTCTTGTAGAAAAAATATGTCTCCCTTCTCCCTTCTCAGGAATTCCTCCACCTTTTTCTTCTTGACCGGGGCATTAAGTCCCCGGACATTAAATGTCAGTATTTTCAGCTTACCCATCCTAGTCTGCCCATCTCACTATATATGCTCCCTTTGGACCTGCTTCGCTCCTTTGGCCACCAATTACCCATGCCCCCAAACCCCATGCAACTCCCCCCACCCAAACAACACCCCCAAACTGTCCCAAGGAGGGCTCGGGAACCTATGGCTGCTAGGACGCACGGCCCTTTGCACCCGTCCCTCAAATAACTCGGGGAAAAAACACCATGGGGAGTCCTAAACCCCGCATCGTTTTACCACCCTACCTAACAGATTCCTCAATGTGTCTCCTACCGGGCCTATTTCAAACTGACCATTGCGGCGTATCGACCATTATGTCACAAAGCTCCTCCATTCCCTTTCTACCGGTGCCTGCCACCCCCTGAGATACTTACTACTGGTAATTAGGACAATCTCCCTGCTATCTATTTCTTACTGCGCTGGACCTCCTTCCATTCCCATAACTTTTTACTTGGCGTGGACCTGCGTTGCTGGGGTCTGCTGTCTTCATCCTGCTCCTGAATGCCCAGCAATTGAAGACCCTCCTCACAGGAAGTCACCCTCCGTGACTTCCCTTCCCAGCAAAATAGCAATCCAAATGGAAAGGTCCACTTATATCTGATCTTCTTGCTCACCAGCTCCTTGACTACAGGCGCCATCGCCCTCCTCTTCTGTAGAGTCACTTGCGCCAGGTCCTGATAAAGGTAAATTTCCACCCCGTTCATCTTTATATGATCCATTCCCCTGGCCTTCCTCAGGATCTCCTCCTTCTGGGTGTACGATGACATCGCCACCAACACGTCTCTGGGGCGCTCCCCCGGTTCTCCCGTTCGCCTAGGACCCACACGATGAACCCGATCCACCCTAATCACCTCCGCATCCTTCTCTGCCAGTATGTCCCGAAAAACCTCCTGCACCACCTTCTTCAAGTTTTTCTCATCCACCGACTCCACCATATTCTTGATGCGAATATTGGCCCGCTGAGAGCGATTTTCAAGATCTTCACATTGTAACTCTAAATTGTGGATCAGGCGGACCAGACGCTCTTGAGTTTAACTGTACTGCAGGGTTTCATCCTCCAAGTTTTGTACAACCTTTTCCAAGGTATCAGTACGTTTTTCAAGTTTTGCGACATCATGCCGAATGTCCTGGAGTGCCTGCTTCATGTCCTCTCTCAAGCTGGCAAACTGCTCCTGCACCATGGACATAAAGGTGTCTTGGAGGTCCTTAAACTAGATCTGCATGTCTTCCTTCGAGACTTGATGGCCCTGCGGAGGATCCGGGTTCAAAGACACAGGGGCGTCCCTCTGAATTTCCCCACGTTGACCGCCCTCCATGTCGCTCGCCCAGAGCTGGGTGATACTCGTGTCCCGTCTGGCAGAGGTAGATGCCGCCCCCAACAGGTTTCCCTTTCCTTTCTGCCCTTTGTTCCTGGACATTCGGCTCGCCCAGGGGGGATTCCTCCAGCCCTACCACCTCACTCCTGTGCCAGGCGGGAGGTCGCTAGGGGGGAGACACACACCCCCTACAACCCCCGAAGGTGTCTGTCTCACACACTCTACCAGGAGAAGTCTTTAGCTTCTGCCACGCTCATGCGGACGGGCCCCCAATGAGATATTTGTCTTAACTGTCCATCTAAGGCGCGCCAGCCCTATTCCAGCAACCAATACTGCACGAGTACAGCCCACAGCATTTCCTCATGTTCAACAAGGCCCACCAGCTGTATGTCAATGCTGCTGCGGCGGAGCCCCACCGAGCCTCCGCTCTCCCGGCTATGAACTCCCTGCATGGGCTCCCATCCGTTGCCCCCAGCCGGGCCAGTATAACCGACCTGCTCACGTACTATGGGCCTTGCATTGGGGGTCTCCTTGCCACCAGCAGTCACCTATTCCTCAACCCAGTAGACGAGGGAAGGAGGGGCGCCAGACCCCCGCCGCCTCTCTGGTCCTCCAAAGCTTCCCAGGCCGCACAGCCCACAGCCCTTTTATGGGTGTCTTATGCAGCTCTCACCTACAGCCCCGAGCAGATGCTGTGAGGAGTTGAGCCAGCTCACCCCCTTCGCCAAACTAGGGCCACCGATGCTGCGCCGCAAGTCCAACCAGAGCCGAACTCTTCTCCCGCAGGGGGAGGGATCCCCCGCGGTCCTCCGACACAGCGGCTTCGATGATACGCCGCCCTCCAGGCCGGACCTCGCCTCTCCAACCGGCACTACAAGGAGGAGGGGGGGGAAGCAGCCGAGACTCCCGCAGTGGAGAAAGGCGCGGGGGACAGCCACAGCGCAGCGCCTCCTCACCGCTCTTAGCCGCAGTCCCCAACCGGCGCCGGGCCTCGCCGTGCAACCGCTCTAATCTCACGACTCACGGGGCCCGAAGACTACGTTCTAGGGGCACACACCACGCCGCAGCCCGCGGTCCTGATTCAGCTCTCCGAGCGGGCGCCTCACAACTCCGGGGCTCCTCGGGCGGCAGGGCACCAGCCACCTACACGGTCTCCACGCGTAAGGTGCTATTTTTCCCTGGCCCAGCAGGAGCGTCCTTCACGCGCGTCTCCTCGCCACGGCCGCCATTTTGGAATCTCCAATTACTTTTTATTAACAGTTTTTATTGAAACAAGTGTGAAATAGAAACCAACAGAAATTCCCTTCAACCGCCGCCCCCCCACCCTGCCCTCCCCTCCCCACGTCCCCTCCCCACCCAGATCCTGCAGGTTCGACGACAACTCAATTACTACAAATGGAATAGAGACATTAGTACTGGCACGCATGAGTTCACAGGTCCGATTCATCCTGAGGACAAACTATGCCCAATAGTTCCATCGCCTTGGGGCACCAGGCACGGCGGGCACCCGCCTTTAGGAATGACAGGTGAGCCACTCCATTGCAACCAGGGCCCACAGCTTCGCGACCCACTTGTGTTCCCGTGGAGGGTCCTTTGAGTTCCACTTTCTAGCCAGAACCAATGCAGCCGACATCATCATTATTGCATACAGTTTGCGGTCTGCTTTGGTGGGCAGAGTTGTGAGCAAAACATTAAGGCCTAGTAAGCCCACCCTCTGTCGCTGTTCTGCTGGATCCCTAACACCAGGGCGATCGCTTGCTGGACTAGAGACCAAAATGGATCAAGTCTCGGGCACTCCCACCAAATGTGAGCCCAGGTGCACACAGCGCCGCACTCCCTCCAACAATTCCCTGAAGTCCTGGGGTACATTTTATTCAACCTGAGGGGTGTACGGTGACACCTCAGTAAAAGCATCATCTAAATCTCCCTGATTTGAACAGATCTAGCAAGTTTCGAGATTTGGGACCACAGCCTGACCCATTCCCGCTCCTCTATGCCCGACCCAAGATCCTGCGCCCATTTGCTCATGTAAGTCTTGGAGTGTATAGTTTCTTCCCGTTTTATGAGTTTGTAAATGGACGACACCACCCCTCTGTCTCCCGTATCTGTGTCTAAATATTTTTCAAACTGGGTAAGGGTGCGAGAACCCGCCTGCCTTACTGACGGATGGGAAATCCAGTGCCTGATCTGGAGGTAAGAAAACCTCTGCTTCTCCCCCACCCCAAAGTCCTTCTTACACTGCTCAAACTTTTTCACTTCGCCCCCACCAGCATATCCCTCAGCATCCTGCAGCCCCCAGAAAACCATGGATCAAAGCTCGGGTCGTATGTGGCCGCCGGAGAGAATTGCGGGTTACCATGTAGGGGTGAGTATGGGGAAGGGAAGGAGGTTATCCGGGCTCTCATAATAGCTTGGTCCCATGCATCCCCCATCGTTGATGTTATTGCACTACAATACATTCTGGTCGGCCTCTCGTGCTTCGGCTCCCACAAAACTCCCTCCAAGTCTTTACCCACAACCGCTCTATCCAACGGCCTCCACACCTTTCCCCTGTCATTCCTTTGCCAGTCCCTAATGACCATAATCTGTGCTGCTAGATAGTACACTCGAAAATCCGGTTCCACTACTCCCCCTCTGTCTGGCAAAGCTTTCATAATGGATGCCGCCACCCTCGAACGCTTACAGTTCCATACAAACCGGATAGTTATTTTTTGCAGAGCTCTGAAGAAAGATGCAGGGACTCGGACCGGTAAGGAAGTAAAATAATACAGGAGCAGAGGCAGGATTGCCATCTTTAATGTGTTGATTCTACCCAACCACGACATCTCCAGTGGACCCCAGTCCACCAGCTTCAATTTCACCTTCTGCAGGAGCGGGGGATAATTTGCTGCATATAATTGCTCAACCGTCTTGGTCAGATGAATCCCCAGATACTTCAGCGAGGAGTCAACCCATCTATAATTATAAGCTTTCCTGAGGTCTTGGATTGCAAAACCTGACAAGGTAAGGGGTAGCGCTTTAGACTTGTGGACACTGATTTTTAGGCCAGCTACTTGACCAAATCTGTTCAACTCTCTTCCCCCCGCCTGCATTGAGGTGATCGGGCTGGTCAATGAGAGGATCATATCATCAGCAAAAGCTGCAATCTTATGGACCACGCCCCCGAACGGGATTCCCTTGATATCTTCAGCCGCTCTTACCTTCTCCAAAAACGGTTCCAAATGGAGGGCGTAAAGGAGCGGCGACATCGGGCAACCCTGCTTGGTACCTCTTCCCACTCGTATTTGGGACGGAAACTTGGCCATTATTTGCCAGTCGTATAACTGGGTTTTGATAGTTCGCTCTTACCCATGTAATAAAACCAGTGCCAAATCCCATTTGAACCAAGACCGCACCGGAAGCCCCACTCAACCCGATCGAAAGCCTTCTCGGTGTCAATCGCCAGAAGGGCCGGGATGTTCTTTTTCTGGGACTTTTCCACTAGGTGTGCCAGTCATTATCTGACATGTGTCTGCCTTTTATAAACCCGACTGGTCACTATGAATTAGTTTGGGGAGGATGGATTTGAGGCGATTAGCCAGAATTTTAGCATGAATTTTGGCGTCGACGTTTATTAACGCAATTTGACGGTAGGACAGATCTTTGCCCTGTTTATGTATCATGATAACCTTGGCTCCATTCATGGAGTTGGTGAGAACTCCCGTGGACCCTATGCAATTAAATAGTTTAGTGAGGATGGGAATCAGCAATTCTTTATGGGTCTTGTAAAATTCAGAGACATACCCATCAGGGCTTGGGGCTTTACCGGATGGGAGGTTGTTAATGACTCTCCTCACTTCATCCGCGGTAATCTCGACTTCTAGCACGTGCCTATTGTACTGTGACACGCGTCGAACGGCAACTTCGCGTAAATATGCTTCCTGGTCTGCGGTATTGGGGTAGCTTGAACTATAAAGGGCGTTGTAAAATTTGGTAAATTCTCCCTCAATGTCAGAGTGCGACGTGAGCAAGACTCCTCCCTCACCCCTTATCCTTAGTATCGTTTTATCGCCTGCCTCCTTTCGTAACTTTCTGGCCAGCAAGCGGTCAGCTTTGTTGCCTTTGATATAGAACCTTTGTCGCAGCCGGAGAAGGTTTCGTTCGGCCGCTCTTGTTTGTATAAGGTTCAACTGACCACACACTGCCCTGTATTCCTTTTTGGTGGCAGCCGACATCCTAGAGCCCATGCAAGCCATAACCTCCTTAAGTCTTGCTTCCAGTTGTAGTTCCTCCAGCCTTAGTTCCCTTTCCCTTCTGGCTTTGATTGCAATGATCCTGCCCCTAATTGTGGCCTTGAGGGCGTCCCACCATATCTGAGGAGTTGTGTCCTCCCACTTATTGTGGATAGAGTATTCCCCTAGTTCCTGCTATAACTCCCTAGCCAGGACTGGGTCCCTAAACAGGGGGGCTGGATAGCTCCATTTCCAAATGGCTGGGCAACCCCTGGGAACCGCCATTACCAGGGTGAGTGGAGCATGATCTCCCAGTGTGATCGCCCTGTCACTCTTCCCAACAAAGGTTTCGAGATCCACACATAATCTATCCGTGAGTGCAACCTATGCGCATGCGAATAGAAGGTGTACCCCTTCGCCTACCCAGATAGTTCTCGCCAAGTATCCACCAGGGCCAAGTCGCGCATTTTCCTCACCAAATCTCCTGATGGACCTCCCTGACTCACCCACAATGAGGAGCTCCTGTCTATGGAGGGGTCCCAAGCTATGTTAAAGTCACCCATTAAGAGAATGTGCCCCACAGCGAAACTCCCTAAGCGCGTAAGATATTTTTGTATAAAGGCGTCTTGAGCCTGATTGGGTGCATAAAGAGTTGCCACCGAGAAGACCTCCCTTCTCCCCTCAAGTAACACTGCAAGATATCGTCCTTGGGTGTCCTTCTGCGTGTCCCTAATAGACAGATCTGACCCGTCCCGTAGCGCTATTAAACCCCCCCCCTTCTTGCAAGCTTGTGTGGCCTGTATCAGTCTAGAGTATCCCCAGAATCTAATCCTGTGAGAGTCCTTTGTGTGCACATGGGTCTCTTGCAAAGCCACTACCTGTGGTTGTCCCTCTTGAGAAACCTCTCCACCTTTCTCCTCTTAACCTAGGAGTTGAGGCCATTCACATTTAGGGAAAGAAACTTTAAGACTTGTGAGCTAGCCATATGCCCATTTTATGCGGACCATGTTAACCCTAATGGACCCTCTGAGCCATTCCTCATTTGTTGTTTGAAGCTCACCCTCTTACCAAGGGCGCACATGCCAGTCGCCCACACCTGAACCCTGGATCTAACACCTTTCCCACCCCCCACCCTCCCAACAACTACCCCCATCTCCCCCCTCTAGGCGAGATCGACTGGCCCTCAGCCCCCCTCGTGAGTTTTCCACGAGAGCCGAACTCAAATTCAAACCTAGAGACTTCCAGCGCAGGAAAACCCATTCCCATTCCAAGACTCCCGTCATCCCCCTTCCCCAAACCTGCAACCCTTTGCAACCCTAAAAAACAACCCACCAACCCCTACTGAACAGCTTTCGATAGTGCCCCTCCCCAGACTCTAATCAAAGACTGAACACAGGCAAGAATTGTCTTATGAAGCTGATGGGGGGGCTACACTGCCCCGACGAACGACCCAGGGCTCAGTCGGTGACGGGCCCCACGGTATCTGAGTTCATAGCTCTCTTGCGTCCTCTCTTGCGCTTGGTTGTAGACCATTCCCATGGCTTGCGTGTAGCCTGAAGCACCTCCGCCCCCTCCCGTGGGGGCGAGGGCTGCTCCTCCAGGCCCAGCAAGGCCAACCCCTGGTTGCAAGACGTGATCTTGTGGCGAGAGCCTTGCCAGATGAATAACAAACCAAAGGGGTGGGCCCATCTGTATCGAATCTTCTGGGATCTAAGGACGGACAGGACCGGACCCATCCGTCGCCTCTTAATTAGCGTGATCCTCGCCAGGTCCTGGTACAGCGATATTTCCTGGCCGTTGTAAGTGATGCGACCGGCCCTTGTCGCCTTCTCCATAACCTTCTCCTTCATTGCATAACTATGAAAGGCCACCAACACAACCTACGTGGACCCACCCTGTGGACTCTGTCGAACTGCATATTTGAGCCCAAATTAGATTCCAGCAGGTCAACAAATATTGCTTTCAGCACTGGGCTCAGGTCCTGATTCTGGATATCCTCTGGCAGCGATTTAACTCTAATGTTCGCTCTTCTTGACCTATTCTCCAGATCTTCTGATTGTAACTCCAGGTTTTGTGTAGCTACAGCCAGGGTCTCCAACAAATTGTCCACCTTTCTTGCGTCCTCTGTCAGTTCTTGTATGGCCTGCTCATTAGTGTGCACTCTCTCCTCAACTTTATTCATATCTCTTTTAAGTTCCCTTAGACTTTCAGCCAGATCCTCCCGGAGCTTGTCCATTTGCTGTTGCCCCGCTGTCGTGATCTTCTCCATCAATTCACCCATAAACTGTGAAAGCATCTCATGAGTTATCGACTTATCTTGAACCTCGTGGGACAGCCCGGAGGTGCTCTCAGGGGAGTCCTGGGCCATCTCTCGCATCTCGGCCGTTTCCACCTCTTTATACCAGAATTTCGTGAGAGGGCCTTCTGAAGCTTTTTTGTGTGTTTTCCCCTTGGGCGGCCAGTCCTTCCCTTTAATTCTTGACATGGCTGATCAAAGTGACTGCGCCCCCCTATCTCCAAATATCGGGGAGGAGGATTGCCGTCGCTGAGATACCTTCCGGACCGAGGTGATGCAGGAGGGGGGCGGTGGGTCTGGCTGTAAACTTAGCCAAATCGCAGCCCAAAGCCACAGCGCCCGCCCACGCCCCCGCCGGGGGCCGGATACAGACCTTGTACTCCAGAGTAATTCAACTCTTGGCTGATGGGCACCACCATTGTAACGGGGGACCCCCAGTCTAAAGCCCAATCAATGTCTGCAGTTGCTCTCAGGATTAGCACTCACCGTCTGCCTTCCCCCGAACTATTGAAGCTTCGAACCCTGATAATCCTTGAGTGCCCTGCAATATTCACTAAAGCAGAGGGGTTTGTGGCAATGGAGAATTATTTCCTTTGCGATGTGTCCTCTTTTCATCTCTGTGCACTGCCAGTCAATAAGACGATCCTTCACTCAGTCAGCAGGATTTGCTGCTGTGAGGTGCAATATTATGTACTTGGGGGAGCGCCACTGAGCCGGGCCTCCAGAGCCTGCAGTCCCCCGCTGCACAGGTCTTTCAAAAGGGAACACCACTCTCAGCCTCTCCCCGCAGGACCCGCACCAGGTTCTCAACTCCCCTCCCAGGCCCCACTCTGTACCTTCAGAGGTAGACCTCCACGGGGGCCATGAGTGTCAGCAACAACCTTCCCCGAAGCAACGGGGGGCGGGGGAGGCCGCGACCGAGTGAGCCCGCGGCCAGAACCCACCAGTACAGTCCCGCTTCCCTCCAGACGCCACCCCCCAGCCACTCCCCGTGGGCGCCGGCAGGCAGGAGCAGGCCGCCCGGACGTCTCTACAGGCCGAAGGGGGGAGGAGCAGCAATGTCTCCACGGGGGCTGACTGAAGCCTTCCAGGGCTGTCCCGCGGGCCGCCCTACCAACACGAACACCTGCAGGCAAAGGCAGAGCAGCCAGTCAAAGCTCCGGATCTCAGGAGGGAGGAGCAGCCATCCCACGGCGACCGCCGGCCAATGTCCTCTGGGTCTGACCCGCGGACCGCGGGCTCTCCGTCCTCCCCTCCTGGTAGACGCTGGCCCTGCTCCAGGCCGCAATGGCTCTGCAGTCCCGGCCCCACTCTCCTCACTTCCTTCTGGGACCGACTGCCGCCGTTAAGGTCGCCTCGCAATTCGAGGTCCCCCGCAGCCCAGACCGAGTGCCGGAGAGGGCTGCAGAAGCCGCGGGCAGGCTGGGAATTAAGTGCAGGTCGGGAGCGTGGGACACCGCGTCCTACTCCCTAGGCTGCCATCTTGGAATCTCTGGGGTTCTTGTTTTTTTCGCAATGATTTTATGCACCTTGGCATGTTTAGTGTTTTGACATTGCTCATATGTATTGATCCAATCCCATATCATAATTTTTTCCTTAGCTCTACCAGGATTTATTAATAATAGTTCCTCCGAAACCTCTGCATCCTGTAGAAAAGATTCCACACTTTCTCGCCACATAACCATGGCCTTGTGCTCAGTTGTTTTCATATACTTTGATAAAACATGCAGGAGTGTGTTTTCTTGTTGACTCATTATTCATTTTCGATACAGACTACATAATCCCCACATGTACATACAATATAGAGAAGCTAATCCCATTTCATATCATATTAGGCACATTTGAACTGATCTGGGTACATGTAATATACTTTTCCAAAACTGTCCTTCCAATCTTACACCGGACATCTCATTCCTCCATGATCTAGACTCGGCACCATATAGTACCGTAGGCACTACCTTTTGACAATAGTACATTAGAATTGGTTTCAATGAATAATTATAGAGGCTTGTGAGGTGGTAGTTCTGATTTTTTGTTTTAAGTCCTCCAGATATGGAATGTCAGAAGTGGATATAAAAATGGCGAGCCCAGAAAGAAGCCTTCTGGATCGATAGATTGGACTCATTATCACCAAATGGGATGAATGAAGAACTCAATCTCAGCTGTTTCCTTTAACTGTAACAAGTGCACATTCACGAACAGACTTTTCACTTCCTTTTTGAATTTTTTTTTATTTTATGCATCCAGTTTTCAAATTTAATTTGTATGTGGTTATGGTTATGACTTGAGAGATCCATGTAACTAGTAGATATAATACTACATTGGATATATAACCCTTTATAATAATGCGGTTACACATTGAATCTTTGAAGGTCATCAGTATAGCTTAGTCAGCACATAGTGAAAGGTATGCCAATCAGTCAATTGTCTTTGGCTATATTAATCACACTTTTTCTTTAACTATTACTATTTTTTGCCCTAGATAATGGACCTGTAATTCCAGTTTTTCAAAATATACGAGTACATCGACATCTTGAGTAGTTCCACTCCCGGGTTTCCTTGAACTTATTTGCCTGCAAGGAAAACACAGTAACGATATCTATTTTTACACCTTTGATGTAAATATCTTTAGAGACACGTACCCTGACACGTGTACTCGTGGTCTAATATAACTAGTTAACACACATTTTGAAATGTTTCATTACACAAATATTTATGTCCGACATTAAAGGACACATCAGTATAATTGCGTAATTCTATCAGGTCCCGGTAACTTGAGAGTAAACAACATTTCCGTCTTTTTATTTTACTTTTTCCCATCGACAGGATCATGGTAATTTAGGAGACATTTATTCACAACATTCCATTTCATACATCTGACAGTAGCTACACAAACGATCATAATTACAAGCTTCAGATACACAGACACAAAGAAGTAGACATTATAAGATGGCAACGCCTCGTAAACAATCCACAAACACGAGAAACACTAAGTGCGCGCTCTCGCTGCGTTCTCCGTGGATCCTATTCTGGCAGTAGCTAGGTAAGGAGCTTTTACTATCTGCAACGACGATCCATTCAATGTTTGAGCACCGCATGGTATAACTCAGTAAATTCATAACCACTTGCCGTATATATTGTTTTGCAGTGTTCCAATACCGTTAGAAATCTGCATCGTATCACTTTTTTACCGGCAGTCACACAACTTTAAAGACTATACATCTATTCCACTTCCAGGTTAGTGCTTTAATTTCACCATTTATGACCATAATATACTTGGTACAAACATTCAACCCAGCTGACTCTTCTTTCTTTGTTCTTTGTTCTTTGTTCTGCTCTCTTCCTCTCTGCCACCTTTCCAAACCACGTACTGACACGTATGTATTATTTTGCACCCTCTCGCTTGCTGGAATGCATTTAACATTCATTTGAGAAAAACAAACCTTTTTTCAGGCATTTATCGACCATTGGGAGCTGTTGGACGCTGTGCCTGTGCCGGGAGTAAGCGCTGGGAGTCATCATCACTCGCGCACCCACAGGCAGCCACAGATTAGCATTCGCTTCCTGGAGGAGGCGGAGCTCTGTGGATCACGTGACCGATCACGTGACATCCTCTGCCACAAAAGCAGAGACAGCGCACCCTCGCGGCGTTGAGCCCGATAGGAGTAGAGGGCGCCGGCTGTTGTGTGGCTGTTCGGTGGCGTGGTGCGCATACCCCTACACCTGACCCCCACTCAAAACAGCTGCCGAGATGAAATCATTCCTTGCGGCTCCAAATAAGTCGGAGACGGGGTTGAGAACAAGGCTGCAGGTAAGGCAAAGACTGGCGTCACTCCCAGGGGTGACTGAGAGTAATGATTATCCCCAAAAATCGCAAATGATGAAACAGACTCGCTTACCATTCTGTAAAAAGCGAAAAAGCGGTTCTGTGGGGGATATTACAGACATGGGGAGTTTTAGCCCCTCTATGACATCAAAATTAGACACTCTCTTATTAGTACCAAATACGCCGACTCAACCAATGGCCTGTACGGTTCCTTCACTTGATGAGCCAACACCCCAGACAATCGGAGGTCAAGCTCAACTAATAAAACTCAAAAGATCATTAGATCAGGTAAAGGGATGTTCGCACCTTAGTGGGGAGCCAGATGGAAACCACCATTGTGAGAGGGGCACTCCTCCTAATGATTATACTATGAACCCAGCGGAGCCCCATCTCCCACTGGAAGATCGACCAGGGGAGACTTGGGATAATCTAGACAATATGGGACTTGAGGAAATAATCGAAGGACAGATTCCTGAAAGTAACCTAGAGGTGAGAGAGGCGATACTGGGGTCTCCTAGTGAAGAGATCCGCTCTTCGGACGAACTAGGTGAAGACCCGATACAAAGATCAAATCAAATAGGCATTGAATTTGAGGTAAGTATGGAAGGCTCACAAGAGTTTGGGGAAAAGCCATGTATAAGTACTTCCCCTAAACTACCGAGAGAAACAGCAAATAATCTGGAGGTGGAGAGGGAAACACCCAATTACATGAGCAAGGATCCTCAAGTGCTAGAAGACCCTGGAGGTCACTGGGAAGACCATGAAATGGCCCAATGGGAAAAAGCCATCGTCGATCGTACAACTGTCAAGGAGGGGAAAATATTACTACTGAACCCAAGGGGGCCAAATTTAGAACTTTTGACATTTTTCAACCCTATAGAGAAGATAACTATGCTCCTTTAACTAAGGTCAAAAGCATTCAGAAAACACAAGAGGGAAACCAGGTTGCCCACCAAGACCCAAAACGAAAAAAAGTCACCGAGAGTGGTTGTACATACGGGCACTTTAAAAAGTTATCATTTGAAGTGCCCGTTTGTAATGAGAACTACCCTCCACAAAACTGCCTAGTTAAGCAAGGTCCAATGGAAACGGAAGGGATGACCCCCCCTGGTACTCCAGAGACTAGCAGAAACTTGATGCAATCACCTATAAAATTGACTAACTTAAGCCTGGCAAATAAAATCAAGAATGATATCATGATACTGACGGGGAAAATCGAAAGGGAAAAAAGGAGAAGCTTTTCCCTAATAAATGAGAGGATGGCCGCTCTGGACAGGGATCAAACCAAAGGGGGACCCTGTATGATGGATGACGCGAAGACTATTTTGAACTCCCAGTCACCCACCAATCAACAGCTAGAGACCAACTTCGAGAAAATCAAATCCATTTCAGATAAGAGACATCAAGACCCTAAGGGACAACAAATGGCCAACGATCACAATAGGGCATCGGAAATGACACAGACCTCGATAATGGATGAGATAATGACACCGCCAGCTTTCCTTCAAAAAGATCAAATAATACAACTTATCAGTGAGGCCTGTGCAATCGAGAGAGCTAAGGACAGTGAACATATTCAAAAAGTGGTGATGACCTCATTGAATATTTCGCTGGCTCCTTTTCTGAAACTATATGAAGTCATTAAAGATTCAGTCCAAGAGGTAACCACAACGATTCTGCAAATTAAGGAAACAAATCGGCAAACGGGCCTCTCTCTACAGAATTTAAACTCAAGAGTAGATAAAGAAGCAGAACAAACTCAGACTTGGCAAAATCGTCTGGGTGACTTGGCCAGAAGGGATGCTAGTGATAAAAATCACTCCTTATGGAAGCAGTATTAGAAGACTGTAAATGGATGAGATCCCAGCACAAACAAAGTAAATTGGACCAGCAAGTTGCAGAACAGCCAAACCGAGGTAACGGGCCAATGAAATTGAAACAAGGAAAAGTCACTAAGCCCATCGAACCAGAACAGCGATGTGGAGATGTAATTCTCATCTCACCGAGCAGTAAGGAGGGCCAAAAACAAGACAAGCCACCCATAAAAGAGCAATTGAACTTTGCTATCTTTGCAGGCACGGATAATAAACCCAAGGAACACCAACCTGAAACCTTGCCTGCAAATAATTTCAAAGAAAAGGGGAAAAAAACCAAAAACGAAACACTTAAACGAAAGGTGAATGGATCAAGAGCTTTTCTGAGGAATCTAAGAACACCACCAAGAAGGGAAAACCCACAGTGTACCAAGAAGCCAAGAAGAGAACTCGTGATGGGTGTCTTGGATTGCATAGAAGCCGAGGGGGAAATTGCGTCGAAAACATCTGTGGGATCAGTAGATGAAAAAATGGAGGACTTGGAACAATCAGCCGTTTTGAGTGATTTAATCGAACTTCTCTCAAATAACAGTGATGAAGAAGGGTGGGGAAACATCATGCCGTCAGCGGAAAACAATTGACAACTGGGATAGGGACGAGCAAAACTGCCACTTGAAGGACAAGCAGACTGAGAAAAAGGATCGATCTAGTAAACCTAGGGAAGAAACAGAAAAAAGTATGATTTCGCCTTGGTATGATTATGACATGGAAATAGAATATTCGAGGTTTAAAACACTAGAAGAAAAAAGGAGAGAGTTGGCGCATAAGGGAAAAACCGTCCACTTTGAACCAAGGAAGCATAATCTAAAACAAAGAAGTCACAGTAGAGAAAAAGATCGTATGGGCAGTAAGACCAGTAGAAAGTTATTAACTGATAAGCAAACACCCTCCACCAAAGACCACCTTGTGAAACTGGGAACTACATCGAAGGGGCCGAGGAAGGCCCTTTTGAATAGATGCTACGTGATGTCTCTATGCAAACAAACTCCAGCGCTCAGAGCGATTTCAGCTGACGATATAAGAATTGTGGAATTCCCAAAAGAAGGAAGGATGGATCAAGTAATATTACATCTCGTCTCAAAGGAAGTAAAACAAAAATTCCTAAAAGCTGAAGATTGCCTTAAACTAAAGGGCTATCGACTGGAGGACGTAGATTGCAGTAGTCAACTGAAGAACCCAAAAGAAACAACAAGGGGCAAAGGGAGACCCAGGGAAGTGGAGAGGGAGGACGGCAATAATAAAAAATATATGGTGAAGGACTATAATAATAAAGGACGAGATATGGAGGAATTGGGAAAAAGGTCCAGAAAACTAAGTGACAAAGTGAAGGTGGTGGAAATAAAGAGTGATACTAAATCTCAGAAAGCAAATTCCACCTTGATGAAGTTCTCAGATGAGAATTTGAAAAACCTGAGATTTACGGTGGACAACTCGGATAACCCAAAGAAGGGTAATTCTACATTGAATAAAAAAGGCCTGAAAGCGAATGAGCGGCCTGAACCAAAGAACACGAGCACCACTAAGAAGAAGCAATAGAGTGAGGAGGCCCGGCAAAGTTCGGTCTCTTGTGCCTCATGGAATACCCGAGGCTTTCAACACTTATTTTCTAAGGAAAGTGATTTCCTGGCTGCCTACGATCTAATTTCGATCCAGGAGTCGTGGCTGCGTGAAGCACCTATGTGTGAAGGCTATGAAGTCTACTTTAATCCGGCTAAGAAAGGCCCTAGAGGTAGACCTTATGCAGGCCTCATGGTATTAAAGAAATTGGACTCGTCACTACAAGTTTTGGAACATGTGATCCCAAATCCCTATGTGCAGATATTAACAATCAACCTAAAAGAAGACACTAAGGAGAAATTTGAGAACATGACAAATAAACAACAAAAGAAAAAAATGGCGACGATGACTCTAATCAATACCTATTGGAGTGAAAATATGCCGAACCAGGAAAATTATCTAAAAACCATCATGAATGCAATAGATAAATCTATGATGGAAGACAAAGAACGGCTAATTCTACTGAACGGGGATCTGAATATCAAACTCCTTGACAAGAATGGTAAAATAAGAGATATAGAAAATCTACCAGGTAAAGAAAGTCTCTGGACAAAGGAAATGTCTACTCGTGATATGAGGATGTTAAACAGTCAGACGCAAGGTGATCTAATGGGTGCGAATACATGGCATAGCGGTAAAACAGGGGCCTGTTTAGATTACTGCTTTGTCGGAAACAACACGCTACCCTGGATCAAAACATTTACAATAATCAAACAAGCAAATAGCGATCACAGCCTCTTGAGAACTGAACTAGTATGGAATACTACATTACCACCATCGATGAAAAAATGGAAGGAAACAGAAGTATCCTGGGGAAGAAACCGACTGAGACTTAGAAATCAAGTTATACCGAAGCTGGTAAAAGACTTTAAAGAAGCGGGTAATAAAGGCGACGAGACAGTTGAATATAAATGGCTCCTGAAAGCTTTTGTGGTTAAGTATGATCCAGCAAAAGTGAATAAAATTGAAAGAAAACATGCGTACGATGATTCTGTGGTCACTAAAAGGAAGCAATATAGAGCAGAACTTAAACGTATTAAAAAAGAAAATTCCCCGGTGAAAGAGATTCTCCTGCGGAAATGCCGGCAAACTTATAAAAACTGGCTGCGCTCGACCCGCTTCTTAAGAACTCAAAGAGACGCGGAAAAAATGCTGGCGGCACTATCTACCAACAACTCAAGAAGTACCTGGGACTTAATTAATAATCGAGATCTAAATCAGTCGGCAATTGGTGTAAATCAAGTCTCAGAGGAAGACTGGTATCGGCACTATAATGAACTGTTTAAGGGGAAAACCATGGGTACACCCCCAGAAAAAAGAAATACGAGTTCAGCATGGGATTTCGAGTTTGACAAAGAAGATATACGGATGCTTATTAAAAAGCTCAGCAGCTCCAGGGCAACCGGTCCGGATGGCATTTCCAACAAAAAACTAAAAGAGAACTGCGGAGATTGGACTGATTTGATCTATGCCCTTTTCAAAAGAATAGCAAAAAAAAAGCAAATTCCAACAACATGGACGGAGGCGTATATAGTTCCCATCTTCAAAAAAGGGGATCGATCTAACCCCAAAAATTATAGGCCAATAGCCTTGTTAGACTCTATTGGGAAACTCTTTGCGGCCATCCTATTAATGAACCTAAAAAAATGGGCCACAAGAATCAACATCCTAGACGAAAGACAAACCGCCTTTATAAGCGGGGTGGGGACATCTCTAAACCTGTTCTTGTTAAACCTTTTGAAAGCTAAGGCCTTGAAAGACAATGTAACAACTTATCTGGCTTTCATTGATCTTCAACAGGCATTTGACAGTATCAACAGAGAGCGTCTATGGTCGAAATTGAGAAACTGGGGATGCCCGAACGCCCTGTTGGCAGCAATCCAAGCGCTATATTCCAATACCTCAATCCAGGTCCAAATTACTACTAATGGAGGGCTATCTAGAAAAATCTATACCACTCGGGGAATCAAACAAGGATGTGCTCTGGCTCCCTTTCTATTTGTTCTCTATATGGCGGATATGAAGACATCCCAAGAAAGGATCCGTGCGTTCCCTCCAAAAGTGAACGGTATGGATGTCCCGTGGATGTTATACGCAGATGATGCAGTATTTGCAGATCAGACCCCTATTGGTCTGCAACGGAGAATTGAAGCTTTCAACAAATATCTGAAAGAAAATGACATGCAAATCAATGCAAAGAAATCAATGATACTGTGCATGAAATCGAGCCGTGGAAAAAAACCTGCAGGGAAACGACAGATATGGATGCTGGATCAAGAGAAACTTGAAGAAGTGGATACTTCCATCTACCTGGGTATTAGGATAAATAAAAATTGCAATGAACAAGCACAATACACCCTTATTCGAGAGAAACTCGCAGCGTTAACTAATCAAGGAATCCTACTGCACTATAAATATGGAAAATTTTCGCTGCAGCCAATTATCACATTTTATAAGCAAAAGGTGGTTGCAGTGTTAACATATGGAGCAGAGGCACTTTTGTCTTTGGGATGGGAAAGTTGGAATCTGTGCGAGGCCTACTTTTGGCGAAGGATCCTACATCTTCCGAATTCATTGCCCTTAGTCCTGATAAGATCGGAACTCAGACTTCAATCTATGGTTTCAATCACGGTGTGGAAATCTCTTTCATTATTTCGGAAGTGTATTTTGGACAATCCGGCACAGCCATTTAATGTTTTAGCAAGACCTGGGTTGTCCAATGAAGATATAATTTTCCAGGAATGGAAGAAGAGATGTGAGGATACCTTAGAACATCTAGGTATCTCACTGGAAATTCTAAAGTGCAATCCTGACAAGGCCAAAAGAATCCTGCGGGAAAAAGACTGGGAGGAAACCCAGGTCACTAAATTAGCAGGAAACTGGGCTCACAACATCGTCTGGGAACGCAAAGCATTAAATATTCTTCCATCATATCTTCAGAAATTTCCATCTAAACATTACAGAGATCTGCTATTACGATGTAGATTAAATATCTGGCATTCCCGAGAGGTTAAGCTGAGAAGAAGGCTCATTGGAAAAGCATCAGCAATCTGCAGGTTCTGCAAAATGAAGGACCAACTTGAATCAGTGCGACACGTGATGTTAACATGCCCGGTTCTGATACCAAAGCGATTAGCGTTTTTGGGCAACTATATAAACAACATCACGATGGAAACAGAAGAAGAATACTGGGAACGCCTTTTAACAGCAGATAAGGTGGATCGTACTATTGACGCACTAAAGTTTGTCGAATCCCTAAATCTGGACCAGGAAGAAACGGAATTGGAGGAGAAAATAGGAGCCCAAAAGACTACTGGATGCATCTGTTACGATAAAGGGCCTCCATTGGAAGGATAACTAAACCGATTGGAACTCAAATAATACTTTAGAAGAGGAACTTTGATCTCTTGTTTCTCGGACTCCTATTTGAGGCTATTTGAGGCCTGTTAAAGGTTTACCTACGATTAACCAATAAAACATAAAAAAAAAAAAAAAAAAGAAATTGAATGTTCAATGTTTGTTGGCGCTTTTTTTGCATTAATCTTATCTACACTTTTGTCTGCTTTATAATGTGGAATATTTACCGTTTCATTACCTTTTGTATGCATATTCGTACGAAATCCATTTTTGACCTATACTGCCTTATTCCTCTTGAACGTCCAATGTACATATGGGGGATCTATATGTCTGTATATTGCAACCTACTATTCTTATGGCAACCCTTTGCTTTTGTAACTGACTTGATATAACATTGTATTTGCACCAAATGTACGTAATGGATGCAGTTAATGCATCATGTACATATTATGATTTGTGGGTCACAGATCCGTTTATTAACCTAATCGGACCACATGTGTAAATCAAAGAGCTGGCCCTGAAGAAGGACTTTGATTCCGAAATGCATAGGCCACTAAGAGCTCACATAATGCATCTACTCTAAAAAGGATGTATAGCTGACAAGCATCAAAATACGAATACAATTTAAAATCTCTTTTTAATAACCATAAATACAGTTGTTGAAGATTCATTACTTTTTGATCGGCCAACATTAAACAGCGACACCACCACGTGGTGTTTGGGAGTGCAGCCCGCACCGCTGGCTTCACGGCCTTGGTACTTACCCTTGTACAATATAGGTGCAATTTCACGGAGGCACCCTTCCAGCGGGTTTGCACCCCTCTCTTAATTTAATCTACAATAATATTAATTGAAAGAACGATATAACACTTTGGTGGTGCACGTTCACTACAATCAATCATAAGTGAATGTATTAACATTCAGTCCTAGACATTTATACTGTATTACATTTTCCAGTGACTCAGACATTAATGACCATACATAATGAGATGCCCTGGCCTTGTTGTTGGGTACAATCTTCATTGTTTTGGTCTTCGAAACATTTATGATAAGTTTGTTTCTTTTTACATATTTCCCTAACTGATCGAGTAATGCTTGCAAGCCCCTTGGTTTTTTCTCCAATAACACCAAGTCATCAGCATAAAACAACCAAGGGACTGCATATGCTCCAAGACGCGGTGCGTCTGCTGTAACTTCCCTGAACTCCTTTACTACGTCCGCTATGTAATAGTTAAATAGGTTTGAGGCTAAGAGACAACCCAGTTTTAGGCCTTTATATGTATTAATAGATTTAGACAAGGTTCCGTCCATTGTCAATCGTACTTGAATTGATGTTTTGGTGTGAAATTCAGTTATCCAGTGCTGTAGGTACTTTGGACATACATTTTTGGCTAATTTATTGAATAGGAGTCTCCTTGATATCGAATCAAAGGCGATCTGGAAGTCAATAAAGGCCATATAGACCGATTGTTTGACTTGTAGTTCATGCTGCTTTGTGGCGTGCAAGACCTGTAAATTAACCATAGTGCCTATACCCACTACAAATCCTGTTTGAAAGGGAACATTAATGCCAACTTCTTTGGACCATTTATTAAAGTCTTTTAGGACCAATCGGGCAAAGATCTTCCCAGGGGCATCCAGTAGAGCGATTGGTCTGTAGTTTCTTGGGTCCAATCTATCCCCTTTCTTATAAATGGGGACCATAATGGACTTCTTCCAAGAATGAGGTCTTTTTTTACGACGTATAACCTGATTAAATATTACACGTAGTATATCAGCCCATGCTTCAGGATTATTTCTTAGCATGATATTGGATAGGGCGTCTGGTCCCGGGGCTCTTGATTTGCTTAATTTTTTAATGAATATTAGGATATCCAAGTCATCAAATACAAGATGCTCATTTTCACTGGGGCTCATGTTCACTTGAGGAGTCGGCATATGGAATTCAGCATATAATGAGTTGTAATACTGAAACCATATCTCCTCTGGCACTGCATTGATTTGCTTTACCGATTGTTTTCCTCCATATATAGTTTTTATTAGGCCCCATACTAACGCAGAGTTCTTTGAGGCTAGTGTGTGCTGCATAGTTTGGGCATCTTTTATTATCAAAGTCGCTTTTCGTAGTTTTATCCAGTTAGTATATCTATTTTTGCATCTTGATATTAGTAATGCTTTGTTGAGGTCGTTCAGCTGCATTAGGAATTGTAAATCCTTCTTAAATTTGGCTTTTCTGTTTCTAACCTCGTAATCATACACATGCTCATGCTGTTCCTTTTTTCCCAGTAAAGTTTTACCTTGGTCCTTAAATAGTTGTAAGATACCTACATATTCTCCATCTAAATATTTAATGTTAGGATCTAAGATATCGTTCGGATATGCTACTGCTGCAAGAAGATCATTTAAGACAGGGTGTGTGTCAGGAATACCCTGAGGAAGGTCCCGATTCAAAGTTTGCTTTCTCTCAAGTATCCTACACATAATACCATGAAGGTTCCACAACGCCAATATTACCGCAGAACTTCAGCAATCACGTTACCATGGCGACTATGGTGGCCGCTCCACAAACTATTGCGCTTTACGGGGGAGGAGTCACACAGACGTACGGCCACCCGTTAAAACACTTCCGGGTGACCGCATTTGCCGCTTCTGATTGTTTCAATCTTAGCGCTAGCTGGTTTTGCTCCCACTCTTGTTCTTGGTTTACCCTTTTGCTCATGTTACTCTGTTCTGCCCGATCTTGTCCACGGCCATTCCTGACCCGCCCTGTATCCTTGATCCCCCATTGAACACTTCTGCACCTTGCCAACTCGGAATGCTACCTGACCTGTAACTGCCTGTTGAATTGATTACTACGCTGCTCACACATTGCCGACTCGGAACGCTACCTCACTCTATCTGGACCTGCCCTGTCTATCGGATTGGTTACCTCAGTGCTTGCACATTGCTGACCCAGACTTCACTTCTACGTTGCAACCGGAACATCCCGCAACTTCTTCGGTCTTCAGAGCTTTCTGATCTGGTACCTGGAGAGAGCCTGCATTGGCCAGTTTCTTGCGCCCGGACTAGAGACTTCCACTTGGCGCTTTAGCTCGATAGACGTCCTCGTTCCGACAGGATAGGTATGGACTAGAGACTGCCTGCTGAATCGTTAAGGTGTCCTCGTGCCGTCGGGTATAGGGTAGATTGGGTGGTGCAGAGCTCCTCATTAACTACTACTTGGAAAGCTGTTGGTAAGTCTCCAAACCCATTCATTGATGTTCTTTGGTGTACTGTCATGTTCTCTCCTAGTTAGATCTGGTCCCTGTGTTTATTGTATCTTGTTCTTACTCTTGTGAAGTTGCACCCGAATCCTGTCTCCTGAGTCCACCATCCGGGGAGGGTCTTCATCTGTCGTCCTCTGGGATTTCAAGGAACCACTTTCCGTCTCCTACTCATCGGCTGCTGCAGTGATCCTATCTTTCGGCTAATTGCTACCTTTGTAGTTTTCCTTTGGAATACAAAGGGAGACATTGGCAGGGAGAATTCTACGGCTACATGTCGAGTGTTCTCCGGCTCCGGATTGGCAAAACCTGACAGAATCAGAAGCCTTAAATAAACTGAGAGATGGACGTCAATGACACATTAGTCAACCTTATGCAGCTCATGGCAGAGTTGCGGACCGATATGACGGCTGCACATACTGCCACCCAAGCCAGGATTGATGAGTTACAGGCTCGGGCTTCATCCAGTACAGCCACACCTCCTCCTGCGGCGGCTTCTGGTTCAGCCGCTGCTATGTCCCCAGGACTGGCTCAATCTTCATTGGTAATGGCCTCGCCTCATCCTCTGGCGCCTCCTGAAAGGTTCCATGGGGATCCAAAATTCTATCGCACCTTCTTGAACCAGTGCCGCCTGCACTTTTCGTGTAGGTCCTCTGCTTTTCCTGATTCAGCCACTAAGGCGGCCTTTGTCCTGTCCCATCTAGTCGGTAACGCTGCCATCTGGGCGAACCCTTGACTAGAAGCCGGTAGTCCTCTGCTATTTGACTGCATTGCCTTGTTGGAAGCGATGGGTCATGCTTTTGATACCCGCTATCGAACCCAAGCTACCGAGTTGGAACTCTTGGGGATTAACCAAGGTGATACATCTCTTTTGGCCTATATAGCTAAGTTTAACCAATTGATTGCTGAAACGGCCTGGCCAGAGGATAAGAAGTCCTCTCTGTTTTACAGAGGACTCTCAGAGAATTTGAAGGATACCCTGACTACGATTCCGGTGGTGCCAACGGCTTTCCAAGAACTGTTGGATTTGGTTCTTCAAATCGATGCCCGATGGGCGGAGAGGAAGGGTGAAAAGAGGGAAACAATGCCTGTCTTGGTTACCCCCTCTGTGGTCTCATCTAATGCACCCGATCCCATGCAAATTGGAGCAATTAAGGGTCCATTAACGCCTAGTGAAAGAGAGAGAAGGCGTCTACATAACCTCTGTTTCTATTGTGGGTCTCCGGACCATCTTCTCAAGGCGTGCCCGAAGAAACCCAAGAAGTCGGGGAAACACTTTGACTCGGTACTAGTTGGGGTTCCTCTACTGAGTCCGGCAAACCTGGAACCCTTAGGCATTTCTCCAATCACGGTCACGGCGGTCTTTCAACCTGTCTCAGGCAATACTTGGGTCGGGGAACCGATTCTGGATTCCGGAGCCACCGGAAACTACATAGACGTTTCTGAGAAGGGGGTCATGTTCAACGCCAAGAGTTCCCCGGGGATGGTTAGTGCGGTGGACGGCTCATCACTTTTGTCAGGGTTGGTTACGGAACAAACCAAACCACTCTCCATGAAGACAGCTACTGGTCATAATGAAGTCATTGTTTTTGATGTCATTGCGGCACCCCAGTTTAAGCTCATTCTGGGCATACCATGGCTTAAAAAGCATAATCCGAGTGTCGACTGGACCAAGAGTACTGTGTCGTTTTCCTCGGAGTACTGTACAAAGCAATGTCACTCCACCCGCCCACGTGAGGAGAACCCTTGTCAAGCTCTTCTTGGGGTCGCACCCGCGGTGTAAGCGTTGGTGGACATGACATTGGCTTCAGAATACATCTCATACCAGGATGTTTTCAATGCCAAAAGTGCCGAGGTATTGCCACCTCCTCGCCCATATGACTGCCCGGTAGACCTTATTCCGGGTGCAAAGATACCTAACGGCAGGGTGTATTCTTTAACAACCAAAGAAGATGCCATTCTGAAGGAATACATTGACAAGGCCCTGCATACGGGTTTCATCTGCCCGTCCCGTCCCCGGCGGCCTCACCCATGTTTTTTGTTCCTAAAAAGGAAGGGGACCGCTGTCCATGTATAGACTATCGGGAGTTGAACGCAGTCACTATACGAAACCAATATCCTATACCTTTGATTTCTGTGCTATTTGATCAGTTAGGCACAGCTAATATCTTCACGAAATTGGATCTAAGGGGTGCCTATAATCTCGTTAGAATGCACACAGGGGATGAATGGAAGACTGCTTTCAAGACGAAATACGGTCTCTATGAGTATTGTGTCATGCCGTTCGGCCTTTGTAACGCCCCTGCCACCTTTCAACATTTTATCAATGATGTCTTTCGGGATGTTTTGGACACTTATATGGTTGTGTACCTAGACGATATCCTCATATATTCCCCATCCTACAAGACCCACGTTGAACACGTGTCTTCTGTCCTTCAACGACTTAGGGACAATCATTTGTACGCCAAATTAGAAAAATGCGTGTTCCATGCAATATCCGTTGAGTTCTTGGGGTACAACATTACGGACAAAGGAATACAAATGAATGACACTAAAGTCAAGGCAGTCTTGGAATGGCCAACCCCTTCAAACTTGAAACAACTGCAGTCTTTCTTGGGTTTCGCCAATTACTATGGGGGATTCATTCAAGCCTTTTCTAGCATTGTTGCCCCTCTTACCTCACTCACCAGTTCAAAGTCTTGTTTCTCTTGGACTCCGACAGCCCAAGCAGCCTTTGATCATCTCAAGTCCTCGTTCACAACCGCTCCTGTGTTGATGCATCCGAACCCAGATCTCCCGTTTGTGGTTGAGGCAGATGCCTCTGATGTAGCTGTTGGTGCTATACTATCACAGGAGTGCAAGGAAAATGGAGAGCTACATCCAGTAGCCTTCCATTCTAGAAAACTCACTGCCTATGAAAGCAACTATACCATTACGGAAAAGGAGCTCCTGACCATTCGATATGCAATTCTAGTATGGCGCCATCACTTACTAGGAACTGCAATTCCGGTCCGTGTTTACACCGATCATCGTAACCTATTGGCCTTGTGTCGTGAATCAACCTTATTTAAAGTCACGAAGACTTGCGATGGCCCCTCCAATCACTTGGAAGATTCCTTGGCGTCTGGCTCAATGCCGAAAACACGGCGGTTCTGTGTGGACTGCAGCATCCAGCATTCCGTGTTAGTACTCGAGTCAGGCGTTAAGGTCACGTGATACGCACGGACCATCATTCACGTCTGTATGCGAGTACTACTTATTCTTGCTGCGCACACGGAACGGTGCTCCTTAACTGAATTCTACAGCCAGTTTTGTAGTGTCCGTTTTCTGCAATCTTGTTTCCTGAACCTGTTTTGACTCATTGGCCTGGTTTTACGGATTGCCCATTTTGAACTGCCCCTGATTTCTGGTATTCGCCTCCTTCGGATTGATTCCTGTTACCCCTGGCCCGGCATACGTTACCTGGACTCCCACTGCCTACCGTTCTGTTACGTCGCTACCCCGGAACTCTGCAACTCAGCGCTATCGCTTCTGAAACCTGGTCAAATACCTCCCGCTCCCGCTTGGACCCACTCCTTACCTGTATTTTCCTCTTTCATTGCCATTCCTTTACTCCTTCTACCCTTGTTTATTTTGCCCCTCCTCCATACCTCCATACACGGACTCATTTACCTGCACCCTGGGACGCTCTGCTGAACCACGAGGATTATTTCATTTGGACACAAGAGTGGCTGTTGTGGACGCTCTCCTGTTTTCTTCTTTGGTCACTCCTTTTTACTAAATACCTGGACGCTCTGCAGTACGACACAAACTGTTGTCAATCCTTTCCTGTTGGGATTACGGGACTTCTCCTGGACCTTCTTTATTTGGTTCTTCATTCCATTTCCTCCGTTGTGGCCAAGTAGGTTTCGGGTCTTGTTCTTCACGGAGCAGGTAAGAGTGGGAAATAGCGGGTAGTGTCGGATACGGTTGGTACTTTTGATCAAAGTAGTAAACAGCTGTTATTGTTGTTTCCTCCAGCTCTGTTGCTGCTGCTCCTGCCTTTTTACTCAAGCCCCTAGTCTGTTCGGTGCTTTCTCATACTCCTACAGACTGTGCCGTTGTGAGGAAAGTTTGGCTGCAAATTGGCTTCAGGCAAAGAGAGGGTTGTGACAAAGATTGTCTGGTTTTGACACCTTGCAATCAGTGAAATGCACCACCGCCAGACATGCTCGCTGGCACAAGTTTTTCTCCATGTTCCACTTTCAAGTGTCATACCGACCGGGTTCCCAGCACTCCAAAGCCGATGCACTTTCCAGGATGCATAGTGCTTCTCCACCCGCTCTGGATGAACGTGCTGTTCTGCTTCCTTCGCAGGTGGTTTGTGCATGCGGAATACATAACCCTCTACGTTCCGCCCTAGTCAAATGGGCTAAAGATAATGCTCCTACTGTTCATGACCTGATCTGACTTTGACACAGGGCATTCCGTACCACAACGGTTTGGTGTACCTACCCGACTCAGGAACTCGCACTGCAGCCATGCATTGGTGTCATGACACCAAGTTTGCGGCTCACCCAGGCGGTAGGAAAACATTAGAACTCCTATGACGGTGGTCATGGTGGCCACAAATGTCCAAAGACGTCATGGAATATGTAGCCTCTTGCGCCGTCTGTGCTCAGTGCAAGGTTCCCACGGCTAAACCTGTTGGCCTTTTGCAACCCTTACCATTACCCAGTGAACCTTGGTTAATGATATCAATGGATTTCATAGTCGAGTTACCTTGCATCCATGGATATGATACTATATGGGTGGTGGTGGATTACTTCTCCAAATTAGCTCTTTTCAACTCATGTAAAGGACTTCCTAAGGCTCCGGCACTAGCTAAGCTCTTTCTACACCATGTATTCAGGCATTATGGTCTACCTCACATTATCGTTTCTGATCGTGGATCACAATCACTTCCCGTTGTTGGCGTGCTCTGACCCGCCTCCCTGGGTATACAAGACCGTTTTTCTAACGCTTACCATCCCCAGATGGATGGTCAAATGGAGAGATTAAACGCCACGCTGGAACAATATCTACGATGCCTTACGATACAATATCAAGAATCCTGGTTCTCTCTCTTAGACATGGAAGAGTTTGCTTATAACAACTTAATCCATACTTCAACTGGGACCTCACCCTTCTATGCCATGTACGGACGGCACCCACGCACGCTTCCCTTACAACCGCTGTCCTCACCATTCAACCCTGCTGTTACTGCTTGTGTAAGAGATTTGACCAAGGTCCAGGATAGGGTGTCTGCACAACTCCAGAAAGCCAAGCTACAGCATAAAATCCACGCAGACCTTCACACGTCCCCAGCACCCGTGTACAAAATAGGTTCCAAGGTCTGGTTAGCGACTCGGAATCTACACATCCTGGGCTGCCGATTCCTCTTACCGCGCTTGGTTGGTCCTTACCGGGTTACTGCCGTTTTTAATCCTGTAACCGTACGCTTGGAATTGCCTACAGATTGGCGCATACATCCGGTTTTTCATGTCTCCTTGCTGAAATCGTGCCTGTCTACCACCAGGTTGCCTTCGTGCCCCTTAACTGTTAACGTGCGGGGTTCGGAGGAGTATGAGGTGTCCCGCATTGTGGACACTAAGGTTTGTAATGGGAACTGTTTATATCTGGTGGATTGGAATGGGTACGGTCTGGATGACAGAACCTGGGAGCTGGTAGGAAACGTCCATGCCCCTCTGCTTATTGCTGATTTCTGGGCTGAGAGGCGGAGGCCTTCTTTGTGGTGGGGAACTGTCAGGAATACCCCGAGGAAGGTCCCAATTCAAAGTTTGCTTTCTCTCAAGTATCCTACACATTATACCATGAAGGTTCCACAACGCCAATATTACCGCAGAACTTCAGCGATCACGTTACTATGGCGACTATGGCGGCCGCTCCACAAACAACGCTATCGCGCTTTACGGGGGAGGAGTCATGCAGACGTACGGCCACCCGTTAAAACACTTCCGGTTGACCGCATTCGCCGCTTCTGATTGTTTCAATCTTAGCGCAAGCTGGTTTTGCTCCCACTCTTGTTCTTGGTTTCCCCTTTTGCTCCCGTTACTCTGTCCTGCCCTATCTTGTCCACGGCCATTCCTGACCTGTCCTGTATCCTTGATCCCCATAGAACACTTCTGCACCTTGCCGACACGGAACACTACCTGACCTGCAACTGCTTGTTGAATTGATTACTACGCTGCTCGCACATTGCCGACGCGTAACACAACCTCACCTGCAACTGCCTGCTGAATTGATTACTTCGCTGCTCACACATTGCCGACTCGGAACGCTACCTTACCTGCAACTGCCTGCTGAATTGGTTACTTCACTGCTATCACATTGCCGACTCGGAACGCTATCTGGACCTGCCCTGCCTGTCGGATTGGTTACCTCAGTGCTCGCACATTGCTGACCCGGACTTCACTTCTATGTTGCAACCGGAATATCCCGCAACTTCTACGGTCTTCAGAGCTTTCTGATCTGGTACCTGGAGAGAGCCTGTATTGGCCAGTTTCTTGCGCCCGGACTAGAGACTTCCACTTGGCGCTTTAGCTCGATAGGCGTCCTCGTTCCGACGGGATAGGTATGGACTAGAGACTGCCTGCTGAATTGTTAAGGCATCCACGTGCCGTCGGGTATAGGGTAGATTGGGTGGTGCAGAACTCCTCATTAACTACTACTTGGAAAGCTGTTGGTAAGTCTCCAAACCCATTCATTGATGTTCTTTGGTGTACTGTCATGTTCTTTCCTAGTTAGATCTGGTCCCTGTGTTTATTGTATCTTGTTCTTACTCTTGTGAAGTTGCACCCGAATCCTGTCTCCTGAGTCCACCATCCGGGGGGTCTTCATCTGTCGTCCTCCGGGATTTCAAGGAACCACTTTCCGGCACCTAGTCATCGGCTGCTGCAGTGATCCTGTCTTTCGGCTAATTGCTACCTTTGTAGTTTTCCTTTGGAATATAAAGGGAGACATTGGCAGGGAGAATTCTCCGGCTACACGTCGAGCGTTCTCCGGCTCTGGATTGGCAAAACCAGATAGGGTGTCCATCTGAACCGGTTACCTTTCACAGAGAGTGCTAAACCATTTGTGTACTTTTGGTCATTATCTTTTACAATCTTATTGGGTCATACCCACGTTAGGCGAAGAATATTATGGTCACTCTTTGACTGATCTAGCACTTTAAAGGAGGTGACATTACAGAATAAGTCGGTATCAGTATAAACGTAATCAATTGTAGATGTGTGATTACCTTGGCGCCAAGTTACGTGAGCGGGTATATCACCGGGCACCATGCCATTTGTCATATGAAACCCTTTCTCATTCATTAGATCCTTCCATGTTTTCATAGCCTCCTTCAACTTCCCAGTTTCATTGTTACAGTTCATGTTTAAATCACCGGCTATGACGGTGTACTTTACATTAGAATCTTTATCAATCATATTTAAACAATGGGTCAAGTCTCTGAAAAATCAACTGTCCGAAATGCTTAGATGATTCCAGTACAAGTTCAAACATGCAATGGCGTTGCTATTCGATATAACCCGCACCAGCTGCATGTAACTATTAGGCGAGGACCATGCTTCGGCTTTTAGACCGCTTAAGAGCTTAATGGCGGTTAAAAGACCTGCTTTAGGTGAACCTTTTGATTGTTGGATCGCCGGTTCTAATATGACTTGATGGTTTTCCCAAACAGGTGGGGATTTAAGCCACACCTCTTGTAGCATGATAATGTCATATTGGGCCAGGATAGACAGTGAAGTTGATGTTAAATGAGCATGACCTCGGGTGTTCCAGGAAGCTAAGTGTATGGTCTGAGGGCTTTCATTATTAATGAGCTAACATTTATTTATCCCATTTTCACCTGAAGAACATAATACCATTCTTGTTTGATTATCATTACCTGCAAAGCATTTTACAGTCAATGAATTATTTGGTCCTATAATAAGCTGTACCTTTTTTTGGTGGATGTTTGGGTAAGTGTTAGCTACATTAGGTGTTGCTCCCGGATTTGTAAGAAAGAATCCTAGATGGTATATTTCATCCTTTGCTTGCCAAATTGTATATTTGACTAGGGCCGACGACATCCACGTTTTTACGATTGATCTATCGTGGTCGTGTATAGACTCCACTTGTGATATGTCGTCAGATTTTGTGCCTTGTAAGTTTGGAATATTTTGTAGTATGTTCAATACTGAAGATCGATTCAAATCATACAGACCAAAATCTCCACCTCGACATTGTAGTATCAGACTCGCATGTGTTGAATCATTGCATTTATTATGTCTATTCTTCATGAGAATTTTCATCTCATTTTTCTTATTTAGGACCGTGGCATTAGCACTAGGGGGGGTCATCTCTACGCCAGAAAAAATTTTATTCTGGCGTGTTCTCAACTCATTTGTATTAGGATTGTTTATCTCTATTAGTTTACTCTTAATCTCATGGGGTCCAACGACATTTGGTTTGAAACCCTGTTGATGTCGCGACATGAAGATGCCCATTGATTTCATGATTTCTTCACGTCTGTTTTCCAATGTCATAAATGAGTGATCTTGGTACTTGTTTTTCAAGGCCCCCACTATCTCTTTTGGTTGTGTCACCTGTGAGGATGGATATGTTCTTAATGCAGCGCCATCCTGTTCATTTTTTGCTACTTCATCAACCAGATTGTCTAGAGGATCGTAACGAAGATCTATGTCCCCTGAAGTTTCGTTTTTTAATTTATTGCCGTCTTTTCCACTAGAGTAGCAGCTATACTCCTATTAATGGCAGTGTATTTACGTACAATTGCTGCACTCTTCTCTTGACTTCTTTTGTCAGGTAATGATAACAACTTATCAAATTCCCTAGAGTTTTTAGTCTTTTGCATTTTCGTTATTTTCAGATATTTAGTTTTTTTACTCAACTGCAGGTTTTTTGCCTCTTTTAGTGGTATTAAAATATTTTTTGTCGTGTTGTTAGGCAGGGGAGGTGCACTCATTGGTTCTTGAGCCATTTCTTGTAATACATTCCCCGTTTCTTTTTGTTCAATTATCTCAATTACGCCATTATCTTACATCACGCAACCTGAGCCAGGTTTTCTTTCATTCACACACAACTTATTTAACTCTTCCTCATGCAGGACATTCCTGTCATTTACCATGTCACTGGCAGTATTTTTTTAATCTTTTGATTCAGGTGAATTCTCTTCAAGAGCATCTATACTACTAATAGCCACGTTTCCGTTTACAGGTGCAACTGCAGTTCTGTTTTCCAATAGCTCTCTCAAAAGAAAATTCTGATCAGTTATGCGTGCATCCAGAGTTTCATATAATTTGGCTATTGTAAACAATGCCGTGTTCATGGCCTGAAGCGTTATTTCTGTGGGAATCATCAATGGTGTATTTTGTGAGTTTAACGGGTTAAAATTATTATCCTTTTTTTGTTTTGGAGAGTGTTGTGTGAAAGATATAGACAAGACAGCTGATTCTAAAGAAGACTCTGGGAACATTACTGGAAATTGGGATAACTGATCAACATCCACTTGTTCCTTAGGATGATTTTCCGTGCGGCTGCCTGCCGATGGTGGGGTGTTGTTTATTGCATGAGGGTTGGCATCTTTCTTTTCTGCGTCTTCGCTTATTAAAGGACATGTGACATCAGAGATTTGTATAGGCTCGGTGTGTATGATAACATTTGTTATAGACTTAGAATTTACTGGCAATGCGTAATCACCTAATAGATTAGGTTCAGTAAATGCGGCTAATAAAGAATCTGACGGCGTGCATAGATAGACTGCAGAAGGTCCTGGTTTGTTGTTTTCAGGGACCACTGTAGTCGCTTGCAACTCGTCGCATACTAGTTTCAAAATGTTTCCATTCCCCCTCGTGGACTCGCGTTCCAGCGCAGGCAGGCCGTCAGAGTAAAACTTTCTAATGTCACTGGTGTGCGACAAAGACCTACCACGGGAAGACATGCGTGGAGTGGCACCTTGCATAATTCGTTTCGGCGTGGTATGGAAATCATACGGATGGTCTGTTAGCGATTCCACCGGGGGCATATTGGTGCGCAAGGTGTATATTTTAACCATTAGTAATCTTTTTCCAATATCACACTCAGAATGAATTTATTCTATTCAAAAGCAGAACCGATGGTAACGTATATGGACACGCAATAGTGGGGCTCACGCTCGCCACCCTCTGCACGATCAGTACAATCAGCCCTTACGGAAAGCCCTTGCTCGGAAAGCGTGTGCGTGGAAGTGCGTGCGTGGGGCTGAAGTAGGGATTGCTGGGATGCGGAGGCGGAGATCAAAGTCACTATAGAGAAACTAAAACAATAATATTCAGGCAAGAGTCCTGAAGCGCTAAAGTGCTAAGTCTTTGACAACAATGAGCAAATGCACTTCCACACAGGTACTGGTACCTTGATTGCTGTCCTTGTAGCAGGAAAGAAAACGCCAAATCCGAATCACGATGTGTCACACGGGTGAACAGGGGTTCATCAGCACAATCAGCCCTTACGGAAAGCCCCTGCTCGGAAAGCGTGCGCGCGGGAGCGTGCACAGGGCTGAAGTAGGAATTGCTGGGATGCGGAGGCGGAGCTCAAAGTCACATGATTGCTGTCCTTGTAGCAGGAGAGAAAACGCCAAATCCAAATCACGATGTGTCACACGGGTGAACAGGGGTTCCTCAGCACAATCAGCCCTTACGGAAAGCCCTTGCTCGGAAAGTGCATTATACAAATATTGATGGCCACATTCACCCATTCATTCTTTCCTGGTACCTGGTTTGCTTTCCACCTCATCACTAGGGTAGCTCATGCAGCCAGTAACAGAGGGGCTGCAAGCCCCGTGACTCTCTTACATTCATCCTCGCAATTCTCCAACCCAAACAATATGAAGAGGGGATCAGCAACTCGTTGGATCCCATCCAGGTCTCTGATCCATCCCAAGACCTCATTCCAAAATATCCTGATCCGGGGACCTCCCCACCACATGTGCCAGTAGTTTGCATTCCCCCCACATCCACCCCAGCACAGCGGACTCATTGACTGGAACATTTGTGACAGTCTATGCGTGTCATACTGCCATCTATTTAAGAGTTTGATGGCATGTAGCTTATATTGACTGGCAATCGAGACCTGTGAGGGAGCTTTACACATTTTCACCCATGTGTCAGGTTCAATTTCACCTCCTAAGTCTCTCTCCCACATGCGCTTCAGATTTAGGGTTGATCCCTTTCCTGCGACGATCAGCTCACTATATATGGCAGAGATCAGGCCTTTAGACTCCATTCTGGTATTTAACAGTTTTTCAAACGGGGTAAGGTCCATCTGGACCCTCTCTCTCCATTTGTCCCTCGTGAAAACCCCCTTAAGTTACAGGAAGGGAAAGACCGGAAGGGGCCCAACCTCAATGCCTCCTATAGTTCTAAAATTGTTACAAAAGTCCCCCCTTCCATAGTTGGCCGACCCTCTCTAACCCCGCTTCAAACCAGGTCTGAAATCTACCATGATAAGGGATGTCCTCTCTGACCCCGGGTGCCCAGATGTGACTCGGGGGGGGGTCGGCCACAAAGTGATCCCCCTCATGTTGTTCCTGTCTCTCCATATTCCCATATGGTCCCCAGTTTCGAGTGATCCCTTAGTAATTTATTCCTACCCATAGCCATTCAGCTACAGTTGCTGGGGCCAGGTGGGAGTTATCTAAATCAGTCCATTGGAGCCCTTTTTGCCCTCTCAGATGCGGGATGAGAATTCTTAGCTGAGCCGCCTCATAATATTTCCTGAGGTCAGGTAGGCCCACACCACTCTTATCTTTGGGTAGCGTCAAGGTCTCCTAGATTACCCTGGCCTTCTTCCCCTGCCACAAGAACCGCAGAGTTGCACTTTTGACTTTGTTGAAGAAAGATTTCGGCATCCGAATCGGGAGCTTCTGAAAAGAAATCTAGACAGGCATACCATCTTTACCATGCTTAGTCTCCCTAGCCAGGACATCGTTAACTTATCCCACTTCCCCAGGTCCGCATGGAATCTCGAAATGAGGGGAGCGAAATTGGCTTCATACAACATTTTTAGATCTCTCATAATGTGTATTCCCAGATATTTTAGAGTATCAGCCCTGATCGCTAGCCCCAACGGGGAGAATCTTTCAGGGTATTCTTGTGTTGGTACATGCGTGGGAATAGGATGGACTTCGCTTTATTTATTTTAAACCCCAAGAGTTCTCCATATTCTTCGATCAGGTGTACAGCTCTGGGTATGGACGACATGGAATTCTGAATGTGTAGGAGTAAATCATCTGCATATAGAGCCACCTTGTATTCCTTCCCTCCCATCATGAGTCCCTCCACTTGTCTGTCTTCTCTAAGTCTCTGGGCCAGAGGTTCCAGACAGAGAGAGTAAACAATATCACAGAGAGGGGTCACCCCTGTAGCATGGCCCTCACCAGGGCGTACCAGCGGGAGTATTCTCCATTAACAAACACTGAGGGACGTGTATACTACCTGAATCCCTTTCCTTAATGTAGGGCCAATTCCCACCTTATCCAGCACTGCCCGCAGGAAGCTCCATTCGACCCTGTCGAAGGCCTTCTCTGCGTAAACCGACAGGCAGGCCGGGTCATTTGTCATCTTTTGTGATTCGTGGATCAGATGAAGAGTCTTTTGCATGGTATCTGCACCCTGTCTCCCATTGTGAAACCAGCTTAGTCGTTGTGTATTAAGCGGGGCTTGAGTTTTTCTAATCTCGCGGCGAGGACTCTTGTGTAGATCTTGGTGTCAATATGATATGGGGCGATACAATCCACACTGTTTAGGGTCCCGGCCTTCTTTAGGGACTACTGTGATAATGGCCCGTGAAAAAGATTCAAAGGCAATACCTGTCTCGATGATATCGTTAAACAGTTCAACCATGAAGGGAAGGAGGGGGGGTCAGGAAGGTCTTGTAGAAGCCTGCAGTATACCCACATTCCCCCAGTGCTTTCCCTAGTGAGAGTCTCTTCACTGCCCTCTTAATTTCCTCTGCAGTGATGGGAGCATCAAGATCCAGGGCTTCATCATGTGTGAGCTGTGGCATCTCAACATTTGCTATATAGTCATCTGTACCCGAGTGCATGGGGTCGACCTCCGATTTGTATAGGGTCTCATAAAAAGTCGCAAAAGCCTCTGGATGCCTCCTCCTCTATACTTCCGACGCTACCACCCTCTTCTATGACGGACACCCTCCTCTCAGGGTTCCATGTGATTTCATTGCCTGCTGTTTCATCGCAGAGTTTGTTACCGCAGATTTTCTTTTGAAATAAATCATTGCATTTTTATTTTTTTTGCGAAAAAAAATTCTACGGCAAAAAACCCAGCGAAAAAACATCTGCCGATGAAATGACGTCGTACCCCTCTCAGTGCATTGGCCCCAGAGTCTGGCGGCCAGCAACGCATCTGCCTTGTCCCGCTTTTCCCTTTTCGTAAAACTTCTGCTTGAGAAATTGCAGTTTCTAGACTATCTGCCCTTCTTCCAAATGTTGGAACTTTTCCCTCTTCTGTTTTGCCTCTAGAATCTTAGCTTCTCTACCTTCCCCGGATTTCCTAACCACTTCATCTAACTGGATTATCTCTTTCCTCAGTTTGTCTCCCATCAAGGCCCTTTCCCTCTTTTTTGTTGGCTCCCTCTCTGATCAGGATTCCCCGCTATGTTGCTTTACCTGCCTCCCACACTGTCGTCTTTGGGACCTCCCCAGTGTTATTCGTTTCAGAATATTCCCTGATTTACTCCCCCATTTGCGTCTAAAAAACCGGGTCCCTCCAGAGTGACCCATTGCATCTCCATCTTGATCCCATACGTGGAATGCCTTCCCAGTTCAAGTCAACCGTGACCATGTCGTGGTCAGACCACGTGACCTCCAAACCTATCGCTACCGCCCTCTAGTCATCGGTGAGATATATGTAATCAATCCTAGTAAAAGTTCCATGTGGGGCAGAGTAAAAGGTATAACCTGTTTCCTCAGGGTGAAATCCCCTCCATGCGTCACGCAACTTGTAGAGGTCCAACATTTCCTTAACGCCTGTCCGACCCCCTTCCCCTGGTTCTCGTGTGCTGGGGTTACCTACTCTTCTATCCAATTTGACGTCTGTCCATAAGTTAAAATCTCCTCCTAGTATTATGTGCCCTGTGGCTTCGAGCATTATTTTCGGAAGCGTTTTAGTTAGAAATCGAGATGGCCCGCGTTGGGGGGAGTACACTGTTGCGAGAGTGAAGGAAACCTTCTGCGCAGTGCCTACTACCAGTAGCGCTCTTCCCTCGACATCAGCCTATATCTCTGCCACTTCAAATTCTATTCCTTTCCTGATGAGAATCCCAACTCCCGCCTTCCTCAGAGGCCTGGAACCCCAATGTTCTGTCCCCATTCTCGGATTCAATATCCTCCGTTCCTCCCCCTTTGCGTACTTAGTTTCCCAGTGCATCGAACTTGCCAGAAAGTGCAATCTGTGTCTGGGCGGTGTGCCGTTCCTCGGCTCTTCGGTCCACGCAGAATAGTCTCCGGGGAAGTTTCAGTTTCACTTTCAGTGGCCGCGTGAGGCACTGTTTTTGTGTCATACAGCGTCAGATTTTCTCCGTTCTTCCTCTCTTCACTTGCAGGGGGTTGGGGCTGCCAGGGACCAGAGGACGATCGTTGTAGATGGGGGGGTCAAAAAAGGGGGGCTCAAACCCTCTTTCTGGGCCCACAAACCGGGAGCTCACGTGAAGCTAGTCTTCATCCACGTGCCCCCTGGTGGTCACACTGCATAACTTTTTTACTACAAAGCACAATGACTTGAAGTTAGAGAAGCAGGTCAATATCTTGGAGCTATGTACGATGTACGAGAAAGGTAGAAAGGGCCATAATGTTGAAATCATTGAGGAAGGGCCAAAAAAGGAGAGTGCAGGAATTCCTTCTGCACCGCCCCCATATGGGTACTATCCTTTATCGCCCACAGAGGGGTACACAGATCCTGAGTTCGAACCTCCATTTTCCCCAATGGCCACTACAAAGGTTGTGAGACCGACACAGGTGATACTTCCATCAGCTGCGAGGCTTATGAAGTGGATCTCGAGGGAAGTGGAAGGATAACTCCTTCAATGGTTAGTGCTGCAGAGAGGTTGCGAATGGGGAGCGAAAAGGGAACAACTCCCCCGACTGCTAGGTTGGCAGACAGATTAAGGGTGGAGGAATGAGAGAGTGCATGGGTTTGAATTTAGTCTTCATTCGTAAAGAAATTATTTCAGTAACAGAAATAATTTCTTTATGAAGGCATAGTGACTACAAAAAGAAAATGTATTTTTGAAGTCCGAGGGCTGCGCCCTCCCCATGGCATGGAAGACGCTAGGCTCGAGACCTCCATGTCATGAGGTGGGGGGAGCCCTATGACTTCAAAAATAAATAGTTTATTTTTGAAGTCACTCTGCCTTCACAAAGAAATTATTTCCGTTATGGTTTGGTCCTTATCGGAAATAATTTCTTTATGGAGTCAGAGTGACTTCAAGAAGAAACAATGGGCCTCATTACGGATTTGGCAGTAACCGTGCCGGTGCTACCGGCAGGTTGCCGCCAGACCTGTAATGATTTACTGGTGCCCAACTTCCAGGTAACACCAGGGGATTACAACCCCGGCGGTCCGGGAAGTCAGGCGACGGCAAATGGTAAGTCCCAATTTCAATGGGAATGGGGACCACGGAAGCACTGGCACCGTCAATTACGGTGCCGGTGCTTCCATGAAAACTCTGCGGGTGGATGCCATTCTGCCCGGCAGGTCTGACCTGCCGGGTGGGACGGCAACCGCCCGCAGAGCTGTAATATGCTGGTCCGGAAACAATAGTGCGGGTAAGCTTACCGGCACAGTTGTTTCTGGACCGGCATATTTGTAATGAGGCCCAATTTCATTTTGAAGTATTAGGGCTCCTCTTAACCCCATGATGTGTGCGTGTGTGAGTGTATGGTGAACAGCTGCATACTTAAATGTATAGGTGGCTGCCTGGGTGTGCCTGTATGGTGAAAGGGTGCACACTTAAATGTATGGATGGCTGGGTGTGCGTGTGTGTATATGGTGATTGGTGTGTGTGCGCTTGCTTTCAGGGGTGCAACAAAACCTACATTTCGGGGGGGGCTAACCCTTCCAATGTTGGGAGAGGCGCTAACTTCATGGGTTGTGGGGGAGGGGCAACTCATTTGTTTGGGGGCATCTAATTTCTTTACTCATTTTAATGAGACGATTCTAGTGCAGCCTCAATGTTACAAGCAGTTAACTCTCTCCTTTAAGGTTGAAAGCACCCACTTATGGACTGCTGTGAAAATTAGTGGTCTCCTGTTCCCTCTCTACCCGTTCAATCACTCTCCTGGCATGCAAGCATTAAACCCACATCACGATTTCAATTGCATAAAACATTTGGCATTTGAAAGCAATAACTAACAGTGAAATGCTTTATGTTAGTATTTGCTGGGCTCTTGTTAAAAGCGAAACCCAAGTGCATTTAACATCTGTGCCCTGTTCTGTCTGGCAACTGCTCTAAAGGTCAGCCAGGTCGGGTCAACAAACATAGCCCAAAGTTTCAGGGGGAGGGGGAGGGCTGAATCCCAGTCAACTCAATGGTGTTGCACCAATACTTGTGTTTAATGCCTTGATTACTCATTATTCCTAGCCCTATTCTTCCTCGTCCCAGTGTGTATGAGAAAGTACTTGTGTATAAGGCACTCTGCCTCATACACAAGTACTTGGATGAGGTAGAGGTACATGGAGGTAATGCCTGACTTAGCTACCTGTACTCTTCATTACTCCTAGTCCCACTCTTCCTCATCCCAGTACTTACCTATGAGGCAAAGAGCCTCATAAGTAAGCTCTGGGACAAGGAAGAGTGACATGGAGGTAATTCTGGGCCAAAGAGCTGATTTTCGAGGTTGGGGTAGGGGTGGTAGGGAGAGCAGATGTGTGGGGGGGCATGATTGTGCAACAAATCAGAATGCTGTCGATGTCCAGGTTAAGCAGGCATGATATGTGGTATTAGTGGCTAGAGAGGCCTTTTGGTGCAGCCAGTCTAGTCATTCCTCAGTTTGGTATGACTTTTTTTTTAACTGGGCATTTCTGATAAAGCAGTCCTGCTAAGTGAATTACCTGGCTAGACTGCCATTTGGGTTCTGCCAGTCTAGCCTTTTCTTACTGCGGCATTGTATATTTTTCTGGGCATCTGTGATCATATGATATGATATAAGTCATTTATAACGCGCCGGTACACACGTGTTTCTAGGCGCGACAAGACAAGGGAGGGAAGATAGAGGGAAGACAAGACAAACGATCTTACTAAGTCTTTTGTCATTCAGATCGTGCAAGTGCGAGAACGAGAAGTGCAAGGGGAAAGGGAGAGGGGATGTGCAAGGGAAAGAAGGCAAAAACAGGGCAGCAATGCTCTGAGTAAGTGCAGCCAGGGCAGCATGGCTTGGGTATTGCAAGCGAACAAAGGACTGTAGGGTTACAGCCCCTAAGTGCTTGGTAGGCCCAGAGACAGTGCAAGGGTGACTGATCAAGAAAGAGTCTGGACTCAGTGAGACTCTGAGGGTAGCCAAGCAACCAGTCGGTACAGCAGACAAGTAGGTCAAGTAGGCCAGCAGGGGAGGGAGAGAGAGAAAGCAGAGGAGAAGAGGAAAGTTTTGAGCTGCTTCCAGAACTTCAGGTGGTCCATCTCAAGTTTGAGAGGGGCAGAGAGGCTATTCCAGAGGGAGGCACCTGCAGAGGAGAGAGATCTACCCCCAATCTCTGCCTGGAGAAGTGTCTAACCCTTAGAGAGTTGTAGGTAGCTGAGCGAAGGGCTTGAGAAGGAAGATATTTTGGAAGAGAGCGTTGGATGTAGTGCGGGCCCCAGGCCCAGAAAGCTTTGTGGACAATACAAAGGGTGTTGAACTTGATCCTTGCAGCAACTGGGAGCCAGTGGAGAGATTTCAGGGCTGGAGAGATAAGATCCCTGGGCTTGAGGCCAAGGATAAGTCTTGCAGTCCTGTTCTGGATTAGTTGCAGAGGGTGGAGAGTAGAGGCAGGCAGATTGAGAAAGAGGCTGTTGCAGTAGTCCAGCCTAGAGAGAACCAGGGCTCTGGAGACAGTGAGCTACTGGGGGAAAGTAAGAAAGGGATGAGTTCCTTTGAAGATGAGCAGCTGGTAGTGGGACTTATTGGCGACGTCCGAGATGAGAGGAGAGAAAAAGAGAGTAGATTCAAAGATGACACCAAGGTTGTTTGCCTCACAGGAAGGTCCAAGGCGGGCAGCCTGAGTGAGAGAGGGAATGCAGGGGCAGGTGTCCAAATGAGAAGGATCGCCATCTTACTGACATTAAGGCAGAGATCGTTAGCGGGCGGCACACCAATCCTGAATCGTGGATAGACAGTCAGGAATGAGCGAGAGAGTAGAGGAGTCTGAGGGGAGCCTGAAGGAAAGCGGAGTGTCAGCCGCATAACACTGAAAGTAAGAGGAGAAGGTAGAGTTCAGGTGGGCCAAAGGGGCCAAGTAGAGGTTGAAAAACCATGGTGAGAGGATGGAGCCGAGAGAAAGGGACCAAGTTGGTCCTGGGAGGGGCTGTCCAAGAGGAGGGAGGTCAGCCACTCAAGGGCCTGATCCGTGATGCCCAGGTTCTCATGGAGTCGATTGATCAGGATGGCGGGGTTGACCATGTCGAAAGCAGAGGAAATATCAAGGAGGATGAGGACAGAAGGAATGCTGGAATCAAGGTTAGAGAGTAGATCTTCGCAGGTGTTCAGGAGAGTAGTTTCCGTGCCTCTGGCAGCTCTGAAGCCAGCTTGAAGGTTTACGGAGCTAACCAACAGATTCAGTGTGGATAGTACGCTGGGAGATGGCAAGCTTTTCCAAGAGTTTGCCCAGGAAAGGGGTGATGGAGATTGGGCGATAGTTTTCCGGGCAGGAATGGCAGATGGCTTCTTGAGGAGTGGGTGCATAAGGGAGTGGTTAAGGGGAGACGAGAACGTTCCAGTGGCAAAAGAGTGATTACAGAAATCGGCCAAGGCTGGAGCGAGGGTGTCAATATGGTCCTTGATGGTTTTGGAGGAGCAGGGGAGCACCTGTTTAGATGACACTTCATAGATCGGACTTGTCTAGAAACCTTTTCAGGTGTTGTCAGAGAGAAAGAGGAGAAAGGAGGAAGAGAGGTAGAGATGGCCAAAGGGGGGCCGAAAGAGGAAGAGGAGATGAAGGACAGGATATCCTGAATTTTAGCAGAGAAGTGAGATGACAGAGCCATACAGAGGGCCTGGCAGGGAACAGGAAAGGTAAAGACCGCAACAGGATTGACTAGTTCCTTGCAGATGTTAAAGAGTTTGGCCGTGCTGTTAGAGGCCACAGGCTTGAATGTGTGTTCTCTTCTTGATGAGTGTTATTGCTTCGACTGGCATTTTGGCGCAACCAGTCTAAATGTGGCCTGGCATGCTTTACTGTAACGATACTAAATGTCTACACTGGTCTACATTATGTAGCCAGTTGGACATGTTTTCATTGTGGCATGGCATTTTTAATAGCAAAGTATTAATGTTCCTGTGCACTGTTGGTGACTTGCATCTACTGAATTGGTGTTATCCTACAAAACAATTGCAAACACTCTGGCTTTTTAGGTAATTTTTCGCAGAAAGTGTGCTGAATATTGCATTAAAACACATATTTATATCTTTCCCCTAGTGCAGTGTGCGGCATATCCCTTCAGCAGCACGTTTGGGTGTATTGCGCAAGCGTGATAATCCATGCCGGCCCAGAGTTTGGCACAACCAGTGATTTGTTGCCGAGTTGGGGGAGGCCCCCTCAGCATTGCTCGCAGGGGTGCACCCACATTTTGTGTTACGCCACTGGGGGGAGAAGGAGGAGGTCAGATCTTTTCCTGCTTGGACAGAGAATAGGTTGCAGGTAGTGGTCAGGACACACAAGCAGGATAAAATGAAAGAAGCTCCAAGGCTAGCGGAGGAAGTAATGCTGGTACGGCGGCAAAGAGATGAAGAGTGGGAGGAAGTGAGAAGACAGCCACCCGCACACTTGCGAGATTATCTCTTCACTTTCACAAAATTCACTAGGTAGCAGCGCGCTGGGGAGCCGTCTCCTCGGGATCCTCTGGGTCGAAGTCAGGGTCTCACCACCTGACCCTCAGACCCCATTGGAACCGGAACAGGAACACATCTTAAGGGACAAGCATCTCACTTGACTCGGCCAGCAGGTCACAGTTTATCTCACTCTGGCTTTCTGGAGACACGGCTCCCTAGCCATGCTGCAGCCCTCCAACATACCAGGCCAGCGTCTGGGCTCACCGCTCCCCTCCGGACTCTCCAGGCTTCTCTTACTGCAGCTCTCTGCTCATTGGCTCTCTTGGTCCTGTAACCAACTCCAGCTTGCTCTTCTTTTCTGGCAAGAATTGGTCTGGGACTGAGAAGAGATTCCATGCTGTACTTAGCCACAGACCTTCTCTTATGCTCTTCCACCTGCGGCTCCCTCTGCAGTCTCCTTATATACACCTGTATTGTATCAATGGACTGCAGATGTGTGGTCAGGGCTGGGTTTGCCTGACCTCCAATACTGCAATTACCAGGACATGGCTGTCCTTCAGTCCGGAGTAAGTCAGTTCTTAGAGGACCTTTACACTAGATGATTTTACTCTCATTTTTTGACCTTACCCATTTTGATCGAGACTTTTTAATGTTGGTAAAACCGGGAGATCTACCCCGTTTAATAGACAATATCTAGTTAGATGTCAAAATCCTTGCCAAGAAAAACATTTCTGGTCTAAGGGAAAGATATGGATAGAGAGAATTGAACTTCTCTATCTGTAGTTCCTATCACTGGTGTAATTGCCCCTGTTCTTCCTAATTTGACCAATTCATGACAATTAGTTGACATTTATAGAACCACAGGACATGGTTCACTAAAGTGGTTGTTTTCCGCACATGAGTAACATGAGCCCTCAGCATCTAGTGATGCTGGACACGAAGAGAGGCTCTCGCTCCCTCTCCTCATAGGTGTCACGCTTTCTCCCGCACACCCTCTCCCTGCTCCCTCTGCACGCCCGGCCTCTGCCAAACACCATCAGGGGATCCCGTATATGCACTCTGGCAGTCGGAGACTACATCATCTTACCCGCCATACCAAGACACTGTTTGGACCAGGGGTTTACCGGTCATCCCAGCGATGTAAATTACAATGGAGACTCCCACTGGCAGCCCGTAACAATCCACATCGTTTGCGACGATCCTCGTGTCACGTGAGGGGGCCAACACGATCACGCATCACGTGAGGGGGCTAGCACCGCCAGGAGTCACGTGGCGACAACGCTTCCGCATCACGTGACACGCATCACGTGATTTCTCTCAAGGATTCAAAAGCGGCCAGGAACACGGAAGCGTTGCTTCACAGCTGAACTCTTTCAGTACTGTACGGCTCTTGTTCCTTGTTTTGAACCTTGCTCCTATGATCTTTGCACGACCTCAGATTTTGTCTACTAGATTGCTTTGTCTAACCCTTGGCATTTTTGAACTTTGGCTTGAACTCTGTCATGACCTCGGATTTGTCTACTGGATTGCTTTGTCTACACCCCTGGCACTTTTGAACCTTGGCTTTGCATTTTTTCACGACCTCGGACTTGGATTTGGACTGCCTCACGGATTTCGTTTTGTTTTGGTACTTTGGCCACCGGCCACTGCAAGGCGTTCGCCTGGCTGCATAACCTGGATTGCCTCAAACCACGGTGTGCGCCCATCCACAGAGTCTCTCACACCAACCCCTAACCCTCTGTTATTGGACGTTCAAGCCCCGTCCAGGGCCCCACTATCCTTCAGGGTGACACTTCCTATACTCTAGGTAAGCGGTGCTCTTTTTCCTTGCTGGGTATTCATAGTACAACACGCACATTGTTTGATAATCACTTATTGCCTTGCAGTGCTCCAGGGGTCCTTCTGGCTGTTCCCGGTTCCAGACCTGACGGCTCACAAAACAACCTGTGGCCTCAAAGACTGCACAGGCACTGAATATCTCGTTGTCTGTGTGGTACTTGGGGACGGAGGCATTACTAATCTACACGATTATGGATGCCTCCACCGGGGAACCTGTCACCGCTCTAATGCAGGCTGTCGCGGCCCTTAGGACCGACATGGCCGCCGCCACCACTACCATTCACCATCGTCTCAACGCCTTACAAAGCGCACGCCAACCTTTGCCTGTTGACGCCGAGTTTGGGGATCCCAACCCTCCACTCCAGCCTGCCCCTACTCCGCCTCCTACTCCCACTCCTGTTCTAGTCCCAACTCCTCTTCCCCTGGCGGCTCCAGAACGCTATCAAGGCGATCCCCGGAAATATCGCACATTCATCAACCAATGCAAACTACACTTTTTGTGCAGACCGCAGGCCTTCCCCGACTCCGTTACCAAGGCCGCTTTCCTTCTGTCCCACTTATCCGCTGTAGTCGCTACTTGGGCGAATCCATTACTAGAGAACGACCATCCAGCTTTGTATGATTTCGAACTACTAGTGGCTGAAATGGCGAAAGTGTTCGATACCCGTTATAAGGCCCAATCACGAGACTTGGAACTCCTTGAACTATCACAGGGCAAGCATTCTCTGATTGAGTATATTACTTGTTTCAACCAGCTTGCAGCAGAAACGTCCTGGCCAGAGCAGAAAAAGGCGATTGTCTATTACCGAGGGTTATGCAACCCCATGAAAGACGCCCTCGCGGTGGTTCCATCCCTTCCTTCTGTATTCTCTGATCTAGTTGATCTCACTCTCCAGGTGGATGCTCGCAGAACCGAGCGTAAAGCAGAGACGTCTTTTTCTGGCCAGCTCTCTCCTGCTTCAACTGCCACTGGTGGTGAACCTATGCAAATTGGTGGCATTCGTAGTCCTATAACCCCAGTTGAGCGGGAACGCAGCAGAACCAGTAATGCCTGTTTTTACTATGGGATTAGTGGGCATTATGTAAGAGAATGTCCCAGTCGGCCAAAAAACAAAACTCTGGGTTTTCCGAAGGCTCGCCCTTGAGATCAGAGGTACCGGCGAGCCCCTCATTGACCCCCACTGGACCCGTATTTGGCCCTATCAGACCCATAGTAGTACATGCACTGCTAAAACCCTCTAGGGAGGTCATGCATGCCGTACGCATTGTAATTGACTCAAGGGCCACTGGCTGTTTTATTGACATCACTTTAGCCCAGCATCTCAATCTGCCCCTAGTTCAGAAAGAACATCCTGAGCCTGTACAAGCGGTTGACGGCACCTCCCTTTCGTCTGGTCCAATTAAACAGCAGACTGCCCCTCTAGAAGTGGTGATTCAGGACACCCATAAAGAAACCATGTCTTTCGACCTTATCACCACGCCCCAGTTTGGTATCATACTCGGTATTCCCAGGTTAAGACAACACAACCCCTTGATCAATTGGGGCACTGGGCAGGTAACATTTGAATCAGATGTATGTCAGCATTTCTGCTTAACAGAACACGAGAGACTCACCTCTCCCGCCGCTATTCTTGGCGCCATGGCCTCTTCCCGAATTGAGGATGTTGATCCACCCACACCTACACATACCGTGGGGGCTGTTACAGCTGGTATTCCTGCTGATTACCACGATTATCTGCAGGTTTTTGATAAAGCCACGGCAGAGGGTCTCCATCCGCATAGGCCTTATGACTGCCCCATTGACTTGATTCCCGATGCACCAATACCAAAGGGTAGGATTTACTCATTATCCCATTCCGAAGAAGCAGCTTTGAAGGACTATATACAACAAGCCCTACGGTTAGGTCACATTCGTCCCTCTTGTTCCCCAGCCGCCAGCCCTATCTTTTTAGTGCCCAAAAAGGAGGGTGACCTACGACCATGCATAGACTACAGACGGTTGAATGCCATCACTATAAAGAACAGGTATCCCATCCCGCTCATCTCCACCTTGCTTGATAGATTGACACGTGCGTCCATCTTTACTAAGCTGGATCTAAGGGGGGCATACAACTTGATCCGAATGCGCCATGGAGACGAATGGAAGACGGCGTTCTGCTCCCGACAAGGGTTATATGAGTATACAGTAATGCCTTTCGGGCTGTGTAACGCCCCTGCTACCTTCCAGCGTTTCATCAACGAAGTCTTCTCTGACATTCTTGATGTATATGTTGTTGTCTATCTGGATGACATACTGATATTTTCGTCCTCCTTGGAAGAACATGTCATGCATGTCAGAGAAGTCCTATCCCGTCTCAAGAACAATGCTTTATTTGCTAAACCAGAGAAGTGCTTGTTTCACTCCAAGGAGGTGGATTTCCTGGGTTTTCACATCACCCCTGGGGGTCTCTCCATGAATTTGTCGAAGGTTCGAGCCATCATGGATTGGCCTGCCCCAGTCAATGTTAAACAGCTTCAGTCTTTCCTTGGCTTCGCCAATTTTTACCGACGCTTTATCGCCGGTTTCTCTGCCATTGTTTCTCCCCTCACAGCCTTGACCAGCCCTCTTGTTCCGTTTATTTGGACTCCCGATCACCAGAAGGCATTTGAGGCACTTAAATCTAGGTTTGTCTCGGCTCCGGTCTTACAACACCCACACCCAGAACTCCCGTTCATCCTAGAAGCAGACGCCTCCTCTTTCGCTTTAGGGGCAGTCCTTTCCCAGCCTTGTCCAACTACAGGCCGTCTCCATCCGGTAGCCTATCATTCCCGGAAATTCACACAAGCCGAATCCCACTATACAGTTACCGAAAAGGAACTGTTAGCCATCAAGGACGCCCTCCAGACATGGCGGCCCCACCTCATCGGGGCAAAACACCAGACGGTGATATATTCTGATCATAAGAACCTGCAAGATCTAGCAACGCTGAAGTGTATAAACAGCAGACATGTCCGCTGGCATCTCTTTCTTGCAGCATTCGATTTTGTGGTGAAACATAGGCCTGGTCTCTCCCACGGCAAGGCGGATGCACTTTCCCGGTCTCCTGGGGGGGAATCGTTACCTCTATTTCCCGACACATTGTTAGAAAAGGGCCACGTCATCTGTATGTGTACACCATCCCCTCCTATGCTTGCCATCATCAGTCACTGGGTTTCCCAACATCCACATGCCTTAACAGAGTGGGACGTTCAATTACAGGAGGGGTTGCCTTTTATTCAAGGAAAACTATTTCTCCCAACCAGCGATGTACACAATCAGGCACTCGATTGGTCTCATGATGCTGCAATCAACGGGCACCCGGGGCAAAAACGCACTCTAGAACTCCTACAGCGGTGGTGCTGGTGGCCTTCAATGAGGAGAGACATAGAGAATTACGTCAACACCTGTTCAATATGCGCTCAGTGCAAGTCGTCTAGGGGACGGCCTCTGGGGCTGCTCCAACCACTACCAGTCCCGCCCAGGCCCTGGCACACGGTCTCTATGGACCTTATCACTGACCTACCCCGCAGATGAGACTACGACACGATCTGGGTTATCGTTGACTCCTACACTAAAATGGCCCGCTTTATACCTTGTACGGGAATACCCTCAGCGCACCCACATTGGTCCGTTTGTTCTTTCAGTCTGTTTTCTATCTGTTTGGTCTCCCGCAGGTCATTGTTTCGGACCGAGCGTCCCAGTTCACGTCTTGTTTCTGGCGTGCCCTGACTGGCCTCTTAGGTATCGATTCCCGCTTCTCCTCTGCCTATCATCCAGAAAGTGACGGGCAGACCGAGAGAGTGAACCAGGCCCTGGAGCAGTATTTGCGCTGTCTTACCCTCCAGTACCAGGATTCTTGGTTTAACCTGCTCCACCTGGCTGAGTTTGCCTATAACAATTCCTGGCACTCGTCTACTGGTTTCTCCCATTTCTATTCCTTGTACGGCCAGCATCCTCGTGCCCTTCCTCTTCCTGATTTTCCCTTCTCCACTCCTGCTGCTGACGCCTCGTGACTTGGTCGCGATCCATGCCCAAACCCTTACCCACTTGTGCGAGGCCCAGGTGGTAATGAAAGCAAAGGCAGACAGGAGGCGGCTGGCGGCTCCTAAATATTGTGTGGGTGACCGGGTTTGGCTCTCGACCCGCCATTTGCATATTCCTAGCTGTCGCAAGCTGCTGCCCCGCTTTGTTGGTTCCTACAAAATTACTAAGGTCCTGAACCCTGTGGCCTTGTGCCTTTCCGTTCCACCTACCTGGCGGATTCACCCTGTTTTCCACACCGCCCTCCTCAAATCCTGTCTTGCTCCTACCCGACTCAGTGCCCCTCCTGCTCCTGTTTCTGTGTCCTCTCCTGACGAGTATGAAGTCAGTGCCATTTTGGGTTCTCGTTTCCTCAGGGGTCGTCTTCAGTATCTTGTGGATTGGGTGGGTTATGGCCCTGAAGACCGCTCCTGGGTCCCTTCCCGAGATGTGCACGCCCCGACCCTGGTTGCCCGTTTTCATAGGGACTACCCCTCTTGCCCACGGGGTCGTGGGCCTTTGAGGGGGGCTCTGTCACGCTTTCTCCTGCACACCCTCTCCCTGCTCCCTCCGCACGCCCGGCCTCTGCCAAACACCATCAGGGGATCCCGTATATGCACTCTGGCAGTCGGAGACTACATCATCTTACCCGCCATACCAAGACACTGTTTGGACCAGGGGTTTACCGGCCATCCTAGCGATGGAAATGACAATGGAGACTCCCACTGGCAGCCCGTAACAATCCACATTGTTTGCGACGATCCTCGTGTCACGTGAGGGGGCCAACACGATCACGCATCACGTGAGGGGGCTAGCACCGCCAGGAGTCACGTGGCGACAATGCTTCCGCATCACGTGACAACCATCACGTGATTTCTCTCAAGGATTCAAAAGCGGCCAGGAACACGGAAGTGTTGCTTCACAGCTGAACTCTTTCAGTACTGTACTGCTCTTGTTCCTTGTTTTGAACCTTGCTCCTACGATCTTTGCACGACCTCGGATTTTGTCTACTGGATTGCTTTGTCTAACCCTTGGCATTTTTGAACTTTGGCTTGAACTCTGTCACAACCTCGGATTTGTCTACTGGATTGCTTTGTCTACACCCCTGGCACTTTTGAACCTTGGCTTTGCATTTTTTCACGACCTCGGACTTGGATTTGGACTGCCTCACGGATTTCGTTTTGTTTTGGTACTTTGGCCACCGGCCTCTGCAAGGCGTTCGCCTGGCTGCATAACCTGGATTGCCTCAAACCATGGTGTGCGCCCATCCACAGAGTCTCGCACACCAACCCCTAACCCTCTGCTATTGGAAGTTCAAGCCCCGTCCAGGGCCCCACTATCCTTCAGGGTGACACTTCCTATACTCTAGGTAAGCGGTGCTCTTTTTCCTTGCTGGGTATTCATAGTACAACACGCACATTGTCTGATAATCACTTATTGCCTTGCAGTGGTCCAGGGGTCCTTCTGGCTGTTCCCGGTTCCAGACCTGACGGCTCACAAAACAACCTGTGGCCTCAAAGACTGCACAGGCACTGAATATCTCGTTGTCTGTGTGGTACTTGGGGACGGAGGCATTACTAATCTACACGACCATCAAGATCAAGTCCATAACAATAGTGTATAACTCGTGGCCTCTACCTTCAGACTCATCAGATATTTCTGATCTCTGTGGGTCTTTAAAGGATATCCCTAGGGAGGATGACATTTGTTTTTCTTCATTCAAAGGGAAATCTGCTATGGTATTTCTTTCTCTGGGTATTTCTGTAGTTTGAAGGAAAGGGATAATAGCATCAGAAGGCTTGATTCCCCATGTTCTCTCTGGGACCAGCCCTGGCTTACAACGGTATATGGGTCCTGTGATAGACGATATAGGATATAAAAGTGTCTCACATTTAGGTCTCATATGAGGAATACAAATCATCTCCTCTATGTAACCCTCAGAGTCTTGGTGGAAGGCTGGAATATATTCATCTTCTTCCAGTCTCTTATCAGGTCATTAGTAGGTCTCCCTAGGTCTGGGAATGTATTGAGGTGTGTCTCTAAGGTGGAAATATTCCCGTTCTCTCCGTAAAGGGTCTGACTTGTTGATAATAAGGGGTAAGGACCTCAAAGCTGGTGTCTCTGGGTTTGGAGACTCTCCTTCCTCCTTTTCCTGTGCCCCCTTCAGCTCCTCTTTTAGGTTCTTGGGAAAATCCCTGCAAAATAGGCAATGTTCTGTATCAGATGAGTCTAACTCCTCCGTTGAAGCAGTAGAAAATATAGAGAGTGATCTTTTCCTTTCCTGCTTCCTTAGAGGCTCAGATGTTAGGTTGTCCTGCGGAATCTCTTGCTCTATCTGCGTTATTACACAGAGGGGTTCTAGAGAGAGAGTCGTTAACTCAGATGGTACTTAAAGTCCCCTAAAAGAGGTTTTTCTAAGATTGTTATTTCTTTCTTTTCAATTAGGTGGTGGGAACATTTTTCCAGGGTGTTGTCCTCCCCTAGTTCTCCCTTGTTCTCTCCAGTGGACGGCTCCCATGGAGTTTCATATTCTAGGATTCCCAATGTGTCACCCTTGTTGAACCTCATACTGTCTGGGTGTGATTCACTGCTCTCACACCCGACTTCCATTTTCGGTGCATCATTGAGCGTTGTCTCTGTGGAAGAGGATTCCTGTTCTTTAAGCTGAAGAGGGTGATAATCTGGAGGGAATTATTTTTTTAATCACAATCACAACTTTCTATTCATTTTATCATGACAAAAAGAACAGGAAACAAACTAGCATAGGTATGTCAGAGACATCTGGAGGGAATCTTACTTCTTTCCCTGAAGGATGTGGGTCCTCTAAGGAAATGAGCGGGTAGTCGGGTGGTACCCTTTTGTTGGAAAATTATGTTATTTCCAATGTCCTATCCCTCTTAGGGTGAGATACCTGTTCCCCTTCTTCTCTGAATAGGTTAGGATGGTCACTCTGTGAAAGGTCAAGTGTCTTTAGGATTTTTATGGTTTTCGTGAATAGGGGTTCCCACATGCTCTCATAGATCAAGTCACCCACAATCTCTACCCTTCTGATCTTCAAGGGAGCAGAAGAGAAATTGAGTAAAATACATTTGAATTCGTTTCCACAAGAGAGAAGGGGTAGCATCTTTAATGTTCTCTCCTGCTGGGTATTACATATGTACATACATGTGTAGAACAAGCTATTTGTACATTCAAAGGGATTATCTTCTTATCCCTCCCTAGTAGAGAAAATCTTGAGGACAGACAAGGTGGTATATATTTCCCTCCACCATTTTCCTCAAGGTGGTATATGTTTCCCTCCACCATTTTCCTCAAGGTGGTATATATTTCCCTCCACCATTTTCCTCACGGGAGGGATAGCCGGTGGGGCCAAAAGATGGAAACTAATCCCCATTTTACCATTTGACTGTTTCCAGGGGCCAATCAATCTCTTTCTTGGGCGACATTGGCCTATTAGTAGAGAGGAAGGTGTTAGTTGTTTCCTCTCTGGGACTACTTGTCGGTGGGCTCATTTTCAAGGGTTGTTGTGCCTCATTCTGGTGGGGTTCCCAACGTGTTTCAGTTGAGCTGCATCCTTGCCACCATATGCGAGACAGACATGGTATCAAGAGAGACACAGGGGGTCATTACGACTTTGGAGGCAGCCATGGTGCTGTTAGCACCATGGCTGCCTCCAAAGTCGTGTCCGGGTCCGGTTTCTCAGGAAGGGGACTGTTAGGGAGAATTCTCATCTATGGCTGATTTCCCTCACCTAGTGAGTCCCCCAGCAGCTTTGCTGGACTTCTGGAGTTAATTTCTTTCCACTTGGTAAGAGTGAGAGCTTTTGCCCCACTCTTACTTGCATTTTGCTATGTGTTTCTATCTGTTTTTGTGATTGTGGACTCTGAAGTACACCACTTCAGTAGCCCCCTTCTTTGTGTGTGTCACACAGCACCTTCAGTGCTGTGGCACAGGGTTGTCTTTATGACTTCCCTCGACTCCATTTCTGAGGTGACTACTGTCCCCCAGAAAAGGGTAAAGTTACCATTAACTTTACTTAGTCAATCTACCACAGATCCAGTACACCCCATCTTCCATGGAGTACTGGAAAGGGTTAACTCGTATCCCTTTGTATCTGTACCTCCTAGAGCATTGTTTTGCTCTTTTAACATTTAGACTTGGCTGGTGGCAGTGGTATCTACCCTAACTTTTCTACCGCGATTATATTAGATAAACGTGATACTGTTCTTGGCTATTATATTAGCCTCGAACATAAACCCGCTTGACCAAATCGTCTTTCTTTTGGCTCTGGTTGGGTTTATTCGCCGTTTCTTTTTGTTAAAGTCCTTCTTGTGTTTTACTTTGCACAGCAAACTAGGTTCTCCTTCTTTGTTCACTGTCTTTTGGCGGGCTTCTGCCCAGAAGCCCTCCTCAAGGCGCCTGGGTGTCTAGGTGGGCTGAATGTGAGGGAGGGGTGTAGTCACCCCCTGCACAGGGTATCCTAGGAAAGCCAAGTCGCACTTTGTCATGATTGGCCAGGGTAGTTGTCCAGGCTGGACAACCCCCCTGCTGGGTGATTGACAGCCAGGTTGCGTGAATGGGGGTTTTTCACATAAAAGGCAGGCCTCTTGGGCTAGAAGTCAGAGAGTCACCACTGGAACTACAAGGAACCAAAGAGAAGCGGAGAGAACGACGGCTGCTGCAACTACCCTGTCCCGGTGAAGCCCTGCTGCAGTCCTGAGCTATATGCCCTTCAACAACTCAGAGAAGATCCAGTCCGGAGTCTTCTTCCCTTGAGCTTGGTGGGGATAACCAGCTCATCTTCTACATCCAGAGGATCCTCTTCCGTGGTCGAAATCGCTGCACACTGCTGTAGTGGTCCGGATAGCCACCTGAAGAGCCTCTCCTGTTTTTAGGAGCACACCTTTTATTGCTTATCACTGCTGCTGGCTTCATCCCTGTGTGGTGCAGACCCTCTTCAGACATCGTCATTCACAACGAGGCTCCAGGAATCGTGGGTCTGCGGGAAACCAACAGGAACAACTGCCAGGGCACCAGCTGCACCACTGGAACAAGGTACTGTGTTCTGTTTAGGAAACTGTGTGAATCCCTTTTTCTTCATTTCCAAGGCTTGCCTATGTCTTCCCTCCTTCTTATAACTTTTGCTTCCGAACATTGACAATATCGAAGTACTTTTGGCTACGTCGAATCGTGAACTGTCTGACCGTGTGATCTTCGGCAACTGGTCCCGGTGTCTTTCAACCCTGGCTTCGGCCCTTTGACTTTTGACTTCTGCCTGCCTAACCAAAATATTGCCTGTGATTTTTGCCTCCAACTCCCTCTTGGTATCTCAGGTGCTAAGTGTGTTTTTGCCCCGGTAGCATTTCATGTCACGGATACGCGTTTGTTTAGTAGACCGAACTGTCAAAAAGTGATCGCAATCGTATTCGCGGTAACGTGTTTTGTTCATAACACCGGTTCATTCAAACACAGGGTACTTACCTTGAGACTTACTGTACAAAGTGAATTGGTTTGTTGTAGTATATTTAACGTGTGGTTTTTATTTAAGTTTAATAGAAGTGTTGTGTTTATAACGAATGGTTTAAAAATAAATGTATTTATATTTTTCTACCTGAAACCTTGAGTCAGTGTTTGCTTGAGTCACAGTAATTGTGGTCCCTTTGTGTAATCTCTGCTACTGCTCATATACTCTTGAGATAAGCCTGGCTGCTCCGCCACCTCTACCACTCTGACATAGTAGTACAGGCTTGTACCAAATGTAAAACTTGTATTGCCACCTGTAGTCTTAATTGTGTGTAGTGGTCCCTAAGGGCATTGCACAGGATTCTGCCTAACAGGGACTTACCGGGTCATTCCAACCTTGGAGGACCCGGTAAGTCCCCATTCTGAAAACCATTCCCCATTCGAGCCCCCATAAGGCTCAATGGGAATGGGGAAGGAGCTAATAACGGGCCCGCAAATAGCTCCTGGGTCCCTTAGCGGCTCTCGGGACCTCGGAATGCAGCGGTAAGGGGTTAACGGCACTGGCATCCTTACCGGTGCCGTTCACCCCTTACCGCCGGCCTCGTAATGAGGCCCTCAGACTCAAAAGGAACAGTTTGAAAACGTTTATTATCAAACATTGTAGGGTTTGTGTAATGCCTACCTGGCCCTAACTCTAAGGGGATTGTTCCCTCGACTGATGGTTCTAAGGGCCATCGATGTCTGCAAGTCCAAAACCAAAGTTTGTCTATGTCCAAATCCATGCTTGCCCTCCCTCTTAAACCAAATGTGATAGGGGATTTTATTAAAGGAAACAAGGTGACTCAAAAAAAGGAAATGTAAACCACAGCTGGTTTCAGGTAGTCTTGCCAATAGGTGTAGTGCTGCCAGCTCAAAATAGATCAACTCAAAAGGGTTGCCCTTGGAACCTTCCACGTAGGGCTCTTGCCGTAAGTCAATATAGTTCACAATATCTCTGGGTCTCTGGGAGTTCCCTTCCCCAAGCTTCCATCCTTACTGTTCCAGACTAAAAGAAACAGTTCCTGTTCGGCTTCTCAGGGTTCCCTTCCCCCAAGCATAGTCCCCTCTTTACGGAGCTCAACAAGCAAACAAAAAGTTCCTCTTGTCAGGATGTACTTTTCAATTAACAGTTCTTGCATGGGGGTAGTATCAGAGACTTTCGAGAACGCCGGGCTGTGTGCTCCTCTCAGGTGTGACCACTCTGATATTTCAACCCCTCTCATTTTCTGTACTGGTCTTCCTCTTAGCTCCTCCTTAAAGGTGCATCTTGCACCCCGGTTTACTTCATCTGTATTTCTTTTACACTCTTCCCATTTTATTGAGCACTCTTGCACCTTCCTTTTGCTTTGCTTTCTACTGGTTGCGCTCCTCTTGCCCACTTCTTACTTTGTTGTGCACCCTTGCACCTTTCCCTTTTTGCTTTCGGGTTACTTGCGCCCATTTTTTGCTTTTGGGTCTCACGCACCATCTCTCTTGCTTTTGGGTCGCTTGCACTCTTTCCTTTTCCTTCTATTCTTTAAAGTTCAATTTTCTCTTATCTCTCTTTACTTCGACGCCGTTAGCGTATCTTTCTTTATGCTTTCTCCCTTGCTTTCCGCTCTCTTTACTTTCTCTTGCTTTCCGCTTTCTTTACCTTTGTGCCGCTTGTAAATCTTGTCAATTTCTACTCCTGCTCCAGCCACCCGCACACTCCCGAATGTCTTGCTTCACTTTCACTAAACTCACTGGGCAGCGCTGCGCTGGCGAGGGGTCTATTTGGGATACACCGGGTCACGGACAGGGCCTCATTACCTGCCCTTCAGACCCCCTTTGGACCAGCACATGTTCCAAGGGAACGAGCATCTCGCCGGCACTGGTCAGCAGGTTGCAGTCTGTCTCACTCCGGCTCTCTGGAGACCCGGCTCCCTAGCCACGCTGCAGCCCCTCCAACACACCGGGCCAGCGTCTGGGCACGCAGCTCCCCTGCAGACTCTTCAGGCTTCTACTGCAGCTCAGTTCTCCTTGGCTCTCCTGGTCCTGTCAGCAACTCCTGCTCACTCTTCTTTTCTGGCAAAAATTGGTCTGGGACTAAGAAGGTATCCCCTGCCACAAAGCCTCCCTTATGATCTACCAACTGCTGCTCCAGCTATTCTCTCAGCAGTGTCCTTTTATACACCTGTGTTGTATCAATGGACTGCAGGTGTGTGGTTAGGGCTGGATTTGCCAGACCTCCAATACTCCAATTAACAGCACATGCCTGTCCTTCAGTGCTGAGTAAGTGAGTTCCTAAAGGTGCAGTGTACATTTTCCTTCCCTGCTCTTTCTTTCTGATGACCTGTAGGAGAATTGTAGGGATTGTGACAGGGCTTCAGGGCTTAATTTACAGTAGCCCATGAAGGCAGAGGGGGTGCAGGGGAGGTCGTAATTGGAAAAAGTAGGATACCCTGTCTCGCCCTCAGACTCCTTCCTCTTCCTCTGCTCAGGAGTTAAGGATTTCTGGGACTTTTAATTCAAACCGGAAAACGTAGGGCTCTTCAGAATTTCTGCCCTATAATAATTCCTGAATATTTTAGGGATATTAAGGTTTTTAATCACCTTCCTCCATTGGTTGGATTCTTCCCCCAGGTAATTCCTCCACACATCACCGCTCCCAGGGACTGGGTCAGGATGCATCTGTTGTGTCCTGGCCACGTGAGAATCTTCTGGGAAGGGACCTCCTGTTCAGGTTACAGATGTTGATTGCTTTCATGGAGGAAGGTATAGTATGCTTGGCCCCAGGGATGTATCTGGTAAGGCAAGCAGCGCGTTTTCAGGCCTTTTGTAACAACAGCACGATTAGAGGGGTTCCTGTACATTCAGCATTATTCTTTATGGGGTGATGGCCTTGTTGAGTTGGGTCTGTGAGAAACTGGAGAAAATGAATACAAAGACCTATGACCCCAATGGGGATTGTTTACCAAAGTGAAGGGAACTTTGGGAAATAAAGTTGTCATGGCGCCGCACATCGTTGTGGAGGAAGTAGAAATGGCTGCAAGTAGCAGTGCTGTACGCATGGGTCACGATTGCCAACAACATTCTAGACTTCCTTCACAATGGCGGGTTGCCGCATTTGGCTTCCCGTGGAGCAGCGCTCTTCGCGTTGCAACCCAGTATGATTCCTGCTTCGGGTACCGACGCTAGTGCTTTTGCTCTCTGTTTTTCACCTGCCTTTGCCTTTTTGCTATTCCCCCTAACCGGTTGGTTTCTGCCTGTCTCCTGCCTCTTCTACCACTCTGCTGCTTGCTCTCTCTATTGATCTGCTTTCTGATTTGTTCCTTCTACTGTCTTTGCATGTGGACTACCCTACTGTTTGCCTTATTTTTCTGGTGCCTCTACAATAAGGACTATTACATCCGTTTGTAGTTTTTTTGAGCGGACGCTTTCTCACTCCTATTCCCCATGGATCTTCTGCATAGGAGACCAGGGAAAGGCCATCGCTCTTGGATCCCGACCCGAGGGTGGACAAGGGAGGGAGGATCACCTGGGTGGAGGGTCTGCGGGGACTAGGAGTCGGAAGCCCTTGAAAGGGACATGGTATCCTGCATTCCCAAATAAAGAACAAGTCAACCCACCTCCCGTCTTTATGTGGTATTACAAACCAACTACACTAGACTATTCACATACAACCACTAAAAGTACTGAGATGAGGAAGAAGCAACTAAGAGTAGTGAAGACTTGTTGCTTTCCGCACTTAAGTACTGGGAGAAAGAAGAGGCCTGCTGAGATAAATAGAGGTCAAGCATGACCCTTTAATGATGGTCAGGCAGGGCTAACTGAGAGTCCACACCTGCAGCCTGTTACAGGACTGCAGGTGTATAAAAAGCCCCACCTGAGTGTGAGGAGAGGAGGAATGGTGGCAGAAGCAAGAGCAGTGATTTTGCAGCAGCAGAGAATCCAAGAAGTACAGCGAGGTGCTGTTTGTGAGCGACAGGCTTATGGTTCATGGAGCAGTGGCCCCCGAGCAGGGGCACAGTGGAACCGACAGAAGCGTGAAAGGGGAGCCCCTCTGTTGGAAGGCTGCCCCCTGTTTCGACTATTCAAGGTGCTCATCCTCCTGGGGTCAGATGCCGAGCCCAGGAATGCCTGAGGGGCAGGAGGCGGAACCCTGAAGCGAAGTTGAGAAGGCTGGAAGTACTGCACTGCAAGCATCAAAGCAACCAGTGAGTTGCTAGACAGACTGAAACCCGGTATGCAAGTGTTTAATCCAATGCGTAAGGATACTTTCTTAAGGAGTGGTTGCGTCGATTGAAAGACACGCTGTCGAAAGTCTGTGCATAGAATGCTTAGCAACCAATAAACAGGAAATCTTGTTAACTCATGAAAGCCTAATTAATACTTTGTTACGGAGTGGTCACATGCAAAGGAAAGCAAGTTATCAAAAGTCTCTGAAAGAAGATAATTTAAAGGCACATGTGAGTTACAATACTTATTGAACTGAACGAGAATATTCAAACCCTAAAACCTATATCAAATTTGAATGCCGCATTGAAAACCAAATCCTATAAGAGTAACCAAGTTACTTACCTTAAGATCTATACATGCTCTATACGGAGAGGCCGAATCGCAGAGAACCTTTCAATTATAAAACTGCACCATTTTCAATATCGAATTTTCAAGAAAGTCTTTACTTCTGAAAAAGCCAAAAGCAGGGAAGCTTTCTCAACATAATGACCTACACCAGATCATTTAAATAGTGAAAGAACCTTTAGATTTTCAACAATTCTATATATATTATGTCTACAAATTCATTGCATAAAAATATAAAAAGGCAAATGAATGATGAACTACAAAATGAATACAAAGACCTATGACCCCAATGGGTATTGTTTACCAAAGTGAAGGGAACTTTGGGAGATAAACTTGTCATGGCACCGCACATCGTTGTGGAGGAAGTGGGAATGGCTCCACGTAGCAGTGCTGTAGGCATGGGTCACGACTGCCAACAGCGTTCTAGACTTCCTTCAAGATGGCGGGTTGCCGCGTTTAGCTTCCCGTGGAGCAGCGCTCTTCGCGTTGCAACCCAGTATGATTCCCGCTTCGGGTACCGATGCTAGTGCTTTTGCTCTCTGTTTTTCACCTGCCTTTGCCTTTTGCTATTCTCCCTAACCGGTTGGTTTCTGCCTGTCTCCTGCCTCTTCTACCGCTGCTTGCTCTCTCTATTGATCTTCTTTCTGATTTGTTCCTTCTGCTGCCTTTGCGTGTGGACTACCCTACTGTTGCCTTATTTTTCCGGTGCCTCTACAATAAGGACTATTACATCCGTTTGTAGTTATTTTGAGCGGACGCTTTCCTCCCCCCAAGTATCTGGATTGTCCTTTCCACGATTGCTCGGGACAGCCGGTTCCGTTAGGCTGTCAGAGTGGCTTCAGAAAGGAACCGCCCATATCTCATCACGGAAAGTTCTTCTACCAGAAAGAAGTGCAAGGAGAAGAAGCAAGGCTCTGCTGCCGCCTCCTCTGCTGACAGTAATCAAGACTCAGATGAGACCCGGTACTGTCATCACCCTGACAGAACTGTACAGATGTGAATTGAAATGATTCCTTAATTGCAATTAAATCCTTTTTGTGAGATAAAGACCTGCAATATAGAGAGGGTCCTAGTGTGGCACAGAACATTTAGGAAATCAGGAAACATCCGCAAATGAATACCTCACTCAAGTTGGAATTGTTTATTTGTTTTGAGGATGGAGTCTCAGGATATTTCGTTTTTTTTAACTGTGCTTTTGAACTTGGGAAAGGGATCCCTGAGTATTGCTCAAACGTATTTTCTTTTGGAACTCAAGGCAATCTTAAGACTTGTTATGAGAACTGCTTTATGCTTGGAGAAGGGGGGCTGAAAGAAACTTACAAGTTGGACCAAGCTTTGAACTTTATGCTGAACACTATTGGTTGCTGACTTCCCTACATGTTGTATAAGATTAGTTGTGAGGGCAAGCACAGGTTTTGGACACAGACAGATTCCCAAGTTGAACTTTTTGACTTGGACTTTCCTTAGCTTTGGTCTATTAGGAACATCCCACCATGTGTGTCTAACCCGCTAGTCCTCGAGGACTTGTCATCCAGGTGGTCAGGACACGACCATCGCATTTGTATTCAATTCCAGGGGGTGGACCAGTGCGGGAGGATCACCTGGGTGAGGGGTCTTCGGAGAGTGGGGGTGAGACAGTCGATGGTCAGATACGGTATTCCCCCCTTTTCTGTTCATCTACCACATCCTATTTTGAAGCCCCAACTCCTCCCGCACCCCACTTTTTCCACAAACACTGGGCCTAGTTAGGGTGACTGAGAGTAAACAGACTAACTCTATCACATTGTACTGGACATGCCCTGTTAAGTCAGGCACTTTACACTAAGTGCATACACCTGATACCAGTTAGCTCGCCTGACACGAATAAAAGGCAAAACATAAAGACACACTCTGAGCAAGGCGGAAACGGAGTAGGAGCAGCACTTCCGGGACAAAGGCACACCTACTGGAGCAGAGCAACAGACCAAGGGACGAGAGCAGCAGGCCGAAAACCCCAGGGGTTCCCTACTGGAGGTTGTTGCCTCTGACAGGCCGCAAAAGACACGTGGAGAAGGCCAGATCCCACAAGTGAAGATTGCATTGTGTTTGAAGGACGCCAGCGACCCTCCCGGGTGAACGGCAGAGTTCGGGAGACGAGGCCAAGCCTGTGGTACTAGCCTTGACTCGTGAATTGGAAATAGCAAAGCAAGAAAGAAGCGCACACAGCCGGTGAGTTGGCAAGGGACGTGAGAGAGCGGTGTGTGTTAAAGCGAATGGCAACATTAGATCACAAGTGAATGCTGCATGTGTGTGGATGAGACGTGAGGAATGGCAGACTTGTGAATTAAAAAGTATAAAGCAGCTATAAGATCAGCAATACTACGTAATGGAGTGGTCCGACGAAAGGAAGTACCCCATTTGAAATTCTCTGTTAAAGGTACAATGTTTGAAGCTAAAAAGTGACCAAACAGCAAAAGTGAATTAAGCGAGAGTAAAAGTGAAATTTGAGTCAAAGTGGTCCTGCGGTGGCCTGTAAAAAGAACCACACACACTCAAAAGTCTTTCACATCCGATAGAGGTCCAAGCCCGATTGAGGGAGACCCGAAGAACAAGAAGCTTGGGTAAGGGAGGACCCTTGCAAGTTTGTGTTGAACTGTGTGCTATAAGGTCTGAGCCCGGCAGAGGGCGACCTTTGTAAAGTTTACGTTGGAATCCAATTTTGAAAGTCAAGAAAGAGACTAATGTGGAAGGCCTGGTGGGCCTCAATCCACGGTTTGGAGCTGCTTAGAGTGTTCGAAACCGAGCTAGAGTGTGTCATCCTGCCTAAAAGAACAGCCTTACTCTGTGAAGTTTAACGTGAGGAGGAGAACTGGTTCAACTACCTTTCTATTTTTGAACACTGATTCTTCCTTTGCATACAGAGATAGGGCAGGCATTAGGTTTTGTTAGCCCAGGCCGTTTTGATATGATGGACTCCACTAGGACTGTTTTGTTTACCGTTTGATGGTTGAGACTACTCCCATCTTAGTTATAGGGCAAAATAGGAGTTTCTCCAACCCCAAACCTTTCAATAAAGGTTTTACAAATTGTATCCATTGTGTCAATGTCATACTTGTGATACCATGCCTTCCCTACACATGGGGCCTCATTACGAGTATGGAGGCAGCCATGCCCCTAATAAGGGCATGGCTGCCTCCATACCGGGTTCCAGTACTGGGTTCCTCCAATGAGGACTTACCGGGCTATTCCAACCATGGAGAACCCGGTAAGTCCTCCCTCATTGGAAAAACCCATCCCCATTCCCATTTGAGCCCCCATAGGGTTAAATGGGAATGGGGAGGGAGCTAATAACGGGCCCATTAATAACGGGCCCGTTATTAGCTCCCTGGTCCCCTTGTGGGACCCGCTACGGACGCCTGGTTTTACCAGGCATCCTTACTGGGTCCCGCAAGGGAACCTCATAATAGAGCGTCCCGTAATTCATTGCGGGAGCGCCATGGCCGTTATGAGGCCCATAGTATAGGGAAAGATAGGATTTTACATCCATCCTGACATGTAGTTTCATAAAAGAGTTTTTTTCTGAACTTTGAATCCGTTGTCTGTCTCTTACTCCAAGATGATCTCGCTGGTCCCAGGGATCAGAAATCAGACAGGCGAGTACCAATTGAGCTTTTATTTCGGTCTCATGTGCCGCAGGAAGTAGCACCAGGCACCATTGTTACGATTGTCTTAGAGGCTGTAGTGATTCAGAACAGGCTGGTTCTCTCAGGCACAGATGAGAGTGGTGCACAGCTCTGTGCATCAATCCGACCCTAAGGGGCGTGTCTGGCGAGCAATTGCTCAGAGACACTGAAGACACAGGCCAGATGGGTTTTGAAATTGGAGTGCCTTGCCAGATAGCGATAGAGAAAAGGGAAGTACCACAGATCATTCTCATCGTTCGAAATATATCAATATATTGGAAGGAGGATTTGGAAAAGGTGCCGGACCATTTGTGGAGCAGCAATACTCATGATGTGGGGCTCCGGAGTGGTACGGATAAAAATTGAAACCTGGTGCGATATTATCACGGGTTAAGCAGTACCCCATGTCTAGGGGGGCAGACAAAGGGATTTACGAGACCATTATGGCATTGTTCAACCTTCTGTGTCCCCATGCAATACCTATCTACCCTGTGAAGGAAGCAAAGAGGTCCAGTTGGAGAGTTGTTGAGGTGGAGTTTCCGGTGGTACCAAATCATTCCACCATTCTCTGTAACATCCCTATTGGGTCGACTCACTTCACAGTGATCAATTTAAAAAATGCATTTCTTTCTGTTCCCTTACACCCCGATTCTCAGTACCCCACAGTGTTTATGTATCGTGGTCAGAGATTCAAGCACATGAAGTTGACCCAGGGGTACTGCGAATCTCTGAGTGTCTTAGCAGGGTGGTTCAGATGGATTTGAGGAGTTTACACATGTTCAGTACTGTACTTCAGTACATGGACAATCTATTGGTTTGCAGCACTTCAGAGGAGCAGTGTCGAGGAGACTCCATTACGCTGCTCACCCTGCCCACGGAGAAGGGGTACAAAGTGTACAAAGAAAAATGGCAGTGTTATAAAACGGAGGTAGTAAATTTGGGGTAAGTAATATCACCTGCAGGGAAGAAGGTAATGATGGACAGAGCCACCAAAGTTCAGCGTACTCCTCGGCCAGTCATAGTAACAGATGCAGCAGTATTTGGGGCTCTAACTATTGTAGATTACTCTAGTTATGTGAGGCCCTTACTACAGGGGCTCAAAGAAGCACAGAAGGTGAAAGGTTCAATAGAGTGGCCTGAGGAATTCCAGGCTGCGATCAGCAATGCTCCGGTCGTGGTGACCCCAAATTACAAGAGGCCATTTTATTTGTTCTCACATTCGAACAGGCAGGTGATGACAGTGGTACAGCAGACATGCTTAGGCCACAAACCCTTAGTGCATTAAAGTGGAATCCTAGACCCATTGATGCAGGGACAGTTCCCTTTCAAGCACGCTTTAGCCGCAGAGGCTTTTGTGATTCAAAAGTCTTCCACCATTACTATGGGTTGCCTGGTGACACTATACGTAGAACATGCAGTTTTCGCAATTTTGGAAACGTCCAAATCGACATTGACCCAAAGAGTTTCGGGGTATGAGGTAATTGTATCTGTATATTGCTGGTCTTTATATCACAAAAAGGTTTTAGTTGCAATCATATAAATTCACCTCTGTAAAGTTCATCTCCCAAAGTTTCCTTCACTTTGGTAAACAATACACATTGGGTTCCTAGGTCTTTGTATTCATTTTGTAGCTCATCGTTAGCTTGCCTTTTTATATTTTTATGCAATGATTTTGTGGAAATAATATAGTTGAAAGTTGTTGACAATGTAAAGGTTCTTTCACTTTTGAAATTATTATCAATTATTATTAGATCATTATGTTGAGAAAGCTTCCCTTCTCTTGGCTTTTCCATAAGTAAAGGTTTTCTTGTAATGCAGTATTAAAAATGGTGCAGTTTTATAATTGAAGCGTTGTCTGTGATTTGTCATCTCTGTAGCATATATTGATTTTAAGGTAAGTAACTTAGTTACTCTCATACAATTTGGTTTTCAATGAAGCAATCAAAATTAATGTAGGTTTTAGGGTTTGAATATTCTTGTTCAGTTCAATAAGTATTGTAACTCCCATGTGCCTTTAAATTGTTCTCATCGTTCGGAGAGTTTTGATAACACGCTTTCCTTTGCCTGCGACCACTCCGTAACAAAGTATTCATTCAGCTTTCATGAGTTAATAAGGTTTAATGTTCATTGGAGCATAAGGATTCTATGCGGAAACCTTCGACAAAGTGTCTTTCAACCGACACGACTACTCTGTAACAAAGTACCCTTACGCGCAGCATCAAACACTTGTATACCGGGTTTCAGTCTGTCTAGAAACTGACTGGCTGCTTTGATCCTGGCAACGCAGATGTTCCAGCCTTTTCTCCTTCGCTTCAGGGCTCCACCTCCTGCCTCTCAGGCACTCCTGTGTCGGCCTCTGGCTCCAGGACGACGAGCACCTTGAATAGTTGAAACAGGGGCAGCCTTCCAACAGAGGGGCTCCCCTTTCACGCTTCAGTCAGTTCTACAGAGCCCCTGCTCGCAGGCCGCTGCTCCATGAACCATAAGCATGTCGTTTACAAACAGCACCTCGCTGTATTTCTTGGCCTCTCTGTTGCTGCAAAATCACTGCTGCTGCTTCTGCCACAATTCCTCCTCTCCTCACACTCATTAAGTGAGGCGTGCTCTACACCTGCAGCCCTGTAACAGGCTGCAGGTGTGGACTCACAATTAGCACTGCCTGGCCATCATTAAGGGGACATGCCTGACCTCAATTGCTCTCAGCAGGCCTCTTCTTCGTCCCGAAAGCAACTAGTCTTCACTGCTCTTAGTTGTTTCTTCCGAGTCTCAGTACTCTTAGTGGTCATATGCAAATAGTCTAGGGGAGTTGGTTTGTACCCCATAAAGATGGGAGATGGGCTGGTTTGGTCTTTATTAGGAGAGACAATGGAGGGAAGTTACCAAGAAGTATGTCACTTGCCTAAATGCAAGGAAGTGGCTCTCAGAAACATGGATGAACGTTAAAACAAAAGTCTGATGACAGTAATATGAGGTCATAAAGAAAACATATAACCCTAAGTCGAAACAATATGAAAATACTTGACCAACAGAAGCACTAAGAGAAACAGGTACCAAAAAATGAAGTTATCGTGAAAATAAGATGAAGTAACATGTTGACCAATAACTGTAAATACCCTGTAATGCAAGATAGAAGAAGCATATGGAATTCTGCTAAAAAGAGGTATAAATATAACGTTTAGTACGGCCATTGGAAGAAATGGATGATGGCTCGGGTTAAAGAACAAACCCAGCTACCTCAAAAACAAGCCTAGGATTGCAAATTGAAGAAAAAGCTGTTGCATGTGCAGAATAACGGAGTGCGTTGGCCTAAAGTCAAGGAGGCCATTTCGAGAGATGGGCGCAAGGCACAGAGAGGGGTGAAGGAACAGACCACATGCCACATGCACAAGACATATTTCTGCTAAGATTAGGAGGGCAAGGACATTTGCTGATGCCAAGTATTGAACAACCATGAAGGTAAAAGCCTATATGAGGTGGAATGAACAAGTCTCTAAAGGCCAGAGAGGGTAATGGCACCTGGGTTAATGAAATCAAATAACAAAAATTGAGAGACAGAAATGAACAAAATCGTGGTCTCCTGACACATGAGGAAGAACTCAAAACAAAGGCTATTCATAAGAGCTCGAGTTAAGATAGGGGTGTGCCCACACTCCCTCAAATGCTCCAAAACAGTGAACAGACTACGAGGTCAACTGAAAATGATAGACCTTGGCTAAGGATCAAGTCGATGACATACGATGCACTAATTGTGAAAACAAAGAACAAGTTGACACAGCTTGAACACCTAGGTTTCACTTTGTTCACGTGCTGCTAAAAACGAGCCAACTGTCCAAGGTTGGAAAGGGTTGCCAACCAAAAGGCCTGCCATGCTCTTTCATATACAATTTCAGTTATTAACCCGCTACCATATTATCTGCTATGATCAGTATGTGACGTGCGTAGTGGTAGCTCAGGGCGTGTCCTACACGCAAGGGGCAGTCAATGAAATATTAACACATATTATTCTATAAGTAGATATGTTCCCCTAATCCAATCCCTCCCAGCATTACGTTTTTGTGAAATGCCCCATAGGATGACGTCTTGAAAGACATATGTAAAGGATATAAGCTCTGTGCAAGCAAACTTTGGTGTGAAAAATCGAGCATCTAATTTGATAGCTGTATTTCTCCCTGCTTTCTTCGATTGAGATTAAAGGAATATTTTACCATCTTCCTTTGGTCTGTCCCATTATTTGGTCTGTGATAATTATTGATAATCCCATCTAGCACAAAGAAGACACTTCAAGGTTCTAGAGCACATTTGGTAGTGGTTCATGTCTACGACCTAGATCTACTCCCAGATCCAGACCCCGGACAATCGTCGGCTCCTACCACTATCCAGACGATTGCAGAGTTTCCTGCGGAGAGTGGAGCGTAAAAAATAGAATTACATGATCAAGATTTGGTTTTGCACATTCCCCTTTGATGAAATTCCTGTCCTGTCCCCACAGGCGACCCACGGACTGAGGGCTATGTAAAGAACTTATGGTGGCAACAGTAAAGACAGGCACAACTGATCACAGTTCAAGGGTGTTAATTAAACTGTATGTATGGGTGAGATAAACACCAAATCTAAACCTAAATCTAAGATGGGAGCAAGCTACAACCATCAAATAATGATAATGCAGTCTTAGTGGCATGATGTCAAATAAAAAAAGCCTATACTAAAAAACCTATTGCCAATCCTTACCGCTAAGTTACCAAATAGTGTTGCATAATGTTCACCAGAAAAGAAAAAAAGTGTTCACAAAATGATAAGTCAGGGTGGTATAACTGGGGTCTCCCTTCCCCACGTTTTTTAGCACGGACAAGGCGGGCCTCTCGAGCACAGCACACTCCTGGGCTTCTCCAGCACAAGCTCACAGTTTGTTTCCAAAAAATCAGGGCCTTTTTTGGCCAGGTCTTTTTTACACCAAGCCTCTTGCCTCAGAGGGCTTGATGTATTATAAAACAACAAACAAAAGGTTTCTTTCAGTAATCTTCCCATCAGGTGATTTCCTTTGACCCATGGATTCCCCCCTCAACCGGGCTCCAATCCTTTTTGTAACATTGGCTTTCCTCATTCGGGTTCACATGTGGCAGTTTCACACAGTACACTTATTCATAATACCTTGCGGGATTCACTTCCCTTTGCTTTTTCTAACCCCAGTCAGGCTTTCTCTTAAACCCCCAGTCAGACTTTCCACATTTATCATTAGTACAGCGTTTCCCTCAGCCGGGCACACACGCCTGTTTCACAATGTCAAAACTTTGGTAAGGGGTTAAGGACTTTCGAATGTACAAGGGATTTTGGCTCGACCCACTTAACTCTTTATCCTGGCCTTTCCTACAGCCTCTTGTTACTATAATGTTTAAAAAAAAGGGGACCGGCCAGAGTATTTCCGTCCGGTTTACTATTGGTTCTCCCTCCGACTCACCGGCTGTGCTAACCTCCTTGTCGTTTCTTGTCTCTGGAGTCAAAGACGGTACCACGGTAGTAAGCGCGCGCCTCCCGCCTCGGTTATCAGTGTGGGAGGGTCATGTGCACCGTTGACATCTGTGTCAGGAAACCATCAACAAGCACTAGCAAGCTGATGCAAACCAACGTCCATGCTGTTAAGGAGCTAATGAATAATGGCTGCTTATCTCGCTATGCATTTCATTTGCCACCATATAAAAAAAGGCATAGGCTTGCAGAAGCGAACAGAATACCTGTTGGCAAACGGCCGCGTCATGTCCAATCCAGAGCAATTCTCTGGCACGGTTCGCCTTTTCGGGGACGCTGGGGATTGCCATGGTGACGGTGGTATACAATTCATGTCAGACGCACTCCGTCGTCACGGCCATTCCGCATTCAACGGATCAGTTGATCAGATATAAGCAACACCCCCAGTAGGATCGGTGCTTCTGAATTGTCTTCAGTCAATAGTGTTATTGCTTTTGAACTTGGGAAAGGGATCCATGAGTATTGCTCAAACGTATTTTCTTTTGGAACTCAAGGCAATCTTAAGACTTGTTATGAGAACTGCTTTATGCTTGGAGAAGGGGGGCTGAAAGAAACTTACAAGTTGGACCAAGCTTTGAACTTTATGCTGAACACTATTGGTTGCTGACTTCCCTACATGTTGTATAAGATTAGTTGTGAGGGCAAGCACAGGTTTTGGACACAGACAGATTCCCAAGTTGAACTTTTTGACTTGGACTTTCCTTAGCTTTGGTCTATTAGGAACATCCCACCATGTGTGTCTAACCCGCTAGTCCTCGAGGACTTGTCATCCAGGTGGTCAGGACACGACCATCGCATTTGTATTCAATTCCAGGGGGTGGACCAGTGCGGGAGGATCACCTGGGTGAGGGGTCTTCGGAGAGTGGGGGTGAGACAGTCGATGGTCAGATACAGTATTCCCCCCTTTTCTGTTCATCTACCACATCCTATTTTGAAGCCCCAACTCCTCCCGCACCCCACTTTTTCCACAAACACTGGGCCTAGTTAGGGTGACTGAGAGTAAACAGACTAACTCTATCACATCGTACTGGACATGCCCTGTTAAGTCAGGCACTTTACACTAAGTGCATACACCTGATACCAGTTAGCTCGCCTGACACGAATAAAAGGCAAAACATAAAGACACACTCTGAGCAAGGCGGAAACGGAGTAGGAGCAGCACTTCCGGGACAAAGGCACACCTACTGGAGCAGAGCAACAGACCAAGGAACGAGAGCAGCAGGCCGAAAACCCCAGGGGTTCCCTACTGGAGGTTGTTGCCTCTGACAGGCCGCAAAAGACACGTGGAGAAGGCCAGATCCCACAAGTGAAGATTGCATTGTGTTTGAAGGACGCCAGCGACCCTCCCGGGTGAACGGCAGAGTTCGGGAGACGAGGCCAAGCCTGTGGTACTAGCCTTGACTCGTGAATTGGAAATAGCAAAGCAAGAAAGAAGCGCACACAGCCGGTGAGTTGGCAAGGGACGTGAGAGAGCGGTGTGTGTTAAAGCGAATGGCAACATTAGATCACAAGTGAATGCTGCATGTGTGTGGATGAGACGTGAGGAATGGCAGACTTGTGAATTAAAAAGTATAAAGCAGCTATAAGATCAGCAATAGTAAGTAATGGAGTGGTCCGACGAAAGGAAGTACCCCATTTGAAATTCTCTGTTAAAGGTACAATGTTTGAAGCTAAAAAGTGACCAAACAGCAAAAGTGAATTAAGCGAGAGTAAAAGTGAAATTTGAGTCAAAGTGGTCCTGCGGTGGCCTGTAAAAAGAACCACACACACTCAAAAGTCTTTCACATCCGATAGAGGTCCAAGCCCGATTGAGGGAGACCCGAAGAACAAGAAGCTTGGGTAAGGGAGGACCCTTGTAAGTTTGTGTTGAACTGTGTGCTATAAGGTCTGAGCCCGGCAGAGGGCGACCTTTGTAAAGTTTACGTTGGAATCCAATTTTGAAAGTCAAGAAAGAGACTAATGTGGAAGGCCTGGTGGGCCTCAATCCACGGTTTGGAGCTGCTTAGAGTGTTCGAAACCGAGCTAGAGTGTGTCATCCTGCCTAAAAGAACAGCCTTACTCTGTGAAGTTTAACGTGAGGAGGAGAACTGGTTCAACTACCTTTCTATTTTTGAACACTGATTCTTCCTTTGCATACAGAGATAGGGCAGGCATTAGGTTTTGTTAGCCCAGGCCGTTTTGATATGATGGACTCCACTAGGACTGTTTTGTTTACCGTTTGATGGTTGAGACTACTCCCATCTTAGTTATAGGGCAAAATAGGAGTTTCTCCAACCCCAAACCTTTCAATAAAGGTTTTACAAATTGTATCCATTGTGTCAATGTCATACTTGTGATACCATGCCTTCCCTACACATGGGGCCTCATTACGAGTATGGAGGCAGCCATGCCCCTAATAAGGGCATGGCTGCCTCCATACCGGGTTCCAGTACTGGGTTCCTCCAATGAGGATTTACCGGGCTATTCCAACCATGGAGGACCCGGTAAGTCCTCCCTCATTGGAAAAACCCATCCCCATTCCCATTTGAGCCCCCATAGGGTTAAATGGGAATGGGGAGGGAGCTAATAACGGGCCCATTAATAACGGGCCCGTTATTAGCTCCCTGGTCCCCTTGTGGGACCCGCTACGGACGCCTGGTTTTACCAGGCATCCTTACTGGGTCCCGCAAGGGAACCTCATAATAGAGCGTCCCGTAATTCATTGCGGGAGCGCCATGGCCGTTATGAGGCCCATAGTATAGGGAAAGATAGGATTTTACATCCATCCTGACATGTAGTTTCATAAAAGAGTTTTTTTCTGAACTTTGAATCCGTTGTCTGTCTCTTACTCCAAGATGATCTCGCTGGTCCCAGGGATCAGAAATCAGACAGGCGAGTACCAATTGAGCTTTTATTTCGGTCTCATGTGCCGCAGGAAGTAGCACCAGGCACCATTGTTACGATTGTCTTAGAGGCTGTAGTGATTCAGAACAGGCTGGTTCTCTCAGGCACAGATGAGAGTGGTGCACAGCTCTGTGCATCAATCCGACCCTAAGGGGCGTGTCTGGCGAGCAATTGCTCAGAGACACTGAAGACACAGGCCAGATGGGTTTTGAAATTGGGGTGCCTTGCCAGATAGCGATAGAGAAAAGGGAAGTACCACAGATCATTCTCATCGTTCGAAATATATCAATATATTGGAAGGAGGATTTGGAAAAGGTGCCGGACCATTTGTGGAGCAGCAATACTCATGATGTGGGGCTCCGGAGTGGTACGGATAAAAATTGAAGCCTGGTGCGATATTATCACGGGTTAAGCAGTACCCCATGTCTAGGGGGGCAGACAAAGGGATTTACGAGACCATTATGGCATTGTTCAACCTTCTGTGTCCCCATGCAATACCTATCTACCCTGTGAAGGAAGCAAAGAGGTCCAGTTGGAGAGTTGTTGAGGTGGAGTTTCCGGTGGTACCAAATCATTCCAACATTCTCTGTAACATCCCTATTGGGTCGACTCACTTCACAGTGATCAATTTAAAAAATGCATTTCTTTCTGTTCCCTTACACCCCGATTCTCAGTACCCCACAGTGTTTATGTATCGTGGTCAGAGATTCAAGCACATGAAGTTGACCCAGGGGTACTGCGAATCTCTGAGTGTCTTTAGCAGCGTGGTTCAGATGGATTTGAGGAGTTTACACATGTTCAGTACTGTACTTCAGTACATGGACAATCTATTGGTTTGCAGCACTTCAGAGGAACAGTGTCGAGGAGACTCCATTACGCTGCTCACCCTGCCCACGGAGAAGGGGTACAAAGTGTACAAAGAAAAATGGCAGTGCTATAAAACGGAGGTAGTAAATTTGGGGTAAGTAATATCACCTGCAGGGAAGAAGGTAATGATGGACAGAGCCACCAAAGTTCAGCGTACTCCTCGGCCAGTCATTGTAACAGATGCAGCAGTATTTGGGGCTCTAACTATTGTAGATTACTCTAGTAATGTGAGGCCCTTACTACAGGGGCTCAAAGAAGCACAGAAGGTGAAAGGTTCAATAGAGTGGCCTGAGGAATTCCAGGCTGCGATCAGCAATGCTCCGGTCGTGGTGACCCCAAATTACAAGAGGCCATTTTATTTGTTCTCACATTCGAACAGGCAGGTGATGACAGTGGTACAGCAGACATGCTTAGGCCACAAACCCTTAGTGCATTAAAGTGGAATCCTAGACCCATTGATGCAGGGACAGTTCCCTTTCAAGCACGCTTTAGCCGCAGAGGCTTTTGTGATTCAAAAGTCTTCCACCATTACTATGGGTTGCCTGGTGACACTATACGTAGAACATGCAGTTTTCGCAATTTTGGAAACGTCCAAATCGACATTGACCCAAAGAGTTTCGGGGTATGAGGTAATTGTATCTGTATATTGCTGGTCTTTATATCACAAAAAGGTTTTAGTTGCAATCATATAAATTCACCTCTGTAAAGTTCATCTCCCAAAGTTTCCTTCACTTTGGTAAACAATACACATTGGGTTCCTAGGTCTTTGTATTCATTTTGTAGCTCATCGTTAGTTTGCCTTTTTATATTTTTATGCAATGATTTTGTGGAAATAATATAGTTGAAAGTTGTTGACAATGTAAAGGTTCTTTCACTTTTGAAATTATTATCAATTATTATTAGATCATTATGTTGAGAAAGCTTCCCTTCTCTTGGCTTTTCCATAAGTAAAGGTTTTCTTGTAATGCAGTATTAAAAATGGTGCAGTTTTATAATTGAAGCGTTGTCTGTGATTTGTCATCTCTGTAGCATATATTGATTTTAAGGTAAGTAACTTAGTTACTCTCATACAATTTGGTTTTCAATGAAGCAATCAAAATTAATGTAGGTTTTAGGGTTTGAATATTCTTGTTCAGTTCAATAAGTATTGTAACTCCCATGTGCCTTTAAATTGTTCTCATCGTTCGGAGAGTTTTGATAACACGCTTTCCTTTGCATGCGACCACTCCGTAACAAAGTATTCATTCAGCTTTCATGAGTTAACAAGGTTTAATGTTCATTGGAGCATAAGGATTCTATGCGGAAACCTTCGACCAAATGTCTTTCAACCGACACGACTACTCTGTAACAAAGTACCCTTACGCGCAGCATCAAACACATGTATACCGGGTTTCAGTCTGTCTAGAAACTGACTGGCTGCTTTGCTCCTGGCAACGCAGATGTTCCAGCCTTTTCTCCTTCGCTTCAGGGCTCCACCTCTTGCCTCTCAGGCACTCCTGTGTCGGCCTCTGGCTCCAGGACGACGAGCACCTTGAATAGTTGAAACAGGGGCAGCCTTCCAACAGAGGGGCTCCCCTTTCACGCTTCAGTCAGTTCTACAGAGCCCCTGCTCGCAGGCCGCTGCTCCATGAACCATAAGCATGTCGTTTACAAACAGCACCTCGCTGTATTTCTTGGCCTCTCTGTTGCTGCAAAATCACTGCTGCTGCTTCTGCCACAATTCCTCCTCTCCTCACACTCATTAAGTGAGGCGTGCTCTACACCTGCAGCCCTGTAACAGGCTGCAGGTGTGGACTCACAATTAGCACTGCCTGGCCATCATTAAGGGGACATGCCTGACCTCAATTGCTCTCAGCAGGCCTCTTCTTCGTCCCGAAAGCAACTAGTCTTCACTGCTCTTAGTTGTTTCTTCCGAGTCTCAGTACTCTTAGTGGTCATATGCAAATAGTCTAGGGGAGTTGGTTTGTACCCCATAAAGATGGGAGATGGGCTGGTTTGGTCTTTATTAGGGGAGACAATGGAGGGAAGTTACCAAGAAGTATGTCACTTGCCTAAATGCAAGGAAGTGGCTCTCAGAAACATGGATGAGCGTTAAAACAAAAGTCTGATGACAGTAATATGAGGTCATAAAGAAAACATATAACCCTAAGTCGAAACAATATGAAAATACTTGACCAACAGAAGCACTAAGAGAAACAGGTACCAAAAAATGAAGTTATCGTGAAAATAAGATGAAGTAACATGTTGACCAATAACTGTAAATACTCTGTAATGCAAGATAGAAGAAGCATATGGAATTCTGCTAAAAAGAGGTATAAATATAACGTTTAGTACGGCCATTGGAAGAAATGGATGATGGCTCGGGTTAAAGAACAAACCCAGCTACCTCAAAAACAAGCCTAGGATTGCAAATTGAAGAAAAAGCTGTTGCATGTGCAGAATAACGGAGTGCGTTGGCCTAAAGTCAAGGAGGCCATTTCGAGAGATGGGCGCAAGGCACAGAGAGGGGTGAAGGAACAGACCACATGCCACATGCACAAGACATATTTCTGCTAAGATTAGGAGGGCAAGGACATTTGCTGATGCCAAGTATTGAACAACCATGAAGGTAAAAGCCTATATGAGGTGGAGTGAGCAAGTCTCTAAAGGCCAGAGAGGGTAATGGCACCTGGGTTAATGAAATCAAACAAATAACAAAAATTGAGAGACAGAAATGAACAAAATCGTGGTCTCCTGACACATGAGGAAGAACCCAAAACAAAGGCTATTCATAAGAGCTCGAGTTAAGATAGGGGTGTGCCCACACTCCCTCAAATGCTCCAAAACAGTGAACAGACTACGAGGTCAACTAAAAATGATAGACCTTGGCTAAGGATCAAGTCGATGACATACGATGCACTAATTGTGAAAACAAAGAACAAGTTGACACAGCTTGAACACCTAGGTTTCACTTTGTTCACGTGCTGCTAAAAACGAGCCAACTGTCCAAGGTTGGAAAGGGTTGCCAACCAAAAGGCCTGCCATGCTCTTTCATATACAATTTCAGTTATTAACCCGCTACCATATTATCTGCTATGATCAGTATGTGACGTGCGTAGTGGTAGCTCAGGGCGTGTCCTACACGCAAGGGGCAGTCAATGAAATATTAACACATATTATTCTATAGGTAGATATGTTCCCCTAATCCAATCCCTCCCAGCATTACGTTTTTGTGAAATGCCCCATAGGATGACGTCTTGAAAGACATATGTAAAGGATATAAGCTCTGTGCAAGCAAACTTTGGTGTGAAAAATCGAGCATCTAATTTGATAGCTGTATTTCTCCCTGCTTTCTTCGATTGAGATTAAAGGAATATTTTACCATCTTCCTTTGGTCTGTCCCATTAGTTGGTCTGTGATAATTATTGATAATCCCATCTAGCACAAAGAAGACACTTCAAGGTTCTAGAGCACATTTGGTAGTGGTTCATGTCTACGGCCTAGATCTACTCCCAGATCCAGACCCCGGACAATCGTCGGCTCCTACCACTATCCAGACGATTGCAGAGTTTCCTGCGGAGAGTGGAGCGTAAAAAATAGAATTACATGATCAAGATTTGGTTTTGCACATTCCCCTTTGATGAAATTCCTGTCCTGTCCCCACAGGCGACCCACGGACTGAGGGCTATGTAAAGAACTTATGGTGGCAACAGTAAAGACAGGCACAACTGATCACAGTTCAAGGGTGTTAATTAAACTGTATGTATGGGTGAGATAAACACCAAATCTAAACCTAAATCTAAGATGGGAGCAAGCTACAACCATCAAATAATGATAATGCAGTCTTAGTGGCATGATGTCAAATAAAAAAAGCCTATACTAAAAAACCTATTGCCAATCCTTACCGCTAAGTTACCAAATAGTGTTGCATAATGTTCACCAGAAAAGAAAAAAAGTGTTCACAAAATGATAAGTCAGGGTGGTATAACTGGGGTCTCCCTTCCCCACGTTTTTTAGCACGGACAAGGCGGGCCTCTCGAGCACAGCACACTCCTGGGCTTCTCCAGCACAAGCTCACAGTTTGTTTCCAAAAAATCAGGGCCTTTTTTGGCCAAGTCTTTTTTACACCAAGCCTCTTGCCTCAGAGGGCTTGATGTATTATAAAACAACAAACAAAAGGTTTCTTTCAGTAATCTTCCCATCAGGTGATTTCCTTTGACCCATGGATTCCCCCCTCAACCGGACTCCAATCCTTTTTGTAACATTGGCTTTCCTCATTCGGGTTCACATGTGGCAGTTTCACACAGTACACTTATTCATAATACCTTGCGGGATTCACTTCCCTTTGCTTTTTCTAACCCCAGTCAGGCTTTCTCTTAAACCCCCAGTCAGACTTTCCACATTTATCATTAGTACAGCGTTTCCCTCAGCCGGGCACACTCGCCTGTTTCACAATGTCAAAACTTTGGTAAGGGGTTAAGGACTTTCGAATGTACAAGGGATTTTGGCTCGACCCACTTAACTCTTTATCCTGGCCTTTCCAACAGCCTCTTGTTACTATACTGTTTAAAAAAAAGGGGACCGGCCAGAGTATTTCCGTCCGGTTTACTATTGGTTCTCCCTCCGACTCACCGGCTGTGCTAACCTCCTTGTCGTTTCTTGTCTCTGGAGTCAAAGACGGTACCACGGTAGTAAGCGCGTGCCTCCCGTCTCGGTTATCAGTGTGGGAGGGTCATGTGCACCGTTGACATCTGTGTCAGGAAACCATCAACAAGCACTAGCAAGCTGATGCAAACCAACGTCCATGCTGTTAAGGAGCTAATGAATAATGGCTGCTTATCTCGCTATGCATTTCATTTGCCACCATATAAAAAAAGGCATAGGCTTGCGGAAGCGAACAGAATACCTGTTGGCAAACGGCCGCGTCATGTCCAATCCAGAGCAATTCTCTGGCACGGTTCGCCTTTTCGGGGACGCTGGGGATTGCCATGGTGACGGTGGTATACAATTCATGTCAGACGCACTCCGTCGTCACGGCCATTCCGCATTCAACGGATCAGTTGATCAGATATAAGCAACACCCCCAGTAGGATCGGTGCTTCTGAATTGTCTTCAGTCAATAGTGTTATTGCTTTTCTTGTCCACAAACTCTTGTTTTTTTTACCTCAGCCTGTTATCCTGGAATTGCTTTGTCTACCCCTTGTTACTGGAATTTGAATACCTGTTTTTTTGACGTGGAAGGCTTAACTCATTTTTGTCTTGCCTCACGGTTTGTTCTGTCTTTGCTCACCTCACGCCACCTCGGAACGTTCTACGGACTCCTTGGAACTTTAAGTACTCTTGACGTCGGCCCGTCATTTACCGATCCACCCTTCCCTTGGATCTCATTGCGCTCCTGTTTAGGGTTGGTGTCGGTACTGCTTAGTATTCATTTTGTTTGCCCACGTATTACCATTGCACGGACTCGCAGTGCAAGGACTGGAGACGCTTTGCTGGAATTAGGCGTCCTCATGCCGGCGGCGCAAGAGACAGTGCCAAGAGTAGAGACTTCCATTTAGCACTTTTTCTGTTAGGATTAAGCGTCCTCGTGCCGCGGGTTACAGGGATTTTGACATCAGGACCAGCCTTTTCTGCCTTCATCTACAAGCTTTTGCTCCCAACTCTACGGACCTCTCTCCAGAGCAATCGCATCATCGAAGTCGGTAAGAAAGTCAATGTTCTTTGATCATTAAGTACCATACAATAGTTAGACACTACTTGTTAAAAGTTTCTATCTGTTTACAGGGTTCTACCATCTGGTATCTTAAGGGGATCTGATTTGTTCAAGTGTTCTTCTGTGCCATCTACCTCCGAACAGGTTAGTTCCCAGAAATACACTTTGGCAACTATAGTGAATAATAGTACTGGTTTGACGTTGTGTCTTTTTCTCTTACAGCCAGCGGTGTCCAACGAGGTCCAACACATCTTTCGGTCAATAGATCCTTTAGGTCATTTAAGTTTGAAAACCTGAAAGTTGCGTTGACAGGAATAACTCTGGGGACTAGCGGGTGAGACACCGTCAGGAGGGATCGGGATGGGATGTGATGTGTTAAATATATATATATATATATATATATATATATATATATATATATATATATATGTAGAAAGAGAAAGAGTAACTGCATTGTTTAGGGGTTATAAAAAAAAGAGATGAATACCTCGATTTTATGGGCCCATGGGGGACGGAAAGAATATATGCCATAACTCCACATAGGAATGTTAAGGGATTCCTGAAGCGTAAAGCCATGAAGAAGGGCGTGTATTAAGCTCAGAGACGGATCCAATAAGAGATGAGATACTTTTACCAAGATAAGTAAAGGAAGACATACGTAGGGGAAGAAACTTAAGTGCACATGTGTATGGGGATTCATATCTTTTATAAAGTTTTTTGCATGTTTAAACTGAGATATAAAATGACAAACATAAATAAAAGTGATTTTTGGTACACTTGTTAAACTAAGGATTGACGCCAATCAGAAGGTCAAAATCAGATTAATATGTAAATAAAGAAAAGAACCTTGAGATACTAAAAAAATAAGAACAATGTAAAAATAATTGATAGTGTAAATGAAGAAACATGGTGTAAAAGGTTTTCCAAAATATTTTGATTTACGGATTATGAGCGGCGACTGATGGTGCTTGCTCAAAAGGATAAAAATTACATATTTAGTAAACCTAGGAGGGAGAACAATAGACTGGGTAAGTATTGACAATCTGAATTGACTTGTTACCATGGAAGACACACCACTTTTATAACTCTGCAGAACATTGCCGAGACATTCAGCCAAAATTAGAAATACCATTCCGAATGGATCAAGGGCACAACTAACAAAGCACTTATGTTATGGCTTCAAGAGGGTTCATTATTGAAATCAATATTGCGTCACATGATGACATACTTGCATGCCACCCAGAAAGGGAAAAACCTAGAGAAAAGGTTGCCAGTTTTAGAACACTGGAAAATGTACCAGAGTGAGAAAGAAGATCCAGTTGAGAGAGAGTGGATGCTTAATCAGAATAAAGGAAAAGATGTAATGGCTTCGGCCCCTTTTTTACCTCCTGAAAAGCAAGATGAAAAAGGTGAAGAAAAAGGGATTTTATCCTTTAAAGGAATTAAAGACAGCAGCGGGGTACGTTACCCCAATATATGTGCCGAAGATGAGAGCGGGAATTGAGAGCGACAAAGTAGATTAACACACAACAAAAATATACAGCGTGATAAGAGAAAAGAAGGGCATGACAACAGTACAGAACGAATGGATGGGAGGACAAATATTGCTCACATTAGATGATAAGGGCATTGATGGAGTACGAGAAAGAGGAAAAGGAGCAGCGAGAGAAAAGAGAAAAAGAGCAAGAAGAGAGATTGTACACAAAGGAAAGGGATGAAGGGAGGAATGAAAAAGGTGTGAGAAAAAAGGAGAGATTGGAAGAGGAGAAACAAAAAGAGGCAGAAGCCCAAAGACCGAAAGTAAGTAGGTTGCAACGAAGGCGAGAGGAAGGTGAGTTAAGGGAACTAAGGAGGAGAAGGGGATCACAAAGTAGAATATGTATGCCACAGAAGTATAGTGCCTATAGAAGCACAAGAACAATTGGAATAAGAAAGAGGGCCACAACAGCCCCCAAGGGATTTGCAAGGAATTTCACGATCAGCATGGGCCGGTGGGCAGGACACAGAAGACATAGAGCAGAGGCGTGGGAAATTATACAGGCAGATGAGGGATAGAGAAAGGTATGAGACTCAAGAGAACATTGAAGTTCCCAAATAAAGGGAACTGAAGGCAAATTAAGGGGCACTCTAACAGATGACCATAGAACGATGTCCCCAAGTGGGTTAGATCTTGATGATATAAAAGAAGATAACAGCCACACAAGCTGGTGCATAAATATGTTAGATGAAGAAAGAGGAGAATGAGAGGGCGCAGAACGAGGGCGCATGCAGATTTTCAAGGTAATCGAGCGTAGGTACAGGGGTAAAATGGTCAGATTTAGAAGACCCCACAGAGGAAATATCAGCATCAATACCATATGATGAACGACCGCGAGCATGATCGTGTAGTGCAGGGGATATATCCCCAATTTATATAATCAGATTAAGGGCATTGCCAAGATGGAGACAAACCGGCGAGGACAACACTGCTTGGAAAACAAGGAACGTGGGTGGGTATGATCATGAACCAAGATTGCTGCAATTCCCACTATTACAGAATGGGAGGGGGGGGGTTGACCACAATATATACTGTGTCCCCAAATGGATAAAGAGAATTTTAAGTGTACGCTCTCAAGTCAAGTTTAATGAGGGCGTGGGAAATGGATTTCTGAACTAGAGAAAAGGACGTCGGGAGCGACTTTAGCTATAGGCGATATTAAAGGCCTATTATCAGACATTCTAGGGGAAGAGAGCTAACAACGTGTGGAAAATAGCAGGGTATTCTAAAGGCACTGCGCAAAACACATTGCAGGATGGAGCACCATTTAATAATTGTAGAGCAGATGTATTGCGTTCACTATGAGTACAATATCCTGATACCTCAGATATTGAGGAAATATTGAACAGGAAACTAGGGGAGACTGAAGACCCTATTGCCTTTATTCAGGAGATTCGGGTCAGATGGAATTTTTGAAACGCATGAATCATGGGACAAAACAGTAGCATTATTTTACCGTTGCTTCTGCTAAGGGCTGCCAGAGCCAGTGCAACGCCAACTAAAGAAGCAAGTAGGAATGGAAGGGAACCATGGCCAGAGATTCAATTAGTAATTGTGCACTATTGTAGAATCTTAAGGGAGAAAGATAAAAAGAAAGCAGAGGGAAGAAAACAGAAGAAGCGAAGTTGGTGCAGAAATAATTATCAAAATATACTATAGAAGGAGCGGTATTGACAAATAATAAGGGAGCGATGGCACAAAGAGCGCAGTTGCCACAACAGAATAATGCGGCATTTGTGATGGATCAGAACGGATATAATTTTATGCCGAGAGGGAGAGGTTATGGCCCTGGGGAGGACGATGAGGTGGATTTGTCCCTCTGCATTGTCCACAAGGCCTTCTGGGGCATCAATACCTTCAACTCTCTCTTCCTAAATATCTTCCTTCTCGAACTCTTCGCTCATCCGCCTCCAACTCCCTCAGGGTCAGTCGCTTCTCCAAGCAATGAGTTGGTGGTAGATCTCTTTCTTCGGCTGGGGCCTCAATCTGGAACAGCCTCCCTGAAACTTGAGGAGAACCATCTCCAGTTCCGGAAGAACCTCAAAACCTTTCTCTTTGCTTCTGCTTTCTCTCCTCCTCTCCCCTGCTGAAGTTCCTGGCTGAAACTGCACTGGTCCCTGGCCACCCTCTGGTCTCGGGCCCAGGTCCCCTGCCCAGCCAGTCGCACACCTGCACTGCCTCCCGGCAACCCCTGCACTTGGGGGCTACTCTCTGTATCCCTACAGCCCAACTACCAGCACTTGACACTTGTTGTCTGCACTTAACCTTGCACTTGCAACAAGCTGGCCGCACTTTTTACTACCGTTTATTATTCTGTTATCCCATGTACTGCACTGTCCCCTCCCCTTTGTCCCCCGCACTTTTCCTCTTCCCCCTTTCCCATGCACTTGTGCAATCTGAATGACAACTGGCCTAGTAGGATCGTTGTCTCTGTCTTCCCTCTGTTCCCCGTCGCTTGCCTCATCGCACCTTGAAATATTTGTTGTATAGGCGCGTTATAAATGCCATATCATATCATTTCAAAACCATCAAGCTAGGGGAGAATTTAATTATATGATGTGGCATTTATAACACTCCTGTGCACAGGTGTTTCTAGGCACGACAAGACAAGAAGGGGGAAACAATGGGAGGACAAAATAACAATCTTACTAGGCCTTATGTCATTCAGATCGCAAAAGCGCGGGGAAGTGGGAAGGGGAGAAGTACCAGGGGGGAGGCGAAAGGGGAAGTGCAGTTAACACACAAGTGCAGCCAGCGGGTGGCTCATAAGTGCAGAGAGAAGCGACTGCAGGGTTACAGATACAGACCCTTAAGTGCTGGGGAGCCCAAAGGCAGTGCAAGGGCAACTGGACATGCAGGAGCCTGGACCCACGATCAGAGGGTGGCCAGGTGACCAGTGCATTGAGCAGTCAGGTGCATCAGCAGGGGAGAGAACGAGAAGGTGTTCCGTTGCTTCAGGAACCGGAGGTGGTTCTGCTCAAGTTTGAGAGTGCAGGAAGGCTGTTCCAGAGGGAGGCCGCTGCCGACGAGATAGATCTGCCCCCTACTCTCTGCTTGAAGAAGCATCTGATCCTTAGAGAGTTGGAGTTAGATGAGCAGCGAGCTCAAGAAGGAAGATATTTTGGAAGCGAAAGTTGGAGGTAGAGCGGTTCCAGGCCACAGAAAGGCTTGTGTATGATTCAGAGGGTCTTGAAGTTGATCCTTGCAGCCACAGGGAGCTATTGAAGAGATTTCAGAGCGGGAGAGATAAGATCCCTGGGCTTGAGGCCAAGGACAATTCTCGCAGTCCTGTTCTGGATAGGTTGTAAAGATCGAAGAGTAGAGGCAGACATATTTAGAAAGAGGCTGTTGCAATTGTCCAGCCTAGAGAGGACTAGAGCTCTGGTGACAGTGGTGGACAGCTACCGCAATGTTGGGGCTCTGGTAAATTAGGATATTTAGTTAGAGTATGCAGAAGTAGGGGAGGCTTGCAGCAACAGAATTGGCAATCTCCAAGATGGGGGATGAGATACGCTTCACAGTATAATACAGATTCACAAGGATATTACGGCCAAGATCACACACAAACTGACATATGCCCCGCTAGCACAACAAATACAACAGGTTCCAATGCAGATGTAGCCACCAAAGGGGCAGCAATGGCAAGTGACTATGCAGACGCAACAGGCACTGATGCAATCAGTACAATATATACCAATGCAAGAGGCTGGTGTGTCACAATGGCACATGGATACGGGAGCCACGCAAGTAGCTACACCCAAATCGGGGAGTATGACTGGTGGGAGGAAATCCTTTCACCGGTACGGGGATGAATTCATATCCATAACAGGACAGCCCAAAGAAGGACCTGATGTGCTCAGTGCAATCTGTAACAACGGACACAAGAGAGGAACTACGGGTCAAGGTGACCATGGGAGGCAAGACGTTTTAATTCCTAGTGGATACTGGGGCAACTCGTTCCTGTGTCGGTGAGGGTCCCCTACTGAGGCAATTTGGAGACAGGGTAGCACTGGAAAGCCAGTTATGCTTCTAGCACTATTGAGGGTAGCGTTGGAGCAGCTTCACTACCCAGCACATGTGACTCATGAGAGTCTGGCTGCTACTATTGCAGAAGAATGGTTTGTACCGAACCTATATGAACATGTAGCACAGTTCATTATAAACTGTATTGTGTGCCAGACATTTACTGCAGGACACACTTTGCGAACAGTGAGAGGAGTCATTCCCAGACCAAGGGGACCATTCCAGCATCAACACACACATCATGTAGATTGCACAAATGTAAAGCAGGTTTGAAACATTCACGGAAAGACCTACAGGTTTTAAATTTAACTCAGACCACTCAAGAGGGTAACTTGGCTGAGACATCTCTCTCCTGCAACCTTAAATTCATGTTGCTTAATACTAGATCATTATTGAAACATGCTTTGGAAGTAGCTACACATATTGAGGAGCGCAAGCTTGACATCTGCGCCCACACAGAGACGTGTGGAAATGAGGCATGCGGGACCCTCACTAGCACTGGCCATTCCAGAGGGCTATTTTTTTATCAGATCGGACAGAGCGGATAATAGAGGGGGAGGAGTGGCTTTGATTATTAAATCAAATCTCAAAGGCTAGGAATATAACACAGAGGAAAGCCCAGGAGTGGAATTGTTGTTGGTGAAGGTGGGTATAAGTGTTGAAACAACGCTTAATATTCTCCTTTTGTACAGGGCTCCGTCACCAGCACCTACTTTTTCATCACAGCTATGTAACTATCTTCTAACCCTTCTTAAACCTAAGATGAAATTGGTTCTTTTCTGAGACTTTAATCTCTGGTTAGGCAGTGACACGGATGCTACAGCAGTGTCTCTGGAAACCGCATTGGATGCCTTGGGCTTTTCCCAGTTCATAAAAGAACCGACACATATAAAGGGACATACCCTGGACTGGGTTGTGACACGTAGGAATTCATCACGACTTTGCTGGTAACCCTTAAATCCGGCGGTCGAGCTATTACCACCGGATTTAAGGGTCCGCTCTTGGATGGGGGGAAATCCGCCGAAAATTCACGCTATTACAGCCGGCGGGAAATCTGTCGGCGGTAAGAGCGCACATTTTTCCCATTGAGCCTAATGGGGAATGGGGCATTACCGAATGGGCTCAATGGGGAATTACATTACCGCCGAACTCGTGATCCGGCACTATTAGAGCCGGGGAGTTCGGCGTTAGGGCTAATACCGCCGGCTGTAATACCGCCGGCGTTACCGCCAAAGTCATGATCAGGCCCATAATCTTAACGTAACTGATGTGGCAGTTATACCCTGTCCCTGGTCGGACCATTTTTGTGTCTATTTTCAGAGTGGTATAAAGTATTTTTCAGAAGATGGGCCAAGCCCAAAGCCCTCTTCCCGGGAAGAATTTCTAAGAAATAGACCTCAGAGAACCTCCAAACCTGGGCCATGCGTCTGGATACAGACATTTCCAATATAGCAGGGTTGGATGAGATCTCAGATACACTCATGAAATCACCGAAAGATTAGCCACTCTCAAGATGGTTTACCAGAGGGAACACTTAAGCAATAGATGGTTTAACAACACCCTTGGAGAACTTAAGTTGAACAAACTAAACTTTTCTATGCCTAGAGGCAGAGTAGAGATCGCTGCAGTCTGGATGCCTATAAAGAAGCAGCCAAGCTTTAAAAATCAGCAACCATTCAAGCTAAAAAAAGACTCCCTGAATCTTAGAATTGCTAGTGCAACTTCCAATAGTAAAGAGCTCTTCACAATATTAAAAGAGCAGGAACACCCTAAGGGCCCCATCCAAGATATGATATGATATGATATGGTATGATATGATATGATATGATATGGTATTTGTAACGCGCCTATACAAACTCCATCCCAAAAGATGAAAAATGGTGCACAAGCATCCCGGATGCCTTGTGCAGTAAATTAGACAAGATTAAAACGTCTATTGAAGCAAAAAAGCTGCTTATGAATATAAAGAATCCTGATGTCTTTCTTTCCTTGTCCTCTACGAGGGATACTAAGCCTCAGACCTTTAATTTTTCACCTATTTCAGCAGTTGAATTAGCTAAAATAATTGCACAACTTAAAATCACAAGCTGCATAGGGGACCCTTGCTCTGCAGTGATCATTAAGGAATGCTCCCGCGTACTTATAACAGCCATCACAAAATATGTGAATGCCGCTTTTGAGCAGAATTGTGTACCCAACAATATCAAATCTGCGTGGATTACCCCGCTATTGAAAAAGACTAATCTCTGTCCCATGACTCCCACTAATTATAGACTGATTACAAACACCTCTTTCTTGTTGAAGATTCTAGAGAGAGTGGCGTACAGCCAAATCTCACAGCACCTTAACAACTCCCAGATTCTTCACAAATTTCAGCCAGGTTTTCGGCAGGCCCATGGGACTGAGACTGCTTTGGTATGCTTAAAATCGGAGCTGCTTCAAATGATGGATGGACGCCAAATTGCCTTATTGATGAGATTGGACCTTTCAGCTGCGTTTGACCTGGAGGATCATGCTATCTTGTCCACCAGGTTAAAGCAGTATGCCCATTTTTCAGCCCAGGCCGCCCAATGGGTGAATTCATTCTTGAAAGGAAGACAGATGAGAGTAGCAAGTGAGTCTGCAGAAGCTAAACCTATTCCTTTGCTATTCGGAGTCCCACAAGGAGCGTGTGTATCCCCTTGTTTTTATAACATCTTTATGATTCAGCTTTTTCACATGTTGGAACAAGAAGGGATCTTCTTTGTAAACTATGCGGATGACACACAATGTGTCATCGCCATCACAGGTTCACTGAAGGAAGATGAACTAAACATCAATAGGGTTTATCAAGCCATTCAAAGATCGATGGTTAGGAACGGCATGGCTTTGAACAGCTCAAATTGGTCGGGGCTGACACCAGGCTGGCCAAGCTAGATCCATTATATAAATGTTTCAGTATAGATAACTGCACAATAGAGGTCATGACGAAAGTTAAGAACTTAGGCATCTATCTGGAAAATAATTTGACAATGAAGGCTCAGGTCAATAGCTTGGTTTCATCTTCTTCATATTTTATCAAATTGTTTAGGCATCTTCGTCCACTCATTTCTGAAAAGAATGCAAAGACCTTAGCCAGAGCCAGTATTGGCTCTAAACTGGACTATGGCTGCTGCCTCTTTGTAGGAATTGCACAAACCAACCTACACTGGCTCCAGGTCATCCTGAATCGAGCTACAAGAGCAGTGAAAGAACTGGGGCATAGGGCCTAGATCTCAGATGCAAGAAGAAGCCTTCATTGGTTGCCAGTGCAGGCAAGAGTACGCTCTAGGATGATTCTCATCACCCACAAATGCCTTAAAGGTCAAATGCCATTTTATTTAATGGAAGTAATTAAAAAGAAACAACATACAAGATCTAATAATACGAATGTTCTAAATATTTCTCGAAGCAAGTTAGCCAAAACCTGAAATGGAGCATTCAATTTGTCAGCCCCGGCAGCCTGGAGTGCCCTGCCGCCAGACATCAGAATTATTGAATCCACCGAAGTTTTCAAGAAATAATTGAAGACTTTATTATTCTGCTAGTTCACTCTGCTTTATGACACAATTGCTTTTGGAAGTTTGCTAGCCCCTCAGGCTGCATAGGTTATGTTTTTCTGTCATGTTTGTCCTTCTGTCTGCGCCCTTAAGCCCTTAAGCCTTTGGGTACCAGGTTGCGCAATACAAATTCATAAACATAAACAAACATATGTTGTAGACTTGAAATGGATAAAAGGTATTTGTTAGTTGTATGTCAAATTTTTAGATGGATCGAGGCAGGTCCATGCACGCACTCTGATGCTGCATGTGCTGCCAAGTTCCTTGTGCGCAAAGTGTTTCCAAGATGGGGTGTGTGCTAAGTTTTTGCGATCTGACAATGGACCGCACTTTGTGAATGAGCTATTTGAAAATATAGTTCTGCTATTAGGCATAAGTTTGCTTCTGCTTATCATCCGCAAGCAAAGGAGCGTTGTGAGAACTCAATGTGCTTTTAAAAGAGAGAATAGCAAATAAATAAAAACACTTTAAATAAGGGATGGCTTCATTGCCTGCCCCTTGTGCTATATGCACTGCAGAAGCAGCCAGGCTTGTGTTAAAGAATAAACCCAGCTACCTGAAAAACAAGTCTAAGATTGCAAATTGAAGAATTGATGAACAAGCTGTTTTCATGTGGAGAATAAGGAAGTGTGTTGGCCTAAAGTCAAAGAGGCTATTTCGAGAGATGGGCGCAAGGTACAGAGGGACAATTGAATAGACCACGTCTATGAGACATATTTCTGCTAAGATTAGGAGGGCAAAGATATTTGCTGATGCCAAGTATTGAACAACCACAAAGGCAAAAGCCTATGTGAGGTGGAGTGAGCAAGTCTCTAAAGGCCAGAGAGGGTAATGGCACCCTGGTTAATTAAATCAAATAGTAGAATTTTAGAGACAGAAACAGACAAAATTGTGGTCTCCTGACACATGATGAAGAATTCAAGACAAAGGCTATTCATTACAGATTCAAGTTAAGATAGTGGTGTGCTCACACTCCCTCGAATGTCCCAGAACAGTGAACAGACTACTTGGTCAACTACAAATGATAGACCTTGGCTAAGGATCAGGTCAATGACATACGATGGACTAATTGGGAAAACAAAGAACAAGTTGATGCAGCTTGAAAACCTAGTTTCACTTCGTTCACAAGCTGCTAAAAATGAGCAAAGGTCCAAGGTTGGATAGGGTTGCCAACCAATCAAAAGGCCTGCCATGCACTTTCATATACAATGTTGTCGTTATTAGCCCGCTGCCATATTGTCTGCTATACTAGATACAGGAAGTAAGAAATGCACTATAAAAGCAGAGCTACTGCCCCATGGATTAAGGAGAATTGGGGAACAGAAAGTGGGCTGTGTGCATGGCCAAAGTAAGAGACACCCACAGGTTCAAATACCCATCACCATCCTTGAAAGAGCATTACATCTGTAATGGCCATGATTCCCAACCTACCGGGACATGAGGCGGTCTAATTGTAAGGCTGAGCTCTAGTTGCTGAAACTGCAGCGAGAAGCTGTGCTCCGCCTGAAGCCCATAGCCGCTGCGGCAAGCGGGAGAGCGAGGGAAGCTCTTGGTGGAGGCCGCGAGAGGCTAAGCTTGTGGATCCAGAAGGATTGAACAGAGAATCGGTGAAGCAGTAGAGAGCGGTCGCACACAGCTAGTGAGTGCAATTAAGGGAATCCTCTGTCTGGGGAGTCCCGCTAATACTGCCACATTTCTGTGAATGCAGAGTGAACTGAAAGTAATTGGACATAATGCTGAATAATTTTTTGAATAATGTTTGAATACTGAATGAATCTTGACGATCACCTTTTGAAAATACAATTTAAAGCCAAGCAAGTAATGAATATTTGAGAATGAGATGTTAAGCGAATATTGAATATCGAGCTGAATGAAAAACGTTACGGGCAAAGTTACGGTCTGATGAAAGATAAAAGTGAAAGTGCCCCTCTGAAAACCGCATACGAGATAAGAGAGCCAGTTTGGAATTCTGCGAAAGAGCAGGAAAGAAGGGTGGGGGTGAAATAAAACCACCCGCTGTGAATTCTATGCAAGAATACAGTGCAGCAAGACCAAAGACTGGCACAGGATAGGTGACACATTGTGGTAAAGCCAGGAGGCTAACCAGGAGAAGCCAATTGAGTGTGAAACTGCACATAAGGTCAAGAGGCCGACAAGGAGAATGTAACGCTTACCTCTGGTGCCCTGCAGGAGTGTCTGGTCCGTATCGCCGGATGTGTGGTCCTCGGCAGTGGGGTGCTTAGCCCAAACCACTCTCTTCCCACTGTTGTGCTGAAAGGCTGTTTGCCCAGCGCACAGTACGGTTGGGAGTGATTTGGTAGGGTTCTCGGTATGGTGGGGTTGGTACTAGACCCTCTGGGTAAACCTATGGTGGATAAATAAGGAAAGGTAAGCAACCGTATTTCCGCTCTCCCCCACCATCCTTACTCTCCCAGGGTGTGCTGGCTGGCAGTGCTGGGAATCCGGTTCACCTTGATACCAAAACTGTGTCCAAGACGTCAGGCAGGCATCTGTTTTCAAGTTTCTTCACTGGGATTTGTGGCACAGTCCAGCTGCGGTGCACGGGATGCCTGTAGGCGAGGGTCCTTGCTTTGCGCACTGTTCTCCTCTTCTCTGCAGCCTCAATGCGTGCTGCCATTGTTCCCTTCTGCGCTATTAATGTTCTCTCATGCTCAGTAATAATGTTCGAGCGTGGGGAATGGCACCACACAAAGGGTCTTGTTGAACGTGTCTCTTTTGTCTCTTTTTGCCTTTTAGGCTCAGCTGCGCTGGGCTTCCCGATCGCTGATGCACTGGAAGCCCGCGATGCACAGAGCGCCTTGATTGATGGAGGCACTTGCAGGACTGCCGCCGGGGTAAGCCGATCTGAGAGGGGATGAGGCAGAATACTGCTTACTGTGTTTTTACCTCCCAAGGAGCTATGGAACGCTGAGGTGGAACAGAGAGACCAAGAACGTCCAGATGAAGCTACGGTGAGTATACGAGGCATCAGGGGACTGCAGGATCCAGAGCCAGGTAAGCGGGAGCAGCTGATGACACAGGGCCGGAGCACGTCGATAACAAACAGGATGGCAAGCGTTACGCTGCTTGCAACTCAGCCGGAGAAAACACTAAGCACTGGGTGTGGCCCAGAGCGTGTTTATATAGCCCTGGGCTACCCCCAACACCACTAGACCAACAAGGATACTTGACACATGGATTGCCAGAGACCACCTTGATTTCTGTGTGACATCCTGCTCTGGGGGCCATCTTGTTTGATCACCATTTCTTTTATTGTTGATATCCCTACACATTGTTAGCTTTAGTTGTGAGGGCAAGGATGGGTTCTAGACACAGACAGACTTTTAAGTTGAACTCTCTCAGACTTTCCTAGTTTCGTTCAGGTAAGGAAATCCAACGTTAGCATAGGGCAAGTTAGGCCTTCAACCATCATGACATCTGAGTTAATAAATCATTTTGTTTTGAACTTTGAATCTGCTGTCTGTGTCTTGCTTCATGATGGCGTCACAGCTGTCGACCAAGGGTAGAGTTATGGAGTTGTTGGGGAAGTCAAACCAGATGTTAAAGTCTCCCAGTAGGGTGAGTGCAGGGTGGTCAGCTAGAATGGCAGCTAGTGATTCGCCTAGGCTGTTGGCGAAGCATCTGTTGTAGCCTGGGGGGGTCTGTAGATGAGTAGGAAGCTGTTTGAGAGAGTAGGCAAGAGAGAGAGTTTGACTAGTAGGAATTGGCAGTTAGCTGTGCAGGGTTGTGTTTCAGTGGAGGCAATGGAGGTGTGAGGTTTGTGGAGGATGGCTAAACCGCCTCTTCTAGAAGGCCTGGTGTGGGAGATGATTGAGAAGTCAGGTGGGAATGCCTTATGAGCGATAGTCTTGAGGTTGTCCGAGAACCAGGTTTACGTGATGAAGATAAGATCAGGGTTCCTGGACATTAAGAAATCATGTGTTCTTGGCTACGGAGTGGGCATTGAAGAGGAGGCAGGTGAATTTGTGAGAGTTAGAGGGGTGGTGTTTTGCCGGTTGTCCGGAATTGGCAGGGCTAGCATAGTCAGGGTCGACAGGAGGTTGCTGTTGGTGGTGGGGAGAGGGTCCCATTTGACTGAAGTGGGATGGGAGGTTTGATTAGTAGCGAAAGGCTCAGAGCGTTGAGGCGTGGTGGTAATTCAGAGGTGTCTGGCTAGGCTTTTAAGGGATTGGTGAATGGGGGAAAGGAAAGGGGGAGGATGAGGGTTAAAAGCTGAGGTAATGTGGGAAGCGGTCTTCAATGAGGGAGGTCGGAGACAGAGGTGAAGTGGTAGTGGGGTTAGGAGAGGCAAAGTGGATTGAGGGGTGCAGGGCAGGTCAGGCATGTACAGTTGAGGGCGAGGGGCGTTGTCGACCTCCGAGTTTTGTGCATTTGGTTGCTGAAGAAGTGTGCAAGAGGGTTGGGAGGTCTGCGGGGAAGGGGGTTGATGCAATGGTTCGGAAAGGGCAAGATGCACCAGGCTCAGGGAAGCGGGTAGCTGGGTAGTCCTTTTGGGGGGGTCAGTTTGATGGAGGTAGGTAGGTGGGCAATACTTGCCGAGGGAGGTGAAGGTCACACTGGAGATGGCGCAAGGTGTAGGCCTGGACAGGAGGGGGTTGGGTGTGAGCAGTAAACAGCTCCCCCGTGATTCCTCTGGGTTGGTTGTGGAGTGCGTGTGGGACACGTCGAGAGTGGGCGTGAGGGAGCGTTTCTGCTTGGAGGGTGCCGTAGGACAGCAGGAGCAGATGGTCTGAGGGGAGCCTCCTCTTGTGTGAGAGATAGGCTGAGGCGGATAGGAGGCTGATGTGTGGAGGTCCCTGGGTTAGTGGCTGTGGGGGCGTGTGGACAGGAGCACAACGAAAGAACTGCAGGGTGTGTGGAGGGGCAATGTTTTTGTAGCACGAGAGAGCTCCTATAGTCAGAGTTCGATGCTGGGCGATGAGAAGCTTTGGTTAGGGGGAAGGCCTCCCGCCTGGGGAAGTGAAGTGGGGAAGTGGAAAAGGATGGGCAAAGGTTGATGAGAACAGTGCAGGGATCAAGTGTTTCTGGGCGCGCTAGCGTGCACCTCTGCTCCGAGAGTTGGAGGGTCGGTGCTGTGAGGATGTGGAAGGCTGTGGGTTCTCATTGAGGGAGGGCAGTGGAGAGGGTTTGGAGGTGGGAGGAGGGTCAGCGACGGTAGTCGGGAGGGGGTAGGCTGTGGGCGACTCATGGTGGGCCAGAGAGCTCCTCTGGTCAGCTGGAGTGTGGTAAATGATCATGTTGATGTGTCGGTATGTGTGTGGGGTTTCAGTGAAGGGCTTGGGGAAGAGGTTTTGTAGGATGTGATGTGGGTTCAGGAATGAGGGTGCAAGGGTGAAGGATGTGGGTCGGGGTGTAATTGGGAATGTCTGAGAGCTCTGTGTGTATGAGAGTGGGGTAGTGTGTAGGGAGAGGGGGTGTGTATGTGAGGGATTCTGGTTGGTTGCGGTACAGGGTTCGTGAAAGAGGGTGAAGCATGAAAGGCAGGAGGGGCGTGTTCTAGAAGGTCTAAGAGCTCCTTGTGCATGTGAGTAGGTGAGGGACGGTGTGAGCATGATTGTGTGTGGTACTGGGTTTGAGAACAAGGGTGGGAAGAACAGAGGGAGAAAAATGCCCAAAAGGGGGCACAGCAGTGAAAGCAGCTACACCTAAACTTGGGACACCATGATAGAGGAAGAAGGGCCTAAAGGGGGCACAACAGTAAATGCATTAACAACAAAATGTAGGACACCCGGACAGAGGGAGAAAGCGCCCAGAATGGTGTCACAAAGCAAATAAAATAACACTTAGATTTTGGGACACCTGGATAGGGGGAGAAAGCACCTAAAATCGAAGCAAAACGATGAATGCAGTACCACCTAGATTTGGGACACCTGGATAGAGGGAGAAGGTGCCTGAAATGGGCGTACAATAGTGGACCGTAAATAATTGGCCTACATGCAATTTGTGGTTACTAATACAATTTGCCTGAATGTGAGATATCCCTATCTGACACAATCTGGCTAAATGCGAGATATGGCTGACTAACACAATCTGCCCAAATGCGAGACATGGCTGACTAACACAATCTGCCCAAATGCGAGATATGGCTGACTAACACAATCTGCCCAAATGTGAAATATGGCCGACTAACACAATCTGGCTAAATGCAAGATATAATTGTAACCATACAACTGTGGGCTGTATGCATCCGACTATATGCCAATAGCTAATAAGATTGGTTGGTCAGTTTAGTGGAGTGCAGTGATGGCTGTAACCCCTACCCAAACCACACTTACCTTGTCAGTCGATGCTGATTGACAGCCGCGGGCTTCGCTGGCGAACACTGGCAAACACAATCTTGAACTGCTTCTAAGGGAGCAGCCCTTAGCTACAGGGGCTGCATGGGCAGTGGGCTGTCCTGTGTTCCTGACATAAGTGGGGCTGTACGTCCAATCGGGTAGCGGGGTGAGGAGTTAGAGGCGGGAATCAAGGTCGGGAGCTGGAAGAGGGAACAAGGAGGCAGGTGGAACAACGTGAAAGCAAGGAGTTACTCCTTAATGCAAACAGAAAACCTGCCATCTACACTCGGCTAGATTCATTACAGCCATACTTAACCTCGAGTCAAACGTCCTTAGACCGGTGGCTGATCACTAGGGCCTGTTTCGATTGCCTGGGTCTAATTGTGAATACAGCTAAATGGCAAACTCCTGTGGGGGTCACTAGTTGCTCCATATGTAATGCTGATTCTGAAGATCTTATGCCTAGCATATTCGCACATTGGGACTAGGTCAATTTTACTGGTTTTTATTCTTACAAGTTTGTCCTGCTCTGCACTTTTGGGACAAACAATATCGAAGTCAATTGGTTAGAAGAGTCTTCAGGGAGCCAGGACAGCCAAAGTCAATTTGAAACAGTCTAAGTAGCTGAGGCACTACTTACGATCAAAGTCTTGCACAAAGTTAGAGAGTTTGTAAGAAAATCACTTGTAGGTTCACAAGCTGTGAGGAACAGAGTTGGAATAAACTCTACAAGTAAGCCAATGCAATTCCCAACGGAGAAAAGCACAGCTAAAAAGGTAATGAGGTAAGTACCCCAACCCTAAACAATATCTCTGGTTTGAAGAAGAGTGGTCCAGCTGGATTCTGTCTTGCTGCAGCAGTGCAGAACCCTGTTCCTGAGCCTCAGTCGTGGGGACAAGAGGGAGGACGTCTGAGGGCTCCTGCAGCGGCACTTGGGAGGCCGTCAGCAGCTACGGGCACTTTTCGGTTCAGCGGCACTTCCTGGTTTCAGTGCATAGCAAACAGCACCGTCGCAGATCTCGGATACCGGTTGGGCTTCCTTCACTCATTGGGTCCTTCACTCTGGTAAGGGGTCTCTGGATATGGTCGTCCTGCTTCTGGGGGGTCCTTAGGAGACTCCTGAAGCTTCTAGCCGGATTTGTTACCGCATTAGACGTTTCCCTCGACTACGGATTACTTGACCCCTTGCATTCGTTTTTTAAAGCAATGAAGAAGTACAGCCAGACAGGGAAGATGGTCCAGTGGAGTTAGTCTCGGGGTTAGTTGGTCCCACTAATCCAAGGGGAGAAGTCATCCATTCTGGGGTTTCTCTGTGGAATTGAAATTGAATTGAAAAAGGGGTTTCAGCACAGCAGCAGGGCTTCACCTGGCAACTCAAGGGTCCAGGAAGCTTCATTCACTTTTTTTTGTTGGGTGTTTCGCCAAGTGGTCGACTCTACCTCTAGTCCCAAAACCCTTACCTTTTAAGCAGGTTTCTCCCATTCATACACAGCCTAGGCTGTCAATCACAAAGCAGAGTAGCTGTCGTAAAAGGACAGCCAGCCAATCAGGACTGGTTGCATTCAGGCATTCCTAGAGACAAAGGAACGGGAGTTTCGTGACCCTCCCTCACATCAATACACATGTAAATCTCTGTCCGGCCTCTCTTGGCCCTCCTCCTGCTCCCACCTTTGAGGCTAAAAACCTCAGGGTCATCTTCGACTCCACACTCTCCTTCTCTCCTCACATCTCTGACATCTCTAAGAAGTCACACTACCAGCTGCACCTCCTCAGAGGTATTCTTTCTTTCCTCTCCTTCCCCCAGAAGCTCAGTCTCCAGAGCCCTGGTTCTCTCTAGGCTGGACTATTGTAACAGCCTCTATCTAAATCTGCCTGCCTCTACTCTCCGCCCTCTGCAATTTATCCAGAACAGGACTGCGAGGCTTGTCCTTGGCCTCAAGCCCAGGGATCGTATCCCTCCAGGACTGAAATCTCTGCGCTGGCTCCCAGTGGCTGTGAGGATTAAGTTCAAAAGCCTCTGCATTGTCCACAAGGCCTTCTGGGGCTTGGGGCCGCAATACCTTCAACTCTCTCTTCCTAAATACCTTCCTTGCCAAGCCCTTCGCTCATCCACCTCCAACTCCCTCAGGGTCAGTCGCTTCTCCAAGCAACGAGTTGGCGGTAGATCTCTCTCTTCGGCAGGGGCCTCCCTCTGGAACAGCCTTCCTACCTCCCTGAAACTTGAGGAGAACCATCTCCGGTTCCGGAAGCACCTCAAAACCTTCCTCTTTGCTTCTGCTTTCTCTCCCCCTCTCCCCTGCTGAATTCCTGGCTGAAACTGCACTGGTTACCTGGCCTCCCTGCCTGATCTCGGGCCCAGGGACCAACAGCTGCACACCTGCACTGCCTCCCAGTCAACCCCTGCACCTGGGGACTGTTTTCTGCATCCCTTCAGTCCCCATACCAGCACTATGTCTGCACTTACCTTGCACTTGTCACCTCCGGCTGTTTATTATCTTATTTTTTCTACTACTCCTTCTACTGCACTTTCCCCTCTCCCTTCCCCCTCGCACTTTTCCCTTTCCCCCTTCCCATGCACGATTGGAAAGACACCTGGCCTAGTAAGATCGCTGTCTGTCTTCCTGTTGTACCCCCTCCCTAGTCCTCGTCGCGCCTCAAAACACTTGTGTATACCCGCGTTATAAATGCCATATCATATATCCTGTCTTCCAGACACACTGGAGCCAGAGACGGGCTTCAGGGCTAAAACCCGCCAAAGGCAAGACAAACAAAGGGCTCAGATCTGTTTCGACGCACAGAGTAAACCCCAAGAACGACCTCACAACCAGAAAATGGCAAAAACAATTTGTCACCCATGGGTCCTGTACTGCAGCTGAAGGTTCAGCTTGCGGCAGAAAAGCACAATGATGGGAAAATTAAACCACTGTTCCCAGCCATTTAAAGTAGTGGGTGTAACATAAAAATGTTACATGATAGAGTAGGATAAGAGGCTACTAGGTAACCCCCCAGCACTCCACATAAGATAGTGTGTGCTGGACCTACAAAGAGAAAAGGTAAATAAAGCCAGTTTTACTTTACTATTCTTGGGAACTGTAGTTTGCCCTTGAAAAGGTAGTTAGACCTTTTGAGAGATCTAGAAGTATTTCTCATTGACACTGCACTGAAGGTGCTGTGTGTCACCATACAAAAAGCAGATGCATATGGAGTTTGACAGACTCCAAAAACAGTGGACACACAACATCCAAATCAGGTCAAAATACATGAGAGCGTAAGAAAAAGGTTTCAATCACTCCAGGGTTAAAGTTAAAAAGTCCTAAAGTTCAGCAAAAGAGTTGGGGGTCTCTGAGGTTGAAGGGAATTAGCACACAAATTAGAATTCTCCCTAACAAGGAGTTGGGTAGAGGTAAATATGCACCTTCACCACAGGCACAGACTGGCCTCTTATGTGTGGGTCTATTGTTTGAGATGAGAGAGCGTCATGACGCTTCTCTAATGAAAGGGGCTCTGCTGGCACGTAAAAGTGAGTGCAGCAGAGCCCCAGGAAGCGGCAACTCGTGTCTGTGTTTCTTCTGTGTGTGGCTACTGTGTGATCACGGCCTTGTGCGCTGCCCTCACTGGGTGCTCCCAGTGCTGCGGCAGCCACGTGTTGGGTGCCCCCAACAGCTACTGTGCGGTCCGGTGCTCCGGAATGGGCAATCCCTGCGGACTGTGTGCTGCGTGAGCGTAGTGTTGGGACCCAAGTCGCGTGAGCCCAACATCTGGTGTGGCCTACACGGCAATACCTGATCCAAAAATGCAAAACGCTAGTGTGGGCCCGTTTTTTGGGTCAAAGTGGGCCACTTTCTTGGCACATGCAGTCCAGTTTGATAAATAACTTTACCATGCAGCCAGTATTTTTAACCATCACTGATATTCTTTAAAATGCACAATTTGCATCACATTTTATCAAAAACCTCTCCCTTGGGTTAGGTAATAGAGCCTGTCACAAAAGGAATGATTTGCCATCTGCAATCGTGGGCTACTTTTTGGTGCTGGAGACAATCTGATGCCCCCCGTCGGACCCCGCTGCACCGCACTGCAAAAAGGCCACTCTGGCGTGAGGTAAATTCCTCGGCGTTGGCGCCTTGACTCTGTGAGGGCTGGGCCTCGCGCCCTGTCATGGCGGCCGTCTCCCGCGCGCAGCGGGGAACATGGCCGCTCGCGCCCGGCCGGGCGGCCCGCAGCCTCGCGCTCCTCTCACGCTTCCTGACTGGGGGAGCGGGCGGCTCGCGCTCTCACTGCAGGCCGGCGCGTGCCGCTCCCGCCTCCACGCCGCTCAATAGAGCTCAGCTGGTGCAGAGGCTGCATCCCAGCAGCTGAGGGTCAGAGGGGAGCCAGCCGGGCCCCCAGCAGAGCGACAGCCTCCTCTCCGCCGGTAAAACCCTTCATGCTGTCCCCCGGGTCTCGCTAAGATACAAAATAGCAGGTCCCGATTTCATGTTTCAATGTAGCGTGAAGTTTTGTGCACCCTGGTTATATGCTACGCCCCTTTCCGCTTTAAGAGGTGAGCAACCCCCGCCCCCCCCCCCGACGACCAGAATTTAGCAACAAACTACGCCATCGCCTGTTGAATTTAGTGGTTCCGTTATTTTCGGAACTTCTTTTTTTTCCACCTCGGTGCGGCTTCCTTCATGTCAGGAACATTATTTTATTTTATTTAATGATACTGTCTTCGGAATTACCTCCTTAATGCATTTACAGGATTTTTGATAGTTTGTGTTTGCTAGATTATATATCAAATAAAGATGTTTGTTTAAGGGCAAGCGGGGATGGTGTGGGTGAAGGTAGGGTAGTGCTTCTCTAAAATTAAACTGTGTGAGGCGACAAGCGCTCTAACCCCCCACTTATTTCCGTTCAATACTGTGTTCATAACGAGGTATATATCAAGTCCGTAACATGGCGCCCTCCCCTCCTGCCCCCTATCTCCGCCTGCGGAAAAAAAGTATGAAAATATAAGAATTTCAGAAGAAACTATTGGCGGTAATGTCTACCCATGTCTGGTTTTAAACTAATTGTTGCAAATACTCCATATCTTTTCTTTGTGTGTCGATGTCCATCGTAATCTTCGTAGGGTCAATGTCCCTTTTTAGTCTCGTTTAAAAAAAAATCCGTGAATATGTTATTTAATATGTGCATTAAAGACGGGATGTTTTATTTTGGTGGAACAGGAAATGTCCATCACTTATCGCACACCTGATGCAATTGAGCTGGCTAAAGAAGGCACTTGATGTGGGCTACACCTAGCACGGAAGCCGTGGCCAGTGCAGCAGGATCGCCGCTTTGAAAGGGCCGGTCAAACATGCGAGGCCCCCTAATTTGCATACGTATGGTCTCGCTGCAAAGCACGGTACAGAAAAGTACATCGCAAGGCCTGGCATCAGTCTTTCATACGCCAGTGCCTGTGACAAGAGACAAACCTATGAATGGCGCCTGATTATAAATGTAGCAAACCTTACACGCGTTTTCTGAAGTGAGGCTGTTTTCAAAACTGCGTCCTATTAACTCGATGGCCTCAGAATTTGGCTTCGGGAGAAGCTGTGCGTCCACGCGTTTGACTGACGTACCTTTCTGCTCCTGCCCATTCCGGATGTAAGCATACAAGTGACAGAATACAGTATTTGAACGCCCAACCGTTCGCTTCTTTGTTCTGCAACCTGCTTGAAGCCTTGTAGGCATGCAACCTGCATCTTGTAAATTATGCACAATGTAAACTAAACTTGGAGGTCAAAACCAACAAATGGCTCTAGGGAAATGCGTTTGTCCACGCAGCGCAAGCCAGGTTCGAATCCCGACCCCGTGTTTAAAAATCACTCGTTGGTATTAAGCGCGTTATGAATTGCAATTATAACAAAAGTGTCTTGAGAGAAGATGCACATTTCGGTAGTGGCGTTTTTTTTGTTTTATTGATGCAATAACCCACGCTAGCTCTTATCACTCAGACATTAATACTAATTTAGGGGTACTTGCTGCCATTCAGAACAGACAAGAGCTACGCTTTCAAATGTGTTGAGACGTTTGCATGACCCTAGGTTTGTGGGAACTGGTGTTTGGGTCACAGTATTATCCTAACGTGATTTGGGTAGTGGCATCTTCTGGAATCTAATTTAGGGGGCGCACAGAGGGGACCAAAGACAAAAGTGGGGCACAGACAAAAGTAGGGGGCCGCCTATGAAAGGCAGCGTGTGACGTCACACACACTCCTGCAGAGAAGCTTTTGTGCACACCAACTACAAAACCCCACTGCACTTCCCCTCCGATCAGAACATAGGCACAAAACCATTAAGTCACTAATTGACCCATCATTCAGTTTTGTGCACTACATTCTGATTGGAGTGGCTGGTCTTGACGGCAGAGGGAACTTGACAGCGGCTGTGCGGGCAAACGCAGCACTGCAGACAGTACAGAGGGAGCAGCCCAGCTGTCACAAATGTCGGTTATATCTTCTTCTTCTGATGAAATGGTGGATTCTCCCCCTTCCCCCAACTCCTCACCTTCCTCTTTCTGCTTGATCTTTCCGTCCTTATGTCGTGGAGGCTTCTCTTTTTTCTTGTGAAGATAAGGACGCCCTCGATAGGATGCCACCGTGCCACTAAGATATGGGCAACAGGGGTTATCCTACCGAGAGCGCCTCACAGGGGGAAAAAAGCCGGAAGGCACAAAAAACCCCTAGAAGGAGTATTTCAGGTGGATGATCGAAGAAGGTAAGTTCGCTGATGGAAGAGCAATCCGAAAAGCAGGCACAGGTCGGGCAAGCAGAGATTCCGATATAGGTACAAGGGATTGAACACAGGCAGTCCGGTAAGCAGGCACGGGTCTGGTAGATGGAAGTTACAAACAGGTACAAGGGATTAAACACAGGCAGTCCGGTAAGCAGGCGCGGGTCTGGCAGGAGGAGGATCCAAATAAGGTAAAAGAGATAGGAAAGAAGGACAAAACTGGGAAGGAAGAGGAAAAAGGGGTAAAGGAAGAGGTAAGAAGAGGCAAAAAAAGAAAGGGGAAAAGGAGAAAGGAAGGCTAGACCAGGACGAGGCAATGCGCAAAGCAGAGAAACAAGGGTGGAACACCGCTGCGTGGAAACAGCGAAACGAAAGGTAGAAAGGCAGGAATATCACCAGTAACGGGAGCGGCAGCAACACAGGAGGGAACCCGGAAACGTTGCAACGCGTATGCGACCCGGAAGTGAAGTGATTTATACCTCCGGGTCACGATCGCGTACAACGACTAGAGCGGTACGCGGAAAAGATGAGGAGTGGAATGCTACGGTGGACAGAACCGCCAGCGATTCCACATCCACCATCCCCGCCGCGGCATGACACCAGCTGAAGTAAAGGGGGGGGGGGGCACAATGGGTGAAGGATTTCAGAGGAGCCACCCCCTCCTCCCAGCGGCACCACTGAATTTAGGAGGTGACTGGGCGGTGCAAGGACCTCAGGAGAGTGGGGCATTGGGTGGCCGTACAGGTGGCTCATGTCGTTCGTCTTCTGCCCACTTTGAGATACACTTGTGTGGTTTATCTACAGCCTGCATGGTGCCGTGAGCCCCCTCCCGCCACAGACCCGCGCCGGACAGTCTTTGCAGTTCGGGCTCCCCGGTCACTTGCCTGTGGCCGGGATCGCCCCGTTTATTTATACACACGTGGCGGAGTGAAACGCCACTCCGCCGCGTGCTGAACCCATAAAGGGGCAGCACCACACTCCTCCTTTTTCATGAGGATAACACCTTTACTAAACTGCAATATTCGCAGCAACACCACCCACAATAGACCCCTTTAATCACAGCCACCGGTATCCTCCGTTACACACCCGCGTCCCACCTGGTTCATCCAGTCTCATGACTCCAGCACATAGTCACTGAGGAGGACAGGTTTCCCTCGCCCTGTAATCACGGGGTGCCGCCTGCCTGCCTCCCGGATGGGGGCTCCATCAGCAGCCATCTTGCTCACTGGAGAGCAGGGAGAAGGGGCCACACTCCCCACCCTCATCTGGAACTTCCCTTATGTCTCTGTACAGGGATACCTCCGCCCTGGGTTCCCCCAATCTTTTAAAGAAACTCACGTTTCGGGTCACAGACGACTTGCCGTCAGATGTCATCACCATGGACCCCTTGACAGCCACCACATCCAATGGCTCTGGCTCGTACGTCAATGACATTTTCCCGTGTGGATGCCTGTTCTCGATGAGCACCTCCTCCCCGGGGACAAGCTGCTGAGATCTGAGGCCTCTCCTCTGGTTTTCCTGTTCAGTCCTGAGCCTCCGGTCACATTCCACTTGTTGATCATCAATGACCGCCGGCTCCTTTTACCCAACCTCAGGTATCAACCCTCTCGGGCACAGTCTGAAGATATCTACCGGGGTGGCACCTGCGGAAGCTGTGTGCGGGTTGGTCTGGTATAGCCCCCTCTGTAGGCACTGGCCTTGCCCTGCGCGATGCAAAACACTTTTTTTGAGAGTCCTCCTCATTCTCTCTGCCTCCCCATTTGTTCTAGGCCACAGTGGGGTGACCTTCCTGTGATGGACCCCATAGCTCTCCATCAGTGCGGCAAAGCTCTCACATTGAAAAGGCGGGCTGTTGTCTGAAACATAGCACCTTGGGGAGTCCATGAGCGGCAAAAATTTTCTCAATCGCCACCACCATGTTCTCGGAGGCGACCGACTCAATGATCTCAACCTCAGGGTACCTGGGCCATTCGTCGTCCACCACCAGGAAGTGTGTGCCCCGGGTCGTGGACCCAAAGTCTGTGTGCACCACCTCCCATGGCTGTGCCCCTTACTTTCCATAGCTGTTTGAGAGTGACTTTCGCCTCCTGTGCCCGCTGCGCCAGATTGTCCAGGAACCCTGTTGCATTGCTGATTTCAGGATGAGGAAACCTTCATCCTGGACTGCCGCCATCTCTAGGTCTTCAGGCTGCACAGAGTTGGGAGTCGCGGCCTCCGACGCCAAACAAACGCGTGCATCCGCCTCCTCCGCACAGTCATCCGCCCGGCATTCCGAGCTGCCTCTGGGGTGGCGAGATAAATAATCAGCTGCATTGTTACTCCCAGGCCGATATACCAGCATGACCCCATATTCGAGCAGTGCCAACATCCACCGCTCAATCCTCGCAGGTGGTTTAGAGGAAGAACCTGCTAGGATGGGCAGCAGGGGTTTATGGTCCGTCACCGGCCGCACCAGGACATACAGCCTGAAATGTCTGCACCCTCACCAGACCTCCAGGGCCTCCCGCTCGATCTGGGAGTACCGTTGTTCGTGTCTGTTAGAGCCTTGCTGGCGTATGCCACTGGCTGGACGCCCAAGTTGGCATCAACCTGTGTCAGAACCGCTCCTAGGCCAAACGGACTGGCGTCCAACACAATCTCTGATTGCAAGGCTGGATCGAAGAACGCCATGGTGTCTTCAGTGATGAGGGCGCCCTTGATGTCCTCGAACACCGCCTGTTCCAGCGAACCCCCCTCCAACCCCCCCACTGCCACGTGATCTCCTTCTTAGTTGGGGCTCACAGAGGCTCCGACCGAGAGGCCAAGTTCTTAATGAAGCAACCAGTCACCATGCCCAAGAAGCTCCGTACCTCAGACACATTCTCTGGTGGTCGTGCCTCCATAACGTCTTTGACCTTGCGGGGGTCTGGTGATGCTCCCCCCCCCCCCACCACCCCCCTTCTTTGAACACAAACCCAAAGAACTCTATCATAGACTTGAGAAACTCACACTTGTCACGGTGCAACGTTAGGCCAAGGGACTGGAGCCATTTAAACGTCTTGGTCAGCTGGTGTAAGTGTTTCGTTTCTGACTTGGCAAAAACCAGGATATCGTTGCTTATATTGAGGACTCCATCCAGGTCCTTGAGGGCACCGCGTATGATGTCTTGAAAAACCTTCACTGCAGAAGACGTTCCAAAGCTCAGTCTTTTATAATGGTATAATACCCTGTGGGTGGTAAATGTTGTGATATACCGTGACTCAGGGTGGTATCCGACTCTGAGGTCTAGTTTGGAAAAGAACCGGGCTCCCTGCAGCTCAGTGATGATGTCATCAATTGTTGGTGTCAAATGCCGCTCCCTCTTGATGGCCTTATTGGGGAGCCGCATGTCGACACAAATCCTCAAGAGTCCGGCTGCTTCGGCGTTCTTGCAACAATAGGGGACACCCACGGGGTTGGGCATTCAACCTTTTCGATGATCTCATGGGTAACCAGATTGTCTAGTTCTCGATCCACCAACTCCCGCAAGTGGAAGGGCACCCGTCGATGTTTGAGAGTGATGGGTTGCATTGATTCGTCAATGTGCAGTCTCACTGGGTCTCCTGCCATTCGCCCAATGCCCTCAAACAGTCTGAAGTACTTGTCGAGTAGCATTTGTATGTCCTCAACATACACTGATTAAGCGAAACTAACAAATCCTAGGGCTTGTGCCGCCGCGCAGCTCAACAAAGTGCTGCTGCGCACAGGTGTCGCCTAAAAGCAAGCCCTTATCCAAAAACCCCTGTGTCCCACGTCGGCCACAAAAGCACCATTGAGGGGAATTGGTTGTGACCCCCGAATGTGAATATACGTGCCTTAGGAGTAGCCAGTTGTGGTGGACACTCCGTGGCATTGTAATGTTCTCTGGCCATGACACTGACTGAGGCTCCAGTGTCCACCAGCACCGGGATGGATGATTCATTGACCGTGACCTGTCTATGGGATTCACCTCACTCTAAAGCGACTAGGGGGGGGTGAGAAAGGTTAATTTCCTTCCCAACACTCCCTCATTTCATTACTTCAGTAACAAATTCCTCTGCATACATGCTCTCATTTTTCCTCTTAACCGCAGCTTCATATGGTGGTATTCGCTTTATCGGCATCCACGCCCTACATACGTTTCGCAGGATTTCTCCCGCTTGCGCATATTCTTCGGGAGCACAGTCATATAGGTACATTTCCCCATCCCCTGCTAAATCTACCCATACTTCATTATAATTTTCAGGGTCTGGGGGAGGAACAATGATTGCGTGGTACAGGTTATGAGGACCATGTGGGGGATAGGGTGGTCTGTTTGTTTTTCTTTTGTATTCCTTGGTACTTTTGAAACCATCATCATTGCGCTACAAGGCACTGCTTTGGCACAACAGCGGAGTCCCAGTTGGCACGTGCAGAAAAGAACTGGGATGAACATGATGACCGGAACCAGTATCTTTACAAGGACTCCTGGCCAGCTTCTTTTTCATACGCACCCCCAGGTCATGCACTGCCACCCTTATGTGGGCCAACGGCCCATTTTCTGCATCTTCAGGGACTACGAATGTGCAACATGAATCACTGATCTTTTTGCACATGCCTCCTTCCATTGCCATCAGCATATCCAAGGCGTATCTGTTCTGCATCGTTCTCAACCTTGAGGCAAGTAGCTCGACCTTTGATATGATATGGCATTTGTAACGCACCTATACACAAGTGTATCAAGGCGCGGCGAGGCGTGGGGGGAACAAGGGGAGACAGACAACGATCCTACTAGGCCAAGTGTCATTCAGATCGCGCAAGTGCAAAGGGTAGAGGGGAAGGGAAAAGTGCAAGGGGGAAAGGGAGAGGGGAAAGTGCAGTACAGGGTTATTAGCATACAGGATAAATAACAAGGGCCAGCTGGTGGCAAGTGCGAAGTAAGAGCAGACAAGTGCTGGGAAGGGGGGCTGTAGGGATACAAACACAGTCCTGTAGTGCAGGGGTTGCCAGGGAGGCAGTGCAGGGGAGAGTGGCTGGGCCAAGGACCGGGAACGGTGAGTGGCCCAGTTGCAGATTCAGTGCAGTTTCAGTAGTATTAGCAGGGGAAGGGGGAGAGAAAGCGGAGGCAAAGAGCAAGGTTTTGAGGTGCTTCCGGAACCAGAGATGGTTCTCATCAAGTATGATGTTGAACCCCCTGCTCGTTATAGTTCGCCAACTGGACCAGTTCCCATCATACGATCTGCAGCCATTTGGCATTGGCTCTTGCCTGTATGCCGGGTAGCAAGAGGGATGCGAAAAACTTTTCAGCAAAGTTGACAACCGGTACTCTTTGGGTATCTCTTCAAGCAGTGGTGTCGAGCCGTTTGATAGTTTGATTCTGTCTTCTTTCTCCGTAGCATATCATATTGGCTCTTGCCGGGTAAGACACAATTCTGACGGTGGCATTGGGTTTTTTTCTTCGATTGCTGGTGTTGTGTAGGGTATTGCACCGACCCCTCCTCCCCCACCTTTTCACTTGTTCCTCTGGGACTAGCAGTAGTGCCGAGTGTAGCATGGCCAGCGAACAGTAAACCCTCCATGAGGGTGGGAGTGCAAAGTTTTTTGACCACACACCCAGTAGTAGTCTATCATGGCTGCCATGCCCCTCTTCAGGTCTGTAATAAACAATGTCCTGTTGCATAGCTCATTGGAGCCGACAAAGACATCTCCAACAGTTTAGGTCTCTTCTCGGTACACTTCTACTGGCTTCTCCATTGCTGTAATCCATGTTAGTTTTGTGGCGTGCTCTGTCCATATTTGCGCACATGTTATTACCACAAATGCCACGGTTTTCTCTTCGTATCCCAGGAGGCCTTCAGCTCGGCAACTGAACGTAGTTTCCTGCCACTTATGTATTTCGCTCCTTCAATCACTAAATATGGCTGTATTAAGCAATTGAGGATCTTTGCCCTTTACCTGGAATGTGCCTTTTAGTCTACATAGCGCAAGATGAACCATGCATTGCACTTCTATAATTGGAACGTCATGTGGTGCTAAAACCTTGGGTGCCTCTGATGCGTACATAACGGCTAGTATTTGTTGTTTGTCTTCCTACCGCACTCGTGTCAGCATATCAGCTATTCGAGTACTCGGGATGTCTAACATCCTAAATAGCATCCGTGCCTAGGCTATGGTATGCATCATATTTGGGCCAATGCGCTTGCCTTTTCATGCTATTGTGGCACAATACGTATCTTCTTGTTAATGTACGATTGCTACTATTTTTGCTATTTGTGCTACAGAAAAGGGATTTACAATTGTGGGAAATAATATTTCTGACATTCTGCTCATGCACATGCTGTTGACGCTATTGCTTATTTGGGAACTAGTATGCATATATACAGTTGTGTTGCTGGTTCATTTGACAGTGCAGTAGCGTTTAGTATTCCACTTCTATTCATGTTACTCCTGCCCCTCGTAGTTAGATGGCTTGCCCAGATAAAACATGTACCCCAATAAAGTACTAGCACAATCATTACTAGGGCAAAAAATCATTAATGGGGCAAAAAGGATCGCAGTGAAGTGTAGTCCTCGATTGTAAGAATTGAGCCTGGTAAAACTAACAGTATATTTAACATTATTCTGAACATGCAATGAACAATTTGATGTTGAGTGCTCTGTGTCGTACACTCCCGCAGGGGAACAGAAATGGGTGGGGATTGGAGTACATCTATCATGTCACCTGGCAAGTGGTTGAGCGGGCATGGTATCTGTGGTAGGTTGCTCTGCAGAGTCCTGTGGATTTCTGGGTGAGGCGGCGCATTTTGTCGGGAGACATATATTTTATCGCATGTGTCAAGGTTGTTCAGTATTCCTCCCCCAAAATCACTGCAGCTCTATGGGTGTCGGGCAGCTTCCGTACTGGGGAGATGGGTGTGTGCATGCGCCTTCCAGCTACTATTTCGTGCAGTGAGAGGTAATGGTCTTTACTTGGCTGAATGCGCAAACTGAACAAAGCCAGGGGCAAACAATGCACAGAGTTCTTTTTTTTTAAATGTATTTTTATAATTTTTTTAATGTGATGCAGAGTTTGGAGAGCTTGCTTTTGAGGTGGTTATTTATTCGATCCACAACACCGTTCGCTTGGGGCGGTAAATTGAACACATCTGGTGTTTGATGCCATGTAACGCTCTGATCTCTTTTTAAAGGGGTTATTGGAAAAAATGGGTGCTGTCGTCAGATTTTAATGACGGTATACTCCCCATCGAGGGAATACCTCACGCACTAGAAATTAGTGCATTTGGCATCTGGGCGTGCACAAGGACCAGCCTCAACTGTGAGAAACCTGAGGGATTTCTCCCAGTAAGACCTCAAGAGTCCCTTATTTAGGTGGCCAGGACACGGCCATCGCTGTTGGATCCAGTTCCTGGGGGTGGACTAGTGGGGGAGAATTGCCTGGGTAGGGGGACCCAAGGCTATGTCAGGAGGAAAACCCAAGTTGAGACGCAGTTTGTTAGAGGGGAAGAAGATGAGGAGAGGGAGATTCCTGAGACCTTTGTGGATTGTAAAAAAGTAAGCAATGGGGGTTAGGGGGTGTTAGGAAAGATTTCTTAATTATAGGTAATTTTCCTTCCATGTGGCAACCCCTAAACTTTTTGCTGTTGTTTTCACCCTGATCTAGACTTAGCCAGAGAAGCGCAGCCTTCCGCCGCACTCCTATGGGCGATCGATCCATTCTTACGGGGAAACTGACATGCCCTTAAGACAGTCAGTACCGGGAAACGTTGTTTTCCGTAGTTCTTTTCTCATTTTGCAGCTTTCGCGCAACATGGCACAAGAGTGCACCGTAACTTACATTACCGCGCTCGTGGGTCTCTAGTCATTCCACAGGCCATAGTAACTCTCGATGGATTTATAACGAACTGTGCAGGTATGTCACGGACGGGACTGGTGGCAGCGATCGTTTCTTTGTGTTTTTGAACTCCCTTTTGCCCTGTTAACCGCGCTTCTCGCGTTTGGCCAAAATGGGTGGCCTGGCTTCCAAAATGGCCATGCCACGAGGTTCTTTGTCCTGTCCGTTGACCGCCTTGCCCCTTCACCTTCCCCAGGTCGAGCCGACCCGGGGCCATCCTTATTTGGGCATGTACTTTCCCGCGAAACACAGATGCTTTCGCGAGCTTCTGCATGCCTTGTGTGTGCCTCCAGGATGTGGGCTGGGATGTCTGGCCCCAATACACATCCTGGGTGCCAGAGAGTCTAGTGTGTCTTGAATGCCTGGGACCACCGTGGTCCGTGATAGGTCCCCGTATGGTGAGTGTTTTGTGAGCAGATCTCCCATTGGGTCCTCTCCGTTTTGGCGCGAAGGGAACTCTGGATAAGAGGAGGCTGGAAACACAACTACCAGGTCGATCTCCTGAGTTCTCACGAACGACCGATACAGGAGCCAAGTATCCTGCAACTAAGAGGCTGAACCGAGGAATCGCTGGTGACCCGCTGAAGAACTGATCCTCTGCACTGCTGTCGCCCTGTGAGACCATTCTGCCTCTGAGCGAACAAGAAGGCCTGTTCTGGTACTTCGACCCTTTGGAATAGTGGGACCAACTATTCTCGGCATCTTCATCTCCTGCACGTAAGCCTTCAGAAGCGTCTCTGGACCATCCAGTGGACTGACCAGCTTACCCAGGAGTCTTGCTCTGTAACCGCCGTCAGGTTGCTGCTGTATTCGCAGTCCTTGACACTCACCCGATTCGTACACTTGGCAGTCCCAGGTCTGAAGTGAGAAGTGTACATTGGGCTGAAATACACACGGCCGTTTCGTTGCCCTGCTGTGGTAACAATCTGTGCGGGCTCACTGTGTTTGGGACATCCTAAACTCTAACTTCTGCTGCCGCGGAATCTACATGACGCTGAGACGTCCCCTGCTCGTATCTGAACCTGCCAGCACTGAAACTGACGCGGAGAAGCCTGGGTCTGCCTGCATCGGGGACCGGTGAGTAATGCTAGGAACTGGTCGCCCTCCTGCAGTAGCCCGTAGCTCTTCCTCGCTGTGTTAAACAGCACACCTTTTTCGCACTCACGCTCTGCTTCTGCCCGCAAGTGGAGGCCGCGCTTGAGTAGCGGAGATCTGTTCGCCCTCCTTTGTTCACCGCTCTGAACTGCCTGACTTCGTTGAAGAGACTCCCCTTGGCCCGTTGGCACCAGCGTGTGCAGGTACTTTTGAGCACAAGGCTCCACTCTTCGTAGGGCTCGGACTTCCTTCTAGTTAGGTGGCCTCTGAAGGCGAACTGGGTCTAACGATTACTTGCACTGTCTGTTTTCCTCCCCATCTAGGTGGTCTGCATATTTCATGCTTCTAACTCTTTAGACCCTTCGGTAATTGTATATATACTGTATTTGATGTGTTGGTTTACTTGAGTTTTATCGTGATTCTTTACTTTGGTCAATGTTACAAAGGCCTTGTAATAAATGTGTCTATATTTTTAATATAACTCCTGCTTGGAGTAATTAAGTGTCCTTGCTTTGTGTGCTCTTTGCAGGCTTTGTCACCCTCAACACTCTTGAGACCTAGTCTTGACTGCCGCGATCGCTACCTTGATTGGTCTGGCTTGTCCAGAGGTTACCCTGTTCCAAGAAACTAGGCTGGCCTTCTGAACCTCTGCCCCTCCAGGGCAGAGTTCAGAAATCCATCTTAACAGGGGCACAACGTGATAGGTGTGGATGTTGTTCGTAAGACCAGGAGCACTGATTCAGTCCGTAAGTATAGATGCACACATTAGATTGTTTCAGGTGCGAAAAGGGTCAGTAGTCGGTCTCAGGGCCACCCAAGACTGAAACGAAAAGCCAAGGAAAACAAAACCTGTTAATTGCTAACAGGACACCCACTATCGCACTCCTATAGGGATATACTGATCCCAAATTAATTATCACATTGGTAGTCTGGGGACCAATACCCCAGAGACCAGTGCTAGAGTTACATAAAATTGGTATTCACATTCAACATACCTATTCAGTCAGCAATGCATTTCAAACCATTGTTTCCAGTGGATTTTTATCAAACTGTGTCAGTGTCTCGCAACAAAATTGAAACTGCACTAGTTGCATTTCATATTCTTTTTTTTAGTGTTCATAAATAAATGTAAATGAAAGAGGAAGGTCAATTATAATACACCATTGAAAAAACTTCTCAATTCGAAATTTATACATAATCCACTTAAATCCCAGTGGTGAGGTACATAATTGTTAATGTCACACAGAGATGTAATCATCAATTCAATCAACATTCAAAATCTAAAATCTGATCCTAATAGGCTCCTCAAGGTGTTGTGTGGTTGCCGACGCGTTTCGGATATAATCCGTCTTCAGGGCTAGGTGCCTATTGTTCCTTGCAAAATTCAATTCAGTTCGTGGTGCTTTCACTCTATAAAACCTGAGAATAATGGTGAAAAAGTCTCTTAATATCGTACATGTAACTTCTTTAATATAGTGATAGTGTTTTTCCTAAAACATTACTGACCTTGGGGTCTTGGCCAGTACGTGTAAATACATCCAAATTCAAGACCGCCCAGTTCACAATAACATAATTATGTACCTCACCACTAGGATTTAAGTGGATTATGTATACATTTCGAATTGAACGTTTTTTTGTCAATGGTGTATTATAATTGACGTTCCTTTTCCATTTATTTATGAACCCTAAAAAAATATGAAATGCAACTAGTGTGGCGTCAATTTTGTTGCGAGACACACTGACAAACATAGTTTGATTAAAAAAAATAAATTAAAAAAAATCCACTGGAAACAATTTTTGGGAAATTCATTGCTGACTGAATAGGTATGTTGAATGTGAATACCAATGTTATGTAACTCTAACACTGGTCTCTGGGGTATTGTTCCCCAGATTACCAATGTGACAATTAATTTGGGATCAGTATATCCCTATAGGAGTGTGATAGTGGGTCTCCTGTTAGCAATTGGTTTTGTTTTACCTGACGTTTGTGGATTGTGTCACATGTTTTATTTTTTTCTTCTCCCATAAAATCTCTCGTCAAATCTACGTACTCCCAACCTCTTCCCCCCCCCCCCCTCCCAACCATCTGGTAAATCACCTGGTAACACGCACCCTATTACATTGGAAAACCACATCTCCTGGAAACTCTGCTTTCCCGCTTTCTCGCTTTCTATCAGTCAACTCTCAACTATTCTTCTTCACATCCTTCTGATTATTCTTTTCCGAACACTCCTGATAAAACGGTACCAGTCCCAGAATCCTTTGTTCATTTCCACATTCCCAGTCAAATGTAACCTACTCTTCCGAGAACCCCACTAAGCTTAATGCAAGAGTTTTTATTCCACGTAACACCGCTTTCTGTACCGACCCTGTAGGATACCTGGAAACTCTACCACCTTATTTTTCTGACAGGAATACTTTTTCCCGACATAACACTAGAACCGTTTATCTGACATGTCCGATACAAGGGTCGGGCAGAGTCAGGCAATTTGATCATAATCACTTGCACCTGACAGAAACTGGCTTCCCCCGCAGGGATAAAAGATAGTGTGAGAGAGCACAGGACGAGCAAGGCGAGACGGCCATCACGCGGCAGTTGAAGAGAAATAGCGAGGCAGCAGGAATGAAAAGGGTGGCAAGGAGAAAAGCAACCATGTACTTTTCATCCCAGGGCCGCAGATCCTTTGTGGAAGAGAGCCTAAAACCGCGAACAATAGCACAAGTGTCCTGCAACGGATGTCAATGGTACACAGGGCAAACGTACGCCGATGAGCAGGAGTAACGGAAGCTCCTGTGGTATCAGTCTTTAATCCAGAGATGCCAAAATCCAAGCTGTTCATCACAGCCTGTGAGTCGAGGGGAGAATCGATAAGAACCAGTCTGTGTTGATTGAGAAGCGCTAAGCGGCAAGTTTGAAACAAAGCTGTTGAATTTTGAAAGAACTGTAAAATGTGTTAAGTGCAGACCAGCAGAAGAGGGGAAACCGGCACCACGTGGGTGCTAGAGACTCTGGTCAATCTCCATTGGAACAGTACTTCAGATACTAGAAGGCCGTCAAGTTAAAGTGGTCATAAATGAGGGTCAAGAAAAAAGTCTGACAGCGGGGATCCAAGGGTGAAAAGTTGTCACCCTGACTTTGAGTAAAGCAAAAGAAGTAGCTAAAGAAAATGGCAAGAGTGAACCTGAAGGAGGGATGCTAGAGATGAAGCTACCACCCGAGTACTGACACTCAAGAGGGATCCAAGGGTGGAGGAACGTTACATGAAGGGTCAGCGCCCAAAATAGGGGGCCCCAAGGGTGAATTATTATCACCCTAACAAACTTGAATTTGGTTAAAGGAACTTTTTTGTTTGTGTTATTCGAACACATCGGGCCCTGAAGGCAAGAGACTTCCTAAGGAAACGAGAATTGGCCATCGACGGTCCGGAGAACTGCCATTGAAACTGTAGTCTCATGCTGGAGAAGCCAGAGACTGTACTGTGTTCTAAGCTCCCATTTTACCCTGTGTCTAAAATTAGTGAAAGGGAGACCCAGGACACCGCTTCCAGACTTATTATTTGAGTACCCTTCTTTCTTTTCTTGAGAACTATCCCACACCCTTTTCTGTATTAGTTGTATGGTTTGGCACTCGTTTATTGTTAGTATACTTGCTATTGTTTTTAAACGTATATTCGTTTTATTCATTGATTTCATTCTGTTTTCGTAGATACGTACCAAACTGAGCTCAAATCCTGCCCCTTTACCCAGAATCCATAAGGACCCCTGTGCGCGCACACCAAGTACTGCTTACCGCTTGCAAGTGCGACCGGTGGCGGGCTTACTTTGTTTGCTCTTCACATTCGAAGAAAATAGCACATCAAAACCACACATTACGACTGTACGTCTTACTCGTTCCTGCCTGGTTATCTCAAAAAACTTCAACCAAGATCAATTGTCGGCTCATCTTCACCTTGAGGCCCGAGCATGTGGAGAACAGCATATACACTAAAATCAAGTATGGCTCCCCTGGCCACCAATCCTGCTCAGACCAAGCGGATGCCACATAGGAATACCCTTGCAGGCGCATGAACAGCTAAATCACTTTTGCCATGCTCTCCCTCGCGTAAAAGAAAAATGCATATTCACAGACATAAGGCAATTGTGCCGGGGGACCGAAGACAAATTAGGAAAAGCCTCTGATTTGAATGTGCAACTACAACACTCGACATCAATGGGTGATCTTAAAGTAACATCAGTAATTGTAATATCTGACTCGCTTTCTGTTGCCGGCAGCAGCGGCACCCCATATCCCTCCCTGTCAGATGACATACTGATAGGCATCCCTCCTTCCATTCACTCCAACAACAGTCCCAATCATCAACTATGATCCCGTTACGCCTGAAAGCCACCCCACCTACACACGAATCCAGTGTGCATGTCACAAACGCTCCCATAACCACTACCCCCACTACTGCAGAGGTGCTTAACTTGACAACCCAGCCTAATTCTCCCCAATAGGAAGCGAGGGATGTGCAGCACATCAATACACCCATCTGCCCTGCGGCTGTCAGCCCGCCTAAAACAACCAAGGCTCTGAACGCCAAACCGAGTTGTATAACGGAGAACTCGGCTTCATCACGTGAATAGTGACTTATCACAATCAGCAATATTATTTGGTCCCTCTTCACAAAATTCTTTGGCTTTCTCCATTTCCTTCTCACGTCCTACCGTCATTACCCAACCTTCTGGAGCCCCTCAGTCAGGCATTCTCAGTAACCCTGGTGGACATAACTCTGACCACGATGAACTCCATGATAATTTCATTAGTTAAATTATTTGAAACCTTAGACCCCAAAATAAACCAACAGACAAGGTTAATCACGGAATTATTAGACTGTGATGCTCACATCCTAGAGGCGTTAACAGCAACTGGCCCTCCACCACCGAAACTCCCCGTGCTAGTGGAACACTGCGCGTTGCAATTTTATGTCGTCAACACTAACGTGCTGAATCCTCATCTATTGGCATTACGAGCACAGCTGTACCCAGCTTTGATCAAATCATTCGGCCTACGGATGGCACAGAAGATAATACCTTAAATCAAGATATCATTATATCCAGTGCGAAATTATCACAAGCCCAGAATACGAAATGCTGAAATGCGAAAAGAGGTTTATCGCTGTATGTCTGTTTAGGTAAGTTGTTGTTGATATCAATCTACAAGCTTAACAATATAAATTCCAGGCAAAGAGGCACAACAATGTGATGAGAAACTCTGTATGCCAGCTCAGCAGCAACTCCAACTGCTTAATCGACCAACCAGTTCCCTGGTGGAAGCCCACAACTGTGAGGCCCACCTACGAGGTGTCCATCAACCAAATCCTGACATATGCCAACTTGAACAACGCTATAACAGTACTAACCACTAGCAGAATAAGCAACTTAATGCACAACACAGTCAGTTCCATCACCTCATCATGAGGTGACGCTCAGCCCCATATCCCAGTTATGATCTCAAGAGGCAATATTTGGCGAAATCCCCAGTTTAGAAGACAAACTTTGATCTAGAGCAAATTGAGTTCCTCAATGGCAAGGTCCTTACCATCGCAAGACTATGATCAAATCAGGAGTGGTGCTTAACACTTATCTGGAAAGCAAAAGCACAATTGTATAGTTTTACGCTTCGTAATAATTCAAGACTCAGACTTTTTCTCCTCTACAAACCAAAAACAATGTCTGCCAAGAGGTGCGAATAACACACTGCAGAAGTCCAACATGCCGATTGTATATCCTTGTAGACTTCTGGGTCGCAAGGAGAACGACGATTTGGAAAAAACGCATAGTTGGTGTGCAATTGCAATAAACGTGTCACATAACAGTTTGTCAAGCCCACAGCGAAATTAGCGAGCTGGAACACAAGAGGTTTTACCCACCTCCTGACTGACACCAACGATCATCTAAATCATTATGACCTAGTGGTATTACAAGAGGTATGGTTAACAAATTCCAGTATGGGATAACCATGATATCAGCCTAATTCCAGCTAAACGAGCCCCTAAGGGCAGGACTACGTCTGGACTTTTGGTAGCTGCCAAATTGAGTACTGGCTTATCAATTGCACCTTGGACTTCTCCCACCAATGTTATGCAACTTGTTTGACTTCACAATTGCTCTGATCAATTTATATTGGAATCCTGCAGAAATATCATCAGACACCTTATTTTCAGGATTTATAGTCTATATGATCTAATAAATCAGACCCCCCCAACCATTTCCAATTTTATACTGACAGGCGATTTAAACATGCACTGTCTCTCTACTAGACACTCAACCAAGTGCAGTAAAACTGAGATGGTCCTCCTTTATGAAGTACAGAAACATGTTAATGACAAGTGGGTCATTGCCGGGCGATATCCTAATCCCACCCAAGAGCACTTGGAATAGAGGCCCTCAAAATGCCATTCTTAATTACTTCCATGCTTATAGCTTGAGCAAATGGATTAGTGTCAACATGGATGTAATCACCAAGGGCTAGAGCGACCATGAGATGCTAGTTTTCGCATGGCCCCACCTTGGGATGCAAACTACCCCAGCTTCAATCCAGCAAAAAGGCATACTTAAACAAACCATGGTCGAAACCGTTTTCAATGGTCTGCACCAGCATTAGACCAGAATAGCTGCCTTATGCATGCATACACTCTAACAAGCAAGGACAGGTTGTCAGAGCCCAAACCGGTATGTGATATATTACAGTTTTAAAATCCACACCTCAAATTATTTACATCATTCTTCGTAGTTCCAATGCTGTGGTAAAAGCTAGAAAAACATGATAAAAGAATAGCCTCTGCGCTTCGATAGATCTACAGAAAGATGCTCTTACCACTCTAAAAATGAAATCTAAAAACTGGCTCCACCAGCTCAAAGCCTCTGTATATTAAAAGGTGAGTGAATGCATGCTAGAAGCAATTGCACAGATTAATGGAGTCTCAAGCCCAATGAGTTCTACACTTCACAAAATTGTATGTAAATCTGTCGCCTGCAATTACAGAGCCCCCTATGATCACAAATACAAGATCTTGTCTCCAGATTGATAAAGATGATGATTACACTTTATTTCCAAATCCAGCTGGTCCAGAGCCCCAGGTCCTGATGGTTTGTCTAACGTAATGTTCAAAGAACATCCAGCAGTGTGGATGGAAATCCTTTGCACCATCTTCAAACGGGTCATTAAATCAAACTCCCTTCCAGCCTCTTGGAAACATTCCATAGTTATACCTATTTACAAGAATGGAGACCGACAACGTCCACCTAAATACAGGCCAATAGCTCTCCTCGATGCACCAGGCAATATCTTTGAAAGGTTTGTGTTGAGAGACTTTAATGAATGGACTGCTACTACTTCACTTCACATCGCAATCCATTCCAAACGGGCTTTGTCGCTTGAATAGGGACTAACCTCAATCTATTGACCCTAGCCTCTATAAAGGCGAATTGCATTCAGAGTAAACAACCATGTTTTTAGCATTTGTAGACTTTTGGTCTGCATTTGAGACTATATCGAGGTAATTACTTGTAGACCAGCTATATTGAGCCAAATGTCCATCTTCTCTGGTAAATATCAAATTACATTCCGACACGACCATACAGATTAGACTTACTGTCAAAGGCCTGCTTTCTACCCACATCCCAACTCGCAGAGGCCTTAAACAAGGCTGCATTCTGACCTCAGTACTTTTTTTTTTTTTAATGCTTGACATAATGGATACATTTGCAAAAACCATCAGATGCCCCCAAGCTTGGAGACCATCCCATTGCATGGTTACTGTATACTGATGATCTCATTTTATTATCCAGAACATCCAAAGGCCTACACAGACTTTTGGATGCATTAAGCTCATACGCTGAAGAGAACCATTTTTTAATTAATCTGTCGAAAACAAGTCATGCACTGTGTTAAACCAGGTCGTGTGATCAACTCTTGGACTTTGCAGCACAAATACACTTACTTAGGTGTTAATATAAACGATCAGCCGAACGACGACCCATATTTAAGAAACATTGAGGCAAAACTTACAACAGCCATATCTCAAGCCAAAATGACACTTGACATATCTGGCAAGTTCTCATGTCTTCCTGCCTTAACTTATAAGCAAAAGACAGAACCAATTTTATTATGGGTCTGAATCCAAAACCATATTTCAACAGACGCCCTGGAACAAAATGGGTCAATTTTGGAGAGTTCTGTGCCTACCAAATTGTGTTCCAGTAGCAATAATACGATTCGAACTCGGCCTTACATCCTTAAATACAAGCTATTCTTGGAAATTGTGCAATCTCCTAAGAAAGTGTATTCTAGCCCCAAACCCAAGCTTATTACGGATTTCTGACGTCCGCAACCCATGACTTCATGGTTAAATGGAGAGGACTGCACTTAGCATCCTAGGAAATGCAGATATAACCATAGACTTCCTCCTAGATAATCTGTCATGAGCTAAGACCAAACTTCATCAACATGACTGGATCATGACTCTACAGCAATGTTCCTCTTGTATTGATTATAAAGCTAATCCCTATGAATGCAAAAAACTGAACGTAGTGGCTAATTTGTTTAAAAGTCCATCAGCCAAATCTAGAAATGCTTACTAAAGGTTCCGTCTAAACTTATGGCCATTAAAGAAGTCTTATTTAGAAGAGGTATTATTGAAAAAAAGGAAAATATATGCAGATTTTGCCTTCTAGAGAAACACCTGGAAACCTTGAAGCACCTGCTGATAGAATGCAATATGCTTACAGAAAAACCGATGTGTGTGTAAATATGTGCTTCAATGACTTCATCATCCTAGATGAAACAATATTGTTGCAACACCTTTTCCCCACTCAACGCACAACTGTTGGAATAGCTACAATCAATTTTTGACAGACTTTGAATTTAGAAAACCAATAACTAATGCAGTGAAATCAATCATAAATCGAGTTAAAAAGTGCACCCTTGCATCAGGAATGTACAATCCTACTTTATGTTTTGCCATTCTAATGATATGGTTGTGTCATCATCTTAATGTGTCTATTTGTATTTTAATGTTAGGATCCCACCTTGCTAAAAGATGCTTCATAAGCCTGTTTTTATAAATCCAATGTTATTGTTGTCTTATGCACCTTTAATTTCTTTACTTGCATTTTAATGTTTCTACTTGTAAATGCATATGGTAATTTTTCTGTTTTGATTATGAGGGATCTAATCGGCGATCGATCCAGTTATTCCTTTTATGTGTTTTGAAGTGATAATGTAAAAGAATTGTATGTTGGAATAATATTATGATGCATTGTAACATTAAAATTAAAAGGTTGAATTAAATTTCAACCGTATCAATAAAAAAGAAAGATATCCCAAAAAAATCATTTCAACTTGTTTTTATTGACATTTGTAATTTAACAGGCAATCAACAGAAAATTAACATGACCCCCTCTCTCCCTCCCTGTCCCCCCCCCCCCCGATTCCAGCATTTCACCAATGGTTTTCGCTCTCCGAGATGAACATCCATAGGGCCCCACAAAGCCACAGTTTATAAGAATCTTAATATTTGTACACTGCAATAACTCCGCCAGTCCCCCTTATTCACAGATCTGTTTCCTCTTGGGGATCAATAATTCCCAATAATATCATCCCTCTAGGGCACCAAGCTCTTCGCGCACCCTCCTTTAGGTATGTCAGGAGGGATGCCCAGTCGGTTCAAAATTACATGTGTTGGCCTTGTATAGAGTAAGAGAGCCACTCCATGGCAATTACTGACCAGAGTTTTGCCACCCACTCGTGTTCTTGTGGAGGGTCCTTCTTTTTCCACCGTCGCGCCAAAACCATTGCCGTAGACGACATCATTATAACCTACAGCTTGCGGTCCGCTTTCAAGGGAATATCAAGCAGAGCACGGTTCAGGCCTATCATACTGAGCCCCCTATTTCCACCGCCCCCCGTCCCGAGGACTCGCCTCATGACCTGTTGAATGTGACCTCAAAACGTTGCCAGTTTCAGGCATTCCCACCAAATGTGAGCCCATGTACCCGGTCCTCCGCATTCCCTCTAACAATCTTGGGTGACCTGGGGAAACATCTTTTTCAGTTTGACCAGGGTGAAGTGCCACTGAAACACTAGCTTCAACCAGGTCTCTCGAATCTGGAGGATCTGGTTAATTTTGGTATCTGGGCCCATAAATATTGCCACTCCCCTCATCAATAGTGGTTCCCGTGTCCGTCTCCCATTTCCCCATGTAGGTTCTAGTTGGCAGTGTTTCCCCCTCTTTGATGTATTTATATATCGGCCATCAGGCCCTTATCCCCTGTATGAGTGTCCAGATATTTTTCAAATGGGGTTAGCGGGCGCGTGCCTGCCTGCTTCATGGAGGGGTGAGACAGCCAATGCCTCAGTTGGATGTACTCGTATCTGTGCTTTTCCTCCAGGCCAAATTCTAATTTGCATTGTTTAAACTCTTTGACCTTTCCCTCCGCAAACATATCTCTAACCATCCGACAGCCACCTAGGAACCAATCATCGAATAATGCCGTCTTACAGCCTGGAGTAAATTGGGGGTTCTCAAATAAGGGGGTAAGGGCGGGGGGGAGGCCAGGAAGTAAGATGCGCCTGTGAGGATGCCGTATCCCATACCTCCCCTGTGGTTGAGGTAATTTTACTTATGTACATTTGGGGAGGTCTATCCGACCTCGGTTTCCACAGCACTCCCTCCAAATGCTCCGTTACCACTGCCCTATCCATAGACCTCCATGGTTTATCCCAATAGTCTCTCTGCCAGTGCCTGAGCACTCTTAATTGTGCTGCTAGATAGTAGGTTCGGAAGTCAGGCTCTTCCAAGCCGCCCCGTGAGGTAGGTGTTTTCATAAGAGCTGCCGCCACTCTGGGGCGCTTTAATTTCCAGGCGAACCGGGTTGTGGCTTTCTGCAAGGTTTTGAAAAAGGGGCGTGGGACCTCCATCGGAAGGGCGGCAAAATGACATAGGAGTTGCGGCAAGACTGTCATTTTAAGGACGTTGATCCGCCCAACCATGAGATACATAGGGGGCCCCAATCAATCAATTTCGATTTAAGCTTTTCAAGAAGGGGTGGATGGTTTGCTTGGTATAGTTTGCCTATGTTTTTGGTGAGGAGGACCCCCAAGTATTTTATGTGTGAATTCGCCGACTTGAAAGCATATGCCCCCTTGATGTGTTGTTGAGAGGACGCTTGCAAGTTCAGACTAAGGATCTCTGATTTACTAGTATTTACTTTCAGGCCAGCTACTTGGCCAAAAGCTATATAGTTCTTTGCAAGTCGCTGGCAGGGAGATCTAAGGGTGGGTCAATGTGAGAAGCATGTCCTCTGCAAAGGCAACTACTTTGTGGGCCCTCCCCCCAAAAGGAATACCTCTTATGGACTCGGTCGATCTTATAGCCTCCAGAAACAGCTCGAGATGGAGCGCATATAGCAATGGGGAAAGTGGACAACCCTGTTCTGTGCCTCTCTCCACTCTCACCGGGGGTGATAACTGACCATTGATGGCGAGCCGCAGAGTGGGAGATCGATACTTTGTGCGGGTTGGGCCAAACCCATTTTAGCCATAGTAGCAAAGAGGAATCCCCCATTCCACTCGGTCAAAAGCCTTTTCGGTGTCGACTGCTAAGATGAGGGCAGGGATCATTTTTTCAAGTAGGTGGGCCACCCTCCTCACATTGTCTGCTGTCTGCTGGCCTATGATGAAGCCCGATTGATCGGAAGTTATTAGTTTAGGCATGATGGAATCTAGTCGCCAAAATCTTTGTGTGGATCTTTGCGTCCACATTTATAAGCGCTTTTGGACGGTAGGAGCCACACTCCTCCAGATCTTTACCCTCTTTGCGTATGAGAATGACCTTTGCCTCATCCATGGACCTTGGCAAGACCCCGGAGGAGCCAATATAATTAAATAATTTGGTGAGATGGGGTATTGGGAATTCTTTATGGCGTTTATAAAATTCAGCTACAAAGCCATCTAGGCCAGGAGCTTTATTCAGGAAGAGGGAAGAGAGAGCCTTCCTAAGTTCATCTGCAGTTGTCCCCTTCCATTTGTTTTCGCTCTCCCTGCGACAGGGAGTTAAGGGTCAGTTTATCTAGGTATAGACTTTGTTCATTCGCGTCTGAATTGTTTGAGGAGTAAAGAGTGGAGTAGTAACTATGAAATTCCCTTTACTATCTTTGGGTTGTTGGTATGTATTGCACCTCCTTCCCCCCCCCTAATTCTCAGGATAGTTTTGTCCCACTCCTCCCTTCTCAATAACCTAGCCAGGTGGCAATTAGCTTTATTCGTTTTAATATAGTATTTTTGGCACAAGCGGAGAAGGCTCTGTTCTACCTCCCTGGTCTGGATAAGAGTCAACTGGTCTCTCACCATTCGAACCTCCCTCACTAGCGCCGGCATATTTTTCACAGCCATTTGCGCCATAGCCTCCTTAAGTTTCTTGCCGAGCCTTTCTTTCTCCAGCCTCAATTTCTTTTCTCTCCTTGCCTTCACTGCGATAATTTTTTAAAGCGTTGCACCATATTTGTGGAGATGTGTCACCTATGGATTTATTCCCCGCAAAATCCTCGAGCTCCTGCTCAATTTCCCTAGTCAAGACAGGGTCTTTAAAAAGTGGGGATGGATACCGCCACTTCCACAGCCCTAGTGTCCCCTGTGATCTGACTACCGTCAAGGTCATAGGGGCATGATCCGATATCGCGATAGGACCCAGTGTGATCTCTACGGTGTTCCCCAACAAAGAGGAAGACACCCATATATAATTGATGCACGAATGGGTCTTATGCGCATGTGAGTAGAACGTGAATCCAATCTCATCCCCCCCCCCCGGGTCTCCCTGCAGGCATCTACCAAGGCCAGATCTTGAGTTTTCCTCTTCAGGTCTCTGGAGGGTCCCCCCTGTAATCCCCACATTGCCCTACTTATATCCTTGACCGGGTCCCAAGCTAGGTTAAAGTACCCTGTTGGAAGAATGCAGCCCTTAGCGAAATTGCCTAACCGGGCTAGAGCCCCCTGAATGAAGGCGTCTTGTCCTGTATTGGGCGCATAGATGGTCACTATCGTATAGCATTCTCCTCTGCCCTCCAACACCACCGCAAGATACCTGCCCTGGTCATCCGTTTGCAATGCTTTGATTTCCAAATCTACCCCATCCCGTACCGCCACTACTACTCCTCCCCTTTTGGTTTGTGCGTGGCCTGGAGCAGTCTGGCATAACCCCGAAACCTGATCCTATGCCTATCTCGAGTTTGAATATGGGTTTCTTGTAGAGACTATATGCAGTTTTTCTTTTCGGATGTACAACTCCACCTTTTTCCGTTTGACCGGCGAGTTTAAACCATTCACATTTAGGGACAGTACCTTAAACTGAGCCGACATTAACTATTGGTGTGGTGAATGCAATGTAGACTGGTCTGCTTGATATGCAACTGGCGTGAGGTGCCATGATGATAGCTGGACTGAGCCATTCATCTCCGGAGGCCTCCGCCTCTTCCCATTCCCCTGGAAATCTGCCTCCCCCTTCAACTTTCCCAACTTCCCCCTGGGTAGGCACAGCTGGCGATCAGCCCCCCTCGTTCCACTTGTACGAGAGCTGTGCCTTATAAACTGCCCAGGTCTAACAAACGCGTGATTACCCCATCCCATCTCAGAGAGCCTCCCCCTCCCTTCCCTGCAGCATGAGATTACACGTTTTTAAATCCCTGCCTCGTGGTTATAGCTTCAGATTGCAGGGCCCTCCCCGGCCTTGCCATGACAATTCTGCCATTTCTGCAGTGAGGCAGTGTCGGGCGAGTTGGCCATCAATTCACTTTGGCTGTTGGACTGGCTTCTTTCCTGGGGGTGGCGGTTTACTTTCCTTGGAGAGACTCTACAGGACCACTAAGGCCTGGCTGTTGACCACTCCCAGGGCTTATGCTTGTCCTGTCTGGCGGGATTGCCCTGCGGAAAGCGATGGCGGGCACTCCTCAAGTCCCAGCAGATCTAGGCCTTGGTCGCACGTCTCATCTTATGCTGCCTTCCCTGCCAAGGAAGGTTAAGCCAAAAGGATGGGTCCACCTATATTATTTGATTTGCTTCTCTCGCAGGTGCTTCAAGACCGGGCCCATCCGCCTTCTCTTATTCATGGTCGTTGACAGATCTTGGTAGAGAGCTATCGCTGAGCCATTATGATATGTGGCCCGCCTTTCTCGCCATCTCCAATATCTTTTCTTTCGAAGGGATTGTGTCCTCCGACGTATTCCTTATCTTAGATATCTCCTTCCAGCTCTGCTGGCCTCGGAAATTTTTTCTCTAGAGGGCACTGCGTGTCGACGTCCTCCGAGTCGATGTCCCTCGACAGCTGCCGTGTCGACGTCATCCTGCCTATAAAGGCCGCGCGCAGTGTCCGTTGTTCAGTTCTGTTTTTCCGCGCTTACTCAGTGCCTCGGAATACCGTTGCTCAGTTTTATCCCTCACAGAGTTTGTCTGTGGTGTTTGGGAGCTGATGTCACGATGCCCGCTCCCGGGGAGCCGGCTCAGGCCCTGCGTCCCCGAAAGCGGACATCAAGTCCCCGGGGAAGGTCCCAGCAACCCCTTATAGGGGCCCTTTGGACAGCGTCCTGGCACCTATGGCGCCAGGCTCATAGAAAACGTCAGTCCTGGCGCCATAGGCACCATGCTCATTATGAAAGTGTTTGGGTGCACTTACCTGATGCAGACCATGCTGCAGAACCCCGGCCTCCTTGAGGCCTGAAAGGAACTACTTTACCTGTGGGACTCATTTACCACCCGGGCGTGGTCGGGGAAGGATACATACCTGATTGGAGGAAGGACACATTCTAGGAACTTTTTCCAAGGCTATTTAAACCACACCCGATCAGCCACACGTGCTTCGCGTTGTTCTGCATCTAGCAGCTGGACGCTCACCGTGTCTGCTCCTGCATCTTGACTTCTGCCACACCTGCCAGCATCCTGAATCACCTGCAAAGGAAGGGAACAAGAGAACAGAAGAAGGAAAAGGCCTCACCTGCTAAATCTGCATCCCAGAGACATTTCGCCGACAATCCTGGAAAGGAAGACATTTATTTTTAAAAGCACATTGCATCGATCGCTGCAGCGCCGCATTCTACTCAACTTTACAGGGCGCCTCCATGTTCAGCAGCGACCATCCGGATTCGCAGTCGCGCCCCCGCGCCTAGGGAGAAAAAGAGAAGAACAAAGGTGAGAGAAAGAAGGGAAAAGGGAAGCTAAAACTCCATGTCAAGACTTACCTGTTGGGTCATTCCCTTTCCATTTCGGGTCCGCGCCGCATCCAGGCATTTTCGGCCCCCGGCCCCTAAGGGGAAAAAGACATCAGCGTTAATGAGTGAATGAAAAGACATTACCAAAACACTCATTAAAGACTTACCTGATTTCCACAAGGATTTCACCGCTCACCTCGGGTCGGTGCCTGTTCCCCCGGCATTCCGTACCCCAGCCCCTATGGGGAAAAAGACACTAGCATTAGAACATTAATGCATGGACACAAGGGGAACCACTTATAGAAAAACTTACCTGGAAGCCAAGCAAGTTTGGTTCACACCCATCCGAAAATCCAGTGACGTAACTGGATACCAACGCGCCCCTGCATCAGAAGCAGGATGGAGAGCTCGTCCTTCGAGACCCTAAGGTGAGACGCTACGGGGAAGCACAGAAGGGTTTTGAGGAGAGTGAGAGGGGTAAGTGGGAGGCCGATTGCATTACCCCGCAGACAGTTAACCCCCTAATCTCACCTACAGAAGGATACTTCTGCGAGTCAGACAAGCCATATCTGGGGCCCGGTCCAGTCCGTCTTCCGAACCCTGCGCATCACCTTAGACGAGGTCAGCAGCGCGAACCAGGCCAGCGCCCCCGTGGGAGTCAGGTGAGCGTTACAGCTGAACACCATTGTTCGGAGTGCGAGGACTGTATGTCCATGACAGCTAAGGCCCTGAAGGAGCGTAGGGGGAAACTGGAGAAAGGTAAGACTTTTAAAGCTTCTTCTTCCTCGACGAAGTCGAGACATTCGTCTCCTCGTTACCATTCGCGCTCCAGGTCTCGGAGTGGGTTCCATCACTCCTCGAGATCGAAGCACTCGAAGAGGAGACGTCGAAGATCCCCTTCTCCGTCTTCCTCTTCCTCTGTTTCTCCAAAGAGAATCCCTTGCCCCACGAAACATAGCTCCCGGGCTGAATGGGAGGAATTCCGCAAAAATATGATGTGCGTCTTCGAGAAAGCAGCCTCGAACCCCCCCTTGAAGACTGCCGAGAGCGATGCTCTGGTCGAAAGACCCGAAGGTCAAAAACGTCGCAGTACCCGGCGAAGGAAACTTCTCGAGCGCGTCTCGAACCCTCGCGTAGGACTAGACCTCAAAACCTTCTTCGAAGGTTACGTCGACGTCGATGTCTTCGACGCCGTTGTCGAAGGGACCTTCGACACACGGGTCTGTCGACTCGACGCCATCTTCGACACCGGTGTCGACGCCAAGAAAAGTCACGGTTACGACACACCCAGTGGCTATCCCCAGGTCCTCGATGGCGTCGAGATTGTCGAGCAGAATCCCAATTCTGTTGAGGTCATCGAGGCCTCCGCCTTTGTTTTCGACGCCACGCTCGAAGCCTTCGACGTTGACGACATCGTTTTCTAGGCCGATTATGACAAGTTTGGCACACTCTGCCTTGGAGATGGGGTTTACACCCTTTATGAGTTCAGAACAATTGAGAACTATGTCTGTTGTGAATTGTCTGAACAGGAAGACCCATTTGAATTCCAGGGACCTGTAACCCCAATTAGAGAGGAGTTTTCCTCTGAAGAACGCAGGTTAAAGGATCTTCATGATTCCTTACATGAGGCAAGTGGGTTAGACACTTCCCCCCTGAGGTGGAGTTTGCTAGGCCGGACCCGGGGGAGCATGCTGAAACCCCCTATAGAGCCTTAATGGCCAGGATCACAGAGTTTATGGGGTGGTCTGCACCTTCAGTCTTTCCAACAAGATGACCTCACGGATATTCTTGACAAAGGCCCACAGGAGGATCCTGTGGTGCCCTTTCATAAAGCTCTTCAGAGGAAGATTATGACGAACTGGGAAACCCCAGATGTCATCCCGGCAGTAAATAAAAAACTGTCTACAAAATACAGGGTATCTTCTACAGACCTGGAGTTTTTGTCAAAACACCCATCCCCAGAAAGTCTTGTGGTACAGGCAGCATCTTCTACTGATGTCAAGACTGCTTACCCTACCGTCCCACAGGACAGGGACGATAAAAAATATGATGCTATGGCAAAGAAAGTTTTTTTCGGCATGTAGCATGGCGTTAAAATCTGTTAATGCTACTTGCTAGATTCAGCCATACACTTTGGGATGTGCTTCTACAGCGACTGACTGCATCCCGGAGGGAGAAGAAAGGGAGGCGTTCCTGAATATCATACAGGACGGTAAAGACGCTATGTGCGAATCCCTCCAGACGGGCATTGATTCGGCTGACAGTTTCAGCAGAGCAATGGCGGCAAGTACAACAACCAGGAGATTCGCTTGGTTGAGAAAGTTTGGTTTTGCCCCAGATGTGCAAGCCAGGCTCTTGAACATGCCATTCGATGGATCTTCTTTGTTCGGGAAAAAGGCGGATGACAGTTTAGAGAAACTGCAAACTTCAAAAGCAGCAGCAAAATCCCTAGGCGCTGCAATCCGTCAGACACCCTTTCCTCCCACAGGAACCTCTGCGAGGGGCAAGTCCTTTCGCTTCTACTCCGCATTCGGAAGAGGTAGAGGACGACCGGCTCAAAGGGGACAAAGAAGAACTACCCGAGGTGGACGGGGTAGATATTCAAAAGCCGCAGCAACAGCAGGTGCCTCTTTACCATCTGCATCAGCCGCCCCAAAACCACTCTGAGGACTTCCCTCACAGGACACCTGTAGGAGGCAGGTTGACTCGACATCTGGCGGAATGGCAGGCTATCACGTCAGATGCTTGGGCATTGGAAACAGTTGCCTGAGGTTACTGCCTGCCTTTCCTACGCATACCTCAGTCATCCACCGGGGATCAGCTCTCAGAGCACCAGATCCGCTCCTCTTGCAGGAAATTTTGGACCTGCTAGAGAAAGGTGCCATAGAACCGGTACCTGTAGCGGAGAGAAACAAGGGCTGGTACTCCCCTTACATTCTCATTCCAAAGAAAGATGGAGGACTGAGACCCATCTTGGACTTGCGAGAATTGAACAAATTCCTCAAAGACAAATTCAAGATGGTCACTCTTTCTCAGATCCTCCAGGCCCTTCAGTTCCAGGACTGGTTGGTATCTCTGGACCTTCAGGACGCTTATTTCCATGTGCCTATCCATCTCAAACACAGGGAAATACCTGAGGTTCTCAATTGGCAACTCTCATCAATTTCGAGTGCTGCCATTTGGGCTGACCTCCGCCCCAGGGTCTTCACCAAGTTAATGTCGGTAGTGGCGGCAAGTCTAAGGAGGGAAGGGATTCACGTCTACCCCTACCTGGACGATTGGTTGATCAGGGCTGTATCTTCGGAACAAGCTCAGATCCAGCTAAATCACGTGTGCCACTCCCTTCACAAACTGGGCATCTCCCTCAATTTAAAAAAGTCCCAAATGATACCATTGCAGAGACTCCAGTTCATAAGAGCGATCCTGGACACTTCCCTGGGAAAAGCCTCGCCACCAGAGGTGAGGGCTCAAGATATTCTACAGATGGTTACCAAGTTCCAAGATGCCCAACGTCTCCCAGCCTTCGACTTTTTGAGGTTGCTAGGCCTCATGGCATCCTGCATTTTCCTAGTGCCAGAGGCTCGCCTGAGAATGAGATCCCTCCAGTGGACACTGAGGACTCAGTGGTCACAATTCTCAGGGAGAATGACAGATCATCTTCAGGTTCCCGACAGGGTGGCCTGAGACCTTCAGTGGTGGGCCTGTCAGGAGAACATTCTGAAAGGAGAACAGTTTTGGCAACCCTGGCCGGAGATAACAGTAGTCACGGATGCCTCACTCACGGGGTGGGGAGCCCACGCCAACGACTTGACCATCAGCGGTCGTTGGTCTCCATCGGAGTCCAGACTACATATCAACCTGTTAGAGCTGAGAGCCATCAGACTTGCGCTGAAGGCGTTCCTGCCAGCTGTACAAGGGGAAAAATGTCCTGATAATGACGGACAACACAGTGGCCATGCATTACCTCAACAAAAGAGGAGGCGTAGGATCACTACCCCTGTGCAGAGAGGCGATGCAGCTCTGGTTTTGGGCAATCCAAGAAGGAATCTCTCTATCGGCAGCTCACCTAGCCGGAGAGAAGAACTTGACAGCGGATGCTCTGAGCAGGCAGAGCACAGTCTCCCACGAGTGGGAACTAGCTCAGGAAGTCCTTCAAGAAATCTTCCCCCTTTGGGGAACCCCCCAGGTGGATCTGTTCGCCACCAGCGTCAACAGGAAATGCTATCTGTTCTGCTCAAGGGAATTTCCCCCGAGAGGAGCTCTGGGAGACGCGTTCATAGTGGACTGGGAGTTTCTGCTTCTGTACGCGTTCCCACCGGTCCCTGTCATTCCTCAAATGATCAGGAGGTTGAGAAGATTCCGGAGAACCATGATCCTAATTGCCCCGGATTGGGCCAGGAGAACGTGGTACCCGGACCTTCTAGACTTGTCCATCTGCCCTCCAATTCGACTTCCACTCAGAGAGAACCTACTCTCACAGAAGGGAGGTCAGGTTCTCCATCCAGACATCAAAACCCTCAACCTTCACGCTTGGCTTCTGAAAGGCTGAGGTACAAGGGTTGGGACCTCCCTGATAATGTTATGGAGGTGTTTGATTTCGGCAAGGAGGCCAGCAACAAAGTCTCTATACCGCTGCCGTTGGAACAGATTTTGCAACTGGTGTAGAGAACAGAATATCAACCCCTTTTCATGTGGTACACCAATGGTTTTGTCCTTCCCACTCTATTTGGCGAATTCAGGACTTCAAGTTGGCACCATTAAGGGCTATCTCGCAGCGCTATCCATCTTTAAGCGCACTGCGGAAGAACCATCCTTTTTCAAGGTACCCTTGGTAATAGTTTCTAAAGGGGTTAACCAATGTTTATCCCCCAAGACCATTCCAAGTTCCCCTATGGGATTTAAACTTAGTCCTAACTTTCCTGATGAGCACACCTTTCGAACCACTCCATTCTTGTTCGTTAAGATTCCTTACCCTTAAAACTGTTTTATTAATAGCGCTTACATCTGCTTGAAGGGTGAGGGAATTACAAGCTCTTTCTTGTAAACCCCCTCATACAATCTTTCACAAAGACAAAGTTGTCCTGCAGGTGAAGCCTAATTTCCTCCCAAAGGGGGTTTCTGAATTCCATATCACTCAGAAGATTACCCTACCATCTTTCTATCCTCCTCCTCATCCGGGGAAAGAGGAAGAGAGGTTACACAGGCTAGACCCTAGAAGGACTTTAAGTTTTTACATCAGTAGACTAGCCAGGATAAGACAGGCAGACCAGCTGTTTGTAGGTTACGCAGGCCACAAGCTGGGGTTACCCATAACCAAGCAGACCATTTCCAGATGGATCATTCTAGCCATTTTGGAATGTTATAAACTGGCTGGGAAAGAGCCCCCTCAAAACCTTAGGGCTCATTCAACCAGAGGTATTGCAGCTTCATCGGCCCTCAAAAGAGGTGTGCCGGTTAAAGACATCTGTGCGGCTGCTACATGGTCGTCTGTCCATACCTTTACACGATTTTACAACTTGGATTCCTCCTCCAGTCAAGAGACTAGGTTTGGAAGGGCTGTACTGCACTCTATTCATCAATAGAAGACAGCGTGAAGTCAGTACTCCCTCCTCCAATAATAGAATACTGCTATGGGAGCCTATCTAAGATAAGGAATACGTCGGAGGACACAATCCCTTCGAAGAACAAGTTACTTCTTACCTTGTAACGTTCTTTCGACGGGATGTTCCTCCGACGTATTCCTTATCGACCCTCCCATCCATCCCCGCAGTTCTACTTCCCTTGTTGTTGCAGCTTACGCTCCTTCAGGGTGATTAGTCTAGTCCAGACAGAAATATTGTGGGCTACAAAACGGAACTGAGCAACGGACGCTGCGCGCGGCCTTTATAGGCAGGATGACGTCGACGTCGATACGGCAGCTGTCGAGGGACATCGACTCGGAGGACGTCGACGCGCAGCGCCCTCTAGAGAAAAATTTTCCGAGGCCAGCAGAGCTGGAAGGAGATATCTAAGATAAGGAATACGTCGGAGGAACATCCCGTCGAAAGAACGTTGCAAGGTAAGAAGTAACTTGTTCTTTGCTGCAGAAGTTGTGAAAGGCCACCAATACGTCTCGAGGCTTACTCCCTGGTTCCACTCGAGGCGGGCCCACTCTCTGTAGGTCTATGTTTGATCCCACGTCCAAAAGATCCATGAATATCGATGTTAAGATTTGGGTGAGGTCCTGGGGCTGGACAGACTCCGGCAGGGCCTTGACTCGAATGCGGATTCTTCTTGAGCGATTCTCTAATTCTTCGGTCTTTAGCTCCAGGTTCTGGGTGGCCTGCGCCACGGGTTCCAGGAGATTCTCCGTTTTCCTCTCATCCTCTGTCAACTCCTGGATAGCCCGCTCATTAGTGTCCACCATTTCTTTCACTTTGTTGATGTCACGCTTAATCTCCCTTATCTCTTCGGCCAAATCCTCCCGCAGTGTGTCCATTTGCTTCTGAGAAGCGGCTGTTATATCTACCACCTCACTGAGGAACAGTTTTAAGGCTGAGTAGGTGAGTGGTCTCTCGCGTTGATCCTGTGAGGGGTCTGCTCCCTCTCCCAGTCACCCTCTGGTTCGGGGTCTTCTTTGCGGATTTAAGGGCCTGGGACGGATCCTTTGTTCTATTCCTGGACATGGTGACAAACGGATCAAAGGGCTCCAGCCCAGCTGAGTACGCCCCCGCTTATGTAGAGGTAAGTAGGGGGGGAGGTAGGACCCCTAGGATGTTTACTGATGAGTGTCTCAGGTGAGCTTGGCAAATGGCTCCTCCCCACCTGTTCCTTTCAGTTGTGCTTGGGGAGCGACTGTGTCCAGATGTGGCCCGTTTCTGAAGTCTTGGTGCAATCTGCATTAGACCTCGGTGTCCAGATAGGATTTGGATGGCTTTACCATATAGTCCAGCTCAGGACTTCAAGAGAATAGAAATAAAAAAAATTAAAGTCCCTCCGGCCCGTCCTGAGGGTTGGTGGACAAAGGGCGGAGGGGTGGACTGCTTGGCCAGATATCTCCCAAAGGCCCCCCACAGCCTGTCTCACCTGGGGCGGAGCAAGTACTTCCACTCGTCTCGGAGTCAGCAGGGCCACGGCGTCGGTACGCGGGCGCTTGCAGGCTATCCCGCCGGAGGATATATCTCCGGCTGCTCTACTCGTGGGCGGCGGCCAATGCCAAGACCAGGTAGGAGGAATTCACGGAGCCAGGCAGGAGCGGGGGGCCGTGAATGTCTCCAGTGCCGCCCTGTAGGAGGAGTCCCCGCGGGTTATACCCCCACCGCCTCAGATAGCGGGGGACTGCGTCACGCAGGGGGACATTACCGGCCACAATGTCCAAAGGTGGTTCAGCGGCAGCTCCGCCGGGCTCCCGCTGAGTCCCAGGGAGCGAGAGCTTCCAATGCTGCACTTCAGGTGTGGGCCTGAAAGTCTCAGCCGGGCCCCGCTGCAGCAATATCACTGTCGCAACAAATCCAAACGGGACTCTAAGCTCGCTGACTGCTGCCCCACAGTCTCAACTTGCCGGGGAGGGCAGCTTGTAGCTCTAAGGCAGCTTCAGGCACCGAGGAGCTCTACGCAGGTCTGGGAGGTCGGGAGCCGCAGTGTTCCCCGATAGGCAGCCATCTTGAGAGTAAAAAAAACAATCTTCTTGAATGTCTGCAGAAATGTGTTGTTTGGAGCTGTGGGATGGGTGGAGTAACTGGTTGAATGTTGTTGCTAGGAGCTCTACAGGCATTATTTCCTTGCCTGTACATTCCTGTCTGCAGAGCAGGTCCGTGGGGGACTGTTGCACCCTCTCTTAACTCAAACCAAATTTACAGTGAATGCATAAGATCAGTCACAAATACACATAAATTGTTTATTAAGGCCCACTGTATCTCCCATTTCCACACCCCCCTCGCCCATCCTACTCCCCCACACTTCCAGTCTCTGCCTCTTGGATTGGGGATTCCTTTTCGGCAGAACCCATTGAGTCTCCATCACTTGCTTCATCATGCGAAGGCCCAAATAGTTCAGCTATCAGTTGCCTCCAACCCAGTAGGGCTCTGGCTTCTTCGGTCTCCCCTTTACACGCTTCCTGCCATACTATTGTTTCCGCCTCCACCCACTTCCCCAAATCCCTCCACCACGTTTCAATTTTGGGCCTATGACATGCCTTCCAACCCATCGCAATCCTTCTCTTTGCCAGGACATATGCTAGATCTTTCAATTTGCCTACATGTTTAAGCTTACGCGGTCTGGGTAACCCTCCTAACAGACAAGTCCACGCTGTATCCACCTTCATGTGGATCCCCTTGTCTTCCATTCTCTCTGCTATTTCTCCCCAGTATCTACTTATCAATGGGCACGCCCAAAACATATGCACCATTCCCAAATTTTCCTCATTACATTTTGGGAACACTTGGCGTCTGGCGTTTTTAAATTTAGCTATCTTTTGTCGCGTCAGGTATGCCCTGTGGGTTATATACAACTGTATCTGCTGCAGTCTAGCATTTCTCGATACTTTTTTACGATATCCTTGTGCGCTGTCCCACATCCCATCACTCATCGGTGCCCCTACTTCTCCTTCCCAGTCCAGTCTAAGTTGAACCACCTCTTTGCCCACTTGGGACATTATCATCTCGTAAACTCTAGATGTTTCGTGTCCTCCTTCTGCTATGTCATATATAATATCCATAGTAGTGTCTGGTTCCTCCGCCAGTTCCACCTCCGACCAAGTATCCTTAATTTGTTGCTCCATCCTGTGATCTGTGATATATTGCCCAACACTCAACCCCATTAATTCCACCAACTCTCCAAATTCCAATATCTTCCCCTCCTGCCACACATCCCCCATCGTTACTATCCCCGCCGGTTCCCAGTGTTTCCTGATCATTAACCTCAGCTGCTTATCTCTTCCTACCACTGTGACCAATGGGACCTGTGGGGAGCCCGGGGATGGCTTGTCCATTAAACGGCGTGTCCTTTTCCACATCCCCCACCCAAGACCCAATATCCTCGAGCGACCTCCCAGCTCCGATTTGGGCAGCCAGATTTCTCGTAAAAAGTATGGGGCGCAGTCCTTCTTAAACAGCCTGTGTTCTAAGGTCGGCTCCTCAGAGAGCCATTTGGCTATGTATTGTAGTTGGCTCGCTACATAATAGACTTCCCAGTTTGGTAATTTAATGTCTCCTTTCTCGTGTGGATTTTGTAACTTCCACAGGGCTACCCTGTTCCTCATCCCATGCCATAAGAATTCCCTGCACATGCCGTCCAGCCTAGCAAAGAATTTCCTGGGTATTGAGTATGGGATGTTCGCGAAGCAATGCAACAATCTGGGCAGCCCCTCGTCTCATCATTGCCAAGTGGAGTTTCACCCAAAACTTCATTCTGCTCTCCAGTTTCTTAACTGTTTTCTCTGTGTTAAGCCTATGTTCGGCTTCTACCGTATGCTATGTCTATCCCAAGATATCTGAATGTAGTGATCTGCCACGGTATCTGTAGGATTGGCAAATGCTCTAACGGGAGCCCACTGTATCTACCCAACGGGAACACACAGGACTTGCAGGGGTTCACAGCTATACCTGATGGGTCTGCAAATCGCTTCATTACCTCCATTGTATACTGTGACAGTGTATACTGTGACAAAGAAGAGGGACATGAAGGTAATAACCTTTCCATCTTAAGCTGTGGGGAAAAGGTATCAGTTTTTCAAAAGATGTGGTACTAAGGCGGTTTTAGAATTTTTTGAAAATGTGATATTGTAAGTGAATTATCTAATGTTTGGAACAATTTGTCTAATGGTTGTGTATGATGTATCTTTTATGGATTTTATATTTAATCCGAAATAAAGGAAATTACTAATACTGTATGATTTTTGTGTCAATTTTCTTTGTTGCACTTGTGGTGCCTAGTGACGTCTGTGAGGGATACGTTTTAAATCTCTAAGTGTTTAATCCACACCTCCATATATTAGTATATTGTCACAGATGGCTCAATCAATAATCCACCTTCTCCCCAGTCGCACTCCTTTCGCTCTGACAACGACGTTGCATTCACTCCCATAAAAAGTCCCACTCACTAGTCTTACATGCACTCTCTAAATGCAGTACCACTTGTGCTCACCAACCAATACCCAATGTTCTCTAGAATTGACCTCCACACTCTTGTCCACAGTACTTCCTCCTGCTGGTACCTTGGTCTACCACCTCCTCCTTTCACCTCACCCCAACAACCCATAATATTCTCTTTCCTGGGTCTCTATTATCTCCGCCCCATCCTCAGGTTGGTGTCTGACACGCCTTCCCCATTCGGGAGGTGTTGCATACATGCAAACTTTCAAATAGTACACTAAGCCCTGTCGCTTTTTAGTGTGTGTTGTCGCCGTAGGGCAGCAATAGCAGCATGTGCCAAGTGCCCTATGGTAAGTATAGTGTTTTTCGGTAGTTCTATCTCCTGTTTCATTCCCTGGTGGTCTAGGGAAATTGTAGCACTCGTGCCACTGCTAGTGGTGGCGCGGGATGCGAGGTATACCAGCTGGCCGGGTAAGCGTTTCATGGTGTCTGGTCCTATCCCTCTTTTGTGTTTGCCGGTCTGCTGCTGGAATACAGATGTCGTGCGCCAATGATGGATTGTTTTGTTCCTTCTGTGTTTTAATTGCCAAGTCGTGACGGGGACTTTGGGAGGGGACAGGAGTTGGGGCCACATCAACTGCCACCTTTTTCCCCCTTTCAGGGATAGGACTGGCTCTGGCACCCCTCCTGGTAGGCCTCCCACCCCAGGCTGGCGGAGGTTGGCATTCTCCCGGACCGTGTCAGATTGCGGACCCTGTAACAATATGAACTATATAGCGGATTGCACTGAGAACAACATCTGTTGTATGTCCCTCTCCTTGGATTTGATATATGCCTAGAATTAACCATCAATACATTTACATCGGGATTGTCACTTCACAAAATATTTTATCTTTGTTTTCTTGGTGCAAAGAATAGAATTGGAGGTCAAATAATATGTTATGCTAAATTCCATTGATGTCGGAGTTGGGTTTTCTGTTTCAAAATATCATCTGCAAGACCTGTGAGAATAGATTTCCTACCTATTTCGGGGGGAATTCAGCCTTGCACAGTTAAAGATTCCATTTTAATTATGGATGAGCCCATTTGTTCATAGCAGTTGTTATACGGTGAAGGGGCGGGGGGTGGCAGCCTTCCAGTCCATTGCACAAAACATTCCCTGGGGGCTGCAGCAAAAGGGACCTCGTTGGGAGAGACAACCCCCCAACCCCCCATGGGGACAAGGACTCCTGGTCCGATGAGGAACTCCCTTCTCATTACCCTCAATAGACCACGGCAGGCAGTCACAATGAGGGAGAACATGAATAGCCCTGTTCTATCTACTATTGTGATGCCTTAGACACTGACCAATTCATATTGGCTAATGGGGCATAAAAGCTCAATAGAGTTGGAACAAATGTAGTTCAAGAATATACTCGGATGAAGAAGACCAGTGGCGTTAGAATGAATATAAGCCAGACACTGACTCCTACAAGCTGCTGGTGAAATCCCAGAACCTTGTCATACAAGTGGGAGGAGAAGGAGGTGGAGAGAGAGAGAGAGAAGCCCTCCTCTGTGGACCAACAGTAACATCAAGGATTCTTATTAACAATGAAGATCAAACCATTGTTATTGTACCATAACATCCAAGACTTAAGATTGTGAAAATACTGTGGAGAAGAGTAATAAGCTCTGTTGTTCGAAGCCAACAATACTGTGACGAATGAATGAACGAGTAAGAATGCTCAACCACAAGAGAAAAAGGTCTATGAACCTACACTGCATAGGACCCAGGAAGGGATCATACATAGCTCTCAACCATTTGTCTCGCAAAGGCGGGTGAAATCACCCGATTTTGCTTCTGGCGGGTGAGACGCCCATTGAAATGAATGGGCGTGCAGGAGACTTGGCGGGTGAGTCAGCCCTTTGTAAGGCGGGTGACACCCGCCAAAAGCGGGTGAGTTGAGAGCTATGTATCATAAAAAGGAAAGAAGGACTGTTAAATGTGAGAGGAGCCAGGGAGCTTCCAAAGATCTGTGCCAGGGAAGCTGGGAAACGCGAAGACGCCGTCTCTCACGCCGGTGGAGTCAAGAGCCCAAGTTGCACTTTTCGTGGGCCAGACTGGAGGGAGTCTGTCATGCTGAAAGTAGTCTGAGGAAGGACACAAGAAGAAGTCTGAAGAGTAAGAACCTGGAATGGGTGCCCGAGTTGCATTGTTCCTTTAACAGACCAGAGAGTCTGTTAACCTGACTGATCCGTCGCAGGGTTCCGCGAAGTTGTGGGTGAGGAGTGAGGAAGAAAGGCATTCAGTGAGATGCCATTTGACGCGAGAACACGCTGAAGTGTCATTGAACAAAAGACCGTCCTGACAAGACGGTGAGCAGTGAAGCACAAGAACGGCAATCCAGTGACGCAGTCCTATTGCAACGCATGTAACTGGGAGAGCGGGAGACCCGGGGAGAAAGGCGCTTATTCTTAAGGATATAATAATAATACTCGGCACAGTACCGAAACCTGTCGGAGTAACAAATATGATTGGGGTAATCCTACTCGACAACGTACAGGAACACGTGTGAGTAACGAATAAAACAATTTGATCAATCGTACTCCTCACAGTAAGACAACCAGTGTTAAGAAAAAGAACAAACACTGGGAATCGCCTATTCGACTTGGTGAAAAACCAAGTTGTGAACAGTGCTCTGGCATATCCTATTCTACCCAGTAACAACAAATAGTCAAGAGACTGAGAATCGCTATAGGGCTCATCCTATTCGTCCCTGTAATGTGCAAAGACCAAGGGAATATGAATAACTACTGGGTCTATCATATACCATAGCGAGATTAGAAGTGAACCAGAGAAAGGGGTCTTGCATGTGACTTTTTTTTTGTTTGTTCTTGCAGGGAAGTAAATAACCAGAGGAATACCGTGAGCTGGAATAATACGAAAACCAGTCCTGTTACACAGGAGGTAATAGGAAAAGAGACTGTCGGAGACAAGTAATCAAAGCACCATACGAGAAACTAGAAGGCCAAAGAAGAGGACTTTAAAGTCAAGAGGAAGGGAAACCGAGAACTGGAATACTCCCCTAAAGTAACTGCATAATTTAATACGACGAATGGCCAAGAACTACAGAAGAAGCATAAATTAAGGCTGAGGAAGCCATTCCAGGAGTAGGAAGTCATTCTCCTGGACTTTGGTTGTTTTAGTCATAGGGTCAGAGCATGGTAGCTTTTGGACAGAGGACAGACCTTTTTGTTTTGAACTTCACTATTGACGACGAGTTAGATGGGTTAGGTAGGACACTCCACTGATTAGGGACAGTCCTATTTGAAATCAAGAGAACAGACAAAATGACAAACTGGTCTGTCTTCTCCTTCTGATATACCGCAGTGGAGAGTATGATAAATTGGTGTATCGTGGGAGTGTATGGCGAATGGTGCGTGAGTAGCATGAGTGCTTGGTGTAAAGTCCTATGAAATGCACATGCCCAACATGCCTCTTTTACATATGTGAACTCGAATTGAAATGAGATCTGGCTTTGATGTGAGTTTTTTTTTTTTTCTTCATTTTTTTCATTTTGGAGGCGTATGAGATTTAAATGTCATACATGTATGCAATTTACATCACGTACATTTGGAAACTCACATCAAAGTCATGATTGCCTTTTGATTTGGGTTTACTTATGTATAGTAGTGTACATGTACATCTCGTACATGTCCAGTTGTTATAGACCATGTACATTCATTCTTCTCATACATAAAATCTAGTAAGAGCTATAAAATGCACATATCTCAAAATGGGCCACTATGATGAATCCGATGGGGTCATTACTCTTTTCCCAGCGGTGACCTCTCCTCATGTGGGCAGGAAACAGCACAGCTTCCTGACCCTGAGGGCGGCTATGTGGGGGTAGGCAACATCAGATGTATCGGATGAGAATTGGTATCCCCCTTTCCTTGTAGGGATACCCCTTACATTCCCCATGCCTTAATGGCATATTTTCATGACTCGCTCCCTCCTCCTTGCCCCCCAAAGCTACCATACTCTGTATACAATTAATCAAGAACTGACTTCTCTTTGCCTGGATGTAAAAGTACTGTGACGAGGCAGCTGAGTGGAGTAATGAAGATCGAAAGAGGCCAGAAGCACAAGCTGCGCTCTCGTGGTTGCGAGTGCATACTTTTATGGTGGAATTTAAAACCACAAAGCCTGCTGCGGGAAGAGAGACGCTGACTGGGAGAATCTTGGCCTCTCCATAGCGACTGAGTGACCGTTGTGCTGTTACTGTGGAGCCAACTGGCTCATGGAGGAGATCAAGGGGAGAAGACTGTAAGAGCCGGTCCGTTGCGAAGACTCCATGAGAGGAAGAGGGAAGACTTTCTGGTGTGCGCAGGCACCGAAAAGCAGGCTTCATGCCACTCAAACACAGAGAAACCCAGAGCAGGCAAGCGGGAGACACGAGGGACGCACAAGTCACAAAGCGGAGGCAGCCACCCCGGGAAGAAGTAACGGGATGCCAAAGAGCTGATGCAAGCTTACTGGGGGAGAACCCACGCACGCCACAGAACCGGGGAGTCCACCCAAAGGAAGCTGGGACACCTACCAAAGGTAAATAAGATTAAATGAAGCATATGAGGGGGAATGGGAGACTCAATATTTCCTAAACACATAACTGAATGAATACATAATATTGCCAAGTATGCCCAGTGAAACATATGAGACAGTTGTTTTGCTGACAAAAAGAAGCCCAAGGACTAATTCTGATCCTAAGTTTTAAAAGTGCAGTGAAGAGAAATCCAGGGGAAGGGGGGAGTCCTCTGGAACTTTATACATCTGGAAGGTTTGTGTTGGAGATGCGCCTTTTCCTTTTTCAACATTTGTGCACATTTCAACACCTTAGAGTTCATTTATAGAGTGTGAGGGCCAGGATAATATTTCAGACACGGGACCTTTTGTTTTGGACATCTTGCATTGGACAGACTAAGTTTTGTTTTAGGCTGGGAAATGCCTCCTAGAATGGCAATGGTGAGGCATTTCCCAACCCTTTTTTGTTTCAATAAGAGTTTCTAGACAAAACCATGAGTTCTGTGTCTGTCTCATTCCTGGCTCTTCACACCACCCTTTTTTTAATTTATATATATATTTTTCGAGGTCCATGCTGTAATTGGCGCGAAATGCATGCATCTCAATTTTGTGCTATTTGGGTGGAAGTTAACCCCTGCACCTCTGTTTGGAAATTCCTATGCTAAAGTATTTCAACACAATTAACATATTTTCAAGTCCGAGTTAACATTGTTTCTGTCAAACTCATAAAAACAAGGTTGAAGATGTAAATAATAACTTAGAAACTACACTAATCAAAAGAAAATATATCCTGATATAGTATACATTAAAATCAATTCAGATAAAACACAATCCTACATAAAAAATGTATACCTCTCATATTGAACCAATCTCCCTCCTACCAAATTTTTTTTGAGAAGCTTGATGTGGCCCAGCTGTTTCTAGATGGTGTTACTCTGCACTTAGCCCATTCATGTCTCATCCAATAATTACCATATGCTTGGAAAACCTATTGCACTTACTGTAAATAGCGCTGTAATGCCCGAGGGTTTGGTGCGCTCCTATAAATGTAAACATAAATAAACCAAAGTGCTGTACAGGCTCGATCGCACTACCTGCCATAAAGATTCAATCTGGCGCCTGTTAAATTCTGGTAGGCTAACCATCATGAATTTAACTAGAGGCATTGACTACATACCTTTGCCTAACAATGTACCTGAAACTTGGTGACAAATTTGGGCAAGCCCATAGGGGCTTTGGAATTGAGAGAAGTCATTGGTGAAGAGTAACTAAGCAAGCTTCTCTCCGCCCAGCTTCAGGGTGCCCACCAGTAGGTGTAACCGATCGACCACCACCACCTCATTGAGGTAGCGGCAAACAAGAGATGGCCAATGCTTACTCCTGTCCGACTCCTTTCTCCATTGGACATTGTTTGATGTCTCACCCTCATTGCCCCAGCGGGCTCAAGCTATATACTCCAGCATACAGGCACACCGCCATCAACAGCAGGTTTACTGGCACTTAGAGAGCCGAAGCTTCCCCCATAGAGCGCATCTAGGGACATTGGCAAATTGTATTATATTTTAGTGAGTAAGTGAGTAAGAGATTGAATCTTCCACTTACATATTTCTGGAACAGTGCACATAGGCTGAACGCCTTTTTCAAACCCTGCATGAACATGAAGTACACTCTTGTCATTTATTGTCATGCACTCACCTGTGAGGTATGGTAGCAAGAATCCGTATGCCTTTAGAACGGCGGCCAAACCGTTTTACACCAAATGGAGACTGTTCTCCAAACTTCTTGCTAAACAATATTGAAGATCTGTGTTGAATCACATGATTCGTCACGTGTCCAGGGCACGTATTTAGGTCCTCTCCTCCAGATTGCTCCGGGCTTCTGATTGAAGTTTTTCCCTGTGTTCCGTGCGGTCACTCCCGAACGGAATTCCTTCATCTTTCGGAGTATCCTGTATTGCCATTTCAGACTTTGTTTTCCCGGTGGCTTTCACTTGCTACTCCTTGTGTTCGCCTTTCAACGCGAAGGTCTCTACCAGTAGCATGCATTCCCAGAGCACATTCATTGTACGCGGCGGCTTCCCTGCTTCTCTGCTGGCCGCGTCGGCCTTCAACTGCAATTCTGCATGTTCACCTGTGTCCACACAAAGGTTTCTACCGGCTGCCTGCAGTTCCAAAGCAAGTTTGAGGCGGATTACCTGCCGGTTTCCTGGTCTTCAGGTTCCTTGTAAACATTCCTTGTAGGCGGCTTTCCTCATGGGACAAATTCAGCTACCTTCCTTGAACTCCCAGCTGCAGTCATCCTACGAGGGAGTATTGACAGGGGCTGTTCCAACCGCATAGGCGGTTTTTTTGTGCATTTAAGGTACGAGACTGTATGTCGGTAATAATGTCCTAATAGGACTCCCCAAGTTAAGTTTGCTCCAGTGGGTTAAACTGCCTTACAACCCAGTGGGGTCTTTGAGTTCATATTCTTATGTTGTGTTATCACTGGAGAATATTAGTTTGGACCCATTAAGTCTTCAAGGGTGAATGGTGAATAACGTACTGCACCTTCATGAGAACCGAACTACATATGTCAGAGAATGATGTTATGTGCATTGAACAATGAACGCTATCCAGACTGCACCATCCCGACTCTAGTTCGGCCCTCGTTCCGTTCTGGATTAGCTTCCTACTAACCTTCCCTTCCTTGTCGTTTTTTCTTATTTTTCCCTTTTTGGATTCATCTGGAGCTTCCTGGTTTTCACATTCCTCAAGTCATCTAATCAATTAAGGTTTGTGCAGAACGTAAGTGGCTATTGGGATATTCCCAGTGGAGATTCTGTTATTACAATTGTTTTTTTGTAACAGATTGGAGGCTGTGCATAGTTATTCATCCTTTCAATTGATTCTTCACTCTGGCTGTAAATTACTTCAGGCAGTGGGTGGAATCATTGGAAAGGATACTTCCTTGAGGATTTGTCACTGAAGTTTGAGAAGAAAAGATTTTGAGCCTTTGTGTATCCTTTTCTTATCATACACGTATCCTTTTGTGGTTGTAGTTTCCAGCAAACATTGGGTGGCATGTCATTTATCCAGTACCAGAGACCGCAGCAAAGGTTTGGCTTACATCTTCTCTAGAGCATGTAAAAAAACAAACAGCCCTATAATTCCCTGGGAAGTCAAATGTGGTCATATATGAAGCCGTCATGAACAATTCTGATACTTCTGTTTCATCAGGCTTAATTATTCTGTACTTACCACACTATGCTCTCAGTTCCTAGTATGCATTGATGTAGTGTAGGATGAGAGCAGTATTCTATAGTGACCAGATGTTTGGTTCTTAGGAGAATCTGTTGGTACTAAAGTGGATCAATACTGTTGATGGTATAGCCAAAAAACATGTACTCAATTTTGCATTCATATTGCAGAAAAACATTTGTTTCTTGTTCAGTATTAAATCCCACACAGGTTGCCTGTAATGTACATGTGTTTGGCCTCCAAGCATCTCAATCACTGTTATATTACCTCCTCTTTGAGTTTGCTTAGTCATTTCCAGGCTTAAGAATCTGATTTTTCTTTAGTGTCTTGGGAGGCTGAAGAACAATGCCTGGACGGCTGCCCCAGAGGTTTCGATTTATTCTAAACAATCCAGCCATCACCTTTTTGTTTTGCGTTACTGTTTCAATGGCTAAATTCCTATCTGAATCTGGCATTATTGAAAGATTTGTAGTGTACTTGTCAACTCGTAGGTGGTGAGTGTTGTTGCACCAAGGCTTCACTGCCACCCGATCACTTGGTTACAAAGGATACCGTCTGGCTTTATCAGTTTCTTGGAGTAAGGAAAACCTACCCAATGACCCCGACCACAGGGTGTAAGGAAAATCTCCCTTACACTGGCTATATGTTTCCCTGGTCCAAAAGAGAAAATGTTCAAGCTTTTAATAGTAGAGTTAAGCCATGAGGAGTTGGTTTATCCATCCCTCCTGGTTGTAACTTTCTTTTCTGGATTCACTTAATTAATGGTTATTGTAAAGAACTTCCTCACTCTCAGTTGTACTCGAGAGAGTATACCCTCACGCAGAGAGGTTCACAATTGGACAATTAAGCAAGAGGTTCTATGCCAGTGTTCATACAAATCCGATTCACACAGCATTCTTTTTAGTTACAGGTTCTTAAGCACGCTTATCTCACCTTCCCACTTTCAGAGATTAAACAAGGAGAGAGGATGCCAGCAAATTAAAGGTTAATAATCTTTGGCTAGTACCATTTAAAACATTTGATTGTAAACCTATTGCAAGCATTAGTTTTGCAGAACCCCATATCAAAGTGGGCCGGTATAGTTCCAGCTAATCATTATTGTAGAAGCTGATGACCTGTTATCGGGGCAATGCACTTAGGATGCTTTTAGCAATGTTTAACTGTTTCACAAATCCTTTATGAAATCATGTATGACTGTCCAATAAATACCACACAGCTACTAATTAAGTACACTTTTGTGGAACTACTCATCTGATTTGAAGAGACTCTAAACACCACATCTAGCCTCTTTCTGACTAATTGGACAGCAGACCTTCCTGCAGGAGCTGTTGTTGACCAGCATATCTTTGTCAACTGTTGGCAAGCAGCTTGGGATTTTGCTCAAACTGGATGGAGAAACAGGAATCCAAATTGGCAGTAGCTTTTTTTTTTTTTTCCTTCTCAAAGTCAATAGCTGATTCACATACCCCAGATTCACAGATTTCTATCATAGGTTGGACCAAAACCTTTTACAATATATAAGGACACATTTTGGTAATGGCATTGTAATTACAATATGTATTTATTTTTAGCTCGAGAGGAGCAGGGCAGGGTGTGGGTGCCATCTTGAAACTGTGGGGTATAGGGACGCATGGGTTCAGGTGAAGGTAGCCCACTGGAGACAAGACGGGGAATACAGTTGGTGAACCCTGCCCTCGCCCTGGCTAGAATACAATCTGGGATTCCTTTTACTATTCACTAAACCAACGTAAATCTTCTTTTGCCATCAGTGTGCTCCTAAGGCCACTGTGATGCATGTTGCGTACATTTATGAAATATTTCACACCAACAAAAATGTATTTCTTTTGGTACTTGCTACGCATCCCAAAAAGGCTCAGAACTGGCTTGCTTCAGAAAGCCCACGGATGCCTGGTCTTAAATTACTACTTTTTTCTGCATTTTTAGTTATTGTGAAGCAATATGTGGGCTGTGCGTAGGTAAAAGCAGACCACAAGGTGTGCAGTAGTGGAGTGATTGGGAGGGTGGGCGTGTATACATGCACTTTTCCAGCCAAACGCCAGAGTATTTGTATTTATTTTATTTGTATAGCGCACCAGGCCCAGGGGCAACCGGGCGCATCACTTAGTTACAACATAAGAAAAACAGACCGATATGGAACCTCAAGCAATTAAATGCTAAAGGGGAATCTCGGAGGCAGCCCTTCCTACAGATGAGCTGAACCGTGAACCTGATAAATTTGAAAATAGCTGCGCTTGGTATTCAACATAAATCTTGGAGTGCTTCCTGCAGGCTCATTTTTATCACTTCTGCTGCTCTGTTAATCTTCCAGCAACAATTGCAAACACAAAGTACATCCAGTAAGCATACAAATGTTGTCCAATTACACTGAAAACCAAACACTTGACCTTTGTGGGTACTTGCTGAGCTTGTCAGTGTAAACCAAAATCTGGAAAGTCTATTTGATACTCCTCAATAACCGGCTCCTACCATCTCCCTAGGAAAAGGCACCTTCAATCACTAACTGTGGTGTACGTCTATGTACTGTGAGGGGGGTCATTAATGCGAGACTCATGACTGTATTGAGTTTTCTCAGGATTTTCCATTTTATAATGTACAAAATTGTAAAATCCCTAACTAAACCTACTCTACGATCTAAGGGAAAAACCTCCTAGCATTCACAAAACTAACGCTCACCATAAACAATATCAACACTCAAATAACATAAATGCAGAATAAATAAGACTACCAACCCAGTGTCTTGGATAACGTCTTGTGGTCATTGACAGATCTTGCTCCCAAAGAATATCCAAAGCCAATTTTCTCAAGTAACAAAAAGTCTTAAAGTTCCAAAAAACAAAAGTTCACTCAAATACAATCCACTGTCAAAGTCTCTTCTTTGTTTGGTGAAAGACCTCCTCCTCCTTCACAGTCCCATGAAAAATGAACACCACCAATGGAGTTTCTTGGGCGACTTCCTTCCAAGAAAGAACAGATGAATTTGGCAAAAGTATCTTCTCCCACTTTGCCAACAACTACTTCACTTCTGGGGTCTGCTGTGTCTTTTGCACAATTGTCAAGATGTTCTCGCTTGAGATTTACACTTCTCTCAAACAGCTTCCTTCTTCAATGTAACTGTGAGAACAGCTCTCTTGGCCCCACAGTAATTTCAACAGTATTGACAGCCACAGTCTTGTTACTGCTACTACAACTTCTACTGCTGTTCAGTTTTCTGCTGCAACGTCATCTTCAAAAGTAGGCATTCCTACAGGACATCTTCTACCTCCATAGGCTGTCAAGGCACTTTCTACATCCTCCAAAAGGGCAGCCTCTTTGCCTGTCTTGCAGCTACCATAGGTCCTGAAACACTTTGGATGCATAAGTACCCAGCTGCCTTCCCCAGTTTTATGTACACCAGGCCTTCAGCGGTTATCCCAAAGTAGTTGTGCCACTCTCCTAACTTTGGATGTATACATTTGGGTATCAGCACTTTCATCAACTTCAAAACCACCAGTGTACCGTTCTTATGTGTATGGGATTTGGCTTTCATAGAGATCCCTCTATGGGCTTGGCCATTACTTATTTTATCTACAACTAAACTACTTATTTTATCTACTGTGTCTTTCTGCTGCTGCTTCAACCTTTGATGTGTTGCAAGATAAGTGTTCACAATGGAAACCAAAATGAGGTGCATGCTATTGCGTTTTAGCATTGAACTGCCACGTCAAAGATTTGTTCCCACCTTTCAGTCAGGGCTCAGCCTCATTGACACATGTAAACATTCACATGCATGCGGTCCCTTTAACAATACTTGCAACTCTTCAGGAAAGTTTGCTTCTGCAACCAGCAGCGTTTTCCGTGCTAATCGGAGACACACGACCACTCGGCAACAAAGTATTACTGCTTTTCGGGAAAGAATGGCTTTTCATCACACACGCGGTTCAGGTATGCACATGCTACTTTCACGTTATTAAGACTTCCCACTTCTACAGTTGAGTTTCATGCGCTGACAACTCCATGCAAGTACAATAGAAAGCTGGCTACAGTTACCGGCAAGGAACTTCTGCTTCTTGGTAGTACAGAGCTTCCTTTTCCAACTGCCATTTTATAAAGGTTGTGGGCTGCAACAGCTTCCCGACTTCTGCTTCTCCTGCTAGGGGCACTTCTGGGATCCACACCTCTCCACTGCACGAGTGTCTGCGATTCGGCTTCATTTAGGCAGAGCTTCCCCCTACCCCCCCTCTCCAGTTTCCCTTGGCTTGACTCTGCAAAAGGGTTTTAAGAACAACAGAAATTTCAGCTCTGCACAAATAGCAATGAGGCGCACCTGTAAACACTGCCTGCTGCTTTCTTTTCTCTCCAGTGCTGGCACAGCTCTTCAGGATCTGTGAGCACAGGGCCAACTCAGTTTGCAATTGGAATTTGCCTCTACTCCGGCGTCCCTGTTGTGGTCACACTTTGTTCTGCTGGATGTTTCCTCTGCTTCTATGACGTCTGACCTTCCAGCTCCCGGTCCAGCTTCTTTTTGCTTCTTCTCTCTCTCGGGTAGCCTTTTATGCCTCTCATGGGCTGATTAGATTCAGGTGCAGGCCCTTAGGCTTAATTTACTGACCTTGTTTAGAGTCACTAAGCTTGCCAGCCAGACCTGGTCTCCTGCCTCTTTAGACCTTTTCTTCTTAACAGTCCTTGATGGATTCTGGGACTTGTAGTTTGATTTAAAAAGATTCCGTTCCACTCCTCTGGAACGCCAAAAGGCCATAAAAAGGTGTAGGGACACGGAAAGGGGTTCCTCCCAGTCACCCTGGTCTGATTTCCACCCCATGTGATCTCCAACAGTACACGACCCCCCCTCCCCCCCACCCCCAGGTGCCTGATCAGAGAGTGCCTGCCTTCCCCTCCCCTCAAGCACTCCCTTGTGTACCCCCTTCTAAAGAAACCCTCAGCTGATCCGTCCTCTCCGACTAGCTATCGCCCAATCTCCATCATTCCTTTCCTGGGAAAACCCCTGGAAAATCTGGCCGTCTCCCAGCTTAATCTGCATAATGAATCTGGTTGTCTCCACGACCACCAGTCTGGCCTCAGAGCTGCCAGAAGCGCAGAAACTGCTCTCCTGAACACCTGTGAAGACCTGCTCTCCAATCTTGATTCTAATCTCCCTTCTGTCTTCATTGTCCTCGATCTATCCTCTGCTTTTGATGAGTTCAACCATGCCATCCTGCTCAATCGCCTCCATGACAACCTGGGTATCCCTGATCAGGCCCTGGCCTGGTTGACCTCCTTTCTCACCGACCCTCTCAGGTCCAACTGGGGTCTTTCCTGTCTTCTATCTCCTTGTGGTGTTCCCCAGGGGTCTAACCTCTCTCCCTGGCTTTTCAACCACTACTTGACACCTTTTGCCCACAGCATCGCTACTTGCGGATGACACCCAGCTCTTTCAGGCTCCCCTCAGCAGCCTCTTCTCTTATACCGCACTATCTGGCCGCAATTCAGGAATGGTGTGCCGCTAACGATCTCTGCCTTAATGCCAGGAAGACTCCACCCTCTCCATCTCTCTTCACATCTCTAAGAAGTCAAACTATCAGCTGCACGTCCTCAGAGGTATTCTTCCTTTTCTCACTTTCCCCCAGAAGCTCACGGTCCCCAGAGCTCTGGTCCTTTCTGGGCTGGACTACTGCAACAGCCTCTTTCTAAATCTTCTGCCTCTCTATTCGACTTTTAGAGCTTATCCAGACAAGGACTGCAAGGCTTGTCCATGGCCTCAAGCCCAGGGATTGTACCTCTCCAGCCCTGAAATCCCTTCACTGCCGCCCCGTGGCTGCAAGGATCAAGTTCAAGACCCTCTGCATCGTCCACAAGGCTTTGCTGTGGCTTGGGACCGCTCTACCTCCAAATTCTCTTCCTAAACATCTTCCTTCTCAAGCTCTCCGCTCATCCACCTCCAACCCTCTTGAGGGTCAGACACTTCTCCAAGCAGAGAGTTGGGGGCTGATATATCACCTTGGCAGAGCCTCTCTCTGGAACAGCCTCCCTGCCTCTCTCAAACTTGAGCCGAACTACCTCCGGTTCTGGAAGCAACTCAAGACCTTCCTTTTCGCTTTCTCTCTTCCTCTCCCCTGCTGATGTTCCTGACAGCTCTGCACACTGGCCATCTGGATACCATCTGAACTCTGGCCCAGGCTCTTGCATGTCCAGTTGCCCTGGCACTGCTTCCAAGCTCCCCCAGCACCTAAGGGTCTGTACCGGCAACCCTACAGTCCTTTCTCCTTGAACTTGTGAGCCATGCCTAGCTGCACTTATCGAGTTACCTGCACTTCTCCCTCACCTTCTCCCCTTCCCTCTTCACCGCACTTGTGTGAACTGAATGACACAAGGCCTAGTAAGAGCATTGTTTTGTCCTCCCTTTGTTCCCTACTCCTTGTATTGCCATGCCTAGAAACAGTTGTGAACAGGCGTGTTAGAAAAGGGTCACAGACAAGGTTTTTGAGAGGAATGCCATCTGATTCTCCACAGTACACAAAATAGCTCTCAACCATTTGTGTCGCAAAAGCAGGTAAAAACACCAGATTTTCTTTTTGGTGGGTGAGAGCCCATTGAAATGAATGGGCGTGCAGGAGGCTTGGCGGGTGAGCCATCTCTTTACAAGGCGGGTGACGCCCGCCAAAAGCATGCGAGTTGAGAGCTATGACGCAACAAGACCTATTGACTGCAGAGAACCTTGACATCTATGTCCTAGCACAACCCTCTACAATTGTGGGCCAAAATTGCTATGGTTTTTGTTTTGGGATGAAGTGGTTAATTGGATTTGTTCATGGCTATACTTTTCATATCTGATCTACAAACTCTAGTTGTATGTGAGGTTATTTTTTTTTAAAAATGTTTATTTTGAACCAAGGCAGGGTGACAACAGTACAATGTAAATAAAGCATGTAAGGCAAATCCATAACTCCACTCCAATTCCCTAACCGCCTCCCCCCATGGCTCTTGGTCTAGGGACGCTTCCCGCCAGTTTGTATTTTCTGTGCCTGCTTCGGCTATGTTCCCCTTTCAGGGAGCGCCTTGGTCTCTCAAGGCCCACCGGATATTGGTAGGCTTGTGGGTTAATGCAGGACATTTCTGGTCATACTCCAGCACGGGGGCCCAAATGTTCTGAAAGCGATGGAGGACTCCGGCCCTTGCCGCTGTTACTTTCTCCATCATCAGTATGTCCCATATTTTCCTCCACCATTGGGATATATAGGGGCCATCTGGGGCTTTCCGGAAGCGGGCGATCACTATTTTCCCAGCCAAAAGGCATTGAGTCAGCAGTTTCGCTCTGTTCCCAGAATGTGGATGGATCCCGGGGACCGGGGCCCCCTAGTAGGACGGGCTCAGGCTCCAAGGAGTGTTCAACAGTAGCTAAACCTAGTTTCCAGAATTGTTGGATCTTTGGGCATGTCTACCACATGTGGAAAAAGGAGCCCTGTCGGCCACACCCTCTCCAGCAATCGTGGTCGAAGGACTGGTTCATGTGATGGAGCCTGAGGGGAGAGTAGGACCTGCGCAGGAGAATTTTGTATGCACATTCCCTGATGGTGACGCAGGCGGATGACTTGTGCATTCGGGTCCAAATATCTACCCAGGCCTGGTCCTCAACCGGGTGTCCCAAGTCGGAATCCCACTGCACTGGACCATACATCGGGTTTTTGAGGCCAGGAAGTCCCCTAGAAAATGTCTATATAGGGTGGAGATCCTGCCCCGGGCTGGGTGGTCCTTGAGAGTTAGTTCAAGGGAGGTGAGGGCGCGTGGCTGCCTGGAAAGTTTGGGGCTGGGAGCACCAGTGACGTAGCTGAATGTACGTGAATCTCTTTCTTGGAGTTGAAACCTCTCCTTACACTGTTCAAAGGTGCGAGGTATGTCTCCCTCACACAGCTGATCTAAGGTTTCGAGGCCTCTCGCTTTTCAGTTTTGGAAGTTTCGGGGGTTCGCCCGGGCGAGAAAGTCGCGTTGTGAAAGATTGGGGATAGGGGTCTCATTCCCCTCGGGATTCCCTTCTGTTTCAGCGCCCAATCCCAGGAGTTCAGAGTGTGCTTAGTCGCCAGCAGGAGTCCTACCCATCGTTCTGAGAGAGGTTGGGATGTATGGAAGAAACCGGAGCGGGAGCTTGAGATTGTTCCAATTCCACCCATCTAGGGGGGGTGGGGTCAGTGGTTATTTGCTGTGCGCTAGTTGTGCTGCCACTCTGTAGGATTGCAGTTCCGGGACCCCCAGTCCGCCCAGTCTCGCGTCCCCTAGTATTGACTTTTGAGGGATCCTGCCTTTCTTACCCCTCCAGAAACATTTTCTTCTGCAAGTCGCGAAAGGCGGGTGCTGAGATTGCAACCGGGAGGGAGGAGCATGCGTAGAGGAATCTTAGGAGTAAGTTCATTTTACAGGCCGTTCTGCATCCCATCAATGAGATTTCTTGGGTCGCCCAGCGTTTCAAGTCTCCGTCTTATTCCCTGAAGAGCCGGGGGAAGTTGACCTGACCTGTGTCCTTCAGGTTTGTGGGTACATGGACCCCTAAATAGGGAAGGGCCCTCCCCTTCCATGCTATTGGACACATCGGGAACAGTGCTTCCTGTTCCTTTGGGGAAATACCTATTCCCAAGGCCACCGATTTATTGAAATTGATGGAGAAGCCGGTGACCTCCCCGTAGCTGGTTATTTAAGATGGCTTGTGAGCAACACGTCATCTGCGTATAGGGCGATTTTATGCTGAGATGGACCGACCTGGGGGGGGGGGGGGCTTAATGTGGCTATTCCGTCTGATCCTCTGGGTGAAGGGCTACACGATAAGTGCGAATAGTAAAGGAGATGGCGGGCAGTCCTGTCTGGTTCCGCAGGTCAGAGGGATTGGGGCAGAGAGTGAGCCATTCATCCTGAGAAATGTTTTTGGTGATTTATAGTTAGCCAGGACCATTGCTTGGAATGCCGGGCCAAACCCGAAGGCCTCCAGGGTAAGGCTCATGAGGGACCCGTCCACCCTATCAAACGCCTTGGTGGCGTCCAGGGCTATCAACACCAGCCCCTGGGAGCTTCGGGAGGCTAGGTCCATCAGGTTCCGGGCTCTGCGAACGTTATCACCTGCAGATCTGTTCAAAATAAAGCCTGCCTGGTCGGGGTGAATTATATCGGGTACTATGTGTGATAGGCTATTAGCGAGAATTTTGAAGTATAGGTTAGCGTCAATGTTCAGCAGGGCTATTGGTCTGTAGGAGGCCGGGGTCTCTCGGGTCTTTCTCCGGTTTGGGTAGAAGGACGGTGGTGGATTCTTGCATTGAAGGGGGGGGGGGTCACTGTCCCCGTCTCCCCGAAAGAATTGAAGAGGGCCCCCAGGGGGGGGGAACCAGCTGAGGTTTGAACATTTTGTAGAACCTAGAGGAGAATCCATCTGGGCCCGAGGCCCGGCATTTAAGGGACTTAATGGCTTCCTCGACCTCCTCACCTGTGATCGGAGCCTGCAGGCACTCCTTAGTCGAATCATGCAGTCAAGGGAGGGCCGCTTCCCGCAGGTATTCTTTTTGTTTGGTCTGATCCCGTGGTGGTGCCGTAATCACCTGGGCCAAGTGGTCTGCCGCTAGCAGTTGCTTTTTCTGTTCCGCATATTGTATCACCCCCTGTGGGTCTCGCAGTCCGATGGTGGTGTTACTATGTTTTGCTTTAGACAGTTTGGCCACAAGCAGTTTTTTTGCCTTGTTGTACTTCACATAGTAAAATTGTCTGGCTTTAACCGTAAACTGTGCAGTGTGTTCGGCATAGTGGGCCTCCAGCTTCTTTCTGGCGATCTGGATAGCTCGCTGAGTCTTGGGAGACCAGCCTTTTTTCTTGTGGGTTTCCTCTGCTGCTTTGAGTTCATCCTCCAGAACCATGCGAGCCTGTTGCCTGTTCCGATGAAATGCCACTCCCTGTGCGAGTAATTCGCCCCTGATCACCGCTTTCAGGGCATCCCATGTGTTTGTAGGGGCAGTGTCTTCGACTGGATTTTCTCTGAGGAAGTTTTTAATCGCTGTTGCAATCTTGTCCCTTAGCAGCATTTCATTAAGGAGTGGATCGTATAATGTCCATCTGCGCAGAGAATTGGGCTTGGGTACATGTGCTTGGATCTCCATGATTACTGGGGCGAGGTCAGACAGGACCCGTGGACCGATAGATACATCATTGGTGTAGGTAAGCAGCTGAGAGGATGTCAGGAGGAGGTCAGTCCATCAGAAGGTTCGATGAACATAGGAGTAGGAGTAGGAGGAGTAGTCCTTTACGAAGGGGTGGAGCACCCGCCATGAGTCCACTACATCCAGGGATCTGAGCAGGCGTAGGAGGCTGAGCGCCTGAGTGAAATCTCCGGGGGTGGGGGCGGTGAGATCTGTCTTTCGTAGGGTCTGGTACTCCATTGAAGTCTTGCCCAATTATGACTTGGCGTTCTATAAAGAGGGAAAGGGAGGAGCCCAGTGAGTCATAGAAGGCTGACTGCCCAGAGTTGGGGCATATACTGACGCAAAAGTGTACAGGTCTCCCAGCAATAGGCATTTGACTGCCACAAATCGTCCTTCCGGGCATGTTTTTGTTTCCAGGACCTGAGGGTTCAGGTCTTTCCTGAAGGGGATTGCTGTACCTCCTTTCTTAGAGCCCCCCCGAGGCAAAGAACTGGAGGGGATAAGATCTGGAGCGGAGACAGCCAAAGTCTACTGGTAATAGGTCAGTTTCCTGAAGCAGGGCCACTGCTGCAACCTCTTCCTGGAACTTTTGTAGAATCGACTTTTGTTTGGCGGGGAAATTCAGTCCATTGACATTGAGGGAGAGACATTTTAAGGTTTGATGCTGCTGAGCTAGGTCCATCTCCGCTGCTGCGTCTTCGGGGGGAGAGGTCTGGAGGGTGTGAGTTAACCGCCATCTCAAGGAAATGTTGAATACGTCACCCTGCTCTTGGGGTTTTAACATGTGCCCCCAATGGGAGGCCGTACATTTAAATAGTAGGGGGGCTGACATTGTGGGTTCGGCAATTCCCCTTGCCAACTGGGCCTAACGTGCATTTCTTTCCAAGGTCATCGTGGTGGAATGAGCCTTGGAAACAGGCCTGAGCCGTGGAAGCCCGATGCAAGCTTTCGATGTTTTCGTTCATCGGTCTCTGTGCCACTTCAACGCCTTGATTTAGGATTTCCAGGTGTGCCTCGGCGGGGTTATTTGCCCCTCCTATTGTTGTAGACTTTAGACCAAGAGCCTCGTCTTGATTTTGGTGAGGTGGGGTTGGGTATCCCCACCACCGCTTCGGGACTTGCATTCCGGGTATCTTCAGAGGAGCCTGAATGCATGATCTTTTCTGCATCTTCTAGGTGACTAATTCTCCGGGGGGAGCCTTTATAAACAAATTGCAGCGCTGTTGGGAATAGCCATCTGTAACGGATATGCTGGTCCTGCAGGAACAGAGTCAGGGGACGAAGGGCTCTTCTCTGTAATGTGAAGAGGGAGAAGTCTTGGTATATCTGGAGAGGGGAACCCTGAAAGGTGAGTTCATCCCGAGTCCGCCCTATGGCTGAGATTGCTTCCTTCATTGTGTAGAAGTGGACCCGCGTTATGACATCCGGGGGGAGGTCTAAGACCACCCCTCGGCGGGGGTGCGGTTGGTGAGTGCGATCCGATTAACAGCTGATGTTTGCCTATCTGTGGCAGTAGGGACTGGAAGAAATCTCCCACATATTCCTCCAAGTCTTTGTCTAGTACTGACGATGGAATGCCTCGGATCTGAAGATTGTTACGACCTGCCCTGTTTTCCAGGTCCTCTTGTTTATATTCAAGAATCTCGCCCTTGTCTTGGAGTGATCTGATTGAGTGTTGGACCTCCCCCAGGGTTATGGAGTGTTCGAGGGAGCGATCTCCACTTCCCCTATCCTGTGTTCCGCTTCTGTAAGCCTTTGGTCTGTTTGCTCAAGTTTCACTGTGAGTTCCGTCATACAGGACCTAAATTCAGTTTTAATTTCCGACATGAACGCTTGTATGTTTTAGTCGCTAGAGCTGCTCTGTCCTCTCCGGGTTTTGTGGGTGTGAGTTTCAGTTGGTCCATTTTCTTTCCCTTATCCGCTGAGAGTAGCATTGCCGCCATATCTGGATATTTGGTGATTTTGGATTGTCTGGACATCGCGGCGCGAGCTACGAAGGCGAGGGGGGGCGCTGAGTTCCCCTGAGCAGGGGAGGTGTAGTAGAGAGCAGCCCAACTTTACTTGTATTATGTCCAGCTGGGTGGGGGGGGAGGAGGGAGGATCCCCAGCCCCTATTCTATGGTCTAATGGAGGTTCTTGGGTGCAGTGCGTAGTAGTTTACAGATCACAGATCGGCCATTAGATGCTTGAGGGCCAACTTTGCCAGAATGGTTTTGAGGTGGGCCGGTGTGCCCCAGGAGATGACAGGGTGCTCTGCTTCGGGAGGGGTTGATGAGGAGCTGGATGCGGTGTGGGGTGGTCCGTGGGGGTTGCTGGCAGACTTGTCCCCCTTGCAGTGAAGGTGCGTAGTGTCGGCGGCCGGCCGATCTCTAAATGTTGTGGGGTGGGAGGGGTCGAGCAGGTGAGTGGCCCGGAGCGCCCCTGGATCTGAGGTGGGTCCTAATGCAGCTTGGGGTCCAGTTTGGGGAGATAGTGTGCTGCGCACCCAGTGGGTTCCCAAGGAGCACTTGCTGTGGCGTGCACACTGGAGCTTTGCAGCTGGGGAAGTCTTGCCGCTTGTTCACATGTTCCTCGGAGGGGAAGGGATCACCAGGAACCTCTATGCGCGAAAGGAGGTCTGGTGAGTCCCGGATTCTTCTCGGGGACGCCTCGAGATGCCGCGCTGAGGCCTGGGAGCTCCCGGGGCCCGTTTGTGCTTCAAGGGCGGGCGGCGGTGACCAGGGATGTCTTGCTCCTCCCTCGCAGCTCGCCAAAGCTCAGAGCGCTGGGCGAAGTGGAGGGTAGCCCAGCCCTCGCCCTGCAGCGTCTCCCCACTACGCCGTGGGCCGGGACGCGCCAGGCTCCAGGATTGCTCCGCTGGGCCCACAAGCCCCCTCGGTCACTGAGCTCGATCCGCCTGTGGCGGGCGGGTCCCGTCTTCAGCCTCACAGGCGGTGGTTAAGTGCGCTGCTTCCACCCACCATTTTGGCATGTTACAGCGGCGGGGCCACTGGATTCTTTGCGCTCACACTGCGGCATTGTGAGTTGTGGTTTGTCGGTTGTCTGTTTTGCGGCTGCAAGGGCTCCAGAGCTTCCTACACGTTTCCAGGCATCTTGCTGCACCAGAGGTCCGATAAAACGCTGTAATATCATGCAGAGCACCGGGTCTTCCACAGAGGCCATTAAAAGAGCGTCCGCATTGCCAGCGCTCTTGGCCACGCCGCCCTTGTGAGATTATTTTTAAGAGTGGTGTAGAATACTAGTTTGTCCTGTGAGGATGTTTTATTTGTCCCAAGAGTCTTACCTAAATGGAGATTCAGAAATTACATTTAAGGTAGAAAGCAGCTGGGTCATATCTGAAGCCCATTATTCGGCCAACTCTGAGGGACACAAATACCTTAGAATTGGCTCAGTTTTTATTAATCACCTGATCCGGAATTTAATGACCTGGTAGTTTTAGCTGATACTTAGTACAACCATGGAAGAAAGTCCGCAAAACCAAAGGATATCCCTAGATCTTCTGGATGTGCCCTTGAAAGATTCTTTCAACTGAGTTTGCCTACATTGGATGCCACCCACCAAGTCAAACGTGGAACCAGCATTTGTTGAACCATGCCAGATTCAATTAATCACCCTGTAATTGTTAGCCGTGATTTTTTTTAACTGTAGAAGATAGTACAATGGTTCTCCTAATTCATGGTACGTCGCATAACCATGTACTGGGCGACAAAGGGTGTTCACCATCACTACCATCCATAGACCAACGTCTTGCAAAAACCCAACAGTCAAGGTTTTGAACAGCCATGATACCATAAGATATTTGTTTGTCCCAGTGGAACAAAGTAGAACAATCAAAAGCCAATACAAAGTACACTTACATTTGGGAAATTGTGCACATGGGGTAGAATTTTGTTTGGGTAATAATGCAAAGGAGTTCAACATCGTTTTGAGAGGGGAATCTTAACATGCGTTTGGATTAATTTTCCATTCATTGGAAATCCTTTGTTGCAGATCCACCACCTATTCACATAGCTGCACAGTCTGGGGGAGAACCATCCCTTCAGTGGGTTTACAGGTTACAAACCCCCAGAGTGAATTTGGCAGCTCTCTAGTGTTAACCAAGTATAGACCCACATGCATTGAACGATACAGAAATCACACAGCCATAATCAAATTCCTTAAGAAAAGTGAATGAAGTGTTATGTGCGTGGACCAAAGCCAATCGTAAAACTTTATTTGAAGCTCTATCTTTGACATACCATTAAGGAGTTGTCCTTTAAACCAAGACCTTCTAAACCCTGCTCTACTACTGTACGATGAGCATAACAGGACAAACATGATTATGGTATTTAATTTAAAAAGTATCCTCTATAACAAAGTTACTATTGGCTACTGTGTTTGAATTATTTTTCAGTTGAATACTAGAAGCTTAATTGTATGTACAACCAGGTATTTTGGAATGCATCACTGCAAATGCTATCGGCCAAAATCGATGACCATTATCCGTTAACTGTGATTTAGCGGATTTGATATGGCACTAGACATTTATAACGCGACTGTACACAAGTGTTTCTAGGCGCGATCAGCTGTAGGCCCCTATGACGGATGGCATAAGAATTCCTCAGAGCCACAGAGATGGTTCTTGTGCTTATATTGAAGAATCAGTAGGCCCCATGGCTGTCCCGCTCATTTATCTTAATGCACCTGCCCCCTAAATCGGCATCCTTGACCCCAGGTTAGTGAATAGTGATAATCAACCGCATACTATCGGCCAAATAAACTAGCGTATGAACCTAAAGGCACAGGGCCTTACCTGACCAAACTGCCTCTGGGACTTCCTAGCTTTCCCTACGTTATCCAGTGGTTATGATGATCTGATATGGCATTTATAATGCGCCCATACACAAGTGTTTCAAGACGCGACAAGGCAAGGGAGAGTGAACACAAGGAAGACAGACAACGATCGTACTAGGCCAGGTGTCCTTCAGATCGCGCAAGTGCATGGGAAGGGGCAAGGGGTACAGTGCGGTACAAGGGTTAATTGAATAAATAACAGTAGGTCAAGTAAGGCCTGCAGATGGCAAGTACAGTGGTAGGAGCAGACATCAGGTGTCAAGTGCTGGTAATGGGACTGAAGAATACAGAGACGGTCCCGAAGTGTTAGGGTTGCCAGAAAAGCAGTGCAGGTAAGCGACTGGCGGGGGAGGGGACCTGGGCCCAAAATCAGGGGGTGGTCAGGTAACAAGAGCTGTCTCCATATCAGCCAGGAAGTCCGCAGGGAAGAGGAGGAGGGAAAGCAGAAGCAAAGAGTATTGTTGAGGTGCTTCCGGAACCGGAGAGGATTCTCCTCAAGTTTCAGGGAGGCTGTTCCAGAGGGAGGCCCCAGCCGAAGAATGAGATCTGCCACCAACTCATTGCTTGGAGAAGTGACTGACCCTGAGGGAATTGGAGGTGGATGAGCGAAGAGCTCGAGAAGGCAGATATTTAGGAAGAGAGAATTGAAGATTTAGAGGCCCCAGACCCCAGAAGGTCTTGCGGCCAATGCAGAGGATTTTGAACTTAATCCTTGCAGCCACTGGGAGCCAGTGCTGAGATTTCAGTCCTGGAGAGATACGATCCATGGGTTTGAGGCCAAGGACCAGTCTTGCAGTTTAAATACCTTCTCTGGGATAAACTACTGTTTCCCAGAGCAGTAAAGTAAAATTGACTTTACTTCCATTTGTAACCTTCTAGACTCGGCACACCCTATTTTACAATAGGGTGCTGGAGGGGTTACTTAGTATCCCCTTTGTCTAGCTTCTCATGTAACCATTTTTGTTACCCTTTCCTCACTGAATGGCTGGTGGCAGTGGTTTACTTTTTACTACCATTAAGAGATTTTACAGCGGGCTTGCATTCGCAGCCACTGTAAAGCACCCAGGGGTGCCATTTTTGTCAAAATGGCCCTGGTCTTCTTTTTTCGCCTTTTCTTTGTGGAAAGGTCATGCTTGAGATTTACTCTGCGCGCCAAACCAGGTTTGGTCCCTTGGTTCATTTTTCCTTTGGCGGCATTCACGAGTGAAACCCGCCTCTGGCTCCTGGATGTCTGGCGGGGGCATGAAGCTAGGGAAACTCCCTGTGCTTTGTCTCTTAGAAGACATGAATGCACTCTTAGGTGATTGGCTGCCTAGCTGTCCGGAAAGGGCAGCCACCCTGCTGGGTGACTGACGGCTAGGCTGGAATGAATGGGAGAAAGCTGCATAAAAGGCTAAGCTTTTTGGCTTGGAAGGCACAGTTGACCACTGGACGAAGGAATCCGAAAAAGAACTTGAAGAGGGCGCCTGCTGCAACTCCTGGATTGTTGGTTTGCCCGGAGAAGCCCTGCTGCTGTGTTGAAACTCCAAATTCGTATCGACAGAGAAGCCCCTGCAAGGACGACTCCTCCCTTTGAGTTGGTGGGACCAATCAACTCCAAACTAAGCCACCTGTATATCCTCTCAAAGCTGGTCAAGTTTCCACTGCAGTTGCTGCTGGAACTGGATAGCCGGGGAGAGGAACACCAGTTCATATGCGTTGCTTTTAAGCTGGCCAAGACCTCCAGGAAGATCCTCCGGACTCCCAGGAAGCAGGACTGACCGAGCCTGAGCACCCTTAACAGAGTGCGGGACCCCAGATGCAAGGAAAGCCCATCTCAACAGCCAGGAACCACAGTGTTGCTATTTGCGGGAGATGCGAGGAGCTGAAACACCCAAGTGCCACTTGTTTGAAGATTGCCGGTTGCAAGCAGTAACTGTCCCATTGCAGTGCAGGAGTCCCCAGAAGTTCTCCCTCTTGTCCCCATGACTGAGGCCCAGGAACAGTGAGATCTGCAGAGCTGCACAGGAACAGAAGTCATCTGCTGCACTTTTTCTTCAACCTAAAGGTACTGTGAAGTCTAAGAGAAACTTACCTCTTGTTGTGTAAGCACATATCCTCGTTGGAGACTTGCTTGCTTGCATCTGTAGAGTTGCTATCCGCTTCTTCACCTCGCAAGCCTAATCCGCTTGTGGTCCTATTTTGATTTCTTCTATTCTGCCAAGACTTTTAAAACCTTGTGAAAGACTTTCTACTTATCTGCAAGAAGTGCTTCAGTTCACCTTGACTTTTGCTAACTTAACATTGGCTGGCCTGGCTCCCTGAATGACTTCTCTCCTCAGTTTGTGTTTTTGCCTTCTATGAAGGAAAGGATTAACTGACTTTGCATTGGGGCGGGGGTGGTTATTGAAAGTACTTACCTGCTTAAGCCTCCTTGTGTGAATACTTGTTTTATTCTGATACCTCTTTTCATTGACGCACTCCTTTAGAAAGTCTGCATGCAAACAGGGATATATTAATGTCCACAGCACCCTAGAAATTGATGTCACCTGAAGGTGTCTGTGAGCCATCCCAAATGGGTATCTGCTGATTCCGAAAACTAAGTATTTTAGAAGTGCATTTGTGTGTGGCTTTACATTGCTCCCTTCTGAAGAAGGCTTACTATAAATGACTGGTAAATCAATTAATAACTGTTTACTCAAGAAACCTTGTGTTAGAGTTTATTTGAATACTTATCACTGTGTAACTCCCCTACAGCTTACATTGACCCCTCTTGAGATAACCCTGGCTACTCGTCCACACTACCAACCTGTGTAGTACAGACATATACCAAAGGTTGGGTTCCTATTGCCAGGAGGACAGGGTTGTTGTAGCCTCCCAAAGGGTACTGCATACAATCTTGCCTAACAACCCCCAATGATCACTGACCTCTTGCCTTCTTCCCGCCTATTCCTCTCGTACCTTCTAGGCCTTGCCCTCCACCCTTTCATCATTTTTTTTTTTCCTACTTTTTCCACAGAACTCTGCCTTCCCGCTCCACACTATGACCTTCTTTTCCACCCACCACTGACTCGGGTCTCCTCCTTTTGCTTACAATCGTGCCCCATTCACTCCCTATACTCCTTCCCCACCTCCATACCATTTCACTTGGATGCAAGGGGTTGTGTGCTGTGGAGTGTTGCGGGTAAAGGGTTGAATACCCCCAGGAAGGGCCCTCTGCCCACACAAAAGGACCAGTAGAGGGCTGGTAAAAGGTCGACATGGCTGTAATCAGCAGTCAGTCTTTTTGTACTGGCCTTCAAACCCCGAATCATAAAGCTCGGTCCCCCCCTCTCTCTGTGCTAGTTCTGTCTCCAGCAGCAGAGTGCGAATGCTAGAGGGTGTCTTTCAGATAGTTTCAAATCTCTGCTCTGAGCCAGCATGGGATGCTAGAGCGCTGCTCTCAGCTGGTTCTCACACAGGTCTTGATTGCTTCTTCAGGAACAAATTGGACATGAGCAAGCACCATGGTGTGATCCAAATGGGCACCACAATAGGCCTTCCATCCCCAGCGGAGAGGTTCACAACCTCGCTTGGCAAGGCCAGTGTATTGGTCTTGTCATAGCCACCAACACAAAGAATAGTGCTGAAATGAGATGGTACCGAAGCATACGCCAATTCACCAGACACTGCATTTGTGAAACCGTCCAATACTGTAGGTGATGGGGTTTTCGTCTGAAGAAAATGGAGAGAAACTTGTGGCTAGTATTGGAAATGCATGGGTAACTGATTCCTGTGCTAAAACAAGTGGAGAGTACAGGAGAAACTGAAGAAACAAAATTGCACAGCTGATGGATGTCCTCGCTGTTGTTGAAGACCATCCAGAATATCCTAATTATAGCTCTCATCTTTCTAACAATTGCAAGCGAGTTTTGTTACAAAATTATGTCAGAAGTGACGTCAGATTACACTTACCATTTTACAAAACCTACTGGGAAATGGAGTTGGTTAATGTCACAAGTCTAGGCGAAGAGTACAGGGCAGAGGCTATCTCTCACTGTATGCAAGTAGATTAAGGGAGATTCCGGAGACAATGTTAGCATATAACAGATTAAAGGTTCATACCAAGCTGTTAGTTGAAACAGGTATTCACAGGAACTGCGGGATCAGACGGTAAACAAGAGACTGAGAAAAGGCAAAGACAAGCAAGTACGCTGGGCAACACGGATTGATCAGAAATAAGGGTGTACTTGAATATGATAAGGGGTCTCCAGGGATTAAGGAAAGCCCTTGGGCTAGGTACCAGCAGATTACTCTTAACAGTCATACAGCAACATCATGACTTGGGCATGCCGAGAAAACTGTTTTACTCAGGGTAAAACTGAAAGACCATATACTGGGGCAGGTACGACTTCAACGGACTAGGTGAAGGCAACAGAAGTCTTCCCTTGGCTGATCTGAACGGAGACCAAACCAGAGTCACACTGTGAAACGGATTCAAGTGGAGACGCCACAGTGGACCAAGATGTATACAAGTAGAAAGCAGTGTTGAAAGAAATAACCAGGTACAGGACAGGACACGATAGGATATCCGAAGTTAGAACTGGCAGGTTGCAAGGCAAGGAGCCCAGAGGGACAGGGCAGAAGGCAGCAGAGTGCGGCAGAGCCGTCGGGTGGGAGCCCAGAGGAGCAGGGCAAAAGGTACAGGGGGAGCCCAGAGGAGCAGGGCAGAAGGCAGCAGAGTGCGGCAGAGGCGCCAGGTGGGAGCCCAGAGAAGCAGGGCGGAAGGCTGCAGCAGACTGGAAAAGGAGCTGCAAGTATCAACAGCAACAGGAATCCAAGGCCAAAAGAGCATTTCCAGGAAAGGTCAAAAACTGGTAACGGGAGCACCATCACAGACTCCCAGTGGAAGCAGTTGACTGACCACTGCTTCTGTTCAAAGGCCCTCCCAGCCAGCAGGCCAGCAAGATGGAGCTGATTGCATACTCTGGCATAACTGCAGCGGTAAAACAAGGAAATAAAGGAAGCGGCGCATGTAGCGGTGCTGGGTGGCAGGCGAGCAGGATCGTGTCAGTTAATGGCTCCAACTAGAACTTAAATGATGGATACCGATCTAATGGTTTCACCTAGGCCCATCGTATTACAACCACAATTTCGATTTCATCATTATAAGGACAGCTAATTGGTAAACACTATCTGGATCGGTGGTGTGGCGAGGGAACTTTTCATTGGTTAGCATCCGACCTACCAATCTTGGGCACCTTTGATGAGATGTCCAGATATGAGCAGGGCCGTCACGAGGAGGGGCAAACTGTCCCGGGCCTCACGCTTGCAGAGGGCCTTGCGGCACCCTCTTCGAAGTAGAAGGGAGCACAGTCCACCCGTGTCCTTTATTCAAATGGGGGACTGTGCTGTCTGCTCTCTTCCCCCTGCAATGATGTTGCTGTTTGTTGCGAAACCGTTCACAAACAGCAAAATAATGGGAGACAGCAGGGTTCAGAAGTGAGCTCTGTTGCCTCCTGTTCAACTGACAACGTGGACATGCTGAATGACGAGAGAGGACACCTCTCCTGTCAGTCAATGTGTTCACTTCTGTGGCTGCTCAGGTTCTTTTGAAGGGTGCATGGAGGTAAGGTAAGTGTTGTGTATGAATGCATTTGTGCATGTTGGTGTTTGTGTCAATGCTGTTTGGTATTATGCATGCATGCATGCATGGAGTTGTGACTTGTGGATGAATGGATGGGTGAAAGTGTTGTATGTGAGTGTGTGTGTGCAGCCCCACCCCTAAATTTAGCCACCCTCCGGGCCACTTCATTAATTAGTGGTTTCATGGCATCCGAGGTGCACCTAGGCTAAAGTTCAGGGGGGGGAAGGGGACTAACACTTAATGTTGGGAGCAGCTCTAACTTCAGAGGCTGTGAGGGAGGGGCAAACCTACTTATGTGGGGGCATCTAACATCTTTCCACGTTCAAATGAGACTATTGTGGTGAAGCATCAATGTTACAAGCAGCTAACTCTCGCCTTCATTTTTGAAACGTCACTTAAAGACAGCAGTGAGAATGAGAGGTCTCATGTCACCACTTCCCTTCTCATCACTCCCCTGGCATGCAAGTGCTAACCCCACATCACAATTACAATTACCTCTAAATGTATGCATGTGAATGCAGGTGCTAACAGTGAAATGTTTTATGTTCGTAATTGCAGGGCCTTTGTTAACAGTGAAGCCCAGGCACCATTTACTGTTTGTGTCCTGTTGTCTGGCCACGGTTCTGTTGATCAGCCCGGCAGGGGCTGGATCACGGTTTTGAAAGCGGATAGTGAGTGGGGCCAAAAAACCCATTATGCTGTCAGTCTCCCCACTGAAGGATGGATGGCATCTGGTCCTTTTTACAGTTGAAATGGGCCCCTAAGCAGCGTTCCCCATGTTGGCAGTCTTATGACGCAGAAACCTACTGATAATCTGCAGCTTTTAACCACTTTGCTGCATTATTTTTACTTCATTATAGATGTAAACACTCCACAGGTGCCTTGGTCTATTTTTCCAATCAGTAAGGCAAGGGGTGCCCCTAAACATCAAACAGGAATGGGCCCCGACCAGCCCCGACACATCTCAGCCAGCCCTGCTCCCATTGACCCCCCCCACCCCCACCCCACCCTCACTTCCCCACAAATCCCTAAGCCGAGCTAGGAAGCTGAATAGCTATTGCACTTTGCCTTTTGGCCACAATTCGTACCTTTCACACCAATTCAGAGGCTGTTTACTTTCATAATTGTATTGTTTATTTATATAGCAACTATACACAGGAAGTGTTTCAAAGCGTTCAGTAAGGGTGGGGACAGGGGGGGAAAAAGTACCAGTCGCTCAGAGCCCTTGAAACTCTGACGTTTATTTAATGTAATATACATATACCCACAAGGTTTTGTATACAATGGTGTTTGAGTGTTTCCAATTAATTGTCGCCACATAATCGGCACGTGGTATACCCAGTTTTGGACCTTTGATTTCCAATGTCTCACCAGTTAAATTTCATTAAAATATACTGACGAAATATCTTGGGGCAGGGATATGTTTGAATATATAATGGTACTGAGTTACTTTGCATTCGATACATTATATAGTTACCACTATTACTAAGAGTAGCTAGTTGTATAATGTTGGCTTCAGTACTAAATTCCTTGAATTTCTTTTTCATCCATGCCTTAAACATTTGGACTCTCCGGGGTGAGTGGGTACACTCAAATTTGTGGCTCCATTTGTTTATGTAAAGACATCATGTTACCAAGTGTGCCCATCATCAAACGGTTATCAATGTGTTTAAAAGCAAAAATTAATTGTACAGTAATCCTATAATTATCCAAAAGTTTTGTAGCACATTGTGGTTCTATAATCGACATCAGAGACCATGCACTTCAATTCAGGTTCGAGCAGAATATACTCTTGACACATTTTGTGGAAGGCAGAACAATTTGCGCAGTTTAAGTGCCTCAAACATTTGTAGTTCACGCATGAAATTGTGACCCCCACATCTCGACAACGTATAGTAACATCTGTTTTACCCTTGCGGTGTAATAATTGTATTGTTTATTTATATTCAGCCTATATCAGGAAAGTGTATCAAAGCGCTCAAGGAGGGGTGGGAATAGGGGGAAAAAGCAAGTCGCTCAGACCCCTTGAAATTCGGAGACGATGATAGTCTGCCCAGGCAGAGTAAGTGCGTAAAATACATTGAACAGATGAGATGCATCCAAATAGGCCTGACGGCGATTCTGCAGTTTTACCAGTGCAATTAAGGGAAGAAGACTGGGAAGAACAGTCAGACGATATTCAGGCACGTTGCATTTGGATCGATATTCAGGCACGTTGCATTTGGATCGTGCAAGTGCATAGACCGTGACGGGGAGGAGGGGGAAATTCAAGTGCACCCAATCGGTGGAGACCGGGGTAAGTGCAGAGAGCCACTCTCTAGGGTTTTCTTCTAATTACAGTGGAGGTGGGTGGGTGTAGGGGCCCTGAGGCAAGTGCGAGAGAGGACTGGCGGGGGTTCCTGGGACCAGTGAGACTGAGGTACAGCAGACAGCCAGTCGGCAGCCTGTAAGGGGGAGGAGGAAGAGATGGATAGAGCAGAGAGCTAGGTTAGCAGTGTAGAGGGAGAGCGAAGGAAGAGAAGAGGAAGGTCTTGAGGTGTTTCCAGAACTTAAGAAGGTCAAGCTCAAGGTGGAGGGGGGCAGCAAGGCTATTCCAGAGGGAGGCACCTGCTGAGGATAAGGATCTCTCTCCAAATCTCTGCTTGGATAACCGGCTCACTCACAGGAGGTTGGAGGTAGATGAGCGGAGGGCTATGCTTCTCTCCGGAGAGGTGGGCTATCTAAAAGCTGAGACCAGAAGTTAAGACACTGGTTTTATCAAAGTGAGTCCATTGATATCTCATGGATAGGTTTTTGTGCTCCGCATGTTTGATGCTTAACGAGTGCTATGGGATAGCGACTCATTGAAAGTGCCTTCTGCCTCAAAGTGGCCAGGTGTTGGCGCCGCCAATGCAGCCAAGTCGAGTCAATAAAGCCCAACTTTTCAGGAGGGGGCTAGGGCCTGATCTGCACAATGGTGTTTCACCACTGCATGGCATTCTTTTTGTTTGGGTAATTGGGTGTGCCACCAATACGGCAAAACATTCAGTTGTGGGAATAGACTTTTTTTTTTCTGGGCGTCCCTCCTACCGCAGTGAGAGAGGCCAGGTCCAGCGATGGAAGGATTAGGACGGTGTAGGTCAGGTATTTTGGTCACCCCATGAACATTTGCCTCTTCCCCCTCAGAGGATCTATCGTCAGCAAAGTTCAAAATATGCACCCTTTTTAAACCTGAAAAATGCACATCAATATTTCCTTTACAGTGAAACATTGACAAGGCATTTCACGGGGCTCCCGCTCAGACCCTCAAGTGGTCTTTTGGGGGGGGGGGGGATGGGAAAGTGTCTCACTTTGGAACCTAGCAACCACGGTTCAGATCCCTTCCACCACTGTTTAAAACGCAAACACACCACAACATTCTAAAATAAACATATAGTGCACATAGGTTTCCCAGATTGTGGATTGAGTACAGATGGGAAGAAATGGCATATGAGGAGAGACACATAGCTTGAAGATGTTTAGTTATTTGCCCATCCATTGACTTCTCATGGCCATGCTAATCCATAGGGCTAATTGACCCAGTGCCTACCCTCACCTCCCAAAACACCTCCTCATTGGAACTCTTTGAGCTATCTTTATTCAAGCCTTGCCATCAAACTATGCCCTCAATGTGCCTGTTAGTGTTTTCTCAAAGGAGTCTTCTGAGAGTTAATGACTTCATTGGAGTTGTAAACACAGAACTGGTGTAATAAAAATGTCTTGATCAAACCTGCCTTCAGCCACTCAATTTAAAAGCACTTTGCGTTTCTTTTGCGGAGTCCTGGTAAAAACAGCATTGGCAAAGCCAACCGTTTTGGCTTGTCAATAAGTATTAGGCATTTGCCGGGCACTGCAATCGGCTGCTCAGGTGCTCAAACCATTTTGCACCTGGTACCATCACTGGCCAGCTAATACCAATACACAAATGCCTTTCCCATTACTAAACAAAAGCCCAAACTGTTGGCATTGCAAATTCTCTTTTTGCTTTACCCTTGATGCACAGGACTATGCATCAAGGTTAAAGCAAACCTACTACATGGCTAATTTGCCCCACATTAAATTTAGGCCAATCTAGCCAGTAATAACACTTATGGTGTACAGTCAGCCTGGACATAGTTTCTGTGGCATGGCATTTTTACTGACTGGGAGTCAGTACATGGTAATATATTGATGAAGCCTGCATGGACATACTTGGGAACAACCAGCATGAAAATATTTGTATACTAGCATATGTTGTGAGGAAAGGCAGCATGAAATGTATTGGGAACTTTTCCTGTGCATGGTTTGTGATGTGCAATTATTGGGATTTTCCATGTGCTTCCATACAAAACCAATTGCAAACTGAATAGATTTCTACCCAAGTTTGCTGTAAATGCCTAATGGTAACCCAATGTTTCAAAAAATCTTGTAATGAAAACGTACTCTCAAGCAACCCTTGTTTGATTTGGGCTCCCTCACTGTGCTTGCTCTGTTGATCTGCATAATTGGCGCAAACATTTAAGTTCAGAAATGTACCAGCCTCCACTGTACATCTTCTATATATGTCGCTGTGTATGACGTGTGTTTTAATGCGCACACAGGGGCAAGGTGCTCCTTAATGCTGGCGTCACGCACCACATGGTTCATGCCATCCTATATATATTGATGCATATGATATCAAAGTTAGTCTTGCATAAACCTTTCTTCAGTAGAGAAAACTAACTTTGCTGTAGTTGATTTGCGGTTATAGTAATAAACCTCAATTTGGACTCCTTCAAATAAACTCAAGGGGAGATTTATGGAGTCTCCTGTTTGCAGAGGTGCCGCCGCTGGCCCAGTGCAAAGAATTGTAAGAGGGACTCGCCAAGTGTGTTGCCCCAGGCCTCACCACATCTTGTGACAGTTCTGGATATGAACCAAACCAGCGGGGGAAGACAACTCTGTAGTCTGCCATATTTACAATTCAAGGAATGGTTCGGTCAAAATTTTTTATTGTCCCTACGCGTCGGCCATGTGTTTTTAAGCCTAAGTAGCTTGATTTTTAGAAAAATTTCCTATGGACCTTACCCGAGATTTCGTCCATTAAACGCACGCGAAAACAGGCACCAGGGCGCTGCCGTTTTGTGATAATCCTATCACTTTCCTCATCGCCCTGGCTGACCTGCTTTTGCGGCACTAAATCATATCCCCGCCACCCCTGGGCCTGACATTATCAAAACATTCATATTCCCCCGCCTCTCTCCGTGACGTTACTGTGCTGCGTAGGCAAACGCGCCCAGTCGTCTTCTAAGCGACTTCACACAGAACCTGGAAACCAACACAGATCAACTCACAACACAGCGTGCCACAATTCGGAATATGAAACTGTACTTTAAAATCAAACAGCAATACGGTACATTTGGTAAAGTACATTTATTTGACATTAAATGTTTAGAGAATATTCAGCAATTGGCATATTTAAATAGGAATGGAATTGTTTTTCTTTTCTCTCGATCCAAGTTTATCGTGAGTCACACGCTGTTCCTTTATGGTACACATGGTGTTGGTTTTCGTTAAAAGAAGCAATTTGGACGCACGGTGAACCGCAAGGCTGTTCCATCAACTAGGAACTAGTTAAAGGTCGATATGTTGCTTCTAGCCGCTAGTACAGCGTAAGGGCATATGGCCCCCTGGCGATCGTCCCATAAAATGGTCAACGTTGTGCAGTTGTTTACAAGAAGCTGCAGCTGGCGGTTGAGAAATCCGTCTGCTTGGATCTGGAATAGGTGGCAGTACGTTAGGATGTACCTGTTTAGAAAACATAAAAATTGAAATTAGTCTCACCAGCCGATCTTTATTACTATTATTAATTTTATTTATTACGGGCGAGCTGAAACTATTTACTTGGGAGGATAGTGCAATGGAGTATGTTCGGCTCTTAAAGCAATGCGAAAACTAACGAAATAATCGAGGGAAACACACAAACTAATTTTTTTTTTTACTGTTGAACCACTGAGAAACGACTGTCTACATGCGTGTCGAATGGGCACATGCACGCCCATGTGCTCGGTAGAAAGACGATCCCACAAATGTTGCACTTGCTCTTCATTCATTCATTCCGGTATAAAAGCGTCTAAAGAGTTATTTACATTATATTTGCCATTTCCATTGTATCTCTGCGTAATGCAGTCCGTAAATCCCACTGTGTTCGTGCCAACGATTTTTCATATGCTGAACTAATATGAAACTTGGTCTAATTTCAGAATTTTCAGCCTTATCGTCTTAGGTTATTGCCTCCTCCTTCAAATGAAGTCCTTTCGGCATGGTCCCTGTCTCTCAAGGTCAAAAAACAATAGAACCTTATACTGCCAGTGCGATTTGCGGGCCTCTTCAGCCCGTGAGCAAAAAATCAAAGCTGCTCACCAGTCTGCATGAGCGTACATTCTTACTTTGCAACATCCCGTGTAAAGCCATCTGTGAAATTGAATTTTCGGATCCATCTTTGTACTAGGCCTCAATGTGCAAATGCGAACTTGCTTCTCTCCCATCTGCAACTCCTCGCTTGGCGCGTTCTAAGGCCCCCAATTTTGTCCTCGTTGTCCGCAAGCTTTGCAGCCCTAGAGAACCATAACTATGGAGACATTGACTTTTTGGGGGAAGGTCAGGGAAAGTATAAAGTACCCGAGGAGTTGAGTTGAAAGTGAGATTTATTGTTTATTTGTTTTATTATTTGCAATACGCAAGCCTCCCCTCGGTTAACAGTGCGCAGCATTTACATGAGATTGCGAAACCTAGTTACAGCAACAAAAATATATACTTGCACATATTCACAAGGTCAGCGATATGAGGTGAATAGAGAGAGAAGTCAAAGATGACACCCATGTTGTTCGCCACCCAGGATGGTGAATGGAGGTTTTAGGGTTAGCATACTTTGTATGCACACTGTACAATAACATTATTTTCAAAAAGACAACCAGATTACAATGATTTATTTAAACCGGGATTTGAACTTCTCAACGAGCTCTGCTTTGGGTGGACATGGCACAGAAACGCTCAAAATTCCATATCTGTGCTTCTCTAGTACACTAACAATAAGGCCTTTAACAAAGTCGAACTCCATTTCCTCATATACTGGTTTCACCACCCATTTCTTACTTCTTTTTCCAAAGGTCGTAGTGTAGCGAGGCATCCCTACATTTCCTGTAGTCCTAGACTGTTCACGGCCCACATTCTCGTAATGGCCCAGACCGCTAGTAGAGTCCTATGTTACATGCCCTGTATGCCGAAATGCAATCGTTTTGGCCTGTACTTTAGGCACATATTGTGGAACACCTCCAATTCTCCTGTGTGACAGAATTCTGCCAGTCCCCTCAAATATCTTGATAGAGTTTTATCGAAAACAATCTTCTCAATGGCTTTGTGTGTAGGTGAAGATGCAATCCACTACTTCTTCTTCCGTTCCTCCTCTGTGGACAAAGGGCCGTGGTGGAAATGTTGGTTTTCTGTCCAGCGGTGAACGTTGGTACAGTGGTGTATCAGTGACCACCATTTTTCAAGTAGGATTTCCACTGACCGTTCAAGTTTTGGAGCTCCACCAAAGATGGTTGCTGATAGACTGGGACCACTGTGAAATACTTTCAAAACCTTTTTTTTTTCCCCTGCAGCCGAGATTTTCTTATTGATTGATTTAGCAAAATGCCATACGTAAAATTGATGTTTAATATGTGGGAACTCTTCTCTCATTGTCTTGGCAATTGAAACGTGTCTGTCCGTGGCTATGAGGTCGATGTGCATTCCCCTTGATTGTAGATATTGCATTGATTTTATAAATCCTAGTTTCTCCATGGCCACTGAAGATTTACATTGGGACACCTGCACGACCACCAAACTCACAATTATTATTACCTTTTTTTTTTTTTTTTTTTTTTTTACTATCCATGTCCTGAAAGTGGTAGGTGCAGTACTTGGCAGAAAATCCAGGGCTGTCGCACTGTCCATTGCTGGCTAGCCTGAATCGTTTCCCTTCGAATGTACTTGCTAGAGACGATTGTTCAATTTTCCAAGCATCACTAATGGCCGGAAACAGATAATCATGTTGGTATTTGTAGTACTGCGTTTTAGAAATGAAATGGAGTCCCACAAACTGAAAGAAAGACTCTTAACGTTCTAAAACTGGACCCACTAAAGGTGCACACAGTAGATTGCCTGCTGGCAGCTTCCCCAGCAAAGGTTGCGCAGACCATGAGAACGCATGATTTAATCTATAAGCTGCATGTATTTTGACGTTATTGCCTTGTTTTTGAAGAGTCACATGAATCAATGGCTCCCCACATACTTCCCCCCCCCCCCCCTCCTCCAACTGAATGCCCACATTTCAGCATACTTATAATATCCATCAAACAACTGTCGAATACTATGTATTTGCCCTCTTTCATTAGACTGTCATCCGGCGTGAAAGTTGTTTCGGACTGTGCCGTTGAGGACATATCAACAAATTTGAAAGAAATATTGCTGATATCAAGTTCTGATGCATCGTTGGGTGCTGCTGCTGGTTTATTCTGTTACTTCAGCATTGATGGGAGAACACCACAATGTCAACAGGTTTTTTGGTGGCATTTTTCTGGCGGGTGTAGAGTGTGTGAATTGATCTGCGACTACTTCAGAGCTATCTTCAATACATTCAGTATCCTCTTCAATGGTCCAATAAAACTTTACTGGATTCTCCGGACACATTCAATTCATGTTCTGGCCATTGGACATGAGCACCTCGAGTCTCAACACGCCGCGTCTAAATTAATAGTTCCTCCATAGTGTAAATGGTCTGGCAAGCAACATCTCTCATTCGCTTCACTGTCTGTGTGTATAGTTCGTACACCCACGGGTAACTAGAGGACAGATTGGAAAAGGGATGTTCATTTTAAACACAATATAAAGTATAGTACAATTGACAGGAAAAAAACATAATATAGTCCCCAACACAAAAAATTCCTAAAATTATTAACTGTTTGTAACTAACCTTATTTTTGTTTCTTTTCTTTGCAACTTTCTTGAATTGAACTTCAACATCTGCACGCTGTTCCGATTTGTTTCCGCATGTCTTCCCTTCATCTTGCGCTGCAACGACTATATTTTCTGGATCCGCGTAGACAGCACGGAATGACGCTCCATCGACTCCCTGAAACAGTACTTTCATTACTATGTATCACAATATTGAAAACATAAAACACACGTGAGGACGAACACACAGGTACATCTCAATAGCTAAACACGAATTAAACATTGTGTAGCACAATCAAACGACAAGTATTCGAGCTCTGATGATCTAGTTCGATGGAACTGTCAGTATCCATGCCTCTGGCTCCGCATGGACTGCCATGAATGGTTGTATTGCAGAGGAGGCATCAGCAACTAACTGAAACCCAGTACTTGCATTAGTATGGTTTTCAATATTGGAAACATAACATACACACTTTGGGTCGACGGCACAGGTACATATAAAGAGATAACCACAAATGATGCATTGTCTAAAAGAATCAAGGAATATCTAAATATGATCAGATCTCATCAACTTATTTCTCTGATTTCTTTACATCTGCATCACCTACAAGGGATGTTGTAATTGTAGAGGAAGCTTCGTCGTCTCCCTGAAACACAGTACTTGCGTTAATAGGGAAGAAAGTATAGCAAATGGAATCACGTTATATAATGACGCTCGATGGAGCTGTCAGTATCCATACCTCGTGCTGCCGAAGAATATGTAGGGATGTTGTAAATGTAGTGCGCACTTCCGAAAGCTGTTGCGCCAATTCGTATACGCAAGGTCCCGCTTCCACTTCCCCTGGAATTACTTGAATGTCGGGCTCCGCATCAAGTGCAGGGGTTGACACTCCAACTGCTTGAAACATAGTACTTGCATTAGTAAGGATTACAATATTAAAAACATAACGCACACTTGGGGTCGACCGCACAGGTACATATCAATGGCTAACCACGAATGAAACATTGTGTAGAACAATCAAACAACAAGTATTCCAGCTCTGATCTAGTTCGATGGAGCTGTCCGTATCCATACCTCGTGCTGCTGAAGAACATCCAGAGATGTTGTCAATGTGGTGGACGCTTCAGCATCTCCCTGAAAGACAGTACTTGAATTAGTATGGATAACACTAATTATAACTGAAAACAAACACCAGTGGACGATAACTAAGGTGTATATCAATTGGAAAGCACTAACCAAACATTCAGTAAAATAATTACACGATACAATAAAAATATTACTTGACATGCATAAAACAAGTCTGTAGCGGAATAGCCAAGTAGGATTACCTGATACATGCTAGAAGTGGTTGATAACTGCGAGCACGTCACGCATGTAGAATGTTCTTGCTTCAGATTCAAGGGATAGTCAAGCAGTTGTAAAGGTAAATTATTGATTGATATTGAAATGCCAATATTAAAAATTGCCATGTAAGGAGACAGAATACTTGAGAGTAATGCTATTGAAAATGCGTAATATAGCACAGTTCCCTGTGCCCATATATAGATTTCGTTTGTGGGTTATGAAATCGAAAAAGAATATATTGATAAATGTCATTATTCAAAAAGCTACTTTCGACATTGATATAAGTGTGTATTACAAGGGACACAACACCTAAAATATCAATGAATCCATTCGGCTACCTACACACTACCGCAAGGCCTAAAGCTAAATCCGGACACTTGACTCACCAGTGGCGGAATGTGGACGAATAGAGTGGGAATAGCGTTCGCGAGCAATTTTCGTGTCGTTCGCCGTTTATTCTTCTTTGTTACCCAAGATGTTGTGTATATTTTCAAGGAAAAGTGCCGGCTGCAGATGCGGTATCTATCACCCCTCTTGTCCTCTAAGACTTGTTGGACTCTACTTTCCAGCTCTTCCAGTGGCTATCCGCAATGTCTGACCCATTCTCTTATTCGATCAACAGTTTTCGGGAATACATGCATTGTGTAGTGCCTTCAGATTTAGCATGGGTCTTCGAAGGGCAACCACTAATCGAACAGGCAGGCATTGTTGAAAATTCTGAAAAGTAAATATCGACATTATTATACGATCTTGATGAATAAAAATGTGATACAAAAGTCAATTAACTATACAATGTTCAATGCAAGGTTTTGTTTTGGTCGCAGGAACTATACCAGTTCATCATGTACGTCTTAGTATTTGCATAAATTGGAGAAATTTATAAATGATGTGACTAAACTCTGAACATGTGACTCGTCCCTTGGATGTTCTGTCTTGCACGAGAAGGAAACCTGCTTCCATTATAGACTGGACCCCCAAAGGATGCAATTCGATGACAATTGACACAGATGAAAATAAATAGATCTATTGATAGCATAACAATGGAAACTCAAGTCAATATCAATGAGAACAATGAACATAGCAATATTGAGTGGATAGAAATATAAAAATAAACGAAATATGACTAAGATACATGGCCTTACCTTGACCAACAAACAGTTGGATTCAGCAAGCCGAGCAGTATGTTGCAGGAGAACAGGTAGATGGCCACAGGTAGCACACTGACGAGTTTGCTCGAAGCGGTCACAGAAGTTCATGGATAGCACGACGACTATCAGATTAGCATAGATCTCAATGGTTCTCAGGTAGCACGTTCAGGAGTTGACTTGCAAAGCACAAAGATGTTCTCATGAGACATATCAAGTGGTTTATAAAGTATTAGAAACAGGGGTGTGTTTGTGAATGAATGACGTGTGTATGCCGTGGTATTATGTGGTTTGCCGGGTCCGGCCAGCGTGAGGTGGGGGGGTCCTGGCCGGACACACAGGGTCTGAGGAGGCCATGCGAGCGATGGTCCCTTGGCGTGGGATACCTTTGAAGTGTACATGCCGTTTGGCACCTTGGTCGTTCGCGCCCCTGACAGCCCCCCATGGCAGCACGCATCCACTGGTGCGAACCGCCTTTGATTGAGGGCGGTGGGATGGATGGGCCTGGGGTGTGCAGACAAGGCACAGGAAGACTGCTTCAAGGGGAGCCCTGCCTGGAGACACGGAATCTTAGGTGGCCATTTCAGTGATGGCCCCTTTGCGTGGGATACCTTTTGAAGTGTACATGCTGTCTGGCACCTTGGCCGTTCGCGCCCCTGTCAGCAGCACAGCAAGGGAAAATCCCCTGTACTGACCGCTGTCACTCGGGAAAGTTTCTTTTATGGTACGAACGGCACAGGCGGGTATTACTCTTCGAACGCGGTGTCCAAGCCTCCCGTGAAGCCACCATGTAAAGGAACGATAGGCCACCAGCCGGTACCACCTGTGAAAAATGATACAAACTGTTTTTAAATGACCAAGATAAGTTGATTAAACATTTGTTGTCAATGACAATTCTTGTAACTAATGGCATTCTGCTCGGACAAATGCTATCTAGACACTGCACACTATTGAACGACTCATGCGTTACAATGATATGTAGATGTAATTTTGGATATAGGAGACGACCATGAAATAGTAGTGGCATCACAAGCAGATTATACTTACTCGTTACTCGGATTACGAGGACGAACAGTTGCGTGCAGTTCGTGCATAAGCACCATCATTATCCTCAACACGGACCGTGTGAGGCAGGCTGCCCTGAAGTCTGGCAGCTCGGTGATGCATTGAGGTCCTGGCTCGCCTTCCGAAATTTAGGCCACGCATCCTGAGTTTTCACAGCAGCAGCAGTTCTCCTCGGTTGGCATTAGTTTGCACCGATTGCATGTGCACCAGGTGGAAACACCGTCCATGCGACTAGGTCCAGTGTCTTCATCCTTTAATTCGTCCTGCCAACTGCCGTCCGAAGCCCCATCGTTTTCGCACGTTTCCCTTTCCAGTAGTTCTCCTCAGTATACTCTGGCTACAATAATGCCCTACATGTACGAGCCCTTGTGTGGTAAACAAACTAAAATTTATAGCGATGGTACAGGTGTTCACACGGGCTACAAGCGGCAAAGGTTGCTGACCAGAGCACAGAAACTAGTCACAGAATACTCACAAGTAACACAGAGAGAGGAATGGAATCGAAAATCTGCTGCTGTGTGTTGTGAAACGGTCTGTTTATACTTATTGAGGAAAGAGGTGTCTTGCCATTTCCATGGCGACACGTCATTAGCTGAAGCGCAGCGATTGTTGACACGAGACGTGCTTTGGCGTTGTGAAATGGGCGGTACGCGTCTGCTGATTACAGGCTCAGAGGCGGGGGATATGATTTAGTGCCGCAAAAGCAGGTCAGCCAGGGCGATGTGGCAAGTGATAGGATTATCACAAAATTGCAGTGCCCTGGTGTTTGTTTTCGTGTGCGTTTAATGGACGAAAACTCGGGTAAGGTCCATAGGAAATTTTTCTAAAATCGAGTGTTTTAGGCTTAAAACCCCATGGCTGACCCGTAGGGACAATAACATTTTTTTGACCGAACCATTCCTTTAATGAATACTCCTAATCATCCTGAGGTGATGAGGGCTTCCCTATCCTTTGAACTTAACCTTGTGTGCCGTCTGGTGTCTATATGCATGCTGACAAAGTTCTGCATGCGTCCTATCTGTGTTTGGCTCTTCATGAATGGCTAGTGTTTGACATATCTGGGTCACATGTTGGGTTGCTGTTTCAGTGGATTTCCTTCTTTTTATTAATAGCTTGGCTAATTCCAATGGGCATGTTGTGTTCTTTGTAGCCACTCATGGCGCTAGTCAATTACTTTCCATTTGGCTTGGTGGCCTACTGCTCTTGTGCACCTGGACACCAATTTTTTGTTTGTGCTCTTATTCAAATTGATTAACTGGGGAGTCTACTGCTGCTTGTCATGAGAACAGATCTCGCATGTGCGTTTTGTTCATCCACTATTCCCTTCTTAGTTTCTTACCTTGGCTCTGATCGTAAGCTACTGCGTGGGCTCCGCTTGAGTTTCTCGAATATACAGTTTTTGTAAATTCTGCACTTTAGTTCTGATGCCTTGCTACTTCTGGAACATGTTGCAGCTTCTGTGTTTAGGAAAATGGCTGCGCTTTGGTAATGTTTTTAGGGGCTGCATATATACATGTGTATGTTTTTCTTGTCTACGTGCATATGTCATTCATGCCTGTGTTCATATGTCCTTCATGTCTGTGCTCTTCATGCCCATCTACTAGTCTACTATGTGTGTGTGTGTGTGTGTGTGTGTGTGTGTGTGTGTGTATATAGGACTACTCGTATGGTAGCCTGCCTCTGTCATGTCGTAGATGTTTTTATTTTGATTAATTAAACTTGGGAGTTACTTCACTTCAAGATTCTGGCAGATTTGGCCATTAGGACCTTGTTACATTATCACGACTCGGAGTGTAGGCTGGCCATGCCATAGTTGTCGCAGCTCCTCTTTCTGTGTGTTATTTATATATTTCTGTCGCACCATCTGTTCAATTCAGAACTACAACATCATGGTCTTAGTTGGTTTCATCTTTCACCCCTAAACTCATGGTGCAGTAGGGCTATCTCAGCTGGTATTGTTTCTCAACCTAGATGGCACTGGTGAGGGACAGGGCTTGAAATCAATTCTGGGTATGATCTGTGTATTCCTCTGCTCCATTACACTACTGCCTCAGTCCCTAATTTCTGTCCATTCCAGGATAGACATCTTTGGGTATCCATATTTTGCTCCGCTGCCTCCTTGTGCCCCATATTGTTCAGGACCGAAGCAGTAATCCCCATCAGTTTCACAATCCACCGAATGTTTGAGGTAATTGTGGGGGTCAGCAGGACATTCAGATACCACCCCAGGAGGTCTAATAAGACTGTTGATTGGGTACATTCTGGGTAGTTCATCCATCTGTGTATACTCATGATCTATTTGGGTATCCACGTTTGTTATTATGGTAATTTCCAGTGCCTTTTTGCCCACATTTTTACATTTGTTTAATGCTATTCTCAGAACACAGCTGTGACAACCAGTACCAATATGGCCAACAATATTTTGTATGGGTTTGCCAACCAGGTGGGTACCCATGGAAACAAATGATCATCCGCTTCAATGTCCTCCACCTCTGTCACCATCTTGGTCTGTTAGTCTACATGGCTGTTGTACCATCTGTAAAGGTCCCATTCTCATCATCATTTGCTGGTGCATGCATACAGCAAGATGGCCCGCTTTTGGTATAAATGCCTCCCTCCATGGCCCTAATCAAATCTAGGCATATATATTTTGGAGGGTCGTAAGCCTTACTGCTCTCAATTCCTCCCTGATTGCATTGAACCCTTTTTATAGTTGCATTTATTGTTTACAGCAGCTCTCATCTGGTTATCTGTAACCATTTTGCATTCATTGCTGTTTGCATGCAAAGGGCAAGATAGGAGGTAAGGAACATTGTCTGGGAAAATACTTATTTGTATTCCCACCTGTGTTCAGAAAATAACTTTAAGACAAAATGAAACGCCAGAACAGAATCTCAGACACAGGTCTTTATTATAGCTGCATCTATCTCCACATGGTCGTACCATCTTCCATGTGAACCACATGCCCTTATTGGTCTGTCTGCCCCCCCCTCATTCATAAAACGAGCATTTATACATTTTTACAGTTAGTATAGTCTTAAAAAGGTCTGTTTTTGTGTCACAAACACAGACTTGCAACCTAAGCGCAGAGAACAACAGTTTCCTACAAGCTCCAACCGCATCTTACAAATGTCTTTGACCCTGGCTTAATCTGAACTGGCCAGGGCGCTAACTTACCGACTTGCAGCTGTTCCTCGGCTATATAACCTGCTAAACTTGTTCTGTAAGCACAAGTAGACGGCTGAATCCATACATAGGCGTTTACTGTAATTGCAAGCTCAGGATTTCTAAAGCAAGACATGTTTGCAGTTTTCTGTCTTAGAGAAACTGTGAAAAACGGCTTCCGAAGCCTACAATATTGAATACACGGCTCACAATTGCTGCTCTGCCGAACAATTTGTGTTCGTCTGGTGTGTCATCATAGGCCTCTATAGATGCTGCCAAAAAATAGTTTTATCTTTTTGATGCGTGTAAGGGACATTTTTTATTTATTTTTTAACATTTTTACTCATCGGGGGGGGGGAATCGCCAATCTGTACCTCACTCTGGGGCACCACCAGAGCTGGCACCCTTATCACTATGGAGCAGAGCCCTCCCAATTTGGGGGGAGCTGCATGTAGGCCTTTGAACCACAAGCCCAATAGTGGTCCATTAATACAGCCGTGCCTACTTTCATGCATGGCATTTAAAAAGAAAATGCATCCACAACCTGTGTTCATTCCAACTTTCACCATGCCATTATTTCTGAAGCCCCGTGTAGCATTTTTCACTGGAATTATGGGTACTGGTCCTCCCTCTACTACCCAGGTGAGCAGTTTGTATATTTAGTTGGACAATTCTTCAAGGCATTTTTTATTTGCATTTTGAACAACCTCCTCTGGTTGCTCTAGTACTGCCAGTGCTTTATATCCTATCAGTCTATAAACCCACCTTTCGGTGGTAAGTACACTACCTTTTTATTTGCGTCTGGCCTCTATCCCAGCAACCATGTATTCCCTTTCCTCATGCATCATTGCTCTGCAACAGTGTGTGGCCTTGTATTCTAATCTCTCCTCTATTTGGACCTGACAGTATACATTTCATTCTTAGGTTGTGTTTCAGCACTGATAATCGGGGGCATTTTGTTTTATAAAACCATCCTCACGTAAAGCGGGAGCCTTTGTTGCCAACTCTAGAAAAGCGGTTTCGTTTCTGGAATTGTCCCTGTGACATGCATAGGGCAAAATGTGTCGGGCAATGTGCTGTGCTTGTAGGTACTATTGCTATGAATACTCAAGAGGCACTTGTGGCATACGGGATGAAGGAGCTGTCTGCAGCTCTCATCAGAAGTCTCCTTCGCCACCTCGCTCACGTTTGTACCACATGTTATTGGTAACATGAAGGGAATTATCAAATTACCTGCTCACGTAGCTATCATGTGCCGCACGTCTTTTTAATCTTTTAATTGGTGTGCTTTCATCAGGGAATGCTTCAGGTATGATTATACTTTCCATTCTGTCAGTTGTTATACCTGTGATATTTTCACTGGATGGTGGTTGGGGGTTATGTTAGTAACAAGCTCTTTCACTACAATGAAAATTATGAAATACAAATGACAAAACAAAGGTTGCTATAACCTGCTGGGACCTCCCTTTGGAACAGCCTCCCTGCCGCTCAAACTTGGAGAACCATCTCCAGTTTCTGATGCACCTCAAGGCCTTCCTGTTTGCTTCTGCCTTCGCCCCCTTCCTCCCCTGCTGATCTGTTTCTCTCGAGGCACTGTGCACCTAGCTACCCTCTGTCCTTTGGGCCAAGGTACCAGCTCACCCTGCCACCCTCCTGCACTGCCTCTGGGCCACCCCTGCACTCCATACAGTCCCCCCTTTCCTTCCTTTCTGCGCTTTCAGACATACCCTGTCTGCTAAACCCTGCACTTGCCACTTTCTGGCTGCACTACCACAGTTTATTGCCTTTTATTTGGCTGACAATTTCAACCTTTCAACTTTTACAGTAAAAAAAACTTGCTTTTTCAGGTAGTTTACATCATACATTTGTTAACAATAAAATTAAACATTTATACAATTATATTTAAAACAATTACAAATCTAGCAACCAACAGTTATAATTATCACTGAGATAGCAGTATTTCATCATGATCATTTAAATTCCACCATATCAATTCTACATTACTGTCTCTCAGATTCCCATATCCATATTCAATTTACAACTGCAGATCTTACTTTCTTCGCCTCAGTGTTTAGGATTCTTTCCCATAGGGATTGCATGTTTAACATCCTATATGGTGCAAAATAGCTTTTAAAATATTTAGTTCTCTGCGGGAGGAGGCTGTCGCATTCTGTTAAAACATGTTCCATCGCTTTGCTACAATATCTTCAGAATGAATCAATTTGTGTTGCCGGATGCCATTTTGCCATGAATTCTTTGGATTTCCATAGATTGAATCTCAGACGCATGAAATCCTCACAATGCTGAGAGCTGGGTGATTTAACTAGATATGACTCCATTATCCCATGACGTTTAAGTTTTAAGGAATTCCACGAAATCTTTATACTTCAAACATTTTTCAACTAGTTCTTATCCAATCTGCCTCCCATAGTTTTACCTTTGCTCTGAACGGGTTAGTCAGTAATAATTCCTCTGAAATACAAATATCTTGTAGGTCTTCATGTATATTTAATTTCCAAATTTTTATAAAAGGTTTGTGGGATGAACCAACATGACCAGCTAGTATTTTTACTATTCTCTTTTATCTATGCATTTGCGATATAAGGTGCACTGTTTCCAATGATAGTTTGCATGTAGCGATATTAACCCCAGTTCATGCCTTACTACTGTTATTGGCATCGATGGTGGCAGGGATAATAGTTTCTTCCAAAATTCCCCCCTCCATTCGGTCCCAATATACATCTGATTTCCATCCTTTAGATTCCAATCCATACAACAGAATTGGGATCACCTTTTGTTTGTAGTATATTCCAAGAGGACAGATTGCAAATTTACAATATCTGCCTTTAATTGCATATGCCTGGGACAATGCTGTAGCCAATTTTCTTTTCAGACTCACATTAGAAGGTAGGTCGGCGAGATGGTTGTTCACATTTATACCCAAGTACACATGTTCTCAAGCTTCCAAATGATTTTTTTTATTACGCTGTTTTGAATGACCAAATTGAAGTACTTGACTTTTTTTTTTTTTATCATGATCATATTTTCTCTAGCATGTGCTTCTAGTGCTTTAAGCATATTCTTGAGTCCTTTGGGTGTTTTGTAAATAAGGACGATATCGTCCCCATAGAGCAACCATCTCACAACCCGACCACCTAATTTAGGTAAGTCTGTTACAATATTTTTAAAACCTCTACCCACATCTGATATAAAGAAGTTAAAAATGGCCGAAGCAAGAATAGGTTGTTGCTTTAACCCTCTTTCAGTAGGTATAGGTGAAGAGGCTATGCCTTCAGGCTCAACCTTATCTGAATATCAGTATTTTGATGGAATTTGAATAACCATTTTAGTATCTTACAGGGACATTTCTGATCCATTAATTTTTTGAACAGTTCCCTGGGAACGGCATCAAAAGCCGTTCGAAAATTGACGAACGACCTATATAAGGGTTGTTTTTCCTGCTGGCTCTGTGCTATTATGGAATTCAAGGTTAGCAGATTAATACTTGTGCCAAGCCCTGAAACAAATACCGTCTGATAGGGATCTTTTTTTTTCTTCCATCAGCCATTGGTTAAAATCCCTTAGGGCTAGGCGCGCAAAGATTTTTCCAGGTCAGTCTAGTAAGGCGATCAGCCTGTATGAGGCCAAATCGGACTTGTCCCTTTTGAATAGTTGGATTAGTGTGAACCTTTTCCAAGATTTAGGTATCGGACCACTACGCATGATCTGTTCAAAATTTTTATATAGAATCGATGCCCAAATTTATGGATTCTCTTAACATCTTATTATCAAGGCTGTCGGGTCCAGGCACCCGGGATGTACTCAGCTTTGATATTTGAAATATAATGTCTTCCTGTGTAAAGTCTATTAGATGGCTCCAGCTAGCTGTTTCAATAGTCATTTGATGACTCATGAGAGGAGATCGATAGACTTCTTGATAATAATCTCTCCAGGTTACTTGAACTGGAGTCTGAGAGTGAAATGTGGCCAATAATGTCCATACCCCTGCTGATGTTTTGCTTGATATTTGAGTTAGCATCTGTTCACTATCATGCTGGTGTTGAAGATATCTTCTCCCTTGTATCCAGTTTTTATAAGATAGTTTCAGATGCCTTACCTGCATTATTCTCTCTAGTATTGGTAGGTCCTTTAATTCACAAATGCTTTTCCTTAGGGTGGCATTCCTCTCTTTAACAGCTGGATCAAAGGCCTGAAGATGTATTGTTTGATTTTATTTGTTGGTACCTCTGCATGGCTGTGGAATAGCATTTTGTTTGAGGATTCATTAGCAGATTGTTAAAGTCTAATGATGCCTTGGACTTTCGCCCATTATTTGCTATTATATGCCCGGGAAGTATTTGTTTAATATTTGATTCCTCTTGCACTCCATGTCCAAGTGAGACACATTTGATTGTGATCACTTGGTCTACCTGGGTTTACAACCAGTGTATCTATTATGTCGATAAGGTTTCGATTGGTGTATATGAAGTCAATGGTAACTTTAAAGGGCCCTCTTTGCCATGTGTGGCTAGCTGGTATGTCTCCTTGTATTGCCTCGTTCGGCATCACATAGTGTCGTTCCTTCATCAACATTTCATCGAAGTTCTTCTTGATTGTATTGGTGTGTTTCATCTGATATCGTATGCAAATTCAGAACACCAGCTATTACACATGACTTATCTTTCCAACAGGACATTATTTAGAATTAAAGAAGTCATCCGATGATAGATGACTTCTTCTCCAGTAGATGTTTGAGCATAATTGCGTGCTTAAAGAGTTTTACAACCAGAAACAAGCTTTTCCTTGGCGACAGCGAATTATACATTTTAACTTACTTTTTAGTACGTTGTCTGCATGAGTAAATCCTTGTGTGGCTGCTTCACAGAAATTAACTTTAGTTGTATTGATGAGGGATGTGATTTTACTCAAATGCGCCAACCTTCAAAGTTAATTATGTTAAGGTGAGTATACAAATTCAGATTCCAGTACCAATTTGAAAGAAAATGTCTTCAATACTTTGTTGCAATTCTGTGATGCTCTTTATTTGAGGTTTCACATGTTATTTTCACATGTATAGTTGCAATTTCCCAGTTGTTCATTCCACACTTACTTAAACAATTCAAATGGACATAATAGGTTCTTAGAAGTTTCTACTACTCTGAAGCGGTTAGCTTTAATATCAACCCACTCTCGACACGTGTTTCCCCATTGCTTCTTTGCAATGGTTCTTCAGGAGAGCAAATCCTTGTATGTTTCCTTCATGGACTTATTTTGCAAATGCATTCAATTCGGTTTTTGCATCCAATTTTTCTAATTGGTTTTGTTTTTTTTACCAATTCCATATACTGTGTTTTTTTCCATGTTAAATATTAATAAAAAAGAAAAAAATGAGAAAAGGATAAAAGGGTCATCATATTTATCTTTTACAAGTTAGTTTCTTAGTTTTCAAAAAATGTGTGTAATATTTTCTTAACTCACCCATAGTATTTCTTTCTTAAACCTTTATAAAGGTATTTTTTTGCCTTTTTCTAGAATGGTTTAACTTTTAATCTTTAACTGTGCTTATTTTTGGCAGTGTTCTTAAGATTCAGCTCTCTGCTGATATTACTTTGTTAATTCTGTGGAGACAGAGAAGGAAAAGTGAATACTTGCTGGCTATTGTGATAATAGGAAAAGGCTTGGAGATTTGTTTTAAGTTTACACCATTGTATATTCTCATACATTGTCAGAAAACGGTTTGGAAATAAATTAAATTAAGACTTCCACCTGGCTTATCCTAATAATGTGAAGCTAGGTTTCCTCACCTTCATTTTCCATTATTTTCTCCTTTTATGGATATCCTGTTCAGTCCTGGTCCGGGGCAGAGTGCTGCAGGATGCTTTCGCAGCAAATCCGTCTCTGAATGGTGCTTTTATACCATATATGCGAGTCGCGTTGACGTCATCGCGCCGCGCGTCACGGTATTGGGGCATAACCAAACACTATGCCCCATGGCCCCCTGACCCCCAACCAAACACTATGCCCCATGGCCCCCTCACCCCCAACCAAACACTATGCCCCCTGTCCCTCACCCACAACCAAACACTATGCCCCATGGCCCCCACACCTCAAGCAAACACTATGCCCCATGGCCCCCTCAACCCCCAAGCAAACACTATGCCCCATGGCACCCTCACCCCCCAACCAAACACTATGCCCCATCGCTCCCACCCCCAACCAAACACTATGCCCCATGGCCCCTTCACCCCCAACCAAACACTATGCCCCATGGCCCCTTCACCCCCAACCAAACACTATGCCCCATGGCTCCCACCCCCAACCAAACACTATGCCCCAAACACACTCTCAAGCATGCACCCATACAGACCCGAACCCCTCCCTACCCCCAACTCACCACACACTCTCAAGCATACACCATGCACCCATACAGACCCGAACCCCCCCACCCCAACTCGTCACACACATTCTCAAGCATGCACCCATACAGACCTGAACCCTCCAACGCAGCACACACATTCTCAAGCATGCACCCATACAGACCCGAACCCCCCTACCCCCCAACTCAGCGCACACTCTCAAGCATGCACCCATACAGACCCGAACCCCCCCGTCCCCAACGCAGCACACACATTCTCAAGCATGCACCCATACAGATCCAAACAACCCACCCCCCAACTCAGCACACACACTCAAGCATGCACTCATACAGACCCGAACCCCCACCCCCCAAATCGGCACACTCTCAAACATGCACCCATACAGACCCAAACCCCCAACTCGGCACACTCTCAAGCATACACCATGCACCCATACAGACCAGAATCCCCCCCCCCAACTCGGCACACACTCAAGCATGCACCATGCACCCATACAGACCGAACCCCCCCACCTCCCAACTCAGCACACACACTCAAGCATACACCATGCACCCATACAGACCGAACCCCCCCACCCCCAACTCAGCACACACTCTCAAGCATGCACCCATACATGCATCTCATCATACACAACACAAACATACAGCAGAACAGACCCGACACACAAACGCACAGACCACTTACCGGAGACGTGCTGGAAGGCAGGTAAACTGGAACGCTGGCGAGGTAAGTGGAATCGTACTACAGCTGGCGTGGCAAGCAAGGCTGAAATGCCTTCCGGCATCAAGCCTTACTGGCCACGCCAGCCGTAGTGCTGGCACTCAATTGGTGCAGCACACACACACTACGTGGCTCGTAAGAGTGATGTGGTGCGTGTGTGCTGAGCCAATGACGGCCAGAGTTTTGTCCGGCCCGGAAGACAATAAAGACTTTCCTAATGGAGGGCGGCCGATGCTGCTTGCGGGCCGCCCTCCATTAGGAAAGTCTTTATGCCTCGCAGGCAGGAAAAAACAGCATGGCGGGCCGCAACTGGTCCGCGGGCCGTATGTTGTGCACCAATGCTTTACACTGTGCATCGTAAAGTTTGTGTTTAAAGATATTCTCGAGTGATGTGAATGTTAAATTCTAGTTCAGTTTCAGATATCTCTTCGATCGATAAAGATTCACCTTCATTGTTCTTGGATACTTCTGTTTGATATTCATCTACCACATACAATGTTTCATTATTCTCCATCATTACCTTAATTGATTGCACATTCTTTTCACCTTCTTGACTACCATGATCGTATGTTAACAAATTGATCAATAGTTCAATCATTTCATCATTTGTTAGCTGTTTCTTTTCTAATTTGTTTCTCTTTTTATGAGGTGTTAATGGGTTCTTATCATTTTTATTTGACGACTTTTATTTTAGTTTGTTTAGGACTTTGTGTTGGTAATGACAGGTTCCTTAGGAATGCTCTTGATCCTTTTTGTTTTCCTTTTTATGTTAATATTATTCTTCCGATTTTTCTGTGGAGGGGAATTTTCATCTTTCCCTTTTTTTTTTTTTCTCTTACAATTTTGGGTTCAAATATAGAAAAGGTTTCCAATAATGTAGGATTTATGATGACCATCTGTCTTTTATTTTTTGTTCTTTTTGTACCTGATCTTTTTTCCAGTTTGTGTTCTTTGTGCCTATAGTCATCACTCTTTGATTTATTAAGGATTGTTAATTTAATTCACGTATTACCTCTATTGGTTCATTCCTCTGAAGCGGTCTCATTTTATTTTGCGACGTTCCAAGATTATTTCTATTCCCATGGTATTTTCTCTTTGGCTTTTTCTATTTTCTGAATCTCATATAATCTTTTCTTTCTCTAGATCTATAATCATTTTTGCTGGCTTTGTTTTCATAGATTTTCCTTGTTAGCAACGTAATTTCTGTCATCACTTTAGCTAATGCTGCTTTCTCCAATCTGTCATTTGTGATCATCTCATGAATTGTTGCTTGCCATTTTATTGTTTCAGCTTATTTACCTACTTTTTGTTGCACTTTCTCTATAAATGATTCTAGAAAGATATGTTTCGTATGAAACAATGTTGTTTGGTCTTTTATATTCTCGACAAGAGTTTCGTATAATTTCATATGTGGTATGAGAACATGGGTTGCTGCTGCCGTTGGGGTGTTCTGTAGATCCAATTTAGTTGTTGGAATTGAAAGATACTGTGTACTTTGATCTTTAGTATTTTGGTACTATACCTTCTCCTTTTTCTAAGTTATTAGCATTTCCTTCCTGTTGTCGATTTCCTGTCTGTGTTGGAGCTATTAGTGTAAGACATCTCTTCTTCCCTGTTCAAGGATTTTTTCTTGTTTCCATTCCCTAATTCTGTTTGCTATAGTCCCGTCTTCCTTTTTTTGTATCGTATCTTAGTGTGGATGTCATCCCCCTCTGTATTTGAGGCGTTTCATCAATATTTAAGGTGTTAAACAATATCCCTTTTTTCTTTATCCTCATGAGGGATTCAATCTCTGTAATAGGCAATTATTTTCTGACTCCCATCGTCTGGTCTTATTTTCTCTATTTGGCAAATCTTTGTATGTTCTTGTAATCTCTTTTGCTATCTTTCCTTTGCCTGTACAGCTTTTTGTCGCTGGGACACTTTGATGTTTGTTGTCTCTCCTAAATTCACATGTTTTGCTTTGTCACTAATTTGTTCAATTTGGTCGTTACAACTTGGCTGTTCTTGTAATTTACTTAATTCCTCTGAAAAATAAGTGCACTCTTATTATTGTATTTCGTTAAACTCGACAAATGTATGTACATTTTTTTAACATTTCTTGTACTAACTTGTCTCCTGGATTTGATAGCTGCATGCCATTCATTTTTTTTTTTTGTTTTTTTTTGTTTTTTTTGTTCGTATTGTTTTAGCTCTTTCATTATTTTTACTTTTTGGTCTTTGCTCTCATTGGAATTTCTTTATTGGTTCTATTCCTTTCCAAATGCCGTACCGTTCAAATCAACTTTATTCATTACATCTACTTTCTCTATCATCGGATTTCCTTCCTTTCTTTTTACAGGGATTTGTTCATCTCTCCCTTATTTCACTTATTCTTTCATCACATTGCACAATGCCCAAGCATGTAGGTTGTTGTTGGTCCCTTGGATATATGCTTTTAGGGGGGTAAAAATTACTTTTATCCTTGGCTGCTTGTTTAATTGGGTCACCAGCTGTTTCCTGTCTTTACTTTGCATGTTCTTACTATCAGTCTACCTTGATTGCTGCTTTCATACATCATGCTTCTCAAATTATAACATTTGGACATTGCAACTAAGCTTTAGTTGCAAAACCTTTTGTTGATGTTTAATATATCAGTCGTCTCAATATGGTTGGCAATTCTGCACACTTCTTATCTCTGTTTGCAATCTTCTTTGTCTGTCTTTCGTGTAGTAAATAGAACTACCGGGGATAAAATTCCTGTGGCTTGTAACTCTACACAAATGCAGGTTATCGATAGTATGTCTTATCGCAGCTCACTGCTGTTCCAAATGAACATGTATATATCTGCAATATCAGTCTTGTAATACTTAAGTTCTTTTCCAAACCATTCGCAGCAGTCAGCGTACCAGTGGGAAACAACAAGTTGTCTCAGGCCTTTTCTCCTCTCAGGGCTTCTCACCGGGGGGCTCAATGCTTGTGATTTTATAACGCATTTCTGGAGGGGGGGTGTGGTCAATTACTTCCTCGTAGGTTTAAAGCAACAGCCGCTTCCAAGTGCTGCTGCTCCTCGGCCCCAACCTCTGCAGCGAGGTGGATCCACAAGTGGCAAAGTTCACCGAAGACGCGCCTACATTGGCAGCAAAGCTTTCAATTTGCAGTGTAATCTCACGTGTCAGTACTCGCCACAGCAGGAAACAGCAAGTTGTCTTAGTCCTTTTCTCCTCTCAGTGCTTCTCCATCCGAATTTCATTTTCCATTGACACTGTTCGCTTACGGAATTGTGTAGATCTTTTCTTATCTATTACCAACACTCTTCTTTTGTACTGGAATGTTTTCAAGAGTATGTGGCTTGCTAGAGTTATACGTGGGCATGCCCGACTTTAATAAATACAAGGAAGCAGACATTTCAGTGATTTGCAGCACGTTGCTAGCTGATGTTTCCTTTAAAAGTGCTGCTTTAATTTTTCAATTTACTTTTGCAATTATTCACAAGGTAGCTGTTAATGGATTTTACAATTTGTTCCCTAGGAACTAGTCTTTGAAAAACCAATTGTTGTAATCATGTTCACCTGGGGAAGCTTTAGTGTGCTTCCAGCATTACAATTGAACGTGAATTATCTACACTGCGAAAGGGCGTGGAGAGCCAGCATGAATCAGCTTCTCTCGGACACTCGCAGGTTGTAATTTCACTTCCACTTCTAATAATGCTTAGCCTAAATGCTGCAAGATCAAATTAAGTCTCCCCACAGCACAAATTCACAGGGATTAAAGATGCTTGCGCTCTCGAGCAGTTCAAAAGTCTTTCAGGCGATTCACTTACGTCAAGGTCAAACGCGCGGGGGGGGGGGTGAGAAGGAGTGGCAGATTGCTTTAACCAGACCAAAGGGGGCTGGTCGGGAAGCACTGTAAACACAGTGGAGATACAACAAACGGGCACTTGAAGCGTTATCATACACTACTGAGTATTATGCAATACAAGGGGTCGTTACCTCCTTCCCCCTTCCACTCAAGACTGCCACAGACGGCCCTTTCTCACAGGGCTTGCTCCCAAATGTGTATAGTGACTTTATTTCATGTTTTTATTATTTCTTTTCCTCTGCGCCGTACTTTCCACTTCTCCCCCTGTTTTATGCACTTTTCCCCTCTTCCCTTTCTCATGCACTTGCATGTTCTCAATGTCACTGGGCCTAGTAAGATCGTTATTTTGTTCACCCCTCTTCCCCTCCCTTGTCACGCTCTGAGACACTTATGTATGAGCACAATATAAATAGCAATTCTTATTAGGATATGATATTTTAGTGTCTACATTTTGCAGATATCTAGTGTGTACTATGTGAGAAACCAGAGGGTATCTCCTGCTAGTCCATGGGATCTTTTTCTCAGGTGGCCAGGGCACAGCCATCGCCTTTGCTTTTGTTTGTTTGGTCCACCTTGGGGGTGGACCAGTGTGGGAGGATCACGTGTCTTTGTGGAGTGGGGGGGTGAGACAGCTGATGGTGAGATGCGTTATTTCCCCCCTCTTTTTGTTAATCTACCCCATCCCGTTTTGTAGGATTTTCCAAGTCCCTAAAACCTCTCCCCCATCCTACCCCACTTTTCCACAAACACTGGGTCGAGTAAGAGGGTGACAGAGTAACCAGACTATCTCTCTGACATCGTACTGGACATGTCCCGTTAATCGGGTCAGGCACTTAAGTGATACCGGTTAGCTCTCCTCACACGAATAAAAGGCAACATCTAAAGACCCACTCTGAGCAAGGCAGAACACAAGTATGAGCAGAACATCCGGAACGAAGGCACACCTACTTTAGCAGAGCATCGGACCAGTGGGACGAGGGCAGTGGGTCGAAAACCCCACAGGTTCCCTACTGGACATCGTTGCCTCAGACAGACTGAAAGACACGTGGAGAAGGCCAGATCCCACAAATGAAGATTGCATTGTGTTTAAAAAATGCCAGCGACCCTTCCAGGTGAACTCAGAGTTGGGGAGGCGAGGTCATGCCTGTTGTACTAACCTTGGCTCGTGAAATTTAAAATAGCAAAACAAGAAAGTGCACACAGCGAGTGAGTTGGCAAACGACCCGAGACTGGTGTGTTAAAGCGAATGAAGTAACAACATTAGATCACAAGTGAAGGCTGCACGTGTGTGTATGAGACGCGAAGAAAGGCAGACCTGTGAATTAACTTTGAAGTAAAAGGTAACTGTGAGATCAGCGATACTAAGCAACCAAGTGGTCTGGCGAAAGGCAGAAACCTGTTCTAAAAGTCTCTTGAAGTTATAAAGCAAACAAATTTTGAGTCAAAGTGGTCCTGTGGTGGTCTGTAAAGAGAACCACACACATTTGAATGTCTTCAACATCTGAAAGGGGTCCAAGCCAATTGAGGGAGACTCGAAGTACGATAAGCTTGGGAAAAGGAGCCCCAGCAATTGTTTTAACTGTTACGTGAAGAGGTCTGATCCCAACAGAGGGGGATCTTTGAACTTTACGTTGGAATAACATTTTTGAAAGTCAAGAAAGAGACTTTTTGTTGAAGGCCAGACGTGCCTCGATACATGGTTTGGAACTGCTTAGAGTGTTAGAAACCGAGCCAGAGTGTTTCATCCTTGCTCCAAGGACAGCCTTACTCTGTGAGGTTTAACATGAGGAGGAGGGCTGGTTCAATTACCTATATTATTTTGAATGCTGATTTTTCCTTTGCATACATTCCTCCTTTTTACATTTTTTGTACAAGAGATGAGGCACGCATTAGATTTTGTTAGCATAGGCCATTTTGATTTGACAGACTCCACTAGGACTGTTTTGTTTATCGTTTGATGGTCGAGACTACACCAATCTTAGCTATAGGGCAAAATAGGAGTTTCTCCGACTCCCCTCCCCCCACTCCAACTAACCCCCCAACATTTTCAATAAAGGTTTTACAGTTTCCATACTTTCAGTGTTGTACCTATGATACCATGCGTTCCCTGCATATGGTGTTTGGATTGGGATGCGACTCAATTGAGACAAATTGGGGGACTCTAAAATTCCAGAAAAATAGTCGGAGCCTCAGACCCCTCTAACACCACAAAACTAACCATAAGCTTTGATATCTGTAGAAGAAGAGAAGGCACTATACTCCCTGGTGAAAAGAGGGATGATTCCCACAGACTTAGTCCTAATACCCCCTGCGGGTTATGTACGATTGGACCCAAAATCCAGCCTAGCCTGGAAATCTGCTTTAGATGCCCTAGCAGGTATCATAGATCCAGATTTTCGGGGAGACATAAAGGTTCTCCTAGAGAACCATGGCAAAACTCCATTTGAAATGCACTGTGGGGATAACATTGCACAGGGAATTGTTGAGTGCTTGGCTTTCCTGGTTTAAGAAAGAAAGTGAACCAGAGGAAACTGAGCGAGGTAGCTTAGGCTTTGGAGAAGCTGATGAAACACCTATCGCTGAGTCAAAAGGGGAAGGACAACCTACCATCCTTCCCGATCTAGCCTTCGCTACAGCGAAATGACCCAGCACTCGCAGAGATGTTCTTACAAGTGATTCCGGAGGTAAAAGGACCAGAAAAGGGAAACCCTGTTACTTTCCGAAACAGGGATTACTATGTAGAAAGAGAGAACCTCCACAGAAGGCCAGAGTAAAACTGTTATTTATACCCAAAACCCATTGCAAGATTGTGCTAGAGATTGCACATTCGAGGGGATTGGGTCCTCCGACGTATTCCATATCTATGACATGTAATCGCCACAGCTGTGCTGCTTCGGAAACTTTTTTTCTGCGGCCTGCGTCGATGCTCCGTCGTCGAGGACCTCGTCCGACATCATCCGATGTGATAAGTAGGACGCACGACGCCCGTAGCCTCAGTTCCGTATTTTCCTCGAACGTGTTGCTTCGTGAATCTCGATTAACGCCTCGACTCTTTAGAGTTCTGTTCTTCTCGGTTGTTCGAACCTGTTCGTTTTTGTGCAAATCCTTCGTGTGAAGATGTCTTCTACTTTGTCTTCGACCCTGCGTCCGGGCTTCAAGAAGTGCGGGGAATGTGGGTCCAAGATGTCGGTGACGGACTCGCACAACGCCTGCCTCTGGTGCCTCGGGGAGGCCCACGCCACAGATGACTGTATCGACTGCCAGTCGCTCAACTCCAAAGCCTTACGCGAACGTAAGAAGAAGTTGTCGGTAGGTCGGGTGTCCAAGCCCCGGAAGTCGAAGTCTGCGGGGCTTTCGACGGATGATTCGAGGGGTGACTCTCCGCGTCATCGTCGGAAGTCTCGTGGGTCTCCTTCTAGGAGTCGGTCTCGCCACTCCTCAGCCTCTTCGAGGCATTCTCGGAAGCGCCGACACCGATCGTCTTCCAGGTCCTCTTCGGAGGACTCTGCCCGGCACGTCGCTTACCCCACCAGCCGTGCGACGCCGGAGGAATGGGCTTCCTTCGGGAAGAAAATGCTGGCGATTCTCGAGTCGCAGGGTACTAAGCCGTCCGCGCCCCCGAGTGGGGTCGGTCGAGAGACGCCGCTCGCAAGAGTGGTCAGCACGAGTCATGGGAGAGGTCCCGTTCGGACAAGGAGACTCGTTCTCGACGTACCCGTTCCAGGTCCCGGTCCTCGACGCGTTTGAGACCGTGTGCACCTGTGAGGTCTTCGAGGAAGGCGTCGAGGGCGTCGACAGGCTTTCTCGAGGCTTCGGCTCCGAGGAAGTCGTCGACGCTCAGGTCGTCGAAGGACACGCTCGGGGCTCCGGCTTCAAGGGTTGTGTCGACGCCGCCGATGCTGGCGGCACTGCATCTGACGTCGACGCCGATCCTCTCGGCGCCGATGCCTGTTCTCTCGCCGCCGGCGCCTATTAGCTCGACGCCTTTCGTGTCGGAGGTACCCCGTGGCACGGGGGAACCCCCTAGGAAGGCTCTGGTTAAGAGCAAGCACTCTCAGGTGCCTTCTTTTCGCCACCTGGAATTTATTTCAGAGGCGGATGAGGATTCTGATGGCCTGGTTCCTAGTCAGGTTCCAGATGAAATTGGCTCGGGCCATAGTCAGTTTGACGATTTGAGGCAGTCACTGCATGCCAGTGGACTGGACACCTCTCCGGAGGTGGAGTTTTGTAGGCCTGAGCCTGGCTCTCATGCCGATTCCTCGTACCGGCGCCTTATGGCTAGGGTTTCTGAGTACTTGGGATGGTCTGCTCCCCCAGGGGAGTTTGTGCAGGATGATCTAACGGACATCCTTGATGTTGGTCCCCCAACTGACCCGGTACTGCCGTTCCATATGGCTTTACAGAGAAGGGTGGCGGCGGCTTGGACTGCACCGGAGAGTCTCCCGGCGGTGGGCAGAGCCTTGTCGCGTAAATACCGTCCAGCCAGTAGCGACCCCTGCTACTTGACCAGGCACCCCACTCCGGAGAGTTTGGTGGTGCAGGCGGCCACGGCCCCGGCAAAGAAGGCGTCGTACCCTACCATCCCTCCTGATAGGGACGACAAACGTTTTGATGGCTGGGCGAAGAAAGTGTTCTTCTGGTGGTATGGCGCTTCAGGCGGCCAACTCCATTTGTGCCTTGTCTCGTTTCACACACACTCTGTGGAACTGTGTTGTGTTAGCGGCTGAACATATTCCTGAAGGGGACGAACGGGATGGTTTCCTTGCTATGGTCCAGGATGGTAAGGATGCCATGTGTGAGTCCGTTCAGTCGGGTTTGGACTTAGCTGAATGCGTCAGTAGGTCCATGGCGGCGAGCACCGTGATACGCAGGTTTGCGTGGTTGCGGAAGTCGGGGTTTGCTCCTGATGTGCAGTCCCGGCTCCTCAACATGCCCTTTGACGGTGAACACCTTTTTGGCAGCAAGGCTGACGAGAGCCTTGAGAGGTTGCAGACCTCAAAAGCTGCAGCGAAGTCGTTGGGCGCTACAGTTCGCCAACCTCTGCCTTTTCGTCCTAGGGGACAGCAGTGGAGGGGTGGTTCCTTTCGCTATTACTCGTCCTTCAGTAAAGCGAGAGGAGCTGGCAGTCAAAGAGGCCAGCGCAGGGGTACCTGAGGTGGACGACAGGGTACCCGTGGTGCCAAGGCCGCTCGGGCAGTTGCCTCTTTGCCCTCGGGTAACGCCGCAGCCGCTCCCACTCCCACTCAGTCATGAGGCCATGTCCCATGGTTCGCCGGTTGGGGGGGGAAGGCTGGCGCAGCATCTTGTAGAGTGGCAAGCCATTACTTCAGATGTGTGGGTTCTGGAGATCATAACCCACGGCTACTGTCTTCCCTTTCGGCAGAGGCCTCACGACAATCCACCGGGGAACCTCTTTGCAGAGTCCGGATCCGCTCCTTGCGCAGGAAATTCAAGCCCTGCTGGAGAAAGGCGCCATAGAACTGGTGCCTGTAGCGGAGAGGAACAAGGGATGGTATTCCTCTTATTTTTTGATTTCGAAGAAAGACTGGGGATTGAGACCCATCATGGACTTGCGCGGTTTGAACAAACTCCTCAGGAAGGACAAGTTCAAGATGGTTACTCTCTCTCAAGTCCTCCAGGCCCTTCAGCTTCAGGACTGGTTGGTGTCACTCGACCTCAAGGATGCTTACTTCCATGTGCCGATCCATACCAATCACAAGAAGTACCTGAGGTTCGCGGTTGGCGACTCGCACTTTCAGTTTCGGGTCCTGCCGTTCGGATTGACCTCCGCCCGAGGGTTTTCACCAAGCTCATGGTGGTGGTGGCAGCGCATCTCAGGCAAGGGGGGATTCACGTCTACCCCTACCTGGACGATTGGTTGATCAGGGGGAGCTCTCCCGAGCAAGTCCTGGATCATCTGTCTGCCACCTGCCACTCCCTTCACAGGCTGGGCTTCTCCCTCAATTTAAAGAAGTCCCATTTGACGCCAACACAGCGGCTCCAGTACATCGGAGCAGTGCTCGACACTTCCCTGGGGCAGTGTTTTCCTCCCCAGATGAGGGCTCTTCACATTCAGCAGATGGTGCACAAGTTTCAGCATGCCCAGACGCTCCCAGCGTTCGAGTTCTTGAGGTTGCTCGGCCTCATGGCATCCTGCATTCTTCTGGTGCCAGAGGCTCGCCTGCGGATGAGATCTTTGCAGTGGGCGCTCAAGACGCAATGGTCGCAGTCCTCCGGCAGGATGTCGGACCCGGTTCAGGTGCCGCCCTCGGTCGCCCGGGACCTTTTGTGGTGGGCCGTCGAAGGCAACTTGATGAAGGGGGCTCAGTTTTGGCTTCCCTGGCCGGAGGTGACGATTGTGACGGATGCATTCCTCACGGGATGGGGAGCTCATGCCAACGGGCTGACAGTCAGCGGTCGTTGGTCTCCGTCGGAGTCCAGACTCCATATCAATCTGTTGGAGCTGAGGGCCGTCAGGCTAGCCCTGAAGGCTTTTCTGCCGACTGTGCGAGGAAAGAGTGTCCTGATCCTGACGGACAACAAAGTGGCCATGCACTACCTCAACAAAAAGGGGAGGGCAGGGTCACTTCCTCTGTGCAGGGAGGCGATGCAGCTCGAGTTCTGGGCCATCCAGCAGGAAGTTTCGATCTCGGCAGTTCATCTGGCCGGAGACGAAAACGTGACGGCGGACGCTCTGAGCAGGCAGAGCGTGATCTCTCACGAGTGGGAGTTGGCTCAGGAGATTCTCCTGGAGATCTTCGCCCTTTGGGGGACCCCTCAAGTGGATCTCTTCGCCTCCAGTGTCAACCGGAAGTGTGAAAGGTTTTGCTCGCGGGAATTTCCTCCAAAAGGAGCCTTAGGAGACGCGTTAGTGGTGGAGTGGTCATTCCCGCTGCTGTACGCGTTTCCTCCAGTCCCCGTCATCCCGCAAGTGCTGCGGAGGTTACGGAAGTTCGGTTCCCGGATGATCCTCATTGCTCCCGCGTGGTCTCGGAGGACGAGGTACCCGGACTTTCTCGACTTGTCCATCTGCCCTCCACGTCGTCTTCCCTACCGAGACGGCTCTCACGGGAGGGGGGGGTCAGGTTCTCCATCCAGAGGTCAGATCCCTCAACCTTCACGCTTGGCTTCTTTCGATGGGATGGTCCGACGACGTATTCCATATCGCTCCCGCCCTGCCTTCCCCGCTGCAGAATTTCTTTTGCGATTGCAGCTTACGTTCCGCAAGGCTTTGTGTCTGACTGGCAGTTGACTAATGTCACACGTTCTGGGTGAAAAAACTACAACTGAGGCTACGGGCGTCATGCGTCCTACTTATCACATCGGATGACGTCGGACGTCGGAGGAGGTCCTCGACGACGGCGCATCGACGTCATGGACGCAGATGCCGAAAAAAGTTTCCGAAGCGGCACAGCTGTGGTGATTACATGTCATAGATATGGAATATGTCGTCGGACCATCCCATCGAAAGAACGTTACCAGGTAAGAAAGTAACTTGTTCTTCTCATTTGACAGGGGGACATATAGGGCAGTGTAAAACCCAAGCTCGCATCAGTGGGAAATTCTACTGTCCAGGTATCCATGCTGACATTAAGAACTTCATTCAGCCATGTGAAATATGCCAGAACCTGCCCCTCTAAACCCCTTACCGATAATGGGAAGGCCTTTTCTCCTGAATTGGGATGGATTGGGATGGATATTATTGTTGAAAAACTCTAGACTGGGTAATATGTGCTTGTGATCTTTGATTACGCTACTCGGTATCCAGAGGCCTTCCTCATGCAGAATAACACAACCAAGCACATTTTAAAACGCCTACTGCTATTCTTTTCTAGGGTTGGTTTCCCCAAGGAAATTCTACCGGACCAGGGATCCAATTTCATGAGCAAACTTATGGGCAAAGTCAAGGAATTCATCACCACCTTAAGAACCTCAGTTTACCACCTCCAAACGGTCTGATTGGTAGAGAGATTTAACAAAACTGTTAAAATGATTTTGAGGAAATTGCTAGATGAAGATGGGAAGGACTGGGATTGCATGATCCCATGGGCCTAATTTGCAGTAAGAAAGACCGCTTGGGCATCCACCGGATTCCCTCCTTTTGAATTACTTTACAGTAGAGAACCAAGATGTCTTAGACATGCTCCGGGAGACCTGGGAAGATAGAGAAGAGGCACCCGTCCACTCTCTCAGAAGACTACCCTATTGTGAGAACCCATGAAACTCGTCTGGAGTCTAGTCCATACTCTCATGGAGAAAGCTCAAGCCCAACAGGAGTCCACCTATGACAAGAGGGTGAATTTGAGATTGTTTTCAGAAGGTATTAGTCCTCTTGCCTACCTCCTGAAAATAAACTGGTCTCAAAGTGGCATGGACCATATAAGGTGCTAGAGCAAACGGGAGCCTGTACCTATAAAATAGCCCGACCTGATAGAAAAAGACCCACTCTTGCCACGTAAATCTCCTAAAGGAGTGGAAATGAAATCCTCCCACCACCTCATCGATATTGTCTTGTTTGGTACCCACGGAGATACTCTATTCCCATTAAAATTCTCAATTAAATTAATATTAATTTAATTATTCCCCAAGAAATATCTAAACAAAACAAGAATATTTGAACAACCTTATTATGGCCTTCCCTGATGTATTCTGCAAGGAACCAGGGAGAGTACATGGTACTAATATCAGAACCCCAAAGAGAAAAGTGGTCCATTTGAAACCATATAGACTCCCAGAAGCACGAAAACAAAAAGTGGTTAAGGAAGTGAAAAACGCTGAAGGCCAACGTTATCAAGCCCTCTTCAAATCCCTAGTCCTCCCCTGTTGTGTAGGTAACTAAACCCGATCAGCTTCGAGGTTTTGCATAGACTTCAGGGAGGTTATCGCCATCAATACCTATCCTATGCCACGCATCGATGAGTTAATAAAAATGGAAATGCCACATTCCTATCAACCCTATATTTAACCAAGGGATATTGGCGGCTCCCAGTACATGGGCCTGATAAGGAAAAGACTGCTTTCTCAACACCTCTACCCCTGGGACTATTCCAGTTCAAAGTCCTCCCTTTCGACCTACATGGGGGCCCCAGCCACTTTCCAACAACTCATGGACAGGATATTACAGCCCTACTCCGATTTCTGTGGGGCTTATATTGATGACAGTCATTTATAGTAAAACTTGGGAAGGCCATCTTTTCCATATGTCTAGCAGGCTTAACCGCAAATCCATCCAAATGTAAGCTGGCTCAATCAGCCGTGTAATATCCAGGCTTCTTTGTAGGGAATGGCAGTGTCCAAACCCAACGAAACAGTGAAAGCTGTCCTAGAGCAAGAGAGGGCTCGGGGCATTCCTAGGATTGATTGAATAATTTGGGCTAAACCTACGATAATAACCAGATGGAACAGCCAGATTAACAGACAATCTCAGGAATGTCGATCCCCAGAGGATTTATTGGACTGATGAGGACGATGCATGTTACAACAACCTAGACCAAACCTTGTGCCAAAACCCCATGCTAAAAGTAGTAGACTTTTCAAAAGAATTGGGATTATAAACTGATGCCTCTCTCACAGGGTTAGAAGCGGTTTTATTGCAAATATCCGATTGATTAGAAAACCCCATCCTGTTTACTAGTTGTAAACTCTTCCCACACGAGAAAAACAGGCCCTTGCCATAAAATGGGAGATTGTCCCTCTAAGATGCTACCTTCTAGGGAGAAAGTTCATACTTGTCACCGACCACTCGCCTATAGTATGGATAAGTCGATGAAAGGAATCTAATCCTCGAGTCATGCAATGGTTCTTAGACCTGCAACCCTACTGTTTCACTGCAACACAAGAACAGGGTGAACGCCAGTTTCCCTGTGAAACGGATGCAGCTACATCGCATAGGGGAAGGGTATGTGAGAAACCAGAGGTTGGCTCACCCGCTAGCGCCAAGGATCTCTCTTCGGTGACCAGGGCACAGCCATCGCCTTTGGATCCAGACCCTGGGGGGGTGGTCCAGTGCGTGAGGATCACCTGGGGGAGGGGTCTTCGGAGAGTGGGGGTGAGACAGCTGATGTCCCCCTCTTTTGTTCATCCCAACTCCTCCTTTCCCCCTTTTTCCAAAAAACACTGGGCAGAGGAAGAGAGTGACTTAGAGTAACCAGACTAACGTTCACATCGTACTGGACACGTCCCGTTAATCGAGTCAGGCAAAGTCAAGCACTTTACACTAAGTGCATACACCGGATACTAGTAGCTCTCCTCAAGCGAATAAAAGGCAACACCTAAAGACACTCTGAGCAAGTTGGAACACTAGTATGAGCAGAACCTCCGGGATGAAGGCACAGCTACTGGAGCAGAGCAACGGACCAAGGGACAAGAGCAGCGAGTTCAAAATCCCAAGGCTTCCCTAATGGTTGTCATTGCCTTCGACAGACTACGAAAGACACGTGGAGAAGGCCAGAACCCACAAATGAAGATTGCATTGTGTTTCACGGATGCCAGGCCTGTGGTACTAACGTTGACTCGTGAAATTGAAAATAGCAAAACAAGAAAGAAGCGCACACAGCCTGTGAGTTGGCAAGCCACCTGAGAGACTGGTGTGTTAAAGCGAATGAAGTAACATATCATAAGTGAAGGCTGCACGCGTGTGGATGAGACGTGAAGGCAGACCTGTGAATAAGCTTTGAAGTAAAAGGCAACTGAGATTAGCGATACTAAGTAATGGAATGATCCGGCGAATGGAAGTGGCCCATTCGTATGTTTCCATGAAAGGTACATTGTTTGAAGTTATAAAGCGGACAAATAGCAAAAATTAATTAAGCGAGAGCAAACCTGAACATCGAGGTGGTCCTGCGGTGGTGTTATGTTCACCAGGCCTCTGCGGGGGCGTTGGGGCACGGTTGGAGCCCTCCCTCGGCTTGGCTCCTCTGGATCGCCTCCCTCTCCCGGTTGCTGCAGAGCCTGCTGTTCTGGATGCTGGTATTGCCCCTGTTGTGTTGTAATGGTGAGCTATCCGTCATGCTTATCGTAGCAGGGGCGCGTAGAGCGGACCAAGCTGCTTCACTGGTCCGTGGAAGTGTTGATCCAGACCAGCTGCGACCAATAAACTTAGAAGGTAAGACTTTCGGTTGTGATTATAATTTGTTTATTATAATGTCTTTGTCTTGCTCAATGGTAATTCTTGCAATGTCTAATCTCATCCCAATAGGCATGAAGAAGCAGATTGGAGTTGTGGAGCGATCCGGGGAGTTACTTGAGCCAGATAGAACTGGCAAGTTGGCCTTTATAATGGAACTCTAGTCACTGGTATGGCGGCCAAGCGTTCGTTATTGTTATGAATTCTAACCTGTTGTGTTCTCTTTTCTCTTGCAGGAGAACGGTGAAGAACGAAGTCCGGATGCTCGATGCAGCTCCGCGGTTGCAGGGTGAAGATGCCGCGAAGAAAAGGAACGAAGTGGAGCTCCGGGTAGCTGGACGCCCGGATCAGGTGAGAAGAAGGCTCTTACTCCAGTAATGATGGGATGCAGGTAAGTGGCACGCACAGCGATGGAGCGGCTGGGAGCAGGTAGGAGCGCCGTCGGCGATGGAGTAGCTGGATTCAGGTAAGAGGCGCTCACAGTGATGGAGTATCTGGATTCAGGTAAGATGTCTTCAGAGATGAAGCAGCTGGAATCCAGTGGATGCACAGGTAAGAACAGCGCTGCAAAAGCAGAACAAAGTGAAGCAGAGGCATGTGGATGGGATGGCCCTATATAGGCTGGCCCTGGCCCCTCCCTTTAGCCCCGCCTTGCCCCACCCAGGGACTCCTGCACGTGCCTTCCAATGTTGTTCTATGGCCACGCCTGGCCCTGCTGCACATGCCTTAGGCACACTTTTACATGAGCCTGGCGCCAGAGGCGCCAGGACTGGGTCCATTTGGACCCTGGGGATGAGGGGTGGGGGACTGGCTTTAGTTTTGTGGCCATGACAGCTGGTCTGTAAAGGGAGCCACGTACATTGGAAAGTCTTCGACATCCGAAAGGGGTCCGAGCCCGATTGAGGGAGACCCGAAGTACAATAAGCTTGGGAAAGGGAGCGCCAGCAAGTTTGTGTTGAACTGTTACATGAATCTGAACTCTACGAAGAGGAATCTACATGTGTGCTGTAAGGTCTGAGCCCGGCAGAGGGGCACCTTTGTGAACTTTACGTTGGAACACAGTTTTTTTAAAGTCAAGAAAGGGACTTTATCATAGAAGGCAATGCAGGTCTAAATCCACGGTTTGGACCTGCTAAGTGTTAGAAACCGAGCCAGAGTGTGTCCTCCTGCCTACAAGGACAGCCTTACTCAGTGAGGTTTAACATGAGGAGGAGAGCTGGTTCAACTACCTTTTTATTCTTTTGAACACTGATTTTTCCTTTGCAAACATTTCTCCTTTTTTACACTTTTTGTACAAGAGGTAGGGCAGACATGTTAGCATAGGCCATTTTGATTTGACAGACTCCACTAGGACTGTTTTGTTTATCGTTTGATGGTCGAGGCTACTCCCATATTAGCTATAGGGCAAAATAGGAGATTCTCCAACACCCAACATTTTCAATAAATATTTTACAAATTGTAACCATTGTGTCAGTGTCGTAATTGTGATAGCATGACATCCCTACAACTATGAGGGGTCAGAAATGTGAGGCGAACAACTTTTTGATGATTTCTCAAAATATGTCAATTTATTAAATTTAAAGTTTCATTAAACACCTCGCTATCCGTACCCTGACGAGGATTTCCCTGCCTATCAAAACTAAAGGAAACACTCTAACAAAGGGTATCTGGCCCTCACACTTGAGCATAAAAACACAAGAAAATATATGGCAATACAACAAATATCAGCACTTGTATTTCCAATGTATTCAGCCGTTCTTGGTAATTTGGGTGAACTCCCCTTCACCAGGTTTCAAGGTAGATTCAGTTGCAACATTTAACAAAAAAGAAACCAGGAAATCCAGGTGTGCAACCAAGTTCCAATTTAGTTATTGACTCCTTCACTTTGTGTAAAGAAAGTTCAGTTAACCAATGATCAACTTCTTCCTTGAATAATACTTTCTACTTCATCAAATAGCATCAATGAGGTTCCGGGTCAGTGTTTTGCCACAACTTAGAAATGTCAAAGGAGATTTTAAACCTCTTTGTCAGACTCAAAGAAATAAAATTTCTGGCAAGGCAAAAAGAAACGCACCTTCTTGGTAGCACTTCTCACAGCATTATATATCGGTTTATATTTTTGTCAGGATGACGTCACAGCACCACTGCTTCCACCTAGACAACTCTTACACCAGATTAGCTTCTACAAGGATTCACCATGCGGGTCTACTCGTCTGCCCCATGATGTTCCGCATTCAACTGTGCTTCTGAAGTTATAAATCTGACAACCAAAAGTTTTACCACATCTTCAGCAGTCTGCAATTTTGGAGTTTGTAGCACCTTTTCAGGAAAGACAATATTCATAAGTGTCCCTCAACACGTCCAAGTAATCAAGACACTCTTCATCTAAACATTCACTTCCCAGAAGGACAGCCTCTTTGCCACTCTTTTCTTTCTGCCACCTTATGAACCAAAATACCCTTAAGGATGCAATTCTATCTTTCCTCTTCTTGGCTTTGGCAATGGGAGTTGCATCAATGTATCGAACAGTTACAAACAGCAAGCTTTACCTTGTTACAACCCTGCATTCGCCTCTTTCCTTCCTGCCAACCAGAGTATCTTATTTGTAGGCCTTGTTGTCAGTCTCTTTTGGCTTTAGACCATACCTGTACTCTTGATTTAGGCAGTGCTTGTTGTACTCTTGGCTTGAGCAGTGCTTGTTCTTGAACTCGTATCCATGTTCAGTCACTTAACTTCAATGTTATATTGCTTACAACTGCTGCACACGTTATTCTTCAGTTTAACTTTACCTCAATCACTTTTAAGCACATGCGACCAGTCTTTCCACTGTTTATAGAAGTTTTAATATTCAGTTATCATGGTTCAGAGTGTTTAACTTTTACGCAAGTGCATTTAAAGAAGTTCACTCATACGGGAGTGCTACTTTAACTTCTCATTGTCCGACAATCAACGGTGAATTTAATAATGCTTCCCGTCTTAAGCGAGGGACTCTGCTTGGATACAGCTGCCTGCCTTTGCTCATGCAAGGGATCAGGAAGCTTGTTAACACTCGCCAGCTTCTGTCTTGCTCTTGTTGCGTGATGCAGAGCTTCGGCTGCTTCTGACTTTGTAGGAACACCCACCCTTCCGTTTTCATTACTGCCATGCTGTTATGAAGCTCTCCTCGCTCCCAGGACCCTCGGCTATACACCCTCTATCGGCCACGGTCTCCAACGTGCTTTCTGCTGCGCAACCTCTGCACTTCCGATTTAGGGGGAACAGGACCCTCTCAGGAGAGGCAGCTTAAATCTGCTTGGTCAAAGTCCCAAAATCCCTTCTTTCGACCAACTTCTCCCTGGATTGTCAACAACCTGCTCTTGCGCTGCTGCTACTACTGCTGCGACTTTTCCAGCTACACCTCTATGGTCACACCTGAGGAGGCCTCTTAAGCCTCTCTGCTTCCCTCAGGTGTGGGGCATTAGACTTAACTAGAAGACTACTCCTGCAACATTGCTCTGGAGCCCCCTTTCTCATCCCAGTACTTGGGGGAATTATGGAACTTGTAGTCCCTAACAACAAAATGAGGGTTTCACATTTCTTCTCTTAAACATATTTATTTAAGGGAAAACCACAAGAGTATACTGGAAAGGATAAGGCAGTTCATTCAAGCCATTCTTTCTAAGTTTCCTGTCACTGTACCTCTGGGAGAAAGGGGGATTTTTAACCTTGTAAGTCTCAAATGGTATTTCCTTCCTTGGGGTATTTAAACGTGTATCAGCTTTATCCATATCACCAGGCTCAATGTGGGGTTCAGATAACTCAAAACGACAATAAGCCAGTACCTTCCGCAGTGCCTTTAAAAAGGTTCTTCCCTTTTAGAGAGAAATATTGCATCTCATCCCACGGATCTCTTGACCGCCCTGGGCCTTCTCCTTCCAGGTGATCCTCCCGCAGTACACCATCCCGAATGTCCAAATCAGGAAGCGTCTGCCTTTCCCTGGCCACCTGTGAGGAGAATTAAAATGGGGATTTAGTGAGGGATCTGCAGGATTCCTCACAGTAGACTCTTCTAGGCAATGGCACAGAATATCAAATATCATTTAAGGACTGCATTTTTCTGCCAGAGGGAATGTCTCCCTTATTTGTCAAAATAATATGTATTTACATGAAAAATCTTGTTAACAGTCAGAGGCAATTTCTTTCTAGAACAAGTGTTCAAGTTAAACAAGTGTTCAAGTTAAACAGCAGAGCTGTAAGGCAAATGTTCCAAGCTCCTAAAAAGGATGCGTTCAAGACAAATGAATGCCAGAAAAAACAGGATGGCTATGGGAAACATCTGTTTCTCTTGAACGGGGATAGGCCATGCTCTGTGCTAAGAGTGTCCTTTGAAGAATGTTGGAAAAATGACCCTGTATATAAAAGGGGAAAAAACATTTTTTTGTTCTTTTTTGTTCTTGCTGTTGCTGATTGTCTCTGGTAATCAGCCTGCGTCTTGGTTCTTCTTCACCCTCGGGATCGTTGGACAGGAAGGGACATGGGATCATCACAATGATGATACTTGACGTTACTTAAGTGGAACCAGGCTTTCTCTCCTTCCAGCTTCAAAGTGGAAGAGGTTGCTGCTTCTACTATAAAAGGTCCCTCAAATCTAGGTGTATGCCAGAGGCGCACAGAGTTTCCTGCACAGCACCTATTCACCTGGATGTAATTGAAACGGCTTCAATAACATCTCTTCATCAATTTGTCCATTAGTGTTTTCTGTGACTCTTGAATCCCCTGTTTTGTCTGCACCTGTTTGGAGATACATTTCAGAGATGTAATCGTAGCCATCAAATAGTCATGCATTTCTTGTCCAAGTACATTAGCTGACTTCCTGGCATCAAATCAAGCCTGTGTGGGAGGATCAACTTGGGCAATCATGCGTCATGTCACCAACTCATAAGGTGTCAGGTGGTGGTCAGAATTTGCCTGATCACGTGAGGCAACATGAGCTAGCCAAAGGCAATGCACCCAGCTCTAATTCAGGGTCTTTTTTATTTTTGCAATCATTCCTTCAAGAGGTTGTTGAGGCGCTCACCAATCCCGTTTGTTTGTGGGTGGTAGGCAGAGGAGAATTTGTCTCTCATTCCCAATAGGGATGTTATGTGTTCAAACACTTAGTTTACAAAATAGGGTTCATTATCGGAGCATGGCACTTAGCACACATCCCATCTTAGCACACATCCCATCTTGGAAACGCCCCTCATGCAAGGAATTTTGCTACCGATCTGGCATCTGGATGTGTGCATGGACCTGTTTCGATCAATTGGGGGTAAGAAAGGCATACAACCACGATCATATATCTGTAGCCGTTAAAGTTTTGGAGCATATCTGCATGCAAATACCAAAATGCTCCAGTAGGACAGGGTACTGCTTTTACCGTTGTGTATGAACAGCAGTAAACGTCTGACATGTCATGCGTCTATAATAAAATGAATCCCATACTCATTAAGATTTGGGACAAACAGTAAACCAAAAATTCAGGTGGTAAGGCATTCTTTGGTGATGTATGTCGGGTAATGGAGCTGCTCTATTGCTACTGTGAGCAGCTCAACAGGCATGACCGGATGCCCTGTGATTTCCTGTTGCAACACTAGCTCAGAGGGGGATAATGAACACCCCGACCCCATTTTGCCATAAATCCTGTTCCTCTTGCGGGGTGCGTCCCATTAATTCCACAATCTGTGTTATGGGCAGTGTGGCCAAACCTTTTGTCATCACCATTCTACCTGTGCATGTATATTTATTTGGGACCATTGTAATGTGTAATATCTTGCGGAAATATGCTTCTCTTTTTGCTTCTGCGGCTTGATTGCCGCAATAAATCGTGTCGGTACCTCCCATATGCACTGCGCACTTGACCACAGATACCTCTATTGGACAGTCGAGGGCTGTAATGCTTACCTGGGACTCCACGGGAGCGTAATGCCTTCTCGGCTAGAGGATCTGTTATCTGGGCTCTTATTCTGTGAACACAACAATAATAACAATAGAACTACAGTAATTTCTATTTGTTGAGAAAAAACTATATTGCAGTGTGCCTTTGATAAATCCCTACATGCTCACTTGTGTTTGTTTTGTGGAGCTCTCTATCCTGTACTCTACAGGGGCGTGTTGATTTTTAAAGCTTTTAACTTGAGAGGCTGCGATATTCTAAAGATTCTTGTCAGAATAATGTCCTTGCCTTCTTTAGAGTTATCTTGGGTAAGTTTTGGGCAAACATATATAGTTCATCAGATTCTGAGCTGTCATTATGTGGAGAGATCTCCTTCTAAAATGTTCCCTTTTTATTTTGCAGGCTCTTGGTTCTCAGAGAAAGGTTAGATGCTGTGGTATGGCTGACTATACTCTGATTGAGGAAACGTTTAATAAACGTGAGCTCGTCTTAACTGTAATTGAAGCCTTCAGAGATGAGCGCAGTAATAACTAAGTGAAGAAAAACTTGCTGGGACTTCAGGTAAGCAACATATGTTTTTAAACTTCTTTGTTATTTCTATGAGTGCATTCAATAACGAAAATACCTTTTTTTTGTTTTGCAGGTTTTCAGAAAGCTGTGGGTGAAATACCTTCGAGCGATGCTGAGTCAACTGAGGAAACCTTCGGAATGAAGGCACTGCAACCGTAACCTAAGACTGTTGTGAGGAAGATGCTGTGGCTGTGACGGAGCTTCTGACAGAAGATGCAGAGACTATGACAATTACAGCTGTCTGAAGAAACTCTTCGGAAAACCTTCGGTCAGTAAGTCTTTTCTATTAAATCATGGAATTCTGTTGGTTTTCTGTGGAAACTAATATCTCTTAACTTTGTTTTTTCTTGTAAGAGGATCTGGCCGGAGATTGCTGGAAGTGTTACCCGCTGTCAGCGGGGAAGACGTGAAGCGAGCGCTCCAGCAGAGGCGGGGCTTAAGTAGCTCCCTCTGCAATAGGTGCAGTATGCACTGTAACTTTACAATGGATTTAGCAGTGGCCATGTTGAGTGTAGGAAAGACCAATGTAAGCGCTATATGACTATCTGTGCAATTCTTTGAATGCGACAAATGCCATTTGTGCCAGGCTTGAAGCCACTGTTGACCCACTGACTGAAATAAAGTTTCTTGCCTCCCTGGTATTTCTGAATGGGAACTGTGCTCCTTCACTGGGATCATGACAAGGGCTTTTAACAGCCTCTTGAACAATGGTGCATGCTGTACTGGTGTGCTGTCTGTGAGCCTGAAGCCCATCCTTTTCCACTGTGACGACCCTGAATGTATTGTCATGTATGTAGAGTGTGAGAAAACTGGGGGTATTCTCACTCCTAGACCCCTTGGATTCTCTACGCAGGTGGCTGGGGAAATGCCATCGCTATTGTATCCTGACCCCTGGGGGCGGAGTAACGAGGGAGGATCACTTAACTCTAGTACTTGGATGAGGAAGATGCCTGCGAAGAGGTATGTCCCTTTAATTGCGGTCAGGCAAGGGTGATTAGTGATCCACACATGTAGCCTGTCAAGGGGCTGCAGTTGTTTAAATGGAGCCCAGCCCAGCAGCAAAGGGCAACGACCGGAGAAGGACGAAGAGGCTGGTGCATGAAGTTGAGAAACCTACAGCGTGGCGTGGGAGTTCGAACTCCCTGGAGCAGATCGAAGAAAAGGTTGAAGGGAACCGTGCTGGGAGGCTGTCCCTTTCATTTCTGCTCTCAGTGGGCGTTTCCCTGTGGTGGAGGATCATCATTCTAATTCCTGCTGAGGGGCAGGAATTAGAGCCCCAGCACTAAAGGCAGAAGGCTGTGTGGTCCGTGATGCAGCACAAACTCTTAAAGCGACCAGAGAGTTTCCGGTGATTGAGAAACCTAGTGGGCGTGTGTATGAACTCTTTATTTTCTGAATACTGTGTATTGTAGTGGTCCCATGCTTCGTAATAGCACGTTGTCGAAAGTCTCTGATTCTCTTTCATTGTTAATCATCCAACGGATGGGAATACTTTGCAGCTGAGTGGTCGTGTGTGATAAGTTTTCGAAGGTCTCTGAGCATTGAACTATACAATTAAAGCGAAACAAACAAATATATGAAAGTACAGATTAAGTAAAAATTAACTAAGCCCGAGGCCAACTATTGAATATCGACCTGAATTAAAAATGTGCTACTAATTTAAAGCCTATGGAACCCAAAAAGGGGAAAGGAACTTTAAATTCAAACACACCATTATATGTTGAAGTATTCAATGAACATAAAATGCAAACCATTGTATGGCAAAGTGCTACAAGGATGTATAACTCTAAAGTCACAGATTTTTAGCATACTGTGGTTTTAAAGAACTCAAACAAAGGATACTGAAGCCTGATTTACGGTGACATTTTCAACCTGTATGCAAACTGCAAATCGTCTCAAACAATTTTTCAAACCACATTTTTTGAACTGTCACTTGAAAGTTGGGTTAGGGAACCCGGAGTCCTAACCAGAAGGACTTCATTTCAAGGTTTATTTATTTATTATTTATTTATTCACATTTGTTGAGCGCACATCAGACCGTAGGCATCGTGGCGCTAGTTACAGTGTTGCTTACTTAGTTACATTCAGTTCATGTAGATATACTTTTTTACAGATATGCTAGATATACTTTTTTACAGATATGCAAGTGCAGCAGGAGTACATGAAAACGGGTTCAGTTGAACAGGGCAGTTTTGAGCTTTTTTCGGAATGAGAAAAGAGATGTGTCAGCTCTAAGGTCAGTAGGAAGGGAATTCCAGAGTTTGGGTGCGAGGAAGGGGAAGCCTATACCTCCTGCTTTTGTTCTGTTGATGCGAGGTATTGCAAGTTGGTTCGTGTATTGTGCTCTTCTAGGTCTTGTGGATTGATATCTACCTATCGTGTCAGATAAGTAAGAGGGAGCTGTGAGGTTGATACATTTGTGGGTGGTTGTGAGAATTTTGAAGGAGATGCGGTCTTTGACTGGGAGCCAATGCGCTGCTATTCTGGCTTGTGTGATGTGTTCACTTTTTGGTATGCTGAGGGCTGCTCTGAGAGCGTTGTTTTGAGTAGTTTGGAGCCTAGATAAGTTTTTTTGCGAGGTTCCGGCTAGGAGCGCGTTACAATAGTCTAGCTTAGCTCCTATAGTTGCTCGGGCGATGGAGAGGCAGCTATCCTTAGTTAGGAATGGTTTTATTGCGTTAATGAGTTTCGTAGTAAGTGCTGAGGCCGAGACTATGGCGCTGACTTGTTTGTCCATGGATAGTGTTGCGTCTATGTGAACCCCCAGTGTTTTGACTGAGGATAGGACAGGGATAGTACAATTGTCTATGTTGAAATTGATGTACAGTGGGTTGAGGTTGGAGAGGGTGGATTTCTGTCCTAGAATGAGGATTTCGGTCTTGTCCCCATTCAAGCAGAGGCCGTTAGTGGCCATCCATGCTTGTATGGTAGAGTAGATTTGCTGTAGTGTAGAGGCGTCTAGGTGATAGTTCCCTGTCAGGGGGAGGAGAACCTGCGTGTCGTCGGCGTAGTTTGTGTACGTGATCCCTAGCGCGTCTAGTTTATCAAATAACGGTTTGGTAAAGAGGTTATAGAGCGTGGGGGCAGTGCAGGAACCTTGTGGTACCCCACATTGGATGATGGAGGGTGCAGCATGTGCTATGTTGGAGAACACTTTCATCGCTCTTCCCTCTAAGAATGATGTTACCCAGGATGCTGCGTCCTTTGAGAAGTGTGCTGCGTGTGTCAGGTGGCTGGTAAGCGTAGTGTGGTCTACCAGATCGAACGCCGCTGAAAGGTCAAGGAGGAGGAGGAGGAGGGCGGGCTTGCCTTTGTCTAGGATGTGGGTGATTTCATTTTTTAAATCTAGAAGGGCAGTTTCAGTACCGTGTCCCTTGCGGAATCCGGATTGCCTTTTACCCAGGATTGCGTTCAGTTCGAGGTATAGTTGAATCTGTTTGTGTGCGGCCTTGTCAAGTAGTTTCAAGAGGAAGGGGACTGTGGTTATGGGTCGGTAGTTGTTAGGGTTGGCAGGGTCTAGGGTCGGTTTTTTTAAGAGAGGGCGGACCCAGGCCTCCTTAAGGCTGTCTGGGACTATGCCCGTTTTGAAAGATGCATTGATGAAGGCTGTGATAAGGGGGGCGAGAGGTTCTGCGCAATCTTTGATGATTTTTGGGGGGCATACATCACCCTTACATTGTGATGGTTTGATGTGTCTGAGAATGTCAGTGACCTCGGTTTCTGAAATTTCGGTAAATGCAAATTTGGGCACGTTTCTTACTGTTACATGAGGTTTTGTCTGTGCATGTTCACTTTGTTTGGGTAAGGTTTTGAAGTGGTGGGATATTTTGTTTTGGAGGAGGTTTATTTTTGTAAGCATGGCTGATTGGATGCCTGTACACCATGCCTCGTCTTTGACGATCTCATCAGGGCATGTAGGTGGTACGGTTAGCTCTTTGAATATATTGAAAAGTTCTTTGGAGTGGGAGTTGGCATTGGAGATGCGGTTGTTGTAAGTTTCTGATTTAGCACGGAAGATTGCGTCTTTGTATTTTTTTGCTATGGATTTGAAGTTAGCTTTAGTGGTATCGCATGGGTTAAGCTGCCAATTTTTTAGGGCTAGACGTTTGTCTTTGCGCATGGTCTGGAGTTCCTGAGTGAACCAGGAATTGGAATGGAAGGATTTTTTTTCTTTTTTGATTTCTAGTGGGGCAGCAGTGTTGACAGCCATTGTGATGGTGTCTTTGAATATTTCTGCGAGGATGTTGGGGTCATCGGAGAATGGGGGCGCTAGGCAGGGTAGATTGAGGAGTGCACTGATATTGTCTGCAGTGAGTTTTTTAGCGCTTCTCGCTGCGGTCGCCGGCGCTTTAGTAAGCACTTTAGTGCTTATTAAGATAGGGATGTCAAATAGGAGAAGGTTGTGGTCTGTCCATGGGAGGCTAGTATTGGAGGTGATGGCTGTGTTACAGTTGTGGTCTACGATACAATCTAGGATGCGTCCTTTAATATGAGTAGGTGAGGTGCTCTTTTGAGTGAAGCCTAGGTCTTGGAGGTCCTTGGCTAGAGAGATAGCAGTTTTGTCCTTGGAGTCGTTGAATCCTAAGTTAAGGTCACCTATGAGTAGTGATTTAGTGGATTTTTTAAAGTTGTTTCTTAGGAGGTGGTTGACTTGACCTATGAAATTAGCGGTTGGGCCGGGTGGACGGTATATGGTGTGAATATTTATTGTGCTGTTTGGAGAGAGTGCTAGTTTGACTGATAGGATGTCTATATAGGTTGGTTTGTGATTTGGGACTTTGGGAAGGGAACCCACAGTCCTGACTGGGAACATTTAATTTCAAGGTTGTTTGAACTATCTGGTCTGAATCTTGGGGAAGGGAACCCTGGGTCTAACCTGGGGAAAGGAAACCCTGCGACCAGGTAGACTATTGCATCCTAAATCTAAGAAAGGAAAACTTGAAACTTTTCTTGTGGAACTATTTTACATTTTGGGAAGGGAGCGGAAAGGAAGCTGCAAGATGGAAGAAGCTCAGAACTTTGTGTTAAACACAGTTTTCTTTTTGGTTGCTGACATCCCTACACATTGTATAGTTCTAGTTTTGAGGGCAAGTATAGGGGTGGGACACAGATTCCTAAATTGTACTCTTTGACTCACTTTCCTTAGTTTTATTTAGGTAGAGAAATCCCACCTTAGCATAGGGCAAGTTGGGCCTTTTTCCATCCAGCCATTTAAGTGAATAAAACAGATTAAAAACAATCTGTTTTCTGTCCTCCTTCATGATGCCTTCACAGGAGTCGGAGTACACTGTTGCCACCTCATCTTCATGCTCCTCGAGCACTAAATTCATTGCTACCAATGCTTGTGCTTGCACTGAAAAATGTGCCGGCAATCTCATGCTCTTTACAACTTTAAACCTTCATTGTCTATTGCCTACACCACTGCTGCCCCACTATGTCGCAATCCACTGCTCTGGTCGATCATGGATGATATAATGTGATAGGACAGCCCATCGTAATAGTCTCTGATTTCTCAATTGCGAAGGCTGCTGCAGCCAATGCTTGTTCACATGGGTAATGTCCTCTCATTACTGGATCAAATAACCCACTGTAATATGCCAATGGTTTGTGCCCTGATGATGTTTTCTGTGTGAGGACAGCCATCATCGCAACTCCATTTGAGTGGGAGAACAAAGTCTTCATTCTAATCTGGCATCCCTAACGCAGGAGTTGTAGTGATTGCTCTTTTCAGTTTTTCTAATGCGTTTATAATCACCCTTGTCCATGCCAAATCTCGCCTGTCTTTCTGCGCTTCTTTTAATTCTTCTAAAAGCGGCCTCACATATGTGCTATAGTCGAAGACCCATGCCCTGCAATAATTGCAGTCTCAAACGGTTGCATCTTTTTTACAGTATTTGCTCTAACTGTTCTGCCGATTGCCCCTGCTCTTACAGGTGTATCTTTCCTCCTTTGTTTTGATATTTTCTGGCCTATGTACAGTACCTCTTCCTGACAATATTGCCATTTCTCCTTGTCCACTGTGTACCCTTTTCAGCCAACACTGTCAATAATTTCATGGGGTCTTTCCTACACACTTCCTGTGTAATCTAATGTGGTCAAATATTGAGTCTTCATTCAGGAGAATGGTGAAGAAGGCATTTTTCAAATCGATGACTGTAAAACATTGGGCGGTATATTACATAATATGGTTGCCAGATTTTGCACTAATGGTACTCTGCCTCAACTATGTTGGTGTAAATCCTGTATAAATCCCAAGACTCCCCTTGTGCCTTCTTTATGGGGTACACTGGCATGTTGCATGGTGATTCTGAAGGCACTAATATGCCCTGCCGCATTAAAGCAGCATTGGTTTCATAATTTCCCTTGGCTTACTTGGACGTTGGATACTGTTTTACTCATGGTAAAATGGCATTCTTCTTCAGTTTCCTACTCCTTTTAATAGGCCAATGTCCTGTGGGCCACGATGAACTCTGTACCTTTGCCAAATCCTCAAGCATAAAGGATGGTACCTTCCTTGCCAATTATTATATTTATTGGGGAACCTCTCTGTGATCTAATTTCAATAGATGTGCGAGACAAATAGAAATCGCCTTATCCTAATTAAATGTCTTCATTAGTCAAGTCAGTTAATGTGTGTCGTTAAGTGCTACTACAGAGCACAAGCTCACACGTGTACCATTAACTACATGAAATATTACTCTGTCAGTTCTAACTAGATTGTAATTATTTTCCCTTCCTTCACATCCATGGGTATCTCTGGTCTGTACATTAATTCAGAGGGCAATCTCGACAATTTGTCTGGAATTTGTGGAAGCCATGCCAATAATATCTGCATCCATGAAGGAATACGTCTGTGTTTATGATACCCCTCTCTGTGCTTTCTGGCCATAAAATGCTATGATGAACTCTTGAGCCTTCACATAATGGATGCCTGGTGTAGACCAAATTATCCCCGCCTCAATAAAAGAAATCGTCATATTTAATTTGTTCATCAAGTCTCCCCCCAATATGTTGACTGGAGTCTTCTGAGAGTATAACGACGGCATGGTCACCCCGTGCTCTCCTATGGTTATGGACAATTTGTCTGTAAAAAGAACCATTGTCCTAGCCCCAGAGAATCCTTGTGCATCCATTAATATTGCCGACATGGGCCATTTTCCGTCCCTAACAAAATATCCCATCACCCCTGTGTCTACAAAAGGAAAAAGTCCTCTCGCCTATAGCTACCTCAAGACTGGGACACATCAGGTTGCCAAGTGGTTTGTCCTATTGTGGATACAGTCCTGTTCCCGTAAAGGGATTCCCTCCCACTACTGTCGCACCCCCTGCTCGGAGTGCTGCCTGTGCATGCAGCAATACGTGTGTCCAATTGTGCTATTGTAGTATGTTGTGCTTGTTGTTGTATTTGTGCTTGCTGTAGCAGAGGCTACCCCGCCTTCTGGGGTTGTTGACTTTGCAGTGGTACCATCTGCTGGGGTTGCAGTATTTGTGGCACTTGTTTACCGATACTGCATATAAGCTTGGACGCTATATTCTGGTGGTGTGCGGCTACACTGTTGCCTATCTATTGACACCCCTCTTGGACCAAATTGTTGCCAGTTTTGTTGCACACCTCCCCATCTTCTGCAAACCCTGAAATGTGTACTAGTTTCCCACATGTCCAGCACTGTGCTGCAGGTCCTCTGAACCATGGTTGCCCTCGAATAATCCCTCCTGCCTGTGGTGCTTGGAACCGAAACCCTCTGCCTCCGGGAGCAAACCTTCTCCCCCGGGGGTGGTAATTATAGTCCCCTCTTCCTGCAAAGTCTCCATTTGACCCTGGCTGCATCTGCTGTGCTTCCTGCAGGTTGTGTTTTTCCCAAACATTTGTTAACACGGCTCCTTCTATTGTCAATTTTGACAGTTTCTTTTTCACTAACTTCACTTCTTTCTCTCCTCAACCTTTTCTCTTGTTTTAGTCTACAGTGATGGACAATATTTAATTGTATCTTGGGTCATGGCGTTGCCTCAGTCCCTACTATTTTCTTCAATTGTCTCTACCACTTCCGGAAGACCCTGGCATAAAATGTCTCAACCTGCTAAATCCTGTAGTCTATTCACGTATGGGGACTATCTTTCTTCACTCACCCCCCCCCCCCCGCAAGTTCATCTCTGGGATTTAGGGATATTTAGTAGGTTCTGGCCTTATTGCTGGTTCCTAATCTGACCAAGCCAACTCTCTCTCCCCACACCCGCAGACTGGGCTTGTGTAACTTCCTCCTCCCTGCTTTCCTCAGCACCTTCTGGTGTTTCTTCCCTCTTTGTCCTCTGTTCTCTATCTAGCCTTCTAAGGGGATCTGTTCTATATGTCCCGCTCATTAACTCTTCCAATACAATCCTGCCTTCCTCTTGCTGATACGTTCCCCAACTTCCTCTTATGCGAGTGCCATTCCTGCTGTTCTGTATAGGCTGGCACTTTATTTCTTCTCATGACTTCTCCTTTGTGTAACAGTGTGTCTGCTCATGATGTCATCAAACCTCCTTGCGGCATCTCTTTAAACTTCTCTCCTTGTCCCTTTCTGCATCTTGTCTTTGTTCCATTCTTTTTCTTCCTTGGTTTTTCTCTCTTCCTGTTTCTTTTCTTTCCCTGACTTCCTCACATCTGTTATTTCCTTCTCCATCTTTTCCGTTCTCTCTTCTCCAATCTCTTCTTTTTCTACCTTCTGTCTATTGCCACCTTCTCTTTATCTTTGTTCCTCTTTCCATCATGTTTTAATAAAATCTTCTCTCCTATCAATTTGTCTGCCACAATCGCAGTCTCATTTATCTCGTCCTGCATGCCTTTTGCGCTGTGACACTCCTTATCCGCCTGCGCTAACTTCGCTTGCACACTGCACTGTGCGTCAAATTCTTCCTGTAGTAGTGCTGGCCTTTGCCTATTCACCTCTTGTACTGTTTACGTCCGTGTATGCTGCGGCGCATATATGGGGGTTACAATACCCTGCAGCGGCCTTTAATGGATATAATCCCTGTACTATTGGGGATGGATCACTGGTTTGGGGAAGACTAGGGGAGTCGCCGTGTGCTCTGCATCCGTTCCGCTTACATTCTTTATTTACCTAATCCATCCCTTCTACCCAAAACATTTTCCACAGTATACTCGATCTGCTCTGTAATTGTTTTATTTGTGTATAGATCATGGAACTTCTACAACATTACATATTAAAATAGTACTTGATACACATATATCATAAAACATTTCTCGTAAATAATTCGGAGTTCTGAATTCATGATTCAGAGCCCAAAGCAGACCGAGAGCCAAAACAAGTAAAAGATACTAACAAGACAAAATACGCCTGCCAAGTGAATACCAGTCCCAGTGAAGCCCGGCTGCGGTGTCAAGGGCGGTGCCCTGCGACAAACGGAGCTGTTAGGCAGCTGTTTGGCTCTGATGGTGAAGGTAGAGTGAGGAATCTGCTACGAGCCTCAGCGGCTTCAGAAAGTCCCCAATCTGCGTGGGGAAAGCTGGATGTGTACGAGTTCATGCCCTGGTGCAGGAGTTAGAGTGATCTCCAGGAGCACGTCTCGGGATCAAAAAAGGTGAGCGGTATCGGATCTGTTCGCTCCACTAAATGCACTGACAAACTTTGTCTTTTGAACTTCTATAACATAATACAGCCAACCCACAATCCTAGTAATCCCCATCTGTATTTTGTGCGACTGACTGCAGGGCTCGACCCTTTGAGCAGTCGCGCCTACTTATACACCTTCAACTGGATTGTTAGGCTGGATTGTGGCTTCTGGGATTTAACTCTTGAACCTCAGTTGTGTTGTGTGTTCGATTGTGACTGTCGGAGTCAAAACCGCTTTTCAGACGCTCTCTGCTGCTGTTTACGGCTGGTGACACGGCTAGTTCTTCTGTTTCACCGGTCACATGGCGGTATACTATACAATTAATTGCGAGAGTGAAATAATGCATTCCACCAAACCCCGCACCCGATTACAGAAAAAACTGGAAGACACACTACCTAATGTGCCTAAAATCACTACACCTATATACACAGCTGCAAGCCCTAGTCAAGAGCAACTCGGCTCTCCAGCTAAAATAGCAAACAAGATTGACCAACCGCTCCCCGTTGAGCCAAAAAAAGATCAATTAATTACAACACCTATACTCAACTCATTAGGAAATAACGATCAAACTGATTCGAAAACAGTATTGAACTTAGAGAGGAAAAAAACCAAACAAACCACTTTAGCTAGTCAAAATACTGGCTCTTCTGCACAAAATGTCTCATCCATACAAACTTCAAAAATTAATTTAAAGAAATGCACGGACGTGCCCTGCACTCCATCTTTGCAGCAAAGAGCTTGAACAGCAAAACAGCAATGGCAAACATCATATTATCTGCTAGACTCTCCTCTACAAAATACAAATAAACAACTGGAAAACTGTGTGGCCCGTCTATCTCTCGACATCACGGAAATTGATGCAATTATGGACTCACAAGAAAGAAGAAAAGAAATCTTCGGAGGACCAAAGAATACCATAAGAAAGGCAACAAATGCATCCACGCCAATTGCCAACAAAATTAAATCCACGCATATTAAAACCTCTCCTCCTCACGCCTCTGCATCAAAATCCACTCCAGTTGACAACAATCAACCGACAATAGAGGAGACTACAACGCATATTCCCGCTGAGATGCCGGAAAGAATCCCAACAACAATGCTGGATCTCCAGAACACGCTAGTGGCTGTTCTCTCAGTAGCTATGGTACCCTTCCTTAAAATCCAAGAAGCCTTGGTAGATTCGACAAAAGATCAAGCAACTGTGCTGGCTATGATCCTAACAAAACAAATAAATATAGAAAGCTTCATGGGTACGATACAAGAACGTCTCAACTATGAGGCAGAAACCACCAGGACCTGGCAAAACCGCCTGGCAGAAATTGCTTGAATTGATCGGGTTGACAAACAAAATCTAACAGATACCCTGACAACAATAACAAAGAAAATGTTTGGATGACATATCAAAAAAATATCTTGGAACAGACAACAAACCAGACCATCTCTCGATGCAACCACAAAGTGAAAAAGTCGTATCTTATCCCAAACTTACAACAAACCAAACTACCCAATACAAAACTCAAGTTGATCCTGCAAAACCATATACAAATATTGCTAATGCTGAACCTTGGTCATGTACTCCATTTGACATCTTTGACCTAACCAAAAGAGGCCTTATTGGAAACCAACCTCAGCCAAAGAAAAAAACTGTAAAAAAACACCAAACAGGCTCTCGAGCGTTCTTAAGAAAACTCCAGGTGGTTGAAAAACAACAAACTACACCGATAATAACAACCCAAAAAAAATCTGGAAAATATGAAGAAACCAGACCAACTGGACATGACTAAAAGCCCCTGTGACACCAAGATCAGACCCCCAAAAAAGCAACAGATGGTTCAGAACAAAAGCGAGAAACACCGATACAAAGAGAAGACGAACCACTCGACGCACTATTAGCTGTGATTGACCAAAACGCAATTATCGATTTTGACGAGGAGTCGTCATGGCAAACCAAAAAACCTAAGTATCCTAACATCTGGATACCACTTTAACCGATCATCAAGATGAACAACTAATAGTCCTAGACGAATGTTCTGAGACCAACACCTAATTCGATTTCGATCAATACATCCACTAATATTTCCTTCACATACTCTATAGTATCAGCTGAAGAAAGCTGGACTTCAGTCGAAACTGAAAATTCCTACAAAAGCGTGGAAACGACTATGGACCAAGGAAAATCCCCTTTAATTCGACCTATTTTTGTGGATCCCAGGAAAGTAAATATCTTTCGCCTATCATTGACTGCAACTACCCCAAATTCTACTGAAGTCCTAATTATGAACAGAACAAACATTCTGAGTTTATGTACAGTCATTCCACAACTGGCTGAAATCACTTCGAGAGACTTTGATGTTCTACACTTCCCAAACAAAAACCAGATGGCGACAGTTCACATCGATTTCTACAATCAAAAAACGATGATGCATGTATTGTCAACAAATAACCACCTACTGAAATTGGGATTTACAACAGAAGAAGTCCTTGTAACCAAATACATGGCCTCAAAAAAATTAAAAATATCTATGAAGCATGAGTACTCGTATCAAAATAAACAGAAGAATATCGACAGCCATCAGAAAACCAGGCACCCAGCATCTTGCAATGACTTGCGGGACAGAAACATTCAATCAAATCAATCTGCAAAATTTCTTCATCCGATCCGCAGGACGGACCAAATGCATCCTGACATGTCTTATAACATACAAATCAAAAAAAATTAACACAACGAGCCGATATTCAAAATTCAAGAATCAAGACCTATCTATAACAACCAAAAAACAATGAAATAAAGACAGAAGAGATAACATTATGTTCATGGAATACCAGAGGCTCAAACCATCCATTTGAAGAAGGATCCTTAAACCAAAAAGATGTGGCAATATTTTGCCGACAGGAAACTTGGCTGTCTGAAGAGGTAATTTGCGAAGGTTTTACAACCTTCATGAACCCAGCTATTACCTCACACCAAGGTAGACCATCATCAGGGATGTTGATTATGACCAAAATAAATCCATCTTGGTCAATTGTAGCAAAGCAAAATCTACACCCCTGGGTGCAATACATTACCATCTGTATTCAAACCTCAAAAAAAAGGAATCCAGCTATTAACTATCTTCAATATCTATTGGAACCCAACATCAATGAATTAAAACATATTTCTAGATTCAATTTTCGATGAATTCGATACAATTGCCAGACTACACAATTTGACAGATTTCAGATCGCTGGTGATCTGAATATTCATCTTTATAGCCCAGAAGGTATGAAACTAAAATTCTCCAACCTATCGTCAAGAGCAAAAAAATGGTCCAAAAAATGTTCATTAGAAACCTAACCTTGACTGAACAGCCACGAAATGACCAAGATTAACTACCACCAACATGGACACGAGAACAATCCAACTCAATCATAGACTATATCCTCATCTCAGAAACGATACAAAAAAACCTAACGGCAACTGCAAATCAGCCACAAATAGTGATCACCACCAAATTTTAATCACATGGACTACTGCTCAAACCCAAATCTCACGATCGTACCTCCCAGAGTTGGAACTCAATAACGGTCTAAACAAGCTTCGAATAAACCAACACCAAATGGTTGACCTGCTGACAAACTTTGAGACTTCAAATCTACCAGACCATGTAAAGCTCAATTATGAGTGGATTCTACACAAATATCGGCAACCTAAAAAAAATCTGCGCGATCCAGCAAATCAAATATAAACTTCAGTTTAATCATGACATCAAGCTAAGGAAAAAATGTACACAAAAAAATTCGACTACTTAAAAAACAGAATACAATAACCGCTGTAGCAGAAATAAAAAAAGAAAAACAAATAGTCCAACTTCATAAAATCACATAAAGCCAATATGCACCAAACGGACGCAGAGGCGATACTAGCGGCTTTAGGACAGAAAAACACCAGACAGTTGTGGTCGCTATTAAACGAAAAATCCAATGCATCAACCATGGTGCAAGAAGTAGAAGCTGGCGAATGGTCTCAACATTTCAAAAACCTCTACAAAGAGAAAACGGGCATTTCACCAACAGGAAGCTCGAACAATCATCAGGCTTGGGACCTAACATGGGAAAAGGATGAGATCAAAAAAAACATTATGGCCCTGAATCCATTGCGAGCACCAGGCCCTGATGGGCTTTCAAATGCTGATCTAAAATCTGCCCCTGAAGAATGGGCTACCTTTTTCTCAAAACTGCTTAATCTAATAGAGAAAACGAAACCAATCCCATCCACCTGGAACCTAGCAATAGTCCGATTTACAAAGCTGGTGATAGAAAAATGCCAACAAACTATAAGCCCATAGCCCTTCTTGACCCATTGGGAAAGCTATTCGCGGGACTGGTTTCGCTAACAAAACAAAATCGGCACAAACGTGAATCTGCTATTAAGTATGATTTAAGTAAGAAGTGACAACAAAGAAACAACAAGTATACGCTGTCTTTATAGACATAAAGAGAGCATTTGACTCGGTGAATAGAGAAAAATTATGGCTGAATGCCCCTCATCCATTCTCAACCCAATTAAACAGCTCTACTCAAATACATCGATCAGAGTCAGATTAACCAAAGACGGTGCAGTAACAGACTATCACCTGGAATGGCCTCAAACAAGGATGTCCTCTGGCTGCTTGTCTCTAAAACTTATATACATTTGGCTTTGTACAAGCGATTCACGATCCTCTCTCGAATCCACCGAAGATTAATAACGAACTGTTAACCTTAATGTATGCAGACATCATTGTCATGGACAAAACACAATCCGGTTTACAAAGAACGGTAAACAAAATGGGCCTTTTTATGAAGATCGACCTACAAATTAACATCACGAAAACAAAGTTAATGATACCAACATCTCTGCATACCATAAGGCGACAAAAGGTGAAACTAAAATTAGAAGATAGAGAGATTGAAGAAACAAAAGTATTCAAATATCTTGGCGCCATGATAAATCTATCACCAGTTGATCAGGAATGGAAAGGCCATATTGAGAGGAAAGCACGATCCTTAGCCCGTTTAGGTCGCTTTTTTCATTGTACATTTTACAATAAAATCAACCATCTTATTGTACAAAGTGTTCCCCATCCTAACCTATGCAGGAGAAACAATAATCAATCAAGATGCGATGAAATGGCAACAATACGAGGCCATATTTTGGAGAAAAACTCTTGCTTTACCTAACTCCTTTCCAATGCCAAGAATTTGTTTTGAATTTGCACTTCAATCGGTAGAATCTATTATTACTTGGAAAAAATGGATCTTTACAGAAAAATAATTTGCCAGGATAAAATTCCATCTCTAGAAATACTCAAGGAAAAAAAAGTCCCCTCTATATGTAACAGCTCTTCAATACTGGACCAATGAGATAAAGAAAATGAAGGCCGAAGACATCAGTGAAGACATGCTAATAAATAGACCACAATATGCCAAAAAGAGTTCAGCAAAATGATTGGATCAAGACAATAGAGGAACAATCAAAATGCAAACTAGCATTAAATTGCTCAACAGAAGCAAGAGCTCTCAATGAACTACCACCATATCCAGCTTGCTTTCCAGAACAATCAATACGAGACCAATTCCTACGATTTCGCCTAAACATATTGCCAACTCGCGATTACTTATTTAACATAAAACGCCCAACCATTACGATTTTGCAAGATTGACAACACCAAAGAGACTCTTTCACATAATCATGATTTGCCATGCTTTGACGGATGAGAGAAACTTGTTCCGGGACTTCTTTAAAATCTCCCAGAAACAGATGAATACACAGGAACGATGGGCCCATATCTTAAAAGGACATGAGAAGAACCTGATCATAACAGTAATTAAATTTTGGACTGCGATTCTGAGTACTAGCAATCACCAAGAATAAGAAACTTAAATTTCAACCCGTTCTCATTTTGTAAATGATATAAATGAAAAGTTTGTATAACCAAACGGAACATTTTAATAAAAATAAAACAGAATACCAGTCCCACTGCCCTACAGGTTTTAACCAGAGGGCCAACGCCTACAAGGGAAAGGAGTAAGCATGGGTATGTTTTCCATGTAAGCCAAGTAAACCTCCCCAACAGTCTTAAAACCTAAGTCTCTATTAAGTAGAGATTTTATTAAGAACGGCGAGGAAGCCACCACGTGTGCCCTCAATAAATACATACACTTAAAACCAACGTGAGGGGCGGGGGGGGGGAAATGCGTTAACACCCATTCAATTGAGTGACCAGGCCAAAGGCACACAGTGCCTTATGGTGTACCAGTAAAGTCAATACCATCCGAACCTTCAGGCTAAGGTTCGTTAACTGTCTTTTCACCACTAGCATCAACAAGGATTTTGGTCACAAACACCATACACGGAACAAGGCAACCTTAATACTTTTAGATTCTGCATTTAGGCAGTAATGCCAGTAATCCTCCTTTTTATCGCCTCGTAACCGTGTACGAAGCCCCCAAAAGCAGTCCTTTATTTAAATTTTTTTATTGGTATTTATAAAATACAACCATGCATTTTGACATTTCTTTCTAATCGCGTTATGCCTTTTAAATTGGTGCATTTAATAACTACTTTCAACAACAAACCCATGCGTTGCATTTTACTTATATTGTCAGTTGGGGCGAGCACCTGGACCTCCAGGGTGCAATCTTTCCTTCCCCAATTTGTGTCCTTCGGACAACCTTTGTTGCCCATGTTAATTGGGACATATCTTTAGTCTTGGTTTGTATGTTCAGGGAGGTTTGTCATCGGATGGGTGGAATATGTCCCTAACCAGTGGCTTCCATGCCACACACTTATCATTGCTGTCGGGCTCCGATCTGTTAGCCCCTTCCATCCACACCTTGGTCTCTGCTTCTGCCCACCGTTCAAACTCCTTCTGCCATTTTACATATTGCGGCCCCCCAGCATTTTTCCAGGACATGGCTATGGTTCTTTTGGCCAGTATGCAAGCCATATCCAGAAACTTAACCACGTGTTTATATTTTCTGATTCTGGGATAGGCGGCAAGTAGGCATTCCTTTGGTGACCACTCGTACCTTGCTATTCCAGCTTCCCTGCAGGCTTGTTATATTCATGCCCAAATGTGTCTCACGCACACATTCCCAAAACATATGTATTGAGTCAGCTTCTCTGTCCCCAAACCATGGGCAGTGTGGACTCACTTCCTTGTTGAACGTGGCTATTGTGATGCTGGAAATTCATCGGAGGGACAGGGCCTCCGTATCCTTGTCCTTTGCTGTTTTTATTGTGTGTTCTGTGCGGAAAACACGACGAGTTCTTGCGGAACTCCTGGTGGTGCAGCTCTCTTTTGGTTTGGTGTACAGATCCATGGGATAGCCTTATGGCACCTATGGGATACCCTTATGGCACCCATGGGTGGGGGGGTACAACCCTGTGCCCCTAGTGTATGTTTTTCGGCACCTGTATGTGGCCAACAGCGCAGGGTATGGGCTAGTGGCAGCTCCATGCTGAATTTGACAGGTGCTCCGAGTATCCTCCATTTTGGGATACCCAGGCCCTGGCATTGGAATCAGTTGATGCCTGATGGGGAAACAAGATGGCTCCTGTGGCCTCTTGCTTTCTGTTGCCTGTTACCTTGTTTTCCCAAAGTCCTGGGAAGCCCTGACCCTGTCCCTTCCCCCTGACTGGCTGTTGGGTGGAAGTTCCATATATGGTGTTGTTCCAGACTGGCTGGAGCCTTCCCAGTGACTATGTCGTGAGTGCACCCTGTGGGTGGGACCTGGGTGAATGGAGTGTGTGACGAATATGCACTTCTTGTTGTGGATGTCTAGTTTCTGGTGTTTGATACAATGACTGAGACAGCCATGCCCGAAACTGGTATGAATGCAGTGTGGAGTGTTGAATGGCTGGGTACTTGTCCCAATACACATAACTTTTTGTGAGTGTCTAGAGAGAAGCAAATGGCCTGAATGCACTAAGCACCTGATTGGCTGCCTGCCTGCATGAATGCCCTTATGACCGATTGGTTGCCCGAGTATGACCCAGCAGAATGAATGGGAGTTCAACTAGTATATCTGGGGGACTCTCAATGCTAGAATCCGTGTTCGGAAGCTGAAGTCCAAACTACGAAGAGTAACTGGAGTGAAACTGAAGCTTGACCTTGAAGCCCTGCTGGAAGAGAAGAATTGCTGTTGCCCTTCATCAATCTCAAAGCTGCTGTGTCTCCAAGGACTGACCGAGGGAGGACCTGTTAAGGTGACCTCTTCCCTAGCTACGAGGGACCATCGTGCACCAGCTGATCTTTGCCAAAGCTCCCTGGTAGACAGACCTACGACAGGCAGCCGACCGGAGACTGGGACTGCTGCGGAATCCCAAAGAGAAGCGCCCGGACTGTGGTCTGCCACTGTCGACGACTGCAGTCACCAACCGGAGCCGCCGTGCTCCGGTTACCTAAGAACTTTAGATTCACAGACGCACTCGTCCGCACCGCCGCCCGCCTTATCCTGCCGGAGAAGGCCCGGCCGTCAATGTGCCGAGGAGCATCTGCCGGTGGGTTTCCAACCACCCAAAGACCACAGACGCCGACGACTCGACGCCCTTGCTGGGCCACAGTTCTTCAAACTTTTTGCGGTCCTGAACTATCGACACTGAGGTGCCCTGCACTCCTCTTCTTTGCAGGACGTTTACGCTTCCCCGTCGATTAACACCACTAGGATAGAAGCTGCCACTTCACTGTCGTAGTTCACCCTGTTCTCAGTTGGACGTTTGACCCGTGACTCCTGCCTTAAAGGGAGGGCACTCGAGAAGGGCCGTCGATTCCCCGACGAGGAACGCTACTACACCAGGTACTTTGGGGCTGCAGAACTATTGGAAAGTCTCTTGTGAACAATATATGGACTGGGCTTGTGATATAGCTTATTCTACAGGTTGCCCAGGTGGGGGGGGGGATCTCCACACAGAACTGTGTCTAGGTATTGGGGCCAGTATTCTGCCACTTGTTCTAACCAACTGCTTTCCTCTTATCTATTGTTGGTTTCCGTTAAAAACTGATTTGTGTGCCATTTAACCGTACAGTTGATGCACTTTAAAGAGATCTAATAGTAATTGTGGTACCACGTAGAACTGTATATTTGCCATTATAGATAACCAAGTACAAAGGGAGTTATCGTGATATTGTACATAACCTTGAATATTCATTATATAAAGACCGTGTTTTTTCACTAATACAGTGTGCGGACATTCCGTTGTGGGTGCTTGGGCACTACACTGTACTTAAGAACCAGCCTGCATCACCCCCCGAGATGCTAGGCCTTGATTGCTCATCCATTGCTACCACAATAGAGAATCTTGTCTGGGGTCCTCTGTGCCTCTCCTCTACCATATAGAGAGCAGAAGTACAGACACCCCCCTCCAGTCTTTACACTGTCGCCCCCCCAGACTGAGGTTAGGATGCCTAATCTCCCACTAGATAGACACCCTCATCCAGACGGTCAACATACCTTCTGGAAAGGCCATCTGCATTATCATGACTCTTCCCTGTTCTATGCTCTATGGTGAAGTCTAGCCCTTGCAGGCTAATGGACCACCTGAGCAGTTTTGGATTTTCACCCTTCATCTGCATAAGCCACTTCAGGGGCTTATGATCTGTTTGGACCTTGAAGGTAGACTAAGGTAGGGCCTAAAACGCCTAAGGCTCCAAACTATGCTAAAACATTATTTTTCAACAGTAGCCCACCTAAGTTCTCTACCCATGAGTTGTATACTGATGATTATGATAGGATGTTCCCTCCCTTTGTCATCTAACTGGGACAAGACCGCTCCAATTCTGGTGTTGCAGGCATCCGTCCGGACGATAAAGGGTCGGTTGTAGTCAGGCGCACACAACACAGGTGCCCTACACAGACTTTCTTTCAAGCCATCAAAGGCCCCCTGACGGTCTTCAGTCCAATTAACCTTCCTAGGTTTGGGTGAAGTCAGAACTATCAGAGGGGCAGCTATGGTTCCATAGTACGCCATGAAATTACGATAATACCCAAAAAGGCTCTCACCTGGGTTTGAGTAGCGGGAGTCTCCCAGTCATGGACATCCTGTACTTTACTAGGGAGAGGTTGGATTTGACCCCCTCCTAACTCATGACCAAGATACGTGACTTCCCCTGAGCTATCTGGCGCTTGGTGGCCTTGATAGTTGGGTTATCCCTTTTCAAGACCTGCAACACCTTATCCAGATGTGTCAAATGCTCTTCCCAGGTGGAACTGTAGACGGCAATGTCATCTAAGTAGGCCACACAAAAGGCCTCCAGCCCACTGAGTGCATGATTGACCAATCTCTGGAAGGTGGCAGGGGCATTCTTCAACCCAAAAGGCATGACCCTAAACTGGTAGTCACACTGGTGTTGAGAACGCCGTCTTTTCCTTGGCATGGTCCGTCAGAGCGATTTGCCAATAGCCTGAGGTAAGGTCAAAGGTGCTCACATATTTGGCAGCACCTATGGTGTCCACAAGCTCATCAGCCCTGGGCAATGGGTGCGCTTCAGTTTTAGTGACGGCATTGACTCCTGGGTAGTCAACACACAACCTCCAATGCTTGGTACCGGCCTGGGAACTTGCCTTGGGGACAAGGACCACTGGACTGGACCAGGGACTGGTTGAGGGTTCAATAACACCCAGATCCAACATCTTGGCAACCTCAGCCTGGATGTGGTTCTTAACTGCATGCAACATATGGTAGCACCTGCTTTTGACAGGCACACTGTCACCCGTGTCAATTTTGTGCCTACAGAGAGGCATACTGCCCGAGCAAAGCCCTGCAGTCCCTCTGCTGCTCTGTCGTCAAATCTGGAGAGATGCACTCCCTCCACTGAGCCTCCTGAGTGTTGCTATGAAGCAAATCAGGAAGGGGCTTACTCTCATCCTCTTCTTGCTCTGAAGCTAGCAAGAGACATGAGACTCCTGCTCGCCTGTGGAAAGGCTTGATCCTGTTAACATGGAATACCTGAGGGGCTACCCCAGGGACTCCCATGTCCACCAGATAATTGACTTCGCCCATCTTGGAGATGATCCTGAAGGGTCCAGTCCACTTGTCTGCCAAAGCTCTAGGCTTGGTAGGCGCCATCACAAGGATTTCCTGTCCCGGAGTCCAATCCACTTGCGAGGCTTTAAGGTCATGCCAGTACTTGTTCAATTCCTGGCTGGCCTTGAGATTTGCTGTTGCCTGACCCATCTGTGTCATCCTCTGTCTGAAGCCTAACACATAGTCCCCCACTTGCTTGGCAGGACTTGGAGGGGTGGCCTCCCAACCTTCTCTGATCAAGGCAAGGCCCCCCCCCTCACGGGATGTCCAAAGAGTAACTCAAAGGGGCTGCAACCAACACCCTTTTGAGGTACCTCTCTGGAAGCAAACCGCAGGCATAGCAGGAGGAGATCCCATTTCCTCCTTGGGGGCTCTTCCAAAGCACCTAGCATGCCGTTGACGGTTTTATTAAACCTCTCAACCAGACCATTGGTCTGGGGATGGTAAGAGGCGGAGAACTTGTAGGTTATCCCCCGCACTCTTTCCACATGGTTTTCATGTAACTAGACCTGAAGTTGGATCCTCTGTCAGAGACCACCTCCTTGGGGAATCCAACACTGGTGAAAATACCCAGGAGAGCCCTGGCAACCACCTTGGCAGTAACAGTCCAAAGGGGTATAGCCTCAGGGTACCCAGTGACATGATCAACCAAGACCAGGATGAACCAATGTCCACCTGAAGTGAGAGGGTCAAGGGGACCGACAATGTTGATGCCCACCCTCTCAAATGGTGTGCCAACCACTGGCAATGGTTGCAGTGGGGCAACGACACTGCCTCCAGTCTTGCCAGACAACTGACAAGTTGGGCAGGTCCTGCAGTGGGACTCCGCTTCTGCTCCCATCCGTGGCCAGTAGAAATGGGCAGAGAGCCTCTGCTTAGTCTTCTTGGTACCAAGATGACCAGCGAAGGGCAACTCATTCGCCAACTGCAGCAGGAAGGGGCTGTAAACCTGGGGTACCACCAACTTCTTGAGGGCACCAGGTTCAGGCATAGTGAGCTCACTAACAAGGAGCTCACCCTCCCAATAGATTCGGAATGTCCTAGGTACTTCTCCTTGTGCCTGGGACAGGGCCTGTTTCCTCAGACCCTCGAGAGAGTGGCACTCTCTCTGACTCTTACAGAAGTCTGCCCGGGAGGGTCTCCCTTCAGCCAACAGGCATTGAAGGTTGGGGTGGTCCTCTGGGTTGAGAGACTCTCCCACAGGAGAGTCTTCGGTCTCTTCTCCCTCAGGATTTGAGTTTGGGTTTTCCACTGCACCCAGCCCGTCTGGAGCATGGATCCCAATGGGTGCTGAGCCCCCTTCACAGAGGTGGCCTTCTTGTTCTTCCGTCTTCTTGCCTTAAGCCTCCCTTTGGCTCGGGTACCTGACTCAAAGCCAGACCCTGTGTCACCTGTGACCTAGTGACTGCAGCAGCAGTCAGGGGAGAACTTCCGAGATCAACCCCAACTCTACTAGATCATTTCCTAACAGAATGTTGGCAGGGACATTGTCCTGAACCAGGACAGGAAGCTTTGCTGTCTTGTCTCCAATCATGAGTGTGACTAAGGCTACAGGCGATAATTTGGGAGGCCCACCAGTTAACCTGGTGGTTCTTAGAGGAGCACCTACATAGTCCTCTGGCTTGAGCAGGGTCCTGTCCACCACGGTTATGCTCGCCCAGGTGTGTCTCAAGCCAGTAGAAGGCTGGCCATTCAAGAGGACACTTCTCAAAAACCTACAGGTGTTCTGTGGGATTGTCGCCAGTACTTCCGCGTACTGGTCCCAGGCCCCAAGGGACACTAAGGAAATCTCTACGGGAGCACCAAAAGTGATTCCCGTAGAGGAGGGGAGGACGGTGGCCTCCACCTCAGGTACGGAGTAGGGATAGCTCAGGCTGACAGCCTGTATTCCAAGTGCCTTACCTTTACACTTGGAGTCACCCTTCTTGTGATCTAGAGCCCCACATTCCCAACAAATGCCAGGAATGCCGGGTATGGTACTGGAACCACTGGGAGCCTGCTTTGCAGCAGGTGGACCACTACTCTTTTCCCACCCACAGATGACTTATCCCCACTAGATTTAACGGTCTTGGGAGAGGAAGGTTTTGGTTTACCCGACAGTCTGCTTTTGGGACTGCTCAGCTTTCTGAGCGGTCCCCTTTTCTTTGTTCTTGTCCTTCCCACTGTCCTTAGGGGACACCCGGTGGGAGACCCACTTGTCAGCCAACCTGGCCAGTTTAAAGGGATCCAAAATGTTCTGGTCAGCAACATACTGACGCAGCTCTGGTGAACAGGCTTCAGAAAAATGCTCAGAAAACAGGTGGGACAATTAAACAAAAGTTTTCACCTTGTAACCATCAATCCACCCCATCATGTTCATGTGTGCGGCACTCACCCAGTCAACCCAAGACACATTCTCTCTTTTCTTAAAATCCCTGAACCTTTTAAGGTATTGGGTAGGTGTCTTGCCAAACTTGGCAATCAAAGCAGACTTCATGCACTCATACTGACCCTTTTCTTCCACACTCAGTATCAGAATACAGTCATACCCAGTCTGAGGCACTCTGCTTAATAAACACTTAGCCCAATCTCTCTTATTAACATCATGAATTGCACAAGCCATTTCAAACGCTTCAATCTTTAGGAGGATATCTGAACCATCCACAAACACACCAACCAAATCTTTCATAAACTTGGTGGCTGGGGACCTGCCACTCTCAACTGGTTTAGCTGAAGTCTCCACTCTAGCATTCTCTAGCTGGATTATCTGGTGCTCAGTGTCCATATCTTTGAGTATCACTTGCTGTGCCAACTCCTCTTTCTTCAACTCGGCCTTTCAATACAAAAAGTTAGCAACAGAAGCTGACTGTTCCCGTTGGAGCTCCAATTTTAAAAGTTCAATCTTCAGGGCTTCCCCCTGAAGAGCAGTGCTGGGGTTTAGAACAGAGGCAGCAGGAATGGTCATTCCCAGAAACAGATTCAGCAACATCCCCAGGGGCAGAGTCCACGTTGGTTGCACCCCCGCCCCCCTTTAAGAGTTTCACCATCAGTCTGGTAGTCCACCAGGGCAGCTCAGCCCTAGACTTATCCACACAGTCTAACTCCCGGGCTTCACAATCACTCTGGAGAGCCTCAAAGCTCATCCTAGGCAATTTACCATTTACAATAGACTCCATTGCTTGTAATGCATTTATCTTGTACACAACTAAACTGCAATTTAACAAAGTGCAGATATATTGTAAGTGGCACGGTTATACACTGATTCTTAAAACCATAAGCATCCCACCGCTGCCACCAGTGTAAAGACCGGAGGGGGGTGTCTGTACTTCTGCTCTCTATATGGTAGAGAAGAGGCACAGAGGACCCCAGCCAACATTCTCTATTGTGGTACCAATGGATGGGCAATCAAGGCCTAGCTTCTCAGGAGGTGATGCAGGCTGATTCTTAAGTACAGTGTAGTCCCCAAGCACCCACAAAGGAATGTCTGCACACTGTATTAGTTAAAAGTCTTAATATAATTAATATTCAAGGTATGTACAATATCACGATAACTCACTTTGTACTCTGTTATCTATAATGGCAAATATACAGTTCACAACACACACCAGCTGGTCTTATGATTTCCCTTTCAGAGGCTTTGTGGGTCTTAGTTAATAAGGGCCAGGGCAATTCCCTCCTTGTTGTCCCTCCAGGTCTCGTCACCTTTCTCCTCCATTTAAACTGCAGGTCCGGAATGGATGCTTCCTCGTGCATTCGGCCTTGTTCGAAGTGTGCTCTCTTGCTCGGCCTTGTATCCCTGTGGGGAAGGGAAAGGGCCTGACTGTGCCTGACCATTGTGTTGGGACTTGTCGTGTAAATTGCTTTTTGTTAGTCTGTTGTCTTTCACAGTGCAAGAAAGTGTTAGTCTCGAAAAGGGGGGGTGGGAGTGGAGAACATTTGAATATCCTACAGGGTAGGATGAGGTAGTGCATCTCACCCGCCTGTTTCCCATTTCCCGAGGACCCCCCATCCAGGTGATCCTCCCGCACTGGTACAGCCCCAGGAACTGGATCCAGTAGTGATGGCCTTGTCCTGGCCACCTGGAAGACAGATCCTCGGGGACTAGGTTGTGAAACACCCTCTGGTTTTTCACATCTTGATATCTGGCCAACCCTTTGCTTTAGTTGAGGTAGGGAAATATCTCTTAGATCAGGGATAGTGAGGCATTTTCCAACCCCTTTGTTATTGAATACAGGTTTATGCCAATCAACTTACTTTCTATTAGGTTTGTTGGCTTACTGCTCTCTTGCACCTGGACACCAATGGTTTGTTTGTGCTCTCATTAAAATTGATTAAATGGGGAGTCTGCCCCTGTACGGCAACCATCATCTCGTGCCTGCGTTTCGTTCATCCACTACTCCCTTCCTAGTTTCTGACTTTGGCTCTGATCATAAGCTACTGTTTGGGCTCCGCACAGATTTCTTGAATACACATGTTTTGTAAATTCAGCACTTTGAGTTCTGATGCCTTGCTACTTCTGAACCTTGCTGCTACCTCGTTTAGGAAAATGGCTGCGCTATGGCTCATTCTTCATCACATTGTGCCTTGCATCTTGTACATGTTAATGTTTTTAGGGGCTGCATTTACACGTGTGCGTTCGTCGTGTCTACGTGCATATATCCTTTGTCTTCATGCCTGCGCTATTCATGTATATATGTACTTGTGTCTACTAGGTGTACTTTGTGTTTACATGTATGTTCATCTACCATTCTTTCTACCCGTCACACCATCTATTCTAGTCTATTCATCACGACAACTTCATGTTTAGTTGGTTTCGTCTTCCACCCCTAGATTCGTGGAGTGGTAGGGCTGTCTCAGCTGGTATCATTTGTCACCTGGATGATACTGGTGAGGGGCCGGGGGTTGGAATCAGTACTTGCATGCTCATCTGAGTAAGGGCCAGTGGGTATTATGTGTATTCATCTGCCCCATTACAACTAGGATTCTTGGACCGGGAGAATGTCTGGTGTCTTGGGAACAACATCCGGAAAGTCTGAGCTGGCTGGGCTGCCCGTTTTGAGGAAAGACGTAGACTTTGCATCTACAGTCACATGTTAATCATAGCCTGGACTTCTTGCTTGCATCCACCGGTTGATCCGAACGGAGAAAATCAAGCTACCCTTCTGCAACAAGAAAATAAAAGCAGGCGCAATGGCCACCAGGCGCATGTGTGTTTGACTGTTGAGACGCCGGGTGTGACCCCTGGAATGACTAAAGGGCACTGTTTCCTCAAAAGAACTCCCAACTTGAGGAGAGTATTTTTTTAATTTATTTTTTGCTAACCGATTTTATATGAAACTTTGCAAGAACCTTTTTTGTTAAAAGCTTACTCTTTTTGAGGAGAGGCTTTAAGACACTTCAAGTATTCATGTTTATTTTGGAAATGTACAAAACATTCTATAAAAAGATACTTTGTTCAGGTTGTCTGTTCAAAACCACTTATTGGTTGCGCCATTCAGTTTATTGGAAGACGTACTTATAACAAGCAGAGACAACCTTGTTGAGAAGCATGCCACCCTGATGCAGGCCTTCCTCGAGGAGAGCGAAGCGAGAGGGTGTAGTTCAACATTGGAGCATGTAGCGGGGGTGAACATGCTGGTCCCGAGTTCTGTCTTTGTGCCAGTCTTTGATATTAAGCCAGGAAATATAAAAGGAGTTATGTTACATATTTTTCCCTATGCTCAGTAGAGATTAACCAATAATATGAAAACTTACTGTTACCACAAGATGAAATGGATGAAAAGTGAGGTCTACTTGAGGGGCTTGCAGAGTGGGCTGACCTCCCTAGCCTCACAAGGGATGGCTCCCCCATTGGGGAGAAGGGATGACTACCTGCAATTCATCAGTTCCCGGTTGGCCCCTGCTGTCCACTGGTTGCTACAAAAATGCCCTGATAAAGTACACAAGCACCCAAATGAACCTACAACACCTTACTAAAACAACTAATTGTATTAACCCTGCTTTCTTCTCAACTGCTACTCTGCACCTGCTGACATGAATGGAATTAATTAACTCATGTTGGGGTGATCAATAAGGATCTTGATGGGGAAAGAGGGGTCCGGGATGACGGCGATGCTAACGTGATGTTGCGATTTAGCATGTATCTTGTGTATTTAATAGAAATGGGACAAGTGTTTGTGTATAGTTGATACATGTTAGATGTGCACCCTCGTTGCAAAAGAATGACGCATCTGCTGATGCAATATGAAAATGATGTAGTCGCATGGCGTGCCATGTAGTGCCTAAAGATCGTAAGCGAGGAGCTTCATATGCAAATGCGAAAAAAGATTTGCGGATAGAGAAGCTACTGTGAGTGGACAGTCGTATATCCGCAGACATACATACAAAGGGTCTTCAGGGAGATGTGTTTGTGAGTTTGTGAGCAAGGGGTACATGGTGAATACACATGTATACTGTGGATCCCCTCATACCTAGGGGATGTGTAGGCCTCAGAAACCTGGGTGGTGAAATGAACTTTGTGCAACCCAGAAAGCTGGTTGATCAAGGTTGAAGGTTAGGGGAAGGCAGCTGAACTGCATTCAGGCAACTGCAATAAAATCAAATGGTCCGTTGCGGCAAAGCTCAGGTTTTTGACTTGTTACTTATTATTTTATTTGTTATTATTGTTATTGTGGAGATGTAAAATGTTAAAGTACATGGGAGTCTGTTAATCAGTGTCCAGGGAAGTCCGGGCACCTTGTAAGGTCAGTTTGGGCCTGGGTAATGAACCTGGTGCAAGGGGTGCTTAAGGGCAGAGCGGGCAGATGATTTTATGGGTTTCAATCAGGTTCTCAGGAACGACTAGCATGTGGCCAGAGACCATGAGTGCTGAAATGGTAGTCATTAGAGATTAGTGTGAAATGAGGACGCCAGCAAGTCTGGGTGGATAAGAAGCCTATCGCCAGTTCAAAGGGAACTGGTTTGTTTCTCTCCCTCTTCGTATTGTTGTATCCTTGGATAAGCCATGTGTATCACGACCAGGGTTAGAGGTCCCAAGCCAGTTGGAACTCGTAGTAAATTAGGATTGTTTTGTGAGTGTGTAACCATGTGATGATATCACAACCTACTACAGAAAGATCCTGAAAAGGGGTGTGCTGTAAATATGAGATAATACAAATGTATGTTGATAGGGGATGGTGGTTAAATAAATGCATCCAATGAGAGTGTGGGAACTGATGGGGTTTAGATTTCTTTGTATAGGGTTGACCAATCATGTTTGGGGGAATTTGTAACAAAATTTGTGGGAGTGTATGAACTGTTGCCTTAATGTATAACCTCCAGTACTAATGCAAAAAAAGTAGTGTTCCTGTGTTAAAAAAAAAATATATATTTAGATTGTTATTATTACTTAATTAGCTTATGACGGTGATTAAATCACCTTATTCCGGAGTCCATAGTACCTGTGAAATGAACATGACTATTTAAAAGAAAACCAAAGTTAAAAAACGAGCAAAAAGAGAAAATCGAGTGTGCTTTTTATTTTTATGAAAACAAAGATAAATACATCAAAAGGAGTGACGGACTAATGTGTGTGCCGAACAATACTGTTTACAGACAATTAGTACCTATGCAAATGTTCTTATGTAAAGAAGCATCAACAGAGAAACAATAGTTAAAGGAGCGCAAACATTGTGCTGAAGAACTCCTTAATCACAAAATAAATCAGACTTTTCGAAACATAAATACATTGATATATGTGATCATTTCCTGTAATAAACCAATCAACAGAAGTGTTGAACTTGACAAGGCAGAATCAATGTACACAACAGAAAGGTTGAACTCTAAGACACACTTAAGTGAGATATGTAGTTAACTGTCCCAAGCTAGTTCATAGCATATAATTTACACATAACAGAGAAACATAACACATAACAGTATGCCAATGGGCAGAGAGGGAATCTCCATTAGCATTTTTGTGGAAAAGATTAATGTAGATATCAACAAATCTTCCTGGTTGTAAGGTGCCTGGATGAGGCTGAAGAGCAAAAGCTGGATGGGGCCCCTAGTTCATATCTGGTGTTTTTTGAGTTCCTCTCGGTACACACAACTCTTTTTCAAACTTCCTGCTGACCCTCGTGCCTCTTCTATCATCCAAGACTAACTTTCTGCCAGCCAGTCCTGGTGCACTTCCAATGATCTCTGCCTCGATGTCAGCAAGACTGAGATCAAACACACTGGGACCCCCTGCTCCCTCTCCCCACAGCTCAATGTTTCTCGATCTCTGGTTCTCCGTAGGCTTGACTATTGCAATAGCATTCTCCCAAATCTAACCTTCTTCCACACTACGACCCCTCCAGCTAATTCAGAATAGAGCAGCAAGACGTATCCTTGGCCTTAAGCCCAGCAACCACATCTCTCCTGCCCTAAATACTCTCCTCGACTACCGGTTGCTGCACGGATTCAATTCAAATCCCTCTGCATCATCCACAAGGCAGTCTGGGGCCTGGGATCACGCTATCTGCAATTTTCTCTTACTAAATACTCTACCTCTAGACCTATACGTTCCTCTGAAACCAACGCTTTGTGCAAAGCATTTTGCTAAATAGAGTGCTGGAGGCTGATCACTGTCTTCGGCTGGCTTCCTCTTATGGAACAGCATCTCACTTCCTCTTCATCTAGATCATGACTTGCCACAAATTCCGGAAGCTCCTCAAGACTTTCCTCTTCACCTCCTCCTTCCCATATCTGGTAATCTCAGTCGCTGTCTTTGGTGACCAGGGCCCTTATGTATCCTCAGGGTCCTAGCCTCCCACACCGAATCGTACTGTCATCTTCCTACCTCGCAGCACTTGCCTCGGCACCCTGCGGCCTTTGTCCTGTTGGCTTGCACCATCTACCGTATGTCGCTCCATTCCGCATAGCACTTAACATACTACGTACTTCATAGTAAGCACTTCATCTGCTGCTCACCCACAGACGCTCCAGCAACTACCCCCACATCCCTCCTTACTGCACTTGCACGTTCTGAGTACTTGCAAGGCATAGTAGGCTCGTCTTTATCTTCTACTGTATTCATTGTTTTTCATTCCCATGTTCCCTCCCTGTTGCCCTGTGGGTGCTTTGAAACAGATTTGACTTACTGTATAAGCACCTAACAAATGCACTATAAAACATATAATGCAAAATCTTTGTGTGGTTCGGAGATACAGGTTAGTTTGACTCTACAGAGTCATCTAGCACCTCCTGGCTGTTTGCACAGTAAACTTGCTTTATGGACAAATGTGCGTTCATTTCTTAAGAGGTGGGCCTATTTTGGGTTACGGAGATCCGCGATCCACCCACACTCATTAGCACACACTATGTAGATATAATCTTCCTTGCAGAAACCTTGCTCAAACCCCGCCACACATCTATTATCCCCAACATGTTTTCCCCCACACTCTCATCCACTATAGACTGCCCACACAAACAAGGTGGTAGCATTTCCATGAAGCACTCTCTCGCTCACTTGCTCCCCTCCATTATGCTCAATCTTTCATCACCTCATTCATTACCTCCACCTTATTAATCGCCCCCAGCACACCAGCCAAACTTCCACACCAACTGGACTGACTTCACTATAAACAGCCACACCTCCACCTGCAACATCTTCTACGTTGTTGACTTCGACCGTGCTATTTCCCTTTCAGACACCAATTGCATACTAAAGACTACCGTTACTCCACTCACCCCGTATGACCTCACACAGCTCATCACCTATCCCACACATTTCTGGCAACACCATGTATGTTTGATCGCCAGCAAAAACCATTGCCTCCATGGATTATCCAATCTGGATATTGTGGTCTCACCACCTTGCTATCCCCTTAATGCTGACCCTTCCACGCCCAAACCCACCACTTGCCACCCCCCAATCAGCCAGACAAACCAAACACATTACAGACAGTCTTAGCACCACTCCTACTACTCCACCCCTCTCCACATAACTCATCTTACACCACCAATACAACACCATCATCACAAAGGCACTCTACTAAATTGCACCCCTCAAATTATAAAACCTCCACAAACCACCACAACCATGGTTTAAGAGTACCCTCCTCTCTATCAAGCAGAAAGCCAGATGCCTAAAAATGATCCTGGCAAACTTGCCCGTGCCCCTCAACAAGGCCACCCCTCAGACACTGCTGCAACAAATAAACAATATGCAGTGCCAAAGCCACCCATTGCCTCCAAGAATTTCAATCAAACCCAGAACTATTAAACATCCAAGTCCCTCTCTAAACCACCATCCACACCGCACACTCATCCACTGTATTATGCAACTCTCTCATGAACTGCAAATGCACCTCAGACAGCCCTCCTCTCTCCCACTCGCACCACCCAACCCCAAACAATCCAACACGAGGGACACCTTCCACCCCATCGACACTGACACCCGCCCTGCCAAAACAAAACCTACACTTCCTGAATGATGTATGCCCACCTCGAGCTGCATCCAATTGCACCTCCACCCTAGCTCCCCACTGGCTCACCATCATGAAATCCTGTCTCCCACATGGTACTATTCCCCCTGCACTCAAAAACTGAGAAATGTCACCACTCCTCCAAATAAATCTCAAATCCCCCCCCCCAATCCTATTCTACCATTCCACTAACACATCACCGCAAACCACCTACTTAACCCCTTCCAATCTGGCTTGCAACCTGGACACAGCACTGCGACAGCTACTCTGCACATCCTTGTTGACCTCCACAGCATAATAGACGAAGGACACACGGCACTCCTCAAACTCTCTGCAGACTTCAACAGCATAAACACCATTCTAGTAAAAATCCTAGCCCGCGGGATGAATCTCTCTGGCACTGTACTCGACTGGCTCATCTCCTTTCTCACTGACTGGGCACCCTTTGTCTCCCTACCTCCTTATCGGTCAGACCCCACCCCTGTCAAGTACGGGGTCCCTCAAGGCTCCCATCTCCACTACTACCTATATGTTAAATCCCATGAACAGACTCTTAGCAAACACAAGGTCTGTTGCCACCAATACGCAGCAAATGCAAGGTCCGTTGCAACCAATACGCAGATGACATATAAATATACTTCCACATTTCATCACCTTCACAACTCTACACCGTCAAAACGTCTTTCCACTATCACTAACTGGATGGTGTGAGAAACCAGAAGGTGTCTCACCCGCTAGTTCCCGTGATCTCTCTCTCAGGTGACCAGGTCATGGCCATCACCTTTGCATCCAGACCCAGGGGTTTGATTAGATTTTACAAATCGCAAGTCACAGTGATTGAAGAATCTTTCTCCCTTCCACATTTTGAGGATGAAGAGCGTTAATGTAGCAAACCTCCACAGATCCTCAGCTCTGAAAGGCAATAAGGAAATCGGACTGATCCCGGGAATTCGCATTGACCATGTGCCCATCAACGGGTAGTTCTGGCTGAAACTTGCTGTACCATTGCTAATACCTCCTGCGTCCCCTTTACGGGACCCCAGATAAGATTTTAAAGTTCTTAAGAAAGGGACTGTGGGATAGCTTCTGCTTCTAATACTCCTTTTTTCCGTCTTTACCTGTCCAGGTGTGAATGGCTTCTCAAGGATGTTATGCTCAATGAATGACAGAGTTAAAGGTAAGAACCACCAATGTAGTACGAAGAATGTTGGAAGATACGAGGTACAATCAGTGCTTAAGTGCAGTATTCTTTTTTTCTTCTTTTGACTTGCAAAACACGCCATTGATTCTGATTCGTTATTGACTCCGTAGTGGGTTAAGTTGGCCTTCAAGACCAAAATACTGGAATTAGCAATCTAAAAATAAATAATACTATATTGTCTTCTGTCTGTTGGCTGTTTTCTGTTTACCAGCAGAAGACCAATAGTCAAAATCTTAGGATTTCATGGATGCAGATTGACCGCCTTAAGTGCGTGATACGATTTCCTGCTCGACTAACTCTACAAGTAGAGTGCACATACGGAGGAATAGCTCTTAGCAGCAAGGAAATGGAGCTTACCAGAACCATGCCCAAACCAAGGGTTCCATTCATGGTAGCTATTTTATATTGGTCACTACATCGGTTCTCATTTACTTGGACAGGTAAAAAGTCAATTTACCGAAAACAATTCAGAGTGGTACATTTCACTGAAGACCATAATACTGAAAAACATCAAATATTAAATATAGGGTAGTGGGGGTAAGGGGTTAAAATGAGTCGGTATGGGGTTTGGGCTGCGTTATAAGGGTAGATAATTGGGTGGCTTCAGGCCCCACCCCCAACTAAAAAAAGAGAATTCAGTGTTTTTCGGTATTATGATCGTGATGAAATGTACCACTATGAACTTTCCGTCGGTAAAATCAAATATAACCCTTGGACACTCCTGTTCAAGCCTGTATGCACTATCTCTAGTGGTGCAACTCTGACAAGAGGCCCTTTGTTAAATTGTATTAATATAGATTACTAATGTCCAATAATTGATACCCGCAGTAAATAATATTTTTGTTAAACTGTTTTTTTGTGCTCCCACTCTCCAGCACTTTCAACATATAGTCTAGGACTGGACTAAAACACCCCCCTAATGACAATTAAACCATGGTCTCTTCTCAGTTGCTAGTTTCTTTTCAGTGAAATTCTCAAATGTTCTAGAGTTTTTAAAAGGACCCACTTTTAAAGCTATTGGGTTGGTAAAATGTATATAAAAGTACCTGCCGCCTGGACTCAAGAAACTGGTCTGTCGAGTGATCCTTCAACATGGATCTTATGCTCCATGGTCAATTTTCCTTCACCTTGAGGAAAGCCGGCTTTTGCTTCTCACGTAGATTATGGGAACCCTGCTACAAGTTAGGCTGCTTGTGCTGTTTCACTGCGAAATATAAGGCATATATTAATGATTCTATGTGGCAGACCTACGCATTTCTGATGGTCACCGCCTCTTCTGTAAGGCCTTGGAGAGCGCTCTGAACGCACATCAGCCTTCTACCCGTGCAGTGCAAACATCTGGTGCTACAAATGCTAGTCTACTTCTTAGGCAAAAGCAGCCCCGCTATTGGTCAGTGCAGCCCTGTACAGTCCACAGCTGTTGGAAAGACCCTGGCTGCACTGCAGGGCATTTTAAGCGCCTAGTGGAGGTTCCGTAATTCTACTTATATGCCTTTTGTGCCTATATAGTGCAAAATCTACATGGGAATCAATTGGACGGCTGTACAACAAGACAGTAATAATGTAACGCAATAGGGATGTGACCGAGCAGTTCGGGCTGGACTGCCCCTTTCGGGGTGGGACCAAGCCTGATTTGCATATGGACGTTCCCTTTTAGTAATGGCTTGGTACGCAAACAAAGATGGTCTGGAGGGTTGCCCAGAGCAATGCCAGAGGTTAAGATTAATTCAAACCCTTCCAGCCATCACGTTTTGTTTTGCTGTTACAACTAGAAACATGGCATGTTAAGGGTGCGGATGGTAGGATCTGGAGAGAGCAGTATACAGAAGGCTACACGCATTGACACCAGTTAGGGGAGTAAAGGGGAACTTTTTCTAGGTCAGCCAATTTCTTTAGGTTATTTGTTTGTGAGGTGTTCTTTGAATAGATGGAACATTTCTGCATTGCATGAGAGGTGGACCGGCTGCTTGTATCTATAATACTTGCATGTCTTGGGCCAGGCTCTTCTTTCATCTCTTCCACCCTGCCAGTTCCCCGTGTCTTATGCAGGGAGCACATGCAAAGCTTATGCTGGGCTACATGTCTGCAAGACCGGAGTTTGGTCCCGTAGACCAAGGTTTCTCCCCCCCCCCCCCCTTTCCAATCCCCCCACCCCCCAGCTAGAAGTCTCCTTTTGTTGTCGCTGGAAAGATTTTCCCTCGGGCCATGACTCGACCAAGCCTTTCACCTATATGAGGGTATGGGTACACACTGTGGTCATCCTGATTAGGTTCCCCTTCGCTTTTGGTTTGGCACAGTGGCCAGCAATTTGGCCAGAGGATTTGTCTGTTTTTTTTTTTTTTCTTTTTTTTTGGTGGGCTGGATGTACTACAATGAACTATACCACCTCCCCATTCTTCCTGTTCGGTGTCCTTTTTTAGACCGAAGAGCAAAGTTGGACTAGACTATTTGACACCATGATGGTGATATCCTCGGAAACCATTGCACCCAAATCCTTCACAATCGAAGGCTTGTCTAAGGGAAAGGCAAGCTTGTTTGGAAAGCTCTTAGTCGCACCATCTCCAATTGTTCTCATGAACATTCTGGGTTTACGCCAGACACATGGCTTTGCATGTGTTAGATGCCGGGAGGTGCCGGCGCTTGGACTTGACATACAACAACTCGAGAATCTGCATGAAGGACTTGATGCAATCTTTTCACCACTCTTCTAGGGGTATTGCAGGCCAACCTCCTGATTCTGTGCAGTGGCGTAACACAAAATGTGGGGGACCCGCTGCAAGCCCTGCAGAGGGCCCCCTCGCTGGGCATGGGGCTGTCCACACCACAGGGGCCCCCGTTATGCCAGTGGTTCCACAGAACTCCAGTGTTGGGATCATTAACCTGAAATAAAGTTCTGGTTGCGATTATTTATTTTTTTTAAAAGTGGTATTGGGTGTTTGAGGAAGGAGGCTGGTAATGGTGCTGAAGGGTCATACAGGTTTAGCTGGCTCCTAAAATATGTAAAGCACCTGAACCATCTTCGGCAGGATGTCCAATCAGCATCTGAATGACAGTGTAAATACTAAAAGCCTGTAATTCACTGTGAAAGTCATATTACATATAATTGATTATCCTCACCTACGTTTTCACAGCTTATTTTTTGCTCTTTATAATTCTCTGCTTTTGTTGACATTTTGTTTTTTTTACTCTTTCTTTCAGGTACTTGAGGAAACATTATCCATCTATACTGAATGCTTTCATGAACAAAATGGCTTTTTGTTTCCAAGTCCCCGATCCAAGCATTCTATATTTTTTGCAAGAATCTGCAAAATGTTTGCCAGAACCTGTGTTTGAGGAACGTTACTTGCCAATGATTGGCAGTAGCCACATGTTTCAAAACCCTGCCCATACTTCGCTGGGCCACTACCTGGTCCCATCGGCCAGGTCAATTCTCAGCAACCCGGGCACGCTGCCTAACTATGCACAGCTGCCAATCAGCCTGCCAACAACTGTTCATACGTATAACGCGATGGACGCTCTGGAGATGATCAGCTTAAAGTGCACTAGTCTCGTGAAGGCAGAAGATGTTCCGGACCAACACTACTCGGGAAACCAAAATAACAAGCTTTCACAAACCGAGCAGTCTACTACTGGAGAAACTGTAGCCAAAAGCGAATGCTTTAACGAGGCTCCCGAAGCACTCCCAGTTGGGACAAGAAGCACATTAGTAACTGAAAGCAGCATCGCCAATTCTAAGGTCCGTCAGAAAAAAACAACTAGAAAACAGAAAAACCCAGTCAGAAGTGCTGAGCGCCACGATCCCAGTTTTCAAGGCGTTAGACTGCAAATGAAACTGGGCCTCGATGAAGGCCATCCTGGAGAGTACAAGATTTTCACAACTTCCCACTACAGGTAACTCACATTTTTCATACTCCAGCTGTACGAAATGCTATGATGCTGTCCTTTCACAAAAATCTTTGGCCGGTGGGAGGCGGGTTTGGGAAATGATCCCACATGCCATTTGACCCTAGCCAATTACGTAACTGGAGACATCGCCAAACCCTTGACCCTGATAAAATTACAGTGCACAATGAACATTGCAATAAGCCTAAAAGCAATAAATTCAAGAAACGGACAAATTGGGGATGCTGAATGTGAGGTCCACAACTGACTTGTTGAAAGCAGTCAGTAAATCCAACAAGGGAAACCAGGCAGCAGGGTCTAGTTTATTTCCTGAGGGGTGGTCCAAGACACTAAAGTTACTCTATGATAAGGTGTGTAGGAAATTTAGTACCAGTATACAAAAAGGGCATTCAAACCTCTACAGACAACTTTAGACTGCTGTCCATGCTAGATGTAACTAGGAAGTTATTCACTTCATTTATATTGAAGAACCTTCGCAAGTGGGCGGATGACAGTAATGTCTTGGTCCCCCTTCAGATAGGGTTTCGATCGGGCTACTCTACACTGCACAATATAAGGCAGGTTGATTAACGGGGCATGCTGCAAGAGCCCACCTGCGTTATACGTTACGTTCATAGATTTTCAGGCAGCGTTCAATCTAATAAATCGTACCCTACTATGGGAAAAATTCGAAAGTTGCCTGTCCTGGAAATATTGAGCCCCCTAAATTGCGATACGAAGGCTCGGGTGTGATTGAACAACGAAGGGTACCTGTCAGCGCCGATACGGATTGGTAGGGACCGGGGGGGGGGTCAAGCAAGGTTGTGTGCTGCCCCCCCCCCCCCCCCTTCAGTTTATATTTTGTGGACTTGGGACGCTACACGACATGGCCAACTGCTCGCCCAAGATGAGAGGACAGGATCTCCAGTCTATTATAAATGGATGATCTTGTCATCTTTACAAATGCTGAGATGATGCGGATGTTGGGTGAGTTGCATCGTATGCTGTTGAAAACAATCTATTCATACATTTTGATAAAGTTGATGCTGGTTGCGAGGAAGATAGTCTAAAAATGCTTATTACAACTGAAAACATACAGTATGTTAACACCTATTTATATCTAGGTCTTGAGATGAGCGCACAAGCGGATTACCAACGCATAGTAGCTGCTAAATGCAGTGAGCCTCACCAGCTCACATTCCTGTTTAAAAAGTTTGCAATACAAACTGCAGACTACACTATAGAGGGTATTGTGACCTTCTATAAACAATGTTTTTGTCCTGCAATACTGTATGGCCTGGAGGCATTGATCATGAGATCTCATAGCTGAATAGATTCAGGGGCTATTTCTGGTGCAATATCTTAAATCTAGCAGTCTCAATGCTGATGGAATGTTCAAGGTTAGGATTGGATCTCATACCCCTTGGCGAACAAGCCTTGATAAGGTGTGGAGCACTTAATTTGAAATCTAAATTGACTGCATGTCCGCTACTGTTTAGAATTGAAGCAAACTACAATTCCGACCAATCCCACAGAAGCCGCAACTTTAAAACCTTGAACATAGATCTTTTTATTGATCTTTGTTTAGCTAAATAGATTGTGGCCATCACTGTGACACCAACAAAAGTTGGTACCTGATTAAGAAGTCCTGTGCCATAAGGCTGGTGTACTGGGATTGGAATAAGAACTATTCACACCTGGCTAATTTAAAAGGATACAAATGTGTCTAAAGTTGCTCGCGTATAAGAGGCTGACAAATTACCTAATTCTGTCCCCCAATCCTGCAGTATACAGGGTTCTTCTACTTTACTGTTGCGTACAAACCATCTTCTGTTGCTGACAGTCTGTGGCCCCCTGTACATTTATTTGAAGACGAAAGGTACTGTTGAATATGTAGGTTGCAACAAAAGAGGGAGAATGCCAGCACGTGTTCACAGAATGTGTGAAATTGGAATAAATTTAGGAAGGTATGCAAGTGACATTAACACCATTAAGTCTACCACCTTTTGGACATCTTCCATTAAGTCTCCTTCCTTACATTTAGCTCTGTACCGAATCTGGCTGCGTATTAGTGTTTTAGAATTTAACAGTTTCTTTTATGGATTTTCTTTTTATACAACTATTAAGATGATGAATGTCGTATTCTCTCGATTTTATTCTTGACTATTTGATATTGTGATATTATTTATATTTTATTCTTGTATTTGTGATAATAATTTTGTGAAAAGTTCATGTGAACTTAACACAAATACATTATTTCCATAAAGCTGTGCAGAAATGGACAAACGCTGGCTAACTATCCTTCACCCAGAAAAGGCCCCCGAACAGTTTCTCTGGGTTCTGATATCGGCATGAGATATTTTGCCAGTTGAATTAACCATGAACTCCTTAACGGAGCATCTTCCAACCTTTAGGCATAGCTTAACGGCACAATGTACAATTCTGCCATGCCTGCACACGAGACACAAACTCGACCTACAGCAGACCTCTCTATCGTATGTAACGGACCTTTGTCTGGTGATTACCACCCCACGTGACCCCTATCCAGGTTCTCTAGCAAGAGCAGCTCCCACCCTCAAGTGTGACTTTGCATGTCACTGGATGTGCTAAAGCTCCGGGCTGAGACAAACGTTGCAGCCACTCGCGTTACTGCGTATCTCTTGCTATTCTATAGTGTTAAAACCCAAACCTGGCGGGTCAGATTCGATCTTCTCGGCCCGGGCCCAAGTTGAAGGCCCAAGCAAAGCAAGGGCTTTTAACGAGGGCCCCCGGGCCGTAAAAACCCTATCCGGCGGCATGGTGAGGTCTTAAGGCTATTAGCAACCCGGGTTTCCAACCCAGAAGACTGGGTGTTAAAAAAAACAACAAAAAAAAACTCTTTCATTGAATGGACGCTCCATCCCATTCATTGAAGGAAAATACTGCGGCAAGATGGCTGCCATGGAAGTGGAAGGCGGGGTTCCATACAGAGTCCCTCTTCCATTTCCATGGCAGCCATGGAGCGGTAGCAGAGGGGCTGCTGCAGGTAAAGAAAGTGGAGTGGAGGAACAGAAAAATAAAGTAGAGGGGAGGGTTGGGGGAAGATGGCACTGCTGGGATGGTGAAGCAGCCTCCAGGTTCCATTGAACGTGGGCTGAGATGAGCAGTTTAGCCCCGCGATCCAAGAACCTGACCGGCTGCTCTCCCCCAACCCCGGTGCTAATTAGTGATAGTTGTGGTACTGCTCTGCCTGTAAGCCATGCATGGCCAGTGCTGATAGGAAAACATAAACTACTCTGCTTTAACATGCTCCCACCCCCTTGTGTTCTCTAACACAATTTTACACTTTTATTTTTAAATGTCATTTTGTTGAAGTGAGGAGGTTTTTCATCCCTCAAAATTGTGGGTCAGAAATGGGTCTTTGTTTCCTAATCCTGCCTGTGCAGGTTAGGGTGAAAATAATCAGTTGTCATTTAGCAGTTTGTAGTGTTATGGGATCATTTTTTAAATTTTTTTTTTGCAATATGTTTGTGGGCTGTTTTTTTTGTTGTGGGTTTGCTGAAGTCCTTTCTCATTTGTATTTCATCTTTTACATTTTCATCATTCAACTTCTAAAATGTGAATCTCCACACTACTTAAGAGCATCGCTAACCTTTTTGCTGTATGAACATTAGGGGTTGAATTACGTTTTGGACCTCGTTTCCGGCATGAGAAGAAAGGAACAATTTTGGCAAGAAGTACTGTCCATATAAGCAATGCCAAGGAAGCCCACATATTGAAGCAGCAGGTGTCCAACCTGGAAAACTGAGTGGAAGAGGCCGAAAGAAGAGCGAGGCACAATAATATACGGGTGGTCTGCCTGCCGGAGGGGGAAGAAGGCCAAGACCCCACGGACTATGTGGAGAACATGATCATACAAGAAATCGGAGCAAGCAAGCTCTCCCAGGGGTTCTTAGTTGAACGTGCACATAGGGCCCTGATGAGGAAACCACAACCCGGCGCCCCTCCGAGGGCAATTGTAGCAATGATCCTTAATTAGAGGGACAGAGAGAAGATTTTTGGAATTCTTCCGGAAAGGAGGGACGGTAACAAGAGCATCTGCGACCATCACTGCATACCCTGATTACACCATGCTGGTACAGAGACAGCGCTACAGCTATGTGGCGATCAAGAGAAGACTGCGCACAGCCGGATTTAAATATATGCTCTTGTATCCTTCAAAACTCAAGATTTTTCACAAAGGCAAGGTGTACTTTTTTGATACCCCAGAGGCTGCAGCGGCATGGCTGGACGCAAACGGCTGTCTGGAACAAGATGAGGAGCGAGGCCGAGATGAACACGATAAGTGATTATATAGACATGTATGATAAATGGCGGGCAGGGGGTGCCGGGAGTGGAGATGGAAGAAAAGATAACAATGGCACGGCCAGCAGTCATAGTGATGGGACATTGTACCATGAGACATTTGAATATGTGGGACTGGAATATAGACAGTGCAATGGAATACGGGCGGCTTTAGGTGCGCTTGACTTGATTAGAAGAAAGGAGTAACGGATGGAGATACCCTACCCCCAAGATTTAGAATAGTAGGACCGCCACTAGGGCGATATCTCCCTGCTGAGCTGCGAGTACGGTAATAGCCGAAAAGGGCTAGATGCGGGGGTGCCTGAGATCCAGGGATAGAGCTGGGCAACAGTTGGAAGGGTAGAGGGGCTAGGGAGTTGAAGGGTAAGTTGGGGAGCGGGAGGGAGGGGAAGTTGGGGAGTGTGATGGGGTTGGGAAGGGAGGAGGGCGGGGTTGTAACGGTTGGGGGAAGTTTAAGTTTGGGTACGAGCCTACACCTTGAAAAGACGAGACATGGACTGCACTTGTGGAGGGAAGAGCGGGAACCAAATATGTTATAGGAGACCTTAAAGTAGCTACCTGGAATGTCGAGGGGCTCAATAGCTTTTTAAAAAGAAATAAGGTTATGATGTACCTGCGCAGGCAGAAAATAGACATAGCTTTGCTGCAAGAGACTCACCTAATGCAGGAAAAGCTGGTGGGGTCCGAAAGAAGTGGAAGGGGACAGTCGTGGGTGCATCATATTCAGCCTATGCCAGAGGGGTGATTACCTGGGTCGCACCGCATGTCCCGTTTCAGTTGCTGCACTCTACGGTTGAGCCAGATGGGAGGATGGTAATAATAAAGGGGTTAGTGGAAAATGAGGAAATATGCATCATAAATACATATGCCCCCTACCAGGATACGGCGGCATACTTTAGAACTTTATATGGTAAACTTAGCATGAGCCTAGGCGGTAGAGGGGGCAGTCATTTGGGGAGGAGACTTTAATTGTGTATTGAACCCGAAAATAGATCTCATACCAAAATAGATAGACCCACCCCAGCTGCCAGGACGTTGCAGTCTCTGTTAGCGGATCTCGGGTTAGAGGATGCATGGAGGTCACACCATCCACAGGATAGACAATATTCGCACTATTCAGCCCCTCAGAACCTACACACTAGACTGGACTATGTGTTCGTCACACATGAACTAATCATAGAAATAGCGCAGGCAGAATACAAAGCAAGGGTCCTCTCAGGCCACTCAATATCGACCCCCGAGAGCGAAGATGCCGACATGGCGCCTCCGAGCAGAAGCGTTGAAAGGTAATATTTTTATGGAGGACATGAGAGAGGAAATAATAAGCTATTTCGAGATCAATACTGGTAGCATGGAGACAGCGGGTATGCTCTGGGAAGCTTTTAAACTAGTAGTGAGAGGGATAGCATAGCTAAGTCCAAGGGGCTCCAAGGAGGGATTTTGGCTGACCTACAAGAAGCGGAAACGGAGCTAGAAACAGCACTGAAAAGGGGAGGTAACACTAAGGCAGATAATGAAGAAATACTAAGGCTGCAACAGAAATGTGCAGGATACTGGGAAAGGTTGTGCTACCTCAACTATAAAAAATATATAGAGGCAGCATGCAGGGGGTGACAAACCAGGGAGAGTCTTGGCATGGTTATACAAAAGCGAGACTCCGATACCCACAAACCGAATGATAGCGAAAGATGATGGGTGTATAGTAGACACTCAAGAGGGAGTTAATCAGGAATTCACAGATTACCGTATCCTGTACAGAGATGTGGAGGACAGCGACAACAAGGAAATAAGGGAAACACTGGAGGATATTATATTGCCGCAAATCAGCCCAGAAGAGCGAGAGGCGCTAGATGCACCGATCACTCTAGAGGAATTGGAAGAAGTAGTGAGGCAACTACCCACTAGTAAGACCCCGGGGTCTGACGGACTCCCCAGCTAATTTCATAAGATGAACAAAAATGAGGTACTCCCCCCCCCCCCCCCCCACCCCCGCTCCTAGAGATGCTAAATGAGGCATACGAAGTTGGAAGACTACCTAAGAGAGGTGATATCATACCACTCCCCAAACCCAATAAGCCAGGTTGAGAGTGCGGCTCCTGCAGACCCCTGTCAATGTTGAACCAGGACCGTAAAATATTGAAGGCGGTCCTGGCAAACAGGATGAGGAGAGTCATTAATAAGTTAATACACTCCGACCAGACAGGCTATGTCCCCAATAGGAACATATCCAACAATCTTGGGCGACTCCACCGAGTCATTGAACATGCAAACAGGGATGCGGGCGAGAGGGCAATAGTTTTGTTGGACGCAATAAAGGCCTTTGACTCTGTCAAATGGCCATGGCTGATTGCGTCCCTGACCAATTCTGGAATAGGACCGGGGTATCTCAGGTGGGCCAAGCTATTGCATAGCGAGCCGCTGGCCAGGGTTAAGGCAGGAGCGGTGATATCGGAGGGGTGGCAGCATGGCAGGGGCACTAGGCAGGGATGCCCGTCTCCCATGCTGCACATCTTGGCCTTGGAGCCCCTGGCGATATACTTAAGGCAGCAGTATGACATAATAGGCATCACCATAAAGGGGAACCGCATTTAATTTCCTTGTGTGCTATGTTGTTGTATTTACGCTACCCTGAGGAAAATCTCCAGTATGTCCTGGAAGTGATGGAGCGATTTGCAAGGCTTTCAGGCATAGCTATGAACCCCAAGAAATCTTGTGTATTTCCACTGGGCAAGTATAAAGGGATCCTGTTGGAGCAGCTACCGATCCTGCAGATACCATGGGAGGTTAGCACGTTCAGATATCTGGGAATAGACCTATATATACGGTGGAAGCCGAGCACCAACATAACACTGAGAAAGCTATTAAGAATATTGAAAACAGTATGAAGTTCAAAACAGTATGAAGTTCTTGGTGAAGCTCCCCTTGGCGATGATGGGATGAGAGGCAATGCTTAAAATGGTGGTACTGCCGAGACTGTTTCACTATTTTGGGAACATCCCATATTTGATACCTAGGCGATTCTTTGTCAGAATAAACAGCATATGCAGGGAATTCTTTTGGCATGGGACAAGGAACAGAGTAGCCCTTTGGAATCTACAATACACACACATAAAAGGGGGCATAAAATTACCTAACTACGAGATTTATTATATAGCAAGTCAACTTCAATATGTAGCTAAATGGCTCTCTGAGGATCCGACCTCGGAATCCAGGCTGTTTCGCTTGGACTGTGCCCCATTCTTCCTAAAAGAAATGATGTGGTTGCCCAGATCTGATATGGAAGGACGGCCAAGGATGATGACACTTGGGTGGGAGATATGGCGGAGAACCTGTCAGATAATGGAGAATCCATCCCTGTGTTCCCCGCAGGTTCCATCGGTCGCTCTGGCGGGAAAAGACAAGCAACTAAGACTAATGATTAGGACGCACTGGGAACCTGTGGGGATAGCAACAATGGGCGACATGTGGCAAGAGGGGAGTATAAAGGACTTTGAGGGGCTGGTGTTGGAAACGGGGTTGCATATGGGGCAGTATATCACATACCATAGGGTGGTGCAGCGAATTAAAGAGGCATCCGAAGTAGTGCTAGCAGATGAACCGGACGCCACTATAGACATAATATATGACATAGCAGAGGGGGGACATGAAATATCTAGAATATATAAGCTGATGACCAAAGTGGGGAAGGAAGTGGTACAACTCATACAGGACTGGGAAGAGGAAGTGGGTACCCCAATGAGTGACGGGATGTGGGAGCGTGCTCAAGGATACCACAAGAAAGTGTCAATAAATGCTAGATTACAACAGATACAATTATACATAACTCGCAGGGCGTATGACACCCCAAAAGAGAGCCAAATTTAAAAATGCAGGACGAAAGTCATGCCCCAAATGTGACGAAGAAAACGCCGGAATGGTACACATGTTCTGGTCATGCCCAATAATAGAGAGATTTTGGGGAGAAACGGCACATATGATGGAGGAAAAAGGGATCAAAATGGTGGTGGACATGGTGTGGGCTTGCCTGTTAGGAGGGTTTCCTAGACCACGTAAACTTGATAGCTTGGAAACAACTAATAGCTGAATTATTTGGGCTTGCGCATGATGAAGCAAGTGACCGGGATCAAACGGAAAACATTCAAACGGAATCCCTACCGCAAGACGGAGAAACGGAACATGAGGGAGACTAGGCTCGGGAGGGTGGGTGGGCTAATGGGTGAAACAGTGGATATGGATAATGTGATGTGTATTCACATTATTATATGCACTGTAAGTTTGGTTTGTGTTGGTTGTTGAAATATAATCAATAATAATTGTTTAAAAAAAAGTACTGTCCATATAAGAATCTGTCAATTTGAGCATCTGTGTGGTATGCCATTGTATAAGTCCTGTTTTGTTCAAAGGGACGGTTCGATACTCTAACTTCAAATTTCATATATTTTTCCCTCTTCAATCGTTGGCATGTCTGGCAATAGTTCTAAAAAATTGTTAAAATGATGTGGCATATAGTTGACCAGTTAAATGTAACCTTCTATTTTAAAAGCACTCGAACCTCAGTTGTGCAGGACAAATAAACACCAGGTCTCTGTTTATGTGATCAATGCAAACTTTGCATCAGTTATCGAATTAACCGATCAATTCAAAATATTGTCTCGACTATGGGATGGTGGTGAGGGCATTAAAAATGAGGCTATGAAACAGACTGTATTTTGGGCTGGGATCTGAGGAATGGAGTTGTTGAGGAAGCTTGAGAACACTAGAGCCCCTTGAACCCAGAAGAGGGGTGTGATTCACTGATGGTGACGGGAGAGCTCCTGAACCCCATAAAACCCCTCCAGTGAGGTAGGAGAAGATTGCCTTGAACCCCATAAGAGGGGTGGGCTGCAGTAATGGAGACACGACCATGAGCCTGGAAAGGGGGGTGCGATGCAGCAAGGAAGAGGTGAGCCCATGAGCCTAGAAGAGGGCTTGGCTGGAGTGAGGAAAGCGAGGGGGGGGGGGGGTGTGTGTGTGTGTGTGTGTGTGTGTGTGTGTGTGTGTGTGTGTGTGTGTGTGTATATATATATATATATATATCTCGTTCTGATGTCCATAGTTGTGGGTTCTCTCTGCCATGTGACCAAACCTACTGGGTTCTTTGGGAGATCTGGATATGCAGACATCTCAGTAAACCACCCAGTCACATTGTCTATGTGCCCAGTATTATTTGATACGTTCTGGAGCCCATGTTCCCTTGATGGCGGCCAATATCTGTTGAAGAAACAGTGTGCCGTCTCGCAGTTGCACTGCCAGCTGTAATACTTGCATAGGTTCCACCTGGGCCCCAGCAGAGCTGGTGGCTAATTTTCTTCATTCACTGCTTCCGCCCAGGAGTGATGCTTGGGAATCATCTGGTTCACCCTCAACTGGTCGTTCAGTTAGAGTTGCGCTTCTCCACATGCCATATCCTATTCGATTATTTGACCTGCAGGTGTGATAATAAATAGAAGATTTGTTAGCACATTTTGTGTGATGCTGCTTAAATCCCCTGTCAGAATGCTCACATGCTTGCGTCCATGTTTGACAGCTGTTCTCCAGTCATTAGCCCTGTGACTTTCTCCAATTGACCCAACGTTTCCTCGTGAACCTGCCTGCAGTGCACATTGCAGGGTGAAGCCACTGAATTCGCCCTATCCCATATACAACTTTTCACGTCCTTCTGTCTCCTGTCTTTGGGCACCCACATATCATTTTGTTGTGCTTGGCACATTGCTGTTCTTGCAAAACAGTTTGTAACATGAGTCATTACTTGAAAGTTCAATATTGGCAGAAACAATGACCAGGGCTGGTGGAACTTTTTTCTTTATAGTTTCTCAAGAGTTCATACTTGGGTTTGGGGTGGTGTTGGGGAGTGGGGGTGGAAGAGTACATGATGAATAAGGGTGTTAATGGTGCACGATATAGGAATTTTATCTATTTGGACAAATCCCTTCTCCTAAACAAGGGTGTGGGGGTGTGTCACCCCTTATTGGGACTAGGGAGATGGGTCCTCTATGGAAAATACTCCCAGGGGACAGGGCAAGCAGGCTCCTACTGGTGGGGACCGCCCTTAGGGGAGCAAGGAATCCCCCGGTGAAGTTTGCAACACCTCCCTTAACACAGGTGCTGTAATTGTTTGTTGGAAACACGGGCTGAACAAATTCATAATGTGCAGGGGCGTTTAAGTGATCTTGGTTTAGCTGCTCAGCCCACCTTGATGCCAAAAACAGGGAAGCAATGATGTTGCATCTCTCATTGCAGACTGGGACGTAAACTGGCCTATATCCATACCTGCAGGGGAGGGGCACGTTGCTTCGAGAGGGCCAGCCTGAGCCTGTGCTGTAGTGGGGAGCCAACACATCCTAGAGGCAGGACCACATCAAATACTGGGTGGGGCGGAGTGATCTCAGATCCTGTGAAACGCTTGAGTCCATGAGTGCAGAGAGACCCAATGGTCTCTGCATCTGTGGCGGTCCAGCCTCTCTCTGTCCAGTGCGCACCTCACAGCAGTTCTTTGTCTGGACTTCGTGAAGGGACAGATGCCTGAAAAGCACAGCCACCTCCCCCGACTAACGCTGCAGAGGCACAGGTATGTGGCTGATGCAGAAGGGATGCGTGGCGAAGGGGGGGGGGGTTGTGAGGTGGGGGCGACGTTGTTCATTGGTGTACCTACTGCAGTTAAATGAGCACTTTTCCTTCCAGAGCAGCCCATCGTGCAAATCAGTACATATTTTAACAACGTTTACATTTGCCAAAGGTGCATGCTTGTTTTGATGCAAATAGTTCAGAAACCTAAGCAGAGAACAGGGGCGTAGAAGACACACAAAATCTGGCAGGGACAGGGGACATCTTGGGGACTTTGCTTTATTTATTGTGTTTTAGTCAAAGAACTCAACTTTTCACAAAATTAGAAATAAAATAGCAGTACGCATTAAATTACAAATATCACTGTATTAAAGAGAAAAGAAGAAAAGAAAACTGAAGAAAATTAAAGGATGCAGCAGCAAAGAATGTCTGTATGTCTTTCATCTGACTATGAGCTCATGGTAAGAGAGAGGACATAACAATTACTTCCAGTGGGACACAGCTAGGACGCCAGCTCGTTAAGAGGCAGATCACCTGTAAGTGGACTCCTGCCAAATAAAGGATTTGAAGCCTTTTCTACCAACTGCAAGTTGCTACTTTTTGTGTGGGGCAAGGAGACGTGCGTGTCTCTTGGAATGGAAGGATGGGGGTTTCAAAGAAAGAGGAAATCTTGTTTGAACCTCTGAGTAAGCCCTGTTATGGGAGTAGAGGGACCAGGTGTGTGATGTTGCTACTGTGACTGTCCTCCGGGGGTGGGCGGTACAGCAAACAAGGAGGATGAGCGATCGCAAGCCCACCCCCTTATAAGCACTCCCTAGGCCCGCAGCCGGATGTGTCGAACCCTGGGGATGCCTAGTAGGTGGGGTGTATGTGGACCCAGGGGGGTGGCCAGAGGGGAAGCCTGCTATGTGGGCTGCCCCTCTAGCGCCCTGCGAGGGCCGGGCCAGCCTCTCACGAGGAGTCTGGTCCCTCAGTTTCCATCTCATGCTGGCTTCAGAGCCTAGCCTTTCTTTGCCTTTGTTATTCTGAATGCAGAGCTGGACTCTGTTTCTTTCTCGTTTAACATTTGCTGCAAAGCCTGATCTATTTGATTCTCTCATATCTTACTAGGACGGCAGAGTATGGGTCCTCTGCCCTGTTAAATTATTCAAAGAGCCCCTGTGGCCTTTCTTTGCCTCTCCCTTGTCTCACTGCTTGCTTGCTTAATACATACCTTCTTGCTAGAACACTCCATATTCTCCCTAACACAGAAATGGCAGCTGCAGGCTGTCTTAACTTCTATTTGTTCCGTGTCTTGAATTGGCCTCTTATTTCCACTTTTCTGTCTGCAGGGGAAAGGCATTTGCCATTCTCTGCCATGATGGATCTACCTGGCCATAAGAGGGCAACAGCTATCCAATATTGGAAGAACATGGGCATATTCTGCCAGAGGCTGGCAACTGCCTTCCTTATGCCTACACAAGAGTCACAACTCTTGCCTTTGTTTCTAACAGTAATTCAGTGGCTGAAGAAACGCGAGAACATGCATATTGCTTATAAATGAAAGCGATGATGTCACACTTGGTTCAGACATTTTGATCATGCCAGGAGCCTGTTTCCAGCTGCAATTACCATTTAGACTTCTGGCTTTAAATAACGTTAGAATCACCTGGAAAGCACAGAGGTTGCTCAACAGGGTTCCTGGAGCACGAGGGGTACCCTACTCGTGGGCATGGATGATTGGAGGGCATTCTTGCCTTGCTTTGGAGTCTGACCCCTACAGTCATGAAGGGGTGAGGGTTGTATTATTTTGGTTGTATGTACCCTTTGAGGGTGGGCAGACATTGCCTCCTGCTTTAGCCCACTAACAGCTCTGCTTTGCAACTTTATCACACATACCTGTCAGGTGGCATGTAACTCAATGCTACTAATGTTATCAGCTTCGAAGTCTGGAATCCTTTTCCACATCAACTAGGGTACAGACTTGCCACCTGAGACTTAACCATGTCTGAGTCGGCATCTGTCGCCCTGTGGTGAAGACGCACACAGAAAGAGCAGGGCACAGTGCCATTGTGGGTTTTTCACACTTCTTCCTCGGGGTGAGCAACATTCTCTCACTTTGACAATGTCACCCAAAGAGCGAAATTGGCCATTTGAAATGCCTCTGTCGATGTATTATTTGCGCAATCCAGACTGATGGGTTTAAGCACCTGCTTAACGCGAGATGGCAATTAAGGTCATTTAAGCACAGGACACCATCTTAACAGCAACATGCCATTCTCACTCATTCTGATCACGAGTTGCCATTTATCTGGGGTCATGTTAAATGTATTTATGTATTTATTAAATGTGTAGCATCACGCAAAACCCCCAAGCATCCATAAAGAGAATAACGGTTGACCAACAACCTCATCCCTGCTCGTAATCAAGGGCCAGTGAAGGCCATATGCTCTCAAACACACACACTGGTGGGAAGATGCTGTCCAAACATCCAGAGATGCCTCCCATGCCATGTCCGCAAAATAAACTAGAATCACGATCCACATACACACCCACCACTCATCCTCACACACAATACTTTAATACAACCACACCACACATCAAAACACTTCCTGATTCCAGACTCACTTCCAAGTGGGCTACAATAACCAATCTGGCACACATGAGGTTCCATACACATGGCCGACCTTACTTGCAGTCAATATTTACCATAACACCCGTCATGCCTAAAATGCCTCATTAACGCATACATCTGACCACCACATGTAGTCACAATACAGCTTAAACATTAAGAGCGTTATGCCTTATAACTGCTGCAAGACCGCACACACAGTGAGACCCAAAAACTGCAATAATCCAACCCAAAACTAGAGGCACTAGGATGGCACCTAACAGCATTGATAACATCCAACCACACTTTCACATCTCTGTGATCACCTTCTGTCCACTACTTAGCACTTTCTCAACACGTGTATTCAATCCACTGCATACGTGGCATACCTGGCAAGCACACCCAATGCTCCTATGACCTAACATGCCAAGTGTAAGTTACAGAGACACTGGCTTCAATGTGGGCTCTCTTCTTGGAGAGGACAGAAAGTTGGTATTGCCTTTTGGAGCAGGCCGACAGGCCGGTTTGTCAGAGGATGAACAAGAAGCCCTCCATTTCCTCTCAGCCCTCCTAGTGTAGCTAGGTCGGACTCATATCAGAAATTAAACTTGGCTTTGAACTTCAAACGGATCCTCATGACGGGGCAAGAGCATCACGAGTATCGGAAATAGAGTAGAAGAGTAGAGCAGGGACAGGGCTGCATTAGCCAGGGATGAAGGAGGAGGAGGACAGAAGGTGGTTCTTGACATAAAATGCAAGGATTTATCATTGCCCCTACAGATTCTTGGACCATTTAAATCCGTATGGAGCACACAGGGCAATGGATCTATGTCTGAGTACGTACTGTCGATTAGGGGAGATTCAGGAGATGATACTTGGAATATAACAAAAATGGGCACATAGCAGGCTGATCTATATGGAAACCGGTTGTCACAGGAACTGCAGGGGCAGGAGCTCGCTGTAAGCCAAGGTACAGAGAAAAAGTGAAGGAAAACCAATACACTGGTTAACTGGGATTGATGCGAAGGGGCGTATTGGAATATGACAAGTGATTTCCATGCCAGGCTTTCCAGACGTACAATGATGGCTGCCGGAGAGAATGGAGGTCTTGAGTTCCGGATTTAGAAAGTTACTGCTATTCGGCACAATTGGCCACTCTTTTAGAGAGCATATCGGAGGGTCTTGGTGGTAAACATTGGTTGGACATTTAGAGGGCGGGCATAGGGGCTCCTGTACACTAATGCTGTTGGCATTCTCCAGGTGCCAGGAAAGGTTTTACTAAAGTCCTTCAGACGGCTCTGGTGACAATGCCACTTAGGGATAGCGCAGTGAAGAAATCATCTCTGACAACATTCCCGTCGCCACTTACTCCAATTTGGGGTATCCCAGATTGTCCACCATGTCTTTGTCCTCGCCGATGGTTCGAAGGAGGTTTGCACAGATTAGGTGAATTATTAGTGTGACAATATTTGTTTGCAGTTTGGCACATATTTAAAAAAAATCATTCTTGAACAGAACCATTTGTGAAATGGTTATTTGTAATGGTCTTCACAAATTATGTGCATGTCTGGCTAATTCTTGTCTTGTGACCAATAAAATTTGAATGACAAAACTAACCTCCGGGAATATTCAGGGAAAGCCCATTGGATCAATACTAGCAGATTACTCTTCTGTCATACAGCGGAGTCATGGCTTGGATGTGCTGAAGACTGTTGTACTCATTGTAAGGGTAAAACTGGATACCGTATACTGAATGCACTAGTCACTGACCAGGAAGTAGGTTCGTACATGAATCGGAAAACTCGAATCCACGTGATTTTCCCACAATGGAAATCGTTGCACACAAAGTCTGCATGGGAAATGTACGCAATACAAAATTGTTCGTACATTTCCAATGCGGACACCCATACAAACACACACCCCCGCGGCCCTACTTACCTTTCATTCTAATGCAATGTGTCCCTGTGATGCTGGTTCCCTTTCACTTCCGTGTCCCCTGCAACCCTCGCTCACCATCCTGTATAGTATGGTGAGCGGGGTGTTGCAAGGGACACACCTCCAGCCTCTGCAGTCTTTTAATTTTTTTTTTTTTTTTTTATTTCAGGCAGCTGCGGGCTGTCCCCTGCAACTCCCGCTCACTATACTATTACCTACCTAAAATGCATACCACCAAAGGTTCAGATCTTTGGTGTTCGAACCTTTGTTGGTATGCATTTTCAGACTTTTTGTAAGGTCGGAATTTTAGAGTTGGTAATTCGTCATACCGAAAACTCAGTGCACTTGTTTCAGACACGACAGTGGGTTGCTGCGAACCTAGCAACTATGTTTCAAGAAATTGTGCACTAAAGACCAGGCACTTGCATTATGGACTAAGCAAGAAAGAAACTGGAACGTTTGATACACCAGGGTGCTGCTAACTCAGCAAATCTGTGGAATTGGAGAATAGTAGAAAATGAAGTAAGACTTCAAGAACACAGGAACAGCATTGATGGAAACAAGGAGTAGTCTGTGAGGGCGGACAAAGTGTCTGAAGGCAGCACAAATGCCAACAAAAAACTGCTTGCCTTTAACAGCAAAAAAGACTCTAGCTGAATATGGCGCGGAGTTGTTTGCCGATTCGTTTGGTCTTTGGTGGTCTTCGGCGGGCAGCAGTTGGCCCAACATTGGAACTCTGCATACTAGGTGGAAGACGTTACTTTCCACACTTCACACTTATTTAAAGTGTGACCAGGTTGCCACTAGCTGACAGCAAAATCTGCTCTTCTCCCCCTATAGGTCATCCGACCATGTTTGGATGATTGGGGTTGAGATTACTTCCATTTGAACCCAGTACATGGACCTGACAGAGCTGGCTCCTGATGCATATTTCTGAAAGAATGATGTGCAGCGGCTCTCGACGGACCGGCCTGCGAAGCTTGGTCACAAATGCGGGAACGAAAATGGTGAACGCTTTCACCGGTTTTAAAAACAAAAGGAAAATGACCGATTATATGCCAGTAGGAAACCAGTCAACTGGTGTGAAGAATCCGCAAGTAACAACCTCACTTGCTGTTATAGACCTATACTCATCGAAATACTGGCCACAGAGTAATTATGCTGCTACAAATTTGCTCATAAATGTTGAAGCCTGCTTTGTATCTGCCACAATCGATAACTCACTCCGGAAGATGTGCCTTGGTCTTCAGAGGGTTCTGTTGGTGGGCGAAATCAAATCAGTGGAGAAGGGAAGCCTTAGATACTGCACCTATTTCTAATGTTTCTGACTCACCAGATCTGAGAGCATTGGCGGCATCCTTGCACTCCTTGACGTGTTTCGATTCAGAGTCGGATGGCTCTGAGACCTCTAATCACGCAACACAGCATATTTCATCCTTCAACATTAAAAGAGAGCAACCAAGAAAATAATAACTCCCTTAATTATGAAAACTAGCCTGGATGGAGTCAACTATGATGAAACTTTTCAAAAGTCAAGCGGTCATGGAAGATATGGTTGCCACATTAACTGAACTCGTGCTACAGCTTGCAATCCCTAGTAGTACAGAGGACACTGCATCTACTGCTATAGGAGGAGAGCTGCACCCTAAACCAGCTAAGGAGAATTGAGCTGAAGTGGGGAGAATCTGCAAACCTGTGGGAAACTGGATTGTCGAATCCCAGATTCCCTCCACAAGTAATATAGCGAAGCTAGCCACATCATCGGTGGACATGTCAGATTGGTTTGACGAGGAAATATTCATTCCATTTAAGGAAGCTTCATCTCTTATAGAGGAGCTCCCACTTCTCCATTGAAACACCAGAATAAGACTGAAGAAGAAAGGCAAGGGTGGAAAGCACCCCAGGGGAAGAGGCCCAGAGAGATGCCAAGGGAAGGTCAGCTCATTAAGACCTGTCTGCCTGATGGCTCCACCTGTAGAACTCAGCTAAACAGTCCTACAGTTAATTGGAGACAAGAATCCAGGGGATTGCACCCCTTCTGGCAAAATCCCCAAAGACATCAAAGACTATTCAGTCATCTTTGAAGGGATTTAATACTCGACCAGCCGCAGTCAACTTAAGAAATGATGTACCCAAGGCAGTTCGGACATCTCCCCTCAGCAGAGTGTCATGGCAGCGACTAGGACTGCGCCTGATGCACTTAAGTCCTGGCAGGGGAAGAAGATGCAACAGCCTGGGGTAGATGGGTGTTGATCCAGAAAAAGAACCGCCCAATTTCTAGCCCATTGTGTCTGCTGGCTTCCTTTGCTAAAAATGATCAGTTAAGAGTGGCTACCTCACGAGAGCTCACCAAGATAGAGCTGCCTCGGATAAGTAGTGAACCCAACTGGGTCTTGGTGGATTTTTCCCCACCGTTAATGGTAGCACTGATAAAAGCAAACCTAGATCCATTGGAAGCATTGGGCCCATCACTGTGTGTAGAAAGGCAAAAAGCATAGCCCAACCACTGGAGCACTGGCAAGACTCTGATAAATGTGGAATTAAATCGGAAAAATCTGTACTTGTGACTTCTGGCTTCCCAATGGTTGAAGAGCAAAACTACCACCATTGGATGCCTGAATTGGTGCAAGGTGGTTCTTATTGACAAATTGCTCTGGAGAAGAATAAAGTGCCTATGTTTGAATGCACAGGGCTATAACTCTTTTCTGAGAAACTCATTTATTGTTAATGCTGACCTTTCCTTCTTGCAAGGAACCTGCTCCCAAAGCCCATTCTACCAGTTAGTACAGGCTTATGTGGGGCCATATAGCTCGCAATATGTTCTCTCAGCAGTAATTCCGACCCCTGCACCCTTATTGAAGATCCTGTTTCTTAATATCTAACCCATCCCGGGGCATCTTTACTGAGGACATTAAGGAAATAATCAGGGTGCTATTTCTGCAATGGGCTGAGCAAAATCCCAGTGGAGGTGTTATGATTGTAGGGGATTTGAATGTTAGAAACATGCATACAGTAAATACTGATTTGTGTTTTTGTGCACGAAAGTGGCGGTAAATAATGAAAGCATTTGACTTGGAATGCCTTAGCTATAAGGAAAATAATGTATCTAATAGAACTAGCACCTGGCCGAATGGCCCTTGTCACTCTCACATAGATTGTCATCGTTAATTCAGATAAGACCGACCACTATCACCCAATCAGATTGATGGAAAATGAGGTAAGCGATCATAAAGCTCTGTCCTGGCATATTAGTATTCCCATGATAGATAGGCCAAACCGTCTTAGAGGAGCCATTAGTGTCAATAATTGGGCTGAGGTGGACAGCGGCAAACATTTAAGAAATAAATAGCCAGCTATTGAGTTATAGTAAAAAGGCTCTGCCTCAATTGGAAAGAAATGAATGAATGGCAGCTAGATATACTGCTTCAAAAAAAATAACAGGTACAGGATTAGATGAGACTAATTTTGTAGGCACACATCAACCTACACAAAAATCCTTTTGACATATCTATTAACGAGAAGGTTGTTACAATTGGGAGAGAGAGCTGGCGTGTGTGGGAATGCTTCACTGACAGAAACTTAAAGGGCCAAGCTAGTAAATCTGAGAACCGGCTATAAAAATTGGCTACCGCTACAAAAACACTCCCTTAAAATGGGTTATTATTCCTTGGCCTTCTTAAAACCCAGAGTAAGCGGAAATTCTGGAATTGTTTTAACGAGAGCAAAAATTCATTAAACTCGATGGAGCCAAATCCAATTAGTGCTACACTTTACAGATTTTAGGTAGATTGAAACCAGAGGGATCATACCCAAAACCTGGTGGGAATCTATCCTCATTCCTATATTTAAAAAAAGGCTCAACATTGAACCCTGCTAACTGCATTTCTCCATCCAGAAGATATTTACCTCTATACTGCTAAAGAAAATAATGAAATGGGTCAATAAGATGCATCCTGAAACCATTCCAAACCGGTTTTAGAAAGAACTTTTAGTGTATCTTATGGTGAAGTCCAAATTGGACATGGGGAAGAGGAATCTTTTATTGCTGTTATGTAGACTACAGCCGGGCCTTTGAGAGTGTCTCCCGGCCATTGCTGTTGGAGAAACTCATAAAGTGCAGTATAGATACTTGCCTACTGTATTTTATTAAGGGATTATACTCTTTAACATTGGTTTCAATACGCCTAGATCAGAGCATAACAATAGCGGACCACTGTGAAACCAATCGAGGGCTGAAATAGGGCTGTGGATTGGCCCCCATTTTGTATAACCTGTATGTGGAGGACCTCCCTGAAGCCTTGAGTTCAATACGAAGTTTTCCTCCGTTAGCGGTGTCCCCACAAATTGGCTCGCTTATTCGGTCGATACTATCCTATTCGATTTAACACCTATAGGATTGCAGCAATCGATTACGACCTTAACATTGTATGAAAAAAGGAATCAAATACAGCAAAGACTAAGATGATGATTTTGAGCGATACTAACCCAGGCAAACCCAAATTTACTTGTAGACTTGATAATGAAGCCCTTGAGGCGGTGGAACACTATTGCTACCTAGGCTTTTATATTACAAGGAACCCCAGTGTTGCTTATGTGGAGATGCGTATTTGGAAGAAATGGCCAGCAGCAAAGCAATTTGTAGAAAAAATGGAGGCCATAATATTAGAGCCTTATTGGAGATCTAGGTTAGCATAGTGCCAAGCCTACTGTATGGACTAGCGACATTACCTAGTACCCATGATAGGTGGCTAAAGTTAACGGAGGATACTGAGCAGCATTATAAAACTCCCTTCTGCCACTCCAATAGAGGCCCTTAGGTTGGAGTATGTCATTACTTCTCTTAACACAAGTTGGGCCATCCAAAGATCGCTGCTAAGCCTGAAAACGTTGTCTAGTAAACCTGACACTAATGAATTACTCTGTTTATTGGGATCAAGTAATCGCACAGTGAGTGATAATGTGCATTGGACAGAACCAGAGCATTTACAGTAGAATATTTGGGGAAATGGGAAATTTCCTTAGATGATGCTTTACAGTGTCCTAACAGACTTAATACTAAAAAAGAAGGCGAAAATAGAGGATCAAATCCTAAATATTGAGAAATTCTCAGTTAGTCACATATGCGGAATACGTTGGACAAAGTTTTGTGGCAGATTCAACCTTTTCCTATTTGATGAAATTGTGCTCCATGACCTTAAAGCGTTTTATACTAAAACTCTGTATGAACTTATTACAATCACTGGATTCTGTGGGATCCTTTGTGAAGCGCGCTTGTGTCGATTATGTGGTGAAACCCTGGAAACCAGTAGATGTATATTAACAGCCTGTAAGACAATTAGATGATTTTAGGAAAAAGCTACAGAGAATTGTATGGAGTTTTTAGATCATTTAACTCGGACCAATTCTGGAACACTTAGTGTAGAGCTGACTCTGGTGTTATCCTCTGCTGCTTTACACATATGGGAGGAATTCCTGAAACTGATAGAATGAACATGAAATGTTTTATGTGTTCAGATTTATAAAAAAGAAAAAGTTGAGTTTTTAATTGTGCTTTTATTATGGGTTTGGAGGATGTATTGATGATGTGTACTGTGTTTAAGGCTTGTGTAATAGCCACATTACACAATAAAGAAGGGGGAAAAAAAGAATATGGCAGTTGCAGCAGGTAGGATTCAGTAGCCAAAAACAGGATATCGAAAGATTCAGAAACTGGCAGGCTGTAGCTGTAGATGGAAAGGATGCTGCAAAAAGAAGATATTGCGGACCAGATTTAGTAGCAATGGTTTAAAAAAAAAAAAATCTAAAATGAATTCAGCTAGACCAATTAAAAGCGTTGGTCTAGTTGTGCGAATCAGACCTTCAATGACTTCGATTTTTAAAATAATTGTTTTCAAGAACACTTTCACCATTGAATAGCCCTGATGGCACTGCAAAGCAGGTGCGTAGAATGGACCTAATTGCAACACAATAGAGTGCAAAGCAAACTAAATGAACAACATTAACACATGTATCCAAGAACAATGGAAAGTAAATGCAGGGAGAGTCCAGGATGGTCATTCGGGACACAGAACTAATAAGTGTGGGTCCGAGACCTGCTGAAGAAAAGGTTGTAGAAGGGGAGAACGTAGACGGATGAAATCTTTGGGCCCGCAGCTTCACAGCACAGTGGGATGGTACCACATTCAGTATAGGGCCAATGGTCCAAGCCACGAGGTGGTAGTGCCACTGAGGATCAGTCATAGGAAAACTAGTTGTCTCACATTACCAAAGCAAATTCACACTACACTTACAAATCAAAAGTTTGAAGAATTGGCAATTCTATGACCATAGACTTCAACTACAGTCTTGGCTTATCCATTAAATCAGTGCTTGCTCCATCTTACCCACGTAGTCCTGTCCTGTGGTGTAAGATGGGTCCTCCAAGATCTCACTCCATATGGATCTTTGCTGGCTTGCCCTCTGGCTGCTTCTGTGAAGTCTGCTCCTGCTATTTTGCAAAACTGGTTTATAAAGTGTTAATACCTCTTTTAGTCTCATCTGGTCCAGTCCTGTTAGCCAAACAAGTGAGTGTAATTCATTCAATCAGTTGTCCTGTTTGCTCCCCGTTGGATTAAAGCCAAATTGACTTTGTTAGCTGCACGTATTTTATCTGGAACATGGCTAAATAAGAACTGCGCGTTCTCATCCTCCATATTGGGCATGCGTCCCATGACCAGTGCCATCCTTGGCTGCTATCCGCTTACGTCGTTTGGTTTAATTTATTCTAGATTTTCTTTCATAAGCAATTTTGGATTCAGATGTTTTCAACCCTGTCTAACTGAAATTAGAGATTGGTAATCGCTGCCATCTAAAATTTGACTGGGTGTTTGAAATGTCCTAAAGGCCAAACGCCTGTCTGACTGCTTCTGGGAATTCTGGGGTAAATTCTATGCAGGGGTCCTACAGAGAAGTCCATGACCTTTCCTGCTGGGTTTAGTGCCTTCCAGTTACCCAGGGTCCACCTGCCCTTTCCTCTCATGCCCTTGTACTGCTTGCTCTGAGCTCCTGTCACTCCCCAATGCCCCTATGACCCATGGTCACAGCCATCTGAGGGGAACTCTGAGCCCAGGAATATCCACGTGAACCACATTGGTTGGTAATCGGACAGCCAGGAGACTGGAACTACGCTACCCAGCATGCACTGGAATCATGCGTGATGTGTAAACACGTGACCATTTTGTAAGCAAGGCTTTTTAAGCCATGCTCACTGGCATTCCCATGCTTAGCGTTCTGTTTAAACGCGCTCACCTGCTCAAACTCGTGCCGGCTTTGGAATCCTGGGCGTGCATCAAGAGCCGCACCTGCACCCGGTACCTCAGCTGCAGAAATAGAAGAATCGAGTAAGAAACTGCACAGCATTTACCCGTTCATTGCTCTATGGCCATTTCTCTGCTCTGTTCTTCCCCACCATCGTGTCATGTCCCGTGGTCCTTTACACTTTACCCATAAAGGAGAACAAGAGCATGGTTGTCACATGGATTCTTATTCTATTCAGATGACACTTGCCTGATTTTGTATTGCGCAGTCACGTGAGCCTTTATGGTGCATTCCTCGCTCTGCTTGTTTCACCTGCAGGGAAAAAAAGGCATTAAGAAAACGAGGAAGGAAAGACATTGTATAAGGAAAGAATTACATTTTTTATTTTTTTTATTATGGTTTAAAAAATGTAAACCTTTCACAATCAAAAATGTTTACACAATATGATGAAACAAAAAAAGTCAGTTGTCATACGAATTGCATAAAACATACCAGCATATTACAATTACTGAGACCATGAATACATTTCCTGTTCTTTAAAATGTTTTGTAGTGGGTCTCCTAATGATTCCTTTCTGTGAATGTCACTTGCTGCTATGATTTGTGTGCATTAAACCATTCCAAACAAAGACGTATACCCCAACCAAGTTAAAATCAATAAATGGTGAGAAATTAGACCATCTTTGTACATCAAAATTTACAATGTGATTTCACCCTTCTTATCTGGTATGCATAATCTAAATACATCTTTAAAAGAGTCATGTTTTTCAGACAGAACACAAGTGTAAATGCACATTTTAAAGAGTGATGGTAATTTCATTGTGTGCACACGTCATAATGGATTTCCAGTTAAATCATTCTCTTTTCATTATCGCGGAATCACAACTTTAGTCTTTCTAAGAATTTGATAGCTAAGTTTAGCAAGATATATTCAGCATTAATTATGATAATCTACATTTGAGGTGGATCTAAACTACGGTCATCGCTAAAAAATGTATGATAATATTCCTCACCCAGACGTTTTAACTCGCTACAGTGAACCATCAGATGTTCTAATGTTTCTAAATGGTTTTCAGAATTGCAAAATCCACACAATGCTTTGTTCTCTCTATCCTAACATCGAGTAGCACGCACAGATCTATTGGGCCATAGATTGAATCATAGTCTCATAATTTGAGCCCGGTAATTTTGATCAGGACATTTCTGTAGGTATCTCGGGATTTGGTTAAATATTTTTTAAGAGAAATCTGTGCTTTTTGCAAATTTTGTAATTTCTACATTTTATCATTGTAATTGCTCAATCGTAATACCAGAGCTTTTTCTTTGCGTGGTCAGGGTTAGTTATTAGAGTGGTATTATCAAGATCTGCTTTTTCCATGGTTGATATGCAGATCTTTCCAGGAGTGTAGTAACTTATAAGCATTGTTATTCATGGTCCTTGTAATGGCTGGTATTAGCGTTTCCTCGAAAGTGTCTATTATTAAGCACTTCCTACATAAAGTCAATATATTCCAACATACTATAGCCTTTGTGATTAGCCCTAGTTCATATCGGATGAAAGTAATGGGGAAGGTTTTCGGTACTGGTAACGATTTCCAAAACAAACCCTTTAATCCCACTCAGGGTGGTTTTCTGGGAGTTTTGAGTAGCACCATGAATTATTGTTGGTATGACGTTTTATTTGCAATACATTATTAAAGGGCTGTAAGAAAATCCGCTATATTTACGATGTATTGCCTTTGCTTGTGAGCATATGGATTGCATTGTTTCATTTCCAGTTTGTATGGCGTTTCTGCTTTGTCGCTGATATTCACCCCTAAATATTTATACTCCTGAATGATTGTGAGTCTGATCCTATGGACCACTTGAGCTTGGATGTTTTGTTTGCGCCTTTCCTCCTCTGCAATTTCAAGATGTTGGTTTTATCAATGTTAATTGATAATTTGTTCTCCAGTGCATACATTTGAAGTGCATCATGTTGCCTTTGGAGGCCAATTGGAGTTTGATCAGCTAACAGTGGATCGTCGGCATAGAGGAGCCAGCATATCCATAGGGACCCAGTTTAGGCAGGAACGCTCTGACACTTTTAGATGTTTACAAATGTCAATGATGTAAAAGTTAACCAAAGTAGATGCACGTATGCATCCTTGTTTAAGCCTTTGGTATGCCTTAATAGGGCGGGATTGGAGACCTTCCTGATTAAGCTTGACTCGGATAGATGTATTGGTATAAAATTGTTGTATTATATTGAAGATGTAACTTGCACAGCCTGCTTTTATGAGTTTTTGCCATGATAACGTGTGGGAAATGGAATCACAAGCTTGCTTAAATTTGATAAAAGCAAGGAATATTGGTGGTTTCGCAGAAATAGCTTGGTTTTTTAGTGAAGATATTGCTAATAAGTTAGCAGCAGCGCCTACCCCACTGATGAAACCTGATTGATGCGGGCCCATCAGCTTGGCTGCCTTTAACCATTTTTGCATTTCCCTGAGTAATAATCCGGCATATTTTACCTGGAGTATCCAATGAAGCCAAAGGTCTATAGTTGATGGGGTCGCTCCTGGCTCCCTTTTTAAAAATAGGAATGAGGATCGATTGTTGCCATGATGAAGGGATGATTCCTGTTTGTGTAATGGTTTGGAAAATAGCATGTAAAATACCCGACCATATCCCTGGATGAGCTTTTAAAGTTACATTTGATTTGATTGTTTTTTAATTTGAATAAGGATATCAGTACAGACTATTTTTAAGAGTGCTATATTGTTGCCTGGTTTCCCATCATTGGTCAGCTTAGAGGGATCCGCAAACAAAATCGAGAAGTGATCTACCCACACTTTTTCGCATATTGTATTTAACAAGAGAGAATGAGTTATGATATGATAAGGCATTTGTAACGCGCCTATACACAAGTGTTTCAAGGCGCGACGAGGCAGGGGGGGGGGGGGGGGAACAAGGGGAGACACGATCTTACTAGGCCAGGTGTCATTCAGATCGCGCAAGTGCAAGGGTAGAGGGGAAGGGAAAAGTGCATGGGGGAAAGGGAGAGGGGAAAGTGCAGTACAGGGTTATAAGCATACAGCATACAGGATAAATAACAAGGGCCAGCTGGTGGCAAGTGCGAGGTAAGTGCAGACAAGTGCTGGGAAGGGGGGCTGTATGGATACAGACACAGTCCCGTAGTGCAGGGGTTGCCGTGGAGGCAGTGCAGGGGAGAGTGGCTGGGCCGAGAACGGTGAATGGCCCAGTTGCAGTTTCAGTAGTATTAGCAGGGGAGAGGGGGAGAGAAAGCGGAGGCAAAGAGGAAGGTTTTGAGGTGCTTCCGGAACCGGAGGTGGTTCTCCTCAAGTTTCAGGGAGGTAGGAAGGCTGTTCCAGAGGGAGGCCCCTGCAGTGGAAAGAGATCTGCCCCCAACTCGTTGTTTGGAGAAGCGGCTGACCCTGAGGTAGTTGGAGGTGGATGAGTGAAGAGCTCGAGAAGGAAGATATTTAGGAAGAGAGAGTTTAAGGTATTTTGGCCCAAGGCCCCAGACGGCCTTGTGGACAATGCAGAGGGTTTTGAACTTGATCCTCGCAGTCACTGGGAGCCAGTGTAGTGATTTCAGTCCTGGAGAGATACGGTCCCTGGGCTTGAGGCCAAGGACAAGTCTTGCAGTCCTGTTCTGGATGAGTTGCAAAGGGCGGAGAGTAGAGGCGGGCAGATTAAGATAGAGGCTGTTACAGTAGTCCAGCTTAGAGAGAAGCAGGGCTCTAGAGACAGTGAGCTTCTGGGGGAAGGAGAGGAAAGGAAGGATACCTCTGAGGAGGTGTAGCTGGTAGTGTGACTTCTTAGATACGTCGGATATGTGAGGAGAGAAGGAGAGTGTGGAGTCGAAGATGACCCCAAGGTTTTTTGCCTTGCAGGTAGGAGTAGGAAGAGGGCCCAGAGAGGCCGGCCAGAGAGCAGCAGGGAAGGAGGGAGTGGGAGTGCCGATGAGTAGAATCTCAGTCTTACTGGCATTAAGGCAGAGGTCGTTGGCGGCACACCATTCCTGGATAGCAGAAAGACAGTCCGAGATGAGGGAAGGAGAAGAGGAGGCCGAGGGTAGCCTGAAAATGAGTTGGGTATCATCCGCATAGCACTGAAAGTAGGGGCAGAGAGCGGCGATGTGGTGGGCGAGAAGTGCCAGATACTGGTTGAACAGCCAGGGAGAGAGGTTAGATCCCTGGGGGACACCACAGGTAGAGAAGAAGATGTCAGAGAGGAAAGACCCCAGTTGGACCTGGGAGGGTCGATTTGAGAGGAAAGAGGTCAGCCACGCCAGAGCCTGACCAGTGATACCGAGGTTATCACGGAGATGGTTGAGCAGGATGGTATGGTAGACAGTATCAAAGGCAGAAGAGAGATCAAGCAAAATGAGAACACATGGAATGTTAGAGTCAAGGTTCGAGAGCAGGTCCTCACGGATGTTCAGGAGAGCAGTTTCCGTGCTTCTGGCAGCTCTGAAGCCAGACTGATGGTCATGAAGACTACCAACACATTCAGCTTGGAGATTAAGCTGGGAGATGGCCAGTTTCTCCAGGAGCTTGCCCAGGAAGGGAGTGATAGAGATTGGGCGATAGTTAGCTGGGCAGGAAGGGTCGGAAGAGGGTTTCTTAAGAATGGGGTGCACAAGGGAGTGCTTGAGAGGGGATGGGAAGACTCCAGAGGCGAAGGAGTGATTGCAGAAGTCAGCAAGGGCAGGAGCCAAGGAGTCAATGTGGTCCTTGATAGTTTTGGAGGAACAGGGGTGGACCTGTTTTGATGAGACTTTCATAGATCGGACTTGTCTTGAAACCTCGTCAGCAGAAAAAAGGGGAAAGGAAGAGCAGGAGAGAGGAGGGGTGGCTGCAGAAGAGCCAGAGGAAGGGCAGGGAATAAAGGGGGGGAGGTTATAGGAGGAGAGTGAGGACAGGATGTCCTGAGTTTTTGAAATGAAGTGAGAGGCCAGTGCCGTGCAGAGGGCCTGGGAGGGGACAGGAGAGGTAGAGACTGCAGCAGGGTTGGCCAGCTCCTTGCAGATTTTAAAGAGTTCGGCCGAATTGTTAGATGCCGCAGAGATGCGGGCTTGGATAAGGGCTCTCTTCTTGGTGAGAACGGAGAGCCGGTATTGCCTTTGGAGCAGGCGACAGGCCAGTTTGTCAGAGGATGAACATGAAGCACGCCATTTCCTCTCTGCCACCCTGCACTTGCGCTTAAGGGTGACGAGATCCGAGTCATACCAGGAGTTACATTTGGCTTTGGGCTTCAGGCGGATTCTCATGACAGGGGCAAGGAGATCAAGAGTATCAGATATAGCGGAGTGGAGAGTGGAGAGGGCTGTGTCAGGGTGGGAGTCAGCCAAAGGGGGAGGAGGGGGCAAGAAGGTGGCAGCGAAAGCCTCAACTGACACGCGCTTCATGGGTCGGATGACCGAGAAGGAAGGTGGCAGTGATGGGGGTGGCTTTGCCTGTGGGGTAGGGAGGGTGAGGTGGGAGGAGAGGAGAAAGTGATCGCTCCAGGAGAGAGGAGTGGAGAGAGGGACAGAGAGGGGAAGGTCAGAGGAGATCAGGGCATCAAGAGTGTGCCCTGCAGAATGAGTCGGCCCAGACGGGAGAATAGAGAGTGAGAGAGAGTCGCAGAGGTTGCGAAAGAGTCCAGAGGGGGGACAGGAGGCATCCAGGTGGATGTTGAAGTCTCCAAGAAAGAGGAGTTGAGTGGTTGAGGACAGGAGTGAGGAGAAGAGGTCCGCCCACTCGGAGAGGAAGGAGGAAATTTGACCAGGTGGCCGATAGATAGTAGCCACGGTAAGGGAATGGCTAGGAGAGAGAGAGAGAGAGTCGGCAGACAAGACATTCAAAAGAGGAGTAGGTCTGCATGGGAGTAACAGTGGCAGGAATCCACTCAGGGAAGATAAGGGCCACACCTGCCCCCGCACGGTTGGGCCTGGGCACAGAGAGGATCTTGTAACCGTCGGGTAGGAGTGTGTCAAAGCTGGTGACAGAGCTGGCCGTGAACCATGTCTCAGTGAGACCGAGTACGTCAAGGTCAAGTTCCTCAAGAAGGCGGCAGATATCAGAGGAATGTTTGACGGCAGAGCGAGAGTTAAGAGTGGCAATGTGGAGAAGTTTGCCATCTTTGAAGGACTTCCGGGGAGGGGTACAGATCAGAGGTACGCCCTGCGGAGGTGAAGAAGGAGCATGAGAGGGGGTGGGGAGGGAGGGAAGAGGCAAGTTAGTCGAGGACAGAGGAGGGGGCACAGCAGGAGAGGAGAGGAAGTTGATGAGGCGTGGGAAGCGTCTATCGAAGAGGTGAAGGTTGGCCTGAGGGCCTTGGACCAAGACGGTCCCATTAGCATAGACATTAATGATGGCCTTAGAGGAGTGGAAGGAAGCCAAGAGGACATCCCAACGGGTGCCACCATTAATGGGGCAAGAGGAGAAAGGAGAGAGCACAGAGACCATATGAAGGGTCCATAGGTCAGGAGAAGGCACGAAAAAGAGGATGTCAGTGAGAGTTTTCTTGGAGGAGGCACTAGTGTAGGTGTCAGCGATAGGGAGACCTGGGTTGGAGACCAGGATGTCCTTTTTAAACTTTTTCCTACCAGATTTAGTGAGGAGAGCAGGATAGTCAATGGAGAAGCAGTTAGAAAAGATTGGTGAGATGGAGAGCACCATAGAATAGGAGGGAGCGGGTGGGGGAAGACAGGACAAGCGCAAGTGGCTAGGCAGAGAGCGGCAGGCGTTCGTTTACCACAAATTCAGAACACAGTAAGGGGTATCAGGTACACAGTGGAGAGGCCCCCTAAGTTTGAAAATCCTGCAGAGGGAGAAAAACCCTAGTTTACCACAAATTCGGAACACAGTGAACACAGTAAGGGGTATCAGGTACACAGTGGAGAGGCTACCTAAGTTTGAAAATCCTGCAGAGGGAGAAAAACCCTAGTTTACCACAAATTCGGAACACAAAGAAGTGTAGCCACACTGCGAGGAAGTGAACAGGTAGGGGTGGGGTGGGCCGGGGGAGCAGGTGGAGCTCACAAGATGAAGCGGTGGAATGGCCCTGGCGTCCCCTGCGGACACCTGCAGACACACCGGGAGCCGCAAAGGAGGGAGCCGCCCTTTGCCTAAGGGGGCTCTTAGCCGCTGGGGCTGCCGGGCAGGGGCTGCCCTGGTAGCACCAATAAGAGGAGGAGGAGACACGGGCCAGCAGCCAATCAGGGGGGAGCTGGGAGGATTGGAGGCGGGAGGGAGGGAGGGGACCAAGGAGAAACACGGAAGGGGAGGGAGGGGGGCTGGGGAGAACACACGGGGAAAAACAATGGCAGCAGCCCAAGAATGGGCAGAAAAACAAACATTCCATTATTCACTGCAGATTCCAAATTGGTGCACTAGATTTTGAGTTTAGTGCCCTAAGCATATTCTCATTATCCTTTTGTAATTTTAATAGTTTGTTGTTTTAAAAAGTTCTCATATGCCGTTCTAATTTTTGGTCACAAAGTCCAGTTTGGAGATTTTCATGCAGAAAATGGTTGTACAAGGAACCTACGGTTTGCGAGTTACCTCTCAAGACTTGATAGATTGGTGGATATTTTATATAAAAGTTGTTTTAATTTAGGGCTAGTCCATTTAATTCTATTTCTCCCATCAGATAGCTGTTATTTTTGTAATATTGTTTTGTAGGGCATGTTTGCTTCCATGTTTCTAGTGTATTGTGATCACTGTCAGTTGTGGAAATTACAGTGAAACACTTGACACGATTTATGTCCTGAGTCGAGATGAAGGCATAATCTATTATAGCAGAAGAGGGATTTTCTCTTCCACATAGGTTCCGGTGGAGTGTCTCCTTTGATGGTTCCATTAAGGAGAGTAACATTTCTACTGCCATCATATTCATCCATCTAAGGCGTTTTGGTGAAAGCAATTTGTTGTTCAGAGATAAACATCCTGTGTTCAGATCGCCTACAATTAAGATGGTATAATAGTTATGTTCGCTATCGATCGTATCCAACATCTGGATTACCTGTTCAAAAAACTCTCGTCAGATATAATGGGTGAGTTCCAATATAGGTTTATAATGGCAGTATAGGTAGCCAAAGGATGCATATAATGTGCGAATTCTAATTTTAGAAATTGTACACAAGAATGGGGGTGGGATAGTCAAGGAGTTAATTTTCCCCGGCATCTAATCTGAGGGCAGCTAAAAGGCCAGCCATGGCTCTGTCTTTGGTTTGTTTGATGGCAGGTATACAACAAGTTTCATAGTTAACATTGGTTGGGAAGATAGTTAACTGCTCAACAAGCACACAAAAGAAAGTCTTCTTTTTTTGGGGGCCTATTTGGGAGAGGACGTAAGTATAAGTGAACGCACAAACAAGTCCCAAATGGCTACCCTTCGATGTTGCAACAGCTGGGGACTTATGATTGACCAAACAAAGTGATGTCATCTTTATAAACATATGACACAGAATGGAAGTGATGTTAGTAACCTGTGGGTGACCTATCAATATGCATTTGTTTGAATTTCATCCATGCATTAATCCCCACAAATAAATAGGTGTCACCTTCCATTCTGTGTCATAACCTATCGTATATAGAGAAATCATTTCTCTTCTCTATAAATGGTAGGCTTGAGTCATGATCACACATGAAATGTATTTCTGATTTTTGATTAGTTTGTATTTGCTAACTCTCATGACAAAGTAGTCTGAGTTTTTTACTATGCCTGTTGAATAAATTGCATATTGTTGTATACACCCAACCTTTTTTCATCTTTTGATAGATATTTTGTGGTCAATCATAAGTCCCCAGCTGTTGCAACCTCGAAGGGTAGCCATTTGGGACTTGTTTCTGTGTTCACTTGGTTGGGAAGATATCCAGGTTTCATGTAAGATAATAAGATCAAATGTATCTAAAGGATGTTTTGTATTTGTTTTCAAAAGATGTTTAAAACACCTTGTGTTCCAAATAGCCATCTTAAATGAATAAGTGGGCGGGTTGATTTGGCACTATTAATTTATTCTATGCTTGGTGTAGCCTTTTTTAAGCCACAACCAATTAGTTGTATGTGGAGTTAGTTGTTTGGATTCATAGAAAACTTCACGTTTTAAATTCCCCCCTGAGCCTTCACAATGTATTACTAGTTGTTTGGCTTGTTCTTGTTCATCCACATATTCTTTTTCTATGTGTAATGTGGGTCGATTTCTTTTTTGTGCTCATGATTTCTTAATGGTTAATTGAAAGCCATGTTGAAGTAAGAGGTTTTTGGCACCCCATATTCTTTCCATATTTCTTTTTAAAATGTGTGATGGTACTATTAAAGTTGCTGTAACCATTTTTTGCGTATCACTAATGTATATCGATTCGATGTCTCACGTTTTTTTTATTACATTTAATTTGGGGATTGTTTGGAACACAGTTTGGATCGTTATTCTATTGGGGTAAGGATCTTTTCTATGTTTATCATGGTTAGAATGAGACTGTCTCAGTGACCCATGTTGGAGTCCCAGTTTTTTCTTTTTTTTTTTTTCTTTTTTTTTTTTCTCTTTTGTGGTCCTTTTCTTCTTGGTAATCATCATGAACTATGTCTGATAAACATCTACTATTTGGTGCAACCCTACTTTCAATTGAGTTAGCGCCAGCATCTGTGACTTTGGCGCTTTTGTAATGGCGTATTCTTTTTTTTGTTCTGAAGTCAAAGTCCTTGACTTGTTTCGCCCATAAAGGCATTTGTTATGGCAGTGGATATTTGATGATGATTATGTTTTGCCTTATCTCTGTCCCGATAAGCAGTGAGAGGTTCTTTCGCTCTATCTTGACATATAGTGGTAACTGAATATGTAGAGAGGTTCATGATTTAATCTATCTCTTCCTCTTGTGCTATAGCCATCTCCTCTGCAGTAATCAAAAACCAAATATACAAATTACTAATACTCGAGCAATCGGATGATATCGTTTTTGGGAGATGTGCTATGTGAGGGCGTGGGCAAAGTACTAATGAATATTTTTCTTCTTGAATTGGTGGATTTTTTTCAATCCCCTGACTTTTCTTTTTTTTCCCTTGGGCAATATTTGCCTGTTTGTATTTTTTTTTTCTCTTGCTCTTTTGTCGATGGCATTCTTCAAATACCGACTGTGCTCGATTTCCTCTGAGCCAATTAATATTCCAGAATTTTCTTCAAACTCTTCAACATGCACTTCAGATATCACTTTGGGTGTCAAAACGACTCCCATCAATCGTCGGCTGTTGCATTTCCCCTGTTCGGGTCATCTGAGATTAATCGAGCAGGAGGAATGTAGCACATTAACCCCCCCCCATTGTCATCTTTTGCTCATTCACTTCTGACATTAGACAATCATGTTTAGTTGATATAAAGCTCATAGAGTATGAGCGTCTGCTTTTTTCCTCCGGCGTTTCATATATTTTCATGAGGCTTTAAAGGCTGTTATTCATTGCTGCTAATGTGCTTTCATAAGCAGGAATGGGCAATTGCTTTAATCCAAATGACGGTCTCGGAGTAGGTTTGACAAAGGACGGATCTGTTGAGTTTGCAGTAGAATTAGATAAATTTGGATATAAAATGGGCGAGAGAGACAAAGTTGATGTATGCATGATAGGTGAACCAAGCTGTGTTTCCCACACAGTCTGCAGTGCTTTTTGATCAAGCAACGTCTCTTCGTTTGTGCCATCAGGTAGTGATGTGTTTGCAGCACGATCTTTGGTAATCTAGTTCTGTTTGTTTTAGGTCATCAACACTATGATTAGTATTGGTTTTACATGTTCTGAGGTTGTCGACCGACTCTTCGGATGTTTCCGTTCCAGTTCCAAGTATGGTGTTTTTCATTATTTGAGAATAAATTCTGGTCTTTCTGAATAATTACTCCATGAACCATAACTTTAGTTGTCGCAGGTTCAGGCAATTTCATCGGAGGTTTTTTGCAAGGTTTTATAGCAGTCAGACTGTTCAACGCCCCTGCTTGTGTCGGGCAGGCTAAAATGGCTTCATCAGAGATATGTACACTGTTTGTGTTTTCTAGCTTCTTTTCCAGAGGTCTATGCTCGCTGTTTTGTGGTGGCAAATTGTTTGTTCGTGATGATGGGATTTCAATTGGCGAATTCGCTGATTTGGGCTTTCATCAGTGGTTGCCAGAATTGCTTGATGTCGGTGGTCAGCTATTTGGATTGTTGGCTCTTCGATGTTTTCCTTTTACGTCTGTTATTTGTTTCAACCAAATCTGCTGGTGATGGAGTTGCCGCAGATTGAATTAGACCGATCAATTTATTGTTATGCAGTAGAATGGCAGTTTTTGAGTATATGCTGCCATTGCTAGTTACCTAGATTAGACTACTAGAAGAGCAATTGAGGGAGCAAAGAAAACTAGACTGTGTGTATAGGAGGGGCTGTTGCGAGCGCCGCCCGCTGCTCCGCTGAACAGCGGAACAGCACTCGCAAAGCAGTCGAACAATGCGCGCGGGCTCGAGCTTATGTAGCACTTCTGGGTAAAAAGGAGGCGGGGCTTGGTCAGGCTCTAGGTAAGAAACTATAACAAAGTCTTAATTATGATTTCAAAAGTTCTTTAAGGAATAATTCCAATGTCCGTAGAAGTAAGGTTAATCGTACCAGACGTTCGAAGCTTGTAGATGCTGTGTATCAGGTTTACTGATGCCGGCAATCCACCAGATCAATTAAGCATCAGAGAGGAGCAAGGTAAAATGGTCCAGCGGAACATCACTCTCAAAGCACTCAAAATGTAAAAGATTACATTGTCAACCGAACAACCTACCCAGAGCAGTAACTGTGGAGAAACCGCAATCAAGAAAGGGGGAAAGCCTGAAGGTCTAGTCAGCCAAGGAGTGAAGGAAACTACCTTGGATTGCCAAGCTCCCCCCCTCTCCTGGCCTCCTGGCACCAGGGATTTTCAGATGGTGGGTGGGGGGGAAGGGAGCGGGGCACACAACAATACCAGAGCACATTTCCTTTTCTCTTTCATAGGTCTACCAGCACCATTTGGGGCGACAGTCTGCATCTACCAAAGGATCGCTTGGAGCCCCTTTATCAACCCCACTCCCTCCATTGGGCTGCTCCCTCTATTATTTACCGAGGTGTGTAGTCCGATAGAGGTGGCAAGGGATTCACAATGTGCCTGCCAAGCCACACAGGTAAGGCATTGCATCATCTCCTTCCTTTCCATTTCTTCTGCTCTTTTCTTCGCTTCCTATCTCTTCCACTTTGGCCCTCCAATGTTGTTCTCCCTCTGTACATTTTACCTCCATACACTAAATTACCCTCTACGAATCTCCTCCCACTACTCTCTACTACTCTGCTCTCCATTTGCTCGCAGTTACCTTCCTTTCACCCTGTCACCCTTCTCAACCACTATTGTGCCCTCTACACTCTTCTTTCATCTCTCACTTTGCATGCACTCACACCCAAGTACCAATTTCTCTCTACCAGCAATTCCTTACCTTGCACATGTTCTTGACCCTTTTCTCCCACTCTGCAGCACCATCCTTCATCCACATGGTCTCTTGGCCCTCTTTCTCCTCCCTTGACATCACCCACACTGGTCTCTTTTCTCCCTCTTAGCTCCTCCATCAGCTGGTTTCCCAGCCAACCACTGGTTTTATTCACGCCATCAGCCTTCAGCACCACCCCATTTCCTATGTATTACACCAGTGTGTGGAAATGGCGGCCTGCTGTAAACAGTCCTTTCTGGAGTCCGTGTATGCTTTAATTTGAGTGTCTGTATTTCCGGTTGCATCTACTGGGCATTCTTCAGTCACTTAATTTGCTGCTGCCTCTCTCTTGGGTAAATTGCCTTTTTGATTTTCCACCGCTAGGCACCCTGGGACACGCAGTCCTACGAAGAAAATGCGTTGTGCACAACCGGTGGTATGTGCAAGAGTCGGTGGTACGTGACCTATTCAGCTCGGCACATGCTGAAAGGACAGACAAGGGCCCTCCCATCTGGCTCTGGAATGCCCCACTGTAGTTCTCCTGCCCAATCTTGATCAGGGTTCATGTTACCACCTGACTGGGTCAGGTCCCTGATCCTTGAACACAGAGCAGGCCTAAGTGTTTTGGTATAATGCCAGATTTCAATATGGAGGATTTCGCCGATTTTCTGTAACATGGATCTGCTAAAATGCGAATTATTTAAACAGACCGTTTTACTAGTTATAAAGCTGTGCTATATGTGAGAACTTATATGTATTTGTTAGTTCTGCGATTCTGTTTTTGAATCGTTGCGTTTTGTTACTATAATGCGAGAGAAATAACTTTCAACCCTACGCATGCTCATTTTGGCAGAGCACAAAGCAATGCTTTGACAAAATGATATGTAAGCAATACATGATGGAGATGAACTATTTAGTAGTTTTCAAAGTCTATGCTTTTTCCATAGAAAAAATGAAATGTATTTAAATTTGGCACCCTCTCCTCACTTAAAGTGAACATGTGTTATCTTTGTCGGCTATAAATGCAATTGTGCTTAACGAGAGACCCTGCCAAGTCCAGTTGCTCTGAATGCGCATTTGTAGCTATGCAACCGTGTTTTTAGCAACCCTGCAAGTCAAATAGCCTGCTCCTGCCAGATGTGGATGGCTTGGCTTTAGAGCAGTTCATTTCTCAGGTATATGTCAGCAGTTTGAGAGTTACATGTGGTGGCAGCATATGACCGTTTATCATTGTACATGTAGGGCTGCAAATCCAAATGCATCAGCAGGCTTTTTTCTAAAGTAAATGGTATTCTCCTGGGAGTTAAATTCTCTACCCATCCGCCACCTCTGCTATGCTGATTTTGTGGTCTCTCAGTCACACGAGGAATGAAAGAAATGTAAAATGAAACCAGTAATTCTTTGCTTTATTGCAGATGTGTTGATCTCTGTGTAATATGCCCCTCCTACCCCCTCCAAAGATACTATCTGCAACTCAGTTTGAAGCATTGTAGTTGGCATTTAAGCCCACAAATAATACATTTATGCCAGTTAAACCATTATAAATTCATTGTTGGCATTACATTCAGATGCGTCGTTACTCCCAGAGGGCCTTGCCACTAATCCTAGAATGAACTGCCTCTAATACTGCACCTTCTGTTCTGTAGTTGGTGACACAAGGAACACCTTGTCTATAGAAGAAAATGTCCGAAGATATTCCATTTGTATTGTCTGATCCCTTTATGAGCTCTTGTGTTCTTACCAATGTCACATTAGCTGCTCTAAAAGCTGTGATTACTCTGTCTGGAATCGTGATTCTTGACCAACCATGCTAAGAGATGCCATGTCTTCTAACAGACTTTGTGCTCTTTGCCTGGCCAGCTAGTGTGTTCGAACCTCTGAAGGGAATTGTCACCTCAACGTGTCTCCTAACCTCCCCCAGAATCAGAGCCTGAGTTGGTGCATCTCCTAGTCTTACAGTTATGTAAATTTAACTTCAAATTTGCTCAGAATGTAAAGTTTTCCACACTCCTGTGGATAGCAATTGCAGGATCCTTTAATGATTAAATTAAGTCCCAGTACTATCCTAGTTGCTGCATTGCCGTTCTGGTCTTGCAATATGTGACAGTATTGCTATGCTGAACCCAGTGCCTTGTATTGCCTCTGCAAAAATCCCATGCAATGGAACCAAAACACTCTGTGTGTTGGGAATACTCCTGTATAGTGATCTGAGATCACTCTAGCAAGAGTGACGAATCCAGGGTATTCGTCCCTTCTCCCCAGCAGGGAGCCAACCCCTTTAATGCTAGGGAGGTGGGCCCGCTAGGCAAGACCGTCCCTAGGGGTCTGGGCAAGTGGGACCTCACTCAGTGACTCCCCTCTTGGGGACAAGGACTCTCACCTATGAGAGAAACACTATCCATTTATATGGGAATTAATAAACCTGCACTTACTGCTGTATTGCCTTCAACAACCAGTAATACAATTCCCATCTCCTTGGCTTTAGGCAATGCTGGATATCGCATAACAAATGAAGAGAAACCAAACTCCTCTTTAAGAGTCGGCGGCAAATGTAGAGATGAAGAACCCAACGAGGTGGTGAGGGAACCTTACACAGAGAGCCTCTGATGAAGGAACGTGTTGTAGTGGTGGAGTGTCACTGAGCCAAGGCACCGCCAGAGAATTGAAACAGAGACTAATGCCGGAAGGCTGCAAATAGAGCAGTGGAGCAATTGCTGCAGGGACGGGGTCGAGAAGACCGCCCATATTGGTGGCGTGAACACAGGATATCCTTGGCGGTCTTGGAGCCCACGAACAAACCCAGATACCGAGCGCATCAGAAGGCACGAGTCCTCGGCTCCACCTGTGTGTGAGGAGACTGTTGAGGCGGGCAGGTCGAGAAACCGAGACTGGGAAGCGAAGAAGACTCCCTGACAAAAGCCAACTGGAAAGAGTGAAGTGACTGAGTTATGGGAGCCTGAAAAAGTGTGATCAATGGCAAGGGCCACGAGTGTTGTTCAGTGTAAAGAATCCTGAGGGTTTGAAGAGGCACTGTGAAGATAATTAATAGAAGAGAAACCCGGAAGGGTCTAGTTATTATGTGATAACGGACAAGAAGAATGTGGGGGAAGGATACAAGCATGAGCCCTTTAAAGAACCCCAACAGAGACTCTAAAAGTAACCAGTAGAAGGGCTGTGGAGGTGTACTGTCCATTAAAGGATCAATCAAAAGGAGAGGACAAAAGAGGTTGGGGAAGGATCGAATTAGGATCCTTGTGAGCCCCCCTTTAGAGGAACTGTAAAATTAAAGAGTAGAACAGACCTGGGAGTGTCCAACCAATTAAAAGGAGGATACACAAGAAAAGTATACCGGGAGTTTGGTAACTGATGCACGAAGGGTCATTTGGAGCTGAGAACACTACCCTGAGAAGAAGCCCACTAGGTTCGGCCAAGGGGAGTCTTAACCAGAAGCACAGTGCTCTGGTCTTTACTTTACTTTTCTATAGTGGTAGGGCCAGGTAGAATTTGATTTTTGACATATTTTTGGTTTTTGGACTGACCATCACCTGTAGTTTGTTTTAGGCAGGGACAAGGGGCATGCTGTAGCATACCCGCCTCACAGATACTAACAGGATCTTCCAACCTAGACTGACAGTACATTTGCACCCCAATCCCCTCCGAACTCACCAAATACAAGCATTATCTTGCCACTCCCACAATATGTACACTACTACCTGCTTCTCACACTCACGTGGGACCATAGCCTGGACTCTCCTAACCACCACCATAATAATGGCCCTCACCAACTCTACACCCTGCAACTTGCAAGAGAGAAACCTGCGACTTAGAGCTAGGCTCCCACGACTTTACGACATCAAAAATAAGAGAACCAACCCACCAGTACCCACGCGCACCTCCACTACCATTCATCCTAACCTCCTAGACCCTGCGACGATAAATCGTCCTCAACCACTTGATTACCCATACTACAAACAGAGGAGACCCAACCACCCCATTCCCAGAACTGCCAAAGATAACACGATAAACCCAACACTATCAGGAGCCCTTATTAATGCTAGGTCCCTTATAGCACACAATACCGAAATAGCAGATATACTGTCTTTGGACAATCTAGATATCCTTGCTGTCACTGAAACCTGGCTCCATGATGCAGCTGGCCCTGCCCTCTCGACTGCCATACCAGATAACTTCAATATCCTTAGAGTCGACCGACCCAACACTAGAGGAGGTGGCCTGGCCATCATAACCAAAACACATCTAGCTGCCAGACTCACCCCACACCCAGCTCTCACATCGTGCGAACTTCTCTCAGCTAAAATACCTATCTCAAACAACAGCACACTAACAGTACTTCTTGTGTACAGACCACCAGGCCCACTAGGCAACTTTGAGGAAGACCTATCTAGCCTCCTCACTGACAGCATTAAAGACTCCACTCAGCTCCTTCTACTAGGCGACTTTAACCTAGGCTTTAATGACGCTGAAGACAAACAAGCACAAGCAATCCAATCTATTCTAGCCAATCACGATATCACCCAAAATGTCCTAGCTCCTACACATACAAAAGGCCGCACGCTAGACTGGATAGCCAACCACAACTGCAACATCACCATCTCCAGTATCCTACCTCAAATATGGACTGACCATCATCTTATATGCTTCACAGCCAACATCGAACCTCCCAAACCCAATAAGAATAAAATAGCACCCCCCATGCCAACAAGAAGTAAAAAAGAAATCACAGCTGAAAAACTACTTCCACTTCTCCTACCAACTCTCATAGCTAGTCCTAATGATTCCAACCCTAGTGAGTTAGTTGAATCATTTAACAACGCCATGACCAAAGCTCTAGACTTGATTGCCCCTACCAAACTTCATAAAAGTAAACGTGAAACTCACCTCAACTCTTGGTTCACCCCCCATCTCAAAGAAATGCGTATCCAAAAACGCAAACTCCAAGCTATTTGGAGGCATACTCCCTCTGCCGACAATAAAACCACACTTGCCAACTTTGCCAAAAAATACAAAAAGGAAATTATTCAAACGAAAAAAGATTCATTCAATCATAGAATCAGTAAAGCCAATTCTAATTCCAAAGAGCTCTTCACCATTCTTCGTGAATTGGAAAACCCTATTGCCCCCACAGACAATGTCCCCAAGGACAAATCCTGGTGCACTAGCATCCAAAATGCTCTAGCAAATAAAATCACAACCCTTCAATCTAAAATTGCTGAGAAAAAAGCCTCCTTGCGCCCTCATGGTACTCACACCACCCCACTGAAGGAGTTACCCAGCATACCCCCCCAAAACAACGGTAAACCCTTCAGGTTCACCAATATCTCTATATTGGAAACTGAAAAGGTCATTCTGTCCCTTAAACCGTCAAATTGCCAAGGCAACAGTTGCCCTGCGCAAATCATTAAGGATGCAGCTAGAGATCTAGCACCCTTCATCTCGAAACTTATCAATGCCTCCTTCAACACGAGCACTGTACCTACCAACCTTAAAGGATCCTGGGTTCTCCCCCTTCTCAAAAAACAGACACTTGACCCAGCTATCCCCACTAACTACAGGCCTATTACTACGATCGAGTAGCCTACCTCCAAATCCAAAACCATTTGGAGACGCACCAACTGTTAGGTACACGGCAATCTGGCTTCAGACCACTGCACGGTACCGAAACAGCCCTCATTGACCTCAAGACACAAATCGACGAGCTGAAGGATAAAGGTAACACAGCTATGCTCCTCCTTGACCTGTCAGCGGCCTTTGACCTTGTGGATCACGCAGTATTATGCAACCATCTAGCGACTGCCGCTCACTTCTCAAGTGAAGCTATAGCATGGGTACAATCCTTCCTAGCCAACCGTTCGATGAGTGTTCTCCCCTGTAGCAGCAGCGGACCCAATCCAGATCACTTGTGGTGTCCCACAAGGCTCATGTGTCTCCCCGACTATGTACAATATCTTTACTAAGCCTCTCTTCGACAAACTTGACAAATTAGGGGTAACCTACACAAATTATGCGGACGATACACAGATTCTCATACCTCTATCAGGCAACTTTGTCGAAGATACGGCTCTAGTAAACAAAATCTACCTCCTCAATCAGGCATGGATGGCCTCCCACGGCCTCTGCCTAAATGACGACAAAACTGAGATATTAATACTGGGCTCCGACTCTAACCTAAAAAAACTGAGCCCCAACTATCGTAATTTCAACATAGATGGCAACACAATCAAGGTGGCCACCGAGGTAAAAACCCTGGGCTTTTACCTCGATTCCACTCTATCCCTCAAAAAACAAGTTAACACCCTGGCATCCTCTACAGCGTACACCTGCAAATTAATCAGGACCTGTAGACCTTACCTCTCTAAAACCAACTGCATCATGCTTGCCAATGCGTTAGTCATGTCCAAACTAGACTATTGCAATGCCCTCTACGCAGGTGCCAACAAATCCATCATAAATAAAATGCAAATCCTTCAAAACAACGCTCTTAGAGCAGCCCTTGACATACCCCGCAAAGCACACATCTCAACCGTTAGGAAAGACCACCACTGGCTCAAAATCAGCGACAGAGTCCTGCTCAAGACACTATCGCTTACCCATAAAGGGCTCAACAACACTGCTCCCCCCTACATCTCAGCCAGACTAACTAGAAAATCATCTAGGCACCATACTAGGGCTACTAACCACTACCTGCTCGAAACCCCTAGATTCAGACGTTCCAAAGCGGGCGGAGCAAGCTTCCCTGTCAAAGCTGCCCAGGCCTGGAACGCATTACCCACTGCACTAAGAGCCAACTTACCCTACTCCAATTTTAGATGCAAGGTAAAAAACTGGCTCTGGACAAACGACAACTAACTCTCGTGGCACCCAATGACCATGATACCGTTGTCCAAAACGATTCTGTTCTCATACCTATACCTGTACACTCCCTCAAAACTACAATATGCTAGTTTTTTTCCTTCCACACGGCGTGTATTGATATGTCTTACTGTACTGTTATGTTGTTTCTCGCCTATACTCTGTATGTAACCCAAGCTTAAGTAACCTTGTACCTGCTGCGCCCGGCTACCCCTGGGTTTTGTGCGCATTATCAAATAAACAATACAATACCATACAATACAATACAATCCCCTTGGCTATAGGGATAGCTAGATCTTTTCTTACTTTATTTTACTTGCTTTATTATAATAAAAAACCATTTTGAAATGTCCTCAGTGCGTCCGACTCCTTCTGGTTCACTACACAAGACATTGAAGCATAGTAAAATTATGACAATGTGATCCGAATAAGTGTATATTGATCAAAGTGTATTTGAATAATGTGATTCCTATCCCCGCCTCGCTCTGCAAATCCCTGCATCAGGCAATTGTGAAAGTGCTGTTGTCAGCAACATTCTTGCAGCAAGTTCTAACTGGGATTTAGCAAGCTTAGATCTAACTAATGGTGTATTCAGCATGCAATTAAAATCTCCCGCCCATAACACTATCCCTCCAGATACAGCACACATTTTGATATTAATTTAGTTAAGCGAGCATCTTGATTAGGGCCAAATCTGCCATTCATTGTCACTGAAGAATAACTAAATGGCTGAGTGTGTCTCTAGCTTCTACCCATATAAAGAAACATCTTGCATAAGTAGACTAGTACCATATATTTGCCATCTCCACTTTTAAGTTTGTTCCCCAGAAAACAGATCAGTTCATTGCAGTAACACAATGTAAAAAGGAACACAATCTGCATCTTCTTTAACAGTCATTCAAGCCATGGACATTCCACTTTGCTGCGCATTGTTCAGTCATTTGCTCGGAGTGTCTCTTCCCTCTCATGCTTACTACTGCTGCTTCACTTCACTACTGCTGTATTAAGTAGTGAACACTAAACTTAATTTTTAACACATATACCATCTTCCGCTTCCACCCTTTGGACCGTACCCCAACCAGGTCCATATCAAGACAGTCTCCTCCCCCACCCCCTCTATACAATGTACATACTGGGTAAATTCTCCCCCGCACTAATCGAAAATAGACCAATTACTATCTTTACAACCGAGTATTGATTCCACAAGCGTCCCGTTTACAAATCCATGCAGACCTCCTCTTAAATGTCTACCACCTTGGAAGGGTTGGGGGATGTGAAGGGTCTAGCTGCTAAAGTAGTAATTGTAAGTGGTGAGTGAAAGGACAAAACCCAGCAGATGCCCGGGCTGATTAAATGACTGGTATAAATCTAGCTACATATTTATCAACGGCATTGCATTCTTCCTAGGGCAGAATGTCAAACCAGACAGTGGTTATTGCGTCCCTCCCAAACATCTCTTAAAAATTAAGATAATGGAACACTTAGTGAGTTCAGGGGGGTAACCATTGCTTGAGGCCTCCTCTTCCATGTCATCTTGTGACAGACATGATTTCATATCATTTACATCTTCACATTGCAATTCATGTTTTCCCAGCATGCCCTGCTTTGACGTTGAACGCTCACTGGGCCCCTAACTTTGATTCCTTGGTATTACTGTTGTCTTGATCATCTCTTCACCTCTGGCCCCTTTTTGTTCATCTGCATTGTAATTTGTGTGTCTGAATCCAACACCTCACAACCCGTGGAGATTCAAAGAAGTGGGCCTTTTGGGCATGCAGTACTTTCATTTTCATAGGATAAAGTTACATATACTTTAATTTAATGGCTCTGCAGTAGTCGTTTCTTTTACGCACTTATGTGAAGTCTGGGCAAAACTGTGTATAGGTCCCACATGTAATGGGACCCCTAGTGTGAGCATGGCAAAGGACCACTGATCTCTTAAGACAGTTAAGGAGTTTTGCTAACAGCCCTCATGGAGGCACTCTTGTAGGATGGGTCTCGCCAATTGCCTTTTTGTGCGCTCTCTTAAGCAACCATAAGTGGGCTGCTCTCCTTGAAGTGGGAATTTTCTTTAGAAAGGATGTAGAATATTTCCCTTTTGGGTAGGACCACCACTCAGATGCTACATTCGAGAGCTCTCTTCAGAATCTTCCTCCCTCTTCTCCATTGTTGTAGAATGAGCTTGCAACTGCGGCAGCTACGGGCCAGTCTCTGACTGCTTTCTGTTTGTCACTTGTTCTGAGACTTTCTGAAGACCTTGCAGAGTGGAATATCATCCCAGCTTCATGTATTTTCTTTAGAACAGAGCGCCAGTCTTGCGTACCTTTCAGTATGTCCTATTCTCCTCGATAAGTGTTTCATAATCACAGCCAACCATAATCGCAACACTGGAGCTTTAGGCACAGTAAAGCGGCCCGGTTGGCCTGCTTGCCACTGTTCTACTTTCTCCAGTCACTGCAACTGACCGGGCTGGATAATTGCATACTCCAAACAGTCTGAATGTCTCGCAACTTCCTGCAGATCCTATGGTCTCCTTTGCTACAAGATGTTTTGGACTAAGGATATCCAGCTTGTGCTTACATTGTTTCCAACACGTATCAAGCCACTGCAGTGCACGAGCCATGCTTCAGAATCCCTAAAGTACTATCCTTCTGCAGTATCGAGAGTCACTTTTTTGTGAAATATTTTCAGTCTCGGAGCACTGACCCAGGGCACACTGCATATCGATCATGTAGCCTACTAGGACTTTCACTCGGGTGACTCTATCTGGAGTTGATTCTTGCTGTTCGTTAATCTTTCAGGCGAGACTCTGTCACCTCTACATCCTCACCTCCCTGCACGCTTTGCTCTTGACTCTTCTAGTCACTGCACACAACTTCAGAGACCTCATATAACCCAGTTACACAACACCCTCCTCTCCATACAAGAGGGTAGGGGGGGGCATACAAATCACTATAGACCCGAAAGTAGACCGGGGAGCCGGGGAGGGGGGGTGGTACAGGGCCTCTTCACAGTACCTTATGTTCTTGTCTTTGTGGGTCAACAGCGCTTTCAGTGCTGGGCCTGTGTCGAATCATGGAGCTGTGGCGCTGGGCCCAATAGTGCTGTTCAGTGACAAAGGTTTGAAGACTCTGGGAATGGCAGGCAATGTTGGGTTGGGTGCTGGAAGACTAGGGGGGCCTCTGGTGTGGAAGTGATGGCGGTTGGGTTTGGATATCTGAGACGGCTCCAGCAGTTCCCATGCAGCACCTTGGACTGCATCAATGTGTGGTTTAGATATGCGGTATGAGCCAGAGGGTCACTTACAAGGTGAGTCTTTCTGCACACCCACTACAGGAAGCTTGGCTTGCACCTACAGGGGAGCCTTTGCTTCCTGTACACAGGAGACTGCTTTCAGTGTAGCAAGTGTAGAAGCTTTGGTCCAACATAGTCACCCCCACGGTTTCCAGGGGATCGTAAGGGTGACCGATCTCGGCCTTTCCTTGGATGCCTTCTATCTTCAAAGCCCTGGCAGAGCACTTTGGGATAGACTGTATCCCCACTAATTCTTCTCATTAAAATGCAAAATGTCACTGGGGATTGGTCAAAAGCAAGCCTGCTGTAACAAGTGCCTTTTGCCTTATGGCTTCACACCCAGAGTGCCTTGCCTGCTGGAATTGGTGGTGGGGGTGGGGCAGGGGGCCTTGAACAGGAAGAGGTTGAGAGCCTTACAGAAAGCAAGATGTTGGAACTACTCAGAGTCCCTTTTCCTCTTACTTGCTTCTCTTACCACCTCCTTCCCATGCCTGTTGACACCAGAGGAACTCAATTAGTCAGCCCCCTCTTGAGAGAGGCTTTATTATATCAGTGCTGCCTTTTGAGGCACTGATTCCCAGGAAGTCTCCTGGAGAAGGTTCCTATGCCTTGGAGGAAGGTGATGCCTTTCCTACATGGGTATCAAAGAGGCAACGTCCAGGCTATTGTTCCACATAGCAGCTTTGGGGAGTCGGACCAGGCACCAATGCACATCAGTTGTGTCCTAGCTGAGCCGTGCTCTGAGCCAACACTAGTGGGGTATACATTTTCTGTGGCTGTAGAATTGTGGGCTCTTGGTAACCACCATGCCACAACTAGGCATGACTTATATGTAAAGATAGATGTGCCACCAGAGATTGAATTACAATTTAGATCAGAGGTGCAGAAGATTAAAACATGGTTCTATCAGCTGAAGCTTTGTGTTCAAGCAGCTGTCTGGGATTAATGTTACCTTTGAACCTACCCTGTGGCCACTGCAGATCTGGGGCTGAGGGCACCCATAAGAAGAATTGCACATTTTTATGCTAATAGAAAATGAAAAAGCCCAGGCTGTCTTGCGCTCACCAGATGGGCATTCTATCACAGGCACAGTCTGAAGCCAAGGTTGCGTTCAACCAATTAATACTTTTCTATATGCTAAATGAGCCCACCAGCTCATTCTAGCCTGAACTTTCCTGACCCAGTCATGCTGTGTATATATTTATTTTGTTTAAAGTGGTATGAACCACTGATGTCCAATTTGCATTTCTAACCCTCCAATGCAGATAGAAATGTTTTTATATAACTGTTTTTTTCTTTTTGTTGCTTAACTGCTTTACACCGCCTTCTAAAGCTTGAACCCCCTTGCATATATTTTTATTAAACCATTGTTTTACGGAGCTCTGCTGCTTCTCAAAGATCGGTCTATTCTCAATACACAAAGCGAAATAAAATGAATGCTTTTGTACAGAAAGACAACCGGACTACCTATTGCGGTTGTTCAGGTCAAGTCTGCAGCTCTGTTTCAGCATTAGTATCGTATGGCCATTGCAGTTTACAAGAAAATTCCTTCAGTCTTCATTTTTAATAATTCCTGCTAATTTGTAATATCCTGGAAATCTTCAAGGGACCACTTCCTGTAGTTGGATCTCCCATTTTGTTTTGGGCACTGAATAAGGTACTGTTCAAGTCAGTCCTCAGATAAACTGAAGGACCATAGTGAATGGATGATTTGACACCCTAGAACTGGAGTCTTCCGCCCCCCCACATCCCCACCTACCCCTTTAAACATCACTGAAGGTACTGTCCAAAAGGCTTGGGCCTCATTGGCAGCCGAATGCTCACCAACATGAAATTGTTGGTTGACAAAATCGGCCCTCTTCATCCTCCCAGCGTTGCTGGTAGGATGGAATCCTCAGTTTCTGCTTACCCCACTTCCCCCTTGAGGCATCTCCCTTCAGGTCTAAGGGACTCACCGGGTATCCCAATCCTGAAGATTGTGCTTTCCTCAAAGTTGGGGAGACCTATAACTCAGACGGAGAGGCACTAATTCTGCTAAAGGTGGAGGGAGAGCATTTGAATGCTCAAATTGAACCGCTAGATTAACTTGAAGGCACTATTGAGGAGGACAGTTCTTTTTAGGATATCCACAAGCGCACGTCTGCTTGCCCTCCTCTCTGTCTGAGAATCATTGGGTTGGCAGTTTTGCCTACGATATTGAAGCTGAGGGCTTTTATTGGGTGGCTACCCAGTCTGGGACGTCGCTGCTCAACCAATGTTCAGAGCCGGACTTTCAGCAAGCCACTTCGATTATTTCATGATTGACATTGCCGACTGTGGAACTGCAAAGGATTTTGTAGTGCTCCCACACATTGAGTGTCCAGGATCCCATAGCTTTGAATAGCGCCACATCGATTGCAGGATCTCCTCTTTGGGTGTGGCGCTTCTGTTGGGTAACTCTACCAATGGAGAACCTGTCATTTTCAAGGTTGCCAACTATGAGAAAATGGCTTGGCCAGAAAGATGACACCTTCTAGGGTTGGCATCCTATCCTATTGGCTGAGCCGGAGTCTGAGATCTGATATGGAGGTATTTTTGGGTAGTTTGTATGCTGCGGTTTGTTGTAATAGAATTCTTATTGTAAATAGATTCCAAAAACGTCAACAGATAAAAAGCAAGAATGAATGATGACAAACCGCTTCAATTTTGGGGTAAGCATTCCATGATGCAACCCAAACAATACATAGAACCTGATTTACACTGCCATATGTGGGTAATGCTGTTGGGGTACCACAGGTATTTAAGTGCATAACTTCTCCTTTTGAGAAGTGTATAAATCTAACCTTTAGGTGTTATCGTGATTGATTGGAGTTGTTTTAATCGCAATTACTTAATTGGTCAGTGAGCCTTGTGTTCTTCCATAGCAGTGGTCTGTAACCTGGGACTATCCAGATGTTTTGGACTACAGCTACTACCAGCCCTCCCCAGCATAATTATTGGTGAAGGATCACAGGATTATGAGTCCAAAACGTATGTAGAGCTTCAGATTGCATACCCACTGTTCCATAAGCCTGAGGCTGCCCTTCAGGGACCCTCATTTCTTACCAAATGTTTAGGATGTTTTTGTTTATTGATTTCATATTTTAGTATGTCACTGCAGTCCCTTTTTCTCAGACATCCTGTGGTAGCAGAAAATGTGTGACCTCCAGTTGTGAGATGATCTTGGTAAACCAAGAATATAGGATATTCTGGGCAGCCTTTCATTGCATGCAAAGTGCGCCCTCTGTGCCAACCTGTTCTAGCAGACCATTTGTATTATAGAAGGTTTCAGGATGAAGTGTTTTGAAATTCCTGGTAGCCCTGCAGCTCCTTCCTGCTTCCAGTCCAGGGGAGCGAGTTAGCTTGATGCCAACAGCTGCCATGAGCTACTTTTGACTCCCAAGGTCAACTGGTGCAATACAAACATACCTATGAGACATTTGCCTTGTGTTTTTTGGAATATGTATAAAGAAGTCTTGGTACACATCTGGAAGACATTTAATAGAATAATGGATCAATATAATGAACAGTATCTGGTTTGTATCCCACCTGAAAGGTGGATTTGTGGCGTACTAAGTTTCCCCAAGGGTTGCTCCTACTTGCCAGGTGATGCCAGATACCCGGGAATTGGTTTTAACTTCTCATCAAACCTTCATTTCAACAATTGGGAGGTGTTGAGGTTCTTTGCAGATCATATCCAAACTCGCAACTCCATGTGTAGATTTCTAGGAAATCTGGGCAGAAGTGTTAGAACATTAGTGCCCAAACAAAAATTCCTCCCACTCGCTCGTAGGTCACTTTGGTTGCACACTTTTGCTCACCGATTGTTCCAACTCCTGTTGAATGCGTAGTACTTGGTTCTCTATTTCTCATGACTATAATTCTGTGGTGAGGGAGACAATAATGGGAATAGAAAAGTTATTTACTTTTAGCACAAATTTGCAAATCTTCAAATCTCCCGTTCTGGGCCTCCCTCCCCAATTCGTACCGATCTCCCTCGTGCTTAAATTATGCTTTTTAGAAAGTGGCTTTTAAGTCTACCTCTTCTAAAAAACTATCTTCTGTGGTGTGAGGCATTGTTGTAGACTTATGCAAATCACATACAAAGTGGTATTTGGGCTTCAACAAATATCTGAGATTTTGGCAAGTTCTTGCATGCTTTACGTAATGCAAATCTGCAGCAATATCCTTTCGGGTATAAGTTGGGAGGCTTGATAAACATGGGTTGGGAGTTTGCAAGGTACATTTATGTGGTGGTTCTTTGGTGTTAGCCACATACTTCACATTAAACTGTGCCAAGCTATCTTGATAGATGAATGCATTTCCTTCGGAGATTATGCCACATGCATAATTCTGGAAAATAATTGTTTCATCTTTCTGAAGCTAATAGAATGAGTAGTTTAAGCCATTAATTGAAAGATTTCATATCTTACTCAGGCCTGCATCTTTGTACGTGCCTGCCAGTCACATGTCAAATGTACCTGGGTCTGCTTTTCATCATTTGGAGGTTGGTAAAAAGAGCACCATAGACCTGTTAATGTGTAATATCACAATGTTCACCTGTTCAATTAAGGGAGACCGGGTGAGATGGCTATGTTGGAGGAGATAAAGTGGTGGATACCAGTAAGGTGTTGCGCTCACCTGGACCCCACACGGGTGTCGATCGGACCCGGACAGCTGCGGTCTCCTTCAACGTGATGCGTAGTGCAGAGATGACTGTCTGGACTGGCCCGCCTAGTCTTGTCTGCTGGACCCGAAGAAGTATTTTCCTGCAAGTGGAGACAGGGATTAACCACCTGTGGGTTTTAGTGATGGCCTCCCAACTGTTCTCGCTCCCCCCCACTAATCACCTCCGATATCCCCTTAGTAACCTCACCTTATGTTCGTAAAAGATGAGCTCTCCATCCTGCGTGTCTTGCAGGGGCGCGTAGATACCAGTTACTTCACTGGTTTGAAGGCTTTGGGAGAGTTCCGGTAATTATCGACTCTGAAGTCCCTGGCAGGATTGGTAAGTATCAAGTTCAAAGAGTTCAATGTGCCCGATGGTCACTCTTGTCCCCTTCCTTCCTTAAGTTGCAACTTAGTTCATGAGAAGAAGGTCTTGTAGCTGCTGCTGGCGTTCAGGTAAGAGTCTGTGTTACCCAACGCTGTCCGGTAACTATTGCATGTGTTAACGTGTTGTTTTTCTCCCTCTTTACAGATGCGGCATATGAAAATGTGCAGAGTTATGGAATAATACCGCTGGTGGTAAAACAGGCAAGTCTATGGTGGTAAGAGGTTGTATTTGTTGATTCCCTTGGCTCACCTTGTTTTTTTCTTATGTCCCCTAGGTGCCGGATTACGGCGAAGAAATGATGGAGACAGTGCCGGATCGAAAGATGCTGTGAGAACTGGTGAGTATGGCGCCGTGCTGGAGCTGGCGAAGCGACGCGTGCAGGACTGATGTACTTTCCAGGTCCGGAGATGAAATGGTTCCGGAATTAGGTGAGGAATTTGAAATAAGTTTGTTTTCTAACCTTGTCCTTTTCTTCTTCTTTATTCTAGGAGCTCCGGATTCGAGGTGGCCGTGGCAGAAGACTGGATGCTGGCTGCAGGCACGCGGGCGTGGCAGAAGACTGTATGCTGGCTGCAGGCACGGTGAGCGTCACACTGCTTGATGCAGAATAACGCAAAGCATGTGCTGCTGTTCGGGTGTGGTTTAAATAGCCTCCAAAGTAGTTCCAGGTAAGAAGTTCCCTAGAGCCACGCCCGAGTAAAAAATAGTCCCTGTAACAAAATAGTCCCATCCAGGCCTCATGTAGGCTTGGACTCTTTTGCAGCATTGTCTGCATCAGATAAGTAAAGTCTATGAGCCTGGCGCCTGATTTCTATGATGAGCCTGGCGCCTAAGGTGCCAGGACTGAACCCAGACAGCCCCTAGCCGGGGCTGCTGAGGTTTAAACAAATGTCTGGATGCCTGCTCCCGGAGCTAAGGGCCTTGGTCCTGATGCCCGGGGGTAGGCATCATTAAAAGTCTGAGATCCCTTCAGAGGTATATGTTTTGTAGCCAGCTAAACTTGATCCCCAATCTGGTATTGTGGAGTTTCACTTCTATGTTGATCAGCATTTTTCTTGTATTTCTCTTTTGCTTGTTTCAAATGCTCTGTGGCTTCCTTAAAGGCTTGTGTAATAGTAGAGTGCAAATTACTAACTGCGGGCATTTCTAAGTGCTGAGGCGAATCGAGTTCTGAGGTTCGAGGGTGATGTCCATATATGGTATAAAAAGGGCTTTGTCCGGTTCCTGAATGTACAGAGTTATTGTATGCGTACTCGGAAATCCATAAAATATCTTTCCAATTGCTTTCGGTCTAGTGTAGCATGCAGCGTAGGTACTGTTCAAGGGTCTGGTTGGTCCTTTCCGTCTGACCATCGGTCTGGGGATGGTGACTTGATAGCCTCATGTCGATTTCTGCCAGTTGACAACATTTCTTCCAAAAATGTGAGATAAATTGACTACCTCGGTCAGAAACCAATACGGAAGGGAATCCGTGTAATCGAACAATGTTTTCGAGGAACTCCTTGGCCAGAATCTAAGCAGAAGGTAATAAAGTGGGCCATCTTGGAGAAAAGATCCACAATAACTAGGATGGTGTTAAATCCATTACATGGAAGTAGATCTGTAATAAAGTCTAAAGACAAGGTGTGCCATGGTCTAGGTGGAATGTCCAAAGGTTGTAAAAGGCCAGCAGGTTTTTTCTTCTGGCTTTTGTTTTGGCCGCAAATGCCACAAGACATCACAAATGACTTTACATCTTTTCGCCAATTGGGCCACCAGAACTGTCTCTTAATTTTCGCTTCAGTTTTTGCGATAGCTGGGTGCCCTTCCATCAGCGTGTCATGTTAATTGGAGATGACTAGTTCTTGTATTTCCTTGTGTGGTAGAAATAGTCGTCCTTGATAGTAAGGTAGGTCATTGACGACTGAGTAGTCCGGGCCTTTCTTTACCCAGTCCTACAGGGTTGCTGGATCGAAGAGTTGTTGTATTTTTGAATGAATATCTTCTAGTGTCTGTAGAGTAGTTATGCCAAGAATTCTTTGCTCGGGAATTATTGGCACCAGTTCCGGGTTTGCAGATGCTTCTCCCATCCCTATTCGGGATAGGGCATCTACTTTGCCATTTTTGCAGCCTGGTCGATAAGTGATCACGAAATCGAATTCGGCAAAGAACAATGCCCATCGAAGTTGTCGCAATGATTGGGCTTTGGCTGTTTTTAAATACTGCAGGTTCCGGTGATCGGTGATTACGGTAATAGTATGCCTGGCACCAAGAAGATGGTGCCGCCAAGCCTTAAAGGCGGATTTGATGGCTAATGGCTCTTTATCTGTAACCGCATAGTTTAACTCAGGTGCTGAGAACTTTCTGGACCAAAACGCTACTGGGTGAAGTTGACCGGTTTCAGGATCCTTCTGGGACAGGACAGCTCCCATGGCTAAACTGGATGCATCAGTTTCTACTATGTATGGATGCTCAGGGCGTGGATGCTTTAAGACAGGTGCTGATGGGAATTTCGCTTTCAGCTCTTGGAAGGCCTTTTCAGCCTCTTCGGTCCACAAGAAGCGTTTGTTTTTTCGCAAAAGTGCTCTGATGAGGTGTACAACATGGGAGAAGTCCGGAATGAATCTGCGGTAGAAATTAGCAAATCCGAGCATGCTTTGTACCCCTTTGACTGAACTGGGTGATGGCCACTTGAGAATTGCATCCACCTTTCGAGAGTCCATTCGGACTCCTTTTGGAGTCGGGATAAATCCAAGAAATTCAACTTCTGTAGCATGAAAAACACATTTTTCCAATTTTGCATATAACTTGTGCTGGCATAGTTTCTCAAGGACTGCACGCACGTGCTTAACATGGTCTGATTCTGAGGAGGAGTACACTAGAATATCATCTATGTATATGACGACACAGACGTCAATGAGTTCACGAAGGACATAGTTCATAAAATACTGCTGGTGCATTGTACAACCCGAAGGGCATCACCTGATATTCAAATAATCCGTACTTGGTGCGAAAGGCAGTCTTCCATTTGTCGCCTTTCTTGACACGTAGCAGATGATATGCCCCTCGGAGATCTAACTTAGTGTAGATACAAGCATCCTTTACTTGGTCTAGTAATTCAGGGATCAGAGGCAATGGGTATCGGTTTTTCACCGTAATCTGATTTAATGAGCGGTAATCTATGCACGTTCTAAGGTCACCTTCCTTTTTTGGCACGAAGAATAAAGCTGAGGATGTAGGAGACTTGGAAGGACGAATAAAGCCATTAGCAAGGTATTGGTCCAAGTATTGCCGTAGGTGATGATTTTCAGGTTCCGTGAGGGCGTAGATTCTACTGCATGGGGGTTGTGCACCGGGTAGGAGGTTGATTTGACAATCGTATGATCTGTGAGGAGGTAATGTATTGGCCTGTTCTTTTTGAAAAACATCCTGAAATTCTTGGTATTCCTGAGGTAACTGCACGATTGGGTTAACGACTGTAGCCAGGCCTTTGTTCAAAGTTTTCTCCGGGTAACAGGTGTGTGCACAATCCGGGAAGGTTATTCTCTTCTCTCACCAATCCTATACAAGGATTATGCATTTCCAACCATGGCATCCCCAGTATTATCTGGAACTGTGGGGCTTTGATTAGATCAAACACAATAGTCTCTCGATGCCCATCTTGACTCAAGTGTCATCTCTGTAGTGGAATGAGTTACAGGCCCCGAGGCAATCTCAGTTCCATCAACTGTGGTGATGACATCCGAAGTGGTCTTTTTGCAAAGAGGTAGATTCATCCTTGACACCAATTTGTGGTCCATATAGTTTCCTACGGCCCCGCTATCTATGAAATGCCCTTACTGCGTGCATACGTGATGGCTGCCTGGGATCAAGTAGGACCATTGGAATGATCAGATGCGAGGTCTGAGTGTCCTTCTTTAAGCTCGGCAAGCAGACCTCTGCGCTTGTCAGGTGTGGTCGTTTCCCGAATCAGGTTCTATGTGGCTTTTATCAGCAACTCCTACCACCTTCTTGGGTGGTTTTGTTGGGCAATCCCGTAGAAAATGTCCTGAGGTTCCACAGTACAACACAACTGCATCTGTCGTCTTCTTTCTCTTCCCTTTTTGAGTTAAGGGTCCTTTAACCTCCCCCGATGCATCTGTTCCTTTGGGGGCAACGTTGGGTTTAACCAATACCTGGTTCTCGAACTTAGCTCGATCAGTCTTTTCGTTTCTGAAGTCGGTGGTCTAGCTGGACCACTAAGTCTATACATTCTGTGCAATCCTGAGGTGGGTTTACAACTTGAGCCAAGACATCTTTGCGTTCTCCCCGAAGTCCACGATGAAACAATGTAATTCGTTTTTCCTCCGGCCACCCGGTTTCCACCACCAACCTATTGAAAGTTGCAATATAGGTTAGCAGATCCTGGTTACCTTGTCGTAAGGATAAAAGTTCGTTGTCCAGGGCTTGACCCTGTGAGTGTCTGGCGAATAGTTTTTCCATGCTCCTTTGAAAACGCTGAAAATCCCGGAGAAGAGGATCATCCTGGTTGACTAAGGAATGGACCAATCCGCTGCGCTGCCACTAAGATATGACAATACAAAGGCTACTTTGGCTTGGTCATTTGGAAAGGCTCCCGGTCGGAAAGGCGGCATTGGTTCATAAACACGGCGTACCTTTTGGGGCCCCCAGCAAAGCGTTCGGGTGGAGCTAACGGAATATTTCCTGGTAAAACCACTTGCACAGGATTGCTTGATGAAACGGGGGTTGGGTTTCCCCCATATCCAGGTAGGGGCGTTTGCACAGCATGGTTTTGCAGTAGTTGCCTAGCCAGATCATCCGTGCGCTCCTTTGAGACAATCAGTTCTCTCCTGAGGGCATTAGTCTCTTGGTGAGCGGCATGTACTTCCACCCTAAGTTCCCCCAATAATTGGGCCAGTTGGTCGGTTTCCGAGGTTTCCATGCCCAGCTTGGTTTTGCAGTAGTTGCCTAGCCAGATCATCCGTGCGCTCCTTTGAGACAATCAGTTCTCTCCTGAGGGCATTAGTCTCTTGGCGAGCGGCATGTACTTCCGCCCTAAGTTCCCCCAATAATTGGGCCAGTTGGTCGGTTTCCGAGGTTTCCATAACACCCGGGTGGGTATTTGTAGAGAGGCTTTGCGTTCTGTTACGCTCACCTGGACCCCACAGGGGTGTCGATCGGACCCGGACAGCTGCGGTCTCCTTCAACGTGATGCGTAGTGCAGAGATGACTGTCTGGACTGGCCCGCCTAGTCTTGTCTGCTGGACCCGAAGAAGTATTTTCCTGCAAGTGGAGACCGGGATTAACCACCTGTGGGTTTTTGTGATGGCCTCCCAACTGTTCTCGCTCTCCCCCACTAATCACCTCCGATATCCCCTTAGTAACCTCACCTTATGTTCGTAAAAGATGAGCTCTCCATCCTGCGTGTCTTGCAGGGGCGCGTAGATACCAGTTACTTCACTGGTTTGAAAGCGTTGGGAGAGTTCCGGTAAGTATTGACTCTTAAGTCCCTGGCGGGATTGGTAAGTATCTAGTTCAGAGTTCAATGTGCCCGATGGTCACTCTTGTCCCCTTCCTTCCTTAAGTTGCAACTGAGTTCGTGAGAAGGTCTCGTAGCTGCTGCTGGCGTTCAGGTAAGAGTCTGTTACCCAACGCTGTCCGGTAACTATTGCATGCGTTAACGTGTTGTTTTTCTCCCTCTTTACAGATGCGGCATATGAAAATGTGGAGAGTTATGGAATAATCCCGCCGGTGGTAAATCAGGTAAGTCTATGATGGTAAGAGGTTGTATTTGTTGATTCCCTTGGCTCACCTTGTTTTTTCTTGTGTCCCCTAGGTGCCGGATTACGGCGAAGAAATGGAGACAGTGCCGGATCGAAAGATGCTGTGAGAACTGGTGAGTATGGCGCCGTGCTGGAGCTGGCGAAGCGACGCGTGCAGGACTGATGTACTTTCCAGGTCCGGAGATGAAATGGTTCCGGAATTAGGTGAGGAATTTGAAATAAGTTTGTTTTCTAACCTTGTCCTTTTCTTCTTCTTTATTCTAGGAGCTCCGGATTCGAGGTGGGTGTGGCAGAAGACTGGATGCTGGCTGCAGGCACCGTGAGCGTCACGCTGCTGGATGCAGAATAACGCGAAGCATGTGCTGCTGTTCGGGTGTGGTTTAAATAGCCTCCAAAGTAGTTCCAGGTAAGAAGTTCCCTAGAGCCACACCCGAGTAAAAAATAGTCCCAGTTACAAAATAGTCCCATCCAGGCCTCATGTAGGCTTGGACTCTTTTGCAGCATGGTCTGCATCAGATAAGTAAAGTCTATGAGCCTGGCGCCTAAGGCGCCAGGACTGAACCCAGACAGCCCCTAGCCAGGGCTGCTGATGTCTGGATGCCTGCTCCCAGAGCTGAGGGCCTTGGTCCTGATGCCCGGGGGTAGGCATCATGACATAAGGGGGCTGATTGGAGTTGGCTTTGCCTGGTATTGGGAGATGTTTGCTTGGTTGAATTCAGCTCCTTGTTTGTGTAGTGAGTTATGGGCAATGCAGAGGGATTTACAGTTGATGCGTTTCTTTGCTGGTAGCCAGTGTAGACTTCTTAGGGCCGGTGTGATGTGGTTTCTTCTAGTTAGTCTCAGGAGTAGTCTTGCTGCAGTATTTTGGATGCATTGTAGTTTTTTGGTGAGGCATTCTGGCATTACCAGGTATAGACTATTTGCACAGTATATCCTTGATAATTCCAAGGAGAGTATTGGAAGGGTTCTGTGTGTGTGCAGTTGAATTACGGGAGGATGCCTCTTATTAATCGGAGGGGGGCAAAGCATTTTTTAGCTATTACTTGGACTTGTGGTTCCAAGGTGTGGCCGTTGTCCATGAAGATTTCCAGATTTTCTTTTAATCATTGTTGACGTCTCCGGTCCGGACCCCATGATCTGGGGCTATGTGAGGGATGTGTGTTGGACTGTCTTCTTGTGGGGCAATTAATATTTCTGTTTTTGTTGGGTATAGTTTGAGGTTGTTGTTTGCCATCCAGGTGTTTGTCGGTGTTGCATTTATTAAGGGTATTGTTCGGGTCGGTGACGATGAGTTTGGTGTCATCTGTGTATTTGTCGGCTGTCGGTCCACGAGTTGCTGTGAGTTTCATTAGTGGGGTCAATTGGATGTTACGAGGAGTGGGGAGAGACTTCAATGTAGTGGTACACCGCAGGTAATATTTGTTTGTGTGATGTGAATGGTGGAATGTGTCCTCTTTCTGTTTGGTCTGTGAGGAAAGATTGTAGCCATTGTAATGCAGAGATTTGAATACTGTATTCCGCCAGTCTCTTGATTAGGCTCCTGATTGGGTGCCTGATGTCTCCAGTAGTACGGGGGCTGATGGGGTATTCCTCTCATGGGTCTGAATCTGACCTGGGATTGATCAAGTGTTCTGCTGCTTTCTACATGATTGGGTAGTTCTTTGAACACGTGGATCCAAGATTTTTGTTGGGAACAGTAGGTTTGATATGGGTCGGTAGTTGGTAGGGTCATCTGTTTTTCCGGTCTCATCTTTTAGAAAAGGTTTGATGTATGCTGATTTGAATGACCTTGGTACTACTACAGTGTTTAGGGATAGGTTCATTAGTAGTTGGATGTAGAGGGCTGGTGTTTTGTGGGCGAGTAGTTGTTCGTAGGTATCCTCTGGGCATGGGTCACTGGTAGATCTTGCTTTGTTGGTATCTTTGTCAAAGATTTTCTCCCTTAATGGTTCAAATCGAGTGTTGTGTTGGTTGCTGGGAGGCTGTTTGGTCCTGCAGGATGCATCGAGGGCCTATTGTATTGCTTCTGTTTTTCCTCTCAGGTGGGCTGTGATGCTGTCGCATAGGGTTTGATGATGCATGAAATTGGGTTGTTTATTTCCTTGATTCTAAAAATGTCATTTAGTGTGTTTGTTGCTGATTGGATTCTTGCACTATACTTTGCTTTCTTGGCTTTCATAACTCCATTTGTATAGCCATATTTGTGGTGGGTAGGTATTTTTGTCTATTTGGTTATAGTGCGTTCTCAATCGCTTTTCTAGTTTCTGGTTAGTTTTTGGAGTTCCCTTCGTACCTCTGTGAACCACCTTGCTGTGACTTTTTTCAGTGTGTTTGAAGAGTTTCAAGAATTTGAAGAGTTAGTTGGTCTAACCCATCTGTGATCCAGTTGTGAAGCTTCCTTTAAACTCTCATAAATTCTGTCTGGTGTCATTTCATTAAGGTGTCAGGTGTCTAGTTTGGTAGTTTCTGTTTCTTTTAAAGTTTCAAGATCAAGTGTTTTCCTGTTACATTTGTTTGTCACCAACTGTTGTGTGTTTGTGGGCATCATGCGGCTCAGGATTTTGATGGTGAAAGGCATCATATGGTCGCTCTGTACCAGAGGAGGAGGCAGTCGAAACTCCATCCATGCAGAACATTATATCTAGTGTGTGTCTAGCTCTGAGTGGGTCTCTTTACTATTTGTTTGAGATGAGTTTCCAGTAGGGTGCTGTGCGAGTTTGTTGTGGTTTTATTTTCTCTTACAAACTAGATGTTGAAGTCTCCCAGGACAATTATGTTATCGTGATTTGTGGCAAAGTTAGCTGTGGCGTCGGTGAGTTGTGTAGCGAAATTCGGGCTGTAGGTGGGTGGTCTGTAGGTCAGAAGGAAGAGTATGTTGAATTGGTAGTTGAGCTTGTGGTAGACTAGGAGTGATTTGCTGTCTGCAATGGTTGTTGATGGCGGTGGTGAGGAGCCGATGTGATTTTTGTGCACTTGAGCGATTCCTCCTCCTCCTCTTCCGGTTTCTTTGTTAGATTGCACTAGTTTGTAATGGTACTGCTTCATGAGCAATTACTTTAGTTGTCTCGGAGACCTGTTTTCTGTGAAGAAAAGAACGTCGATGCCGCCTTCACTTGGGTCGAACATTTCTGTTTTGTGCTTTGCCATGGATCGCACATTGAGTAGGATGCAGTGTAGTGTGTGTGGTTTGTTCTTTGTTAGTTCTTTCTGGTGTTTCGCGGCGTTCATCGGATCTTCGACTCTTTGTTGGGTAGCCTGTTTGTTGGGTGTGTGATTGTGTCATATGTCCCTCCGTACAGGAGTTCTATTAAGTTGCCTGATGGGGTTTTGTCTGTTCCAAGTCGTTGTAATTAGATGTTTTAATTGTTGTGGTGGTCTTTTTTTCTAATCTCTTGTTATGGAAGGAGTGTGGTGGAGAAGGATTCCTGTCTTTCATTCTTCAATGTGTCTTTCCAATACTGTTTTCTCTGATGTCGGGTTCTGTGTGTTTGAGGTCTGTGGTTTGATAGCATAGTGGGGTCTCCTGTAGTATTCCCTGAGCCCTTTGCTGTGGGCTGTTTTTATTTCTGGTGTGGCTGGCTTGTAGGTGGAGTGTAACATATTGAGGGAATTCGTCCCTTCTACCCAATGGGGAGCCCCCCGCCCCTTGTGAGGCTAGGGAGTTGAGCCTGCTCCACAAAACCCTCCCTAGGGGTCAGAGCACGTTGGACCTCACCGGGAAAGAAACTCCCTTTGGGAGTTAAAGACTCCAGTTCCCATGAGGAACTCCCTGATGGCTTCCAAGGACTTATACAATATACCAAACTTATCAAACTCATGAAGATGATGTGCAGTTATATTAAGAAATGGAAGGTCTCCTTTTAAATTGAAGTCTTCAATGGACTGCGACGAGGAGGTTGAAAAGGGAGGCGATATCGACAAGTGAGAGAGTAGGACGAGAACAGAGGGCAGAAAGCGAACCCCCGAGATGCAGGGAAAGCTCCCTGTGTGCAAGAGCTGAAAGAGTTGGGCCTCTGGGAGATCGCAGAGCCAACATGCGACAGAGCCGCTACAGTGTGGAACCAGAAACGCTGAGAACCCAGCATGCAAGAGTGGAAGAAAGCTAAGCAAGGTGGATGAGAAACAGCGCTGGTGTCGTGCCCACGGAATCAGTGTGGTGGGGAGTCTGCCCGTACAACAGCGCCAAGACCATCCAGGTGAGTAAGCGGCGCCCAGTCCGAGTCACGATCCCTGTGACATTCAAAAGACAAGAACGAGACATCATGGAAAGACACTGTGGAAAGCAAGCCGCAGTGCATCAACAAGAAGAAAAGCGAATCCAAGGGCCTGCAGGTACCACTCATGTTGCCCGACAACTCATAAGGTAAAACTGGGAAAACAGGCAAGCCATTAAGTGAAACACATCCCAGTAATAAGGGGAATCAAGTGAAACCGAACTGTTTGAATGCTATGAGAAGAAATACTAAAACCATAGAGTGGGAAAGGAAACAAATTGGTAGTTTATTACTTTGGGGAAAAGGGAAAGCCCACCCATTTCTCCAAGATGAGAAAGGGAGCTACTGCCCTGAAATTCAAGTCGGTGGGAAATTGGGTATGGATCTACCATGTGGAAATACGAACACACAAATGGGTTTTTCATAGACCACACTGATGGTATGTTGGAATATGTTTAAGATCAATGCTAAAGCATAGGGTGATAGTCCATCTAAACCTACATGTAGAAGGGGTGCATGCAGGACTACAAATGAGTATTTTATTTAAAAAATGTGTCTTTGCTAATGGGTTGTATAGCTGCGCGCAGATCCTTTCTGTAAAAGAAACCTCGCAAGGTGTCCATGCTTGGTTAATCCTAAATATTGGTTTACCTATTGTTCCCACAGAGGATCTCTTATCTGACCAATTTAGAGATGAAAATATATGGTCCATGCTCGGTTACTAGATGGGACAGAGGAAGTGGAGCAGTGATATGTTTGGTAATTTATAACCAAATGATTGAATGGATATTCCGACTTCAGGAGGCTAGCTATAAGGATCCTGACTTTCACTCAAAGGAAAGATAATTTTGACATGAATGTTGTGGTTAGAAAGCGAGCGCTCCGACAAGACATCAGGGAAGCCCAGCGTGATGCTGTATGCCTAGATGTCCGATCAGATTGCAAAATTAGAGCAACAGTATTCAAATTGGGTAACCATTATAAGGTTAATTATGAATTTAGCAGATGGGGTAAAACTGCTTGAAGTCTTGTACTCATTTTGGGATTGTGTGAATGCATTGGACACACCCCTCGCATCAGCCGGTGAATCCTATTCCTGAATGAAGGCAGGTTGATTTCTTTAGGGATCAATTTGGAAAGATAATAGAAATAAGTAAGAACTCCTAGAGCTATGGGTCCTGATGGTTTCTTTAACTTCATGCTGAAGGTTAATCCAAGACTATGGGGTGACTTATTACGCTCCACAATTTCTGAAATAACAGTAGGAAGTAGAACTGCCCACATCTTGGTACATACGTTATATAGTACTAATATTTAAGAAGGGCAATACCATGCCAGAAGACTACCGTCCAATAGCCCTCCTGGACTCTTCTAGTAAGATCTTTGGTACTAGAAGAATGGGTGTCAAAGGCTGGGATTATTCTAAAATTCCCCACAGGTTTTAGAAAGGGGATGGGGACCTCTCTTGATGGCCTCATTATAAAAATATTGAGAGACTAGGCGTGTGGCCTGAATTGTTCTCTTGTATGTGCAGTCTTTTCAGATTTACACATAGCATTTGATGGTGTGAATCATGTGGAATTGTGAACAAGCTCTGGAAATGGGTTATACCTTGCGAATTAACGAGACCGGTAGTGTGACTAAAGAAATAACCACACTTGCTGGCCTTCGCCAAGGATGTGTGCTTGCCCGCTCTTACCCTTTCAATTTGTACATCTGCAATGTGTTGGACACACTATAGAAAACGAGAACGTTTCACCCGAAGATTGGTCACAAACGGGTGAAACACGGCTGGTATATGGAAGATATGAAATTGAAGGTAAGTGAAAAGATCACCTACCTAGGATATCGGATATTTAGTGCCTCTAACTAGTGCTAAGTTAGGGTAAGATATAGAAGTAGGCTAATGTTAATTGTGCAAATGAAAAAATTGAAATACAAATACTGTAGATTCACCCTGGTGCCTCTTTTAAAGTTTTACAGGACCGAAATCATTCCATCCCTGACGAATGGCCTAGAAATTGACAAGGAACTGGTCCTGGATAGGATAACGTGGCTTATTTTCTAAAAGAATCCTGAATTTGCCTGTCTCCCCCAATAAAAACTATTCAATTTCAACTAGCCCTACATTATATTTATTCGATAGTTTCCTCAAAGAGAATAATACTATATAAAATAAAAATACTTAACATGCCAAAAGTCTTTATATGAAAATGTACACGTACTTGTAGACCGGGGTTCTTCATCGGTACTAAATGTCTATGGTGAATGTGCTCTGCTATTAGGAGGAATACTTTATTTTATTTAAACCTTTATTTATTTGACTTGACAACACACAAAGAACAGCAAGAGATGCGCGCGGCGTGACAGCAAGACACAATCTTACACAATGAATACAATACCATTGCATAGTGGACATTTCATATACATTAGTGGTGCAGGGTCCAGGTGATGCCACAATGGAGGATTAAAGAGTCACTGCTCTCAGGGTGGTAACAGGAGAGGAAAGTGCGGGGATGCAGGATTCAGTGTCCGAGTTCATAGTAGACCTGCAGCTGTGGAATTTCCGCCAGATATCCCTTGGTCTTGAGTGTGGATGTTGCAATAGTCCCCAGGCCTCCTCAGTATCTGATGCCCAAGTAACTTCCCCGAGCCACTGTGTACACTTGGGTGCTCTAGGCCGGAGCCAGTTCATCAAAATGCTGCGCACAGCCAGCAGCATGCAGAGTACAGCCAGCTTACTCGAATGACGCCACAACTGGGGAAAGTCATGGAAAAGGCATTGTGATGGAGATGGGTCTATAGTATGGTCCAGTATAGTAGATAATGTGGAACATATTTCGGTCCAGAACGGTGTCCGATGCGGGCAGGACCAGATCATATGGATGTATGCAGCCTGCTCGGAGCCACATCTAGTGCAGTTGGAGGGAAGATCACTGAATTTATGGTGCAGCCTGCTAGAAGTATGATGATATTTGTGCCCCACCTTAAATTGTATTAATTTAAATCGAGAGTTGAAGGATACATTGTGGGTGTATGCACACATCCGGGACCAGTGCTCATCCGTTATCTTGACTCCAAGATCTTCCTCCCACCTGTGCTTCAGTTTAGTGAATGAGGGGGCAGCTCTGGTTTGTAGCAGGGTGTAAAGTCTAGACACCTTCCCTTTTGAGGAGTCGAAGGAGCATAGCTTGGCTATTATGGGTTTGTCAGGGTGCGCAGTAGGGAAGTTGGGATATTTAGTTTTGAGATTTTTCCGGAGAGAGGAGTACTGCAGCCAAGCTGATGGTTTCCGTCTAAGGGAGAATGGAAGATCTGACCAGTCGAGAAAGTTACCCTGTACATAAACATCTCGGAGTGCCAAGAAGCCTGCGTCGGCCCATCAGGATACGATGGATTGTGAGAAGCGTGGGACCTCCGGGAGGAAATTCCAGAGCGGAAGGTCCTCGTGGAAGGGGTAGGGTGTGTCTAGCAGTTTGCAGACTTTAGAAAGGGCCCAGGATGTACTAGCAACAGGATCTGCTGAACCAGGGTCCGCCAGGGCGGGCTTGAGAATGAGGGAACAAATTTCCCGATCACTGACCATCAGCCTCTCTAACCGAACATGAGTGGGGGGGTCTGCAGTGTTGAACCAGTGGGACGCGAATTGAGATTGTGCTACAAACCAGTACCTAGGGAAGTCCGGGGCGCCAAATCCTCTGCACTCCATAGGGGTGGTTAATGTTGTTAATTTGAGTCGGACTGCACCAGAGTGCCACAGAAAGTTGTTGGTTGTCTGGCATAGCGTCCAGAAGAAGTCGTCCCCCGGCCGTAGGGGGGAGATTAATGAAGCGATAAAGGAGCTGGGGCAGCACAACCATTTTAAGTATTCCTATTCGGCGTGCTAAGGATATAGGGAGTTTGGCCCAGCTCGCGGTTTTAGTGGCTAGGTTTTTAAGGTAAATTAGGTAGTTGTCTGCACGCATCATCTCATGACGTCGGGAGACCACCACCCTGAGGTAAGTGAACTTGGACTGGGACCATGTAAACCCCATTAGATCAGAGGGGTGTTGCGTGCAGTCAGTGAGCGGGAATATGACAGATTTAGAGCCGTTCACCCTCAGTCTGGATATGTGCCCAAAGCGGACCACATCCTCCAGAATCGGGGCAAGGTTAGTATCTGGGGAACAGATATAGAGGAGGGCATCGTCTGCATATAGGGAGACTGTCGGATTGGCCCGCGGTTCGCAAGCCTCTGAGTGTGTGACTGACGCATCATGTCTGCAAAGGTTTCCATGGCTATAGCGAATATTAGCGGGGAGAGGGGGCAGCCCTGTCGCGTTCCTCTGGCTAACTGGAAGGGGGAGGAGCACCTGTCCTCTGTGCAGACTCTTGCTGATGGGCTTGTATAGAGCAGTTTAACCCAGGATCGGAAGTTGGGGCCAAATGTGCATTTCTCTAGGACTCGCCATAGGTATTCCCATGATACAGAGTCAAATGCTTTCTCCATATCTAGAGTGGCCGCCGCTGCCTGCACTTTCGGGCCGATCCTGCTGATCACATTAAATAGACGCCTCAGGTTGAGGGAGGTGGAGCGACCTGGGACAAACTCTGCTAGATCCGGATGAATGATGTGGGGGATAAATGAGGCCAGTCACATGGCTAGTAGTTTGGCATAGGTTTTGACATTGCTGTTAATTGGTGAAAGGGGCCGGTACAAGCCGCATTGGGTAGGGGGTTTGCCGGGTTTAAGTAGGACCGTTATCATTGCCTCCCGGAGTGAGGGAGGGTGTATGCCCTCTGCACAAGCCTCCTCCCATAGGGCCATTAGATGTGGGACCAAAAGGGATTTAAATCGTTTTGATGGGGAGGCCGTCTGGGCCAGGGGCTTTGCCAGATGCTAGCGAGTCTGTCCTCTGAAAGTTCTTCGGGAGTGAAAGGCCTCTCAAGGGAAATGCTGGTGTTGGTGGAGAGGGCAGAAAGAGGGAGGTTCTCCAAATAGGAGTCTATCGCTGATATCTGGACACTATCCACTTTCGAGTATAGGGGACTATAAAATGTGAGGAATTCTGAGTTGATGTCTTGTGGTGATGTGGCCAGTGTTCCATCGGGTCTCTCTATCGTTGGTATATTGGGGGCTCTGAATTCTCGGCGTATTAGCCTGGCTAACATTCAGCCTGGTCGCTCTCCCTCACCATAGTTCCTTACCAGATGGGGGCTGTCTAGAAAGTTAACCTCACGCTCGGCTAGGCTACGGAATGTGTCCAGCTCTGAACCCAGCAACGCTAGAGTCTCGGGGGATTGATCCAGGGCATATTGGGCCTCGAGGGTGGCTAGGGTTGACTCGGTTCTCATGCTATCCGAGCGGATCCCTTTCAGGATACCACTTCCCTTGGAAATAGCGATGCCCCTGATGTATGCTTTAAAGGATTCCCAGAGGGTGGCTTGTGATGACACAGAATTAGTATTAATTTCAAAGAATTCTTCAATGGAGGATTCAAGTTCAGCGCCAAAGACAGAATCAAGTAGGGAATGGGGTCTCCTTTTCCACTGCCTAGCTCTGTCATAATCTGGCCCCCAGAGATGACCACTGGCGAGTGATTGGAAAGTGTTTGAGGAAGAATCGACAGGTGGGATAGGTACTGAATCAGTATATCCGATATGAGCCACCTGTCAATCCTAGAATGCGAATCGTGTACTGAGGAGTAGTAGGAGTATGTGCGCGAGTTGGGATACACGAGCCGCCATGCGTCCACCACCGACAAGCGAGGGAGCGTTGTCAGAATAGTGGGATGCTCTGGAGAGCAGGCAGGGTCTGGAGCCTGATCTATCGAGGTTGACGTCTAGTATTGTATTAAAATCTCCTCTCCAAATGCTCGGGGGGGGGGGGGGACCCAGGAGGAATACATTTTGATAGCAAGCAGCTTGCATCAAATCCCTGAAGGGCTAAATTAAGAATACGGGAGTATGAGAGTGAAACAATGTGAGGGACTAACCCAGTGCGCTTTACTTAAAGAATATAAGAGCACAGTAAGGAAGTATGATACTCTACCAGAGTACTTAAGATGCATTCTGGCACAGTGATCTACAGGTTTATGGGATTTAGGTTCAAACATTTGGGTACACTGGATGTGTAGGGGACCCAGGAGAGGTATCCTTAAAGCTGAAGAAATCTGTCACTTATGTTAACAAGCAGGTATGTTGGAATCTTGGAAACCTTTTATCATGTCTTGTGAGGAAAGTACAGACTTCAGATGGAATCTTTATATGAATGTGTAACAGATTGTGGATTACTAAATGCGAATCAAGTGTTTGACCTTGGCATTGATTCATTTTATTAAAATAGTTTATGAAATGTTAGGAGAAAAATAATATGCATGTGTTCTGTTATTTAGTGGGACTAGGCAAGTTGGCAACGTATTAAAGGATTCAGGTAATGATGGTAGTGAATATATATTCGATACAAAGGAAGCTAGGTTTCATACTTATACTTGCCAAGATGTAAGAATTATATGGACATTCAGTAGGATTATGAATTGAGGAGGATTGAAAAGTATGAGAATAAGGAATGTTTAAAGGTTCTAAATTTTGTAAATGAAATAAATAAAATTAAATACAATAATTTATTACGATCACAATCAACCAGATAATACTTATGCGATTTTATTAGGATATTGAGTGGGAAGCAAAGCTCTGAACAAATCCTAGCGGAAGAACACAGTGAGGGAAGCAGAGATAGAGGGAAGGTGGAGCTGACAATGGGGGAGGGGAAGGGTGGACAGGTAATGTGGCAGCAAGCAGTCTACAAGCAATTGGGGGAGGAAACTGGGGGAAGCAGGTCACCCAGTCTGAGGTTTGGTGGGAAGCCGTGGGAGTGTGGACCTAGGTGTAGAGCCGTTCTTTCAAGTGCAGTTTCCTGAGGTCCTTCCTGAAATGTAGAAGGTGGAGGTAAGAGTCTAGTTGTGTTGGAGAGGAGGTTCTAGAGTGTGGCATTGATGGAGAAAGCCTCTCTTCTGGTCATTTCCTTCCTGCACTGGCTGAGTTAAGGTCTGCACATGTCCTGGCTTCTGGTGTATCGTAGGCCTCCAGAGATGCTGAACTGATGTAGCTTTAGAACTTGAGATGATGCAGGAGGATTTGACAGAGATACGTGCGTGTAGTTCAGTGAGGGTTGGGGTGATGTGGTCGATTTTGCAGAGTCCTTTGAGTCTTGCTACTGCGTGCCAGTTGCATCTCTGGGATGCCAGCCTGGTGATCAGAAAGCCTCCTAAGAGTAGGCTTGGACAGCAGATTGGAATTCTTATCTAAGATGACGGGCTCCATTTTTCGAGGAGGGAAAGTTGGTACGAAGCCATTCGTGTCCTCCTTGCTATGGGCTCCTTGAAAGAGAGGTGTCTGATGTAGGAACTCCAGGGACTTGGTGGGGGTGGTCAGGTGGGAGTGAAGCCCTCTCAGCAGTATGAATTAGGTCTTGGATGGGGTTGGCGTCAGGCTGTCGACTGCAGGTACTCGCAGGTGCAAAATGTATTGTTATACAGTCTTCCATTAATGTATATTAATTTTCCATTTTTTCTCTCTGCTCCATCCCTGCTTGATTCTCTTACCACTGCAGCTTCACCCCTCCCCCGCTGTCTTCCCGAGTACCTTATACATGTGCATATGCTGCTGTGTTTTTACACCCTCTTGCAGAGTTAGAAGCTGCTGCAAATTGGTATCTGTTTGCAGAATTTGTTTTGGGCTCCCTTTTGCTAACAAACACTTGGGTATAGGTGTGTTATAAATGCCATATCATATCAAGGATGCGTTCCTAAGAGCTCAGCCTGGAAAACGTACATTTCGAACTGATGTTTGCTAACTTATTATGTATACTGAGCTGGACCGTGATGTATAGTCTGGCAGGGAGGAAGGAATCATTGCTACGATAAATTCTGCCTTATTGCCTATGGATTTTTCTGATACTGAATAAATATGCCATGTTTTGTCCCCGGTAAATCAGTTCCATTTACTCCCTTCCACAAACTGGTTAGAATGTCCCTCAAACTCGCCCCATTGTAAGAAGCTCACTGCTTCCATTCGATTTCTTATCTATTGTACATTCTTTTGTGATAAAAAGAGCATTGTTCCTCCCTGTATGTACAAAAAATAAACGCGGGCTGTTGAATTTGGCAGAGCACGCTTGGAAATCTATTGTGTGTCCTGTGCTTGTTCATGCTGTTTCTTCTCATTCCACTGAGCAGAATCCTGCCTGGGTGAGACGCAACCCATGCATTCTTGTCCTCTCAGGTTGTGCTGCTGCTACAAAGAGGGAATTGGCTGGTGTTGCTGCACCGGACAGCTATGATCACCCAGGTAAGCTTTACACCATGTCCGTTTGCCTGGTGGATTGGGTGTTAGTCTGGATATTTATTTTATTCAGATATTTTTACTGCCATTTTCTGGAGTTGCGCTGCAGGACTGAAACGCCTGGGGTTTTGAAAGAAGTTGCACAAGTTTTTAAATTTAGGTCTCTGGTTTCAGAGGTCAGCTGTTGCATGTCAGAGGATTTCTAGTCCAGTTCCGCCTGGTAACGTGAAGTAAAGCTGCATATGTGGTATCCTGTTCTACTGACCCGCCTTCTGTATCTTTACCCTATACTGTGTGTCTTGTTTGGCTCTGAAGTCTATGGCCTTGTATGTATATCCTGGACAATTCACATAGCAAAGAGGGAGATTTTTAATTTCTCGGTCATTGACCTCTGCAGTGCTTTCTCAGTATCCCACCACATGACGATTCCTAGTCCTGTTCTCTTTTTCATTTACAATAAGCTGTAATTGTTTATCTATGCAGTTCATACACACACCCCACTATCTTTTCCCAAATCCTCCATCTGGACATGAATCGGTTGTTCATCCTAACAACTCCACGCTCTTTCAGTACGTGGACGATTTCCTTCTTTGTTCCCCTTACTACGTTGATTGAGTGAAATACATTGTCCATTTGGTAATTCTCTGGCACAGGTGGGACATCGAAAGCAAATTGTCTTAAGTATATAGGACCCATTATCAGGGCAGGTCACCCAGCCCTAGATAACTCCCGAATTTAAATGATGGCTCAGATGTCACCCCACCAACAAATGGCTCTGCAGTTTCCACAGGATATCGCCAACATTGGATCCCAGAATATGCCGTCATAGCTCGGCCCCTGCAGGAGGCCACCAGGGGGAGAACCCCTGATCGCCTTTTTAGAACTGATTCCCAGTCATTGGATTTCAATTCCCTTAAGGGCTAGTGTGATGAATCCTGCAGAGTCATTGCGGATTAGAGGATCACGTGGGAGGAGAAGGCTGTCAAGGGAATGTTGTGACTGTCAGGAGAGATGCAGTATTCCTCCTCTTTTGAGGATGGGGATCCCATAGTGCATGAATGGCGTCACTGTAAGACCTCCCCTCCCAGACTTTCCCCAAGTGGTAAGCATAAGAACCCCCTTCCGCTATAAAGGGTGCCGCTGTTCCTGCTGTACTAGTAGTGCCCGAGACTTTGGTCTGTTACTTTTGGAGGCCACACCCCCTGTTCGCCGAGAGGAAGAGTGTTTAAAACCCTTGGACAGTCACCCTTGCGGCAAAGCCTGCCGCGGTAAAGGGTGCTGCTGTCCCTGCTGTCTGTGCTGCCTGGACTGGCGACTGGTGAATAGCCTGGTGAATACATGGCCTACATACTGACGTACATACCGACTCCAGTCCCATATTATTGAGGCTGTGGATGTCGCGATTTCCCGGTGGACACTGGGATCCTGTGGTTCGTCGTATTGAAGGTAATTCATCTTCACGACTCTAGATAAAGGGCAGCCACTGCTTGGTGGCCCCCATGGAGTGTCCAATGGTTTTTGGCCACTAAGAGCTTGCTGTAACGTATGGTTTACTGAGCTTGACTTTTCCTATTAACCACCGCTGATTCTCAAAGACCCTTATAGACTGGTGACCGGATACTTTCTTGGACCCTGATGGAGTTTTTGGTTCCTGTGAGCAGATTGCAAAAGGATCCCTGATAGAATACCTTGCCAGAGCTTGGTCTCACTGCTTTGCATCGTCCTCATGGTTTTTATTCCAAGCCTACTTCCATTTAGAGGGTGGCCCAGGGAGGGGTGGGGGAAACCGACTAGGTTGGCCCCTTAAGCTGTCGGGCATGCCCTGGGCACCTTCATTAGTTTGATTAATCTTGAGCCCATGCTTGGAACTGACCTATTATAAGGGTCTACGGATTTTCTTTATTTTGAACTGGTAGTTTTTGTGAATTACTTTATTGTGCCTGTGCTTGTTGTGAGAACTTTAAGAGATTGGAGCGGATCATGGCTTTTTATAATAATGTGCTAGATATGTTATACTGTTGTAAACTAGGCTAACCTTCGATCCACCAACTCATTAATTTGGTTTTAACTATTAATTGTTATGGGGAAAAGGAAGGCTGAGAACCCAATCGAGGGAGTGGGGTTGGGGGCAGAGTAAGATCTCAAGCCCTTTAAACCAATCAATGAGGTGAATCAATTAATTTCCGAAATAAAGGGTTTTTGATAGGATATTGATGACCCAGCTGAAAATGTGGCTGCAACTAACAGATTGGTGGGTTCCCTTCGGGATGAGGCTATTGGACCTATTAATGTCCCCTCTGGTACTATATCTAATTGTCAGTTGTGACTGATGACTTAATATTTTATGTGGTACCTCTCCTCCTAAAAAGGGGTTGCCTGTGGCCACCCTGCCCCATATAACCAAAGTAGATCACCTGAACCAGTACCAAGTCAATTCCAAGCAAACTCAAGATGGGGCAAGATATTATTACTGCACACAAATAAGTCCTCCACCGGCACAAATATTGTGGAGACCTATATCCCACTGCTTAGTATAGGGCGGGCAGAAAAGGCTGATAAAGGTCCCCGTTAGCCTTGGAAGCCGAGACCCTCTATTCTATGGGTAGGACATCCCAGCTGGAGCTCCAGAACCAATTTGATCCTCTGGGTCCAAAGGGGGTCCAAAGGGGGTCCAAAGGCTGTCTGTGCTAAAGACCTGTCGGAGGGGCCTAGAACTAATGAGCGAAGACGGTAACCCATGGGAAGAAAAATAAGTTGAAAAAACGTAGACAAGGAGCTGTTACACTATAGATTAATCGGATTGTTGGGACCTGTATTGGCCCTCAATGGGTAAGAAATGGGTATCCAAACTGAAGTGCAGGGTGCCCAGGAGTTGGCTTCTCCTAATGTCCAGGAGCTGGCTAATTTGATCAGAGTATTGGTTGTATTAAGAAATACATTGTTGCAGTAGTGGAAGGCTGTATGGGCCCCTTTTCGGGACAATTAAAGGAACTTAACGGCCTGATTGAAATGGCTAATAAATGTAGAGTACCCCACTCAATGGGTCTCATGCCGGGGGATTTGAAACAGTTGTCTTGTACTAAGCCACCACAGGAGAACAACCAGGCCCCTATTCCCTTTCAGGTGGTAAGGAGGGGCACTGAGGTTGGTATGTGAGTCACCCCCCCCCCCTGCTGTTGATGGTGATTCTAGGGGCATTGAGACGATTGCCCAAGGGAGCAGGGATGTAGACCATCTTACTGGGGAGGGCAGAGATCTATTTGGAGTTCCCTGATGCACGAGCTGCAAATTCAACATCATGCCTTTGGTTTAGGAAAGGTCCCGCCCATCCCCTCGCCCCCCCCCCACCCACACTCATTTTTTACTATTGTCCACCCGCCAAAACCCTTATTTGACCTTTCCCATAACCCCCACCCCCTTAATAATTCGATGAGCACATTCAATGTAATGTGCACATTTTAAAAGCCTGGGGATGTTAAAAAAACAGGCGATGAAAGGACGTCGTACCCATACTGGCGGAGGTGGAGATGGGATCTTGAGTCCCCTGTTATTCTTCCTGACCAGTGTCCCATATCTGGTAAAGGGAACCTTTGAGGATGTGGAGGGATTGAAAAATAAATGTTTAGGGGGTTGAGGGGGTGCTTATCAGACATTAGATCGGACTTGGCCCACTGTACCCATGGCCCCCTGCCACACTCTAATTCGGACTATATTAGGATTCAGTTGACTCCATGGTGGAGGGTATCTTAAGTATATATTTGCGGACTGTCCCCCTTATGGGGCCAAGGATTATGGTCTGTTCAAAACAATTATTCGAACAGAACTATGCCCCATGGCCCTTCACCATCTAAGATTCTAAATCCTGGGGTCCTTATGGTTCCTGTGATGAGAGGGAGGAGCTAGGATTGTAACAAGGTTATTTGGGAAGACTCAACCTCCTCATTGGACCTGATGGACTGACTGCTTGGCTCAACTTAGGGGGTTGCCACTGGGCAATTAAAGTTTGTGTCCTTGGATATTGCAGGACTTAAGCGTCATATTGTGGATATAGCTTGGAGTGAGTACCTACCAGGTAAGTTTGCAAAGGTAGCGGGCGCCCCTCTCTCGACAGAACAAGGCCCGATAACCTGTTCAGTGGTTATTAACCACTTGAGAGTTCGCAGCCACTGCTTTTACTCACTGTGCCTTTCACAGATGGGAAATATCCATTTGCATATCAGTCTTTGTCCTGCCCAGGGGCAGTCCAGCACCGAAATGCAATGGCAATTCCAACCTGAACGAGAGTACCACCAGCAACCCCATACACGTGTTTCACCCTTGTTGGGGATCATCAGTGAGGTGAAGCTGATGCCTCTCTAAGCACAGTGAGAGGGAGACCACGTCTGGTTGTCCCCAGGAGACCTAGGGTTACCAATCCCAGGTTCCTTGAAATTTAGTTTGCAAAGGTAGCGGGCGCCCCTCTCTCGACAGAACAAGGCCTGATAACCTGTTCAGTGGTTATTAACCACTTGAGAGTTCGCAGCCACTGCTTTTACTCACTGGGCGGGACAAAGACTGATATGCAAATGGATATTTCCCATCTGTGAAGGTACAGTGAGCAAAAAGCAATGGCTGCGAACTCTAAATGTGGTTAATAACCACTGAACAGGTTATCATGCCTTGTTCTTTCGAGAGAGGGGCGCCTGCTACCTTTTTTGTATTTTTGAAAGGAACTTGGGGTTGGTCACCCTAGGTTACCTGGGGGCAACCAGACGTGGACTCCCTGCTCACTGTGCTTAGAGAGGCTCAGCTTCACCTCACTGATGATGCCCAACAAGGCTGAAACACGTGAATGGGGTTGCTGATGGTACTCTTGTTCAGAGAGGAATTGCCATAGCATTTCGGTGCTGGACTGCCCTTGTGGGCGGGACAAAGACTGATATGCAAATGGATATTTCCCATCTGTGAAGGTACAGTGAGCAAAAAGCAATGGCTGCGAACTCTCAATGTGGTTAATAACCACTGAACAGGTTATCATGCCTTGCTCTTTCGAGAGAGTGGCGCCTGCTACCTTTTTTGTACCTACCAGGTAATCCTACTTCAGGAAACCTGGACCCTTGTTCCGATTGCTTCCCAGAGGTATGTGTCATACATGGTCCCCTCCTAATGGGGGCCCTAAGGGGAGACCGCAGGGTGGTGGGTGATTGGCGATTTGGATAATATTAATCTGGCTTGGTAGTTGGTAACGATTGCTACAGGGAACACTGATTTACAGGTTTTGGGGGTATCCACTTCATCGGGTTCTTGCAGGCTAATTTATACAATAGACCCAACATGGTGGCAGGCTTGGATTCACGGTTGAGCCTGCCAGAACTGTGTGGGTCTGATCACCCATCTATCGTGGCGAGGTGTAAGAGGATTCAATCCAGCACTACAGCTAAGTCAATGCCTAGTCTGGGATACTGAATGGAAACCCTTATTGATATATCTTTATGTCCAGTTCATGAGTTCTGGATGACTACCCCTATATAACACCCCTCTCTTGGAACCCCCCTGAGCCAAGAAGTAGTTCTGTTTTGCAAGTTTAAACGGTTTATTTGAGAATGTAAACAATATATATATATATATATATATATATATATATATATATCTCACACTTTATAATAAATTAATAATTAGTTTCACACTTCAGAACATGAGCAGTTAACAACAATGGGTAATGTTCTACTAATAAACTGATTTGATTACCCAGGAGTAGTATAAAGGATGAGGTAGCACGCTTGGGAATAGGAACAGAAGAATAAGGTGGTAGAGAATGCTTTATATAAGTTCAGATGGATGCAATGTTGAATGAAAATGCAATACAGAAAATACTCAATATGATTTCAACAAAACAATGTAATCCCTTTCCTCTGGCAATCCACTCCCCCCCTTTATGCAATGGAAGGAAATGGAAGGAAAGCACACAGTTCTCAGAAATGCAATCAAATGTAATTCAGTTCACCCCAGCAAGCTTAGACTACAGAAGTTTGAAACACAGGCCCAAAATGCTTTTATATGTGCTGGCAATGAAGTGAGGAATATGCTGAAAATGGTTTTAATTCCCTTTAGGAGGTTCAGGGTGAGTGAAATATACTTGGGATGAGTTCAGGCTCACTTTAGCAAGGATCTAGGAGTAACTAGCAGGTTAAACGAACTTTTGGCAAAGGAAAGCAAGGAAGCGGCTGTTTTCACACGTGGCTGGATTTTTAACCAAATTGCGAATCGCGGCAAAATTCGCGAATGCGAGTGTTTACGGCAAAAGTATAAGGAGTAGCAAGTCGGTTTTAAGCTTGTTGAAATGCTGAGATTCTAAGCTTTCAGAGGAAAGTTAAACCAAGGTCCTAGCACAAACGGTTCCAGAGATACGGACGATTAAATAAAGGTAGTTTTTCGGATTTGAAATTTTAAAAGTTCAAAGCGACAGGTTACAGCTTGCAGCTAGAAAATGACAGGTGACAGCTTTGCAAATGACAGGTGACAGTTAGGAGGCAGTTCTGGTTAGATTAAAATAGATTGAATTATATTATTTTAACTAAGAGATTGGTTCTGCACAGTTCTGCTAGGTACTCACAATATATTTTGAAATAGGCCTCCCCACGGATTTGGTCAGGTTTTGGACTGGACTCCGGTTCTGGTCTCGGCACTTCACAGTGATCTGGGTCAGCTCTCTGGTTCTGCTAACAGCGGTCTGGGTCACTCTGGATCTCTGGCCTCTGGTTCTGGATACTGCTCTGCTTTCTCTGGGTACAGCACTGCTTCTGGATCTTTCTGGCACAGGGTTTCAGGCCAGAATCAACACCTGGGTCTGGCTGTGAATAGTCTGCAAATGATTTTTGGGCCTGCTGACAAATACTTTTGCTTGTAGTGGGCCTTCTTGGTTCAAAGTTCTGTAGTCTCTGTTTAGCTTGGAAGTCTAAGTGTAGGATCTCTGGATGTGAAGTCGTCGGTCAGCATGCTCCGCAGCAAATGGAATTGAATGTCTCTACCTGTCCCAGCAGTCTCTTTTTATGTGTTTTGAAAGTGGGTGGAGAGGCTAGCTTTCTAGGCCCAACCCCTTCAGAGTTCTGATAGGTTGGAGAATTCTTTGCGTTCTCACTGGAGAGCAGGATTGTGTGTCAGAATGATGTCATTTAATGGCTTGCAGAAAGGACACTCCCCTGTCAAATTGCACACAAATCTATATTTGATCAAAATACACATTTCTCAAATACATAGTGGTTTGTCATTGCATGTACATATTACCTATCACATGAGGTATACACTGTCCAAACTCTGCTCTTCCTGAGGGCTTGCATTCAAAAATGGCAACTTATTTTCAATTTTAGTGGGTTATGCAACCTTGGTTCTTCATTAAAAATTATACACATATACACGGCCTGTCCATACATACTCCAGTAAATTCCCATGTCTCTAGCTTAAACACAGAGTCTGTAGTATCCATAAATAGTGGGGTTTTGCCCCAGAACATCACACAAATTCCCAACGCGTCTTAAAACGTGCACAGAAAATTCACAAGAATTATGGTATCATTTTAAATAATTTTGACAAGTCCGCACTGTGAGTTATACATCTTTCTTAGAATCATATTCTGGCCAACAGGGGTGTGTCTTTTCAGGTCACATGGTGTAGAAACTAGTTTATCCAGTTTCTGCCAAGCTCAGAGACCCTGGCCCTCCCAGCTTCTGCCAAGAGGAAGCTATTTTACGGTCCCCCTAATAAACCATCTGCCTGGGCCCTGGAAGGCCCATTGTTCAAGAGGAAGCCATTTATGGACTCCCCCCCCAATAAACCCTCTGCCTGGGTCCTTTGTTTAGTCTCTAGCAGTCCCTTGGTAATTCAATCAGAGAGGGGTAACCTCCCCTCAGAATGCAGCCAGGCCTGAGAACTGCTGTGGATCCAGTTTCACTCCAATTGGGGGGGAAGTTGTCGGGCAGAATCCAGTTCCTTAAGCCAGGCCCCAGCTAATGTCACTTTTAGTTACCCAGTTTTCTGCATTCAAATAAAACTAACAATTTTTACATATGCAGCTAGAATGCTGATTCTAAGTTCAAAACTATGACATTTTAACAGTGACAAACTATATGGCAGTCACAAGTCTGTCCCTCAGTTTATTTACACATTTCGATTTTTGGTAATTTTAAATCCAGTTTCAGTTTAAGCCGCTGCAGACCTGCAGAGCTCAGCCAGTCTTGTTATAAACCTTCAAGTCACTTCAGAATATAACTTTACATTGTATCCACCTCTTAGTAAGTCTTTCTTTGGCCTGCTTTGGGTTCATTTATTCAGTTTTACACAAATGTCTGGTGTTGTTTTAAAACGCCGGCTTTCTGATAGTGGTGAGTACTGGTAATGCAACCATTTTTGGGATTTAAGAAATGAATTCCCCACAGTTCTAGGTTGCTTTTGGCAATCAGCATTGCCATTCCCAATGGTTTCAGGCTACTGTGTGGGTAGTCCAATGGTGGTTTTAGGCAGTGCCCTTCTGTGCCCATAACATCGGCAAAAATGGGTGGCAGCCTATTCTTCATGCATTTCCCTGGGCATTTTCTGGGAAGTTCTGGCCATCATGATGTTTTCCATGCCAGTACTGCACAGTTTTTGTGGTAGGGCTCGGATGCATGGGTAAAAACATCCCACAGAGCCAATTCCCATTGTTAGTTGGTGATTTTAATCTCCAGAAGGAACTTTTAATCATATTGGAAGACATCTGGGAAGACCAGAACTCGGCCTGGTCTATCCCTCCCTTGAGTACTAACCCCATTGTGGAATTGGATAAAATGAGAAGCCTGGAATTATTAGAAATCATAGTACTATCTGTGGAGAACCATTATCCATTATTAGACTCACTGAGTATCATTAGAATCACCAATACTTTGCTATGGAACTATTCCATTATTGCATTCTGTTTAGCTATCCATAGTACATTGCTGAAGTAGACACCATTACCCAATCAATATAAGACTGTCACCTTTGTATGCATTTGCAATTTGCTTATAGATTGACATATTAGGAATGTGAAGAGATAGGCCCTGTTATATGAAGGCTCTTCTTATAGATTGATATGTTTGCATATAGCGCTTGCCATGAGAAACAGGCTGCCACTTTGCACTTTGCCATTTGCAATAGAATGACACTTGCGCCATATATTTGAAGTGCCATTTAGTGTTTTAGAGACACAACATATACTCACCATGATTTGCTGTTCATCTGTTTGCATTAGATATAGCGCTTAGGCTGAGAGAGAAAATGCATTGCTTGCACCACACACACAGTCATATTTGAAATGCACGTAAAGCCATTCACACATTGTTATGCTTTGTAGAGACACATTTAGAGACAGTCATGTATGTATGTATGTTGAGTATGTACTTGGAATGAGTTTTGCATTATGTAGTTAGCGCTTGCATTGTGAAGCATTTACATTTAGAACGAGGTCTATGAGACATTTTCTGATGGAAAGAGACAGAAGCGCACTGGGCTCAGTGTGGAGAAATGTTATGGTACACTGTTCGTAGACATTGGCAGACATACACAGATAACATGAACCCTTGTCCGAGAGGGAAGCTTATCAGCTTGGCTGGTGTGCTTCGCGGAGAGACTGCACGGGTGGGGGCTGCGCCAAAGGGAGTGACGATGGAGAGATGGAGGGAGTGCTTTTGTATGAGAGGGACGGGGCCTAAGAGTGCATTTTGTAATGCAGAGAGCCTACAGTGGAGAGAATGGGTATGAACAGTGAATAGAGGGAATAGATGGTGTTTTACACACAGAATGGCCATGAAAGAAAGATATGATGTTCCAATGTCACTTTGACACGCAGTGACAGGACATGCCGTGCAAGGAACACGCAAACACAGACAGGCAGGCATTTTGCTATACGCCGAAAGACATTCTTAGAATGCAAGTAATTATAGAAATATGGTGCGTCATGGAAGACTATAACCAAGGAGGCTAGAATTGGCTGGAGTTAGACTGCATGAGAGTTGTTGGGGAGGAGCTGAGGACATCAGAAGTTGTTTGCTGGAGCTAGTTCGAGGGAGTTTGGGAGAGCCAGAGAGTTGCGGGTAGTTCCAGTTGTTGATTGCTGAAGGAGAGTTGCCAGAGAGTTGGAGACTGCACGAGAGGGGGACTGCACTAGAGATCGGGAGAGCCACAGAGAGTTGGCTGGAGATGGTGCTTGGTGCAGCAGACTGATGGGCCTTGATGAGATCGATAAGGCAGAGAGAGAGAGCTTGGCAGTTGGCAGTCTTGAGGCCTGCCACTGACTGAGGCCTGGCTGGAAAGACAGTAGAATGGGAACTATGGGTTTGGCCTAGGCTTAAATTGATTGATAAGAACAGACAAACACAGGTTTGGGTGAAGGGGAAACTAGACGGGGATTGTCTACAGTGAGTGTGAATTGGTGTGAATTGATTTGCCCATGGAGGTGATGGATGCTAGCGCTTGCATTAGATTGCATTAGAACCACACACTTGCAGAACAGGCTTACATAGTTACTGCATGGTAGCTTTGCACCAGAAGTATAAAAGGTGCAAATTGGACATAGCATTAGAACTGCTTGCATTGTTATGCATTATGCTTAGCTGTGTGTATATAAATAAATGTATCACTTTGTATTATAATTGAATCGATTCTTTGTGTCTTAGTGTTATTTGTTATTGCCCACGGTAGTAAGATAGGTGTATGTTATTAGGCATAATCTAGGAGTGCACATGGGGCCTGATATGAATGCAGTCAAGGGGGGGGGGTATAGTGATCCACACCCCCAATAGGAGATTGTCAAAGATTGTCTGAAGACCGGAGAGCGTGCTTGCTCAAAAAGGGGGGGCAACACGACGGTTAGGGGTTTGGTTTTTTCAGACTGACACCATTAGGAGAGTACATAAGGCAGCTGTGGCGATGGCTTGTGTTATTGCAAGTTTGCAATTAAGGGCCTGTAATGGTAGACTTTCTGCCCAACCCACTTTTTGGGGACCCTGAGTCAGTCCCATATAAATTACTTTATTACAGCGAGTAATTGGGCTAGGGGTTCATGAATTGGTCATAATTGACTGGTGTGATAGTGACCATAGGCCTCTTTCGCTCTCTTGTGAAGTTGAGGTAGGTGGGTCTGGAGGGAGCCCTTGATATGCCGTCTTACCCTATTATGGTGGAGGCCATTCAAGGAAGTCTGTGAAATGGGGAAACCTGGGTGGAGAGAGGTTCGAAATATTGTATGCAGCCATCGGGGCTAATGTGTGTTATTGTCGACAGGAGTATCTCCGAAGGGCTTGTAGTTGCGAAATTTGTAAGGATGAGCAATATTCTAAAACCCTTATTAACCGGCCCACGGGGTACGATTAAGAAGCACTTGCTCAGGAATAATCTGTGGTACAACACGGAGTGAATCCAAGCTAAGAAGGACATGGTGTGCTATGTCATATCCCCAGGTTTGCGTGATAAGTGTGTCCTAAGGGATTTGAGATTGAAATATAAACCGCTTCTAGCTACAAAACGTCGGCTACATGATTTGATGTCACGGGAGGCCCTGACTGCAGCTATGGCAGCCAAGGATATGGTGACATTTTGGAAATTGATATCCCCTAAAGAGCTCAAAGGTAGATGTGACCTGGATTGTTTTATAGCCGGTCAAGTGGCACAGCGAGTAGAGCGCTCGCTTTGACATCCATGCAGAGTCTGCTAACGCAGGTTAGAATCCCGGCGGGGCCAAACTTAGCCTTTCATCCTTCCGAGATCGATAAATGAGCACCACACACTGTGGGTAATAATAAGCAGCACTCGGATACCTGAGGGTTCGTAGCGCTATATAAGTGCCAAATTATTATTATTTCAGGGAAAGAACGGGAGGTCCACTTTACTGAAATATAAATCGATGGGGAAGAGGGAGGAGTTTCTTGAGGGTTGGTCCCAGTTCTTGATTGGCCAGAGGGGCTGTTGGTTATCTGTGAGTCAGAGGTTGGGGGAAGCACTACTCTCCCAGAGATTGGGTAAAGTCCCGTGGGCGGACCTGATACCAATTGATTTTTTTTCTGTGACGAGCCGGCAATTTGGATCCCGCTGTTGACGCAAATTTTCAACGCAGTTATTGGGTTAGATTTGGTTCCCCCTACCTGGTCTGAGGCTAGAATTGTTCTGATTTACAAAAAGGGAGGCAATGAGGATTACCGCCCGATCTCCTTATTGGACAGTGTTGGCAAGACATTTGGCAAGGTTCTGCAAATTCAACTCCAAAAGTGGGCAAATGAGACAGATTTTATCTCTAATGCTCAGGCGGGGTTTAAAGCAGGTAGAGGGACAGTGAATCACTGTTTTTTTACTGTTCCTGCCCATAGAAAAATATACGTAATCCTTAGAATGAAGCTGTATATCATCTTTATTTAAGAATGGCGTTTGATTCAGTTTCTAGTGGTAAATTGTCAGGTTTTGGAGAAGAGGAATGCTCCCCAGCCCCTACTCAATGCTATTAAGCTTCTTTATGCTAATTACACCGCAAGAGTCTGGTATGGGACGGGAGCCGAACACACAAATCCAAGGCTGAATCCTGGTGCCCCTTTTTCTTTTTGTTTATCCAAGAAATTGTTGATGCATTAGAAGTAGATGCAATGGACCCCCCTAGAATTGGTGCAACACAATGGCCATGCCTATTCTTTGTGGGTGATGCTGCAATCTTTGCTACAACCCCAAAGGGTCTTGCAGCAGCATTGGATATATTTGTGAAGAATTGTGATACCCTTGGCCTGGTTGTCATTGAGATATTAACCAAGGTAATGGTATTTAAACCGCCTTTTATGAAGCTGCGCAATTTGAGGGTCTCGGTTAATGGCCAAGCTCTAGAACAGGTGAAACAATAGATTTGAGGTATCAAGTTGGACAGACCAAGCGGTAAAAGGTAGAGCCACCTTATTTAATTATGGAGGTGGAATTTCCTCTTTCTTTTGGAGCAGTGGGAAGTGGGTTGATTTCCCCTGCTATAGAACTGTACAGGAGTCGGGCCCTTCTGCCGCAATGTATAGGGGTTATGCTGTTACCAAGGGGCTGTCTGTGTGAGAACATGATTTTTTAAGAATGTATTGTTACCGAAGAATGCCCCTAACTGCTTGCTTCTTTTGGATTTGTAAGTCTGGCCCGTGGCCGACCAAATATCTTTAAAACTTTATTGGCTACGGTTGGGAGCATCTCCAGATTTGTTTCCCTATAGGGGGGACATTAGTGGAATTCTTGAAACTAAATGAGGCTGGAAACTGTGGTTGGGTGCAGCATGTTAGAACCATGTTGTTGAGGTTGAATGCTAGCCATATGTGGTCTTCCACAAGGGATTGTTGTATATATTCTAAACATACACTCTCAAGGTTGCTTCCAAAAAAAGTTGGAGTCCTTGGCAATTGGATTAAAGAATGGGCCGAACATTTTCTGCATCAATTTGCTGGGTAATTGCCGTAATGTTTTTGTTGTGATTCACCCCCCCCTACCCCCCCACCCTGTACAAACACGCTCTTTGTATGGTTTACACTTGGCTTTTTGCCTGTTGCAAGCTATACATGTTTTTGGTCTCACCTTAATTCTGGGGTTTGTCCGCTCTGTAATTTAGCTGACGAATCCCTGGTGCATTTTACTCTAATATGCCCAGTTTTACTGCAGCTGCGGAAAAGATATTTGCGACCGCTCCTGCTACAGATGCATATAAGAACCAATGGTGAGGCAATTTAATTTATTTTTCCGCTCGGTGGACTGGAAGGTGGTATATTGCATAGCGAAGTATGTCTACCGTGCGTGGCTCCTGTGCTTGAGATTGCCGAGTAGTGGGATTCCCAGTAAGTGTTGCGCAAGGGGCTGCAAGTATCCTCCCCCCTTGCATGCTCTGACTGTCGAGCTATATTGAACTGGTGCTGCCGTTGAAGCTTTTGTAATTGGAAAGCATATCCTGTGAGTGATGTCATTTTTGGGATTTCAAGAATGTCTTGACTTATCTATCCTATGGCTTTTTATGGGCAGCCACTGATCGTTCCTTTTGTATTATGTTGATTTCATGTCGATTATTTTTCTTGTATCTTGCTGTGATGTATTGGTGATTTGTGTGTTAATGATCTATCTGAATAAAGCACTTGAAATTGATTGAGAACCCTCTTGATAATCCTGGAAATTATGTATATAAAAGTTAGGGAGTGAATGCTACTATTTTTATCAGTAAGTATTTTGCATAAGGTTCAGGTTACAGACCCAAGAGTACCTGTATGTCCTAGATCTTCCCCTAAATGTACATCATGTAATTCCCCTAAACAACGTGGATTAAATGATGGTGCTGTTATTAAAATAACTAGAAACTTTATGGACTTCAAGTCCCATAATGCTCCTAGTACTGGGACAAGGTAGAGGAGTCCAGAGTGTAATGTGCGGGTCTAGTTATAATCCACACCTGAGTGGGAACTTTAAACATTTAAATGACTTTTAGTTGAGGGTCAAAGCGATTCAGCCAAAGCAGCAGAAGTGAAGGAAGCAGCAGGAAGAAGCAGGGAATGGAGTCGCTGCTGTGTTGCCAGCAGGACACGTGTGAAGCTTGTGGAGAAGGCTGTGATCCATGGTGTATGCAGAGGATGCGCAGCGGGAAGTGGTATTGTTGCCAGCGACTTCAAGAGAGCAGTTCCCTGCATCGTGTAACCCGCTCTGGTGTCAGCCTTTCACTGGCAAGCATAGAGTGGTGTGCAAGCTCTGTGGATATCCCGCGCAAACAGTGGCAGGTTGGTGGGAGCAGCAGGTGTCCCAATGAACAAAGAAGCGGAGCTGGCGTGTCCGAAGGACATACCAGGAATGACCAGTGAGTTAGCCTGATGCAGGTGACCCTGGGGCGCTCCGAGGGAGACAGCGGAGCAATTTTGAATACTGAACATTTTAAATGTAAGCAAACTGGGCGCAAATCTTCTATTATGAGATGTCGAGCAGGAGAATATTGTAACCTGCGTTGCCAAAGCAGGGCAATAATACTACAAAGGAACAACTTTCCCAACGGGTGTGGGGGGGGTTATCTTAGATAGGGACATTGTAAACTGCATTGCCAAAGAGTGATACCAACGCAAGTTGAATCTGGTAGTCCCATAGCAACATACCTCGAGGGAGGTAGGTGTCAACTACATTGCCAACAGCCAAAAGGTTGGGTAAAGGAAAGTGATACAGATCAGGAGAAAAGCCCTCCTTGTAACAAGGAACAAGTGGGAGAGAAGTTTAACTAACCTGCATTGCTTATGGCAAAGAGACCAGTGTGAGAACTATTGTGCAGTAGGTTGGAGAAAGAACTTTATGCCAATTGTGTTAACAAGCCTTACCACAGAGTACAAGTAGTAGTACGAATTTTGATCCTGGTAGGAGAGTAAACCAGGTACAGGACAAATGGCGAGTGGACCAGGAAGAAGATGACTTTAAGTACTGTGAATGTGGTATAAGGTTGTGGCGAGTGGCAATTCCACTACAGTGTTTGATGAAACGTTGTAGAACCATCCTGACTAAGATGTTTTTCAAAAGCAGAGGTATGATGCAATAATAGATTGATCTTCATAGAACATTTGCCCTGACTTCTGACTAGGTGTGAAGATAATCCTTTGATTTGCCTAGTAAAAGGTAACTATTGTTTGCAAGTGTGGAAACCCTTTTGAACTGAGACAGTCACTTTGCCCAGTGAAGGATGCCTTGAATGAAAAGAACTTTACTTCCGACCTGGAATGGAACTTGGCTTTTGAAAATAACTTTTCTGAAACTGAACTTTAGTTGGAAAAATCCTGAATTGATCCAGGGGAAGGGGATATAGATTGATGCTCGCCAGGTACAATATTGATCATGGGAGTTTGCAGGCGGCAGTGCTGCATTCTGAAGTTGCACATCTGGACAGGTTGGTGCCTGCCTGAGAGCTAAGGTGTGCATCAGTTGAGAACTGTGTCCGAGAAGACCCTTCTGTTTGTGAGTAGTGTGGTCCGTGTGAAGTGGTCTCTGTGACAAACACAGTAGGGGGTGGACAGGGCTCAGTAGGCACGAGTCCTCTATCACCTGGATGGTGGCTGTTTCACTGCTTCATTTTGGTCTGCACCCAGATTGGTAATTGTAGAGCAGGCTGCGTTGGTTGATCTGTTCATGGAGTTGGTTGGAAACTGCCTTCTCGATTTCTCCAACAAATTGGAGGCTTGTGATTGGTCAGTAGTTAACAGGATCTTCTTTACCCATTTTATGTACCCATGCGATTTGATTCAACCTAGTGCTAGCAAACAAATTGGACTTGCATGACAACTTGGATTTTACTCAATTAGTAAATGTCTTTTTTTTTTGCTTTTTTTTTTTTTATTGGACTAAAACAACATACAGCAACCTCTGCTTTAGCCCTACAAATCCTTTAGGGGCTTCGGCATGACTTTTCACCAACTCTCTCTACTGTCCTGATCTGAATCATTGTACGGGACTGCCAGCATTTTGTGAGTTGTCTGACATCTGGGACACTTGGCTGCTGCTTATTCAGATTCATTATGGCTTTTCGAAATGGCTGCTTTGGGACCGTGGCACAAATATTAAAGGAGGGTTCCAAATTGCCTACAAATCAAGATTACTACATCCAGGAGTCCTATGAGCGTTCCAGCTCAAGATCTAGTATCTTCATCAATATCAAACCTGCATATTAGCCTTAATCTTGCACTAAAGACCTTGACTGAGATGCAAGAAAACATGGGTGGGGTGTTAACTGGTCAGCAAACCGCATTCAACAAACTAACGAACCGCGTGGTGTTTTTGGAAGGGTTTGTCAGGGGGATGGTTCCTCAATGCGAGCAAACAGGACAAGTGAAGGATTCTCTGTTGGAGAATACTCAAAGACTAAACTTGGATGCAAAGGTGTCTCTAATGCTTACACAGTTGTCTACGCTGAAGAAAATCCAGCGGGATACATCGAAGGTCCTAACCGAAGGAATGATGGTCAAGGATGCATCAACTCGTGCATCACTGTTTGAGGTATCTAGCACTGATACGGAGTCACAGCTTTCGGATACACCTGATGGGCCTTCGGCATTCGTCCAGGCAGCGGCCTGCCTGGAAAAATCGCAGGCTCAAAACCATCCACTCGGACCATTACGGGATGCATCTGATATAATAATTAACTACGAACACTCTAAGGCTTCACATAGCAGACAGCCAACTTCAAGGGGCAGAAAATGCAAAAGCATGCAGAACCACTAAAAAAAACTAAAAACTAAACATATGCCGGCTGTTAGGCTGAAAGGGCACAATTCCAATCTACAAGGTATACGTCAAATATCGGGAACAGACAAACTAATTGACTTCGATCCGCAAGAGGGTCAACAGGCAGAGACTGTATCTAGGACCTCTGCAAGGGTATCGGATGCTATCGAGAATACATCGGCCACATCTACGCTGCCATGTACCTCTGGCCAGAATGTTTGGGCTGATGCCCTTTACAGACAGCTACCATTGACTTTGGGCTCTGCCATGGGGAGAGATGTCTTACTGAACATAGTACCAGGTTGATCAGTAAAGAAGCATGTTGTAGGCTTCTCTGATCGTTTACAAACCAAGCAAACCAAGATCTCTTTTGGTAAGATCATGAGTACGACCCATGCTCGTGTTTACACACCTCGGAGAAGGTGACAGTCTATGGTGGTGGCTTCTTGGAGTGCTGCGAATCAGGGCAGCACTGCACCTGCACCTTTGCCAAATACTTCAGTAAGCAACAATATAAATGAAAATCTTGACGTCGGATTGGAAGGTGCAGCAAATAGCTATACCAGTTGGGGAGGCAGAATCTGCACAACCTGTATTTGAAACGGCGACAGGTGAGCCCAATCGTTGTGTCTCAAATGTTTTAGGTTGGGTGGTAATGAATCCATCCGACAAGCTTACGAGGTTTATCAAATCTAGAGTACTGGCCATCTTTCAAAAGATCCCCTATTTGAGGTCTTACAATCAATGATATTGACGGTATTTCACTCCCTATTGTAGCTAGCCAACGCATGGCTAGCTACTTTCACTCGGAAATAGTGGCAAATATGGTCTGCGAACAGAGGGATAATCTCTTCTTCCTGGGCTATAAAATTCTGGGATGGAAAAGTTAGGACGCTGCAAAATTATTCTTGGGATTCAAAGCAAAAGAAACCCTGAAAAAAGAAAACTAAGACGACCAAGGGGGTATGGGGATGTGATGTCATTAATTGCAACTTTCTTTGGAAATGTCCAGGATTGGTCATGGGTATAACCTACCTTTGAAGCCATCAGACAAGGCATGGGTCTACCCTGACAACATTAAGGTTGAGCTGGTTTCCTGGAATTTGTGGTGGCACTAATCTATTTAAATGTATTAACAAACCTACAACTGAGGATTGCTACACATTTACATGTTCCAGGAAACCATGCTTATGACTCCTTTTTGAACTAGATGGCTTTCATACTATCGCTGGCCCTGCAGTAAAAGGTGTACTGGGACGACCTAGGGGAGGCCTGGCATTGGCCATAGATTGTAATCTTGGGATGGACTGGTAACTGAACTTGCAGAATTAATGGTTGCTTGGGACAACCGCCTCTACTACTAGTTAATATGTTCTGGAATCGGTTATTGTCTCTTTTGAGACGATACAGGACTCCCTGATTGCTATCTTCCAAGCATGGTTTGAGGAGGGTTATAAGAACAGAATAATCTTGGAGGGGGTGGGGGTGTTAGAGAGGGGTGATTTTAGTTGCTATTGCAAGCAGGTTTCTTTTTGGAACACTGCTAAAGCCACTCTCTCTTCTCTGCATTGTAACGTGGATCGGGGTATGTGTCGGGACCGCTTTCTTGTTGAATGGGATATGTCTTTCTTGGACTGCTGACCATTTTCCAATTGCCCTTTGTACACCTGGAAAAGAGGATATAGAACGTCTAGGATCGACTATTTCTACAGCTCAAACGATCTGAGGCTTTGTCCTTGCCTGAATCCTATTAATCCCGATTTGGGCGACCACTTTCTTATTGTTTGACTCTTTCCTTTTCCATTTTCATCCTCAGACCTGACCTTGTAGGTGTAACTGAGGCTAGTGGGGGGGCGTCCTTAACTGGAATAGAAAGATGGTGGTGAAACTGAGCCAGCTATTGACCAATTCCTTGTTAAATATTAGTATTAACTCTCATCACTTGGGAGCGAGTGGTGACTGCTCCAATCTACCGTACCAAACTATTATGGCTTGTGTAAGAGATAGTCTAGTACATTCCTTGGCTCTTTGTGGGGCTAAGAGATACCTTCCAGATAGCAGAATCTTGCACTCCAAGAGCCTCAAACGCAAGAAATTGGCTGTGCTAAAAAAGCAGTGCCGAAGTACGGTTGACTATTCAGTTGCTAAGAATAAAATCTTATACTTATACGATAGTTATCTTATACTTATACAAATTTGGTCAAATCCCTCAGGATCGAATCTTACTAACGTATCCGCCAATCCACGCTTTATCAACTTTACAATGGCACGGAAAATACATTTTGGGCCACTGTTAATCGGACTCTAGGTCTAAAGGGTAAGGGCACAGAGTGCACTATAGAGGGAAAATCCTGGGTTGACCATTATTTCAAGAAATATTCTTTGCTGGAAAGCTATCAAGATTCCCATAAAATTGACCTGGGCTCTGTTAGTGCTGATTCTTGCCCTTGGGACATAGAGAAATAATTTAGGAGATTGATAGACTTAAGCCATCTCGTGCTCCGAGCCCTGACGGTATTCCACCGTTCTTCTTGAAAGAAGCCCCCCAGATCTGGTCGGAGCTTCAGAAACCTACCTGACCCACGTTATTCCTGTTTCCTGGGCTCAATCCGACATGATCCCTATCTTTAAGAAGGACGATGCTTCTGACCCTAATAATTGCAGGCCGATCGCTCTAATCAATGCCACTAGCAAAGTCTTCGCCATACTGCTCTTGAGGGTCCTTAACCGGGTTGTTATAGGATCTAAACTACTGAGCAGATTCCAGGTAGGGTTGAGGCAGGATTTGGGAACCTCCCTTAATGCCACTACCATGGCCCACTTACGACAGACACTACACCTATCATGCTCAAGTAGGGGGAAGTACATGATGTCTAGCGTCTTAGACCGTGTTGTTGGATCTAGGTTGTGGTCTAAATTTTTTGACATGTATGTGACTAAAAAGTTGGTACAGCTTCTTGCTCTACTCCACACATATACAACTCTGCGAATATGCCTGACCAAAGAGGGGTCCTTGTCGAGAGTTGTAAAATCACATGTAGGCCTCAAATAGGGATCTCCCTTGGCCCTGATACTTTTTAATTTGTATATTAGTGACGTGGAGCGTCTGTGGCAGGGGCCCTCTATCTCATTTGCAAGGCTGGGCAGTATAAAGTTAGACTAGTTAGCCTTTGCCGACAACTTCATACTTTTCGATGGAACACCTAGGACGCGTTTTCGGATCTGCTACGCTTTTACAGAGGTTTTGGTCAGACGCTGTATTGAATCACTTTGTGTCACCAGTTAGAGGTATTCGAATGGCATTGGTGTTTTGGTTTTGCCTGGAATAAAGCGGAAGGGCTTTTTTTTTTTGAAGATGAACGGCACCTGAACAAGTACGGGCCATTGTTTCGATTGAAAGCATTTAGACAATACTAACTAAGAAATCAAAAGTCTGGCATGTATCCATGGAATTTAACCATTAAAGATTTGTCGCCATATGATTTAAGAGAGGATTAAATGCCTTTCTCCATTATGAAGAGCCCTGTCTCCATTGTCATGGGTTTTGGTCCATGAGAGTGTACTTTCCATTCTACTAGAAAGGTGATGAACAAGAATTGGAATTGTTTACGAACTTGAAGACATTTATCTCTACGAGTTCAGGGTTCAGATATAGGAGTCTGATGTGCTGTTGGTAGATCTCTTTTCGTTCCTCTACACAAGTCAAATTTCTGCCCCTGAAGAATGTCCCGTTATTTACAGCAATAAGGACAGAAACTTATATAAATTGGGCTATGTCAATACAGTAGAAAGCAAGACAAATCGGGTTGCTACTGTATTTGGGATTTCAAGTATTTGTCAACTTGATTGTGTGAGGTGGAATGTGAACTTTTTTATCATTGTATATTGCCATGTCGTGTATGTGTTTTTATGTGCTTTTTGATACTTGTGCTTGAATTTGTTAATGAATTAACACATACAATTTTTCCTAAAATATTTTTTATCTATTACACAATACGCAGCCTATATTTTGCTAAATGGTTCTGTTTAGACACCTGATATCATAGGGTATAATATGTTGTGTTGTTCATGTATCCTTTCCTTTGGTTGAGCATAAACACCTAGGGGCCTACAATGCAAGATGAACCTTTTCTCTGAATGTGCACTGGCTAATAATCTTGCACCCAATGCTTCTGAATCCAAGGTGATCGTTCACTAAACTGAAAGCTAGGCACTGGGTCATGGGACCTGAAAGAGTAGAACCGGTACTCTCAGGAAATTATGTGGGCTATAACCACACCAATAAGACTTCGGTGGAAGCGGGGAAAACTATTCTCTACGCTAAGGTGATAAAACTGCCCCCCCCCCCCCCCAAATGAAATGTCTGCTGTTTAGACTGTGGACATGTTCTATTCTACCTTAACTTGCTTAACATCATACAAGGCAAGTTGTAGAAGGTTCTGGGCTATCCTTGTCTATACCTAATGCAGTCATTGGACACAAACTATGCTTATCCTCGCCGAGAGCTTGCTGTATGCGGAAGCAACGAACAACATTTAAGAAAATCCTCAACCCTCTTGAGAATTCACTGTATGAGACTATAAATAAAGTCGTGAAGGACTAAACTCCTTAAGATTGAAGATGTGCTATATACTATGTTCCATTGGGGTGCCTGAGCTAGACCTAGCACGGCGACCAGGAGTCGTCAAAAGGTGCCTGTATAGGGCAGATTGGGCCGCCACAATTGACAGCATTGGGACCTATGCGGATTAGTCCCATTTTACTCCTTCCAGCCAATGTATTCCACAGTACTTGCAACGCTTTCCCTGTGACGAGATACGTGCAAACTACATGCGCTTTAGGTTGAACCAGTCTTATTGGACTAAGCACTGGAAAGGTTCTCTTTTCCGTAGACATTCTTCTGCAAATTGCAGATTCTTTGGTAATACCAGACACAGCAGAAACATTGAAACATTGGGTCACTGCATGTCCGCACTTTGTCATTACTAGAGCATCCTGTTTTAAGGGTAAAAGTGGTGACGATTCTGAAGCGTCAATGAACTTGATTTGGTGTAGACCAATGTGTGGGGGACAAACGTTTCTTTAATTTTAGCTTCGATTAATTTCTTTAATGTTATTTTAGATGAATTGAAAACTAATGTATGATTTTATCGATTGTATGCAATCTGCTTTTTTTGTGTTTTTTTTATTTTTTTCTGTTGCTTAAGGTTTTTTGTAAACCATAAATGCAACAATAAAACATAAATATTCATATTCATTATCTGTACTTAAAATCTCAATTTTTCACTAGTCATTCTGTGTCCTTTGGTAGCCAGTTTTTCAACACAAGTGATGGTTTTTCCTCCTCCATGTGAAAAAATAGTTATCGTAACAGTAATAAGCGATTTTCATGAAACACTTGTCATAATGTTGCAGCTTCATGAGGCTGTCAATCAGTATGTTTACTAGTTTAAATGGTTACTCCTTTTATCAGCTTGGAAAGATGAACACAGTAAATGCTCACTGGCAACAGGCACTTTTACTAAATGACCTGTTTTACCAAGATACAAACCTAGAGGGTGCACACAGATTTCAACAGGTGCACTAACTGAGCTATGTTACTCAAGGGCTTCTCTGCTGGGAGCGTCGCGTGCCAAGCCTACAGGGATCAGAAACTTATTCTTCAGATGTTGCTTAAATGTGTATCATTTAGCCAGGCAATGCTGCTGTTTCATGAATGTGTCCTACCCTTTATTTTGTTGCTCTAAAGGTAGAGCTATTCCTCCTTGCTGAAAAATAGTAGGTTTTTGCTTTGTGTAAAAAGGTTGCCAGCAACTACCTCCAATCAAATACTTGTTTTCTTTTCAACTTTTTTCAGCTAGATAACCCTCTGGCCTTTTCAAGTTTACAAGCTTCTTCTAATCCAGCATACAGCGAGCATTCAGATGATTTGGAGTTAAAGGGAATAATCTTAGGGTAGTCCAACTCCTAGCCTCGAGGGCTGGAATCCTGACAGATTATCAAGATACCCTCATTAATATTCATGAGGAAAACTCGTCCTACATTTAGAATCATTGTATGCAAATTTATTTCATGAATATTAATGCAGGGTAGTCTGAAAACTCGGCATGGATCCAGGCCTGGAGTTGGACATCCTAATGAGGGGCAATCTTCACTTGCAAGTATGAATTTTCTTTTCTAGAACTGCTTGTTGAAGCGGTATTGTACGATTTTACTGTATTTAAAAGTTCGAATGCACCAAAAGCCTGAAAATGCATACCACCGAAGGTTCGAACACCAAATTCGAACATTTGGTGGTATGCATTTAAGGTAGGTAAAAAAGAAAAACACTGCGGGGCTGTCCCCACAACACCCCGCTCACTATACTTCACAGTATAGTGAGCGGGGTTTGCCGGATAAACCCCTGCAACTGTCCAAAAGAAAAGGACCCTGCAGCGCTGGTTCCCGATCATGGAAGTGAAAGGGAACTGGCGCCTCAGGGACACAAGGCGTCTTAGAAGGTAAGTAGGGTTTGGTTATGGTGGGGGTGGGGGTGGGGGGTGGTGTAGGTATGTAGGGTTTTGAAATGTATGTTTGCATGGGAATTGTACGAACTTTTTGTGGTTCGTACATTTCCCATGCAAACTTTTCCGTCGTGGGAAAAACAGCTGCGGTCGGATCACGCAGATCTGTTGAAGCAGGTCAGATTTTGATTTGTGCATCTATTTTATAATGTTTCTGAATCACCTTGATGGCACATGGCACACTAGGTTGTGAATGGGATGAAGGGACCTTCAATGTTACTGGTAAGTACCTTATTCCTTTGGAAACAGTTGATGGGGGGGGGGGTAAATGTTACTGAAGCTGCCTGAGAAATGTTTCAAGGGGGAGGCAGTACCACGCTTTACCCTTTATACATGGTCGGTTTCAATTGGGAGGAGTGGTCAATCTGGGCCTTTATGCATTACACCTTAATTAGCGCATCTGCGCTGTGTTCCAGCGCTGGCAAGGTGTGGAAGAGGTGCGCGGAGTAGAGAATAGATTTTCACTTTGCTGTCCTGTTCACTCGTGCGTTTTATTTGGCACACGCATGGGATTATCATGTAGGCATGAAACAAATGGATTCCTGTGGCATCCGCCTCGGTTTTTCAACTGCTCAACACCCAGGGGGCAGAGACAGAGTGGTAGGGGGTTCATTTGCCCCTCCTGGATCCTTCCAGTCGCCTGTGCGCCCCCATGTTTTCTGCAGGGCTGGTGCAGTGCCAGCCTAGATATTTAAAAGACAAAAGAACACCTGTGAGCACCTTAATAGTCACTTGAAAATATGTAAAATGACCCTAGTGGCATAGATAGTTTGTGGCTGTGCAGCCTCATGAAAATGGTTTAAAGTGCACCCATGTAGTGTGCTGCTGGTGTGATTGCATTTACTGGATTGTTTTGTATTACCCTAGAGAACCAACAGTAAAAGGTATTACTTCTCACCTCCCTTTTCTCAAAAATTGTTCTGCAAAAAGCGTAATTTCACCACGTTAATGAAAAAAAGTCTCCACTTAATAATTCTGGGCTACACAGGAACGTCATTTGGGGGGTCGCCAGAGGTGGCACCTGCAACCCCTGTGGTCTCCCCTGCCTCCCGCAAAAAATAGGTTGACACATTTCTTTGTTTTATTTAAAAAAAAAAAAAAAAAAAAAAATTGGTCCATGTGGCTCTTTGTTTCTGGAGTGGCTGGTTTACTTGTTCAGGCCTCCGGAAAAAAAAATGAAAATGGGGCGGGGGGCATGGGGTAGAAGGGAAATTCTCAAAGTGTAAACACTTTGAGCAGTGAGCCTAAATAAGAAAAAATAGGAATACCGAATAATTTGTCTTTCTGGAATTTTATACAATAATTGCTAGACTTATTAAAGGTTATTTCAGGCACACTTTTTTCCTCAGTTTTTAAACACCTCAAATTCACAATGCAGACAAACTTCTAAAAAGCATTTAGGGTAGACTAAGCCTCCATTTCGGACCATGTATTTTGCTTTTGCAAATTGCAGTTATAGAATGTTTTTTTTTTTATTTTAATTTTTTTATACCGTTGTCTGTTCTGATCATCACAAAAATGTGCATCTCAGTGCCTCAGTTACTTGGTAAAATCCTTGTGCATAAAAGATTGGTACAGTGTAGAGATGCTTGACAACAATTCATGCTTTGTTGCAATGTGTCTATTTTTCCTATCTCCATGGCATTCAGTTCAGGATGTTTGTTTGCATGTATGAGATAACGAGTACGGGATGCCCTGTGAGTGCACTGCTTTCCCTGCGCTACTCTAGATTCTTTAATGCAGTTATGAACCCTCCCAATGGTATGTATTTTGCCAACCTCTGAACCCTCAAAAGTAAATCTACGCAGGCTTGACCTGTGGCAAACTTTTCACCAGGCCTGCAGAAGAACAGGCATGCTGTTAAATTTGTTACAAGTTTGATGTTATCCTCTATTGAGTGTAAGTTGCTTTCTGACTTTGAGAACATCCAGACATGCAATTGCTCATTTTACTATAGCCGGTAAGATAGTTCTAGCTGGTGAGATAGCTCAGTGGGTTGAGTGCTCGTTGCTGCAATGTGCGATCTGTAGGTTTGAATCCCGGCAAGGCAAACTCAGCCTTACCTCCTTCTGAGGTCGATAAATGAGGTCCAATGCAGGTTGGGTGATATCGTTTGAATATTTGTTCTATATAAAGCGCTTAAGCTCAAGTGCTAAGTAACATATCATCATTTGGCCTTGGATGTCTGCTTGCATGCAGTCATTTGGTAATATGAGCCTATATACACTGATATTAGCGATGCTTATGGTGATACATTTTTGTATGAAATGTATATAGCATTACATTGATATCGAAGCCATATTTTTCATAGTGTACTTGGGAACAATGCTATGTGATGCCACTTCCTTTTTGTCAAGGGGTGAAAGGTTGTGTTCCATCGCTTGCCGTGATGTCCCTTCAGGGTGGGGTCAAATGGCATCACTTCCTGTGATATCAGAGGTCAAGGCTCGTGTGATGTCATTTACGCTACCTCTGGCATTTTGGTGAAATGACGTCCCTGGGGCTACATTGCTACTCTTGGTCGCTAGCAATACTTTGGGAAAATACTCGGGCTCTACATATTCACCAGGCATGACTGCCCATGACTCAAGCAATGTATGGATACGTGTCACGTTTCCCTAGAGAAACCATTGGAAATGTTATGGATTTGATCTCTCTGGGGAGAGTGGGTTCCTCCAACCCCCCCCCACACCCCTTTTTTTAATTCCTTGGGCTCCCTCTATACACTCGGTTGCGTGCGCTAATTTTGGCAAAAATCTAGGATCCTCCACTGAAAACATTCACCACCCTGTGAGGGATCACCAATTAATGGTTTATAATCTTGGTGCCCCTTCAGGAGCCCCCCCCCCCTTCACCCCTCTGCATGCATTTTGCATATCTACTCAAATGGTCCAGATAGTCCGAAAGAGAGCTGGATGATGTGAGAAGCATTGGAACTCCTCATTGCCCTGTAGCACAGGGGTGATCGTAGTTGTGAGCTCCCCTGCTCGCCCAGGCTGTGGTGTGGTTTTAGGACCAAGGGGCCAAAAGTAGACTTGACAGGGGCTAGGACTTTAAGTTCTGGCAGAAAAAGTGTGCAAACTAGATGAAACGGCCTTCTGGGAAATATGGTGTTGGGTCACTAATGGAATTTAAGGCCTGGGATTGACACAGGGGAGAGGTCCTGCTTTTAGAGAAAGAGCAAGGCTCCGCAAGACTCCCCAGACTCCGCAATGTGCCCAGTCTTCATGAACACTGGGATATGGGGAGGGTAGATGAGCCCATTGCTCCGAGCTGGCCATCTTTTTGTGTGGACTACCATTCCACTTTTTTTTTCTTTCAATTGTGGTTATTAGGTCATGCTGTAAGCCGAAATGATTGTCCTGGGAAGTGAAGGTATGAGAGCGATTGGATGGAAGGAGAGTAGAAGGACAAGGCCTATGGGTGTTTTCCATGCTTGTCCCCATGTCATTACCCACCCACTACCTGTCCCTCCCCAATCAAAAACACATTGCTGGGATCTCCTTGCGCTAGTTCCCTGCTTTTAGGGATATGCCAATGTTATCTAAAAGCAGCATTCTGAAAGCTAATGGCTTAATTGCAGCTGTAAAACCGCTCTTGGTGTAATAAAATGTCTTCATGTGAGTAGTCGCCCACGTTGAGTGTGTGCCGAGCGTCTGGTGTTACTGGTGGAAACCTTGCTCTCACGCAATCACTGAATCCACATACTTTGGACAGACTTTGCTGTCGTGACATTCTCTGTGAGGCACCGTCTCTTGCCTCTGCTGCTCTAGTCTGCAGACATCGACATTGCAGCAATACACTCACTGAGGCTGAATCCCGCTGTAACTCTGCAAGAATGTTTTCTTCAAAAGCACAACTCGAGTGAGTCAGTGCGTGCGAGTATGTGCAGTGTTTGGAGGAGAGGTGCGGGGCCTCTCTTCCATCTCATATACCCACTAACCATTCTGCTCACATTTGCGGCCATTTAAAGGGATTTTATCTTCGATGGTCAACTAAGAACATCAAATTCACTAATTGGGTGGTCTGATGGCTGCTTTAACTGCAGCCAAGTGGGATTTGGGAAACATGGTCATTGCCATGATTCAGCCACTCCTAAATAAGAGGAGACCTAGAACTAACAATATTACTAATAACTCTACCCACTTCGATTCTGTAATCGCAGAAAGAAAAAATATATTGCAGGGAACGTTCTACAGTCAGATCCAACTCTAAATTAGCCCATCAAGACAGACAAAGAGTTAACAAGTTTGTCTACCAAGTACAGTAACTGGCAAAAACGCCACAAGCAATCCCTTCGAGTATCAAACTGGCAGAGATTATTGTCTTGGTTAAAAACACATAACACAAGCAAGTTTTGGCAATTTAATAATTTTCAAGTCTTTTCCCCCACAAGAACTTAATCCCATATCCCAGGAGGCGTGGCTATCATATTTGCAGCAATTATATCCTACTTCATCTAATAATTTCCAGGACCCAAGGTCAACTAGGTACAGTGAGACTTGGTATGTCGCGCCACAGAATTGGGTCTTACTAATAATCTTTATTGTGATTAGTTCAATTAAGAACTTTACACAAGCAAACAATTATAAATCCACAATTCATTCATCATATATATATATCACAATAATATCACAAAACAATATTCTAATCTAACATAGTAATGGTAATAATGTAATATTGACCATGATCGACCTAAAACTCTAAACAAATCATCAGCTGTTAAGAAAATAAACAATGTTGTTTGTTTGTTAAAACCGCAAATAGTACTACTAGGTTATAAAACTTAATAATAAAACTAGTACGAGTCCAGATACATATTAACATTCTCGCGAATTAATCAGGGCTTCATACATACCATACATCCCATTCATTCAATACTGTCCAGATTTATCCTAAATCATTATCTTACACATCCCAGTTGTTTCAAACAATCACCCGAGCAGAAGCAATTAAAATTGCTTTTGTAACAAGATATTTATTTCTGGTGTAAACAGTGCAATCTAACGCCTATCATATTGAATCACCAAGTCTCCTAGAATTATAACATCCATCTCCACACTCGCATAAGTGCGATTTGTAAGGCCAAGGATTTTGTGTTCAGGCATCTATCCCAAAAAGATTTGCGAAGTATAATATCATAGCCATGAACCACGGATCCCTAGTTATTCATGTATATATCACCCAGTTTAATGCACTGGGTGAGTCTGGCAGTTTCCAGTTGAGCTTTATGCATGCATATACAACAGTATCGGGCCTCTGCCACCAGTCCCCAGCACGATCCAATTATTGTACGTAGGGGAAGTTGATTTGTACGTAATTTAAGGGTAAAAGTCCTTCGAGCCGGGTCCGGACAGAGTAAGAGATACGATTTGACCTTTACAATAGCGATATACCACATGGGATACTCCATCATATCCTTTAACCTTAGATAAATGGGAATAATTGTTACACCAACCCATCTATCAAACTTTTTCTTGAAAGCTTTCCTCAGGTGGATATAAGGGGTAGCCAAACTAGGTTTATGGGTCCATCTAATCTCCTTGAAAAGTTATTCGTTCATCTCTTGATAGTTTAGACCCAAAAAACCTTTTCAGTAGTAGTATTCCACAGCTGTTATATTCAATTCCTCTATTCAAACACTTAAATTGCCATACGCCTCAGCTCCGAGGACTATTGCTCGGAATTGACAGCAGTAACTGGGGCTTGAAACGGGGATGTGTATTGGGACCCATTTTATATAATGCCTAGACAGCAGATTCGGAACTCGCTCTTACTGTTCGTAATCTTCCATCAAGAATAAATGTTATCAATGTCATCCGCATGTCATATGCTGATAATGTTATCCTCTTTGAACTGACCCGAATTGTCTTGCAGCGATCATTGCTTGCGCTTTACAATTATGCTAGGGAAAACGAAATGGTCATAAATGAACTTAAGACCAGAATGATGTGCCTTGGAGACACTGTTGAGAAATTTAAATGGCAGGTGATAAAAACTGTACTGGTTAACGTACATGAGTTCTTATATTTGGGCATTCCTATTATGACTAGACCGCCACAGTCCTATTATGAGGCTTTCACTCATGGAAAAATCTGGAAAAAGATGGTTGGCCATCAAAACTATATAGAGCATCGAGGGGGGGCGGTCGGGGGTGTTCCAACATTGAAGGTTTCGTTCAAATGGATAAGGCAACTATTGTTCCCTCATTCTTGTATGCTTTAGATGTTTTACCATCAGCACATGTAAAATGGCTGGAGAGACTCGAGACAAAATTAAGAACAATTAACGTCCCTAAATCTGTGCAAGTGGAAGCCCTGATGCTTGAATACGCCCTCAATCCCTACACTCACTGTGATCTATTAGAAATATATTATTGTACGCTAAACTGCACAAAACAGACCTTAGCTCTAACGCGTTGTTCCAATTGTTGGGTCAAGAGATGGAGGTAGATTGCCATAATTGGCGTAATTCTTTCATTATGGAACTTCAAGATTTCACTAAAAAATATTTGTTCTGGGCCTCCAAGGACATCTTTGAAAGTCATCCAGATTATGAAAGAATTATTAAAGTTAAAACTCGGCAATGGAATTTAGCTGCCAACATTGATAAACTTCACAACCATAAAAGGTATAAGGAACAGTTGTACCAAAAATTTAAGGGAGGAACTCCTTATAGTTAATTAACCAAATGGTCTAGAGTGGAGCCGTTTTACTATGCAACTCTGCATTAACATCTCGCAGACTAAAGAGTTTACTAGTCGTTGGAAAAACTCTTCAACTCATGACGAGATTTGTAGATGGTGACGTCTTGAAGTGGAGACTTGCCGTCATGTGTTAACTTCCTGTACAGCCTTTGAGAATTATAGGAGGGGATATGGGAACTTTGTTAGTTCCTTAAACAATGTAAGTGGGGGATTCATTTTGGGATACATTGGTAGGGGCTCAATCAGCGTGATAAATGCTGCTGCCCTAGATGGTTTGCCATCAATGAGAAATAGGTTGGCCAAAGCACAGGATGATTTATGGGTTACCCAACTAGATGAAAGGCTAAAACCGATTGCAAGACCCTGATTATGTAGTATTAATTTGAATGTTTTTATTTTGGATATTAAGATGTCAAAGGTTTTAATGGAGATTTACAAGATTAATTCTTTTTACTTCGCATATTTTATGTTTTTGACAAACACATGTGTGTTTAAAGTTTTGTAAATAACCTAATGCACAATAACAAAGTGTAGTTACCCAGTTGATGTATAAGCATTGTGTGCTTTGCAATTGCATTGGTTCCTTGTACTGAATCTGTCAGAAACCAGCATTGGAAAAGCCAACAGTTTGGGCACTGCCATAATATGCCCAGGTACCAACTGCATTTGCCAGCTGTTGCCATTTTGTCATCGGGTAACCCTATTATGGCAGTGCCTGTAAAATGCTGATTGCGTCCCGATTTAAAAGCAAAACTGTAGGCTTTGCCGATACTGGACTTTCTATCCCATTCTTCTGGCTCCTTTTTTTACGTGTTTACTTGTTACTGGTGCTTTTTGAAACCTGCAAATATCAAATGCTAGATGGTGTCTAGTGCCTTTTGCCAGCTGAGTCTTAGTTGATCTAAAATACAGGCTTATATGCCACAATATACAGGCAGAGCAGAGGTCTCTGTATAACTTGGCTTCATGAAGCACACTACACTATAAACCCAGCATGCGATGGTCATCGTTAAATTGATGATAACGTTTAGATTTTTTTTTTTATCTTGCTTAAAACTCTAGTCTGCCACTGGCTCTTCCATTGGAAAAAAAAACACTAGGCTTTTGTCTCGAGCCTTGGTTGGTATAGGTCGTTTTTGTCCCCATATCCTATGACGCCTTCAGCTAGCCCTGGTTTCTCGCTCAACATCAGTTTTGCATTTTGGTCCTTGTTCCTGCCTGCTAGCAGTGCGGTTGAAGCACTTGCTGCTGAGATCAGCTTTGCTCTTGTATGTCACAGGTTATGTTCTCTGCAGTACTGACTCAAGCATTCCTTTTGGACAGATATATAGGTACGATTATATTTTTAAATGGAAATACCCGGTCTTTACAGCAGTGGCCGAAAGTACACGTACAAACGCCATATAAAAAGTTAGTATCTTTAATTAAAATGTTATGAAAGTATTGTCCTCCTGATTCCATCATGACTAACGTCCTCTTGACCACTGCGCAGTGTCGTCTGTCCTCTAGTCACTGCTACACTTCTAGAGCACTTGAAGTTCGTATATCTGTATATTACTTTGACCCCCCTCTTTCCCTGTTTTATAACACATGTTGCTCTCCAGTATAAAATGTAGGAAAAAAAGTCGCATGCTGAGAGCCGGGGACATCTGTTTGAGCCACGAGGCAAGTCGAACGAGCAGCTCGGAGGAGGAAGGCAGCGCAACTTTTGTTCTGAGTATGTCCACAGGAAAGTAATTATATTATGCTATAATATGACAATATACAATTTTCACATGACCCAGGCTCAACAAAGCAGAGTACATGCTTCTCAAAATAAACACCACTTGGTTACATGAAATTGAATGGCCAGGGTAGGGTTCAACGAGATGACAAAGGTTTTTTTTAATGTCTGACTTGGTAGCCTATATTTCTTTTCTTTGAAAGCAACAATAAAACCCCAAGAACTTTTTTTTTGTGGTGGTTTTCTTAAAACATTTTTTTTTGGTCCCTGGATTGAATTTCTATGTCCACTATACAACGTGTCCCCTTGTTTGTTTGCTTTATGAATTTCTGATATCTAAAAGGATAAAGTTAATTTAACAACCTGTAACAACACCCTGGACGCGAGAAGCATCTTCTGCAGTTGACCAAAGTATTCTCTCAAAAGTACTTTGTGCATCTCAGCCGGCAGGCCTAAAATTTTCCCCCCTAAAACTTTCCCCACGTTTCTAGGACAGGAGTTGGAATAGTACATTATAGTTTGCTATAATATTTAGAGGAAAGAACAAATGTTTCTCCAGCATTTCGTTTTTTCGTTCACATGGCTGCTTTAAGCCCCTGGGTACTGAGTGCCGAGTGTCACAGGGAACTATTGAGAGAATACTTTGATCCTGTATAACTGCTTCACACAGCCATTTTGTATACAATCTGTGACTACGCAGGCGTGCGTACATCGTTATGCGGCCAAATAACCTTTCTGCTACGTGCATGCGTCACCTGGCTGCTTCCCTCGTCCAATGACTGGGAAGGAAGCTGCGTTATTTGTATTTATTTGTATAGCGCACCTAGCCCTCGGGCATCTGGGCGGATTGTTTGGGTTACATTGGATCAAAGTCACAGTTTATGGGTATATACAGATAAGAAGAAACGAATGAATGTTACAATGTGCACAGAAATATAGACCGTGAAGGCGGGAAAGATGGGGAAAAGTACAGAGGTTCCAGATATGCAAGATTACAAGTAAGCAGATACAAAGTATACAGGTTGCAAATATGTAGTGCAATAGTTGGCAGTTTTTGGAGGCTGGTTTCCTGAGAGGAAAGCCATCTTTTGGGTTTTTTCTTTGAATGATGTGAATGAAGGTTCTGATCTTAGGTCAGAAGGTATAGTTTCATAATTTGGAAGCAAGGACCTACAGCTTTTTGTCTGTTGAATCTCGGAATGGAGAGACAGTTCAGTTGCGCTGACCTGGTGGGTCGGTTGGATTGCCTTTTGGTGGATTTGCACACCAGGTAATTGGGTGCAGAGTTAGATGAGCATTTGTGCGTGAGTTACAAGGTCTTAAGTGAGATTCTGCTTGTGATAGACAGCCAGCGGGCATTGTGTCTAGTTTCAGAGAGATGGTGAGATCTAGGAATGTTGAAGGCCACTCTGAGGGTGTTATTTTGGAGGATCTGTAGCTTATTTAGGTTACGTTAGCTAGTGCCTAAATGGAGCGCATTACAGTAATCCAATTTGGAAATGACAAGCAGTCTAGCCAGTGTGGAGCAGCTTGCTGGTGATGGAAATGGTCTACACAAGTTTATTAATTTGCAAGTGTATGCTGTCGTTGAGGCTGTGGTATTTACTTGTTTTGTCAAGGTTCGAGTGGAGTCGAAGTGGATGCCAAGTGTCTTAACAGATTTGGAGACTGGGATAGTCTATGGTGAATGATTTAAAGGTGGTGTCTAGTTTCAGGTTGTCTTGGGAGCCAGTTAGAAGTTCTGTCTTCTCATCATTAAGGCAGAGGCCATGTGTTCATCCATGTCTGAATGATGAGATGGATTTTATTCAATAATGCAGAGTCCTTGTCGTAGTTGCCAGAGATCGGGATGAGGACCTGCGTATTGTCTGCATAGTTAGATGATTTGGACCACCTGGGTGTGGTCTAGAATATATTTACCAAGCCACTTAGTATAAAGTGTCAGCGACACACAGGAACCTTGTGGTACCCCGCAAGTTACTGGAGCTGGGTCAGCCGCAGCTATGGGGGAGAAGACTCATCGTCCTATTGTCAAGAAATGATTGTATCCAAGTGCTTGCTTTCTCTGAGAAGTGGGCTGAGGAAGTGAGATGGTCACAAAGCACTTTGTGGCTGACAAGGTCGAACCAGCTGATAGATCTAATAGGAGGAGGAGCGTTATGTTGCCTTTGTTTTGATTATCGATTTGCGTTTTGAGGTCGATTAGTGCCATTTCTGTTCCGTGTCTGGGTCTGAACCCAGATTGTCTGAGGCCAAGGAGGTGGTTTCGAGATAGGCCTGTATTTGCAGGTAGGCTGCCCTATCCAGAATTTTCAACAAGAATTACACTGTGGTAATGGGCCTATAATTAGTGGGGTTGTCCGGGTCGAGGTTAAGTTTTTTCAGGAGTGGGAAGACCCAGGCATCTTTTAGATTGGTAGGGACTATGCTAGTTTCGAAGGTAGGGTTTTTGAAGGATGTGATGGCAGGTGCCAGCTCTTTTGCCGCCTCTTCAATGATTGTAGCGGGGCATATATCGCCTTGGCAGCAAGATGGTTTAAGTCTAAAGATAATGTTTTCCACTTCTGGGGTGGATAACGGTGAGAATCTATTTTCGTATGAAGCATAGATTTTGTCTAGGAGGGCAGTCTGTATTTTGGAGCACCAGGTCTCGTCTTTGGTGCACGTGTCAGTAGGAGGGATGGGTGATTCTAACTCTTTAAGAATTTTGAATAATTCTTTGGAGCCAGATTTAGCGTTGGTTATTCTGATATTGAATGAGTCACTTATAGTTTGTATAATAGCCTGCTTGTTTTTCTTTGCAATTTTTATGAAAGTGTCTCTGTTGGAGGTATTTGGGTGAATTTTCCAGTCTGTTTCAGCTTTTCTTTTATCGCGTAGGATTTTAAGGATGAACCAGTTGTTGAGGTGTGGCTGAGGCTTCCCTTTTCTCAACTTTAACGGGGCAATGACATCAATAGCTTTAAGGTCTGGTTATAGTGGTTGGGTCTGCATCAGCGTTTGAGTAATTTATAATGGGCTGTAGGAGAGGTCGGAAGTTATTTAATGTAATGTTTTATGTCTTGTTTGTTAGAGCGAGGGGCTATGGCTTTGGTAGGGTTTTGTTGTGTGCAGGATTGTATTGTGAACATTATAGCATGGTGATGCATACAAGCGCACAGTGAGTTGGAGATGATGATGGTTTCACAATTTAGGTCAGCAATCCAATCTAGGAGTCTGCCTTTGTTGTGGGTGGGTTTGGTGACACGGAGGGAACGCCCTAGTTCTGAGATAGAGCTGGCTAGAGTAGTGGCAGCTGTATCATTGGTGTCAAGGTAGCCAAGATTTAGATCGTCCAATAAAAGAATTTGGGGCCGCGGTTTGGTATCAGTGTCCAAGACTTGAAATATGTCGTCTTCAATGGACGATATAGGACCAGGTCGTCTATAGATCAGATGAATCTTTAGTGTGCGAGAGGCTGAGAGAAGAAGTTTTAAGGAGAGGAGTCCTGCAGATGGGAGTGGGTGGTGAGGGAAGGCTCTTAGTCCGAGGTTGGTCTTGCTGATAATGGTGATGCCACCGCCTCTAGCTGTTTCTCTGTAGAGTCTGGTAATGGTATAGTTGTCTGGGATGGCCAGTGATGTGCCTGCTGCAGCATGTAGCCAGGTCTCTGTGATGGCTAAGAAGTCGAGTTGGTTGGTGGTGATAAGGTCAGCCACGTCCAGTGTGCATTAGTGATCTGGCATTGATTAGTGCTCCTTTGATTGGCTAGTCATTGTTGCTAGGATTTTGTGGTCTAGTTGAGGTCTTAGAAGAGAGGGAGCCTGTGTCCATGTTGGTTGTCTAGTTTCAGTGTTTTATTGGTTATAGTTTTAGGCTTAGGTGATGGTTTTGTGGTAGAGTGGTATTGGGACTTCAGTCAGGATCATAGTCTGCGATTTCTAGTAGTTGGGGTGCATGGTTGATTAGGCGTAGGTTTAGAAGCATAGCGTTATATAGGCGAGAGTCATGTTTTGGGAGTACGCCATGTACAGTACGCCTTAGCTCTTTACGATGTGAAATGTATGGTAAGAATCCTCAACAAGATATGCGAAGGATGGGAAAAGATGAAAATGGAGCAAGATAACGCAACCTGTGTCATAGGCAAATGGAATTCTACAGACCTCCTGGCCTAAAAAAATAATGTTGTTGCACACGTGGAGTTGACCAAGGAGCTGCTCTTCAGATGTCTAAGGACACATCCCTGGAGAAAAAAGCTGATGCAGTTAAAGCTTTTGCTAGCTAGACTCAATATGGCTTGCCTGTCTCCACCTGGATCCCGTAGGCAATTGCAATAGAAGTGGGTCTTATTTAGTCCAACGTCTGACATTTTGCTGGCCTCTTGGCATCTGTTTATACAGGAAGCATGGTTTCTGGGTTGGGGGTGTAGTCGTTGGAGCAAGATGGCCGCTAGAAAGGCAAGATGCTAAAGCAGGGATGCTGGTGCATGTAGGATGGAAAATCCTTTTGTGCTACTGAGATTTAAGGTGTTATCGTTCGGGCTTGGAGTGGCAATAGGGGGAGGCCCAAGTGTTCTCGGTTTTATAGAAACCAGTTCCTCCCTGCGAAGGAGGTGGAGGGGATCAGGCCATTGTGTGATTGTGGTTTGGTGGGTGGGTGGCAAAGTGAAGTGTAAACCTGATGGGGGCACTGTCTGAGCGACTGGCTATTGCAGTGTGTTTGCTGGTTGATGGTATGTAGCGCAAGCAGTGGTGTCTCAAGGAATCAAATTTAGGGGGGCACTGAGGGGGCCACAAACAAAAGTTGGTGGGCCATCTATAAAAGGGGCACTGTGTATACCTTCCCCGAAATCGTGGGTAAAGTAGGTCAAAGTGGCACTGGGGAGGTAAAAACCATGCATTCATACAGCAAGCAATTATGTTGGAAAGACATTAAAAAATCAAATACTTCTGATACCAGGTCTGTGCATGGTAGCTGTGGGTGGTTGTGGAGTGGACTTGTGCTATGCTGCACCTAACGGAGCACAGTGGTCGAAGTATAACAAATGAAGTAGTTGAATGAATGTTTGCCTGCCTGCCAGCTTTTCTTCACCCCCCCTACTCAATGTCACCCCCCCCCGCCCAATTCAAACTCCATACCTGTATCCTTCCTTTCCTCCACTCCACTGTACTATCAAGACTGACGAAACACAATGAAAGGAAAATGCATTTAAATGACCACCATTAGTGTCCTTTTCCCCCACAGGATGCAGCTTAATGCAGCCCCCCTTCAATTAACCACCATTCGCACCTCCTAAGGGACATGCCCATGACTATAGCCACACACCCCCCACCCATTACATGCAAAGACTGCGGTGCCTACAGCCACTCGCATACATGCCAACAGGTCGCAGCACCTCGTAGTGGGATTCTGCTACAGAAAGCAGGAGAATTGAGTTCTCGCATTTGAATTGCATTGGGGCATGAATTATTTTAGTAGGGAGAAAGTAAAAACAGCAACAAATGATTGGGAGGGTTGGCATGTCAGAATTCATACACGGATCACTGCCAAGCTGGGCTTTTTGACTCCTTGGGACTCCAAAGCCAGTGTAACTTCTTACTCGCTATCTCGCAGGTATCTGGATAGGTACTGTTTTATTTAAATAGACAGCTTAGCTATTGGGGATATAAAACCAGTGCTGGAAATGGACTGAACTTACTAGAGGGAATTCTCCCTCCACTCTTCACACGCAGGGAAGGAGGCAATAGGTGAGGGGGCGATTTCCAGTGGTGTGGGCGGGACTGAAGGTTGTATCTAGGTGCTGTAAAATGTGCATACACTAAATATAGGATGCTGGCTGCTTTGCATAAATACAAAGTACATTTTGGGAACATGAGAATGGCCACAAATGTATCAAACATGTTTGTAATAGTAATCCAAACGAGCATTCCTTCTGAACATGCAGTGAATACTTGGTATGGTGCACATTTCATCTGCCAGAATAGTCCCCTTGACAGTAAAATATTTGCAAAGCATGAGACAATTCTACAGCTTTGGACTTTTTTGCTTGAGTTTGGGTTGCCCTGGTGATCAAAGACACTTTCTGAGGCTGTTTGTGTATGTTCCATATCTGCTGGCATTGATGGTCGATTCCCTGCAGGTTTCAAATGCACAGCAGACTGCCAACTCACAGCATTAAGGAGATTTGTGGAACCAAAAAAAGTCCAACTTTTTGGGCTTTAGGTATACATGGAATGGCGCTCCGGCAAGACTATTTTTGCAGAGTGCAGCTCCGTCTTGTTCCAGCCCAATTCCTCCCCTGTATAAAGCCCATTCCCAACTTGGGTTTTATATACCAACGCAGCTGGTCAATTGGCTGGTTCTTGCGGAGTCCGAGACCCGCCATCAGATGTCTCCCCTGATCTCGGACACAGCCTGCCTCAGCCCTGACGAGGCTTTACTGTGCACCGACCTTCGCGGACAGAAGCTGGGGGCTCAGTGATCTAATCTGCTCTCTGCTCTGTGCTCCTTTGCTCAGCTGCCATTCGTCCGTTTGCAGGCTCAGCTCAGCTTGTTTTCTTATGGCATGGAAGAGATCCCAGGAGAATCAATGGGCCATGACTATCACTGGGGCGGGGCCATCACTGTTAAAAGCGGCTTCCTACATGTTGGGCACACTATTGTTTTTTTGCAAATGTGGATCTTACACTTTCATAGAAAAATAAAAGGTAATTTCCAAAAAATGCAGCTTAAACTTGACTTCACTAGTTCTCTTTGAAATGTGTCTTTTTTTTCTTTTGGACTACCCTGTGATTTTTGTGCCCATTGCTTTGTTATATGCTTGTCAAAAAGCTTAATCACAAACACATCTTTCTGTTGTGCTGACCGCACTTATTAGGAAATTGAACTGTGGAGTTCATGTGTGGCAACTTTTGATTTTCACTACAGGGTCAGAAATACCCCAAGCTCCACCCTATAGATAGGCAAGCAACCAGCCCAACCCACCCCCGGGCCAAACACCTTTTCTAGGTCTTGTTTTTTAGAAGGACTTGCAAAACGTCAACCAATTGTTAACATATAACATCTCAGCAACTATCTCTCAACCTGCTGAGCTACCCTGGTAGCCTTCTACTCTAGAGCGTATCTATGGATCCCTTAATGTACTAGAAATCACTGCATTACCAGCAGTATTTTGTGTGACTCACTGCCATGGGAAGTGATCACTGCATTACCAGCAGTATTTTGTGTGACTCCCTGCCATGGGAAGTGATTAAACAGTGGATTTGATGTACAGTGTGGAGTTTGGAAAGAAATTTGACCATTTTAAAACTATTATTTTAAACATTTCTTTTGAGCGGAGTTCAACTGCCAGCTTCCCCTCCCCTCCAGCCCCCCCCTCCCCCTTTGGAACTCTGCCCCCTCCTCTGAACTCTGCGCCCACCCAGGCCCTTGTGGGATCCACCTTTTCCATTTTTTCCATTTCCACCACTGAATTCCGCAGTAGTCAAGTGAATAAAAACACCAAACCAGCACCTGCGAGATAGCAGAGCGAGTTGTTAAACTGGCTTGGCTGGATTGGTGTTCTATTTCAACGTGCTCTCCTTGGAAGCAAGGCGACACGGAGCAACACAGGTTCAATCCCCGGGTCCACGCTGAGAAACCTCTGGGTATTAAGCGAGTTATAAATAACCTATCAAATCCTATCAATAGCCTGTTTGGATTGGTATTTTTACCCATTTGGGAATGGGTTGTATATCTTAATTACCAAGCAGTCTTTTGAAATAAAACACTAATCCAGATCAGCCCCGGCGAGATGGCACAGTGCAATGTTGCACTTTCTTGTCGTCAGTACTGTTCAGAAGGTATAAAATAACCGAAGCACACACCTCTTATGGTAGGTTAGATTGGGTCTGAGTACAGAGTATTCTAAAGTAATTCACAGGCGCAGGGGAGCAAATGCGTCTCTGGCACAAAAGGTCGCCAGTGTAAACACTGCTTGCATTGAAATCCCCAGTAGGCAAGAAGTTTAAAAAAAAGAAAAAAAAACAGACCACCACGGGGCGTGGAATAACATGGCTGCCTGAACACAGGCTCCTGTCCCAGCCAGGCACTAAGAGAAGGTATTGAGCGTACCTAAGCTGGCCAGCCTACTGAATTTACCCCAGCAAAGGTGCGTACGCGGTGGTGCACCCCTGGGTGAACTCCTGAGGGAAAGCGCAGAGCCTAAACCAGTCGGAAAAGCACAGGAGAGGCCGCTCGGCCCCAGGCATGCCAGGAGCTGGAGTACCTGCATGCTCCTGTAGGATCACTGGAGGCACGAAAGAGAAGGAGGCGTAGACTAAGCCCCCCCCCCCCACCCCGCGCGCCTCCAATACCCTTACTAAGACCCAGCGGATCAGTACTGCGACCCGCCGTGCAACGAGGAAGCCCTTTGTGCCTGGGCAGTGTGAAGATTCGTGAGGCACCGGACCCCACTGAATGAAGGGGTGGAGGAACGGACCCCACAAGTGGCTGCCAGCGGTGAGTGCAATCCCCCGCTGTGTGGAGGCACTCATACACATAAGGAACTGGGGTGGCAGCGCATTGAGACACACCGCCTCACCGCCCATAAGCAGGCACTGACACCACCCTGATTCCTTAGTAGGATTGCTCGAAGGAGTTGGGCGATCTTGAAAGTCTGCCAGGATTTTAAACCATTACCAAACCTTAGACTGGGCATTATTGTAATAATTAGCTTTGGCAGAAGTGTTGTGAGTTAAGTTGATTTATACCGCCCACTGCTACCGCCCTGGGGCAGTCATTAAATGTATGTAAAATTGGGATCCATGGGTAAAAGTTAGCATGTACAATGTGATATTTATAAAGTTGACTAGAGACAGTTACCATTTGAAAATAATATAGGCACTGACATCAATGACCTGTCCTTGGCCAGGTTTGGCCCAAAGGTGCAGAAATCTGAAACATCACTGTTCAATGGCAGAGACAAGGCAGCATTGAATAGGCCAAAAAGCCGGTTTTGCTACAACCAAGATGCGATCGAGAAATGGGTGCCTTCTGCAGCATGGAAATGAAAATGTACAGATGAAACACTATTGCCAGAGCCATTCCATTGTAGTTTATAATGTAGATATTGGCGCACTTGTCTTGTAGAAAAATGCAGAGTGTAAAAGCAACATTTATTTAGCTGTTCATAGGAATTCTTGATGAGCTTCTACAGAGCCAGCAAGGGAGAAGAGCTGGTGCCTGGGAAGAGTTTTAGTGGGGTGAGATGATGACCATCACTGAATAAACAAAGACGCAGCTAATGGATGTGAACTTGTAATAATAGTCAAAATTCAATTCATGGTGAGGTTCTGGGCTGATGACAATTGACATGTTACCTGAGAATGTATCCCCTGCTCAAGGAAGATCAGAACACAGATGGTCAATCAACCCTGGGAGGAAACATGTGAAGTGTTATTAAAGGCTAGGTTAACAGTGCAAGATAACCAGGCCTGGACACAGGTCATGGGAACCGGTATATGTTATTTAATTGATGTTAAAAGTATCCAGCTCAATATATACCCCATAGGATTATATGGGACATCATATGTTGTCCATTATTTCAGCACTGTGACCCCTACACAGATGGTACAAATATTCCTGAAAAGCCCCATCTGATGATATAGCTCCCCTCACAAATCGACCTTGGGAACCAGAGTTATTAGCTACAATATGTTAACAGCTTCCCAGAATAAATTACAGGTAGGAGATTGCAGAATATGCTAGTGTCTGGAATCAGATACTTTTCCTCCAATCTTGTGTTTGTGGCATTCATTTTCTCTTTATAAATCGCATACATATGCCATTCGCACCTGCAACTGTGTGCCGACATGAGACACAGTGCATTGTGACCGGCATGATCAGACCAATTCAGAATTATATAGTTTGTGACACTTATCTGTAATTTGAAGGAAGGGGTCATGTTGAAGATTTTTAAGTTCAAATCTGAGTTGGTCAGAAATGTCATTTCAGATGGGTCGACCAAGAACCCGGAGATGGAGCCAAGAAACCTAAGGACCAATTACAAGAAAGGGGCTAGGCCTGGTGTAGGGTGAAAAACAGGAGATGGACAATGATGGGTATCACCCAATGAGCCAGCACCCCATAATGTAGATATTTTGGGTTGCGGTTAGGATATTTTAAAAGTAGATGCACAGTGGGAAGAGGGGACGGACTGCTGGAAGACAACCAAAATTGCAAGCGAGTCTGAAGGAGGTGGATGAGACGAGCAGAAAGGTGAATTGGAATCTGGAGGGAACCAGGAGAGAACCTGAGGCTGGAGGCCATCCATAACGGAGTCTTCGGAGGCAGTCTGACCAGGTCCCTATGCTTCCCATGAGATGACCCAGGAGACCCGATGACTTTTCCCAGAGTATAGACTCAGTGATTTTAAAGTAAGTACATGAGACAAACAATTGGTGGGGATCTGTTTGGATTAATATCTTCCCCTTATAAATGGAGTAAGCATACAGATTAGACCCCCAGCATTTCTTATTAATGATTAATTTAAATAATTCCCACAGAGGCAAGGGACACTGGGGAGATCTTGGGGAAACATCTTTCCAAGTGTGAATAATACTGTAATTGTTAAAATAATTGGAGATTTCCTACTAACCTTTCTGCCAACCCAAAATCCCCTAAAGGGAAGGGGTGCATAAAAAATTGCTGAATGGTTGAACAATCCCTGAACTCTGTGCCAAAGCAGAAGGGGTGATAAATCATACTTGGGTTTGTGCTGGGCAGAAAAGTGTCTTCTATGTTAAACAAAGTGAAATAACTGATTTTAAAAGCACATTCTCTACTGAGAGTGAGAAGTGGGACTCCAAATTGAGAGATGTTTCACTGCATAGTGGTAAAGGATTCAGTATATTGAGAAAAGTATAATGGTTGTGCAAGTATATTTCTAGAAATTATGTGTGCAGGGAGATCAGAAACAAAGAGCACCACACTTGTAAAATGTATTTTTAACCAACAGAAGAGTGCTTTGTGTATTTCAGTGAAGCCAATTCCCTCCAAATAAAATTGTCATGTCATGTTAGATGGTGCCGCATTGATTATGATTATGTTCGGGGGAATTTTGTGAGTCACCCAATCATCTTAAGTCTCCAGACATGTGCTTCTCTTTACATGTTAACAGGGGTGGAATTGGAGGTCAGAAATAAACTGCACATGTTTGTCTTGGATATTTTGTGAACCTTTATTACCAAAAGTGAATGGTGTTCAACTTGTTTGTATCAAAGTTTTGGTCGGAAGGAAAGATTTTGTTCCACAGAGTAAGGTGCCGTGCATTGTGATAATTATTGTGCAGTATTGATTTTGTCTATTGATAAATATAAATTCTTGTAAATACCGGCCTGATTGTTGGCTTATCTATTGCAAAATGATGAGGGATAATAGTGGTATATTTGTCAAGGGCAGAGCTAGTCCGAATCTGTATGGTGCTTTTGATTGAGGGAAGGAATTCCCCGCATTAATGGTTGCCCCATAAATATATTCTACAACAGACATTAAAAAACATGTGTTAACAGAATTAAATGTTATATTATAGCTCCAGAGGCATACAGTGTAAAATAGTAAGTGTCTACATGTTGTTTTCTAAAATAAATATAACATTAAAAAAAATACCCATCTGATTTAATATCGCTTAGAAGGGATTTTGTTGTTTATGTAGAAATGATTCTTCAAGGAGATATTACAAGGGGAAGGGATTGGTACAACCTGAAGCTGACCATGCTGCACCTCTGTTGTAGAAAAAGGGAAACCCTTTATATCGGCCATGAGCTGGGGTTGAACTACAATGCATGCAGAGAAAGGTGCTATTTCAAATGAAAGGTTTAACTAATTCTTAGTGGCCCAGAAGTGGTATATGTTACTGCGTAACCTAAGCTAGAGGTTAATGCTGTGGATCGATTATGCTTACAAATCTCTCTAAGCAAATGTTGTAAAACGTAAATTATCAATAATGGATCATCACAGGGTAGTATCAAAGTTCTAATATTTTAACAAAAATGCACAGAATTAAAGTCTTAAGTGCCTATGTGTGGAAAACATTGATCAAGTCACAACAGTCCTTGTTGAGGTTAATTGAATTTTAGATGCACTTTGTTCATTGTATAAAGGGAGGCAATTGATAAATGTAGAAATACTTCCTCGCATAATGGTCAAAGCAGGCGTTTGCACCTTACATATGCAGAGCAAACCTCTTTTTAATGATTTATTTCCTGTGAAAATCCCTGAGAAATAATTACCCATTTTATATGTTGATTTGCCAGCTTTGTGATACCCATTGCCCGAATGCAGCATTTCTTTTAAACTAATTTGACGTTTTCTGTGATTTTGTTTTGATTTTATTTTTAGGGAGCAAGCGTTGTGCTTCCTGCAAAACCTGCAAAACGCCATTATGGAGGGACGCAGAGGATGGGACCCCGCTCTGCAATGCCTGTGGAATCCGGTAATTGATGTAGACCTCCTTATTTACTATTCCATTCTTCTACATTGCAGCGCTGGTGTATTCCTAGGCAGGAGGCTGCACGACCATCTACAAGCGGCAGGTTAGGATCGCGTCAAGACGCAGGGATTGTTCTATTACGAAAAGGACTAAGTTTAGGACTTGTTATTGGGAGTGTACACAGTGCAACATGCCCTGTCGGGGGCTGCCCGAAAGTGTTGACCAAAGACATGTCCAGGAATGGTAATGGGAAGTAAAATGCTTTTTAATCATGGAACCTATGTCAAGGAGGGGGGGGGGGGGTTTGTGAGGAGTCGGGAATGAGACGAGGTCACAGAGAGGTCATAGTTTTGGCTATAGACTTTTATTTCAAACAAAAGGGGGTTGGAAAATCCCTTGCTGTCCCTACTCTGAGACATTTCCCCATACCGGAACCAAAACTAAAGGTCTGTCTAATGTCAAGATTATAGAATAGCGTATTATATAATAGTTTCCTTTATTCAAAAGCACCCTTCCTTCTGTGCCTTTTTAAGTACAGTCTTTTGTTTATTCCATCTTCCAACTTTATTCTCGTTTTATAAGATTTGTTTGATACTTGATTGGTTCTGGTGCGCTGTGCAGTGGTACATGTTATTTTAATGCTCCTGAGAGTTGACATTTCACGTTTTGAAGGACTTCTTTTTTTGTCTCTATAGATACAAAAAATATGGGGTTAGATGCTTCCATTGTTGGAACATACCCAAGAAAGAAGGCAAGACTTACTCCAAGTGTTCCAACTGTGGAAGAGGCCTTCGGGCTGCGATGGGACAGCGCAAAGGAGGGAAACGGTAAGACCATGCCTATGCCTGTTTCTGGAATGGGTGAGCGCACTGTGTGATGGTTTAATGGGCCTGCGTCAGAGTATATAAAATATGCACTTTTTTCCTTGGCTATTTCCATGAACTTGTATGTTTGGAAGCTGTCACGGAACAGTTCTTTCGCAGGAGGTGGGATGTTTTGCAGCACTTGAAGACCCAACACTGTTGTTGAACAGACATTAGTACCCGGCGAGGGTCAACCAGAATGTAAGAAACATTCTGATGGGCCCTCGCCAGGTCCATACCACGCCGGGAATCCCTCGGCCTGGATTCCATTCCTTTGTCCCCAGAGGGATGCGTGGCAGACCCTCAGCCAATGAGGAGGGTCGAAGCGGGGCCATCCCCGATCTGAGCCTCCACACGGCTGGAGGCTTCCTTCGTCCCCTACTGGGGATTCAGGTAAGTTTTCACTTTCCTTCCTATTTCTGCCTTTTTGGGAGCGAACGCGTGTTGTTCCCAGCACGTTTGCTCCCGATGGCCACCATGCAAAGGGAAAACTGACTCAAGTTTTCCCTTTCCCGGTGGCCCTTTACTTTTTTGTTTTTTTGTTTTACGAAATGCTGCAGCGTTTTGGAACAGAAAAGGCTATTAGTACCCTGCTCTTGCGGGCTGGGGTACTAATAAGCAATATGCCTTGAGCCGGGGGCATTACTGAGTCCGGTAATGCCCCGAGGCCCATAGTTATAGGCCCGAGCGTGCCTTCCAATAGTGTAAACTATGTTTGGCCTCTTCAAGACTTCCTCTGTATAGAAGACATTTCTCAGTTAGCAATTCTATTGAGGATAAAGAATTTGAGAAAATATTGGTCCAATCTGGCTTTCTATAAGCCCGAGGTCCTCCTTACTCATGGCATACTAATAATCAGCACAGTTCAATTAGTTATTTAGCGTACCTGTACTTATTTGCCTCCACATATTTAGTAATGATGGTAATGTTGGCACTACTAAGACCTCTACTAAAGAATTGACAAAATGCGCATTTCCCTCTGTGCAATTTCCACCTAAAAGAAAGTAACTCCTTCACATTTTTCTCAATGGCATAGTAGGCCTGTGACTCTACCATATGGCTGGTGTAAGGAAGGCATGGTATCAATAGTAGACACAGACGCAATAGATGCACGTTTTGAAAACCTTTATTTTGGCTGGGTGGGGAGAATTCCTAACTCTAGAATGGGAGTAATCTCGACCATTAAACAAATAACAAAACAAGTCGGTCTAGGCAAAATGAAGGCCTATACTAAAACAAAAAAATAACCTTGCCCTCCTTCTCAAATGACAAGTGTTAAGGGAATACAAAACGAAAAATAGTGTCTTAATAGAAATGTCAGAATGGCTACGATAACAATTTCCCTTCCCCACGTTCAGCAGCAGAGTGTCGAGAGTTTCTTAAAAAGGATAGTTGGAGCGCACTGTTCTATCAGTCTTGCACACTTTGGCTTACTGGTACCATTCAACAGTTCAGGCTTGGGCTGCAAGCTTTTCGCAGTTCCCTCGGTTCCTTAGGCTTGGTCCGCCTTGTCATAAATACACTTCTGCTTTTGACTTCTACTTTGCCACAATGCAACACAGGCTTCCCTCTGCCGGGCTCGATCTGTCTTTGTGAGGATTTGCTTCTCCACCTTTTGTCTTTATCTTTTTACTCTTGAAGACTTTCAACTGTAAGAATTTCACATAGACCTCTGCATGACCACTTAACTATCTTCCTCATCGCATAACACCAAGGCCTCTTTGTAGTTACTTATTCTCTTTGTCCTCTTGGCCTCTTGCAAAGTTCATATACTTTGCCCTCTTGGCATATTCAGAGTTGGATCACGGTTACTTTCTTACCTTTGGTTCCCGTTTTAATACACTTCAACTCAGAACATTTCAGGACCACTGTTAGGGAGAATCTTCTGTTTAGGCTGAATTTCCTAACCTAGTGAGTCCCCCAGCAGCTTTGCTGGATTTTTGGGGTTTGTTTTTCTCCTGCCAAGAGTGAGACTCTTTTACCCTCACTCTTGGGCATGATTTCAGTGTGTTCCTTTGACTCTAGATGTGTTTAATGGGCTATGGGGTCTTTTACTCCATAGGGCTTCATGTGTTTTTGTGATGTGTGTTACACAGCAACCTCAGTGCAGTAACACAGGGGTGTCATAGTGACCCCCCAGTATAGACCCCATACCCTGGGACTGACTACTGTCTCCCAGGGCATGTAAAGTCACCATTGACTTTACTAGTCTTGAATTCTGAACAGAACCAGTACAAACCATCATATTGTGGACGTACTGGCCGGGGCAATTTGATTGCCCCGGGGTCTGTTAGTCGAGGGGGCACGTCTCTGCCCCCCCTGATCGAGTTTTGGCTTGTGGCAGTGGATACTACTTTTTATATGCAACCGCGAATATTTCTCTATGGGATTTTTCCCATTGTTCGAGGCTACTATCTTTATTTATTTAATTACGATAGCCTCGAACATACCGCTGGTTTATTTATTATTAATTCTCCGGTTGGTATTTTTTGCCAAAACTCGGTTCTAAAATGGCGTTTGTGTTCTCTTCTGTGACTCCAACCCAAGTCGAGCCCTTTGTTCCACTTTTTGGCGGGCTTCTCTACAGAAGCCCTCCAAACTGGTGCCACTCTGTCTGGGGTACTAAGGAGGGGTGGAGGGGAATTTAGGCACCCTGGACTGAGTTGCCTAGGCAACTCAAGTCGCACTCTGTCCTGATTGGCCCAAGTGGTGAGCCGGCCTGCTCACCACTTAGCATGTTTGAGTGACAGCTAGGCTGAGTGAATGGGGGTTTTCTGCATAAAAGCAGGGCTTTGGGATCTGGAACTTCAGAAGTCGTCACAGGACCTAAGAATCCGACGGAGAAGCTGAGCCGATCTGCTACGACGACACCACCAGTGGAGCCCTGCTGAACCGTCTCACCACTTTTCCCAACGACAGAGGAGATCTCCCGCCGGAGAGTCGTCTTCCTTTGACTGGTGGGGATAACCAGTTTCACCCTCTTTTCGCCTTCCCGACGCATCTCGTGGCCGCCTTGCCTGTGCCAAGCACCCCGGCAACCTGAATACCACGTTTTACCGCAAAATAAAGGGTAATGCCTTTAACCGGAAAACTCTGCGGCTGGTTTCTTCCCTGGCAGTCCAACGACCTTCATCTTTCCTCCAAGTCAAGATCTTCTCTTCCTCTGGACGACGCCAAGACTTGCAACCGCTGCCAGGAACTGCCGCCACCGCTGGAGGATCCTTCCCACTTAAGGTAATATGTTCCGCCTGGCTTCCCTTGCCACCGACTGTATGGGGTCGATTTAGCCCCCGGCTTTCGAACCTGGGTTAGCATGGGACACCCTGGCTAAACTTTTCTGAGCCTCTCTAAACTCTTTTCGAACTCTCTGAAAGACTTTCAAAGCCTAGCGTAACTGAGTGATCTTGGGCGCATTTGTGCTCTGCTCTCTCGAAGAGTGGGCCCAGCCTATGGACTTTGGCTCACCAGTAACTTTTGCTCTTCTGCCTTGCTAAGTGTTCCTAAATCTTAGAGGTGGATCTTTACATATTCTGCCTTTTTCCCTCCCTTTTTCATGAACTTATTGGAGTGCCATCTATAGTTAAGCGCTCACCTCTGTCTGGAAATAAGTGGTGTTAACTAAGATGTGTCTGATAAGGAATAAGGGTTGTAAATATCATAATAGTAACAGTGTTTAGAGTGTTCTTACAAATAAGAGTGCTGGAGTGTTCCAAACAGTGTGTGTTTAAATAAATAATTATATACTTTGATACCAAAGCTCTGGTCAGTGTTTGCTTGTGCTATTGTGTCTGAGTGCCTATTGTGTATACTTTGCATACTGCCTAACTCTTCTTGAGGGAAGTCTGACTGCTCAGCCACAGCTACCAGGTAAATCTGGGTGGTACAGACTGCTACCAAGTGGGTTTACTGCTAACACCTGTAGTCTTAAATCTTTTGCAGTGTTCCCAAAGGGAACTGCACAGGTTTCTGCCTAACAACCACTCGGTTACTTTGTATACTTTCTTCACAATTCAGCAATTGCTCTTTGCATTACATGTTTTATCGGCACACGCACATCCTTCAACTTTTGGTTAGTTACTTTTCCTTTTAACACACCAGGGTTTTGTTGCCTTCGAAAACTCATTGATCTTGTTAAATGGGCTTCTATCTTCGACTCCTTTCATGTAGCAGTCATAGACGTTACCAACGCTCCTCTGCTCCTCTGCCACTCCGTCGTTAACCCTGGAGGGTGGGGGGTTTGCGGGCTGCTTTGACCCTCCTTGAAGGTGTCACCTTTCAGTTCACTGGCTTTCAGCATTGGTACGCTTACAACTTCGCGAAGGTGTGGAATTCTAACCTGGCTTCCTCTTTCTTCGCAACTGCAGATCAGCCCCATAGCTATCCAACTGCAATCACCTGGTTTGCATCCGCTGCGTACCCTGCCTTACTCAGTGTGCCTGTGCGTACAACCTTTTGATCCTGACAGTGGCAGGTGTGCAAGTTACGATTACGTGCCTGACTCTCCCTGGTTTCATCAAAGGGACAGAGCCATTGCAAGTCAGTAGAGGTAATCTTCCTGGCCTCATTCCTCATCTTCCTTGGCTCAGTAGTGTTGTCAATGTGAAGTGGGGAGGAATTATGGGAGCTGTAGTTTCCATACAATAAGCAGATGTAGGGGTTAGATGGGCTGTGGTAAAAGGGATCCCATGTCTCACCATTGAGTGCTTCTCCCCTACTCTGAGGATCCGCTACCCAGGTGATCCTTCCTCGCTTGTCCGCCCCCAGGGTTAGGATCCAAGAACGATGGCCCTTCCCATGCCACCTGTGTAGGAGATCCCCCCCCCCCAGGACTAAGTTGGGCAACGCCCTTAGGTTTTTCACACTGTCTATTGATTTTTGGCTGTTGGTGTTTTAATGCATGTCTGCTCCCCGTCTTGTTTTTCTGTTCCTTTTCTGTTTAATGTCTATATCCACAGTGCTTTGAAAAAGGTAATTCTACAGTTTAAACAAATCAGTCAAAATAAAAAGATTGATAAAATCAGCTGAAAGGGAAAACGACTCAAAAGGAAATTTCTGTTTTCCACTTCAAATCTTAGTCATGCAAAAAGAGCGATCATTGGTTATAAAAAAATATTCATGTTGAATTACACTGTTGGGAAAAGGTTGAGGATGTTTGTCTGGAATAGTGTTGAAGGTAAAAAAAAATGTATGCGCTAATTGACAGTGAGGTGCAGTGAATATAATACAGCTACAGAGCCAAAGAGCATATTCTTTGCCTAAAATCACAAGTGTGGTTTGCTTTCCCACCCAGTGGCTGAGGCAACACAGATTTGGAGATCTTCAGGGGGTGCAACAAAGACTAGGTATTGCTACCAGCACTGATTTAGTGCTTTTCAGCAACCCGATCATCTTAGTCAGACTGTCTAATCTCTCAGGGCATCTACCAGCATCTCGTAGTAGGGTCATTCATACGGAAAAGAAAGGAAACATGTCAGTTTAAAAGCAAACATGTGAGCTGCACCCTGCGCACAGCATCTGAAAAATCACACGTATGAAGAAATGTGCAATGTTTGCAGGCCATCATATACTATATGATAAAAGGCCAGATGTATGTTTGTCCGAAGCTGTCAAGCACCCGCTTCACCTGTTACCACTGCTAGAGAGAGCTATTGCCTTACGCATACAATAAGAAGACTTCAGGTTCATCTTCCAGACAAACAAAATGTGTATTTCAACAATGATGACATACTATTAGATGCAGCAAAGTGGCAATACAGGGATACCACTTGACAGCATACTTCTAAATAAATACATTTTAAAAATGAAACAAACGGAAATTCATTTGATGAAGCTGCTCAATGGAAATTTAACAAAAACAATGATGGGGAAACCTCCACCCAACACAATTGGCCCGTGTACACAAGATTTTGCACTAGTCTACAATAAAAGTATATGTTCATCATTGTTACACAATTCTTTTTTGTTTTGTCAAATAAAGAATCCAGAAAAAAATCATTAATATGGATAACTGGCCAAGCTGGGATGAAAACCAGAGTTTGTCACAGGAAAGGCAAACACTGAATTTGGATCTTATATTGAGTCTGTGTCCACATGGAGGTAGTGAAGATATCTTTGTGAAACGACTTTGGTGACATAAAGTTATGTTTTATTTTAGGCGACTATTGCAACATGGGGGGGAAAAAGTTACTTTAAAATGTTACATTTTGTGACTCAATCGCCAGCTTTGGGCCTAGAAACCACATGGTATTTCAATCCACAATGCTCTGCAACACACCAACAAGACTTGGAAGGAAGGAAGGAAATTACACTCTGCAAATTGGACTGTAAAAACATTTTTGACACTTGCTTTTGTTCTGGCTTTGCTTGCAATAAAAACACATGCCACACATTTATAACTCCCAACTATTTCTGAGTCTAGACTAAATTCTTTAAATATGGTCTGAAAGGTGGTCTACAGTGGTCCCTCGTCCACATAATCGGACTCTGTCATCAGCCCAGCTGCTTCCAGGAGGAAATAAGTCAAGTCTGAAAGGCTGCCTTAAGTGGTGTGAAGTGGTTGTAATCTCTTCAGAAGGTGGGACGCTGTCGCTTACCTTATATCCCTGCAGGAGCATCTAACAATGTCGTCCTCCCCCCTTCTGTTCTTCCAAAAGATATCTTGTAATGAGGGTCTTGAAAAGGTCACTGTGGGTACAATTACAACTATTACTAATAGGTTAACCTTATTGTCTTTCTCCCAGCCCACTCCAAAACTGCTAGAATGAGAACGCTGTAGTTGGGAACTCTAGGGCTCATCCTGGTGCCTTTTTAAGATGAGCTCTCCATCCTACTCAGTGGAAGGGGCACATGTTCTGAAGCCAAACAAAATGCTGATGCGTAGAATCTTGAAGACTTGACTGGAAGTTGCCCTGAAGGATGAATATATGGCGCAAAATCTTTGTGATCTCTATGCTGTGACAAAAAGGCACCCTCGACTGAAACTACTAAATAGGAATGGACAAAATAAATCCTTGGCTATCCGATAAGCATAGGTAAATTATAGTGGAATGCCTGCTTAAGTAGGAAACTAATATACTCAGAATTGTAGGGGGGGTACTCTGGAATGTCTAGTTATAGTGACAGGTTTTGATAGAACAGCAGTACAGAGAGATGAAAAAAGAAAAAAATATGAAGTGCAGTTTTTAGGAACAAACGTCTTTCCTTTATTTTTTCTTTTCTTTTTTCTTTTAGGAGAGGTAAAATGTACAACTGAACAAGTCCATCTGTGGACTGAAATTCGTTGGAATCAATCTTTCGGACTAAAACTAAGAAAATGAACCAAACGGCAACGTGCCGGACAACGTTTTTAAGAAAAGCAGTTGTGGAGAAAATAGGTTCGGAATTCAACAAGAAATCCCTTCACTACATCCGAATTCTAAATAATGTTCGAATCCACAACCTCTTTGTAAAGAAATTCAGAATACCTTAAGTCCTTGCAACACTGCGGTCGTCAAAGAAAGTTTCCGATACTTCCTTTGTGGAAAAAAGATGACAAAGTTTTAAATGACCGGAGCCTGATCAAAAAGGGGCTCGGTCATTTATGAAGCGGCAGCTCCTTCTAATGGTAGTTTTCTGAGGTGACTGGAATTCTTTACCTGAAGTAATTACTACGAAGGAGAGATACACTAAATACCTGCAAATAGGGGAACTAGGTTCGGAAAATGGATTCGCCTTCAAAAACCAGACAAAAACTGTGACTAGAAATAGTTCTGAGGAAACCGCAGTAAGCGTTCACACTGCATTAGCAGCACAACGCTAAGCGCAGGTTCAGAGGAGCGAGAGCCTTATATTGACAGCAAGGCTCATAGACTGGTATGTTACTGGCAGCCGGCTTGCAGCCCATGGGTTCCACCATTTTGGGAGTGAGAAATTCCTATACTCTGAATGGCACTGTAGTATTCATAATTCTTTAACCCTTCCCCTTCCAGGGACACCAAGCTAATGACCAGGTTAGCCCTACACTGGGACCCTTCCCTTTATTAGCTCCCATGGGACTCTCAACCTGAAGAAGTTTAGTAGGGGTCATGACAGACTGAGTGGTAAAGAGCCCATACAGATTTGTCCTTCAAAGGCAAACCTGTTTACCCCAGTCATAAATGGCCTGCTCTCTGGCTTTCACAAGGAACTGATGCCATGTGGCTGTGTTGGGCCAGAAACTGGGGCTATATGTACTGCTTTGTAAATAAGAAAAATATGCACCTTTTGAAATTGCATTGGAAATCACATTTGCACTTGCAAATTCTAAATGGAAGTTCCATGAGACAGTCATTTAAAAAAAGAAAGAAAATCCTAAAAAGCCCTATAAGATGAATGCAAAACTATTATGCAAATTAGGGGGTGTGGGTAGTTTCACTCAAACTACGCATGCCAGTGATTTATACATCCTATTGTCCATGCTGGAGAGTCAGTTATCCTGAGCTGGAAATTGAATTGTGCATAAAACTGATTGAAAAAGTTGTGGCACAAACATCCCATGTCGCACCGAGATCACACTAGCCTCATTTAATTTCCCTGAGAGTTCAATCTGATGAACCGATAAGTAACATTATGACATGTGAATATGTTATAGAATGTTACAACTGTTTGATGTGATGTCATCTTAAAGATGGTTACATTAAATTGGGAGGGAAATTGGGGTTGGAAGTTACTCCCACCAGACTGCCCTCTTCGTTAATATGGCCAATGATCACAGAGGGGTTGGTTTTGTGTGATGTCACTTTTGAGACCATGTCCCATCACAAACCTTAAACAATTTGATTACAGAAATGAAGCACACCTTTTAAGGGGTGTGGTTTAAGAACTATAACAGTTCAAACCCATAGATTCTGAGGACAGACACTCGCTCACTGACTGATGATTGGAAGGAGGACAGAATTTTAAGTGAGGCCTACCTGGAGTTAGTCCTAGGCCTTCATCAGTGGAAGAGGCCGCAGATAGGCTGTGGAGAGAAGCCAACCCTATCTTGCTGGCTGACTGCCTTGGTGCGAATGGAACTAGCCCTTAAGAGGATGCTCACCTGTCTGAGAGGTGGCCACAAGAAATTCATATGCAAGTATAAGATAAAGGGGAAATATTCCTGAGGGGAGAAATACATAAATCGAAATAGATTAAACCTTGCCCCTGTCATTTGTAAGTACTGACGGGTGGGAGTATATACATTGATTGTACATCCTGAGAAGTTAGGTCATATTTCTCAGAAGTGTATACTTCTGGAATTATATATTTAATAGAATAGGTTGTATGGTGTGTGTACAAGGATTTCCCCTGACTCCTTCTCTGTGTGAAGACGTGGAAGAGAAGTATTTTGGGAATCAAAAGGGCATCTCGCTCTGTGTATATCTAGAAATATTTTATTGAAGACCTTCGTTGAGTGCACCGCCAAGCAGAATTGTGCTGAATTGCTCAAGAAAAAAGGGAAAGGGTGAGTATTTGTTACCCGATTTCCAGCCTTTACGTTGTCCATTAGATGTTTTCACCTTCAAGAAATGAAAACCTCACTGAAGGAACTAGCAAACCTACATGTTGAACATGCATTTCCCTTTTTACAAGCAATTTACATGTGAAAGTGTCAAGTAGGCTTTTTTGATTGAGTTTTTGAGACGGTTGTTTTTTTTTTAAACTTTATTTACACAACATCCATAACAAATCCCAATTCAATCAGCGTAGATCAAATAACATGAAAAAAAACACAAGAAAAGCACAACATTTTACACAGTACTATGTACACAGCGAGATATAAATCCCCAACATCTCAAATACATCTCTCAATTACCCCCCACCCAACAACTATGTCAATTTAAAACTGCAAAAATCTACCCCATATTTTCTCAAACAAAGCCAATTTACCAAGTCCCATATACATCACTCTCTCCATATTTGCCAATTCATGCATCTCAGACAACCACGTCTCCACATTCAATGTCAAAGCATTCTTCCTGTTCCTCAATATAATTCTTTTACCAGTCATCCCCCCTCTGAACAACCACTTCTTCTCACTTTGAGTGAGATCATCCAAAGACTCATCACTCCCCAATATGATCACACTAAAATCCAAGACCGGGAGACCAACAATCACTTCATCACACACACGTCCAATCTCACCACAAAACAGTCTCAGCAGCCTACAATCCCATAGCAGATGTTCCATCATACCAATCTCACATGAACATCTCCAACAATCTGCTCTCTCCATCAACCCTCTGTTACACATTCTCTCAGGCGTCCAATAAATTCGATTGAGAATTTTAATCTGTCTCGATCTTTCCGCGAGTCCCAGCGAGCACAATTTCACATTCACACACATGTTTTGCCATAAGCCCTCTGTGATATCCAATCCGATTCTCCTGCCCCATTCCTCTCTTAAAGAATCATTCCCCTGATAACATGACACAAATGCTTTATACAGGCGACTGGCCAGTCCCCCACCCAAACCCACCAAATTCCTTGCAAACAGATCCAATGCAATTTTCTTCTCCAAATCCACAACTCCAATCGCACGTTTAAGCTTCACAAAATCAGAGGGTCTAAAGTTTTCAATACCATATTGTTGCTGCAATTCCCTTGCATTCATCCAACGACCATTTGTAAACAGATCAGCAACCCACCTCACCCCACCCAGAAACCAATCTGCCCAAAAGACCACCTTGCCTTCTATTTTGTTAGCAGGATTTAGCCACACCGAGGCACCGGGCTCCCTCAAAGCGTCCACCTTCAAATAACGACACAAGCCCTTCCAGGTGCTCCTCATGTTATCCATCAGCAAATCATGTCCACAACTCTGTCTAGAGACCGAAGTCAACACAGCTCTTGGAGTAAGAGGCCCATGGAAACTGGTTTCAGTCTCTACCCAGACATCCTGCAAGTCCTCTACAAATGGAACCAAAAATTCTGAAAAGAAAGCCAGGTGGTATGCCCTGAAATTCGGCAACCCAACACCACTCCTATGCAATGGCAATTGTAACTTCCACAACTTCAACCTCGGGGGCTTCCTATCCCACAAGAACTCCTGCAGCATCCTGTCCAACTCTCTCCAAAAAGTCTGAGGGAACATCAAAGGGACCATACTCAAAACATAAGTAATTCTCGGGGTAGTTATCATCTTTAAGGCATTCACCTTACCCCACAAAGAAAGATTCAAGAGACTCCATTTCTCAAGGTCCTTCCGCAAACCACTACACATGACCTGCGCATTTTCCTTAACCATGTCCCCTATCTCCGGAGTAAGCCAAACCCCCAAGTACAGCAATTTATCTGGACACCACCTATCAACCGAATGTGTCAAAGGCATAATCTCTGATATCATCCAATTAATTTTGTAGCCAGAACAATGATGAAACTCTGCCATAACATCCATCAATGCTGGTATAGATTTCTTAAGATCACTAAGGACCAAGAGCATGTCATCCGCAAACAGCCAAATCTTCTGCGCTATCCCCCAGCACGAGACGGTTGATTGAAAGTGACATGTCGATTGAGTAATGGGTTGGGTATCTGTTTTCAATAAAGGGGAAGTAGAAGGATTTAGTTGGGCAGGGATTTTCTGATGTAATATTTATTTTTGTGATTGAAACCTTTATCCTGACTGTTGTATTTTTCAATACATGGTACAAGTGCATTTAGGATAGACAATGCTGATGGGTGTGTGTTACAAAAGACCACATTCATGTAAATGTCACATAGAAAACTGGGTTTACAGGTTTAATGATCATTCTTTACCATTGGAATTTCATAGATGCATACATTTGTGAAAATTTAAATTGATTCAGCTATGTTTCTTTTATTAATAACTAGACCACCTCTGCAACCCTGTGTGTTTCTTGTCCTGAACAATGCTGAAGGGAATCAACTGGGGGGTCCCAGGGTCATAAAAGAACTTTATGAAATCAAGGAAAATTGGGTGTGCCTGGTTTGGATGGGTGGAAATTCATATTTCAAAGAGTCCAGTAGTCAGACTGTGGTATTATGTCTTCCTTTCATGTGTGTTGTACTATGGAGAACAATTTGGATATAAACATTTTAAACCATGTAGCTGCTGGACTACTTTGTCCTTTTTGCAGGTATTTGTCTATTGTGTTCTTTTCACTTTTGAAAATGAATGTCGCTTTTTGCTTGACCTGTTCCCTGCACCATCTTAGATCCAGCACCAAGACATCATCGGGATGTTGAATGTCGTGCTCTACAAATGTTCAATAACCAACTTGAAATGCGATTTGTTTATACTGTGACAAATCCAGGTAATTCGTCCCCTCTCCCCAAGGGGGAGCAGAAGGGAGGTGAGCCTGTTAAGCTTCATACCCCCTAGGGGACAGAACAAGTGGGATCCCCCTGGGAGTTACCTCCCACCCCCCATAATGGACAGGAAATCCCTAGAAAGTGATACAAGTTATCCTTCCTTATCTCAAGATTCTTTGTTGGCCATATGGGAGTTATACTGTATGATAACTTGTAACTTCCTGTATGAATGGCTGGTATGGTTTCTACCTCACCTGGAATGAGCGAACGGTGGATAGCCCCATCTCCTAGCAGAGTGGGAGATAAAGAGAAAATCAGAACTGCAGAGGATAAGAAGAGAACCGCAGATCAGAGAGAAACCCTTAGACCTCCTCCTGGGAGGTGTTGGAGGAAAAAGGTACAGTACACCAAGTGTGGTGCACTCGGCTGCGGCCGATTCCGGGGAAGTTCGCAGCCCCTGCTGAGCCAGTGGCGCCCAGCTCAGAGTGCCTAGGGACGAATACCAGCCGAAACGCTGGTGTATTGACAAGCTGTCGCCGAAGTCCTCTGGAATCCAGGTGACGATGCAGGCTTTTCACCAGAAGCCCACATTCCCACCACCATTGTCATGTAGTATAATGCAGGAATGCCTCTCCTGTGCATTATACTGCGCAGTAGCCCCTGTTTGGTTGATGTATTTTTAGTGGGTAAATCTTAACATGCATGTTTTCAGAAGAATCTTAAGCAGTATAAGTAGCTCTGAAAATCTGCATTAGAGTATGGCAGGGGAGTGGAAGTGTCCTAATTCTACAGACACACTCAGTTTCCTGCATGTGGTCATTGCTATTACTGCCTGTACACGGTGGAGGAGAAACTCTGGGAGTCCTATTGAAGAACTTGGGTGTTAAGCAGTAATGATCAATGAACCAATATCTACTCTTGCAACGCAGTTGCTACTTGTGGTGCATTTATTTTTAACCTTTCTACTGAAGTACCTTTCTGCGAGTCCTCTTCTTGTAATGCCACCCTGATGCACTAGAGCACCAGACTTCAGTGCCACGTCTGGCGATGTCACTACTTGTGCAACGTAGAGCGGTCTGACTTGCTTTGCTGCACAGGGCCTCGCTGCTTATGTATTTTAGCAATAAGTGCGTCAATTTGTCTGAGTTTCCAATTTGAAAATGCCTGGACAAGAGATGGAGCGATGCCATGCTGCATGGTTTCGAGGGTTCTATTATGATAGGAAAAGGCAACAAAGGTTATGTCAAACATTAATTAAATATGTTTTTGTTCTCCTAGATAGTGCACCAGTTGTCTGAAAATTGCTGGTGGAATGGTTTGCTGAGGACGTGCCCATCAAACATCCAGACAGGCTCGGCTGCGCTTCTTGAATGGTTTACAGCACTTTCCAAGTTTACAAATGATAATATATCTACAAAGTAGATAATTCTGCCAAGTGTAGCTTCAGACACTTTTTTTTCTGCAGGGTCATCCCTACTCCGTGAAGTGCCTTTATTTTATTTTCTGTGTTCCTGTAGGGGACTTGGTTTTGTTTTTTGGAAATGCATTTTTATGTTCTGTTTTGAGAAATATTTGTTTTATGTAAAAGTGCAGGGTTTGAGGTTGCCTGTTTGCATGCACGTGGATGTGGGAGCGGAGTGGTGATGGGGGGCATTTCTACACGATGCACAACTTGTAGAACAAAACTGTTTTTTGTGTTCCTTTTTTATGAAATGTCTTTTGAAGTAGAACTTATTTGACTGCCAAGTAAACTGCACTTTACAAAAAAAATACTTTTGTACATAGTTGTCGTGGTCTCAATTGTAAACTCCAGACATTAAATTAATTTAACTTTCGACAGTTCATTGTTACACAGTATTCTACTGAGAGTAAATCGTCAAATTAATTGCAGAGTGCTTTACAAAGGTTAGTAAACCGCACGATTGAGGGTATGATCATTGCAAGTGCAATGGACACAAACCTGAACAGAGGGGGCTCAGTCTGCACACCTGATTACCCACTCTGCTCTATGCACCAACCCCCTTAAAAGCATAACATGCAAAAAGGCACATTTTAGAAAAATCTGTTGTAGGTGGGGTCCATTTGTTTCCAAATGAAGACTTCTAAACATTTATTCAACACAACAAGGACACATCATCGCAGCACCATGTATAGTTCCCCAGGCACCCCAGCAAAATGAGGTGAGGTGCCCTCTGAGATTCCAGTTGCCCATAAAAACGAATTCCTTTGCATATCTGGGAGGGGTGGGGGCACTGAATGGTGTGAAGGGCTTGCAATTAGTGTAGTTTGTGTAATTTGCACTCTTGCAAGGGAAAGGGGGCAAAACATTGTGTAGCTGGAGGAATGCTCCAAAGACCTAAATTAAGATGGAGAGTTCCCACTGTCCTTGTAGAGAGGGTCACCTTCAGATTCACACTATTACACACGTCACTAAGGCTGTGAGAAAATCCCCAATTCCATTGCTTTTTTCACGTAGTCAGCCAGATCATGGAAACACTTAAAAATAATTTTTCCTGATGCGTCAGTAAGCATGGAAGGGTATACCTCCAATGCAATACGGAGATGTAAGGTTGTTTCCCAGGCCTTCAGTTACACATTTTCCATTCTTCCCCAGCCCATAATGGCATGACGACCTTTGTTCTCCATTGAACACGGTGTGTGTAGGGGGGGTGTGTGTGGCAGGGATTGACCGTTAAATGACACCATCTTCAGTGTAGATCTAATGCTTCTTACAGAAATGTATTTTAAATTGCCATTCACTTCGGCAGACTGGGTTGCATCCAGATGGAATCAAAGATGTTACTTTTACTTCAAAAATATTATGGTGTCTTCCAGGGTTTACCCACGTACTTAAAAGTGCAAGCTCACCAGTCCTCTGAGTGCAGATTAAAAGAAACCCGAGATGCTCCTAGAATTTCACGGTCTATTTATATCTTGGAGCAATCTATGCCTGGTAAAGGTTATCAATGGGTTATAAGAAATTTGCCATATTTGAATTGTATGGCTTTGCCTTGGGTTGTGAGAAGTTTCATTCTGGACTTGAGTTTTGTAAGGTAGATCAGAGACATGAGTGTTGAGATTTATGCCAAGATACTTATACTGAGTGATTTGTATCAATGAGGCTTCAGTAAGTGAAGTGTACAGTTAAATTTAATGCCGGATTTAGGCATTTTGTGGTGGAAGATTAAAATATTTGACTTATCAGTATTTATGATCAAATGATTGTCCTGGGCATATTTGTCTAGGGCATCAAGTTTCCTTTGGAGGCTGATCAGTGTTTTGTCTAAAATAACGAGATCATTGGCATATAACTGCCATGATATCTCGTTTAAGCCAAGTTTCGGAGAAAAAGACTGCATTGAGTCAAAGGCTCTATTTATATCATTAATGTAAAAGTTAAATAATATGGAAGCCAGGATGCATCCTTGTTTCAATCCTGCACTGGTTGGTATTGCTTTGGAGAACAGTCCATCATTGGCAAGCTTCACTTTGAAGTGTCAGAATAAAATTGATGAATCAAATAAATGTGCACAGGACAATTAGCGTTAAAGTTTTCTCCATAAAAGTTCACGCGAGTTTGAGTCAAATGCCTGTTTTAAAATCAATCATGGCTAAAGACTGGTTGCTTGTTTTTTGATTGCTGAAAGAATGGTTAAATTTAATGATGTACTTTTAATGAACCCTGATTGATGCTTGTCTAAATGATTGTTGGAGTTCAACCATATAGTGAGTTCTCTTAATATAAGTCTGGCAAAGATCTTGCATGGCACTTCAAGGAAGGCTATGGGCCTGTAATTGATAGGGTTGCTCTTGTTTCCTTTTTTAAAAATAGGGATTACAATTGACTCTTGCCAGGAAGGGGGTTTAAGGGGGATGGTTCTGACCCGTTCGACCAACATTGTTAATCATCTCTATGATGGTTGCCTACTAACATGGTGAGTTTTTAGAGTGACATTAGCCAAGTTGCCAGGCCCTGGGGCTCTTGACTAACTAACTCAATTACTTTATCGGGAGGATAATGTCTAATTTATCATATATTGTTTTTGAAAGATCCGGTATTGGCGTAGGTGGAAATGGTTCTTATGATATAGGTGTATTAAGTAGAGAATCAAAATGCTTGATCCACACCTATTCATCTATGGTGTTTAATGCCAAAGAAGAATTGGCATTAGTGTTCGATTCATTCAAGATTCCATATCTGTGAGGCTGATTTATTCATTATCGCATTTAACATTGTTTCAGTGTTTTCTTGTTTTTTTTGTTGCTAAGATTTGTTTGACAGCATTTCTAAATTTGGATTTTAAATTAAATTGGTTCTTTGTTGGCGGTGTGTGAGAGGGGAAGAGTGATCATGTGGGTTTGTTTAAAAACTGGTCGACTAGAGATGGGGCATTATTGTATAACTAATTTTAGGCAATCTGTATAGTTGGTGATTGCTGTTCTCTTCATTTATGAAAGACTGTGACAACTGCTGCATTAATAGTGCTATTTTGGATGGTTGCCAAATGAGGCAATTTCTGCCTTGGTTAAGGGCTACCGCCTGCCTATTGTACTCTGAGGGAAATATGATATATGGAGCCCATTGTACTTCTAAGATCTGATGGTCGCCTGTAAGTTGAGAATTACTTTGAATGTTGAAACTTGTTTGATGGCATTGACAGAGATAAAGACAGTTGAGCGTTGAAGATGCTGCACCTCTCGACCAGGTGGGGAATGTCTTGTTTGATTGTTCCATTAAGCATGTAAAGTTTCTTATTTCCATTAGCGATAGCCACTTGTCAGCTCGAGTACGAGATTGCTTAGTGTTTGTTGCAAAGCAATTGGTGTTAAAATCTCCAGCTATAATGGTAGTACGGATTTGGGGGTCTAGAAGAGTGAGGTCTAGCATAGATTCTATGTGACTAAGAAACTGATCTTCGTTTTTGAGGCTTTAGGATTCCAGTATGTGTTTAAAATTGCTGAGTGGGGGTAAAGGGAATGATGTGGATTTGATGGGGATATTTGTATTAACTGAATACCTGGATAAAGTGAAGTTCAGTTTCAAGGTGGATTTCTGAGTGCATTTTGACTGCTGTTAATAAGCCACAGCTGGACACCCTCTGGCTGCTTTGATCGCAGGAATCTACTCGACTTGGTGGTCTGGCCATATACGTTGTGAAGTGAGACAGGATTCTTGGAGCAAAACGATGTCATAGAAGCTGAGGATAGCTTTAGAGGTGAGAAGATGAGAAAATCCTCTCGTATTCCAGACTGTTAAGGATGAGATAAATATGGGCGGAGACCCTCTTTTTTTTTGTATGGGGGCCTGACTCTAAGGGGTTAAACGAAAATACCAGAATGAGAAAATGGTCAAAGGCTACCCTTGTCATTGACGCAAAGGCGGTCACCTTGTGTTAGCAGTGAGGCTAGATTTTGATATACTAGCTCATAAAGATCACCAAGATGCTCGAAGAGGAGACACAGTACCACTCCAGCGATACAGCCCCCGCGGCAGGTAAGGCACCCACCGGTGCTCTTCCCCCACTAACTAGACCGTTTGTTTTTTCACTTTAATGAGCTCTCCAACCAAGGCACGCACAAGGGACACATCAATGCCTCCCAGTTCCACCAGATGCCACCTTCAAAAAATCTCTTTACTTAATCGTTGCGGCGCACGTTAAGTGCTATATTACCACATAGCATAGCTTATTCGCCTGCAGCACTGCTCATCTATAGCTCCTTACTAAGAGCATGCACGCTGAATTGCCAGCATCAATGCCACTAAAACGCTATTACCCATATTCCATTTGGTTGATTTATTTTTCTAACCTGTAACACCAATCACTCACAACACGCCATTTTCCCTGCTCCATGCAGGCCACCACCCTTGCCCTCCATATCACCGTTATAGGCCACTAGATGAATAAAACTGTCATGCTTCCAGCCATTTTTAAGCTAATTCTAGCTTTTCGTTCCCACATCAACAGGCATTCCCAAGCCTCTCCAAGGCCTTCCTATCCCTGACAACAGGGTTCCCACGAACAAGCATCTCCATTTGGATGCCACCCATCGGTCTCAAGGTAATTTATTATTTAATCATTTCTTGTTACCACTATCAATTAATCCCGCCTCCTGACCAACTGTAAACCCACAATCAACAAACAGATATCTTTATTATCTAGATAACAGAGTCTGACGCTTCAGGCTGAAAACAAGCCACCTGTACTACCGACAGTCGGCCTTCCAATTATCTTCACGCCATGACGCATTCTCAGTAATTTAGGTAGGTACATCCTTTCGCGGTGCTCTTCTTGTCAAAATTGACCACTCCCTGATCACTTTTTAAACCACTTGTATTTTATAATTCTCTTAGGTGTGCGTCAAACCCTATGCATCATCGTCTTTACCAGAATCAATGTCCTGAAGACAGTTAGTGCCTATAGCAGTGCTGCTCCACCCATGCAGCCTATGTCCTAGTTCCACTTCTCACCGAACCAGAAACGCCAAAAACACCCTGTGTCGACAATGTTTGCGTATTGCTATTTGATTTAGTAATACATGAAATAACAGTCACTTGTTCTACCTTCCCACTTTTATGCATATTATATTGTTTTGTGCTATGCATACCCCACATGCCAAACGAAGCACATGTCTATTTTTGTAAATGTTGTTTCAGTTGGAATAGCTCGAATATAGGTGTTCGTGCATTATTGTTCATTGATTGCCAAGATCTCTGGAGTGACGGAATTTGCTCCAGGTGGATCTAATGGTTCACTAATCGGTGATTTCAATATAACAGAATGTGGCGATACTATACTCTACTGGAAATGTGATTTCTCTCCGTCCCGGTCATCGGCAGGCTAAAGGTAGGTTGATGAGACATGATTGAGTCTTTGGGAGTCAACTTTGAAGTTGGGAGGGGGGGGTTAACTTTGAAGTTGGGAGGGGGGACTAGAACCAGCCACCACTTTCCAAGCAGTCCAGTCGACTTTTGCTATCCAGGATTGTAAAATGGAGTTCTGTTGAGCAGCCATGTCGTCTAGATAATTTTGCTAACGTAAGGATACTTGTGTTCACGGCAGTAAGTGCTGCGTCGATTGTGAGGGAGGTAGGAGGCGGGAAGCTAAGAGGGCCTCTGGGTTGGTTTGGAAAATGAGGCAACTAGGGAGGATTCTGAGAATGATGGGGATATCGTGTCTAGAGCATCTTTGTTGGTATAGAGGTTTGGTGAGGTGGATAATCTAGTTATTTGTCAGGTGCTATTTTGCTGAAGAATAGTATCAGAAATGGTATGCAAGTGTGGAGGGGAATTTGTGTAGAGTAGTTCACAGGAGTGGGAGAAGGAATGTGTGGGGGACTGGACTCAGCGTGCCGAGTACTGAAGGATTCACCCGTTGCATTTCCTTTTACTATTTGTGAGTAGAGAGGTGGAATTTGGGAGGAGTCTATAATATGAATGGTTGCACGAGCTTACAAACTTGCTGGAGTGTCTCGGTAAGCGTTGGGTGTCGGGTAGCAATCTGGATCCTGGTCCAGTGTGACAGGAGTTGTGTACGCTTGCATTGTGAGATCAGAGAGAGTGGAGGGAGGATTATTTTAATGTGAGGGATGCAAGTCCAAGACTGATGTAACAGCCTGGGCTATATTGGGTGTTGGGAGTGGTTTTAACAGTCAACGAGATCACAGCTCCGTCTTTTGTTCCCAAACAAAAATCTCTATCGGATTTACCTTTATGGACTTGCTTTGAAAGTAGAGCACGCGAGTTGCAATCTTTAGCTGCAGATTGCAGAGGGAGTCTTGTGTGCTTACTAATCAGGGAGGCAGCGTGCTGTGGCATAGCAGTCGTAAGGCTGTACGTTGCCATGACTGGTGAGAGGAAAGAGGGAAGCTGGAGATAGAAAGGGGATGGAAGGGAGAAAGGAAGGGTGAAGTGATGGCTAAGGGGGATTATCTAAGTAAGGGGGGGCGCGCGCAGCGGACCAGCAGTCAGCACTCATCTGGGCACTGTGCTTGTGTGCACGCAATACTCTATTTGAGGATGTCACGTGACTAGTGGGCATGGCTAGGTAAAGGAAAGAGATTGAGAATATATTGGAGGTTTTGCACAATATAAGAGTCCAATTGGGTTCTGGGTGGTAATTTATGTACCCAGTGATTGGTCCAAGGTTTGTAGAAGTGTTCCCAAAGAATGGATGAAGTCCAAAGCAGTGTGTAGATATGTGGAGTGGCGATTAGCAGGTACAGCAGTCAGCACTTGTCTGGGAACTCGGCTGGTGTGTGCCATTCTGGATGCTGGTTCGGTAGACTTATTCTGCAGACTCTAAGGCACATTATATATGGTTGACACTTCCTTCTGTTATTTCATATACTGAAAGTTGACTTTATTTGTAGTATAGTGTAGGCACAACATCTAGTTTTCCACCCACGCCAAAAGAAGCGCGCTTAACTTTTATTCATTGAATTAAGTTTTTTTTTTTATGAACCTGACACCCCCAATATAACTATTGATTCCCTATAGCCTCCCTCCCCTTTTGGGACCAGAAGCGTGCAGGGTTGCACTGGTCTATTTTATTAACAGATGTATAGTGTGTATTTAAATTACTATTCTATGAAATGTCAATGGTTACTACAATGTGAAATGATCCATACACTGGTCACTTGAATGGTGAAAATGGTATTGACCCGAAGGTGGACTTTTTAAAGCCCATGCATCACCATGTGTATGTTTTGATTTTTCCAATAGTGGACAATCGCCATGTGTTAATGAATCAGGATTCAGGGCAAAGCTTTTTTTTTTTTAACATTCTGCTATAAAGCCGAATCCGAATATAGGGTATAGAATCTGGAATGAGGGGGTGAAAGATGGTTGAGAAGCTAAGAGAGGTCACAAAGAGAAGCTGGTGGGGCATTGAAGACTGTACTTGAATAAAGCATTAACTTAATTTTGAATCCAGTTACTTTCTTTCACTGGTGATAGGATGTGATAGGAGAGAGTATACTGTGGCATTTGCATCCAGAGTACTTCTAGTTGCAGACAATAATTATTCTACCAAGGAGACATTAAGAGGATTGACTCTTCTGAGTAGGTGTCTCCATTGGTTGTTGTGTAAAGCCAATGGAAAAATGAGACTATGCATCGATCTACATTCAGTTAACAAGTGAATGTGCCAGAGAGACATCCTTTGCTGAACATACCAGAGATGTTGGCTAATTTTAAGGGGGCCAAAGTGCTAAGTACTTTAGATTTGAAATTGGCATACCATCAAATTGCATTCCATTTGTCCTTTCATAACACAAGGATTGTTTTAATGCAAACGCATGCAGTTTGGTTTAATATCTGCTGCAACTGTTTTTGAACGAGTTATGTACCAATTGGTTCAGTATGAAAAGGGGGTTCTGTGCTTCCAAGATGATGTGTTGGTGTATGGTGAAAATGTGCCAGATGCATGAATATAAAGCAGCGATTTTCTTAGAGCAAAATACGAATTCCTACAGAAAAAAATAGGTTGCAAAAAAGAGAAACTGACAATACTTGTTTCTATTATCTCCACATTTTGCCACCCAACTTGTTCCTCTCCCTCTTTGGAACCTTCCTGTGCACAGGCTAGCACATTTAATCTATTCTTCCAGAAGAAAATGGAGCTAGTTCAAGACAAAATGTCATACAATTTACATCAGAGAATAGACATTTTTTCCCAAGAAACCCCCTATGGTGGCAGACTTGAGAAATCCACCTTGTGCTCTGCCTTTTGAATTTATACAAGTATCGGAGGATTCTATTCAGTCTGTATTGGAAGGCCTGAAGCCTACACTGTACTTACTACCAGTAAGTGTTGCAAGATCTTTGGGATTGGAGATCTCGTCATCCATGATTTAGTTTGTAATTAAATCTTTACTATTTGTTTTAGTACCTCTGGAGTTTAAAAAGGCTATTGTTACCCCCCTTTTGAAAAAACCTAATGTTGATCCAGAAAACCTCCAGAATTACAAGCCGGTTGCCGGCCTTCCATGGCCTGGCAAGGCTTTTGAGAAGGTTGTTACAGTGCAGCTACAGCAATATGTTGAGTGAGAGTCTTTATTAGACCCTCTCCAATCACAATTTCGGCCAAAGTTTGGCACTGAGAATGCTTTGTCTGTTTGGGACGACCTCTTGCAGGTTGCAGATCAAGGAGAATTCTCCCCATTGGCCATGCTGGATCTTTATGCTGCATTTTATACAGTAGATCACTTAAGCACAAGGTACGTTGCCATTCCTATGACGACACCCAGGTGTTCATCAAAATAGGTAATGTTGATGAGTCGTTTTTCAGGGTCAAACAGTGTGTGGCTGAAGTCAGCAACTGTATGTCCTCCAACTGGTTTCAACTTAATGCAAGTAAAAGCGAAGTAGCACTGTTTGGGCCCAAACATCTCCTTGACTCCAAGAGGCACCCTCACCCACCCGTTTCTTTTTGGCTCATAACTGATCTTCGCCACTAAGATCAAAAACGTGTGCTGAATTTGGCAGGATAATTTGAGCAGTGAAGGTCAGGTGGGCACTAAGGTGCAGTCTATTTTTTTATACACTACATCTTTTGCAACAGGCATTTCTGTTTTTTTATCCTTTGGCTGAGAATGCAGTAGTGGTTTGACTAACTGTGAATGACAGAATTGATTAAGAGATTATCTTTTTGCTCTGTCTTTAGGGGTGACTGAAGATTTGCAGTGTACAGGCCTAAATTATGAAAGTCTTCCTCTGAAGATTTGTGCACTAAAATCTCCTTCAATTTCGCAAAGCCCTAAAAACCTACTTATTTAAGTAATATAAAGGTAGGAGTCTTTTTTGTCTCTTGTTACAGTCGGAACTCTTTGTAATTGAGTTTTCCCCCGATCTCTCTCTGTGTATAGTGTTGACATTTGCGCCTAGATGCGATTACTTTTGTTTAGCGTGCCATATAAATACCTCAAAGCAAAACAAATCGTGCATAAAATGCTGAACATATTGGGGAATGCTGGTTTGACGCTTAGTGAAGACAAGTGTTGCTTACATAGGAGAGTGCTTCTGTAGTTGGGTCATGACATTTCAGAGTCCGGTATTCATCAGATAACCTTTTGAGTTTTCCTAGTCCAAGCAGTAAGGAGAAAATTGTGTAGTTTGTTGGAATGGTGGAGTTTTATTCAAAATGTATTCCAATTCCGGCTGCTAAAACACACAATATGAGGAAATTAGTGAAGAGAGGAGTACATTTTCAGTGGGGTGTTGAATGTGATGCTGAATTCCAAGAAGTTAAGGTTGCTTTAAATAAAGCTAATTTTTTGAGTAGTTTTGAACCTATTAGGAGGAGCATACTTACCACTGCATCCGTGGTGAGTCAGAGATGTGATGGGTATACTGTAGCATATACCGCCGGAGTACTTGAACATGAGGTAAATAATTATTCTACCATAGAAAAGGAGCTATTGGCTGTGAAATGGGCGATCAATAAGTTCAGGCTTTTTCTGTGGGGTGTCGGGTTTACTGTTCGCTCTGACTGTACACCGTTAAAGGATATTTTGTCAACAAAGGGTTTGGACAAAGTTTCCTTTAGCATAAGGAAATGGGTGGCTGGCTTACAGGAGTATACCTGGGATGTAGTGTGTTCCTGGTATCAAGAAAGAGGAAGATTGTTCTTCAACCAAATTGGTAAACTGAGATCAGCAAAGTGTGAATATGCAAACGGAGGATGACGTTCTTGAGGTTGATCAAGCAGTCGTGTTTGAAGAGGAATGGAGAAACGCTATGACTTCTGATAACATGAGGATGATGATGGATATAAAGCAGAAGTTGGAAATGGGGGTGCAGAGTGAGCAGATATGTAAAGGTTTGAATCCGGAAGCGGTGAGGCTGGTATTTAGGGTTTCATGATTGTGAGAGGTGACATACTATTTCCCCCCTGGGGTTTGGGAATAGAATTCTTAACATGGTTTATTTGTGACATCAGGGATGTCTAGGAACAAACAATCAGACAAGATTATTGCTGGCCTGGTATAGACATGCAGGGGAAACAGAAGCGACTGTAGCACATGTGAGAACTCTGCCAAAGGTTGTACCAGCAGTCCTAATTCCATGACTCGGATTCCATCCATACCTTGGGAGTTAGTAAGTCTGGAAATTGTGGGTCCGACGAGAAATCCAGGGTCTCTTAAGTAATATCGTGTGGGTGGATATGTTGTCTACATGGGTATAGACTGATGAGTCCGGAACATATGCCTTATTTGCGTTTTCGATAACATTTTCAAAAGGCAAAGCTATCCCTCTATTTTGTTAACCGACAATGGTGTACAACTTGTATCAGAGGAGGCGGAGAACATTTTGAGAGAGAATGGTATGGAGCATCGCACCAGTGCCATTTATCATTCAGAGACGAGCAGCATTGTGGAAAGTTTTAATAGTCACTAAGGACAGCATCAGGGGTACCATCTCTGAAGTGAAAGATTGGAGGAAGCTGCAGACGACACAGTAGTGCCTTACAGGTTCACTCCTCAGACAACTACATGTGTGTCTCCATTTGAGATGCTCCGAGGAAGGAAGCCCAATACCAGATTGTGTCCTGGTTGGGAAGGGCTGAGCTAAGTGAGATAAATATTCAGGACGTCAGAGAGAAGGTGTTGAAGAGACAAGAGAGCAACAGGAGTTGCAAGCTTTCATGGGGCGATGCAAACTTCAGATGGCCATGTTTGGAGTCCAAATAGGGTGTGCAGATATTCTGTAATAGGGTAATGCAAGGATGAATATGAAGTGCAGTAATGCTGGAAGGGAAGAAGTAAAGATTGCTCGTCCCAAGAGGGAATGTCAGACGGAAATGTCACAGACTGAAATATTTAAGGAAGTACGTTGTCTGTATCTGTGAGTTTGCCCAAGGGTACTATGTTTTCTTGGGTTTTATTTTTTGTTTGGAGGTTATTGTCCATGCCACCTCAAAGTGGGGTGCATCAGTTGTTCTGTTTATTCATCTATACACAATTCTTTTAATTTTGTGGCTGCAAAGAAGGGAGATGTGTAGCGTTCTGCTATAAAGCAGAATCAGACTGCAGAGTATAGAATCTGGAATGGGGTGAGGGGGTGGGAAGAGACGGTTGGAAGCTAAGAGAGTTCGCCAAGAGAAGCCGGCGGGGATATTGAAGACTACTTGACTAAAGCATTAACTTTCCTTTGAATCCACTTACTTTGTTTCACTTTCATTGTTATAAAATAACAAATTAAATCAGCCTCCCCTTCACGCTCTCTCTCTTGCCCCTGCCTATCGAAGTCTCTCTACTCCTCCTTTATTGAAAATAAATAACTGTCTCCTTATTCTATGGACATGTCAGAATTTCATACAGCATTCTAGAAAACGCAATTGAAAAACTGGCTACTTGAGAAAAATCGTCATTCAACATGTACATTTCCCAGATTCCCTTCAGTGGTCTCTCTATTGCATTAATGTATAAACATGTACATTTCTCATTTTCTTTTCAATGGGAAATTTAAGAGTGGGTAATGGGCAGTTTAGAACCCTTCTTATTCTTGAGTGGCCCAGTGCCAGCAACAGAACTCTGCTTGCTGATGTGACCATAGAATGACAGGATGTACACAGTCCAATATCATTTTGTCTCCAACTATAAATCGCTCTGCTTGTACATTAAACTGAGGAGTGAGTCATGGGGATCTCCCAATATACATACCTTAGGCTCTAGCTCACCAAATCTATAATTCCAGAAGCACATACACTTCTGAAATAATTACTAATTTCCCAGGATGTACTGTCAGTTTACATAACACCCCCACCACTCTGTACTTTCACAAATAAAAAGGGGTCCGGATTTAATCTATTCCCCTTTAATAGTGTATTTCCCCTTGGCTTCATACCTACATGGGTATTTCTTTTGTCTTCCTCCCAAACAGGTGGGCAACCTCTTAAAGACTGGTTCAAGTCTCCTCCTCTAGGCACACATGGGCATCAGTGAGCTAGATGGGGTCAGATTTCCTCCACAGCTTGGTTTCCCTTTTTCTGTATTGGGCCTGTCTGCTGTCTTTTCCACTGAAGTAGGATTGTGGCTTTAACTCCAGATAGGCCTCTCGTACAACGTACTGCTTGTAATCCAAACATGGGTTCAAAAGGAATCCTTTCTGTTGTCAGTTCTCCTTTTGTCAGTCAGTCCATCCCAGTAGGTAAGTGAGCAAGTTAGTCCCCCAAATCTATGGGTCTTGGCTTTTGTATATTAGAAATGCCTCACTTTAGAGCTATGCATTGCTTATCTAATTAGTCACTATATGTTATTGGACAATGTTCCAAATGTGACATCACACTAAACTAAACCACCCCCTTGGTAATCATTGGACATATTATTGAAAAGATCAGCTTTAGCCCAATTTCCCTCCAATTTGATGTGATGTCATTTTAGGGAATTCTACATTAAACAGTTGTAATTTTCTGAAACATCATATTCCTCGCATGTGATCATGTTACTAATCAGTTTGTCAGATTTCCCTCAATCAGGCGGATCAAATGATGCTAGTCTGATTTCAGCATTATATAAGTGTGTGGCAGATTTTAGTCTTTTGCTCTCGGGTACCTTTACACAAAGATTGTTTTCTAAGCTCCAAATAACCGTCTCGCTGGCACTGTTGCTGGAATATATAAATCACTAACGCACATAGTTTCTGCGCAAACATAGCCACATTTGCCTAATTTGGATAATTAAGCAATTCTCAAAAACAAATTTTACCTTTAGCTGATAGCTTTTTACTGTGAACAATTAAAAAGCTTCTATGGCATTTCCTTCAAAAGTTATGAACAAAAATGTGGTTCCATATGTAAAATGTACATAGTGCTTTTTATTTGCAAAACATTAAATGACACCCACAGTTCCTGACTTGGTAACATGGCCATATGGTATTGGTTACTCTGAGGCTTAGTGCTGGTGCATTTAGGACTCCTGAGAATGTGGTTGTCATGGGGCAAGTCTCTTTGATATAACAGTTGGTCCAGCCAAGTGTTGACAAGAGTCCCCCACAGAAATTATACCAATTTACTATTGAAATGCGAGACATGTCCCAATAAACACTACGACAACTAAATCATCAAAGCACCAAACACCCAAAAAGAACTCTTCAAAATCCATAAACAAAATAAAAAATCCACTAGGCTGCAACAGGCCAATACCATTGATGAAGCTATCCAATGACCTAGCAGACCACTTCAAAAACAAAATCATTAGCATCCAGCAAACCATACAAAGCAGACCACGCAATCATACTACAGACCATGCCTGTCCTCGCGAGGAACATCTGAGCAAACTACAAAGCTTCCCCGAAAAATCAGTGGAGACTTTCATCAAACTGGTGAATCAAAGCAGAAATCGGGCTCTCCTGAGGACTCCCCCCCCCCCCCCCCCCACCCCCCCCTCCAGACATATACAAATCAATTCTCAAGCAAGGATGTCCAATGGAATGCTACAGGAATGTCCTCAACCTTTCAATATCGACAGGTAAAGTGCCACACTCCTTCAAATCAGGTACATGAGGCTGCTACTCAAAGATACAGCAGGAAATGTAGAGGACCTTTCCAACTACAGACCCATCATCACCATCCCATACATGGCCAAACTGCTTGAAACGTACATATACAAAACAACCCAAGAATTCATAGAAGAGCACTGCCTACTAGACCAGGCACAAGTTGGCTTTATACCAATGAGAGGAACAGAATCAGCTTGCCTCTCAATATGAGACGACCTAAAAGCAAACGCAGCCTCAGAAAACTACTGCCTTGATACTTCTAGACCTATCTGCAGCATTTGACAACCACGACATCCTCAACGAGATTAGAAGGACTGGGAATAACAGACACCATCCTACTAATGATCAAATCCTTCCTATCAAATAGAATGGAAACCGTTTGGATGAAACCCAAGAGACTCCACATGCGGAGTACCACAAGGATCATCTTTCTCCCTGCTACTATTCAACATCTGCCTATCTCTATTAATCAAAATCATCAACGGACAAAGCCTCACCTGCTACAACTATGCCGATGACACACAAATAATCTCCAAAATACAAGACGCCCAAGAAGAAAACACTAGAGAACTGCCTACATGATGTATTCAACAGGATGAACGCGAACCATCTCAAAATTAAACCCGGCAAAACGGAGATGATAATCGTCACAAAAAAATGGAGGCGACAACAACTACATCCTTGGCCCAGAGAACTCGGTACAACCCCAGCGCCATCGTCGATGGACAACAACCTCACTCGAGCCACAAGTATACGCTCGACTCAAGAAATGCTTCTTTTGCCTATGAGCGGCAAAAAGGATCCTACCGTGCCTGTCATTTGCCAACAAAACCCTTGCCATCATCGCTGTTGTCCTGTCCAGAGTAGATTATGCCAACAGCAGCATATACTTGGGTATATGAACGACTCCCGAAAAAAACTAGAACGCAAACAAAATGCGGCAGCAAGACTGCTTCTCAGACTACCCAGAAGAGAACACACCACACCTGCGCTAAAAACATTACACTGGCTACCAATAAAACAACGAATAAAATTCAAATCAATGTGCCTCACGCACAGAGCAATACACAACCAAGGCGCAGAATTCTTGAGAGACAAATTACACCTACAACAGCCACCAAGATCGCTCGGATCAAGCAACGACATCTGCTTGGCACCACTTGAAACGACTTACCAAAGAATATACGAAACACAAGAAACCACCTACTAGCCACACAAGAAACACAAGAAACTGCTAAAATCCTGGCTCTTCACTATGTAACTAGAAGACCACCCACAGTGACACAAACACACAGCTAAAATAATGATGAATGAAGACACTGATCCCGGTTCCCACCAAGCAATCGACTTGTGTACGAGCGCGATAGAAATAAAATATCAATATCAAACAGAACCTAAGGAAGACACTACGCGGCATACTAAACCACATAATGAGAGACAGCCTGAGAGGAGGGCACTAAAGATTGAATACCTAGGCAGACCAAGACGGAAGCATTTAGACAATTCATCAATAGCCTCCTGGCCCTGTACCACACCCAAACTCCAACATACCCATTTCACATAAATAGCAAGTGAATAGGGGACTCCCAACCCCAGCTCCGATACCTAAGGAGGAGAATAGAGACACCAATCACATTATACAAAGTTCACTAGAATACAGAAGGGAGTGGGCCGCGCTAACGCCCACAAAAGTCAGACGGTCAGGAAAGGATATTAGCAACTAAGCACACCCATAGTAATGCAAATTATATGGCACAAGATGTACCTCAACCAGGATTCTTACCCACTAACCCTACCTTCAATCCTCTGCATACCTAACTCACCCGGAAATCCACACAACCAACTCTCGCCCAGCAAACCGCACGCACTTTACCACACCGCGTCAACAACAAACCAACAACACATAAACAGAACCAACAGCACCCGAGGTCTCGTCCCAGTCCAATATTTACACCAAAGCTCAGCGCACAGTGTATACTGAACTGAAGCCGCCAACAGCACACCACCTCTCACTCTGCTACTCCCTCTTCTCCCGAATAACCCAACCCCGCCCGCCTTCTTGTTTTATAGATCAGCCAGAGCACCTGGGGACCAACTCTGTTGGTGACGGAGCGCGATATAAATACCTTTTATCATAATATTGTATGTTATTTTATGTTAAGGGAACTTAATGAAGTGCACATACACCCAAAGGCATCTTGGCGCTGATGAAAGGTATGAGGACAAGTAACATAACCACGTCAGAGAACCCATACTAAAAGAGAATAGTTTTCAGGAGTCTGCGGAAGGTGAGATGATCCGCAGTAGCACAACGAGCGAAAAGATCATTCCAAGATCTTGCAGCCACCACGGAAAAGGCTCAACCTCCCTTACGTGACAGGCGGTAGCGAGGGACTCGCTACAAGAAGTGCAGATTGAGATCTGAGCATGTGGGTTGGGACGTAGTGAACCAATTTGGCCTCAAGATACTCTGCGCCCGTGCCCTAAAAGGTGCGGGGCACCAAACACAAAGATTTAAACAGGATTCGTCTGGCAACAGGGAGCTAGTGCAGTTTCCTCACTAGAGGAGAAAGATGGGATCCCAAAGGGGGGGGCAATCCAGGTTGCCAAACACAAGGACAACCCGCAATGCATAGAACTGTTATGTCATAGCTAGCACACATATAAATAATAGTGTTGTCTGTTGACTGTTTTGGGAAGATGTTCCATGCGTGAGGCAAGCAGTGGCCAGAGTTTCCCACTTCTGACTCATTATGGAGTGCTTCATCCTATTAACTTCAACAATTCTAGGTGTGCCCTTTAATACACTCTGTTCATCAGATTACGACCCCTGCCGGAACTCTGGATTGGAGTTTGTGACATTGATTATTTCCCTTTGGTGGGAGGGGGGGTTGGGAGTCTGCCTTCCTCTGGTGCAGTTAAGTGCGCACGTCTGACACGTTTAAATGATTCGTTTTGTATTTTTGGTAGATGCTGAAAAAGTTTGTTTTGCTTTAGCCAGATCGAAGAAACCTTCTTTAGATGTTTTCTTTTTTAAACCAGATGTTTTTCCATCACAGAAAAAGAAAAGTAAGACTTTTTTTTTTCTTTGATCACTTCCTCTTCAATTACAACAGAGGGACATCTCCAGCAAGATGAACAATAGGATGAAATGCGTGCATACAAATCATTATATCCAGATTAAAAGTAACCAGTTATGGAAAGAAAAATGTTCACATTGCTACATACACTCCTTTAAGGTTTATTCACAACACCATTAGGCACCACTGCACAATGCATATATTTGATTTGTAGGTAAATAAACGAGAACATTTATTACTATGGCTCTGAGTAAAATGGACCAAATATTTGGTATAAGCCATCTTGATGAATTTGGGGAAAAAGGACCGTAAATGCTTGCATTTTGACTGAAATATATGGATGCCTATGTGCATTTAGATGCTTATATTTTGAAAATGGCAGCACCATGCTTGATGCAACATAATTTATTTTGCTCACTATAAATGTGACTGAGGAAAAAGTGCAATCTTGCACTCTTAGAGCATAAATCACTGTGCGCAAAACAAATAGAAGTCAATGTTGGCTTGGGATCAAGGATGCTATTTTTAAGGTATGGGCGCAAAGTACGAAGGGACACAGACGGATAAACCATGGATTCTCTTAAAGAAGAAGAAAAAAATCTGCAAGAGCCAAGTATTGGACAATTTTAGTGTTTTTAAGGTTATACAAAGTAGAGTGAGCAAGTCTCTAGAGGCCAAGGGGAGCAATGACACCTTGTATAATTGAATCAAATGGGAGGATGAAATGGACAAATTCGTGTTCTCTTGACATGTGACTCAGAAGTCGAAAACCAGGGCTATTCATGAAGTCTCCGATGAAGATGATGTGCTTTCAGTCCCTTGAATGTTCCAAAACAGAGAACCGGATACAAGGTAAACTACAGATGGTAAACTTTGGCTCATGGCTGGTCTGAGGAGAGACGATGGATTCTTTGGTAAAGTAGGGGGTATTCTGATGTGATCCAAGCACCTGGGTTTCAGTTTCCTTACGTGCTGCTAGCCGAGCCGAAATTCCAAGTTTGGGTAAGAATGCCAACCAATTGGTGGATCTATGGGGCGACCTGCTATACAATGTTGCATAGACCAACCTGCTGTCATTTTGTTTACTATAATCTGTACTATACGTTTCGAATGGATTGTGTCCTCCAATGTATTACATCTTTGACATGTAATGTCCACAGCTGTGCACTTTGGTAACTTTTTCAGCAGAGGGCGTCCTGCATCAATGACGTAGAGTCGATGCCCTTCGAAGGTCTGCGTCTAGGCCGACGTCACCGAATGTTATAAATAGGACGCACGGTGCCCGCAGCCTCAGTTCCATTTTTTCCGTGATCGTGATGCTTCGTGAAACTCGGCGCGCCTAGTGTGTTCATCGTTCGACCCCCTCCGACTCTACGGCCCAGCTTGAAGAAATGCTGGGGTTGCAAGTCAAAAATGTCAATCACCGACCCGCATTGCATTTGTTTGTGGTGCTTGGGCGAGTCGCACGACACCGACGACTGTTCAAAATGCCAGTCGCTGACAAGCTCCAGTTAGGTAGGGGTTCTAAGCCCAGTAAGTCCCAAAAATCCAAGTCCAAAGGGGTGTCTACCGATGACTCGAGGGGCGACTCTCCGCGTCACGTGGAGGCCCAGCGTTCTCGGCCCTGGAGTGGTTCCCACCATTCGTCTTCATCACCGCATTCGCAGAAGCGCCGTCACCTGTCGCCTTCCCAGTCCTCCTCGGAGGAGGGAGCCGCGAGGAAAGTGGCATGCCTGATGAAGTCCTCGACTCCGGAGGAATGGGCTGCCTCTAAGGAGCAAATGTTAGGGATATTTCAATCACAGAGCCGGTCGCGCTTTCTAATGAAGCCAGCCAGGATCGATCTCGTACCGTGGCTCGCACGCCTTTGTGCTTGGGTCTGCGACGCGACTCGCACAGGGAACCTTCCAGGTCCCGTTCGGACAAGGCTTCAGAGTTGAAAGAGACGTGCTTCTAGGTCTCGATCCTTGTCCCCAGTGAGACCATTGCAACCTACTAAGGGCATGATGGGAGTGTCGACTAGGTCGGTGCGGTGTCCGTCAAACTCGGACCTCAACGCTTGGCCATCTTATCAGCCCACGGCGCTGTCAGCAACAGTGTCGCCGCCAAAGCCTTCAGCGCTCACAACGTCAAGGGTGTCGACGCTCTCAGTGTCGAAGCCTTCGGCGTCTTCGGGTATTTTTGCCCGAAATTTGCTATTGGAGCACCCTAATGTGGTGGGTCCTACTAGGAAGGCTACGGCGAAGTATTTGAGGCCAGTTTTGGACTCCAGGCCCTCTTCTGTTACCAGGCCTGGGTTTCAACTCCCTCTGGCTGACATATATGAAGAGGAATAAAGTTCAGCGTTTGAGGACCCTGGTGAACTTGATGAAGCTCCACTCTTTTCTGGAGACAGTCAGTTGGAGGAGTTGAGGCAGACCCTCCATTATGCCAGTGGGTTGGACATGGGGCTCATATGTAGTCTTAATACAGGAGGCTCATAGCTAGGGTCTCGAAGTATCTGGGCTGGTCCAGTCCTCCTGAAGACGTTGTGCAGGATGATCTAATGGACATCTTAGATCAAGGTCCGTCCTCTGACCCGGTTTTACCATTTCATCTCACCTTACAGAAAAGGGTGGCAGCTGCTTGGCAGTCCCTCGAATCTCTTCCGACTGTTAATAAATCTTTGACAAAGAAGTACAGCCCTTCTGTTAGCGACACCAGCTATTTATCTACTCGCCCTGCTCCTGAGAGTTTGGTGGTTCAGGCGGCTATGGCCACCACGAGGCAGGCAGCATACCCTACCATCCCTCCCGATGGGGACGACGAGCGCTTAGACGGTTGGGGCCAGAAGGTATTTTCTGCTGGGAGCATGGCCTTGAAATCGGCCAACTCCACTTGTGCCTTGGCAAGGTTCTCTCACACTCTGTGGGACTGTTTCTTTAGCGGCTGAGCATATTCCCGAGGGGGAAGAAAGGTAGGGGGGGTTCCTTGCTCTCGTGCAAGACGGCAAGGATGCCATGAGTGAATGCCTTCAGTCATGTTTGGATACAGCCGACAGTGTTAGTCGATCCATAGCTGCGAGCACCGCTCTACACAGATGTGCGTGGTTGCGGAAGTCAGGTTTTGCTCCGGATGTGCAGGCCCGTCTTCTGAACATGCCCTTTGATGGCGCACATTTGTTTGGCAGCAAGGCTGACGAGAGCCTTGAGAGGTTGCAGACCTCGAGAGCTGCGGCTAAATCTTTAAGCGAAGCTGTGCGTCAACCTCAACTCATTGGCTGACAACCTAGACCCAGGTACACTGGTCCACGAGTATAACAAAATTATGCTTACTACACAACAAAATTGCTCCACTCAAACTCAGACCAAGCAAACCTAGATCTCATCTAAACAAGTGGTACACCCCCCAGCTAAAGGAGCTACGACCCCTAAAAAGGAAATGTGAAACCACCTGGAGACTACTCCCATTAGACGACAACAAAACCAAGTTAACTAAAATCTCTTCATAATATAAAAATGAAATCTGCCTGGCTAAATGTAACTCCTACAATGAACGCATCTCCAACGTCAACTCCAGTATGAGGGGAATTATTCACCATACTAAAAGAGCTAGAGTCTCCTATTCCCACACCAGATACTTGCACCAAAAATAAAACATGGTGCTCTGACATTCAACAGGCACTATCCAATAAAGTAGCCACCCTCCAGAACAAAATAGCGCTAAAGAAAGCTTCCCTCATTACGCCACAACGACACAACCTTCAACTCCCTACTAGCGAAATACTATCTGATTGTCCCGCCAGATTCCAATTCACCAAAACTACACTCGAGGTAGAAAGCCATTCTTTCACTTAAACCCTCCAACTGCCAAGGCGACCTTTGCCCAGCTCAGATTATAAAAGATGCCGCAAGAGATCTTTCCCCTTTTTTATCTCTAAACTGATCAATGCCTCCTTTTCAACTGGCACCATTCCCACCAACCTAAAGCAGTCTTGGGTACTCCCACTGCTAAGAAAACAAACCCTAGACCCTCTTATTCCCACTATCGTCCCATCACAACGGTACAATTTTTGCTCAAGATACTCAAAAAGGTTGTCTACACCCAGATCCAAAAATATCTGGAACTCCACAAGCTCTTGGGAGAAAGACAATCTGTCTTCCGTCCCCGACCTGGGACGGAAACTGCTCTCATCCACCTAAAAACTCAAGTCGATGAGCTAAGAGATAAAGGTAAAACAGCCCTCCTCTTACTGTTAGACGTGTCTGCCGCAGATGGATAGAATCACTTTTGAGTGATAGAACTATGAGGGTCTTCTCCCCCTCTGCAGCGGCCGACCCTGCCCCTATCATGTGCAGTGTTTCCCAGGGCTCTTGTGTCTCCATTACATTATACAATATATTCACAAAGCCCCTGTTCGATGATCTGGACCTTCTGGGTATCGCCTACACTAACTATGCAGATAATACTCAGATTCTCCTCCCACTTTCTGGGGATTACAACAAAGATTTAGCACTGGTGAATAGTGTATTGCATCATCCAGGCATAGATGGCCACTCGCGGTCTATGCCTGAATGATAAGACTGAGCTCATCATCCTGGGCACCCACCTCAACCTTAAGAAATTAGGCCAGGAATATTCATTCTCCATTGATCGGAACCTCATTAGTGGACAAGGAAGTAAAAAACCTTGGTGTCTATCTTGACTCCACCCTCTCCTTTGATAAACAAGTGAAATCAATGGCCTCCACCACTGCATATACGTGCAAGCAAGTGGACGAAAGTTCAAAAAAAGTAGTGGAACTATGTTCCCTACTGGCCTGCACCGCTCCCCACAAACCCCATCACCATGCACCCTCCCACGTACAATACAAACCCCAAAAAATATTCTCCTGCTCTTTAGGGGAACGCTCGGTGCAGTGCACTGAAAGTGAAAGTTTTAACTTCTTCCTACACTTTTGTTTTAAAACAAAACCGTTCCGGAACCTTTCCAGCCCAGCCACTAAATCCTTAGAAATCACCAAAGATGTAGCATGGTGCACCAGTGTGCAAACAGCCTTAATAAGTAAAATCGAGCTCCTGCAGAGCAAGATCATGGAACATCATAAAAACCTCTCCAAACACATCAATCTCACATCCTGTCGGATATCAAAACTAATCTGAAAAAAATAAAACCATTCTCCTTCAGGGATGTCACTATATCGGAAGTAATAGAAATAGTCAAAAAAATTAAATCCTCCAACTGCAAAGGTGATGCCTGTCCGGCTAAGCTAGTCAAAGAATGCTCTGAAACCTTAGCCACATTTCTCAAAACCTTCATCAATGCCTCCTTCAACTCGAACACAGTCCCCGACTGCCTAAAAGAAGCTTTGGTTCGTCTGTTACTGAAGAAACCCACACTAGATTCTGAAATAGCCACCAACTACAGGCCTATCACCAGCGTTCCGTTTCTTCTCAAGATTCTGGATAAGGTGGCCTACACAAATATACAACAATTCCTAGAAGAAAATAAAATATTAGGCAAAAGGCAATCTCGATTCCGTCCCGGCCCTGGAACCGAATCTGCTCTACTAGATTTAAAAATACAACTCGGAGATATCCTGGACAAAGGCAAACCGGCACTTCTACTTTTACTAGACCTGTCCTCTGCCTTCGACCTCGTCAGCCATGATATTTTAGGCAAGCAACAAAAAAACGCCGGCCACTTTTCTCCGGAAGCCACAGCCTTGATTGACTCCTTCCTCTGTGTAGACTCATGAGTGTGTTGTCTGACTCTGCTTCTGCCCCACCTACCACCTTACACTGGGGAGTGCCACAAGATTCCTGCACGGCACCCACTCTGTACAACATCTTCACTCTTCCACTGTTTAATGATCTTGATAGTCTCAACATAGCCTACACCAACTATGCTGACGACACACAAGTCTTAATCCCTCTCACCGGTATCTATGAACAAGATGCAGCAACCCTAACTAACATCTACGCTGCAATCCAAACCTGGATGGCAGCCAATGTACTTTGTCTCAACGGAGATAAAACCAAGCTCCTTGTTGTAGTCGCCAAAGAAACACTAAACAAGCTCTCTCCACAATACAACACCTTCGACGTCGACAACACCATCATCACATTATCCTCGGCAGTAAAAACACTTGGGGTATACCTCGACTCCTCCTTATCCATGACCCGACAGGTTAATGCCATAGCCTCGTCCATAGCACTCACTACAAAAATCAACACGTCAAACCCTTCCTATCTATACAAAACTGCCTATCCATTGTGAGAGCCACTGTCTGTACCAAACTTGATTACTGCAACACCCCCTTCTTGGGCAAGTCTGCAAAAAACCTACACAAACTACAAGTGATACAAAACAATGCCCTGAGAGCTGCGTTAAGTATCCCAAAAAGGGAACACATATCCCAAGCAAGAAAAGAAGCACAATAGCTTCCAGTCAAAGAGCGCATTCTCTTCAAAACACTGGCAATTACACACAAGTGCCTCTCACTTAATGCGCACCCCTACCTTTCCGAAAGGATTATCCCCTGCACATCCTCCAGACCCACCAGATCTCGCCTCACCAACCAGATCTACGTCCCCTCTTTCAAAAGAGCCAAAGCGGGTGGCACCAGCTTCCATCACTTAGCACCAAAAAATTGGAACGCCCTCCCCACAGCCCCGAGAAATGAAAAATCATACACTGTGTTCAGAAAAATGCTCAAAACTAAACTGTTTAAGTACTATGCACAACTGCCTGAACTCTTGCCAAACCAAGCCACTGTTCCACTGTAACCTTGTAAGGAACGTGTAAGCCTGCCTTCATGTATGTACCTTTGTAGGCAACTAAAGAATGTAAGCAACAAGCCTTCTGTAACCAGCACTATGATGCCCAAGGGCCTATACAAAAACAAATAAATTTATATGTATACATATATTGTAATACCTGTTTACTATATTACTATGTAATACCTGTTTACTTACAATCTGTATAAATGTATTACTCTGACCTTACCCTGTAACGCTGTAAGTTTTGCACTGTCTTGCTGCTGCGCCCTGATACCCTTGGTTCTGGTGCACATTAGAAATAAACCAAGAAATCTCTGCCTTTTTGTCCTAGGGGACAGCAATGGAGGGGAGGTTCTTTTCATTACTACTCCTCCTTTGGTAGAACGAGAGGGGCTGCCAGTCAAAGGGGCCAGCGAAAAAGTACCCGGGGTGGTCGGGGAAATCGTAGTACCAAAGCCGCTCGGGCAGCTGCCGCTTTGCCTTCAGGCACTGCTGCAGCCACTTGCAAACAGTTTGAGGCCATGTCCCATGGTTCGCCGGTTGGGAGCAGACTGTCTCACCATCTCGAAGAATGGCAAGCCATTACTTCAGATGCAAGGATTCTGGATACCATAGCACACGGCTACTGCCCTCCCTTCCTTCAGCGGCCTCACAACAATCCACCGGGGAAACTCTTTGAAGCTTCCGCATCCGCTCCTTGCGCAGGAAATCCTAACCCTGCTGGAGAAAGGCACTATAGAACTGGTGCCTGTAGCGGAGAGGAACAAGGGATGGTATTCCCATTATGTTTTGATTCCGAAGAAAGACGGGGGGTTGAGACCCATCATGGACTTGCGTTGGTTGAACAAACTGCTCAGGAAGGACAAGTTCAAGATGGTAACTCTTTCTCAAGTCTTCCAGGCCCTTCAATTTCAGGATTGGTTGGTGTCTCTGGACCTACAGGATGCTTACTTTCATGTGCCGATTCATCCCAAGCACAGAAAGTACCTGAGGTTTGCGACTGGCGACTCGCACTTACAGTTTCGGGTCCTGCCATTCAGATTGACCTCCAACCCGAGGGTCTTCACCAAGCTAATGGTGGTGGTGGCAGCGTACCTCAGGCGAGGGGCGGGGGGATTCCCATCTACCCTTACCTGGACGACTGGCTGATCTGTGCGCGCTCTCCTGAACAAGCGTTGGATCACCTCGGTCTCACCTGCCGCACCCTCCACAGGCTGGGCTTCTCCCTGAACTACAAGAACTCGCATCTGACACCTTACCAACTGCGCCAGTACAATGGGGCTGTGTTCGACATGTCCTTGGGGAAGTGTTTGCCTCCCAGGTTGAGGGCTCCTCACATTGTGCAGATGGTGGACAAGTTTCAACATGCCCAGTCTCTCCTGGCCATCGAATTCTTAAGGTTGCTCGGTCTCATGGTATCCTGCATTTTTCTGGTGCCAGAGGCCAGGCTGTGGGTGAGATCCCTGCAATGGGTTCTCAAGATGCAGTGGTCACAGTTCTCAGGCAAGATGTCGGATCCTGTTCAGATTCCACTGTCGGTCTCCGAGTATCTTCTGTGGTGGTCCAACGAAGGGAACCTGATGAGGGGGGAACCGTTTTGCCTACCATGGCTGGAGGTGACTGTAGTGACGGCTGCTTCCCTCACAGGATGGGGCGTTCATGCCAACGATTTGACAGCCAGCGGTCGTTGGTCTCCGTCGGAGTCCAAACTCCACATCAGTCTGTTAGAGCTGAGGGCCATCAGGCTAGCCCTGAGGGCTTTTCTGCCTTCTGTACGGGGGAAGAGTGTCCTGATCATGATGGACAACACAGAGGCCATGCATTACCTCAACAAAAAAAAAGGGAGGGGGGTAGGGTCACTTCCGTTGTACAGAGAGGCAATGGAGCTCTGGTTCTCGGCCATCCAGCAGGGAAGTTTGATATCGGCAGTTCATCTGGCCGGAGACGAAAATGCAGTGGCGGATGCTCGGAGCAGGCAGAGCGCAATCTCTCACGAGTGGGAGTTGGCTCCAGAAGTCCTTCAGGAGATCTTTGCCCTTTGGGGAACCCCGCAAGTGGATCTCTTCGCCACCAGTGTCAACCGGAAGTGCGAGGGATTCTACTCAAGGGAATTTCCTCCAAGAGGAGCCTTAGGAGACGTGTTTGTGGTGAATTGGTCATTCCCACTGCTGTACACGTTTCCTCCAGTCCCCGTCATTCCTCAAGTGTTGCGGAGGTTACAGAGGTTTGTTTCCCACATGCTCCGGATTGGGCCAGGAGAGCGTGGTACCCAGACCTTCTAGAAATGTCCATCTGCCCTCCACGCCATCTTCCCTACCAAGAGGATCTGCTCTTGCGCAAGGGCGGGCAGCGGGGGGGTTAAGGTTCTCCATCCAGATGTCAAGACTCTCAACCTTCACGCTTGGCATCTGAAAGGTTGAGGGATAAGGATTGGGACCTCCCGGATGACGTGATGGAGGTGTTGCTTTCGGCCAGGCGGCCTGCAACAAAATCCCTGTACCGTTGGCTTAAGTTCTGCGACTGGTGCGGAGGTCAAAATGTTTATCCTTTTCAGTGCTCCATTCCTATGGTTTTGTCTTTACTTTCTTTGGCCTTCAAGTTGGTACTATAAAAGGTTACCTGGCGGCGCTCTCTATCTTTAAGTACTTATCTGAAGAATGTTCTTACTTTAAGATTCCTTTTGATTTCTCAGTTTCTTAAAGGACTGTCTAATGTATTCCCGCCGTCCCCTTTCCAGGTGCCGGTATGGGATTTGAATTTGGTTTTGAAATTTGTCATCGGTGCTCCGTTTCAACCTTTGCACTCCTGTCGTTTGAGATTACTGTCCTTCAAGACTGTGTTCTTGGTTGCGGTTACTTCCGCTTGCAGAGTGAGTGAATTGCAGGCACTTTCATCTAAGCCACCCTTTACTGTGTTTGACATGGACAGGGTTGTACTGCGGGTACGTCCCTCTTTTCTACCTAAGGTAGTCTCTGAATATCATTTGAGTCAAAAGGTGGTTCTTCCAACTTTCTACCCTCCTCCTCATCCTGGTAAGGCAGAGGAGCGACTCAATCAGTTGGATCCTAGGAGAGCTCAGAACTTTTACATTTCTAGGATGTCCAGGGTCAGAGTAGACGATTAACTCTTTGTAGGATATGCTGGACACTGATTGGGCCAGGCTGTTACCAAACAGACCTTGTCCAGGTGGATTATCCTCACCATTACGGAGTGTTACCGATTGGTGGGTAGGACCCTCCTGAAGGGTTGCAAGCTCATTCCACTTGGGGCGTGGCTACTTCCACAGCCCTCCAGCGGGGGGGTTCCTATTAGAAATATTTGTGATGCAGCCACTAGGACTTCAATCCACACCTTTGTTAAACATTACTCCCTGGATACTATCCATTGTCGGGATACGGCCTTTGGAAAGGAGGTTCATTATTCTGCAATATGATTGGCTACTGTAAATTCTTTTCCCTCCATTAACTGGTACTGCTTTCGGAGTCTGTCAAAGATGTGGAATACGTTGGAGGACACAATCCATTTGAAGAACAAGTTACTTACCAACTGGCAACATTCTTTGGACTGGATGTTCCTCCAATGTAGCCCTCTGGAGAATTTCCTATGCGATTGCAGCTTACGTTTCCGCAAGGCTATGTGCAGCCAAGCAGGCATGGGACTGGTGCCACACATTCCGAGGGGAAAAAACTTAAAGGCATGGTCTAGTAAAATGTGTTGTTGTCCCTACGGGTCGGCCATGTTTTTTTAAGCCTAAGTGGCTCGATTTTAGAAAACTTTCCTATGGACCTTACCCGAGTTTTCGTCCATTAAATGCACGCGAAAACAGGCACCAGGGAGTCGCCATTTTGTGATAATCCTATCACTTGCCGCATCGCCCTGGCTGACCTGCTTCTGCGGCACTAAATCAAATCCCCCACCCCTGAGCCCGTCCTCAGCAGACTCGTACCGCCCATTTCCCAACGCCAAAGCACGTCTCGTGTCAACAATCGCTGCGCCTCCGCTAATGACGTGTCGCCATGGAAATGGCAGGACGCCTCTTTCCTCAATAAGTATAAACAGACCGTTTCTCAACACAAAGCAGCAGATTTTCGATTCCATTCCTCTCTCTGCGTTACTTTGAGTATTCTGTGACTCGTTTCTGTGCTCTGGTCAGCTACCTTCGCCACTTGTAGCCCGTGGGAACACTCGTACCATCTCTGTAAATTATTTTACTTTGTTTACCACACAATGGCTACAATAATGCCCTACATATACGAGCCTGAGTATACCGAGGAGGAACTACTGGAAAGGGAAGCACGCGAAAACGATGGGGATTCGGACGGCAGTTGGCAGGACGAATCAACAGATGAAGAGCCTGGGCCTAGTCGCATGGACGGCGTCTCCACCTGGTGCACATGCAATCGGTGCAAGCTAATGTCAACCGAGGACGAGAACTGCTGCTGCCGAGAAAACTCAGGAGGCCTGGCCTACATTTTGGAAGGCGAGCCACGACCGCAATGCATCACCGAGCTGCCAGACTTCAGGGCAGCCTGCCTCACACGGGTCGTGTTGAGAATAATGATGGTGCTTATGCACAAACTTCGCGCAACTGTTCGTCCTCATAATCCGAGTAATGAGTAAGTATACTCTGCTTGTCATGCCACTCCTATTTCATGTTCTTCTACTATATCCAAAATTATATATTCATGTCATAGTAACGCATGAAAGTCGTTCAATAGTGTGCATTGTCTAGATAGCATTTGTCCGTGCAGAATGCCATTAGTTACAAGAATTCTCATTGACAACAAATGTTTATTAAACTTATCTTGGTCATTTAAAAACAGTTTGTTTCATTCCTTTTCACAGGTGGTACAGGCTGGTGGCCTATCGTTCCTTTACATGGTGGCTCCACGGGAGGCTTGGACACCGCGTTCGAAGAGTGATACCCGCCTGTGCCGTTCGTGCCATAAGAGAAACGTTCCCGAGTGACAGCGGTCAGTACAGGGGATTTTCTCTCGCTGTGCTGCAACCTGACCTGTATAATCTTTAAAGTCTTGTATTTTTGTGTCATGAAAATAAGATACAAAATAAAACACCACATATATTTTAACGGTTGTTTCGATTTTTTTAAATGAATCAAGTGCGTCTCCATTCAAGGATGGACATCAGACATCTGTGCTCCGAATGGGTGAAGGTCTGGTCGCTGTGAAGCAGGGTGGCCACTATCCATCTAAGCTAACATAACATATTCTCGATAATGCATGCACTAAATATCACTTGTTCAAAGTCTTTCAGTAGGTTATGTCTCTATAAAAGTCACACATATATCTATACTAACAATTACCATTGGATTATACAGGCCTTAGGTTAAGGGTCTTGACCACTATAATACACCGGTTGAAGTGTGGGTCTGTGCTCACAAGAATCTCCGGTATGTGGCATTTGTTATTGATAAGCAACAATATACTATCAAAGGCAGTTCGCACCCGTGGATGAGCGCTGGCATGTGGGGCTGTCTGGGGCGCGAACGGCCAAGGTGCCAAACAACATGTACACTTCAAAAGGTATCCCATGCCAAGGGGCCATCGCTCACCTGGCCTCCCCAGACCCTGTCTCTCCAGCCAGGCCTCCCCTTGAAGCAGGCCGCCCCCCTGCAATCCACATAAGTGTGTCTCCATTCAGCAGTCTTCCTGTGCCTTATCTGCATGCCCCAGGCCCCTCCATCCTACCCACCCTCTATCAAAGGCGGTTCGCGCCAGTGGATGCGCGCTGTCAGGGGAGCGAAAGGCAAAGGTGCCAAACAGCATGTACACTTCAAAAGGTATCCCACGCCAAGGGGCCATCTGTCACATGACCTCCTCAGACCTCGTGTCTCCAGCCAGGCCTCCCCTTGAAGCAGGCAGCCCCCCTGCAATCCACATAAGTGTCTCCATTCAGCAGTCTTCCTGTGCCTTATCTGCACGCCCCAGGCCCATCCATCCCACCCCCTCTATCAAAGGCGGTTCGCACCCGGGGATGAGCGCTGGCATAGGGGGCTGTCACGGGCGCAAACGGCCAGGGTGCCAAACAGCATGTACACTTCAAAAGGTATACCACGCCCAGGGGCCATCGCTCACATGGCCTCTTCAGACCCCGTGTCTCCAGCCAGGCCTCCCCTTGAAGCAGGCCGCCCCCCTAAAACCACAACATACATACGTCATTCATTCAAAAACACACCACTGTTTCTAATACTTTATAAACCACTTGATATGTCTCATGGGAACATCTTTGTGCTTTGCAAGTCAACTCCTGAACGTGCTACCTGGCAACCACTGAGATGTACGCTAATCTGCTCATCGTCATGCTATCCGTGAACTTCTGTGACCGCTTAGAGCAAACCCATCAGTGTGCTTCCTGTGGCCACCCACCTATTCCCCTGCAACATACTGCTCTGCTTGCTGAATCCAACTGTTTGTTGGTCAAGGTAAGGCCATGTATCCTAGTCATATTTTGCAGATTTTTAAATTTCTATCTATTTGCGAGTAGAGTACACAATAGTGCTATGTTCATTGGTCGCATTGCTATTGACTTGAGTTTCCATTGCTATGCTATCAATAGATCTATTTATTTTCATCTTTGTCTATTGTCATCTAATTGCATCCTTCGGGGGTCCAGTCTATAATGTAAGCATGTTTCCTTCTCGTGCAAGACAGAACATCCAAGGGACGAGTCACATGTTCAGATTTTAGTCACATCATTTATACATTTCTGCAATTTATGCAAATACTAAGCCGCAGATAATGAACTGGTATAGTTCCTGCGACCAAAACAAACCTTGCATTGATCATTGTATGATTAATTTATTTTTGTATCAAATCTTTATTCATGAAGATTGTATAATGTCTATTTACTTTTCAGATTTATCAACAATGCCTGCCTGTTCGATTAGCGGTTGCCCTTCGAACACCCATGCGAAATCTGAAGGCACTACAATGCATGTATTCCCGAAAACTGTTGATCGAATAAGAGAATGGGTCAGACATTGCGGATATCCACTGGATGAGCTGGAAAGTAGAGTCCAACAAGTCTTACAGGACAAGAGGGGTGATCGATACCGCATCTGCAGCCGGCACTTTTCCTTGGATATGTACACAACATCTTGGGTAACAAAGAAGAATAAACGGCGAACGACACGGGAATTGCTCAAACGCTATTCCCACTCTATTCGTCCACATTCCGCCACTGGTGAGTCAAGTGTCCGGATTTAGCTTTAGGCCTTGCGGTAGTGTGTAGGTAGCCGAATGGATTAATTGATATTGTAGGTGTTCCATCCCTTTCGATATTGATAGGAGTGTATAGTTTTTTGAATAATGACATTTATCAATATATTCTTTTTCGATTTCATAACCCACAAACGAAATGTGTATATATATGGGAACAGGGAACTGTGCTGTATTGAGCATTTTTCAAGTATTCTGTCGCCTTACATGGCTATTTTTAATATTGGCATTTCATTATCAATCATTAATTTACCTTTACAACTTTTTGACTATCCCTTGAATCTGAAGCAAGAACATTCTACATCCTTGACGTGGTCGCAGTTATCAACCACTTCTAGCGCGTATCAGGTAATCTTACTAGGCTATTCCGCTACAGACTTGTTTTATGCATGTCAAGTAATAGTTTTATTCTATCGTGTAATTATTTTACCGAATGTTTGGTTAGTGCTTTCCAATTGATATACACCTTAGTTATCGTCCACTGGTGTTTGTTTTCAGTTATAATTAGTGTTATACATACTAATGCAAGTACTGTCTTTCAGGGAGATGCTAAAGCGTCCGCCACATCTACAACATTTCTAGATGTTCTTCACCAGCAGGAGGTATGGATACTGACAGCTCCATCGAGCGTCATCATCAGAGCTGGAATTCTTATCGTTTGATTGTTCTACACAATGTTTCATTCGTGGTTAGCCGTTGATATGTACCTGTGCTGTCGACCCCAAGTGTGTGTTATGTTTTCACTATGGTAATCCTCACTAATGCAAGTACTATGTTTCAGGCAGTTGATGGAGCATCAACCCCTGCACTTGATGCGGAGCCTGACATTCAAGTAATTCGAGGGGAAGTGGAAGCGGGACCATGCGTATACGAATTGGCGCAACAGCTTTCGGAAGTGCGCACTACATTTGCAACATCCATAGATATTCTTCAGCAGCACGAGGTATGGATACTGACCGCTCCATCATGCGTGATCATATAACGTGATTCCATTTGCTATACTTTCTTCCCTATTAACGCAAGTGCTGTGTTTCAGGGAGACGACAGAGCTTCCACTACAATCACAACATCCCATTTAGATGATGCAGATGTAAATAAATCGGAGAAATAACTTGATGAAATGTGATCATATTTAGATTTTCCTTGATTCTTTTAGACAATGCATCATTTGTGGTTATCTCTTTATATGTACCTGTGCGTTCGACCCCAAGTGTTATGTTTCCAATATTGAAAACCATACTAATGCAAGTACTGTGTTTCAGGGAGATGCTGAATCCTCCTCTCCAATACAACCATTCATGGCAGTCCATGCAGAGCCAGAGGTATGGATACTGACAGTTCCATCGAAATAGATCATCACAGGTCGAATATTTGTCGTTTGATTGTTGCACACAATGTTTAAATCGTGTTTGGCTATTGAGATGTACCTGTGTGTTCGTCCTCGCGTGTGTTTTATGCTAACAATATTTTGATACATAGTAATGAAAGTACTATGTTTCAGGGAGACGATGGAGCCTCATTCTGTGCTGTCTGTGCGCATACAGAAAATATAGTCGTTGCAGCGCAAGAGGAAGGGAGGACATGCGGAAACGAATCGGAGCTACAGCGTGCAGATGTTGAAGGTAGAGTCAAAGTTGCAAAGAAAAAACCCCAAAAAAAGGTTAGTTACAAACCGTTCATAACTTAAAAAAAATGTTTGTGCTGGGGACTATTTTGTTTTTTTCCAGTCAATTGGACTACACTTTATCTTGTGTTTAAACTGAACATCCCTTTTCCAATCTCTCCTCTAGTTACCCGTGGGTGTCAGAACTATACATACACAGACAGTGAAGCGAATGAGAGATGTTGCTTGCCAGACCATGTACACTATGGAGGAACTATTAATTGAGGCGAGGCGTGTTCAGGCTCGAGATGCTCATGTCCAATGGCCAGAACATGAATTAACTGTGTTTGGAGAATACAGCAAAGTTGCATTGGACCATTGCTACAGTGCGACCGCACCACCACAAGAAGATGATATTGAATGTACTGAAGATAGCTCTGAAGTAGTTGCAGATCAATTCACACAATCTACACCCGCCAAAAAATTGCCACCCAAAAACATGTCGACATTGTTGTGTTCTCCCATCAATGTTGAAGTAGCAGATGTCGAAATGACAGAGAATGAACCAGCCGCAGCATCCATAGACGCATCAGAACTTGATAGCAGCGATATTACTTTCCAATGTGTTGAAACCTCCGCAACGTCACAGGCCGAAACAACGTTGACGCAGGATGACAGTCTAATGAAAGAGAGCAAATACATTGTATTCGACAGTTGTTTGATGGATATTCTAAGTATGCTGAAATGTGGGCATTCCGTTAGAGGGAAAGTATGTGGGAAGCCATTGATTAATGTGACTCGTCAAATAAAAGGCAGTAACGTCAAAATAAATGCCGCCTGTCGATTAAATCATAGGTTTTCATGGTCTGCACAAACGATACTGGGGAAAATGCCAGCAGGCAATCTACTGTGTGCAGCTGCATCACTCCATTTCATTTCTAAATCACTGTACTACATATACCAACGTGATTATCTGTTTCCAGCCATTAGTGATGCTTGGGAAATTGAACAATTGTCTCTAGCAAGTACATTCGAAGGGAAACGTTTAAGGCTAGCCGGCGATGGACAGTGCGACAGCCCTGGATTTTCTGCCAAGTACTGCACCTACCACTTTCAGGACATGGAAAGTAAGAAAATTGTGAGTTCGGTGGTCGTGCAGGTAACACAATGTACATCCTCAGTGGCCATGGAGAAACTAGGATTTATAAAATCAGTGGAATATCTACAATCATGGGGAATGCACATCGACCTCATAGCCACAGACAGACACGTTTCAATTGCCAAGACAATGAGAGAGCAGTTCCCACTTATTAATCATCAATTTGACGTATGGCATCTTGCTAAATCAATGGGTAAGAAAATCTCGGCTGCAGGAAAAAAAAGGTTTTGAAAGTATTTTGCAGTGGTCCCAGTCTATCACCAACCATCTTTGGTGGAGCTCAAAAACTTGTGAATGGTCAGTGGAAATACTTCTTGAAAAATGGCAGTCACTGATGCACCACTGTACCAACGTTCACCGCTGGTCAGAAAACCTACATTTCAACCAATGTGAACATGACCCTTTGACCCCAGAGGAGGCAAGGAAAAAGTGGTTGATTCCATCTTCACCGACACACAAAGCCATTGAGAAGATTGTTTTCGACAAAACTCTATCAAGAGATTTGAGAGGACTGACAGAATTCTGTCTCACAGGAGATTTGGAGGTGTTCCACAATATGTGCCTAAAGTACAGGCCAAAGCGCTTGCATTTTAGCTTTCGGGGCATGAAACATCGCACTCTACTAGCAGTCTTGGCCCATAACAGCAATGCCGGACGTGAACAATCTAGGACTAGGGGTAAAGTAAGGATGCCTCGCTACACTAAGGTGTTTTCAAAACGAACTAAGCAATGGGTGATCAAATCAGTCTATGTTGAAATGCAGTTCGACTTTGTGAAAGGCCTTATCGTTGCTGTGTTAGAGAAGCACAGATATGGGATTTTGGACGTTTCTGTGCAGAGCAGTGATCCATTGCCACCGAACATTGCAACTGTGCCATGTCCACCCGAAGCACAGCTGGTTGTTAAGTACAAATCCTGGTTTAAATAATTGCAATACGATTGTCTTTTTGTAAATAAATGTTATTGTACAGTGTACCTGTAACCCTAACCCCTACCTTCACTATCATGGGTGGCGAACAAGCTGGGTGTCATCTTTGAGTTCTCTCTATTCACCTCATATATGTGTATGTATATATTTTTCTCATGTCTCGTCTCATGTAAATGTAAATGCTGCGCACTGTGTCAACGGAGGGGAGGCTTGCGTATTGCAAATAATAAAACAAACAAACAATAAATCTCACTTTCAACTCAACTCCTGTGGTACTTTATACTTTCCCTGACCTTCCGCCAAAAATTAAATGTCTCCATAGTTATGATTCTTTGGGGCTGCAAAGCTCGCAGAGAACGGGGACAAAATTGGGGGCCTTAGAACACGCCAAGCGGGCCGTGGCATTTGGGAGAGAGGCCAGTTCGCATTTGCACATTGTGGCGCACTACATAGAGGGATTCTAAACTTCAAGTTCTCACAGATGCCTTTACTACGGATTGTTGCAAATAAAGAATGTGAAGGACAGCGGCTTTGATTTTCAGCTCGCTCCGAGAAGAGGCCCACAAGTCGCACTGGAGGTATAAGGGTCTATTGTTTTTGACCTTGAGACAGGGACCATGCCGAAAGAACTTCATTTGAAGGGGGTGCCCAATAACGTAAGAGACGATAAGGCAGAAAATTCAGAAACTAGACCGAGTTTCATTTTAGTTCAGTATACGAAAAATAGATGTCAAGAGCACGGTCGGATTTACAGACTGCATTACGCAGAGACACAATGGAAATTACAAATATAATGTGAGTAAATCTTTAGACGCTTTTATACCGGAATGAAGAAATAATGAATGGATGCATGAATGAATGAATGAATGAATGAATGAATGAAGAGCTACGAAAAGCAAGGAAAACGTGTTCGTAGTGGGCACATGGGCATGCAGGTATCGCCGATCTCGGTCCTTGGCCCAGCCACTTTTCCCTGCACTGCCGACCTGCACTACGGGACTGCCTCTGTATCCTTCAGCCCCTTCTCCCAGCATTTACCTTGCACTTGCCACCAGCTGGCCCTAGTATTTATCTTGCATTCTACTTACCAAGTACAGCACTTTTACCCCCCTCTCCCCTTCCCCTTGCGCGATCTGAAAGACACCTGGCCTAGTAGGATCGTTGTCTATCTGCCCTTGCTCCCTCCCGCCTCGTTGCGCCTTGAAACACTTGTGTATAGGCGTGTTACAAATGCCATATCATATCTCCTATCATTCCACACGCATGTAGACAAACTGTCGTTTCTCATTGTGTGTTGGCCTCCATTTATTTCATTACTTTTCGCATTGATTTTAGAGCCGAACATACTCCATTGAACTATCCTTGCAAGCAAATAGTTTCTGATCGGCCGTAATAAATCAAATATTTTTTTTGTTTTCATAACAGGTATTTGATCCCGTTCTGCTACTGTCATCGGTTTGAGACACCGGCAGAGGGTTTTTTCAACAGACACCTGCAGCTTCGTGTGAACAACTGGAGCACACTGACAATTTTATGGGACTATCGCCAAGGGCCCACATGCCCTTATGCTGTACTAGTGGCTAGAAGCAACATATCAACCTTTACGATGGACTAGTGCCTAGTTGATGGAACAGCCTTGCGGTTCACCTTGCTTCCAAAGTGCTTCTTTTAACGAAAACCAACACCCTGTGTACCATAAAGGAACAGCGCGTAACTCAATATAAACTTATGCGGATTTGCAGATACAGATAAAAGAAAATAAATGGCTTTCGGAGTTCATATGGCAATTGCTGAATATTCTCTAAACATTTAATGTCAAATAAATGTACTTTACCAAATGTACCGTGTTGCTGTTTGATTTTAAAGTACAGTTTCATATTCCGAATTGTGGCGCGCTGTGTTGTGAGATGGTCTGTGTTGGTTTCCGGGTTCTGTGTGGAGTCGCGTAGAAGATGACTGGGCGCGTTTGCCTACGCAGCACAGTAACGTCACGGAGAGAGGCGGGAATATGAATGTTTTTATAATGTCGGGCTAAGGGGCGGGGGATTTGATTTAGTGCCGCAGAAGCAGGTCAGCCAGGCGATGCGGCAAGTGATAGGATTATCACAAAATGGCGGCGCCCTACTGCCTGTTTTCGCGTGCGTTTAATGGACAAAAACTCTGGTAAGATCCATAGGAAAGTTTTCTAAAATCGAGCCACTTAGGCTTAAAAAAACATGGCCGACCCGTAGGGACAATAAAAAATGTTACTAGACCATGCCTTTAAACTGTGGCTGCGGCTGCTGTGCGTCCAATTTATAACATCCGGTGGCGGCTCCCTCGATGGAGGCCTTCGAGGGACATCGACCCGACGTCATCGACACAGGACGCCCTCTGCTGAAAAAGTTTCCGAAGTGCACAGCTGTGGACATTACATGTCAAAGATGTGGAATGCGTTGGAGGAACATCCAGTCGAAAGAAAGTTACCAGTTGGTAAGTAACTTGTTCTTTTAAAGGTAGTTTGGGGGTTGTGTTACAGATAAGAGACAGCCAATTAAGTATTAGCACATATATATTTCCAAGTATATATGTTCCACTAACCAATCCCCCTGCTAATGTTTTACGGTTTGCCACATAGGATATAAATGATGCATGTTGGGGTATAAGACCCCTTTGTAATTAAGTTTGTGTGCAAGCATCCGTCTGATGTTTGCCATTTGACCCTGCTTTATTAAACTGAGAATAAAGTAGTATTTTGCCATATTCCTTGAGTCTTGTCTGGTTTTTTGGTCTTAGAACTTTATTGGTAACATCTAGCACAAAAGATGATTCAAGGTGCTAGAGCACATGTTGGTAGCAGTGTGAATGGTTCCGGTATAGTCTAGTCAATTTAGACCCAGATCCTCGGACATTTGACTGCTCCCATTAGCCAGAAGACAGCAGAGCCTTCTGTGGAGAACGGCACACAACAATACACTTGTTAAAGAATACGGCTAAAGATCCGGACCCCGCAGGTGCACAGTGGATGGAAGGCAAACTGGTCGGTTGAGGGAGAGTTGATGCCAAGGGACTCGAACTAAGCCAAGGGTGTAAGCTGAACATTGAAAATGGCTAAAATAGGGGGAGGGATTGTGTTGTAAATGTATGTATAAAAGTAACAGGATTTTTGGGGCATTTTAAAGAAGAGTAGATGCTGCAATTCCCGGTTTCAAGGAGACAGAAGGTTATGCACTAAAAAGACTCCAAATAGCGGTGTTGAGGATTCCTGAGGCAAAGCCAACAAGAAGAATGCTTATCAAGCTCCAAAATGGGGCAAAAATGAGGTGAGATACATTTACTAAAGATAATAAAGGAAGGCACATACAGGGGAACATTTATTAGATTGGGGTTATACATATGTCCGTATAAAGCTTTTGTATTTAAACTAATAGATATAGAACGATAACAGAGGGGTGTTTTTTTTTTTTTTAAATCAAGCTGCTGACGTCAATTGGAAAGATAAAAATCAAAGGCAACTAATAAAGAAGACTTAAAATACCAATGGTAGAACAACAAGATATTACAAATTGATAGAAAGTGTAAACAAAGGAACAAAAAGAACATTGTGTAGATTTTCGGATAATCAAGCAGCAACTGATGGTGGCTGCTTTAAGTGCTCATTGTGGTATGCTTGATAATATAAAGATAAGAATACAAAATCGGGAAAGTACGAACAGTCGAGATCGACTTGTCATCACGGGAGACACTCCTCTTCTATACTTATGCAGGACATTGCCAAGATTACCAGATGAGGAAATATCGGAGGCATGACTAATAAGACATGCATGCTGTGGCCTCAGGAGGGTTCAAAAACTGTACTGCGACATATGACGTATTTGCATGCTACATTTAAGGGAAAGAAGTTACAGAAAAGGTTCTGTTTTAGAGCCATGTGGAAGATGTACCGGAGTGAGACAGAGGATCCAGCGTAGGAGGAGTGGATGCTTAATCAGCATAAAGGAGGATAAAACAATGAAAACGAGCGTGGATCCAGAGGAGAAGGGATTTGATCATTTAAAGGAACTGAAAGCAGTGGCGTGGTAGGTTAATCCAAAATATGAGCCCCCTGCTTAGGACAAAGCGGAAGAGAGCAGAAGAAGAGGAAGTAAGAAAATACAAGTGGAGGGAAGAAAGACTAAGGCATGAGGCAAGGAAAGAAAAGGAGAGATGAGAAGAGAGGAGGTAGAAGCGCAAAGAATGTAGGTTGCAAAGAAGGCGAGGGGAAGATTAATTAAGGGAGATGAGGTGAAGAGATTAACAGAAGTAGGGGACTAAAATATGACGAAATAGATTATCTATGTTGTAGAAGCATAGTGCTGTTCGAAGCACAAGGACAACTTGGGGCAGAGAGAGGGTCACAACAGCCCTGCAGGGAGCTGCAAGGGGTACCAAGAAAACCATCATGGACTGATGTGCGAGACACAGTAGGCACAGAGGAAAGACTTGGGGGTTTATATAGGCAAATGAGGGGTAAAGAAGGGTATAAAACCAAAATAAATGGCATACCGAGCGCAATGAGGGAGCCCGAACCAATCGACAGTGGTTCGGGGGGTTTTCCCCAATGGATTTAGTTTAAATAATGGGTTTAAATATTGCATTTTAGAGGATACTTTACAAAAAATTGGTAAAAAGCCAAACAGTTTGCAGTTGGCACTGGTGGGGGCCAGGGGGCAGGCATGATATTTTTGACTGGACATCTATGATAGATATCCAGTAAAAGAAATACCATCCCTGCCACCTGGGCTCCACAGCACCTCAGAAGGAGAGCTGATTTTGGCAGGTGGGTAGGGGGATTTTGCAACAAAGGCATTTTTTAAATGCCTTTGTTGTACAACCCGCCTTACCCCCTCGAACACCCACTTGCCAAAATCAGTTCAACGGACCAAAACAAACACACACACACCCCCAATCAATCTATCATTCATACAAGCACCCATCACCATTAACACACACACAAGCATACATGCATCCATACACATATTTAAATAAAAAATAAAAAATAAATGAACATAAACGTACCTTCTGCAGGAGCCTGTGCGTGGGTGCTGAAATGCTCCAGGTATCTCTGTCCGTATGTGTGAGGTGGTGCAAGAGATTCCCCCCCCCCTTCACACATACAGACATGCAGCCAGGATTTCCAATGAGCTACGCAAGGCTTTTGACAGTTCAGCCAGCCCAGAGCACTCCCTCAGCTGGAAAAAGCAGCTGAGGGAGTGCTCAGTGTTTCACTGCGCTGGCTCCTCGGCTCCTCCATAATGGGTGAGGGGGCAACTGAGCCGATGCACCCTTGCCCATTATGGATGAGCTGCCAGGCTCAGGCTGACCAATATGGCAATGCCCGCACCAAAAATGCTAGTGTAGGTCAGTCAAAATGGGCTATTTTTTTGGCCAATGTGGGCCAGTTTGAGTTACTTCACTATGCAAAAAATATTATTTAAATATCACAATTTGCTTACATTTTAACAAAAAACACCCCCTTTGGTACTATTCAGTCTGTGACTAAACGAATGAATATCCATTTGCAACTGTTGGCTGCTTTTTCATTTGTGCGTGAGACAGTTTTATGGTCCCGTCCGACCATGTGAGCCACCCTTACCCATTTCCTCTAATAAGAAAAAAAAGTAAGTTTCCCTTTGACAGTTCAGCCAGCACAGAACCTCTCCCTCAGCTGGAAAAAGCAGTTTAGGGAGTGCTCAGTGTTTCAATGCACTGGTCCATTATTGGGCCTGTGGATCAAGAACATGTATAAAGTTGGCACAAAAAAGGGGAGGAGTTTGTTCATTGGTGCTGGTAAGCATACCAACCTTAGTAGTACCATAAAGTGACCTGCAGATCAGACTTCCCAAAATTGGACACACACACCTGAAGAATATAAGATCATTTTATCAAAGCAGACGGAGGAGAGATAATTACTTCTCAGCAAAATCAATCTGACATTCCAGATGAGCATAAACTGTTCAGCCTGAACAGCAGTGATATTTACAGCTATATTTCTTGCAGGATTTCAGACTGCAGTGAACGCTAAGTGGCTGCATGTCACCAGATGGGAGCTGCTGCAAGCGATCAATATGACAATAAATAGATTTAATGCGATCAAATTAGAGTTTAGGGCAATCAGAGTTATCACCCTCCAGAACAAGTATGTCCTGGACTTAATTACAGCAATGGAAGGAGGCGTGTGTGCCAAGATTGTGCCTACTTGCTGTATATTTATACCTGCCCATGATGAAGACAATGGAACTTTGACAGAAGCAATAACGATGTCAACCCTGCATAGGAAGATGGAGGATGAAGTTGGCGAGACTGAAGAGGACAGCTGGTTTTCATCTCAGCTTTCGTGGATTCCAACTTGGTTGGCAAATACCTTCAAATTACTTTTTAGCAGTATTCCTGTTTGTATTGCTAGGATTTAGTTTCATAACAATTATACAAGGTAGTGAGCAAGTCACTAGATGCCAAGATGAGCAATTACACCCTGTATAATTAAATAAAATAGCAGTAAATAAGAAGCTGAAATGGACACATTTGTGGTCTATTCACATGTGACTCAGAAGTCAAAAACAAGGGCTATTCATTAAGCCTCGGATGATGATAGTGATGTGCTTTCAGTCCCTTGAATGTCCTAGAACAGAGAACAGGCTACAATGTCGACTACAGACAGTAAACTTTGATGGCCGGTCTGTTGAGAGATGGACTAATTGGGAAAGTACGGAGTAATCTGGCGTTATCCGAGCACCTGGGTTTCGGCTTCCTTACGTGATGCTTGCCCTTGATGACCACAGTCCCGTTGATGGGTCGCCAAAAGGTGTCGACCAACATACCGTTGATGACTCCATCCACAATATCGTCCAAGTCTCCTTCCCTCACGGTGGTGACACTGCTGACTCAACTATCTGCCCTGGCATTACCCAGGCCTGTCCTTTTCCATTGGCTCTGGGGTCACTCCAGCAGCGATCAGCTCATCAGCTATACTACCAGATGACATCCTGCAACCATCAGATCTAGAATAGCTTGTGGGAGTTTTTTCTGAAGAAGAGGTGGAGATGGAACCCTCCAGCCCCTAAATGGCTATGCCTCTGCCAGTTACTCCTGCTCCTCCAACTATGTCTGCAGCCCGGCTCCGAGAGACGTCTCCTTAGACATTCTCTCCATGTTACAAACCCAGGTGTCCGAGCTGCAACACAGGCTTCCTGACCCATCCACGTCAACTAGAAGTTGTATCTCTGTGTAGTGCTCTGAGGCTAAAAAGAGGAACAATTCACAAAATAGATCTTTGATCTATTATATAGATGCAAGTCTCTGTAGTTAGAGATCATTGGACGGGCTCTATAGCTAACAGCCACTTAAATGATCCATAAATCAACCTACTAGTGAAATAAAGAAAAAAGAGAGAACAATATTCATTGATCATAGCGTAATGGTGTAAGTTAAATGGTTACTGTAAAATAGATAACAATTAACTGATACATTTTTGAACTTGCATAAAAAGTCACAACAATCATGGAGAAAGAACAGTCACATGTTTAATTTAGTACAGTTGGAACAGAACATGTAGCGTTTAGTGATGGTTCCTTTAGCCAAAAACTAATCCAAAATTCTTGTGGTGAACCAATTTCTATTAAAATGAACAATATAAAACCAAAAACCTTTAAAAAAAGGAATGCATTCTTTGTGAACATCAATTCATGCTAAACTCTAAAATGTTATCAAAACTCTAGATTACAGAGAGGTTGAGTATGAATCCTCTAAACCAATAAACAATAGATGGGTAGAGCTCATTAAACAATCAAATTAATTGAAGGAAAACTTTATATAAGAAAAAAAATTATTTTTTGAGACTCGGGTGTGTTCAACCGAATGAACTTTTATGTCCAGTGTTCCTAGTTAACATCTGGGTATTGGCGGGTCTAAGTAGTACCCGTTAAAATTCTGTGTCAGGGTCTCCTTTCAATATTGGCCAACGTGGAAGGATCCAGTGAACCTAGATCTCAAAGGGTGATAGTCAATACATGTTTTGATCAGTCCCTTATTGCCTAGAGGTCTGTATGTCTGTCCTGTGTTTGTATTCTCAGAGACCTATGTGGACAAAGGAGAATAGGAGAACTTCAGTGGGACCAACTGAGACCAAAATCGGGACGTGTATTGAGGTCCTCCATCTGAGATGATTGTGGACGGAAGCCCATGAAGGCAAAATACCTCGGAAAGAATGACATCCACCATTTCATTTGCAGAAGGTAGTTTAGGGAGCGGAGTGAAATGAGCCATGTGAGAATATGTCAATGGTTACCATTATGGTAGTATATCCTTTGGAAGGTGGTAACTCCATAATAAAGTGTGTGGCGATGACTTGCCAGGGGCGCAAAGGAAGGGCTGGCTGATAAAGCAGTCCAGATGGTTTGTTTATTGTCATGTTTATTCTGAGCACAGATGGAACAAGCCTGAATATAACTCTGAACATCTCCATACATCTTGGGCCACCAGAAATATCTCGTAATGTTCTGCAGGGTGACCTTCACTCCTCGATGTCCAGAGAAGGTGGAATCGTGACATAGGTTCAAAACTTTCTCCTTTAACTCCTGAGAGGGTATGAACAAGGCAGTTTTCTGAAGAGTTTCCCATCTTTGGCCACCAGACCCCCCGGATTACTATGGGGGAGAGCCTTCCAGAGTTCACAAGCCTCTGTCTCTTGTTTGACCTTGTCTAGGAAGTCATCAGCATGACCAATAAACACAGACTCCGGGAAAATTTTGGGCAACATGGTATAGACCAGACACCGGGGAAGGGCGTTAGTGAGTACATTGGAAGATCGGATACCTGGATCTGGTATTGAGCAAATAAATATGCCCAGCGTGCCTGTCTGCTGTTCCTACATTCCAAGGAATGCAGATCCTAAAGATTCCGGTGATCTGTCCGTACCTGTACTGGAAATACCACGCTCAACAGGAGATGCCACTACATGAAAGCCTGATGGATAGCCAATAACTCTTTCTCCAAAACTGAGTAGTGTGATTCGCTGCTTGAAAGAGTTCTGGAACTAGTGGGAGTTCACAGGTATATTCTTGTACTTGTTTCAGAACAGCACCAATGGCGTCCTCAGAAACATCGGTCTAGACCAGGAAGGGTTTAGAAACATCAGCTTGACAAAGCACTGGTCCTTCTGTGAATCTTCTTTTCAGTAACTTAAAAGCAGTATCCTGGGAGGAAGACCAGACAAAAGGCCTGTTCCTTTTAAGGAAGGAAGTAATTGGTTGTACGATGGAGGAGAAATTAGGAATGCATTTCCTATAAAAGTTAGCCAACCCAAGGAAGGACTCCACTTGTTTCACTGTAGCGGGTGCTGGCCAAGACAAGATCGCAGAAGTTTTAAAGGGATTCATCGAGATGACCAGAGGGCTGTGTACAAACCCTAGATACTTCACAGTAGAGATGTGAAACTGGCCTTTCTCTGGTTTAGCTAGCAAGCTGTTTTCCCGATGTCATTGTAAAACCCTTGTAACATGGTCCTGATGCAAGGCAGGTTCCTTGGAGAAAACCAGAATATCGTCCAAGTACACTATCGCAAAGAGGGATAGCATATTGGAAACAATTCGAACCATAAATCTTTGGAAGATTGATGGTGCATTTGACAGATCGAATGGCATAACCAAATACTCCTAAGGGCCAAAGGGGGTCCGAAAGGCGGTTTTCCATTCGTCACCTGCGCGAATGCGGAACACCCTGAGATCCAGTTTGTAAAAAAGGACCGCTCGTTGGTGCACCACTAATATGTCGGAAATACGGGGCAGAGGGGTACCAGTCTTTCTGAGTAACCTGATTGAGTCCTCTGTAGTCCAGACATGGGTGCAACCCATCAGTCTTTCTTGGTCACTTAAAACAAAGAGACCCCGGTAGACAACTTGGATTGTCGGATAGTACCGTTGCTAGGTAATCCTTGAGAGCCTTCTTTTCTGGAGTGGACAAAATAAACATCCTCCCAAATGGAATGATGGCATCTTCTGCGGTATCAATAACACAGTCCTCGGGACAGTGTGGGGGTGAAGACTGGACGATGGAACTGGAAAAGACATCTGTATACTGTTGATATGCCTTGGGAACTTGTTTTATGTTTGATACAGAGACCTGCAGAATACTGGACTGTGCTGTTGAGATGGTATTCTCGGTCACAGGTTCTCCAGACAAACAGTGAGACAGGCAGTATTCTGATCCCAGGAACAAAGAACCAGCAGCCCAGTTAATATATGGTTATTGATGAACAAAGATAGTCCCTTAGTCTGTTGAGTGATGGGTCCGGACGATAATGGTCATCTATCAATGCCTTCCACTGCTTTATTTGTTATTTAATCTCTCTGAGGATTAGATGTTGGCGGGCCCACTGATCGCCTAAAAAGATCCACATGGCTCCTCAATCAACTAAGGCCAGGGCTGGATGGAGTTCCCCCAAAGATGATGACAAGGAAACCTGAAGGACCACCAATGATGAACAATGGGAAGGACCCAAAGAGGCAGAGAAAAAGAAGCAGGTATCAACTTCCCAAAGTTGGGCTCCAGTCAAGATTGGGAGCTGGTGTTTCCCAAATGCCTTGGAGGAACAATGGGACAGTTATGAACCACATGTTTTATTGAAGCACAATAGAGGCATAAGCCGTTGTCTAGTCATGGATTTTTTTCCTCCGGGGTTAGGGGACCTCACAAGGCACCCATCTGCATGGGTTTGGGTTCTCCTTCAGGAGACTGCAGAGCTTCCCTGGGAATTTGGTAGATAGGAGTAGGTTTCTGAGTAAGAGAACGGTGCCTTCTCCTTTCAGCCGTCCTCTCCTGAAGACGGATTGTCAATTTGTAAAACCATATCCCGTAAGGCTTGGAAAGAACTAGGGCGGCCAACCCGTGCCAGTTCATCCTTTACCTCTTTGTTTAAGCCTCTTCGGAACAGAGTGAAACAAGCTTCGGTTGACCAATCAGCCTCTTTAGCCAACTGCTTGAACCTGGTAACATAGGTAAGCATATCCTGATTAACTTGCTGGAACTCAAGCAACTTTTCTTGAGCAGAAAACACCAGGTCGGGTCGGTCAAACGTAGTCTTGAATGCTGTGATGAATCCGTCATATTTGTCAAATATTGGGTCCCCCGAGGCGACCATAGGGGTGGTCCAAGCAAGAGAATTGCCCATAAGGTGGGATATGATAAACCCAAACTTAGCCCTGTTGGTGGAATAGTAGTAGGGCTTGAACGTGAAATGCACCAGACAGGAATCCAGAAAAGAACGTAAGGTTTTTGGTGCTGTCTTACTTTTCCATGACTCTTCCTAGGGATGCACTTTCCTGCATCACAGACTCCCTGGTAGAACCAATTGTCTTAAGGATGTATTCTCAGCATTTAGGTTCTGCACCTCGGTAGACAACTCCTGCATACCCCACAACAGGTCCTGGAGTGAAGGATCCATGTCCTCAGATGTAGGTGTTTTATGGCGTCTCAAATTGTCAGGTTTTGCAGGCAAAGAGTCGGGGCTCACCTGAGGAGAGTTGGAGGAAGACTTCTTCTTAGATGGTAACTTGGCTTTCTTCTTTGAAGTGCGAGCTCCCTCTGACGCCATCCTTCTAGTATTAAAAAGTCCAAGCAAGCTGGCATCAGGGACGATGCTCAAGACACAAAAAAAACACCTGAAGATGTTATAGATGGCAGCAGGCAGCGATGGATAATGGCAGCAAAGGAATCTGTGTCCAGACTAAGCAAGGCGAAGGGGAACAGAAAGGCAGCAGGAGCACAGGGAACCAGGAAGGCAAGAGACCAGGAGGAAGGAACAGAGAAGGGGCGAAGGAACAAGACTAGAAGCGCTGAGCAAGCTAGCACAAACCAGCGGCAAAGCTACTGAGCGTTGAGACACGTGGTTGCAGAAAACTTTGGTGCATAAATGGCTGCAATCGGAACAGTCGTGACAACTACACAGTGGCTCTGCATATCGCAAGAACTAACGCCGGCCATCTTGGGAGTATAAATGACCGCCGCAATGAGGCAACAGCCTTTCCATACAGCCCAAAAGGGCCTGGAATAGCGCAGCATGACACCACATAGCTGTTGTCACCAACACATGCAGCTTACAACTACGCCACCTACAAAAGATCAGACACAACCTTCCTCCTGATGACTTCTGCACTGCAGTCCAATCAAATCAATGGTTCACTCAAGCAGGACTAAGGCCATGCTTACATCACTGAACTCCGCAACAGCACCTTGGCCCCTCTGCAAGCCATATAGAATGCAGCAGCCAGACTCGTCCTCCACCTACCAAAACATTCACACATCACCCCCACTCTCGCGCAGCTCCACTGGCTCCCTATACCCCAGCGATTTGCCCTCAAAGGATACCACATTGTTTTCAAAGCCGCTCACCACAAACCCCCATTTTACTTCCAAGACAAACTTAAACCCATCACCCACACAAACACCAGACAAGCAAATCAGCATCTCCTACACTTTCTACTCTGCAAACAATTTGCACACAAACATTTACTGCATGGGCACATATAGCCTTGAACACCCTACTTCTTCCCATCCCCACGGCATCCTCCATAATCACTTTCAGAAAGGGCCTCAAAACATAACTGCTTCCCCACATATAACCTTGCCCCTACATATCACCCACTACTACTTGTCTATCCTAATCTTCCTCTCCTATCATTAAAATATTTTATAACTTCTTTTTCGCTTTCCACCTTTTTCATCCTTTGAACCTTGTAAGGCGTGGCAAAACCCTTCGGGTTTGGGCGAGCCCTGAACAAAAATCCCAATAAAATAAAAATGGCAATCTTGTTTGACTCACTCACCTACCAGGTCCCTTTATCTCTCAAGGAGTCCATCACATTCCACCTCATCTACAGTCCACCTCACAGGAGTGACTTTCATTGGCAACCTCTCCAACTTACTGTCCTCTGCCAAATTAACACACACGCTAACGTCCCTGATTCTCATGCTGATAACCACACTTGAAGCAGACTGTTCACACTGACTGGATCCATGGACTTTAAGCGAAGTGTGCTCTCCTCCACACACAACAAATGCAACACCCTGAAACTAGTCTTTACGTCATCTTTCCTTTTTTTATTAAAACAATTATTAATTTTTCCAACAAAATACCATACAGACTTGATACATCAGGTTGTTTGTCTGTTCCACCCTCCCAACCCACCACCTCCCACCCTGCACCCCACCTATTCTACTTGCAATAACTATCAAGATCTGTTGGAGACTGCTTGAACTTCAGTCCCTTTCACTATATCTCCATTTATGTTGGTGTGTGTGACGGAGTCTGAGTGTCTTCCTGTCTAGGAGGCATCAACTCCTGTATCATATGTTTCCAGGCCATTAGATCTGTTTATTGGCTCTTCTTGTTTCCGGCGGGACACTTCATGCCACACCGCTGTTTCTGCCAGTGACCATTTCTGGAGGTCTCAACCACACGCCCACGACTGGGCCTTTATGTGCTTTCCATCGCATTGCTATCCTGCGCTTCACCAAGATGTACGCTAGATCTCTCAATTTACTACTGTCTTGCCTTTTCCAGTCTTGGAAACGTGGCTAGAAAGCACGCCCCAGGGGAACCTGAGTCAGGTGATAGGCCTATCTTTGTTAAGGTCTGGGTCTCCTCCTCCCAAAATCGACATACCTCCATTCAGGCCCAGAACATATGTATCAGGTATGTGTTTATCAGACCACATTTCGGACAAGATTGTTCTGCTGCCTTAATAAATTTTGCAATTTTCTTCAGAGTTAAATATGCTATATGAGTAACATATAATTGGATAAATTGCAGTTTCGCATTTCTAGATACTTTCTTATGGTACCCCATGACCCTACTCCAGGCTGCGTCTGACAGTTGCTCTTGCAAATCTGTTTCCCAACATTGCCTAATCAGTATCAGATTTTTATCCGGCTTTGCCATCAGTATCTCATACAGTCTAGATATTGCATGTCCCCCTTCGGAGATATCATAAAGCATTTCTATCGTTTCGTCTTCTACCAGTTCTCCCTCCGTTCCTGACCATTTCAATTTCAGACTGTGGAAAATGAGGTGTAGATTGTGTTGCCTGTGCTATACCCCCGATTCCAAAGCGATCTCATTAAAGTTCCCTGGCCATCCCTCTTTCAGAATATCTCCCAGTGTCACCACTACCTTAGGCTCCCATTATTTCCTAACATTCAGCCTAAGCTGCGCATCATCACTCTTCAGTGGGATCTGGGGTGAAAACAGTGTCCCCTTGCCCAGAAAACAGCAGGCTCTTTGCCACATTGTCATGCCTATCCTCAGTAGCAGAGATGGCCTGGGGACCGATGTTGTCATGGTCCACACCATCTCTTTCAGAAAGAATGGGGTGAATGCTGGTTGTAATAGTTATGTATTTTGGGTCTGTTCACCCAATAGCCAGTACGTGAAAAACTGCAATTGGCACGCCACAAAATATCCTTCAAAGTCGGGCACTTTTATGCCTCCTTGTTCATATGGTCTATGTAATTTCTCCAGCGACACTCTACATCTCAAATGATGCCATAGAAAACTCTGGCAGATCGTGTTCAGTGTCCTAAAGAAGGCTCTGGGTATGTTGTACCGGACGTTTGTGAAATAATGATGCAGCCTCGGGAGCACTACCATTTTCAACAACGCCGCCCTTCATATTAATGAAGTGGCAACTTTGTCCAAAACTTCAAGGAGTTCTCTATTTTGCACAACGCTTTCAAAATTTTCTGCTCATGTTCTACTTTAGGACTATGATAAATGTTAACTCCCGGATATCTAAAGGTATCCATTTTCCATTGGTTATCCTGTGTACCCTGCTAGGGGGAATACACTTGACTTCTGTGCATTTATTGTAATCCCCGAAAGGTCTGCATAGCGTTCAAACACATCCAATATATCTTGTAATTTGGTCTCAGGTTGTTGTCAATAAAGAAGCATGTCATCTGCTTATAATGAGATCAGGTGTGTGGGCTCCCTCATATACTAATGACCGCCTCAAGATATTCCTTCCGTAAGTTTACTGCTAACGCCTCCAAGGCCAGGATAAATAACATGGGCGACCAAGGAAAGCGCTGTCTGGTGCCCTTGCTTAATTCCCATTGCTCTGATATTGTGCTGCCTGTTATAACTCTCACCACCGGGCTGCTATATAGTAGCTTAACGCATTTGATATTAGTAGGGCACATGCCGAAACCTTTTGGCACACCTAGTAGCCATGGCCACCTGACCGAGTCGAAAGCCTTAACTGCTATCTTGAGTGTGGTCAATGACATGGTGTAATCGCCTTAAATTGCATGCAGAACTTCTGTTTGGGACATAGCCCGACTGATCTGGGTGTATTAGTTTGTGGATTACAGGCTTCAATCTGCTAGCCATCAGAGCCGTCCGTATCTTCCCGTCTTGATTTAACAGTGAGAGGGGTCTGTAGGCGCTGCACTCAGTATCGGGTATGTCCGGCTTCAGTAACAGGACTAAAATCGACTCCCTTAATGACAGCGGCAAGATGCCTTTATCTAGGGATTCATTCAGCATTGCCAGCAATGCGGGCACGATCTCTGCCATTAATCCTTTACAGAACTCACTTCGTACTCCATCCATACCTGGAGACTCCCCTGATGGTAACCCTCTTATAGTAAGTTCCAGCTCCTCTTTAGTTATGGGGGCTTCGAGCTTATCCGTTTCTTCTGCATCTAGCTCAGGAAGCTCTATCAGCTCTAAAACGTCTTCTATCTCTGCATCCTGGGTTCCTGATGTCTCCTCTAAAAATCATGGAAACATTTGTTTGTCTTGTTGTGTCTCTCAAATCTCTCCATCCCTATCTGTGATTGCCGAAATCATACTCTGCGCTGTTTCGCTTTTGTACAACCAGGCTAGCAAGCATCACAGATGTTTCCCCTTCAGCGTGTTGCTGTTCCGCATATTTCGATGACTCAACTTACCCAATATGTCCGAGTACCCTAAACATTCCTGCTGCAGGGCAACGATCTCACGGGCACTCCCACTAGGGAGGTCCCCCTGGCGATTAATGGCTTCCAATTGCATTTCCACCTTGCGTAAGTCATTCTCTTTTACAGCCTGAACCCCCTTCGACTTGGTGATTGCAGTCCACCAGATCACCACTTTGAAGGCCTCCCATAACGTGCCTGCTGACTCCACACTTCCTGTATTAAGCTTAAAGTACTCCCGAACCCCCTCCCTTAAATGTTCCCGGAATGCTATGTCTCCCAGGGATTTGGTCCTCAGCCTACATGTCGGGATACATGCTCTCGGGGGTGGGAGGGTTACTAGACACACAACCACCAGCGTGGCATGAGCCCAAAAAACTTGTGCTTTATATTGTGCACCTTCGAATTCTCCCAGGGTGTCATCTCCCATAAAAATATAATCTAGTCTTGTGTACAGGTCTTGGGGAGCAGAGTAATGTGAATATACACGGGCCTGCGGGTGCAGAGTCCACCATATGTCTGAAAGCTTAAATGCCTGCAACAAATTGCATAACGCATTAGCGGCAGGGGATGGGTGTGCAAATTTATCATCCGATCTGTCTAATGTTGGGTTAAGCGTACAATTAAAGTCCCCCCCATATCAATGTACCATCTGAGTGGGCTGATTAATGGGTATAATGTGCGAAAGTAAGCCGCAGTCTCTTGGTTTGACGCCTATGTCTTCATTATACAGAATTCTGTGTTTGCCCACAGAGTACAAACATCCTGCCCTCTTTGTCTTGAAAGGTCTCGAGCACCTACAAAGGTATCGAAGGTGCCACCCAAACTAGTACACCCCGTGCATAAGCGTAGCAGGATGAGACCAGTGTTGTGCCTCTCCATTTTATGGCAAGTGTAATATGTTTCTCTTTTGTGAAGTGAGTCTCTTGCAGGAGTGCAATGTCAATTTTCTGATGCCTAAGTATGTCATAATTCTATTACGTTTAATATAACTGTTAAGGCCCCTGACATTGCAGGATACTATTCTAAGTTCCCCATCATACTTTTAAGCGTGGGCACATAACCGCAATCCATTGTTCAAGTTCAGCAAATACAGTGGGGGCTCATAGGTTAACTTCCCTCTAACTACCACACCTCCTGTAACCACTCCCCTCCCAACAGTTGCCTAGCTCAATAGCTTGTGCTCAGGCATCCCCACTTCTCGCCTCTGCTCCAGATTATTGTCCTGGTGCGTGGAGCCAGTAGGTGGATACTTAACTGCTATTATCCGGACAAACAAAACCACTCTTTGAATACGCACTACGCAGGAGCGCCCTAACTCTAACTAGCGCCACCACGTGGGCTCCTGCATTTAGCAATTCTTGTTCTCCTTAATCTTCCATCTGTGGGGTCTACCCACCACTTTATCATGTATTAACAGTGCTCTTTCTTCTTGTAGTTGTCGTCATCTCCTGCATATACATGTCACTACTTGGCCCGGCTTCTGCTCCGGTTGGCAAGTTCTGCGTGTCCATCCATGTGCAAGCTTTTTCTGGGTTGTCATAGAAAATGGCGCAACCTTTGTGGATCACTTTCAATCTGGCCGGTACAGCAACATGTACTTCATGTTAGCCTCACGTAATCTTCTTTTAAACGCAATGTATTTCATCCGTTGCTTCTCCACTTGTAGGGTGTAGTCCGGATATGCAGTTATCATGGCAGACGCTTGTTGAATCGTCCCCCCTTTTCGGAACTGATCTTCTGCCTATCACAGTAGTTCAATATCCGTGCTATGATTGGCCATGGCGGAGCCCCTTGTGGAGGTTGCCTCGTCAATGATCTATGCACTGGTTCGACCGTAAAACCTTGAGGGAGGGCCCCTGGACCAATGTCTTGCTGCACCAGGGTCTCAATGTAGTCTGTCTGGTGCGATCCTTCCTCGCCTTCCGGGAGCCCTATGATTCGTACATTATTACGCCTGGCTCTGCCATCCGCATCCTCCGCTCTGTCTTCCAGATTACGCACTTGTTGCAGTGTCTTTTAGGCTGCTTGTGTTCTCTGTAATAGACTTTTCCAGTGTTCCTGTGCGTTCAGCAAGTGCTCTCACATCTTGTTTTAACAAGTTCACATCAATTCTGATGGCATCAATTTTAGCTTCCAGTGATTCTTTCAAAGATGCAATTGCCTCGAGGATCCGTTGCTCTCCTTTCTCAAGCAACTGTTCTCTTTGGGGTGACATTGGTCGGCATTAACTGCTGCTGTAGTGGGCTTTGTAAAAGTATCCACTGTAGGTTGCTTAGCCTTGCTTCTCCAGCATTGGATCTTTCATAGATTCAGATGCTTGAATATTCCCCGTCGTCAGACTGGGAATCCTCTGTGATCAAAATAATTAAAATGTTTTAATAAACATCCATTATTCCATAGAGAATGCTTGTAAATACCACCATTGTGGCCTATGAGCCATTCTATTGTGTAATCCCTCCACCTCAAGTTGGTCCTTTATGGCCGCAACCAATAAGGTGGCAGGGCTTAAGCTCCACCCCAGTCAGCCATCTTCAGATTTTTCATTGCAGTCTATCAGACAGAAGGAATCCTCCAGCTCTCTGAGCTTTCATATTTCTTTTCCCCTTTTGGGTGTAGTATATATTGTTATAATATATTCTAATGTTTCCCCTCCTTAGGGGTTATCTATTCTGAGCTTGTGGGCTCTGAGAATGTTTTCTTGGCACAAATTCATCGAGTGAAAATTCTCTTCAGGCTGCCAAGAAGCCTTCCCTGTTTAGGGACTGCACGAGGTGCAGGAAATAACTGGTCTACATGAAGGATCCACATGACCACTGCATCTACTGCTTACATCCACATAACAACCAATGTGACATTTGAAGATCTTTCTCCACCAAAACCCTGCAGGATAGACACAGGAGACTTCTGTTACACCTAGAAGCCAAGTCTCTCCCCTTCTCACCTGTTTTTCCTGTTTGCTTGTGACCTTCTTTGATGATTTCTTTCGCATGGTCCGGGATTTATATAAACCTGAGTGCTGGTCTTCGGGTTCCAGCGTGAGGATAGCAATCCAATGCCAGGAGCCGTTCAGATGCCCAGGACGGGAACCAGGAAAGAACAATGTCCGAGCTCGGAGGCACGGAACACCGTGGCCCGAATGCAGGTGAAACTCCAGGAAGAAGCTCGAAGGTAAGTTCGAGGAAAGGAAGGGAAGGGAGGAGGATTCAAGGAACCAGGAATTAGGATTCGGAAGAGAGCCCCGAGCGAACTCTGGCAACACGCGTCCAACTACAGGTAGCGTTAAGACGCGCAGAGCCATGGGGGCGTGTCTGTTTAGTAGGACGTTGACCATGGTGCGCAAAGACTGGCAAGCTGCGATCCGTATCAAGCGGCCATGTTGGGAGGATCACGGCATTCAGTCCTCTATGGGTCAGGGACCACAAAGTCCAAAATGGACGCAGGCGACGGTTCATGACAAGGGTCTCTTCAGTGGAGAGGAGTTCCTCTCCCACTCATATGAGTAAGAGAAAGTTGAAAACCACTTCTTCCATGCCTTCCTTGGGCTCTGGAGGCCACAAAACACAACATCCTGAAGAAAAAATCATCTACAAAGGTAAGGAGGTGTTTTAAAAAAAAAAAAAAACAGGGGGGGGGGGGCAGTCATCCACGGAGAAGCCGGAAGCCGCCCACGAGCTGCAGTAAGGTTAGAGACTCACCGACGACCTAGCTGTCGAAGAAACCCCCATCGACGACGACAACACTCCAAGCCTCATCGTCCACGACCAAATCCTCGCCGTCGAGTACATCTTCTACAAAACAGCCGGCGACGAAGGAAGCTCATCACTCATCGAAGAAGCTCTGATCCATGAATCTCTCATCGACGGAGAGTTATCAACCATCTTCAAAGTCTTCGTCCATGAAACCACAGTCGACGAAGCCGTCGTCCACGAAGCCACTCTCGACGAAAGAATCGTCGATGGCACTGCAGAATTCTTCGTCTACAGAAGAAGTAGGACCCACTTGCGGATGTCACGGATAAACCATCCAATGTTAGCAGTCTCCCAAAGTCCTTGGGAGCAACGCCCCCAATTTCAGAAGCTCCTGAGCCAGCTGGAGCACAGTTATCTCAGTTAAAAGAGACGAGAGAACACCGACATTATCCTTCAAGAGGAGTTTTCAGACACGGAAATGCTTGGTGAGCAACCTTTCCTCATTCCCAAGGAAAACAGCCCTCCTTGTCAACCGGATTCAGAGGACATTGCTGATCCTTATGACCTGGTGCTCATGGCATTGATGCAAAGGATCATTGATGAATTCAACAGACGTCAAGAATAAAATAATAGATCATCTATACCAAAGGAGCCAAGAGCCCCCCCTGAGGGACGTTTCACCTCGGCATAGCATGCCAAGACACTCCCTTTCCAGGAGTAGGCCACAGAAAAGAGCATGATCACCTGAGCCTCCACGTAGGTCCAGGAGCAGAACACTCAGTGCTTCACCGACAAGGGTCCCATCTCCAGCATCATCACTTAGACCTCGATCTCCGGTTCGAGATCCAACCATGGTGCCATCGTCTGTATCAGTCTCTGACAAGAAGATCCGTTCAGGGATTTCTCAGACCCTAAGGAAGGTGAGATCACACAGGAGCCTTATGCTTCCAGTGAATGGGATGAGTATATCGTTGAGAAACCCAGAAAGAAATACTCTCCAGGTGATTCTTCACCGCCGGACGATTTAGTATCCTTTCATACTATTATCGGAAAGGCTGCAGACTTGTTCAAATTGCAAGTTACATCGGAAGAGAAGAAGTCAGTGCTTTATGAGCACAGGGACAAGCGCAGAAGAACGGTTACCACCAGTCCTCTTCTCAACACCATATGGTAGTCTGGGTCCAAGATACTGGCCACGCCATTATCCACACCTGCGCTGGTTTCAAGACCTGAAAAGAAATACAAGGCACCAGACTCACCACTGCTTTGTCTGTGGGGTCATACTAAACCAGCCTCGGGTATTACAGTAGCGGGCAGAAAGAAGTTAGCCAACCTTTCATCACCATTGTCAGCACCGCCAGACAAGGAAGGTTGTAAACTGGAAGCCATGGGTAGAAAGGTGTCTTCCTCAGCATCCCTAACGATTAGAGCGGGCAACGTGTTAGCCATGACAGCCAGGTTTGACCGCAAGCTTTGGCTTTGCATGTCCACGCTGACAAACCATCTACCTGCAGATCTACAGGAAGAAGCCAGGTCTATCATTCAAGATAGAGAAGCTACTTCAGATCACATGATCGATGCTGCACTCGATGTGACAGAGTCGGGTTCCAGGCAAATGGCCCACGGTACTAAGGAGACAGGCCTGGATGAAAGCCACGAATTTCAGACCTTAAGTGCAAGCACAAATATTGGACATGCCCTTCGATGGGAAAGATTTATTCAGCAAGAAAATAGATGACCACCTAAAAGGAATAAAGACGGACACAGCTCAAGCCATCAGTTCCTTGAAGGATAAATATAAAGACTGTAGGTCTTTTCGGTCCTTTCGAGGTTCATTGTCAAAAGACAGAGGATACACTTGTTCTTCCTATGGTCAAAAGACACAAGGAAACGCATTCGAAGGCAACATCCTCCACCAAGTACTCCCCGAGAGGAAGGCGCGGCTCTACCCAAGGTAAAGCCCAGAACAAACAAAATTGACCAATCGGAACTTCCCCCTCTAAATCACACAGCTGTGGGGGGGAAAGGTAAGCCGATTCTCCCACCCCTCGCAAAGTACACATGCTGCGGCATGTTATGTAAGAAGTTCAAAAATTACTGCAAAAAGCAGCTATTGAACCAGTTCCTTACCCCCAGAAGGGAAAAGGTTTCTACTCCTGCTTCTTTCTAATCAAGAAGAAAAACACGGACAGTGGAAGCCCATATTGGACTTGAGGGCACTCATCAAATACATCAAACGCATCAAATTCAAATTATTTCCCTGCAAGGCGTCCTACCGTGGCTGAACTGAAACAACTTCCTAGCCACTCTGGACTTAGAAGACACATATTTCCACATTCCAATTCATCCTGCCCACAGACAGTTCCTCAGGTTTGCTATAGGAGACCTACATTTCCAATTCCAGGTACTCCCGTTCGGGCTAAAATCAGCACCTAGGGTGTTTACCAAATGTCTGGCACCCGTAGCAGCGAACCTCCGAAGGTTTGGAACGGAGGTCTTTCCATATTTGGACGACTGGTTGATGAGGGCAAGCGCCTCCAGTCAAGCTCACTTGGCAGTATCGAAAACGACAAAACTCCTAAAAGAGTTTTTCGATAAACAACATAAAATCCCGCCCAGTTCCCAGCAAGACAGTTCTCTTCCTGGGGGCGGAGTTTGACCCCAGTATTCCCAAGGTAAGACCATCGGCGGACAGAGTAACAGCCATTCTCCGCTCCGACATTGTTCCTAGGAAAAGAGACAACCACGGTACGCTCTTTCAAATCCCTCCTGGGCATGTCCTCCTCATGTATATTTCTCATACCAAATTGCAGACTTCGCATGAGACCAATCCAGGAGGCCCTGGACCATCAATGGAAACAAGCTATAGGTTCATGGGAAGATGTAGTCCAGATACAGACGACCGTACACAAGGCACTTCAATGGTGGAATACTCCACAGAACATGCTGCAAGGGATGCCATTCCAGACACCAACATCTACCCTTCTATTAAGGACAGATGCGTCCCTTTCGGGCTGAGGAGCTCACCTGGCGGACCTCCAAACAAAAGGGGCTTGGTCAGACCAAGAATCGCAGCGCCACATCAATGTCCTAGAGCTCAGGGCGATGCGATGGGCTCTGAAAGCATTCCCTCTAGTAGTGGCCAGACAGGTATTGAACATCCAGACCGACAATAGAACCTCCATGCACTACACAAACAAGCAAGGGGGCACGAAGTCAGGGATTTTATCACGAGAAGCTGAACTGCTTTGGCCATGGGCCTTACACCATAAAGTCCAGATCAGAGCGGAACATCTCCTGGGAGTGGACAATGTCTTAGTGGACAAACTGAGCAGGGAGTACGCATCATCACACAACTGCGAGCTAGACGAAAGCGAAGTCCAATAGATTTTCTCCTTATGTGGACATCCACAGATCGACCTCTTTGCCATCAGAGTCAACAAAATGTCAAGCATTCGCCTCAAGGAGATGCATTTTCTCTGGACTGGACAGGGAAATTCCTGTATGCTTCCCCCACACCCCCATTCCACTCATAGCCAGGATTCTGTGCAGAAAGAAGGAACAGAATTGCTCCATGATCCTAATAGCACTGGACTGGGTGCATCAAATCTGGTACCTGACTCTACAGCATCTATCCAGATGGCCTCTGATTCACCTCCAGGCACATCAATACCTATTGACTCAGCAGAACCACAAAGTCCTTCACCACGACCCAGCGAGCCTCTCCATCAAGGTCTGGTTCCTGAGCAGCGCAAACTCATGAATTTGAATCTTCCGGCAGATTGCTGCGACATAATCGGGTCCTTTAGATCCCCCTCTAAGAGAATCACCTACTTACGTAAATGGACCGCTTCTCTAAGTGGTGTGAAACATCTGCAATTAACCCACTTACAGCTTCGGTAGAACAAATACTACCTTACTTATTGCATTTGGCTAAGGCAGGCCTCTCTCTGTCCTCCATCAAAGTTCACCTGTCGGCCACATCGGCATACATGACGACTCCAGAATCAGAGTCATTACTCTCTCTTCCGGCGGTCAAGATCTTCCTGAAGGGGTTGATGCGTACTTACCCTCCTTCACCCTCATCAGTTCCTACCTGCAGCCTAAACACAGTACTAATGGCCCTCATGGAACCCTCTTTCGAACCCATTCACAGATGTGACATAAAATTCTTATCTTGGAAAATGTCTTTTTTGGTAGCCATTACATCGGCTAGGAGGATCAGTGAATTGCAAGCCCTGTCTTCTGAACCCCCTTTTACTTTGTTTCAGAAAGACCATGTCATTTTAAGAACACCTCCTAAATTCCTTCCCAAGGTCTTATTGGAAATGACACTCACAGAGCGCATTGTTCTACCATCTTTCTTCCGGAACCATACCTCGTGGCAGAAAGAGCATTGCATTCTCTAGATGTTACTAGAGATTTGAATTTCTACTTGCAAAGGACTAAAGAATTCTACTCCTCTAACAGGCTGTTCATTGCCTTTTCTGGTCGCACAAAAGGGCAGCATATCTCCAAACAAAGTCTGGCATGATGGGTTTCGCTATGCATCACCCACTGTCATCAGTTAAAGGGCGAACCCCTCTCCAAGCCGCCTTCAGCACACTCCACTAGAAAGAGAGCGCCATCAGTAGCGTTTCACGCCAGGGTACCCTTGAAGGACATATGCAGAGCCGCAACCTGGAGCACTCGCACACATTCGCTAAGCACTACTGCCTAGCAGAAGATGCCAACAAAGAATCTGCAGTTGGACAGGCAGTGCCCCGCCACCTCTTTGCATAAGGTAGGACCAGCCTCCCTTCCCTGAGTATGTAACCGTTGTGTTGCTGTATGGTAAAGGTTGGCAGAAATGTTTTTTCTGCAATATATATTTATTCTTTTAACTGCTTGGTATTTTATTCAAGCATCTGAATCTATGAAAGATCCAATGCTGGAGAAGTCTTAGTTACTTACCTGTAGCTGTATTTCTCCAGCATTGGTATCTTTCATAGATTCACATGCGCCCACCCGCCTCCCCTGAGAGGCTAACCCTACGCTCTGAACCGTAGGAACTACAGTATGATGGGTGCTAAGTCTGAGGATGGCTGACTGGGGTGGAGTTTAAGTCCTGCCACCTCATTGGTTGGGGCCATAAAGGACCAAAGTGAGGGGCTACACAATTCAATGGCTCATAGGCCACAATGGGCTATTTACATGCATTCTCTATGGAATAATGGATGTATATTAAAAAAAAAGGAATAATTATTTTTTATCACCGAGGATTCCCAGTCTGACGATGGGGAATATTCAAGCATGTGAATCTATGAAAAAAGTCGACCTTGGACACAGATGACATTGCCAACTACATGCCCATTATGAACCTCCCGTTTATCTGTACAATCTTAGAAAAAGTAGTCTAAGTACAACTACTGAATCAAACCACTCCAGTGCCTAAATGACTATTAGTCATGATTCCACCCCACGTATAGCATAAATACAGCCACCATCAAGATGGTCGATGATGCCCTCCAAATCATGGATAAGGGTTACTCATGCCTCCTCTTCTTAAATGCTCGACTCCACCCTCCTTGCCGATAGGGTGGGATTCTCAGGCACTGTTAATGTTAAAGATCATTTGTACCGTGCTCTGGCTGATCTGGAAGGTAAGAGTGTGGGGGGGGGGGAGCTAGTAGGGTATAGCTGAAATGGGTGGTGCGAGAATTGTGATGTCCTGTTGACAGCTACAGTTCGGTTTGCACCATTCTCTGAGCTTGGGTGCGATTTACGGCTCGGTAGATTCCAATGTGCTGTTGTGCAGGGCTATGTGTGGTTTGTTTGTCATTACAGTGTGGTGAAATGCATGTGGATTGCTGTGCAGAGAGATGGTTGTGCTAGTTTTGCCTTTTAGAAGCGTATACAGAGCTTGAGGTTTTAGGGTTGGGTAAGCAGGGTTTATTCTTACCTTGTTGCTTTCGACTGTGCTCATGGTCTCTGTGCTGTGTGTTGGATGATTTGTAGTGGGTTGTTCACCGTGCATTGCACATGGTGGTGGCTTTACTCTCCAATTGTCAAGTGCTTTGACTGTCCTGAATTGGTTTACCTCCTACCTCTCGGGCAGACACCAGGCTGTCCAAATGAACACATTTTTTTCTAACCAACTCTCAGTATCCTGCAGAGTTCTCCAAGTTTCCATTCTCTCGCCAATCCTATTTAAGACTTACATGGAGCCACTGGGCACACTCCTCAAATATCCTGATATATAGCCATCCACCAATAACCGTACAATACTCTGTTGTACATGAGAGTAAAAAGCCCACAGGACTGTAGTCATCCTTCCAATTACCTAGCAATCATCCAGTACTGGATGTTGACTGCCTACCTCAAACGTAACCTCTCTAAAAACCAAATTCATCCTCATTGATGTCCCTGCCAAACAACATGTCCAACAATGGCTCAATATGCACCTAAAAGGATTTGATCTGATACTCTTGGATTCACCAAAATTATTAGACTTCACATTTGACGGCAACCTGTCCTACCAGAAACACATAGCCAAGAAGACCCAAATGGCTTGGCTTCAAATCTCCACCCTTCATATAATCTAACTCTTCATCCTGCCCGCAGCACTTATGGACCGTAGTGCAGGCCTTTGTGGTCTCGCACATTGATGGGGGCCACACCAGCCGGATGGGGCTCCCAACCGCTTACTTTGCTTGCCTAAAATCAGTATGTCATGCAGAGGCATGCTTGATTACAGGTGCATGGAATTTTGACTGTACCTTCGTCCTGCACAAACTTCATTGGCTTTCTTCTGCTGTTCAAAACCACACGTATCATCTACAAAGCAGTTGCGAGTAGCACACCACTGTACCTGCCGGGCACCCGCTTCTCACTAACAAATCGACTGACCGACTTGAAGCACTGCTCACCCACAAAGAGAGGACTGGCAAGCAATCTTTATCTTGTTACGCATCCATCCTCTGGAACTTAATCTCAGTATTGGCTTAGAATGGCCACACAATTCTCTAGATTTTGCAAATCTATCTAAAGGTGGCTTTTTCAACAACTCTTGACCAAGGATTAATACCATTGGATATGATATGATTGGTTATTTATAACACAGTTTCTATGCACGGACCCGGGGATCGAACCTGTCGCTCCGTGTCGTCTTGCTTCCAAGGCGAGCATGTTGCCCCTAAGCTATCCTCCCGAGTCCAGACCGCAACTCACAGTACTGCCCTACTGTTAAAAGATGCCACCAAACTCTGGCTACCCTCACAATATACATCACTCCATGGCTCTTGAGCTAGGTCTGCACTTTAAACAATTCAAATAAACAAGGATGTGTGGATCGATTCCAACTGTCTGCAAGGGTTTCTGGCTGATTAGAAATACAACAGTTAAAAATAGCACTGCATGTTCCTTGTTTGAAAAATATGTTCTTTACATGTAGAAACACTTTTTTTACTTTTTGAACTTTGCAGAAATAAAATGCTTCAGCTGCAAGAAGAGGCACTACTTTTTCTCCTTTACAATTGACTGGCAACATTTTGTTTAAAGATGATGAAAGACGTTAATTTTCAGTAACTTTGATCTTGCAATTTGGTTTAATCCATATATATATATATATATATACGACGTTATGGTTAAGTTTCCTACGAAAAACATGTGCCCTTCACTAAAAGAAAATTTTCGCCCTCACCATTATGGTTCACATTAAAACCGAAAAAAAAAAACTGAAATTCACCAGTTATGGCAGGCTGTGCCCCCATACTTCCCTTCACCACTGTGCACTGCTAACCCTAACACCCAGAACATGAAAGATGTCTTCTCAAATGTCACTGATGACATCACTGACGACATCACGTTTAGCCCCTTTGTTTTCGTTCCCTGCCCTATATATATATATATATATATATATATATATATATATATATATTCACTAAAAAAAAGTTTGTTACAGGGATGTTATACTTCATAGTGAAACCAAAAAACACTGCACATTCCCCCATTATGGTAAGCTCAGCAACCATAATTTGCACCATCTACGTGCATTGCTAAGACTAACACCTAGGACATCAAAGATGACATCCCCAATATCACTGATGACATCACATGTCTGCCTCACTTATTTTGGTGCATTGAAAAATCGAGACCAGGTGGTTTTATTCACTGACGATCACAATATAAAAATTGAAAAGGTGATGTATATCAAAACGGTAATCTTGTCGTATGTTCTTAAAGTGTCGCCATTTGTAGGGTCCCACTACATTTCACCAAATTAAAATAATATTGAGTAATAAAGAATGGTACCCCTTTGTTTTGTGCAGAGGTTGCGTATTGATACATGTTGTATTTCCCATTTTTACGCTCATCTACTTGCAAACAAAATAATTAAATAACAATCAAGATGTTATCTGTGGCATTCGATTTTTTTTTTTTTTTTTTTTGTCCCATTATGGACATTGCACATTGTCCCCGTCTATAGGGTCCCACTACATTTCCTCCTATTGAATTACATTTTACTTGAAAATGTTATGTATTCCAACTTTGGTTTCTGCAAAGGTTGCATATTGACACATTTCTTATCTCACATTTTTCCTTCAGATACTTTCTGCCCTATTGTGATTGTCACGGATTACAGCTACCGAGTGACGGTTTTATTAATCGTCAAATGCAACTGTTCATAACTGGTTGTCTGTGCATTATAATTCACTGGTATGATCATGTGGGACCTCTGTGTCCTTACGCAGCTGTCGCAATAAGAAGAAACATTCCATCCTTTCTGGTGGTGTAGATCACAGCTGTTGAGGTCATCTTGCACATCAATGTGGGAGGAAAAAGACTACTGTGGCGGGAAAGCTTACTTTCTGTTTGTGAAAACAACCAACGTGGACATTACCAATTTTATTGTCGATGAGAGATAATCTTACTACTTCAATCGAAATGTGACTGGACCGATCATTTCGCACAGTTCATTGTGAAAAACAACTACTTTACTAATTGCATAGGGCGATCATTTCGCTCAGTTTATTGTGAAATTAAACTACTGTACTAATTCTTACATGTTAGTGTTTTAAAAAAAAAAAATTAATCACTCTTTTCACAATGTGGCATGTTGTGTTGCCGGTCATAATGAGTTCCTTTGTAGGTGCTACATCACAGTACGTACGTCCATATAGGGCCATTATTTCACTCACTTCATTGTTAATCACAACTACTTTATTAATTGCATAGGGCGATGATTGGGCTCAGTTTATTGTGAAATTAAACTACTGTGCTAATTCTAAAATGGTAGTGTTTTTTTTTTAATTACAAATTTACTTAATGTTCTCACAATGTGGCATGTTATGTTGCAGGTCGTAATGAGTTCTTTTGTAGGTGCTACATCATGGCAGGCACGTCCATATGGGTGCATTTCTTTAAGTTGCCAAGGAACGTTCTGGAGAAAGGTACTGCATACCACTTGCATTGCCTACAGGTGGGTCAGGCCCATCTCATATGGTTTAGTGCCGTCAGGCCAATTTCTGTCACCATCAGGACAATTTCTGTCACGCAGTTGCCATATTAACCAACATTAATTCAGAATGATTAGTATCTTATTAAAAGAGGAAAATCATGGTAAGGTGCACTGAAAGTGTTTGCTGCACAGATATATTTGTAAAATAATACATACTAACACCCTCGCAATTGATATATCTTCACACCTTTTGACCTGTGTAACTTACGAAATTATGTATCCAAAGGTAAGTGGTAATGGTGTTCCTTCAAGTACTTCTAACGTCATTGTGCTTCACATAAGTTTGTTTGGGATATTTTGTAAATGTAAGTACACTACTCCTTTGCGTTTTATACGTGCATTTTCACAGCCAAAAAATTACTGCATGTTCTACACGTGTATTTAAAGGTCATTGACAACACCCAAAAAGCTTTGTGTTGCACATGTGATAGTGTTTCGCTATATAACAAGGGTCGTGATGTACATATGAAATGAACGGTACAGCTTCCATCTCTGAGGGTTAGCCTCTATGTATGGGTAGTGGCCACAATGTCGGGGATGTGGGTACTGCCCATTACTGGAAGGGACAAAACATTGCATTGAGGTCGCCATGTCCACCAGGGACTGCCTTTCTGGTAAAGGTCTTGCTCCTAACCATACATTTCTCAAGGATCACAAATGTGGTACTGCCTTTACAGTCACACAGTTTCATTTTTGCTTTCTGAGGCCTGCAATGGAAAGCGAAGAAGGCTTTCTATCCAACACCCGTCTCCTCTTTCTATGGTGACCATCTTGAAAAAGGATTTGTTTTCTTCAGCCGGGAACGCCAGAGTCGTTCCGGTTGAAGAAAAAAATCCTCTTTCTTGGTACCACGGGTTACTGGTGTAAAATCTCGATTGTTAATGGCTTTCATCCCTCACTCTTTGGGGAGGAATGGGGGTTAATGATCCAGATATGTTGGTATGTACTCTTGGTTATATTGTGTTGCACACTTGCCTTGTGGAGTTCTGCCACAGAAATTTTGCAGTCACGTTCCTATAAGAATATAGAATGTACTTTCGCACTATCAACCAGTTACACATGTCATTGGGAAGTGGGTATGACTTTTTGAACACGCCCCCATGCTGTGCGCTGTGCGCCAGCATATGATAATGTGCAATTCTTGGGAAGGTGGGCAGTTACTTCAAATGTTTCTTTATAGTAGTATGCGTATGTGTTACTATTAGAACCCTGATAAATGTAGTGCAACAATTTTTGTTAAAGTACTATTATGCTGCATTTACACTGCTAAAAACCTATGGCTTTCAATTTAAAAACCTTTGTTAAAGCGACGTAATGGTTACGTTGCCCTCCCAAAAACCTGTAAAATTCACTATAAAAAAAACTTTGTTGCGGGGACGTTATAGTTAAGTTGTCCTACGTAAAACCTGTGCCCTTAACTAAAAATTTGCCCTCTCCATTATGGTTCACATTAAAACCCCTGAAATTCGCCAGTTATGGCAGACTGAGCCCCCATACTTCCCTTTACCACTGTGCACTGCTAACCCTAACACCCAGAAAAAATACGCCGTCACATAAGCTTTGTAATTCATTAGGAAAAACAATTTTTGTGGAAGAGTGAGTCTTCGGGAACTAATATTTCATGGTCGGTGCAACTGTTTTTGAAGCATAACCTTATCAAACGATATGTTTTCCTAAATCTTACTCCCTGTATTCTTTCGGCTCTATCCCTGTAACTCAAGGTTAAAAAACAACTGACCCTTGTGGGTGTCCACAAATATGCGGGCTGTGTGTACGAAAAAGTGCAGGTGGCTGGCTTAGATTACAAACAGTAGGACGGCAGTAATCTTGTTTGTATATTGTAAAATTGATGCAGTAAGTTCATTTCGGATAATGAGTATTAAGTTTCACTGTACCGTATTATAACGCTAACAAGAATATTTCAATGTGTGACTTTCTACTACCACGTCTCATTAACGCTCACCTTTTGAAACAGTGTTCCATAAGCGTAACGAGTGCATTGGTGTCTTCTTCGTGTAGGTATTTTTCCGGCGATGTCCGCGTTCAACAGTAAATGAAATAAACATAGCAGATGTGTCGAAACAGAATTTACAAAAGCACGCTTTCGCGATCAAGCCCCTGCCACTGGCACAAATTTGGTGCAAATTCGTCCAATGGTTTGGCCTGTAGCCGTGCGCTAAGTTTTCCCCCATTCAGTCTATGGGAAAAAAAGACGTTTTGGGACCCTCCCTATAACTTTGCCCTCCCCCCCTGAACCAAACATCACCAAACTGTGCCCCATATACTTTTTTTGCACAATTTGGTGAGGATTCGTCCCGGGGTAGCGGAGTTATAGACCGCCCAAAAAGTGCTCTTCCTATGGGAACAGCAACTTAACCATAACTACACGGCCACTACCATGGCCGTGTTATTTATTTATTTATATATATATATATATATATATATATATATATATATATATATATATGGGTTTGTGCCTTTGCGTATGTTCCCCATGCATGCAATTCCACACTGTTTCACCAATATGCACCAAATGTTGCACAGTCACCTGTTAAGACCCTCTGGACATTACTGGCTACAATGACATTTGGACACCCCACCCCTTTACTCCGATTTTAGCAAAAGCCTCTGAGTTTGTGCCTTTGCGTATGTTCCCCATACAATTCCACACCGTTTCACCAATCTGCATAAAGTTCTGCACAGTCGCCCGTTAGGTCCCTCCGGAGACATTACTGGCTACATCTGGACACCCCACCTCTTTCCGGGGATTTCAGCAAAAGTGAAAATGTGAGTGTGGGATTGTGGCGTCACGTATGTTCCCTAAACAATTCCACATCTTTTTACCAACCTGCACAATATTTTGCACAGTTACCTGTAGCTATGAGGGAATGAACGCCCGGGCAAAGCTGGGTATATCAATTAGTATCCCCGTTGCCCGCCCGCCTCCCACCCCTGATTGGCTGCTTGTGGTGCTCGCCTGGGTCTAGCGACCCGTTTGGCGCACCCACTCCTCTTTCCAGCTGGGGAGTAGGTGAGTGTGCCCCCATCTGCGACCCCATTGGCGTTTTTTGCTTGCTTGTGTGACCCCCCGGCCCGCATTGCCCCGTGCACCCCTGCCTTTCTTTCCAGGTATCCCCGTTGCCCGCCTGCTTCCCAGTGAGCCCCCCCACCCCTGATTGGCTGCTTGTGGTGCTCGACTGGGTCTAGCGACCCGTTCGGCGCACCCACTCCTCTTTTCAGCTGAGGAGTAGGTGAGTGTGCCCCCATCCGCGACCCCATTGGTGTTTTTTGCTTGCTTGTGTGCCCCCCCAGCCCTGCGTTGCCCCGTGCTCCCCTGCCTCCCCTTCCAGGTATCCCCGTTGGCCGCCCGCCTCCCAGCCTGCCCCCCACCCCTGATTGGCTGCTTGTGGTGCTTGCCTGGGTCTAGCGACCCGTTCGGCGCACCCACTCCTCTTTCCAGCTGAGGAGAAGGTGAGTGTACCCCCATCCGTGACCCCATTGGAGTTTTTTGCTTGCTTGTGTGCCCCCCCCGGCCCCGCGTTGCCCCGTGCTTCCCTGCCTCCCCTTCCAGGTATCCCTGTTGCGCGCCCACCTCCCAATCTGCCCCACCCTAGCCCAACTCCCGCCTCCCATCCCGCCCTTCATCACTGATCCTCCCAGGGCAGCCCCCAGCGGCTAAGGGCCCCAAGGCCAAGGGCGGCTCCAACAGAGGCGGCTCCAGGAAGTGTCAGCAGGTGTCCGCAGGGGAAGCCAAGGAAGCCACCAGACACCGACAAAACCGTAAGTGTTGGCTTGGGTAGGGGGTAGAGCAATTACTCTACTCTAGAAAGCTCCTGCCACTCTAACCTACCTTTCAATGGCCTGCAGTATAATGTCAACCAGTGATTGTTAGCATTTGCCACACTTAGATGGAATCTCCAAAAGCCTCTCTGTGTAAGTTGAATTTAGAAGTGGACACAATTGCATTTAGAAGTGTACCCAACTGCATTTAGAAGTTGCGCCCAACAGCCTCTCTGAGAAAGCTGAATTTAGAATTGTTCCCACTTGCATTTAGAAGTGTACCCAACTGCATTTAGAAGCGTACCAAATTGCAGTTAGAACTGTACCCAATTGCTTAGAAGCACCAATTAATCTTTGGCTAGTTGAACCTGGAAGTGTGCATATAAACGTGAGTGACCGAGCTTAGAACCACAATCAGAAAACCCTCCTAAATCAACCCAAAGCTCGCACCAACCATGAGCGCACCAACTCCACCAGTGCCTGTCAGAAAAGACTCCCGTGGACCTCCTCCACTCGCCGATCTGCCTTCCTCCCTGCCCCTCCTCCCAAAACAACCCACCCTCCTCCGCAATCCCTGTCATTACCCTCTCCAAACACCAAGCCAGGGGGCACGATGGCGTGCCACTCGCCCCAAGACCACTCATCCCCTGAACCACACCGCCGACCCCCCCAGAACTGCCCATGCCCGCTCCCCTCACTATCACACCCCAACCTGCAATCACCCATCCCCTGCCTTGCCATCATACCCCTGCCACCTTCCCCCCCCCGACCGCACCACTTCCCCTCCCTAGACCTAGAAAAACCTAGAATGCAATTGGCAGAAAGAGAAAACCCACGAGAGCAGGACCTCCTTGGCCCGACACTTGTACTGGTACAAGGCCGAAATCCGGAAAGCTAAAAAAGCCCACTACAACACCCGAATCCTAAACTGCAAAAACCCAAGCAAAGAACTCCACAAAATCATCTCCGAATTCACCAATCCAGCTTGTAATACAACCCTCCCGACCCCGTCACAATCACTGTGACACTCGCTCTCCCTCCACTTTTACACCACAGCTATTGAAAGGACAAAAACTCTAAACACCAAACTGGCTCTCTTACAGCCAATTGACAATCCTCCACCCCCACCGGCAAGCCCATCAGCTACAACCTCCACCCAACCAACGTTCGAATCCTTTAGTCCAATATCACCAGAACAATTTCTCAAACTTCAATCTGCCCGCAAACCATCTGGATCCCCACTGGACCCCTGCCAGCCACAACCCTTAAATAAATGTTTGCTTCCACCTGCGCAGGAGAACACGCAAGATCTATCATAAATGCCTTCCTTTCCTCCGGTATTTTTCCCGAAGCATTCAAAACGGCACACGTCAAACCTCTAATTAAAAAACCTTCGCTCGACCCTCTCGAGCCCAGAAACTACCACCCAATCTCAAACACCAGATTCCTTTCCAAACTCATTGACTGATCCGCCTACGCTCAACTAAATGCCTTTGTCGAAGCCAACCATCTCCTTGAACCCACCCAATCAGGTTTCAGAGCACGTCACGGAACTGAAACTACCCTAACCTCGATCTGGGACGACCTTAAAATGACAGCAGACTCCGCAGGATGTGCCGCTCTAATCCTTCTTGACCTATCCGCTGCCTTTGACACGATCAATCACTCAATCCTCCTAGACCGCTTCCACTCCCTAGGAATTCGTGGAACCGCTCTTAAATGGATAGCTTCATTCCTCAAAGACAGGCACCAAATAACAACACTCTCCAGCTTTACCTCCCAAGCCCGACCAGTCGACATGGGAGTCCCTCAAGGAGCATGTCCATCAGCCCTCCTGTTCAATCTCTACCTGATCACCCTCCCACCAATAATTCGTTCACACAACGTCCTATGTTACAACTACGCCGACGAAACTCAACTAATTAAAAAATTCCTGAACTCAAAACCCAACTCCCGACCTGGCATCCTGCCTCCTTAACATGGAAAGCTGGATGACCCAAAGCCACCTCTTGTTAAACCCCTCCAAAACAGAAATCATGGTTTGCGGCAACTCCGATCTTCTTCCGCACCCACTACCCTGGCCACCCGCCATGGGAATTCATCGACACCCTCCAGCACAGTGAAAAATCTTGGATGCACCCTGGACTCCGACCTAACACTCTCGCGCCAAGTCAACAATGTCTCAAAGTCCTGCCACTACCACCTTAAAACCCTTAGGCGCATCTTTCCATACCTCTCATTTCCCAACAGAGTCTCCGCTGTCCAATCAATTGTTATATCCAGACTGGACTACGGAAACCCCCTATACCTCGGAATCCATGCCTACCAACTGAATAAACTCCAAAGAGCACAAAAGGCGGCAGCCAAAATGCTACTTGCGCTCGGTCCAAGAGACCACGTATCTCCAGCCCTTAAGACACTGCACTGGCTTCCAGTAGCCCGTAGGGTGGCTTTCAAAACCTTATGCCTCTCCCATCGAGCACTGCATAAAACTGGACCTCAATATCTTCAAGACAAACTAATACCTTATCATCCCACTCGCACCCTAAGATCAAGCTCAGCCGGCCTCCTAGTAATTCCCAAGACAAACTCAGTCAGGCTAGGTGGATCATCATTCTCAGCCTTGGCTCCAACCCTGTGGAACTCGCTCCCACCCCACATCTGCCTAACTGAGGACTTCACATCCTTCCGCAAACCACTGAAAACCTGGCTCTTCCCCTAAAACCAACCGGCTTCCAAACTAGCATCATCACAATAATACCGACCCATCAAACTACCTGAAGTGAGAAATGACAGCTAAATAAACTCGAATGTAAACTAGAAAGACAAACAGACCTAAACGAGTAAAGTAGATCAAAACAGTGAAACGGATAATAGGAATAAATCATTGAGAAACTTTGGAGAACTGAACAAATTAAAATGACATAATGATTGAGGGGGGAACACAGTGAATGACATAAATGAAATGGTGAGAATGGATGAAGCGTATAGAGCAGACGAATACACTAAGTGGAAGCGGGCATGAGTGGAAGAACAGACGACTAGAAAAATCAAATGAGTATGGTGACCGGATGAATTAGATGAACATAATAATGCCAATGAGTATGAAGAATGGTGGGGTGTGCAGAGCGGTCAAGCGTATTGAGTTGATGGATACGCATAGAATTAACGAGCACGCAAATACAGAGAAGCGAACAAAACGCAAAAGGGCGTAGAACTATATTGAACGGCCAAACGTATAGACTTGATGAACATTCGGCCAGACGAACGTGTGAGAGCGAACGAACATGTAGAGAGGATGAGCATGGAGATCGGATGAGCATGGAGAACGGATGAGTGTAAAAAACGGACGAACGTTGAGAACGGATGAGCGTAGAGTGCGGATGAGCACAAAGTTCGAATGTGCGCTGAGATCGGATGAGCATGGAGAGCGGATGTGCATGGTGAGCGGGTGAGTGTGGAGAGCGGATGAGTGGGATGAAGCGGAGGAGTGTGGGGAGTGAAAAAGTGAATGTGTAGTGTGGATGAGTGTATGGAGCGGATGTGTATGTGGAGTGGACGAGTGTGAAGCGGATGAATGCGTGGAGCGGACAAATACATAGAACAGATGAGTGTGTGGAATGGATGGACACACAGAGCAGACGAGTAGTATTGTCAAGCCGACGAGCAGTATGTTGTGCCGATGAGTGGTTGGACCGGATGAGTGTTGTGGACTGAATGAGTGTCTAATCTGGACGAGTATATAGCCACGCAAGAATGTATGTGGTGCTGTTGAGTCTGTGGAGTGGATGAGTGTACAGAACAGGTGACTGTGTGGAGCAGACGAACGCATGGAGCAGATGGATTTGTAGAGCGGATGAGTATGCTGAACGGAGCAGTATGCTGAATGGATGAGTACGTGGAGCTGAAGAATAGTATGTTGAGGGTATCAGTGGGTAGACCTGAAGAGTGTGTAGATCAAATGAGCGTACTGAACAGCGGTGTATACAGAGCGGTTGAGTATACAGAGCAGACGAACGCTAAGCCAGTCAAAAGTACAAGCGCTGGGTAGACTGGAGTGCATGCGCAAGGCAGGAGTGCATACGTATGGAACACATGAGAGCATGTGTGAAGCTCACTGGAGAATGAAGGACAGACTTGAGCACGCAAACTGAACCAGAGTACATGAATATGTCGACCAGACATGAATGTGTAGGACAATCCTGAACACCTGAAATGAACAAAAATGCGTAGAACAAACCTGCCCGCACGGAACTGCGTGACAAACATAATATGCTTTGGAATACAGGGAACGTTTGAAAAAACATACATCATACCACACCCCACGCTTACTCTATCCCTTACACCACCACTCAACTAGAACACAGAGATACAATGACACCATTTGGTATAACGCTTCTCATATCTACATCTCCCGCTCACTCCACATCACTCTAAGTAAACATTGCTGGTTTCACACCCCCCCCGCCAGGCGTTCTCCTCAGGCTTAACGCAACCACACTCGTTCTGGATAAAGCCGGCCAGAGCGAACACATACTCCTGATCTCTCAACCACCACACCTACCGCTAAGAAGCAGCTACCACTTGAATTCCGCACCAGCTGCACACATACCTGGTGTGCACACGCACTTTATGGACTCTCTCTACTGACCCGAAGTTCGGTTCATAAGGGCGTTCAACCTACCAGCGCCTTCAGACCATACCAATGGTATATAAGGCGCTGTATAAATGCTATATAAATGCAAAATAACATAACATAATTAGTGTTTACTAAAATGGAATCTAAAACGTGGTCAAAATGTCTATATCATCCAGATTTCAAAGCAGGAACATGTTTTTAGTATTATTGATAAACAGATCTTCCTTTACACTACACACATGAAATTAATTTTAGCATGTCAAGCAGTAGTATTTGATTTTGCTTTGGAACGGTACACTGGCTTTATTTAGTGAGTCTTTCCTGGCTTTGGGGGAAGGGGTATTGTGTGTCTATTTTATTGCAGTAGACTAGAACAAGCCATTTAAGTCCTGTAACTGGACACTGTCGGGGGCAGGTGGGTGGATCAGGGACCTTTCCCAACCTGGGGCCATGGGACCTATTGGGTCAAACGCTGGAGCCAGCCCTGTCCTAGAGTGTGCGTTGGGGGAGCCCCAGTCCATGAAACCCCCTCCTGTGCCATGAATGTCATGATGGGTACCACCTTCTGCCACATAATGCCTCCCACTACTTGTTCTGGCAAGTGTTTTCTACTTTGTGTTTCAGGACCACAATGACCAGAAGTCCTTGAACAGCAACCGATAAAATGATCCGAAACAAGGAGAAACGCTGTGCAAGACATTTGCCGGCACCAGAACACCGAGAGTCAACTTGCAACATGACAACGAAGAAAACGGACTGCAGCGAAAGAAAAACAAAACACCAGGCCAACAACATGCTAGAGAAACAGCAGAGACTGCAATAAGAGGGCTTTTTAAAGTTTTGCACTTGTGTAACCCAGGCCTGTTGTGTTCCGACAGGAGTCGGATGCAGCAATAAATCAATATAACAGATCAAATGACGCAGATACAATAATGCACTGGAGCCGGTCAAGTAGCTTCTTATCTCTTTAAACATCGGCGCGGAACTGGTGCCTGAGGCGGTGACCCCGCCTCTTCCTGCCTACCGTGGGGCGCGGCCCACAACAAAAGAACAACAATAGAAATGGGACTTGGCTCCCATTCAAACAGGGTCATTAACATGGATGAAGACACATCTCCCCCTCACTTAAAAGAGAACTTAGTTCATTTCTTCTATCCACCTGGTTGGTCTGCGTCCTGTCCGTTTTGAGGGGCTTTGCCTCGGGGTCACTGATCTGTCCATCTGGATGTCGCTGTCGTCGGCATCCCGATGTTCCACTCTATATTCAAATTCTGGATCTGAGGATTCTTCTGTGACCGTGGGGGTTGTGGTTTCACGAGGTGAGTTTCCTTTGAAGACTTTGAAGAACGATGAGTTCCTCGTGACGGTTCTGTGAGGGCTTTCCGCCGTTATCATGGACCCGCTGGTGTGGGTCACCGTCAGGGATTCGGGTCTGAACGCAGGAGTGCCCTTAGTGTTTTGATCCTGTGAGTACCAGTACCACATCGCCTACTTGAATCTGGCATGGTTTGGCTTGTCTCCTCTGGTCGAAGTAGGTTTTCATTTTGTCCTTGCTCACCTTGTCACTGGCTTGTGCATCTTCGACGATGGTGGTGATGGACGAGCATGGGGGTTGTGCGGAAGTCTTGTCTGTATGATTCGACCAAACATTAGGGTGGACGGGCATTCGCCGGTGGCGCTGTGTGGCGTGTTTCGATATTCTCTTAACAATGTGCAGATGGCTTGCATAAATGATCCGTTGGTGATGGAACAGACTTGTAAAGTCCTTTTGAGATTGCTCATGAATTTCTCGGCCATTCCATTGGCTTGGGGATCTAAAGGTGTTATCATTCTGTGCTGGAATCCTAGATGTTCTGCGAACATTGCAAAATCATGGCCGCTAAAGGGCGGCCCATTGTCTGATTTTTACGGTTGCGGGGATTCCATAGTCTGCAAATGTCTTTTCCAGGGCAGGGATGGTGGCTTGGGCGTTGGTTGAGTGTACCAGGTGTACTTCTGGGAAACGCGACATTTCATCCACAATGACTAGCACATATTTTTCATTCACTAGGGGTCCAAACATGTCGACGGCCACCTCCTCCCATACCTCTAGGGGCATGTCAGACGGCATTAATGGTGCGGGGAATGTTCTTGGAGCCACCGCTTGGCAGGTGAGGCACTTGCTCAGGAGACTCTCCACCCTCTCATCCATTTTTGGGAACCAAACTTTTGTCCTGAGCTGTCTTTTCGTTGATACTACTCCGCGGTGCCCCGCATGAGCTATGTCTAGGATTTCATTTTGCAAACTGGATGGGATCACGAGTCTGTTTTCCTTGAGAATCAAACCCTCCGGGGATTGGGACAGGGTGTGGTGTATAAGTTTGAATGTGCGCAGTTGAGATTCCTCTTGGGAAGATAGGCCCGCCTTGTCCCGGTCTTTTATGTGCCATCGGCCTGATTGTATGCACTGCTTCACGATTTGTAGGAGTTTGTCTTCGCTGGTGGCTTCTACTAGTTGGGCTGTGGAAATGTGTTTCGGGAGAGCAGTGTCAACGAGATAGTTGACATATTGATTTGCTTTAACGGATTGACGCTCTTCTTGAGCAGGCAGAGGGTATCTGGACAGGAAATCCGCTGGGTTATTGTCTTTGCCTGGCCGTTGAACGATTTTGACTGAGTACTCATGTAAACGTAATCCCCATCCGGCTATGCGAGGTGGCATTTTAGCCGTGGGTTTGCCGTAGATCGTGGTGAGTGCCTGATGGTCCGTGACAACGGTGAAAGGGCGTCCATATAGAAAGGGATGGTAATGTTTGCATGCCCACACGACTGCCAGGCTTTCCTTTTCAGGTTGCGAATATGCACACTCGGCGGGTGATAGGCTTCGGCTTGCATATGCCACTATACGTTTTGGTGACGTTGGTGAGGCTCCGGGTCTGGACTGGGCCAGGATGGCTCCAAGACCGACCGGGCTAGCATCCTTTTGTCAGTTCAGTGTCATATGCTGGATCATAGTAGGCCATGCACGAGGCTGATGCGATGCGACGCTTGATCTCTTGAAATGCTTCTTCGCATTGCTGGGGTCCACTGGTAGTCTCGACCTTTTCCTGTGAGGAGCCTTAGTGGTGTGCTCACCGATGCGAAATCTTGAATGTAACGGGTGCAGTAACTGGCCATCCCTAGGAATGAGCGTATGGCTGATGGACATGTGGGAGTAGGGGCGTTTACCAGTGCTTGCACCTTCTCAGGATCGGGGCGCATGCCTTTGTTCGAAAATATATGTCCAAAGAATTTCAATGTTGTTTTGCTGATTTCGCATTTTTCAGGATTGAGAGTGAGGTGGGCGTTTTCAAGTGCCCTGCAGACTCTTCTCATAGTGTCATCATGACTTTCTTGTGATGTGCCGAAAATAAAAATGTCGTCGCTATAGTTCAGACAGTGGGGAATATGCTTGATTATTTGATGAATCTCGTTCTGGAAAATTTCAGCGGCCGAAGATACTCAGAAGCTTAATCTTTTATACCTGAACAGTCCTAGGTGTGTTGAGAAAGTTGTGATGTATCTTGATGAGGGGTTAAGTTCAAGGTGATGGTAACCTTTGTTTAGATCAAGCTTTGAGAACACGGTCGCCCCATGTAATAGATGCATCATGTCAGTCATGCGCGGGGCTAAGTGTCGTTCCCTTTCAATGGCCACATTTGGGGCACGCATGTCCACACAGATGCGTATGCTTGATTTACTGTCTCTTTTGGGTACCGGTACTATCGGAGAGACCCACGGTGTTGGACCGGATGCTGGCTCTATAATGTCCTGTTGTAGCAATGACTGTATCTCATCTTCAACCTGTCGCTGTATATTAAGCGGGATGTCACTATAGTGTTGAGCAATTGGTGGTACCTGCGGGTTGATGTGTAGCTTGATCTGTCAGTCTTTTAGACGTCCCAGGCCTTTGAAAAGAGAGGGGAACATCTTTTGAATCATGTCTTTTGCGCTAGACGTGTATGCGGACATGATTTGGTACATGATGCTGATTAGCCCCATTTGTATGGCTGTTCGGAAGCTCAGTATGCTTCCACCTGGGACTTCCCCTTTGATCACGTAGATTTGTACCTTTTGGATTTGATTTTTGTATTGGCATTTTGCGGTGAACACGCTTTTGCAATCTAGCGGTTTGTTGGAGCCATACGGATATATCAATGTGTCAGCTTTTCGTAGCTCTTTCTTCACCTCAAGTGTTTTGTATACTATGTCGCTTATGACATTTACAGTGGCCCCCGTATCGATTAAGAATTCTAAATTTTGTCCATTGAGTTGCAGCAGCAGTGGTGGACTATATACAGCAGCTGTGTCGTTTCCTATGGCATGGACATATGCATGTTTCCTCTCTCTACTGGTAGATGACGACCTGGCCGTTCTTCTTTCTTGCGGCGATTCATCCAGGTATCTGATTCTTTGTCTTGGCTGGCGGTGCTGAGAGTGATGACGGGAATGAGAGACCGAATGTAGGTTGTATGCGTGGAGGTATGGAGGAGGAGGGATGGTGGAGGGGAGTGCTGAAGTATTTGTGTAGTGTACAGGTGAGGTATTGGTTGTGAGATAGAGTGGTGTTTCTGAGTTTGAATCTGTGAATGTGGGAGTTGATGTAAAAGTGACAGTCGTAAGAAGGGTGTGGAGGGGGGTATGTAAAGAGGTGAGGAGAGAGTGCAGACATCAGAGGTTGAGAAGGGGAGAGAGCGGCAGAAGGGCAAGGGAGAGAAGGAAGGGTGAGGTGGAAGGAGTAGTGAGATGGAGGAAACAGAGGAGCACGTGCATGAGAGAACAGACCGAGTTGTCTGTTACCGGCCCAAGAAAAACATCACTCTTATTGAGCAATCCTGGCCAGTGTTAGTTTAGGGACTCCTTAGAAGAACCCAGGAGGGCACCAGATACATTAGCTACAGGTGAGCCTAAAGGTGGGCCAAAGCACCATTTGCTTGTTGTCAAACTTGGTGTTTGAGAAGCGTGGTTTCAGCAGGTGGGTGCCCACAAAAGGTTGAGTTAGGGAAGCGCTTAGGATTTAGCTGTTTTGCTAATAAAAACCTTTTGGTGTCTGGGACAGCAGGAACTGTACATAGCAGGATGGTGAAGTTCAGAAGTAATAGAAACACATATATGGTTTACATCCTTCTTGTCCAGTCGCCTGCAACAGGTTAAAGCAGGCTCCTATCTGTCCGAACCCCTGCCTGCTAACTGCGCAGTTCCGCAGGGCTCATCTTTGCCTCCAGTATTGTTCAATGTATATATTCGTCATTTACTTAATATATTTGCCCAAGTTAATCTGTTATCATTCATATGCGGATGATATGCAGATATATATGCGACTATGACAGCCACTGGAGGCAGTAGAACAGATGCTTAAATGCGCCGAAAAAATACAAACATGGATGCTGGACAATAAACTCCAATTAAATCCCTCCAAAACGGAGATTATTGTCTTTTGCCTAAAAAAACTGACCAACGTGTAGGACTCGGTACCTTTCCCAACCTTGTTTGGACTGGCTACCAAGTATACACAGACAGTAAAAAAATCTGTGTTCCTTGGCAGTCCAGTATGAGTTGCAATCTACAGGTCAATCAAATTATCAAGGCCTGTTATTTCCAGATGAAACTTCTTAAACCTCTACACCCGCTCATCTCTGAGAAAGATCGTCCAATTTTGGTGGGGTCTCGCGAATCCCAAATTGGAGTACTGTATTGCCCTCTTGGTCGGTATACGCGGCTTCAGGTTACACAGAATTCTGCGGTGCAGCTGATTTTTCAGTATCCTGGAAGACCTCGATCTCCGGGTTTTCGAAGAATCTTCACTGGCTTCCAGTGCAGAAGCGAATACAGTTCAAGCTTTTATGTCTTGTTTTTAAGTGTATTCATGGCCTCGCTCCTACTTATCTACCATCTAGGATTATAAATCATCAGCCTAAGCAGACATTGCGACCTATGGGTAAAAGCTTGTTGATAATCCCCCTCACTAGAACTACCACCTGGGGTGACAGGGGTTTCTCCTCTGCGGGCCCTTGTGCCTGGAACACTCTTCCGTTACATCTGCAGCAAATGCATTCTTTGACTAACTAGATCAAGCCCTGTTGGCGCTAAGGGTCATCAGCAGTGTGACCTGTCTACTGTATACTACATAAATGTAGCTATTGGTGGGGTCTCTTCCAGCAGTGCCCTGTCAGTGCAATTAGACTCCTGCAGTGTGAGCTTCCTCCAGCATATGCTTGTCATGGATAGAGGGCTCTGAGTCATCCAGCAGCGTCCTGTGAGGCCCTTACAGTACCGTGTGCGTGCTGTAGAACGTACCCTCTGTGAGCCTTCAACAGCAGTTCTCTCTCATGGTAACGGGGCCCCGCCAGTGTCATTTCTGTGGTGCTGTTAGTGCTTTCCCTCCAGCAGTGGACACCTCCTCCATAATTATACTTGGGCTATAGGATGCGAGCAACGCCCTGGCAGTGCTCTGGGGCTCTGATGGAGGTATTTTCTTACTGGTGTGGCCCCAGATTACTGACAGGGCAGTACTGGAGGAAGACAAATGTGGAAAAAGTCGAACTAAGGTGCGTCGGTCCCCCGCTAAAGTGTGTGTGTGTCCCCTCTGCCCCCTGCTAAGGTGTGTTTGTGTCCCCTCTGCCCCCCGCTAAGGTGTGTGTCCCCTCTGCCCCTGCTAAAGTGCGTGTGTCCCCTCTGCCCCCTGCTAAAGTGCGTGTGTCCCCTCTGCCCCCTGCTAAGGTGTGTGTGTCCCCTCTGCCCTCTGCTAAGGTGTGTGTGTCCCCTCTGCCCCCACTAAGGTGTGTGTGTCCCCTCTGCCCCCTGCTAAGGTGTGTCCCCTCTGCCCCCTGCTAAAGTATGTGTGTCCCCTCTGCCGCCCTGCTAAGGTGTGTGCCCCCCTGCTAAGGTGTATGTGTCCCCTCTGCCCCCCGCTAATGTGTGTCTCCCCTCTGCCCCCTGCAAAGGTGTGTGTGTCCTCTCTGCCACCCCACTAAGCTGTGTCCCCTCTGCAACCCACTAAGGTGTGTGTGTCCCCTCTGCCCCCCGCTAAGATGTGTGTGTGTGTCCCCTCTGCTCCCCCGCTACGGTGTGTGTGTGTCCCCTCTGCCTCCCTGCTAAGGTGTGTGTGTCCCCTCTGCCTCCCTGCTAAGGTGTGTGTGTGTCCCCTCTGCCCCCTGCTAAGGTGTGTGTGTCCCCTCTGCCCCCCGCTAAGGTGTGTGTGTCCCCTCTGCCCCCCGCTAAGATGTGTGTGTCCCCTCTGCCTCCCCGCTATGGTGTGTGTCCCCTCTGCCTCCCCGCTAAGGTGTGTCTCCCCTCTGCCCCCCGCTAAGCTGGGTGTGTGTCCCCTCTGCCCCCGCTAAGGTGTGTGTGTGTCTCCCCTCTGCCTACGCTAAGGTGTGTCCCCTCTGCCCCACCGCTAAGGTGTGTGCGCCCCTCTGCCCCCCCTAAGGTGTGTGCGCCCCTCTGCCCCCCGCTAAGGTGTGTGTGCGCCCCTCTGCCCCCCGCTAAAGTGTGTGTGTGTCCTCTGCCCCCCACGCTAAGGTGTGTGTCCCCTCTGCCCCCGCTAAGGTGGGTGTGCGCGCCCCTCTGCCCCCGCTAAAGTGTTTGTCCCCTCTTCCTCCCTCTAAGGTGTGTCCCCTCCTCCCCTCCTGTTAATTTCTGCCATTACCCCAATTACCGCCAGGCATAGTAATTGTAGCTGCCTGTCTCTTTCGCAGCCACCTGCCCTCTCCCCCACCTTTTTTCTTTTATGTCCATTAGCACTTACTCTTATCATCTGCCCGTGACCTTTGATAGCAGCTTGTCTGTCTCCCCCTTCCCTCCTTGTCTTCAGCACCCACTCCCCCCCAGTACTATTCTAATTCGTCTTCGACCTATTATGACAGTCGCTTGTTTTGTTCCTATCCTTCTCCATCACTCCAATTCCCCCGACCCCCCTTGTTATACTCATGCACTACATCAATTGTCAGGCATAGTAATGTTACTGCTTGTTTTGTCTAATGTTTCCCTTCCCATAGGCGCTATATAAATAAACAATCATGTGAGGGTAAATTGAGAGCAATTATAATTGTTTGTTTATAACGCGCTTAATACCGGCAAGGGATTGGAAACTGTGTTGCGCTGCATCCACTGAGCTGTCCTTCGCCACAATGAGCCTCCTCCTCCTGAGTTTAATGGAGTTAGGGAGGAGAGGGACTTTAGCTTGAGCAGGGAGTGCCGCCCAGTGAGCATTTAGGACCGTGGGTTCTGCTCAGGCCTGTGTACTAGGCTGGGACCTGAGCTGCTGATGTCTGTCTTTATTGAGCAAAGTCGGTCGTCTCCAACTTCACCAAGAATATATTCCTCGAGAAGCATCCACAGAGATTGTGCCATGTACATTATAATATGGGCGGCTTTGCTCGAGACTCGTGGTGACCCAAAAGATGTTCCAGTCCACCTGTGCTCTCAACCCCCTGCTTTGCCGACAAACCAGACCGCTAGGACGTAACTATGTACATAATGGGATGCTGCTGCAGCAAATTGCACAATCAATATTTATTCTTGAGTAGTTGATCTTAACTGGAAGCCTCAGAGTAGAGGCGCATGAAATACAAATAAAGCTGAGCAGCAGCTCTTTTGGTCATTTTCTTTCACTGCCAGCGCTTACTTCACCTGCCAGGCTTCCTCTCCAGACATTGCAAGAAGTCCAAGGCCTTCCTTCTCAATTTCCAAACTCCTTGAAATAGCATCTTTTCTCCTGAACCGAGATCCTGCAGCCTCTTCTGATTTCCGCATAATGCATTTATAAGATGCAAGATTATAGGCTGTGCTTTCGATGTGTCATTACAGCATCATTCTGTTGACCATTTCCATTACCTATGCTATGCAGAATTAAAAGTAATATTTAAAATATTTAGGTCTTGAAAATATCTGCGGAAACCATGTACTCATGCATATCTTGTGGCCTAACAGAGGAAAAATGTACATCATTATTTATTATTTTTTTTTTTTTAATTTTCCTTCCGCTCTTGCCATACCTTTAGGGTCTCGGAGCCCCTAACCTGGTTCAAAAGTTGAAAAGGTGGGAGGCGAAACAGAAGTTACATAAGGTTTTCAGGAGATTAAGATTAGGGTAGACGAGTGGCAGCGGAGGAGGAAGGCAGGGCTATGTGTGGGGAAACGGGTATGTTTTGCGGCACTTTCTGAAAGCGGTGATGGAGGATGCAGTGTGGCTATAAAGAGGTAGGGGGCTCCATGCTCTGGGTGCCCACTGGGTTACATGCTGATGTGTGTGGGCATGTGAATTTGCAGAGTGGAAGGTGAAGAAGATGCTGCCTGGCTTGTCTGGTGATGGTGTGGACGATGGGCTTGGGTTTGTCATGAAGGTAAGATGGCGGTATTGTGGTGGATGGCTTTGAATACAATGCAGAGTCCTTTGAAAGCAATTCTCTGGAGTACGAGGAGCCAGTGGGGTGGGACAAGTGCACTTTTTATTAACAAAAATAATATTGAAGAATAAAATGTATTCTTACGCTTAACATGCACACAATATCCTATGGTCTGTAATTCCTTTCTATTTATTTTTATTTAATAATTCCATTCTAAACGCAATGTTACTCTGAATGGTCATTGGTTTTACTATATGGTGGAGGTACATCTTCCATTTAGCTTCCCTGATACTAGCCAGAGAAATAAGCTTTTTCTTTAACTATCCAGCCCAGCAAATACGCTTAGAGGGCAGTATGTATGCTGTACTCTTTACGCAGCACTGATGCTATAATAGTCCCGCCCCCTGAACCGTCAGATACGTTACATATAACGGGCCCTGTTTGTTCTCCTACCCACAATCATGTCAATTGTAGTTTCTACCTTGTATGTGTCTCTTATGCACTTGTGTAAGACTTGTCCCACCAGTTATGTCTTTACTGGAGCTTTGTGCTTTAATTATGCTGTGATGTGGTCTGTAGGGATCAAAATTAAGATCAGATGACCAGGAGAATAAAGCAGCTTCTGGGTATTTGGCATCACATATTACTTCCATATGAGATGCAAACTATTTTTTTTTAATCTTTATATCGGACCCATTTTCTTTAAATGTCTTTCAGATGTGTCCTAATGATCCTTTGTTCACCATCCCAAGCAGGTGTTAAGTGTCACATAGATGTGGTTTGTATGGCGAGAGTTGGCCTGAGGAGTTCAAAGCCGTTCCTGGTAGTTGTTGGTGTCAGCCTTGCCAGGCCCGTCTACGCTACAGCAAAACAGATGGGTGCTGTTGGCGGGTGGGGGTAGGTTGAATGAAACTTAACCACTGGCAGACACAAAGATAACTTTTTCTTAAAGTTTGCCATTTATTCAAAGTCAGAAGAGGGTTTAATGAGTGCCTATCTTTCCCTAACCTAATAGAGAGGTCCCTACATAGAAAACTAAAACTAAAGAAATTAACCTAATGTCCAAAATACCTCTGGCCCTCACACTGATACATACAATAAAATGATCGAAGGAAAATATGGCTAAAGTTTAATTCAACAAAACTGTTTTGTAATTCAAACTCAAATGTTCTTGAAATCACTCCTTGCGACTAGGGCTGTGTTCCCTTCCTCTGGATCAATTCAGGAATACGCAGATTATTGTTCGGTTTCAACAAAGGTCTGTTAAAAGTAATAGAAAAGGCTTTTTCAAACCCACAGTCTTTTTGAAGAAACAACAAATGTCCTTTTCACCACAGCTGGTTGGAAATTCAAACAACTCAATGTTTTCCACAAAATCCCTCTTGCAAGGATGATTGACCTTCTCCCCGAAACACAGGTTCCAAAACCAAATGATATTGTTCTGTTATTTTATTATACCTTCTTCAAAAGAAACGTCTTCTTGTCAAAATAGCATGTCACTCTCTCAATACTTCTTATTGAAATAAAACACTTTTGTCAAGATAGCAAACAACAACTTGCCTTAGTGATTCTACTACTGGGCAAAAAATGATAAAGCAAATAAGTTCTCTTCATTCAACAAAAGTTCTTTACACAAATCTTTTTGCCACAAAGATATCAAACCATCATCTTCTTTCCTGGTCCACTCGCCTGCCAGGATTAACCACTATAAGCCCGGTCTTGGTATACTTGCCTGCCGGGAAGAAAACTCCTACCACTTGCTTCAACACGCCAAGGTTCAGAAAGGCTAGAGTTAGAGGCATCAGTTTTGCAGTCGCTACTCCCACACATCAGAGATGAAACCTCAAGAAACTGGTGAAGACCTGGCTCTTCAATAAATTTGAGTAATGACATGTTCCCCTTGCTCCTGCTTTGGCCCCCCCACCCCCTCTCCCTAGTATTGCTAATGTTACCCCGTTTATACCTGCTTATACTGTACAAAGACTGTGCTACCCCTGGGTCTGGATGTTAGGAATTATTTATAAAGAAATACAAATAAATAAATAAACCATCCAGCCCTTCACATCCACCACTTCGATGGGAGAGTATCGGGAGTCAGTTTTCCTCATAACTTTCTGCCGTGTATAGACTTCTTCTTGTGGCTTGAATTCCTTCGGTCGAGCATCTTTCCTGCGATCAGTTTCTTCTTTCGCTTGGTGCTTCCTGGCCGTGTCCCTTTCCTTTACTTCTGTCTCGCCTATTCGTTGGCACTGTGGCGAGTCTGGTGTTAACATGGTAGGCCATCATGATCTCTGCTGGCGTCTTGCCTGTGGACTCGTGCGGTGTGTTCCAATAGTCCTTGAGCATTCTGCAGAGGTCCTGGTGACATGAAACACCTTCCATGCGCGTTCTCTGAACGGTTTTCTTTATGGTGGACATAAACCTCTCAGCCATCCCGTTGGCCTGGGTCCATACTGGTGTCATTTTCTCGTGAACGAAACCCATGTCTTTGGCAAATCTTGCAAAGTCTTACAGTTGAATGAGGGTCCATTATCGGATTTGATCGTATGTGGAACTCCCTATTCATTCAATATTTCATCCATTAATGCTGCCGCCTGCGGGAAACCTGTTGTTCTCTTGACAATGGGAAACCTGGAGAACTCATCTATCAGCACGAATAAGTACTCCCGCATTTGCATCTGTCCATAAAAGTCAGCTGCTACTCTGTGTCAGGGTTTCTCAGGGATCTGTGTGCTGTAGTGGTAGGGGCAGGGGCAGCGCACTACATGTATGGTGGCATCTACAGCCTGATTGTTGTGCACCAGTGTTCGTTGAAACTGGCCAATGACTAGAAGCGGTCTGCTAGCGTCCCATTGGAAAATCCTTGCCCTTTACTTGGAGAGGATGTGTTTGTTGGTCATTTTGTAAACCTCCTTGCTTAATGAAGATGTTGATGGTAGCAACGGTATCTATGAGGAAACAATGGTTTTTATTTCCCATATTGATAAGGGCTCTCAGTGCCTCATCCGCCACTTCACTCTCGTGCATTGGGTTGACATATTCGTCTGGGTATTCTGAGTATTCCTGGTCATAGCCTTGCAGTATTCCCTGGTACTGGTCTGAGGGATAGAAAGGATGTGTAGGCGGCGGTTCATCGTATTCACCCCCTGTAATGCGGGTGAGGGTTGAGTCGTTCATCACCCTGCCAATACTCATCGGGCACATCGTCCACGGTCCTTATGTACCATGTGATCCACTGGGTTATCGGGAGGAGACCCTTCTCTGGCCCTAGGGCAACAGCAGGCCTGGTGGCAAGGTGTCATTTGGCTTGCCCTGGTCGTTAGGAATGGCCGTTCTTCCCTACAAACAGTCTGAAAATGTCCCTCTTTTTCACAAGAGGAACACCTGTGGGTGAGGGTGAGACACGCCCCTGTGTGTGGGAACGCCATCCCACATCTGTAGCACGACCTTTGGGGTCTGAGTGTCTGTTGTGCAGGTTGTATCGGGCGATTAGGTGGTCGAGTAGGGCCTTGCGGCCGCTCACCTGATGTCTGTGCTTCAATTACGGTCACTATGTCCTGTTTGTCTGACTTCTTGGCTTGCTGGTTCTCTATGGTGGCCGCCTGGGCATCATCCCTTTCATATACCCTTGCAAGCTCCACAATCTCGTCCATGGGGAGAAGCTTCTTGAGTAGTTGCTTGCGGAATGTGGTGTCACGATGCCTGCCCCCAGACATCCGGAACAGGTCCATCTGTCCAGGGAACAGGCACCCAAGAAGACACAGGAATTCCCAAAACCCCGCCTAGGGGCTATATGGGTTCAGTTCTGGCGCCGTAGGCCGAGATTGTGGAGCTTGCAAGTTTGCCAACTTTAAACTATGCTGGTCATCCTGCAAAGAACTCATGTACAGGCCATTGTGAGGCCATGAAGGGACTACTTTTCTTTAGGAACTATTTTGCTGCTTGGGTGTGGTACTGGAACTTCTTACCTGGGAACTACATTTTTGATGCTATTTAAACCACGCCTGAAGAGCAGCACACGCTTTGCGTTATTCTGCATCTTAGCAGCGTAACGCTCACCGTGTCTGCAGTCCAGCATCCAGTCTACAGCCACACCCGTCTTGTGTCCGGAGCCGATCCTAGAGAAAAGGAAAGAAGAAGAGAAGGTTAGAACAAGGAGATTTCCATTTGGTCATCATATTTTCTTGGAGCAGCCGCACCTGTGGATAAAGGAAAAAGACATTAAAATAAACTGCGTCGCATTGCCAGCTGCAGCGTCGCGCCATATTCTCCTGTCTTCGGAGCATCTCCACGAACCGGCGCAGCACCCGTTGAATCGCCGGCCGAAACATCAGCATCTGAAAAGACAAAAACAAACAAAAGGTGAGCGGGGTTCCGCCAAAGACATTCTTTTAATTACCGCACGAAACTTACTCGGAATTTTACCACTCGAGGCAACGCTGGTCACCATCCTTCGTTAGACATTTTCGGCAAGGCGCTGCACCTGCAAAGAAGATAGAGAACTATTGGTTAATTACATTTAGAACAATATTACTTGCTAGACAGTGCTAGGTACAAACTGACTCTTACCTAAGCGCTACCTTCATCCATCGAGGCAAACTCACTCCTTGGATCACGCTGCAAGGGAAAAGGTATGAAAGGAGCAAGAGTGAATTAACAGAGATTTGAACTCTAAAAGAACTATACATTTGGTTTACAAACTATTTACCTCAGAGTCATTGTTGTCTGGAACTCTGCCAAATACCTTCGGATCAGTGAAGTAACTGAACTTCTACGCGCCCATGCACTCCACGCAGGATGGAGATTTCATCCTTCCAAACAATAAGGTGAGACTTTATGAAGGGGAATACTGGAAGTTTTCAGGGAAAATAGTGTTAGTGTAACCTCTCTACCACGGGTGGCTAATCCCCTTTACTGCTTTTAGGAAAATATTCTTGTGGGCCAGGCAGACGAAACTGAGTGGGCAAGTGCAGTCGATCATCACTTCGCTACGAGCCACACTGGTGGAGACCGCAGCAGTCCAGCTTCGTTCGATGCCCCTGTGGAATCCAGGTGAGCGTAACATGTGGAGGGAATGCATCCTTCAATGATGCGCAGCCTGATGGGTTCATCGTCTGAAAACTGGGCGAATTGGCAGTGCGCCAGTTTTTGTCTGAGGCGGGTCACAATCAATTGTCAATTGTCTCCTGGGCCGGCTGCATACATTGGTTAAAAACGTAATGCTCTCTCTCTCTCTCTCTATTTGGATAATCAGTTTCCTGTTCAGAGCACCTACCAGGGTGTCATATGAGGTTCTCTCCCCTTCCTGACTAGTCTTGATGATGGCCTTCATTTCTTTTCCGGCCAAGTTGATTATAACTTCTGCTAATGCCGGGGACTTCTCCCCCACCGCCTTGACAATCATTGAATTGATCCACCCATTCAGCCCACTAGGGGCCCTTGTCTTGGTGTGGCGCGAGCGTGAATGGAAGGACCCGCATGAAAGGTGCCAACGTCCTGTGTCGCTTGTGGGCATGAGGCAAAAGAAACGGGGACTATTGTTGGTGGTGCAGGATGAGGTAGGAAAATGTCACTTTGCGCTGTGTGCCTCCCGTGGTGAACTAATCATTTTGGTGAGTTAGACACTCCTTAAATTTTCAAACCAATTCTATTAAATTGTGTAACTGCAGTAGTTCCAGCTTGGGGTGCAAACCCACTAAAAAAGGTGCCTGCGTGATGTGGTACCTAAAAGGCCATAGAAAAAAAGGACCTTGGCCGTGTGGCCAGCGGTGCGGGCTGCTCCCTTATTCCACTATACAGTGGTGTAATTCAAAAAATAGTAATGATAGAAATATTCTTAAGTTGTATCCTTTTTCAAGAAAAATGTTTATTTGATCAAGCTCCAATAATATGGTACGCCAATTTTCCAATCAAATTGTCGTGGCAGAATTCATCACAAATGCGACCTATGCATTTCGGGTCAAAACCCTTCCTCAGGGCCTGTGATTACATCATTTTATACAATATTTGGTCTCAACTTCAATGAGCGTGAATGCTCAAAAAAACGTTCACTTTCACCTGCGGTGTTGTCCGTGGGAGGAATACCTGTGCTGCAGCGGTCTATATTTGGTAGATCTGCTGTATTCAGCTGGACCTGAATGGTCTGACAATATGGCTCACACATCTGCCTGTGGTATTGCCCGCGGGAGATAAACACATACGGTCGCGGTCTCTCTCCCCCGCCCCTACCTCACACTGGCAGCGGCTTCCCCTTGTTACTGCGCAGCAGCAGCCAGTCTCCCTCACCAAAGAGAGCGGTCACCGTGCCTTCGGCGCCGGGCCGCTAACCCTGATGTGGCGGCTGGCGCTGTTAACTTCACCCCGGAAGCTGTCCGTTTCTGTTTAGAGTTCCCCCTCCCACGGTGAACACCACTTGCTTCTGGAAGTAGCAGATTTATAATCTGTATGAGGCCTGCAGTGCACGTTTTATGTCCCTTGAAGTGAGGCATATGTATGTGTACAGCAGTGTTGTGACCTGCTCTTCGAGTTTGCTTGTTTCTTCTATTTCCCTTTTAATTTTTTTCTCCGTGTCTCAGGGCCAGTGCCGAGTGAGTTGCGGGACAAAGAGCAGGGCGCGGGACCCTCCTCGCATCCCTGCTGTGAGGCACGCCAGAATATGGGGCTGTGCGTCAGAGAATGGCGCACTCCTATGAATGCAGTGGCCCGTGCCGAAAGACAGTAAACTTGCACCGCAGTGTTGCAGGCCGAAGGGTGGCCTATGCTGTGTGTCTTCTGGTGTGGTCCAGTAAGGAAATGATGCGGGCGCCAGAGGGAAAAAAAACTGCAGTCGACAGTCACGGGTGGAGGCTCGGCGGGATCGGCGTGTAGCCAGCAGGATCAGGGGAGCTGACTTATGAATTTCCCGGCGGGTGCCCAAATATAAGAAGTGTCATCACCGGCAGTTATGACCGCATTTGCACGTAGTCGCCAACTTGGTGCAAGGGGGGGTGGGTGGAAACATTGGCTAGCATGTACTGCATATACTAAAGTCAAGTAAGAAGGAGGTTTAAACCTTCCCGTTGCATTCCAGTAAGCTATCACTGCCCCTACTCCACCCCTCTATAGTCATTCAGGTTGTAGTAGCCCTCAAAAGGCAGAGCAACACAACTAGGATGGGAGAACGAGATGTTTGCAAAACAGAAGGTACAGCTGCAAGGTGGAGCACCACCACCAACACCAAAAAGAAGTTCCCAATTCAAGGGAAAACAAGTAAAGAAGTTTCAACATCCCTCGACAGGCAGCTCTGGCATTGCCAGTTGGGGTACACTGCTTGCAAGTGTAATGCTTTTGTGACTCCAAAAATGCTCAGATTTCTTTGAAGCAGTGCCCTATTTCTGAGTGCTTGTTTAATACCTGATTAAGCTTATGGAATCCACTGTTACCTCACAACTTTCAAGTTACCTTGAGTCAAACTCTCTAGGCACGCTTTAGAGTTCTTAGATGAATGGAATCTGTGATGATTTCTGTTCTTGATGTCATTGCCATGCCCCAGTACGGTAGTGAGTTCTCGTTTTACTTGTCCTCTCCACGGCTTTTGATATGACCAACCATGCCATCCTGCTTTGACTGTGAAGTTGTGGTATGCTCTCCCACCTCAACTTCGAGAGCTGTCGGACCACCTCCATTTTCTTAAGGCCTTAAGGACATTCCTTAATGTTTAAATCTCTCGGTTAGGGGATTTCGGCAGTCCTGCTCCTTAGCACCCCGATGTCTTCGAGCCTTGGTTCCAGGCTTTATGAAGCAAAATACAATATCATCTCAAAGCTCTCTAATGAAGTTAAGTAAGGATATTGGTCCCAGAGGAAAATAAGCAAGATAGCTAAACGGAACAATGCACCACCTACAGATAGTTGTGTGCATAAAGGTTTTTCTGTGTGAAGGAGTAGACCTGAAAACTAATGTATATTTACCATCTGCATTTTTGCATAGGGTAAAAAAATGGCTTTCCCTCACCCGGATGAAGATCATTGTATTAATAAACCAGTGGAAAGAACTTCAAGTTGCAAGTTACTAGTCAGGCATAAAAATCCACTCGCCCTCACACACCATTTCTTACTCAGCACAAGCAAATTACCATTAGATAATAGCTGGTGGGAAGTGCACATTTTGAGGCTCAAATAAACTCATAGTAAAAGGGTGCTTCTTGGTTGATCTAATGTTTATACAGTGCTCGGATACGTAAAGAGGTCACCTAGTGCTGTCCACTACAGTCACACTGATGGAGATTTAAAACACTATACCCTACTTTAAAAGGACTACTTCCAAGGGCAGTGTGGGCCTCTGTAGACTCCCATAAAGCTATCAAGAGGGTTGGTCACTCGGGAAACACTCATTTCTTTTTCTTAAGGTGTCTCCAAAAACTGGTATGGGCTGTACTGAAGTCCCCTGGTGCATGAGTGAGGGTACATCAAGGGGTTGGGCCTCACCACCCACTTCATGATGGAGGTCCTGGAGCAGTGTAGGGAGGGTCTGCTCCGCAACGTAAGGAATGGGCGGCATGGGACGGCTTCATTGTATCATGGAGTGATGATAATGGTAGCTGGACTATCAGTGAGATGTAATGCAATAGAATAGAAATGCTTGCAATATTAGAGTACATGAGCATTTCCTGACAACACAGCCAATGATGGAACTCTGCTACTCGGTCATAATTTGGAGACAGCTGGCAAATAGAGCAAGTACCAGAGGGCCTGGCAAATGCCTCTCCAGTGCCTACACAAAAGAAAAACTGTTGGCTTTGTCAAGGTTTGCTTCTCCTGCAGTCAACCCACACATGCTTACTTCTTATGCATAAACCCAGCTACAATTGCACTCTATATATTCGGAATTATAAAAGTGTATCAATAATCGGACATCATATTCTACGCTTGATGAAACAGAATACACCTTGTTCAATAATACATTTATCACAACTAGTAAGACGACCATTCCCAAATCCATAACTGAAAGGAGTTTTGCAAATATAATGCTAGTTTTCACAATTACTGGCCCCTCCTCTATCGTGTGCATACCCCTCTATTTCACACCATATCCCTCATTTGCATACCATATGCCCAGGATTTGACCTCTGTGCCCAATATTTTCAGTAGAACATGCTCCACGTTTCTGTTATTTACTATGCCCACATGTGCAACCCAATACTCCCTTCCTTTTGGACTCCACATTCCCCTCAATTGAATCATAAGATTTTAACATTTTTCCTCATCATTTGTGTCATCACATGTGCCCTCATTAGCTCTTTTACATCCTAAAATGAAACTCTATCCACAAGAATGTATGCATGCCATCTATTTCTAGGAGGCAGTACAAATGTTTGCTTTTAACAGGAATTCAGTGCAGGAAGCATATGAAAGGACATACCAATTGAAGGCACACTTGGTTGAGACATATTTTTTACCACGATTTTAAGAAATTGAGGGACAGGTGCAAAGCAAAAGCCTCTTGCTTTGCATCTGTGCCTCCATTTCTAAACATCGTTTTGGGTTGCGCAGAAGTAGAAGTACACCCAACCCAAAATGATTCTTTTTTTACCTGGCTTTGGCCCCGGCCAGAGAGAGGCACAGTATGAATGGAACAAAGGGCCATCCATACTGCGTCTCTTCTCCCCGGCCTGGGGGGGAGCGGGGGGCCCAACTTCATTCTGCCGGCAGGCGCCCGGACCACCCACGTACTCATGGCCCCTGAGCAGGATCACTAGGGAGCCGCGGGATGCCCCGGCTGGCACACCGTCAGCGGAGGAGCACAGCAGGCAGCTGTGCAGAGCAGTGGGGGGACGGCGGGATCGCCGGAGGGGCGGGGTCTCCTGTGGGTAGGTTAGTGGAACCTTTTCATATACGACCACCTGGAAATTCACAATGATATTCAGGCAACGGATCAGGTTTCAAACAAATGCATTTTATTCGGTGCAACCTCTTTATTGCACGTGCTACGCCTAACTAGAAGTTGTTCCTCTTTCCCTCCCAAATCCACCCACGGGTCCCCGCTCACGTGGTCTGGCTGTGGGGACCCAAAAGTCCATTAAAGGGGCAGCATGCTGCTCTGCCTTACAGGCTGCATGGCACAGAAGAAACACTGATTGACCCACTTATTGACCCTCTGCTTTTTTGCTTGCTCAGAACACGAGTGTAAAGCCAAGGTGTGTACGGACATGCCCAATAGGCCTCCCTCACCAATGACAACCCAAAAAGCTCTTAAGTGTGCCCAAATACCTCAGAGCTCAACCACTTATACAGCACCAGTGATCCTGAATTTTAGAAGCTACTTTCTTAATAGCAGCATTTCACCCATATCTGCCGCAAATACAGCTCCACCTTCCAACCCCCTCTACTCCTGGCATCACCATCTGGACCCTGCTGTCTGCAACCTCCCCAGCTTGCCCCCAAATACCCTCCTCTGTCATGCCCCGAGAACTCCAGTCAGCAGCTGGGACATGTGGCTCTTCCTGATCAGCTTGTCTTCATTACCCCACGCCATCGGGCCGCCACCAGGACCATGTCCAAAACCACAAAGTCAGACTTCTCTTACTTTGAGCTCAAGGTCCAGGTGGATGGCATTGTGAAGGAAGTGCTAGGCTTCATCGAGGCTAATTACGTCAAGATCCACAAGGGCTAGCACTTAAAGATTTGAAACTTCAAGGCCCATCCTGATCACAGTCAAAGCTGTGTTGACCATGAGTGCATGGTGAGCGAGATCTAGAAGTGCAGGTAGGAACTTGTGAGAGATATGCACAAGATGGTCTCTGACCAGGGCAAGCAGAACGTCTTTGCAGGATGAGGATCACCACCACCACAGCTGGAGCTTTGACCCTGGCTGGAGCATGCCATCAGGATCATCCAGATCAGTGGCCTAGACGGAGTCAGAGGAGAAGAGACCGGGGAGGAAGGGGAGTACACGAAATGCGTGCATGACATTTAACAATGATTTAGTTGGCTTGTGTGCAGGTGGGTAAGAACAGTTCTCTGTCATGCAGGTGTGCACTCACATGTGCTGAAAGGATCTCTGACCCAAGTGGCAGCTTCATCTGAAATGTAGCTCTCGACATGTCTGAGCCATTTCCTTGTACATGTGCACTAGGTGGTGCAAATGTTGTGCAACGTGCCCTATGCGTATGGCCAAATGATGATTACGTGTCTGTAAACCCATAAGTGGAGGCACTAGACCCCAATCCCATGCCGCGACGCCTTGGCCTCCTGCATTACAGTATAAGAATGGTTGGGTTTTAAAACAGCGGATGGAGATGCTGCTGAAGCAACTCAACACAGTGGGACTCATTACGAGTTTGGCGGTATTCTAGCAGGAAATCTGGATTTACTGTTACTGACACTTGGTCGAGAGGAATTACCGCTGGATTGCAAGTGGTGGTATGGCAGTGTTAGTCCCCATTTATGGAGTCAGGCAGAATCTCCACTGGCGGTAATTCTGCCTATTTTGCTTTGTTTTGGCGGTAAGGTGGAGGATTCATCTCCAGCTTTTTTCTGGAGATTTTTCCACCATTTTACCTCCAAACTTGTAGTTCAGCCGAGTGGTAATGTGGCAGTGATGGTGTTAATGCTGCATTACCGCCGATTTTTCCTACACCGCCAAACTCATAATGAGGCCCAATGTCCTGAACACCGTTTTTCCTTTGGTATGGAATCATCACTTGGTGTTATAAGCACAGAGAGTTTGACTGCATGCTGGCCCCACCACCGTAGTGTTGAGGCCCAACTGTCGAGACCAGTGATGTGTAATGGGCAGATGGCTGTGTATTTAAATCATCAAACCTGCCCAATGCATACCCTCCTTGCATGTAGTACCCTTGTGGCATCTGGACCCCGCATCGCCTGTCCGGTGTAGTTCACTCAACATGGTCATTGCTTGCCAGGCGGACTCTTCTGAAGACTTTGGACGGAACACCTGTACATCAGAGAGCTCCAGGGAGAAATGGCTATGAATACCATAAATAATGGTATTCATTCCCCCTCCTTACCCTTACACCCCCCCTCTCCCAGCGCTCATGGTAAGGAGGACATTCCCAGTAGAACACGTGTCTGTTTATACATTTTACAGGTTCCATTAGCGCTATAGTAACCAAGCCACGTTTCCCTGTTGGTCTAACATAATCCTGCCACGGTGGGATAGCGCACTTCTTATTTGAGATCATTTACTACCATCTGGGGAAAGCACATCATCATAAGTCACACAAGGGTATCATCGGTCCTCGTTCTGGATTCTGCAGGTCACTCCATGTTTAGATGTTGTCATTTCATTGGGGTCTCATCAGTTGTGTGATAATCCTGCTGTCCGTCTGAGTAGTACTGACGAAAAGGAGAGCAATAGTCGAACGGGCGGCTACTGGTGGGGAGTGTTAGAGTATACCTGGTTTCCCTCTGTTCGCAAGTGTTCTTAAATTCCAGCCGTGTACGTCGGTGAGTTCTTTTTCCCCCCATGACCCTGCAATCGGGTATCTGGCCATCACTGTGGCCATCCCGAGTAGCTTTGTCTAGGTACGGGACCCTTCTTTAATCAAAGCTACGATCCACAACTCGGGGGTAGAGGTCTGAGTTGTTGACAATATTTTGGCCATTGCCTACTCTATCATCTCCCAGTAGTTCCTGATCTTTGGGCACGTCCAAGCTACATGGTAGAAATCCACGAGCTTGCCTCACATCTCCTACAAGATGGGGATCTTCCCGGGAGGATTCTGTTCAGTGCTCGGAGAGTAATAAACTTGATGCAAAAACTTGAGGCTGTTTTTTTCATCTTAATGGTCTGTTTTATTTAAAACTGGGATGGAAAACCAAAGGTAGCTCCCAAACATTATGCAGGGCAAATTACCCACACGATTTTATACAACACAGGCAGCATGCCTTCAAAGGAAACGCATATCATGCATGCTTTTATCTCACTAAATAACTATGCACGCAAACACCCAGTCTTATAAATGAAGCCTCAATTACAGGCTCAATAAGCCTTGAAACATCGGCGGCCTCGATGGAGGTCATGGTTGAGACCCTCCATAGCTGGGGGCTGCAATCCCCTAGGGGTCTGATAATATTGCCTTGGACGGAAGCCCTGGCGGAGTTTGAACCATTGCCCCTGGCGACCAAAGGGGATGGAGAGCAGTATACGTGGACTAATGGCCCCCATTGTAGCCGCATTGATGTCATCTTCACGAATCCCCGCCTGGCCAGTTGGGACCCAAAATTGCAGTTTAAACCCATGGTGGCGAATGATCATGTTATTCTCTTTATGAGCTGCAAGGGACCGTATCACCCACCAGAAGCTAGATTAAAGTGCAATCCCTTGGTCAACATTACCGTGAACAGGCTGAGCTGGTCAGTGGGAAGTATCGATAAATTCAATGTGGCTTTGGGTCGATCAGACTATTTGGTCGAGTGATTACTATCCTGTTCTAATCTACTTTTCCTGTTTACTTATATCACATTCACTAGTATTTGTTTTAATTGGGAAGGTTTTGTTCAATAGTTAAGATATAAAGAAATCATATTTTGATTCCCTTTGGCTGGACAACGCATTATTTTATCTGTGTCTTTCACCTGGTCATGCTGTTTCTAGCGCCTGGCCCTCGCCACGCCTCACAGCCAGTTCTTTGATAACTATCTAATCGCCAGAATTTGCCATCAGGAAACCCTTTCTTAAATTGGATCAGGAACTTGGATCGGGAACCCACAGGATTTCAGCCTGAGCATATTAAAGTGCTAATGCCCCTGGACTGATACGTCCTTCGGAAACGTCTGATATTGTCCGGAGTCCCACCTCCATGGTACCTCCCCAGTAAATGTCGGATATCGTCCGGAGTCACACCTCCATGCTACCTCCGCAGGAAACGTCTGATATCGTCCGGAGTCCCACCTCCATGGTACCTCCCCAGGAAACGTCTGATATCGTCCGGAGTCCCACCTCCATGGTACCTCCCCAGGAAACGTCTGATATCGTCCGGAGTCCCACCTCCATGGTACCTCCCCAGTAAATGTCGGATATCGTCCGGAGTCACACCTCCATGGTACTTCCCCAGGAAATGTCTGATATCGTCCGGAGTCCCACCTCCATGGTACCTCCCCAGGAAACGTCGGATATCGTCCTGAGACACACCTCCATGGTACCTCACCAGGACACGTCTGATATCGTCTGGAGTCACACCTCCCTGCTACCTCCGCAGGAAACGTCTGATATCGTCCGAAGTCCCACCTCCATGGTACCTCCACGGGAAACGTCTGATATCGTCCAGAGTCCCAACACCATGCATCCGTTAGGGTCGCCGCGTTTCGGAAGATGCTCTGCTTGGTCTCCATCGCACCTGTGCCTGACCTGCCCCGTCTCAACTTTACTTCTCCTGGCAGCGCTGCTCCAAACATGTACTCATAACATCCAAAATTATGGGAATATGAAGAATACTTTTGTAACAAATTTGCTGTATAATGTTAGCTTGTTTTATCCAAAATATCGTAACCTTCTGATTGGATGATGCATAGGGTAATTTATAAGAAATACAGGGTCAAAACTATCTCATAAATAGCCCACTTGGATGCAAGCCGACAAGAGGATAACACACGCCTTTAATTGACAAACCTACAAGTGGTTAGTCCATTGGATAGCCATCCTAGAATATCCGCGAGAAAGTGTGACACATGAGATGAAAACCAGCACAAGACAACAAAAGAATAAAACATCTCCAGCTACTTGCCTCTTAAGAATGCAAACCATTGAAGTAGAAAGTGCTTCATCAGACTTGGCTTGCAGATTCTATCTAGCGAGCAGAGCATTCTCTTCCCAAGTGCACAGACTGTGAGCATAAGTTCAATCAAGGCTACCACACAAGGATGTTCCTTGATGCCCACATCTGCAGAATCTTCTTTCAATTACTCTGAACATAACCCGGGTTTGCCACTTCTGGAGACCAGCATCCAAGCTCACCATCCTGTTTAGGGCAAGGAGAAGAACTGCTTCTGGGGTTCTAGGAAAAGCCTTGAGTGGCACTAGATCCACACTCCCTAATTACTCTGTCAAGAGATGTTTTTTGTGTGGACTCTGTTGTAAGGCCAACACATATATGTAAGATTCCCTTACTCCAGCGACAACCCTCATAGTTTTCCAAGAGCCCAACTCTCCTTTTGGCCTAAGTGTAATAATGCATATTACATTGTCTAAGGATTTATTTGTATTGGGGACTGGGCATGCACACAATGCAAATTCTGTCCTCAGTCCCCCCCCTCTTCTAAAATTATATCCCCAATGCCCCTTTGCAATCCAATAAAGTATCAGAGTTCACTTACATCTCCACATCCAAATCCTGAGGCTGTACGAATGAGTATACATAATTCAGGGTTACAAACACATTAATGTTAGGGTTCTCTGATCATTCTTATGTTCCCAAAACACTCTTTCATTTTATAAAAAGAAGCCAGAACGCCTCATTGGTGCTATTTGTCACTTTTTCCATTCTCATGTCATGAGTGCACCAAACTGTCCTTTGTGGAAAGATAAAATTCCATCAGCAAATAGTTGATATGGCTATCCGAGGATTGAGAAGACAGGTGTAACATTCGTATTACGACTGCAATGTATGCTGGAAGTGATAATTGACAAAATAAAATATACAATTTTAACTGAAGTAGAAGACTCCACAACCTGGTCCTCTGGTCCCTTGAAGGGCTTGTCAAAACCCCGGCAGAGTTTACAGCAACCCCAAACCCCCACACCCTTATGGACAATCCACCCTCAGTGTGCTGGTGACCTTCCCCGCAACAATGTTCGTTTCTGAACACACAATGACAATGTATGTCTCTGAATACCAGCTTGGACCCCACCTCGGAGGAAGCCTTTTGCTGCAGCTCAACCTTTAATTTTGCCATCAAAAATAAAGGGCCCCGGTGATGGAGCTCTGGTTTCCCTGCCGGCAGCAACAGCTGGAGGCGCTCAAGCAGATGTGTAGGAGAGACAGCGACGGAGAGAGTTGGAGAAGCAGCGAGAGAGAGGCATATGATGGAAAGAGTGCAGTGAGTGCTATTTTAACCTGTCAACAGAAACACTAGAATGAGCCTAGAAACGAACAGACTTACCAACTCTTCCCCCACTTAGTTTTCAACACACTGAGCATTTAAAGGATTCGATAGGGAAGATCAATACTAATTTCTTAACTGGATGGCTTACTAATGGCCTAGAAATAGGGAGGTGAGTGGGCACTGCTTTTTGTATCCAATATCTGTTAACATACTCTATATCTGTAAGTTTAATAAAGATTATCAGTGTGTGGGGAGACCAGGGCTATGTAGCCTTCGGTGTGGGCGGCACACCCTATTACCCACGGGGAGTTATCATAACGTTCCAATATTTACAACATAATTCTACTGATTTCTTCAAAAATGTGTTGCTCGATTAGTTTGGTTATAAGAAAACTTGTATTCCTCGTCGCTGACTGCGATTCCTAGCGAAAAAAGCAAATGCTGTCCTATGCATTTCAGATAAAATATCCTTTGTCAGGGCCTTATATATGCCTGATAATTTGTGTCCATATAGTTATAAATATCCGTATATTCATCAGTATCACACATAATGACATATTGCTCACTGTTCTTAGAGAGGCACAGTTCCACCTCACTAATGATGCCCAACAAGGCCGAAACACGTATCTGGGGTTGCTGTGGGTACTCTTGTTCAGAGGAGAATTGCCTGGCATTTCGTCGTTAGACTGCCCCTGGGCAGGACAAAGACTGATATGCGGGGACATTTCTTCTCTGTGAAAGGGACAGTGAGCTAAAGATTTGGTAGAGTCTCTCCCAGGGGTTATTCACCCAAGAACAGGTCATTGGCTGTGTTCGGGCTGGTAGAGAGATTCCCAGACCCCACTTTGTTTTGCATAAATTAACTTTGGGTCTCACCCTAAGTTAACAGGGCGATCCAGACGTGGACCCCTTGCTCACTGTTCTTAGAGAGACATAGTTTCACCTCACTGATGATGCCCAACAAGACTGAAACACGTGTATGGGGTTACTGTTGGTACTCTTGTTCAGAGAAGAATTGCCTAGCATTTCGGTGCTGGACTGCCCCATTGGGCTCTGTTCGTGCTGGTAGAGACTCCCAGACCCCCCCCTTTGTTTGACATATTATAGCATGACGTGCCAAAGACGCGTCAGTCATTGTTCACCATAGTTCAAATTTAATTACGTTTAAATGCAATATAAGATGTATCCTATTCACAACAAAACAGGGTACCAACAAGACGTACGTGTACATGTAACACGGAAGATAAAATGAGAGGAAAACACAAGCCAGATACTCACAAAATACTTATGTAGGTTCAGTTCAAAACTGGTAGTGTACAGTATGCAAAAAAAAACAATTAAGATTCCATTTGGTCCTTTACAACCACACCTTTAGCACGAGTGCCTAGTTTCCCATGTTTGTGAACAATTCTTACTTCTAGAAGTATACTGCATGCCATCTAAAAGTGGATGTGTGCAACCGTTATTGTGTTACCATGTCCCTGTGCTATTTAGTTGTTAGCCGTGATATGCTGTTTGTGAGTAAGGCATATTGGCACCATGATGTGGTATGATAGGTTGTTTATAACGTGCTTATTACCCAGAGGTTTCTAAGCGCGGTCGCGCGGATCGACCCTGTGTTGCGCCGTGTCGTCTTGCTTCCAAGGCGAGCGCGTTGCCCCTGAGCTATCCTCCATAACCCTGTGCATGTTTTCGAGTGGTAGTAATTACAGAATCTGACCTTTTCGATGTGCTCAATGAATGTTCCAGCTGAGCAATCTGTTTCTAATGGCCTAGACTATTATGATGACACCAACTCCCATTGACCTTAGCCTTTCTAGTCCGTGGTGAAAAATCATGGGGGTGGGGTATGTTCACAACACCTGGAGGGGTGCCCAATGCTCAGCTTGGGGCTACACAGTCCTTCCTATTATGGATTACGACGCACATAGGAAAACTCATGAGACCAAAAGCTTCTATAAGAGCTTCATTTTACTCCAGAGGAAATAAGAAATTGGAGTGAGCCGGGAGAAATAATTACAAGCCAGCTAATAACACCCAAATTGTTGATTTTCGATTGATACTTTAAAAAAAACCAATACTTTCATCCAAGAAAGTTTATTATCAGTATAAAGCAGGACAACTACAAACCTAATTATTTGGCATTATTCCCGAGCTGAGCGATCCAGACATGCTAAACATTGAGAATGATTCCATCTCTACTTGTTTCTGATGAGCCTTCTTTTTCTATGAACAGTTCAGAAAATCTACATTGAGTTTAAAATGAGGAAGTCACCTCTCAGAATGTCCCGAATGATGGGAATGAGTTGCAATGCCACATTTTGTCACTCTGGAGCCGAACTTTGTGTAGTGTCTCGCATGCCCATGAGGGGAGACCCACTCATCTTTATTAGCATGGCGAGGAAGGTGACGTCACTGCGTGCTGGTTTGCGTGTGTGCTTTGGGCCATTGGCTTGAGGCTGAGCTGATGTTCATGGACGGGTTTATAGGGAGGAGTCTAACACAATAATCATTCGGGAGCCAAGGTTGTCTCGCGTCTCACTCGCCGGGCTGCGCGAGACCTGATGCTCGTCATTAAGGCTGTGGTGACATCACCGCCCTGCAGCTTACGTGCAAGTGTTGGGCCATCTCATCGACATGACACCAGTCCAGGGCTGAGCTAATCCATCGCGTCTTGCTCCACACCCAAAGGCTCTTCTTGGCAGATGGTGTGGTCTAATGACAGAAAATTTGAGCATGGGTTCCCAGGCCAGGACTCAAATGCTGGCTTCCCAAATTCACCAAACTGCGTGACACTGGACCATGCTTGATCTCCCTTTGCCTTGCTTCCAACAGCTGCTAACACTGGGTGTGCTCAGTAGCTGCCTGCACGCTGGAAATAAAGTATACAATATTTTTTTAAACCATAGCATTTCCATGTCCTGAAGACCAGTCAGGGATGCAGCGTGTACAGACCCAATCCTGAGATGGAGGACTTCACACCTGTGATAACCATGAAGGGATGTACATTGAAAGGAAATGAAGTCTCTTTAGCACAAGTGAGTTTCCTTATAAAAATCTTTATACATAATTTCTTAATACTTCGATGGAACGATACACCTGCATCTTCTGCCCCCCCCCCCCGCCACTCCCCGCACCCACCCAAAGAATGAGTGATATAGCCCACAATGGAAGCAGGCTTGCCTATGGCTGCCCTTAGTAGGAAACCCACATCCAGGATTGAGGGGAGAGGGCTCCCCACTCAATGCATCTCCAGGCTGCACAGTGCTGTTCTCCCAGAGGGTACTAGAAGAGATGGAAGAGCAGAAGTGCGAGCGTAGACATGGCGGCTGCAGAAAAAGCTCCTTTGTTGGATGGACGAGTTGTCGGTGTGGGAGGTTTCACACTTGTGGGAGGAGCAGCTGGAAAATAAAAAGACATCACAATTTGACCTCTGATGCCATGCAGATGGAGAGACATACTCTGAATACTCAAAAGAAAACCAATACTAATTACAATAATAATGATGTCCATTTCATAAGGTGTTTATGTGTAAAATATCACATTTTTATAGAGCGCTTCATGCTGGATTCCTCTCCCTTCTAAGCACTGAATGAACTCGGAAGCGTGAAGCGTCGAGACAGGTCTGCTGGGATTCGAACCTATGACCGTTGACAGCTAGAATTCACTTCTTAAGGACTACATCATTGCATATGTAACACTAGCTCCAGCAATTTTTTGCCATTTCATTGTATTTGAAATAAATTTCATTGCATTAGATTTTAAAGGAGAGTTCCGGGACTTTTTTTTTATTGTCCCTACGGGTCGGCCATGTGTTTGTAAGCATAAATCGGTAGATCGTAGGAAACTTTCCTATGGACCTTACCCGACTTTTCGCCCATTATCGCACTCGAAATCAGCCTCCATTTTGTGATAATCCTATCATTCCGCCGCATCGACCTGGCTCACCTGCCTTTGCGGCACTAAATCAAATCCCCCGCCCCTGAAACAGACTTTATCAAAACATTCATATTCCCCGCCTCTATCCGTGACGTGACTGAGCTGCGTAGGCAAACGCGCCCAGGCGTCTTCTACGCGACTCCACACAGACCCCGTAAATCAACACAGATCAGCTCACAATACAGCGCGCCACAATTCGGAATATGAAACTGTACTTTGAAATCAAACCGCAAGATTGTAAATGTGGTAAAGTACATTTATTTGACATCAAATGTTTAGAGAATATTCAGCGATTTGCATTTTTCTTTGCTCTCGATCCAAATTAGTTCGTCTTGAGGGAAGCGATGTTCGTGTGCAGTACACAGGGTGTTGGTTTACGATAAAAATAAGCTCTTCGGTCGCACTGATAATCGCATGGCTGTTCCAACAACCAGGCACTAGGCCACCACAACGGTAGGTATGTTGCATCTAACCGTTAGTACCGCGTAAGGGCATACTTGTACTTGGCGATCGTCCCATAAAATGGTCAGGGTGGTAACGTTGTTCACGCGGAGAAGCAACTGGCGGCTGTAGAACCCGTCCGCAGGTGTCTGGTACTCGTGACACAGACAGTAGTGAATGATGTACCTAAAAACATAAAAAATGAAATTAGTCTCACCATCAGATCCTTATTAAAATTATTCATTTCATAGCGAGGACAGCGCTACTGGGTGTACACAAGTGTTTAAAGGCGTGGCGAGGCATGGAGGGGGGGGGGAGTGGAGTACAAGGTAAGTAGCATAAAATAATAAATAAATAGGGCCAGCTGGTGGCAAGTGCAAGGTAAGTGCAGAACAAGTGCTGGGAAGGGGGGGCTGTAGGATACTGAGACAGTCCCCCAGTGCAGGGGTTGACAGGGAGGCAGTGCAGGTGGAGAGTGGAAGGGCCCAGGACCGAGGTCGCAGACAGTGGACCAGTTGTAGCAGGGGAGAGGGAGAGAGAAAGCAGAAGCAAAGAGGAAGGTTTTGAGGTGCTTCAGTAAAAGCAGATGTTTCTCCTCCAGATAGTGCGCGGTAGAAAACACTATGCCACATAGAACGAACAAGTACAACTGAACCCGTCTTTAAAGCCACTGTATAGTAATGAAATTGCGGTATAAACTCATCAAAAGTTACTTACATTATATTTGCATTTTCCATTGTGTCTCTGTGTAGGGCAGACCCGAAACACCACTCCTTCTTTGCCGACGTTACTTCTTCTAATGAACGTGGCTCATCGTTTCGTTTCTGAAATTTTATTCATTATCTTTTCTTAGTCTTTCAGGATGGTCCCGGCCTGTCAAGGTCAAATCACAATAGAACCTTATATTGGGTCGTGGGCCGTTCCGCCACCCGAGCAAAACATCAAAGCAGCTGACCTTCACTTTGAGCGAGCACACATTTCTAGTTAGCTCCAGTTAGTGTAAGGGCATCTTGTCTGCGTGCCTTTTTTTTTATTGTCCCTATGGGTCGGCCATGTTTTTGCAATACGGAAACATTCTATAATTTTTGTAAAAATGATTTATATTACTGTTTGGTTTAATTGCAATGGGCCTGCAACATGAGGAGACTCGAGAGAACAGACAATCAAATTACAATCATTTAAACCGTGATGTGTATTTCTCAATGAGCTCTGCTTTAGGTGGACATGGAACAGAGGCAATGTTGGGTGGCAATGCAGTTGTCCCCTGCATAGGTTCGTTCACCACTCCATGTATGTGCCTATCGAGGACATCTACGATAAGTCTCTCAATAAACTCATATTGCATATCCTCAAACACTGGTTTGATCACCCATTGTTTACTTCTTTTAGTGAAGGCCTTATTGTAGCGAAGCGTCCCTAAAGTTCCGGTCGTCCTACTTTGTTGACGGCCAACATTATGGTTATGTGCCAAGACCGCTAAAAGAGTCCGATTTATCATGCCTTCCATGCCAAAATGCAATCTTTTGGGCCTGTACTTGAGGCACATATTGTGGAACACCTCCAAATCTCCTGTGTGGCAGAATTCCGTGAGTCCCCTCAAAGCTTTTGTTATAGTTTTATCAAATACAATCTTTTCAATGGCTTTGTGAGTGGGTGATGAAGGAATCAACCACTTCTTCTTCCGTGCCTCCTCTGTGGACAAATGGCCATGTTCACATTTGTGGAAATGCTCATTTGTCGACCATCGATGTACGTTGCTACAGTGCAACATTACTGACCGCCATTTTTCCAGTAGAATTTCCAACGACCCTTCACATGTTTTTGAGCTCCACCAAAGATGGTTGCTGATTGACTTGGACCACTGTGAAATACCTTGCAATTCTTTTTTTTTACCTGCAGCAGACAATTTTTTATTGATTGATTTTGCAAGATGCCAAACGTCAAATTGGTGATTTATATTTTTGTACTGTTCTCTCATTGTCTTGGCAATTGAAACGTGTCTGTCCGTGGCTATCAGGTCGATCACCATTCCCCGCGATTGTAGTTCTTGCAATGATGCTACAAAGCCAACTTTCTCCATGGCCACTGAGGATGTACTTTGTGACACCTGCACGACCACCGAACTCACAATTTTCTTACTTTCCATGTCCTGAAAGTGGTAGGTGCAGTACTTGGCTGAAAATCCTGGGCTGTCGCACTGTCCATCACCGGCTAGCCTGAAGCGTTTGCCCGCGAATGTACTTTCCATTGACATTTTTTCCATTCTCCAAGCTTCGCTGATGGCTGGAAATAGATAATCGGTTTGGTATTTGTAGAACTGACTTTTCGCAATGAAATGGATTCCCACAAACTGAAAGAAATACTGTAACTTTTTAAAACTTGAACCACTAAAAAGTGCGGCCGCTGCACAAAGTAGATTGCCTGCTGGCAGTTGCCCCAGCATGGGTTGTGCAGACCATGCGAACGGATGATATTGTGTACAGGTGGCATGTATTTTAAGGTTAGTGCCTCGAATTGCACGAGTCACATTAATCAATGGCTCCCCACATACTTCCCCACCAACCGAATGCCCACATTTCATCATCATAATAATATCCATCAAACAGCTATCGAATACAATGAATTTGGCCTCTTTCCTTATACTGTCACTCTGCATCCCAGCTGGTTCGGCCTGTAACGTTGAGGACATGTCACTCGCATGAAAGGTACAATCTCTGATATCGTCTTCCGCTATGCTGAGTGATATTGATGGTGTTTCATTGTCGTCCACGTCATTCTCTTCCATTGCAACATCTGTTCCTTGTCCGGAGATGGGAGAAAAAAACAATGTCTTCAACTTTCGCGCGCTCTTATTTTTTGCGGGTGTGGATTCTGTGAATTGATCTCCGACTGCATCCAAACTACCAGGAGGACATTCACTATCAATGGCTGGTGGTGGTATAGCTCCGTTGTCAATCACTTCATATTCTTCCCATTGGCACGATGCATCTCCAGTCTCAAGTCCCTGCCAAAAGGTTTGACAAGCAACATCTCTCGTTCGCTTCACTGTCTGTGTAGATCTAGTTCTTACACCCACTCGCAACTAGAGGACAGATTAGAAAAGGGATGTTCAGTTTAAACACAACTTACAGTATTGAACTATTGACAGTGAAAGACAACATAATATAGTGAACAGGACACTAACCTTCTTTTGCTTTCTTTTCTTTGAAACTTTCTTGCCTCGAACTTCAACATCTGGACGCTGTTGCTCCGACTCGTGTGTGCATGTCTCCACTTCCTCTCGCGCTGCAACGACTATATTTTCATGATAAGCACATCCATCACTCACTGAGGCTCCATCGACTCCCTGAAACATAGAACTTTCATTAGTATGTATAATAATATTGAAAACACAAAATGTACTTGGGGACCAATACCCATACGTACATCTCAATAGCAAAACACGAATGAACGCATTGTGTAGAACATTCAAACGACAATAGTTCACGCATTGTTGATCTAGTTAGATTGAACTGTCAAGATCCATACCTCGGGCTCCGCATAGACTTCCATTGATGATATTATTGAAGATGACGCTTCAGCAACTCCCTGAAACACAGTAATTGCATTAGTATGCTTTTCTATTTTGTTAAAAAGAACATAAACTTTGAGCAGGCGTCAACGGCTCATCTAAATAGACCTGCACAAATGATCAGTTGTCTAAAATAAATAATGGATATGTAAATATGATTCGATTTGCTCGATCGTTGGAAGTGTCACCACCCAGAGATCTGCATCAACTACTAGGGGTGATGTTCTTGTAGAAGAAGCTCCGTCATCTCCCTGAAACATAGTACTTGCGTTAATAAAGAAGGAAGTATAGCGGATGTAATCACGTCATATGATTTCGCTTGATCGAACTGTCAGTATCCATACCTCGAAATGCATAAGAACATCAAGGGACGATGTAACTGCGGTGCACACTTCTGCAAGCTGTTGCGCCGACCCGTAACTGCATGCTCCCCCTTCTACTTGGACTAATGCTCCATCGACTCCCTGAAACATAGGACTTTCATTAGTAATGAACACAATATTGAAAAAAGAAGACAAATAGGAGGGCGACGACAGAAGGACATATCAATGGCTAAAAACGAAAGAAACATTGTGTGTAACAATCACGCTACAAGAATGCAAGATCTGATGATCTCCATCGATGGAACTGTCCGGAAACGTACCTCGAGCATCTGAGTGACATCTACGGTTGTCGTCAATGCGTTGGACTCCTCAGCATCTCCCTGAAAGACAGTACTTGCATTATTTTGGATAACAATAATTATAACTGAAAACAAAGACTAGAGGACGAGTACAAGGGTGTAGCATTAGGTAAAATAATTACACGATCAATTAAAACTATTGATTTACATGCCTAAAACAAGTCAGTGTCAGAATAGCTAAGTAAGATTACCCGATAGGCGCTTGAAGTGGCTGATGACTGCAATAACGACACGGATGGAGAATCTTCCGCCTTCATATTGAGTGGATACATAAATGGGGAAATTATTGTTAGCTAATGCTACACACTACCGCAAGGCCGAGAGATAAATACGTAAACTTGACTCACCAGTGGAGGGATGTGGACGAATAGAGTGGGAATAGCGGTTGAGAGCAATTTTCGCCTCGCTCGCGGTGTTTTCTTCTTTATTAGCAATGATGTGGAGTACATGTCTGGGCTAAAGTGCCTGCTGCAGATGCGGTATCGATCACCCCTCTTGTCCGCAAAGACTTCTAGGACTCTACTTTCTAGCTCAGAGGCTGGATATCCGCAATATCGGACCCATTCTCTTATCTGATCTATTGTCTTAGGGAAAACATGCATTATAGTACCTTCAGATTTGTTATGGGTCTTCGAAGGGCAACCGCCAATGGAACAGGCAGGCATTATGGAAAGTTCTGAAAAGTAAAGATCAACAATTCTCTATGAATACCAATGTGTTAAAACAGTAAATGACACATAAAAGGTTCAATGCAAGGTCCGTTTTGGTTCTTGGAACTATACACGTTATTCACATGCGGATAAGTATTTCAATAACTTTCAAAAAATAGAAAAAGTAATTTGACTAAACTCAGAACATGTGACTAGTTCCTTGCATGTACTGTCGTGAACGAAAAGAAAACATGGATGCAATTTGATGACTACTAGCAAATAGATATAAATTAAAAAATTGGACGAAAAATGATTATGGTACATGGACTTACCTTGACGAACAAACAGTTAGATGCAGGGATCAGAGTAGTTTCTTGTCGTAGAACAGGGAGCAGTTCACAGGTTGCAAACTGACGAGTTTGCTCAAAGTGGTCACGGAAGTTCACAGAGACGAAGAGCAGATAACCAGCACCTTCACGGGTTGACTAGCAAAGCGCAAAGAAGTTCTCATTAGAAATATGAAGTGGGTTATAAAGAATTCGAACCAGGGGTGTGTTTGTGAATGAATGACGTGTATATGTCGTGGCATTATGTGGATTGCAGGGGGCCGTCCAGCGTGAGGGGGATGCTTGGCAGGAGACACGGGGTCTGGAGGTAGACATGGGAACAACAAACCCATGCTCTATAGACCACTTTGAAGTGTACATGGTCTTTGGCACCTCTTGGCCTTTATCGCTCCCTGACAGCTCCACTTGCCAGCAGCGCAAGTACCCCGGTGCGAACTGCCTTTGATAGGGCGGGGGGTGGATCGGGGCGGTGGTCGTGCAGACAAGACACAGGAAGACTCGTGAATGGAGACACACTTATGTGGATTGCAGGGGGCCGTCCAGCGTGAGGGGGATGCTTGGCAGGAGACACGGGGTCTGGAGGTAGACATGGGAACAACAAACCCATGCTCTATAGACCACTTTGAAGTGTACATGGTCTTTGGCACCTCTTGGCCTTTATCGCTCCCTGACAGCTCCACTTGCCAGCAGCGCAAGTACCCCGGTGCGAACTGCCTTTGATAGGGCGGGGGGTGGATCGGGGCGGTGGTCGTGCAGACAAGACACAGGAAGACTCGTGAATGGAGACACACTTATGTGGATTGCAGGGGGCCGTCCAGCGTGAGGGGGATGCTTGGCAGGAGACACGGGGTCTGGAGGTAGACATGGGAACAACAAACCCATGCTCTATAGACCACTTTGAAGTGTACATGGTCTTTGGCACCTCTTGGCCTTTATCGCTCCCTGACAGCTCCACTTGCCAGCAGCGCAAGTACCCCGGTGCAAACTGCCTTTGATAGGGCGGGGGGTGGATCGGGGCGGTGGTCGTGCAGACAAGACACAGGAAGACTCGTGAATGGAGACACACTTATGTGGATTGCAGGGGGCCGTCCAGCGTGAGGGGGATGCTTGGCAGGAGACACGGGGTCTGGAGGTAGACATGGGAACAACAAACCCATGCTCTATAGACCACTTTGAAGTGTACATGGTCTTTGGCACCTCTTGGCCTTTATCGCTCCCTGACAGCTCCACTTGCCAGCAGCTCAAGTACCCCGGTGCGAACTGCCTTTGATAAGGCGGGGGGTGGATCGGGGCGGTGGTCGTGCAGACAAGACCCGTTTGCCGCAGGGCCTCACCAAGGAGAGGCCATCTAACTGAATGTAAGAGGATGGCTGCAGGATCTACTACATGGAAGGCAGGGGGGTGAGTTTATAAATACCTCACCCTCCCAGGAGAATATACACTAGATTCATTTAAAAAATCAAAACAACCATTGTTAAAATATATGTTGGGCTTTATTTTAGATTTTAATTAAACATAAATAATAAACATTACACATTGTAAAGTTGAGGTTGCAGCACATCGAGGGAAAATCCGCGGTATTGTCCACTGTCACTGGGGAAATGTTGTCTAATGGCAAGTACCGCACAGGCAGGTATTACTCTCCGAACGCGGTGTCCGAGCCTCCCGTGAAGCCACCAAGTGAAGCAACGATAGGCCACCAGCCTGTGCCACCTCTGAAAAAAAAAGATGCAAACTGTATTAAACTGACCAAACTTTCTTATCAATGTCGATTCAGGTAACACATGTCATTTTCCTTAGAAAAAAATTATATCTAGAAAATGCACTATATGGAACCAATTTACATGCGTTCCAATGATATGTAAATGTAATTTTATATGTGGGAGACGACCATGAAATAGTGGTGGCATCACTGACATCACAAACAGAGTATACTTACTCGTTACTCGGATTACGCGGACGAACAGTGCCACGAAGTTCGTGCATAAGCACCATCATCATCCTCAACACTGTCCGTGAGAGGCAGGCTTCCCTGAACTCTGGCAGCTCGGTGATGCATTGCGGACTTTGCTCGCCTTCCTGCTGACTTTGCTCGCTTTCCGAAATGTAGGCCAAGCACCCGGAATTTTCACGGCAGCAGCAGTTCTCCTCCTCAGTTGGCATTAGCTCGCACCGATTGCACGTGCACCAGGTGGAGACGCCGTCCATGCGACATGGTCCAGGCTCTTCATCCGTTGACTGGTCCTCCCAACTGCCGTCCGAATCCCCATCGTTTTCGCGTGCTTGCCTTTCCAGTAGTTCTTCCTCGGTGTACTCGGGCTCGTACATATACGGCATTATTGTGGCCATTGTGCGGTAAAGATAGTAAAATAATTTATAGCGGTGGTACTGGTATCTGTTCACACGGGCTACAAGCGGCGAAGGTAGCTGACCAGAGCACTGAAACGAGTCACAGAATACTCAAAGTAACACAGAGAGAGGAATGGAATCGAAAATCTGCTGCTGTATGTTGTGAAACGGTCTGTTTATACTTATTGGGGAAAGAGGCGTCCTGCCATTTCCATGGCAACACGTCAATAGCTGAGGCGCAGCGATTGTTGACACGAGACGTGCTTGAAATGGGCAGTACGCGTCTGCTGATGTCAGGCTCAGGGGCGGGGGATTTGATTTAGTGCCGCAAAGGCAGGTGAGCCAGGTCGATGCGGCGGAATGATAGGATTATCACAAAATGGAGGCTGATTTCGAGTGCGATAAGGGGCGAAAAGTCGGGTAAGGTCCATAGGAAAGTTTCCTACGATCTACCGATTTATGCTTACAAACACATGGCCGACCCGTAGGGACAATAAAAAAAAAGTCCCGGAACTCTCCTTTAAGACCTCTATTAAAAAAATAGAATTTATTACAAAAAATAACCTCATTAGATCCCACAAATCTGACAAGCATCTGCTCTACTTTGCAATGACCGCACGCGGGGGAGCTGCTTCTCCAATGCAAGGGTTCAACATCTGCTCTGCTTCGCAATGACCGCACGCGGGGCAGCTACTGCAGCAGAGAGCTGCATCTCCAATGCAAGGGTTCAGCATCTGCTCTGCTTCCCAATGACCGCACGCGGGGCTGCTACTGCAGCAGAGAGCTGCATCTCCAATGCAAGGGTTCAGCATCTGCTCTGCTTCCCAATGACCGCACGCGGGGCAGCTACTGCAGCAGAGAGCTGCATCTCCAATGCAAGGGTTCAGCATCTGCTCTGCTTCCCAATGACCGCACGCGGGGCAGCTACTGCAGCAGAGAGCTGCTTCTCCAATGCAAGGGTTCAACATCTGCTCTGCTTTGCAATGACCGCACGCGGGGCTGCTACTGCAGCAGAGAGCTGCTTCTCCAATGCAAGGGTTCAACATCTGATCTGCTTCCCAATGACCGCACGCGGGGCAGCTACTGCAGCAGAGAGCTGCATCTCCAATGCAAGTGTTCAGCATCTGCTTTGCTTCCCAATGACCGCACGCGGGGCTGCTACTGCAGCAGAGAGCTGCATCTCCAATGCAAAGGTTCAGCATCTGCTCTGCTTCCCAATGACCGCACGCGGGGCAGCTACTGCAGCAGAGAGCTGCATCTCCAATGCAAGGGTTCAGCATCTGCTCTGCTTCCCAATGACCGCACGCGGGGCAGCTACTGCAGCAGAGAGCTGCTTCTCCAATGCAAGGGTTCAACATCTGCACTGCTTCCCAATGACCGCACGCGTGGCAACTACTGCAGCAGAGAGCTGCATCTCAAATGCAAAGGTTCAGCATCTGCTCTGCTTCCCAATGACCACATGCAGGGCAGCTACTGCAGCAAAGAGCTGCAGCTCCAATGCAAGGGTTTACAGAAGGAACCACCTCCTACATGACCAGCAAGCAGGCTTTCCGCCTGTGATGGAGACCAAGTTAGCTCTGTTGGGGCCGATGATCTATGGAGAATAGCTGATGGTGGTGATCCCCACGTCCTTGGCACTGCTGGATTTGTAACTCTTGGTTAAGTGGATCACTGGGTGCTTCTTGATGGATTTGGATTTAAGACCTCTATTAAAAAAATAGAATTTATTACAAAAAATAACCTCATTAGATCCCACAAATCTGACAAGCATCTGCTCTACTTTGCAATGACCGCACGCGGGGGAGCTGCTTCTCCAATGCAAGGGTTCAACATCTGCTCTGCTTCGCAATGACCGCACGCGGGGCAGCTACTGCAGCAGAGAGCTGCATCTCCAATGCAAGGGTTCAGCATCTGCTCTGCTTCCCAATGACCGCACGCGGGGCTGCTACTGCAGCAGAGAGCTGCATCTCCAATGCAAGGGTTCAGCATCTGCTCTGCTTCCCAATGACCGCACGCGGGGCAGCTACTGCAGCAGAGAGCTGCATCTCCAATGCAAGGGTTCAGCATCTGCTCTGCTTCCCAATGACCGCACGCGGGGCAGCTACTGCAGCAGAGAGCTGCTTCTCCAATGCAAGGGTTCAACATCTGCTCTGCTTTGCAATGACCGCACGCGGGGCTGCTACTGCAGCAGAGAGCTGCTTCTCCAATGCAAGGGTTCAACATCTGATCTGCTTCCCAATGACCGCACGCGGGGCAGCTACTGCAGCAGAGAGCTGCATCTCCAATGCAAGTGTTCAGCATCTGCTTTGCTTCCCAATGACCGCACGCGGGGCTGCTACTGCAGCAGAGAGCTGCATCTCCAATGCAAAGGTTCAGCATCTGCTCTGCTTCCCAATGACCGCACGCGGGGCAGCTACTGCAGCAGAGAGCTGCATCTCCAATGCAAGGGTTCAGCATCTGCTCTGCTTCCCAATGACCGCACGCGGGGCAGCTACTGCAGCAGAGAGCTGCTTCTCCAATGCAAAGGTTCAGCATCTGCTCTGCTTCCCAATGACCACATGCAGGGCAGCTACTGCAGCAAAGAGCTGCAGCTCCAATGCAAGGGTTTACGGAAGGAACCACCTCCTACATGACCAGCAAGCAGGCTTTCCGCCTGTGATGGAGACCAAGTTAGCTCTGTTGGGGCCGATGATCTATGGAGAATAGCTGATGGTGGTGATCCCCACGTCCTTGGCACTGCTGGATTTGTAACTCTTGGTTAAGTGGATCACTGGGTGCTTCTTGATGGATTTCCCATCCAAGCAGGGGCATAGGCTTTTTTGAGTAACAGGAACAAACCCTTTGATCTACGGGGTACTGTAGGGGTCTGTGCTGTGCCCAGACCCCCTAGTATTAATGACCGAGTAATGATTGCATGGGATTTTAACATACATTTTTAATCTCACATGGAGATGAATGAGCTGCAAATGGAATCTGGAATGCATCTTTTCCCACTAACCTCAACTAAAAAGATTAAGCAATTTTTTTATGAGGGTGACTTTTGCTCCTGCAATGGGCATTGGGTCGTCAATGACCCGGCAAGTCCTACCTAACTATCGCTCCTTTCCTGAGCAAACTCCTGGAAAAGCTGCCCATCTCCCAGCTTAATCTTCACACTGAATCTGTTGGTTGTCTCCATGACCACTTCTTGCTCCCACCTGTGAGGCTAAAAACCTCGGATCATCTTCGACTCAACACTCTCCCTTTCTCCTCACATCTCTGACGTCTCTAAGAAGTAAAACTACCAACTGCACTTCTTCAGAGGTATTCTTACTTTCCTCTCCTTCCCCCAGAAGCTCACTGTCTCTAGAGCTCTGGTTCTCGCTAGGCTGGACTACTGCAACAGCCTCTTTCTAAATCTGCCTGCTTCTACTCTGTTATGTTATGTTAGATACACTTATAACACGCCCATACACTCGAGGGCATCCTAGTGCGAAAAGGAACACAGCAAGCCATAAACAAGCAGAATGGAATCAGCAAAAAAGACTTAAGTTTAAGAGGGAGACTGTTCCACAGCTTACCAGCCACTCTCTGCAACTTATCCAGGACAGGACTGCGAGACTTGTCCTTGGCCTCAAGCCCAGGGATCGTATCTCACCAGCACTGAAATCTCTTCATTGGCTCCCAGTGGCTGCTAGGATTAAGTTCAAGACCAGCTGCATTGTCTACAAGGCCTTCTGGGGCCTGGGTCCTCAATACCTCCAACTCTCTCTTTGTAAAAACCTTCCTTCCTGAGCTCTTTGCTCCTCCACCTCCAACTCCCTCAGGGACAGTCGCTACTCCAAGCAACAAGTTGGTGGTAGATCTCTTTCTTTGGCTGGGGCCTCCCTCTGGAACAGCCTCCCTGCCTCTCTGAAACTTGAGGAGAAACATCACCAGTTCCGGAAGCACCTCAAGACCATCCTCTTTGCTTCTGCCGTCTCTCTTCCTCTCCCCTGCTGATTTCCTGTCTGATACTGCACTGCTCACCTGGCTACCCTCTTCTATATCTCAAACTTGGGAAAATGGCTGGCACAGAGCGCTTACTTTCCCCTGAGAATTGGTCATGCTCCTATATCGTTTTGTTTGACTTAACTCTGGTGGAGCTTCAAGGATCACATATCTTTTATTTCTATATTTATAGGACCTGAATTTAGAATTGAATGTTGAAAAGACAAACATGATCACCTTGGAGCCAAGGCTTACAATAAGCAAATATACATGGTGCATGGATTCACAAAAATTGGAGGAAGTATCCACGTTGAAATATGTGGGTGTTACGATTAGACATCGCAGCCCTAAGAGTGACACGAAGGAGATTCATTTAACTATTGCATATTCGACACAATTGAGGAAAATAGATCATAAATATTGCAAATATCCATAAAACCTTTACTAAAATATTATAAAGGAAAAGTAGTTGCTTGTCTAGCCTATGGTGCGATAACTTCCCCTGCATACACTGCTTGTTCAAAAATTGAAGGAAGCATTTGGAAAAAGGGGTTTGAATCTACCTCGGGGGACGCCAATCCCTATTATTCGATTTGAGCTGGGTCTCCCTTCCTTTCAAGCCTTGATGGATTGGAAATCATGATCAATATATTTAAACATTATTTACCCTCCCACTGACACCTTATATGGTGCCTTTAAGGAATGCATGATCAAATCCTCTTGTCCGATGTTGAAGTGCAGTGACAAATTATTAGATAACCCGTCATTAGTAAAAAGAATAAAAAGAGTATGGTTTATGGATTGACTAAAGACAACTGACCTGTGCAAATCGAACAAACCTTTCGGACACTCTACTACATTTGGGAAAGCGTACAACACAAATATTCCTGATCCAATGAAATTCCCCAATCGTAAAAATCGACTGATGTTTTTGAAACTGAGATTACATTTAGTGCCAACTATGGAGGTGTTGGGTGCCGGTCAGAGATTAAACAACTGCGGTCATGCGGTCATGTACATTTTGTAGAGGGGTGGATTATGTTGAAACATTAGAACATCTGTTTACTCTAAGTCCTTTAAATTGTACAATGGAAATGTGTTTCACTCACTTCATCTACAGTCAATCTAATACTGCTTACACAAACTTCTGGTTCCGTATTATGTGTCAACCTCTCTGACGATTGCTACGTTGAAGTTCATACAAAATATTTTAGGTCTTGTTGAATCAGAGTTTTAATAAACTAGAATATGACAATTGAGATTTTAATTGTATTTGCATTTTTGTTTCTTCTTTTGCATGCTTTTGTTTCTATTTTTCACTTTTGAAAGGTCTATTTATTGAACCAAATTGCAATAAAAAATACAAACAAATTGCACCTTGCTATATGACAAGAAATTGCAGCGCTGCCTAGGCTTAAATACCAACTACAATTACAATTGCAACTACAAAATAGAAAAATTGGGTCATCTTGGGCAACTCATTTAATCTCATAGTGCTTCTCCAAATATCAATCTCAAAATTGTCACCACCTAACTAACTGTAATTTAGTTATTAGCGTATTCCCTACTAAACATCCTCACTCAATGACTGGCAATACTGTTGGTTCATATATAGAAATAGTGACCATTGGTATATTGCACACCACAAAGTAATTTATTTGGTGACTCACTTGTGGCAACACCACTTGAAAACCCATGGAATTCTTCTCTTCTCAGTCTACGAATGGATACATGCAACTTCCTGATCACCTTTAATCCATAGCCTTGATCTATGTTAAGGTATGCTTTCCGTCCTCGTTGATTCCAATCTGTCTCCTGTACCTATGCTTGGGCACATGCACATTCTGTGAGGGCGGTAATCTGTATTGCACATCTATGATAGGATGAGTGCACTTTCCTCATAGCTACTAATGCCTGTTCTGTATTTGTGCTGGAGCGTGTATAACTGTGTCATGGCTGAAAAACGGAGTCCTGTAGCCATGCTAGGAGACGCATAACTTCTAGCAGCTTCAAGACTCACAACAGAATATTTGTTAAATGCACATTCCTCATGAGGTCTGTGTCTTTTGTGAGGGGTCAGAAATGTGAGGCGGACAACTTTGTAAAGAGTTTTCAACATTAGCCCTTTTATTAACTAAAAATGTTGGATAAACGCCTCACTATCCCTACCCTGGTGATGATTTCCCAGCCTAATATAAACTAAAAGAAACACTCTAACAAAAGGATAACTGTCACAATATGGCCACTGCCTCTTATCATAACCTGGGTGACTTCCCCTTCCCCAGGTCTGAGCAAGGTTTTGCCCCACAGTTCAAAATAAATCAGGAAATCCTTGTTTGCCACAAAGTTCGAACACAGTTCTTAAGACTTTAAACTTGATAACACAAGTTCTGTTGTTTAAACAATGCACCAGAAACTAAGTGTATATTCCGATGCCTCCAGGAGTAAGAACAGGTTTCACATTTATCTTCTCCAAGTAATCAACTATAATTGTCTTTGCCAGGATGATTTGCCACAACGTTTGTTTCAAAAGAAATTGTAATGCTCCCACAGTAGGTTTAATACGTTGTCTTGGGTAGAACCACAGTTCAGCACTTTCATAGACTACTACATGGTTTACACCTATGCCAGGCCTTCTACATCCGCAACTTTACATACGGGTTTAATCGCCGGCCCGTTTACCATTTCACAAAAGAACAAAGTGTGCTTCAGTGGTAACCTCCAACTTCGACTAACAGCGACTTCTCTAGATTTTGTCTGCATAAAACTTTGAATCACTTTCGGGGAAACAAGGAATCACATTAGTGCTCTTTATGACTCCTCTGCAGTTATGCTCCTCTCCCTCTGGATAATCTTCTCCAGAAGGGCAGCCTGTCTGCCACCTTTCTCTTCCCTCTACACCAACAACCAAATAGTGACCAGGATATGCTCTTACTCTGTTTCTGTCTTGGCTTTGGCAATGTGTGTTTATATCATCTGATGATCTATGTTTTACAACGCATGAACAGCAAGTCTTACAACTCTTGGGGTTTCCAATCTTCCCCTCTCGCCTTGAGCAATGTTTTTTGTATTGGTATTGTTGAGGTTTTTGGGCCTTCCACCAACGGATTTTGGGCCTTCCCCAGCGTGTTTTTGGGCCTTCCACCAACTCACACGCTTGCTTTCATAGTCACTTTGTTTCAATAGGCATAACTCTTGTGTATTTTTCGAAGAGTTCTGCATTCATAACTGTTAATACTGCTTCTTTCACTTAGTGAAAGTGAATACGCGGATGGTGTCGGAACGCTCCAGAGTCACTTTTAAGCTGTGAACTCGCTGTGTAAGTCGCTCACTCCCGCTCCGCTTGGTGTTTGCAGGTCTTCGGTTGTTCTGGCTCCTTGCAGCCAGGCCAACAGCCTCCTCTGGTCAGCCTCTGCCCACGCCACTCGAAATTGGAACTTCCTCTGCTCCGGAGAGTCTCAGGTGCAACGAAGCCACCTGAAGCCTTTAAAGAGGGCACACCTTCCCTCGCTACTTCTGCTTCCCTCTGGGCGAACTCTTCACAACAAACCTTCAATGGGCAAGCGTCCTTTTCTCACGCTTCTGCACAACCTCTGCAACAGGGATGATGGAAGGCAAAGACCCTCTCATGACCCAGCCTCTGCATCTGGTGTTACAGTGGTACCGGGCCTTCTCTCGCCTTCAGCTTTGCCCTTCTCTGCATACACGACATGCACTACTTTCTCCTCTCCTGCTGATCTCGCTGCTCCTGCTTCTTTAACTGTTGTAATGCCTGTACCTGACAGGGATTTTTAAGCCTCTCAGTCTCCCTCAGATGTAGGTCATCTACATTAATTAGTAGACCGCTCCTACAGCAGTATTCCTCTGCATCTCTCTTCCTCGTCCCAGTACTGAGGGAATTCTGGGAGCTGAAGTCCCAGTCAACAAAGTTAGTTTTCTTAACCTTTTCTTCTTCGTTGATTTGCTCTCCACTCTCTACAACATTTGTTAATGGATTAACACACAAATTATTCATCAGCCTTGTTTGGAAAGAGAAATAAGGCTTTTTAGAATTTTGGCAGTTGTTATTCACAAACTTCCTTCCATTACCCCTTTTTAGGTTAGGGTTCTAGCTTTATGGGTTTGAGAAGTGATTTTATTCCTTTTTATACCATAGGAGTTCTGGATGATTTCACCCACATTAATATGTTCAATATGTGGAATAGATGGGTTAATGTGACAGCAAGCAATTATATGATTTGTCATTTGTGATACGACTTCCCTAGAGGAAGGCAAATACTGTGTCTCACCCCATGGATTCCTCTCACTTCCCTGAGCCTTTTCTCCTCCTAGGTGATCATCCCTCAGAGCATCACCCCCAGGATTGGGATCAGGAAACATCTGCCTTACCCTGGCCACCTGGGAAGAGACTTTAGGCAGGGGTTCAGTGAGGTATCTGTAGGATTCTTCACACTATGCAGGGGCATGTGTACCATTTCATACAGGTACTGATCTGTGTCCTGCTTTTAACTACAGCGCACATATAGCTGATGTTGCTCTTCAAAATTCATGTGTCTAATAGTCTCACGCCAGCGTGGATAATGGAGGAAGCGAGACTTCAAGGGAGTTGCCTACTTATTTGAGTGGCTTCATATCAAAGGCTGCAAAGGGGAGGGTGGGGTGCAACCAACAATTCCTAGGTGCCTACATTTTGTGACTCAGGACTTAATATGCCCCTACCTGTGAAACTCACATCCATCACCCACCCAAGAGGCTGCACTGGAGCTGTCCTTCAGGACATTTCTGAAAAACCTACTTCAAACAAACTTTAATTCTTACATCTCTCGAGAAAAATGCAATGGACTCCAGCTAAGGAAAGTCCACCTGAGAAAACATTCAACGTAATGTAAAGGAAAGTCCACCTTGGGGAACACTCACTGTAATGATCAGGGGAGTCCACCTGAGAGAACACTCACTGTAATGTACAGGGGAGTCCATCTGAGAGAGTACGCACCATAATTTATGGGAAAGTCCATCTGAGAGAACACTCAATGTAATGTACAGGAAAGTCCACCTGAGAGAATCGATGTAATGTACAGGGAGTCCACCTGAGCGAACACTCACCGTAATGTACAGGAGAGTACACCTGAGAGAATCGATGTAATGTACAGGGAGTCCACCTTAGAGAATACTCACTGTAATGTACAGGAAAGTCCACCTGAGAGAATCGATGTAATGTACAGGGAGTCCACCTGAGCGAACACTCACCGTAATGTGCAGGAGAGTACACCTGAGAGAATCGATGTAATGTACAGGGAGTCCACCTTAGAGAATACTTACTGTAATGTACAGGAAAGTCCACCTGAGAGAATCGATGTAATGTACAGGGAGTCCACCTGAGCGAACACTCACCGTAATGTACAGGAGAGTCCACCTGAGAGAATCGATGTAATGCACAGGGAGTCCACCTGAGAGAACACTCACTGTAATGTAAAAGGAAAGTCCACCTTACAAAACACTCACCATAATGTACAGGAGGGTCTGCCTGAGATTCCACCTGATAGAACACTCACCGTAATGTACACACGACTCCACCTGAGCGAACACTCACTGTAATGTACAGGGCAGTCCACCCTTAGAGAACACTCACTGTAATGTACAGGAAAGTCCAACTGAGAGAACACTCAACGTAATGTACAGGGGAGAACACTCACCGTAATGTACAGGAAAGTCCACCTGAGAGAACACTCACCGTAATGTACAGAAGAGTCCGCCTGAGAGAACACTCACCATAATGTACACAAGAGTCCACCTGAGAAAACACTCACCGTAATGTACGGGAAAGTCCACCTGAGAGAACACTCACTGTTATGTACAGACAAGTCCACCTTAGAGAATACTCACTGTAATGTACAGGAAAGTCCACCTGAGAGAACACTCACCGTAATGTACGGGAAAGTCCACCTGAGAGAACACTCACTGTTATGTACACAAGAGTCCACCTGAGAGAACACGCACCGTAATGTACACAAGAGTCCACCTGAGAGAACACTCACCGTAATGTACACAAGAGTCCACCTGAGAGAACACTCACTGTTATGTACAGACGAGTCTGCCTGAGAGAACACTCACTGCAATGAACAGGGGAGTCCACCTGAGAGAACACTCACCGTAATTTAAGGGAAAGTCCACCTGAGAGAACACTCACCGTAATGTAAGGGAAAGTCCATCTGAGAGAACAATCACTGTAATGTACAGGAGAGTCCGTCTGAGAGAACACTCACCGAAATGTACAGGGGGAGTCCGCCTGAGAGAACACTCATCGTAATGTACAGGGGAGTCCACCGGAGAGAACACTCACTGTAATGTACAGGGGAGTCCACCTGAGAGAACACTCACCGTAATGTACACACAAGTCCACCTGAGAGAACACTCACCGAAATGTACAGGGGGAGTCCGCCTGAGAGAACACTCATCGTAATGTACAGGGGAGTCCACCGGAGAGAACACTCATTGTAATATACAGGGCAGTCCACCCTTAAAGAACACTCACCGTAATGTACAGGAAAGTCCACCTGAGAGAACACTCACTGTAATGTACAGAAGAGTCCACCTGAGAGAACACTCACTGTAATGTACAGACGAGTCCGCTTGAGAGAACACTCACTGCAATGTAAGGGAAAGTCCACCTTAGAGAACACTCACTTTAATGTACAGACAAGTCCGCCTGAGAGAACACTCACCGTAATGTAAGGGAAGTCCACCTGAGAGAACACTCACTGTAATGTACAGCCGAGTCCGCTTGAGAGAACACTCACTGCAATGTACAGGGCAGTCCACCCTTAAAGAACACTCACCGTAATGTAAGGGAAAGTCCACCTGAGAGAACACTCACTGTAATGTACAGACAAGTCCGCCTGAGAGAACACTCACCGTAATGTAAGGGAAAGTCCACCTGAGAGAACACTCACTGTAATGTACAGACAAGTCCGCCTGAGAGAACACTCACCGTAATGTACACAAGAGTCCACCTGAGAGAACACTCACGGTAATGTACGGGAAAGTCCACCTGAGAGAACACTCACTGTTATGTACAGACAAGTCTGCCTGAGAGAACACTCACTGCAATGAACAGGGGAGTCCACCTGAGAGAACACTCACTGTTATGTACAGACGAGTTTGCCTGAGAGAACACTCACTGTAATGAACAGAGGAGTCCACCTGAGAGAACACTCACTGCAATGTACACAAGAGTCCACCTGAGAGAACACTCACCGTAATGTACACAAGAGTCCACCTGAGAGAACACTCACCGTAATGTACGGGAAAGTCCACCTGAGAGAACACTCACTGTTATGTACACAAGGTCCACCTGAGAGAACACTCACCGTAATGTACACAAGAGATCACCTGAGAGAACACTCACTTTTATGTAAAGACGAGTCTGCCTGAGAGAACACTCACTGCAATGAACAGGGGGGTCCACCTGAGAGAACACTCACCGTAATGTAAGGGAAAGTCCACCTGAGAGAACACTCACCGTAATGTAAGGGAAAGTCCACCTGAGAGAACACTCACTGTAAGGTACAGGAAAGTCCGCCTTAGAGAACACTCACTGTAATGTACAGGGGAGTCCACCTGAGAGAACACTCACCGTAATGTAAGGGAAAGTCCATCTGAGAGAACACTCACTGTAATGTACAGGGGAGTCCACCTGAGAGAACACTCACCGTAATGTAAGGGAAAGTCCATCTGAGAGAACATTCACTGTAATGTACAGGAGAGTCCGCCTGCGGGAACACTCACCGTAATGTACAGGGGGAGTCTGCCTGAGAGAACACTCATCGTAATGTACAGGGGAGTCCACCGGAGAGAACACTCACTGTAATGTACAGGGGAGTCCACCTGAGAGAACACTCACCGTAATGTACACACAAGTCCACCTGAGAGAACACTCACTGTAATGTACAGGAGAGTCCGCCTGAGAGAACACTCACCGTAATGTACAGGGGGAGTCCGCCTGAGAGAACACTCATCGTAATGTACAGGGGAGTCCACCGGAGAGAACACTCACTGTAACGTACAGGGCAGTCCACCCTTAAAGAACACTCACCGTAATGTACAGGAAAGTCCACCTGAGAGAACACTCACTGTAATGTACAGAAGAGTCCACCTGAGAGAACACTCACTGTAATGTACAGACGAGTCCGCTTGAGAGAACACTCACCGTAATGCAAGGGAAAGTCCACCTGAGAGAACACTCACTGTAATGTACAGACAAGTCCGCCTGACAGAACACTCACTGTAATGTAAGGGAAAGTCCACCTGAGAGAACACTCACTGTAATGTACAGACAAGTCCGCTTGAGAGAACACTCACTGCAATGTACAGGGCAGTCCACCCTTAAAGAACACTTACCGTAATGTAAGGGAAAGTCCACCTGAGAGAACACTCACTGTAATGTTTAGACAAGTCCGCCTGAGAGAACACTCAACGTAATGTAAGCGAAAGTCCACCTGAGAGAACACTCACCGTAATGTAAGGGAAAGTCCACCTGAGAGAACACTCACTGTAATGTACAGACAAGTCCGCCTGAGAGAACACTCACCGTAATGTAAGGGAAACTCCACCTGAGAGAACACTCACTGTAATGTACAGACGAGTCCGCTTCAGAGAACACTCACTGCAATGTACAGGGCAGTCCACCCTTAAAGAACACTCACCGTAATGTAAGGGAAAGTCCACCTGAGAGAACACTCACTGTATTGTACAGACAAGTCCGCCTAAGAGAACACTCACCGTAATGTAAGGGAAAGTCCACCTGAGAGAACACTCACCGTAATGTAAGGGAAAGTCCACCTGAGAGAACACTCACTGTAATGTACAGACGAGTCCGCTTCAGAGAACACTCACTGCAATGTACAGGGCAGTCCACCCTTAAAGAACACTCACCGTAATGTAAGGGAAAGTCCGCCTGAGAGAACACTCACCGTAATGTAAGGGAAAGTCCACCTGAGAGAACACTCACTGTAATGTACAGACGAATCCGCTTCAGAGAACACTCACTGCAATGTACAGGGCAGTCCACCCTTAAAGAACACTCACCGTAATGTAAGGGAAAGTCCGCCTGAGAGAACACTCACCGTAATGTAAGGGAAAGTCCACCTGAGAGAACACTCACCGTAATGTAAGGGAAAGTCCACCTGAGAGAACACTCACCGTAATGTAAGGGAAAGTTCACCTGAGAGAACACTCACTGTAATGTACAGACGAGTCCGGTTGAGAGAACACTCACTGCAATGTACAGGGCAGTCCACCCTTAAAGAACACTCACCGTAATGTAAGGGAAAGTCCACCTGAGAGAACACTCACTGTAATATGCACAAGAGTCCACATGAGAGAACACTCACTGTAATATGCACAAGAGTCCACATGAGAGAACACTCACCGTAACATACACGATACTCCATCTTTGATAAAACCCACCATAATGTACATCAAATGCTACCTGAGGTTTGATCCACACCCCCAGGGCACCCCAGCTAAGGTTACAGACGTGTATGATGTGTGTGATACTCTATCTGAGAGAACACCACCCCATAACGTACAAGAAACTCCCTCTGAGAAGACAGCACCAACCCCTGAAGTACATTAGATGCCCACCGAGGCCACAACTTCCCACCCTCATGATATATCTGGAAGAGCTCAACCCTCATGACTCACACTTACTTCATTAGAGGCTGCCATACCTCAACTTCCTGATGCACCTGTAAGACGTGCGGACACCAAGATGGTGGCCTCAACAGTGTATCTTCTCTCCAATGAGCCTATTTGTGCTGTACAGCCCGGTGTCACTAATGTATGGCAGCAGTGTCACTCTTTCTGTGACGCAGACCGTCGCGCAGAGGTGAGAAGGAATGGAAGGATTGAAAGCATTGGTAGGGGCTACAGAATGTAAAGAGATGATACAGGAAAGACACTGACAAAGGAGCGCAACCCAATTTAGGCTTCTGTAAAAAAGGAACTCTGGGTATCAGGTCAAAGATGGAAAAAGATGATTATGAGAACTATTAAAAAAAAAAAAAATTGATGCGCTAAGAAACATTTTAAACTTACCCTGGACTGAAACTGTTATGCTTCTTACTGATTTGTCAGCTTTGTTGTGAGCGATGCACTTGTATTGACCAGTGTGATTCCTCGTGACTCGAGGCAGCATTCCCGCATCGTAGGAGTTCCCGCCCTTTAAGCATGTGACGTCAGGAAGTGGGTTCCCTTCCGCTCTGCATAAAATCACATTTATGTTGCCTTCGGTCAGTGTTTGATTGGTTGGGCATCCGCCCTCACTGAACTCTGGCGCGTCTGTAAAGGACAGACTCAAGATAGTCAATTCAAAGGCAGGGCGGAGGGATTAAGAAGGAAAATAAAGTTATTTTCTGATTTTCGAAACGCACACACAATCTTAGCAGGGTGATGATAACTTTATTTGTGTTTCATGTGTGCTTGGTTGTGCCGCGGGTCGGGGTGGAGATAACGAATTGGCATTGCGGTATCTTGGTCATAACCAGAATTAGCCAGGCATCTTTCATATGTGTTGCCTGGAGAGGGGTCGGGTGTTCAAGGATCCCCTCTCATCCACCCCAGTGCTGGTCTTAGTCCCCACTCCCCTTCCACCATCAGTAAGGTGCCTGGTCTCCTCGTATCCATCCACACTTGGCTGGGTGCCTATCACCATCTCATCACCACCTCTGACTGGCTCCTGGATTGCTCGCTCCCTTCACTCATGGGCCAGTTCTAGTTCACCCTCTCATCCACCCTTGGGCAGGTCCTGGGTTGCCCATACCTGTCCTGTCCTGGGTGGGTTCTGGATCCCTCTCCCCATTGTCCATAACTTATGAAAACAGGCAAAACTACAATCCCCAAAATGCCAATGTCTGTGAACTGAAAATCCATAGCTAAGCCCTGTTGGAATCCAGTCCCCTTTCTCTAGATCTTTCAGACTGTACAAAGACAAGTGTGAGATGCTCCTCCAGACCCATGTGACCCTGCAAAACTGCTACTTGTAGTCCTGCATTTCTAAAAGGGAAATGAAACTTGATTATTAGAGCAGGGAACAAAAATGACACGAGCCAGAAATCCAGGGTTGCACAACATCTGAAAACTAAAATGGGACAACAAAGGTGAATTTCTTTTTAGAAACATGTGCACATGAGGAAGTGCTGTGCGATGATAAAAGCTGAATGTACAGCAGCCATGCAGCTAAATATCGGGGTTTGTACTAAGTGCTGCACAGGAGAAATGACAGTCCAGTATTAATATTGCTGTAAAATAGGTGGGCATCCTTATTCACCCAACTATCTTCCAACTATAAGATGTATAATCCAGAATAAACAAGAACGTGGTAATACCATAGTCTTTTGAATATCTAGGACAGTATCAAACCCCTGCAATGACGATTGCACAACATTATAGATGTGTTTCCCCTCATCCGTATATGTACTCTTATTGCAAGGACTTCATTTGAATGGTTTTTCTGTTTTCTTTTTTTATTATTTTTCTCACTTATTTTTTTGCTAAATGTCTTATTCATTTCCTTCCTTTTCATATTCATTCCATGTTATTCTATGTCATGTAAATCTCGCTTGCCTATTACATTTACCAGTATTTTCGAATAATTGTAGTGCCTCCAGACAGTGTGGACAAACCCATTGTGTGCTAGACACTTGGTATTGTGGCCCAAAGTGTCACATCAAAAATTTAAAAGAATAATTGTAAAATGCACATTTCCAATTAAAGTAGATTTCTGCACGCACATTTACTCATCAAATCAAGGTGTCAACCCAGAAAATTCTATGTATTTTTTTTTATTATAAATGTGACATGGTTAATATACTCACCTTTCACATGCAATTACATACAGTTTCAAAAGTTTAACATTTCAATAGATAATTTCCAAGTAAATAAAATCTAAATGCATACAACACCAGAATACAAAACACAGAAGATTCATCATTTGGAAAACATAAGGTCATATATTGACCATTAAGTAATGTGAGGGGTCCGAAATGAGAGGCAAACACAAAGTTGATGTATTCTCATTGTCAGACATTTTATTTGAAAGAAATGGGTTGATAAAACGCCTTTCTAGCCCTATCCTAAGCAAGGAGATGCCCTACTTAACCAACTAAAACTAAGAATCAGTCTGTTTCAAGTGATTTGGAATGTAGAAACTGTTCTTGTGCCCAAAACATTCTAAACTGACCCTCACACTAGAAACAAACAACTAAGGGACTTATCCTGAGTTGGGCGGTATCCCGGTGATAATTGTGCTGGGATACCGCCCAATGCCACACAATTTGTGCCAGATCTCGAGTTGCGGTGGGTAGTTAAATCCCCCTTCCTATCGGATCTGTTGGACTCAATGGGGGTTTCTTGGCGCTATTAGTGCTGGCGCAATTAGTGCCGCGCTAATAGCACCGAAAACAGGAAGGAAGAGTAGAGTTTTACCACCAGCAAAGATCTGGAGTTAAAACTCCCACTTTCCGCCCAACTCGAGATTGGACGGAGCGGTAAATGCGGCAGTAATAGCATTACCGCCACATTTTACTGCTCCGCCCAACTCATGATGAGGCCCAAAGAGTGCAAGGAGATATTTCTGACATATGTTTAGTGGAAAAAGTGTTCATAATCAAAACATGAAGAATACATTCAAAAGTATTTTTCCATGGAAAAATCCTTGAAAACCAGAGGATAGTTCCCTTCGGCTGGATTTGTAGTAGGATGGCCAAAGTGTCTCTTTTAAACAGCAGTTCCTTTGCAGCAAACATGTATTTCTTGAACAATGTCTTTGTATTGGCTTCACAAAGTTCTCGTTCTGTAAATGTAAAGATTTAGTTGGTGTATTTGGTAACACTGTTAAGCTTTTCTTTACAACTTCTGTTGGATTACCTAGCATACTCCTCTGCCAGGAATCGTCTCATGGGACCTTCAGATCCCCTGGTTACACTTCCCAGCCAGGTATCTTCATACAATTCTCAAAGCCGTCTGTTAGTTCTGACTGCTAGGACCTCTTGTGGGCATCCCTTCTTTAGAGGACCACCTGGTACACTCCTTTGCCAGACAACCGCTGGCATATTTTCCTGCCAGGTATCTTGTTCTTTATATAGTTTTCAAATGCCTGCTGTATTTGACGGCCAGGACCTCTCTTTATGGCCTTCTTAGATCCCCTAGTATACTCCCCTGCCAGAATTGTACAGTCTTTTCACAACTTCAGTGGAATGCCTGGTATACTCCCCTGCCAGGAATCCTGTCTCTGTAGGTATTTCAGATCCCCTGGTATACTCCCCTGTCAGATATCTTTCCACCCCCAAATGTCAACTGCCTGTTGTCTTCCCTTTACCAGAACTACTATATTGGCTTTACTGTTACTTTCAATAAATCACATCAGCATCTGCTTTTGTTCTGTCCAATGTATTTGCTTAGGGTAACACCTGCTTCAGCTCTCCCCACAGTGACATCGCATGCATATATAATTGCATAAATATAATTCAGTTTTCGTCGTCGTACTTTTTCTTGTCGGTATTCAAATCTTCTTGCTCTTAAACCTTGATCTAACAGTAGGTTTTGCCTGTGTTTGAATCGTTTTTTTAATATTGTCCAAAATGTCAGTCTCACATACTTCATTCACTTGTTTTCTGGTTTGTTGGTATGCTCTGTAGGTCTCCAATGGCTCTAGGCCAACTCACTGGTGGTTTGTGGCATCCCCAACTCACACCGTGCCTCTGCGGTGTAGCTTCCTCCCTGGATTGGATTCCCAGGCGATTCTGGCGTCTCTTCAGTGCGGCTCTGCATCTACTCGCCGGCTTTCTTCTGCATCCAGGACTGGAGAACGCTGCTTCATGACTTGACTGTAACTCCAGGAGCTCTGCTGTACTTCTCAGTGCTACTGTGGTCCTTCATGTAGGCTGAGGACACTTCTCCTTCTCTCCCGCCAAGCCGGTGGCTGTAGCACACGTTCACGAGCCATTGCATACAAGTGCACGTCTTCTCCTCTGCGATTCTCTGCCGTACTGTTCTTGTGAATGCTGTGGTTGCCATTTTAAAATGTCCTGGGCAATCTAGTGTGAATAGAACAATTAGTTTGCACGCTGGTCTTTGGATTTTGCTTAATTTAGCTTAATCGCCGCTAGCTCTTCCCTCCTCTTCTTTCTCTCACTAGTTGAGGCTTTCTGAGAGCTGAAGTCCATAGATTTAATTGACTTTCCGACATGATGTTGTTAAAAAATCTTCAAAAGGAAATGTCGGACAGAGAAGATGTTTTCTGTGTGTTTTCAATGTTTTTTGGTTAGAGTGACTTAAGGGAAGGGGTTTTCCAGTAATAGTTGGATGACAACAAGCACTCAAGAGCTTCGATTTTATAGGGTCTTTGTTAGGAAAATGGGTAGAATACCATGCCTCATCTAATGGAATCATCCCTTCTCCCTGGTAGTTGTCCCCTCCCAGTGATCCTCCCTCATATATCCACCCCCAGGATCATGATCAGGTAGCGGCTGCCGTCCCGTGGCCACATGGGAGGAGGTTACTGCCGGGGAATTAGTGATGAGTCCATCGAATTCATCACAGTAACAACAAAAAAGAAAAAGGTTAAAAACTCTCATGGTCCAAAGGCTATAGAAAAAGCTAATTACAGAGCATTTGTATCAGCTAAAAGGTAACATCTAATTTTCATAAAAAACAATTTTGCTTAGAAACTGCTATCGATAGTGCCGTTTCCACCCATGAGCTTAATCTAAACCAAAATTCAGCAGTATTCAACCAATCAATATGATCAACAAAACGAGAAATGGACTGTATCCTAATTTCCTGCAAATCGATCATTATGTCTGCACCAACTCCTCATTAGCACAAAAGCACAAAGATTACAATGATATGATATGATAATATATTTATATCGCGCTCGTACACAAGTGTTTCAGAGCGCGACAAGGCAAGGAAGGGGAACAGGGGAGAACAAAAACAACGATCTTACTAGGCCCAGTGACATTGAGAACGCGCAAGTGCAAGGGAAAGGGGAAAAAGTGCATGGGAGGGGGAGAGAGGAAAGTGCGGCGCAGAGGAGAACAGATAAATAATAATAAATCAAAATAAATAGATAATAGGGGCAATAAACAGTGGTAGTGGAGCCAGCAAGTGGCAAGTGCTGTGTTTAAGGCAGCAGACTACAATGTGCTGACAACCCCACAGTATTCAAACCGGCTACCAACACCTCCTTACTCTCCAGCACGTTTAACCTAAATCTTAAGAATTCTCCTCGCCAATAGGCATTAGGAAACTTACATAGATAGGGTGGGATTGACCCCAGTGGTTTGTCAATAATCGAGAAGGAGGTGTGGATTTTGTCATTTAGAATGTTCTCAATAGTGGAGATCCAGTCCGAAATAAAAACTCATTTCTTGACCAGACACAGGTTTGACCAAGGTGTCAATTGATTGGCCACTATCCCATAAAGGGCAACATTCTTCAAAATCTGGAGAGTAGTACATTTACCCTCACACATCGGTCCCTTCAATTCCACAAATATAGGACCTGCAGAAGGAGCAATCAGATTACTATATAATATTAGTTTCTTCCAGTTTGACCAACCCTGGAGAGACACCAAACCAAGTTCATATCTCACTAATGCCATTGAAAAGCTCTGGAGGAGATTTAGGACTCGCTTCCAAATGCGGGCTTCAAGGCGGTCATGTCATACGATTGAAAATCAATCTCCAGTCCGAAAAGAAGTGAAGGGACCACCTTATTTTTTATAGAGTTCTACTAGGGGTATGATTGAAAACCTAAAGTAAGTATGACACATTTTCCTCATTTTAAATGTTACTGTAAAGCCTGAGGACAATCGAGATCTTATTTGGGGTTAGATCGATCTCAAACCCTAAATACGTCACATTTCTTACCGGCACCAATGCTGACTCCTCTAATCTCCATGAAAAACCATGCGGCTTTTTCAGACATGTGCTCAGTGGTATGATGTTTAGATTATTTTAGATTATTGACAGTGAGTTTATTAGCTAATGCATATTGCATATTCTGCAGTTGCATCAAGGAAACGCTGCAACCACAGTGGAGTGTGGTCCACCACGACCACATCATCTGCATAATCCATCCATGATACTCTGAGTGGAACGATTTTAGGGTTTACAAAAGATGCGATGTGGCAGGATGTGATGCTATGCTATGTAAGGCTATGCTATGCCATGATAAGCTACAGTGTGCTCCCGTACATGTAGGCCTCAGGTGCTCCTAGTTGCCTTCGCCTGAGCCCCCCCCCGCCCCCGTTGCATAACTCTGCCTCACTCTTCATGCACCTCCTCTGATATACGCAAGCCCTGCCTGGTGCAGATTAGACATCCCGTAGCAAGGCAAAGGGACACGTCAGACCGTCTCTTCTGTTGGCTCTCTACAAATGTAACCTCAGCACCATGTATGGCAGATGACAATAATATTTCTGCGAATATCGCTTATCCATGTTCCAAACACAATGTACCCGCACGGCTGCGTCACAAGTCTGATGCTGACAGCTATTGCCAAATGTCTGCAAATGACATGCCAAATAACACCCACATTGTGATACTGTGACAAGATATTAGTGATTAATTACGATATGCTATATAACCTGTGCTCTGAGGGACGGCCCCTCAGAACTCTGTGTGCTGCTTGACTAGATACGTGTTCTGCTGTATTTTCCTTCTTATCTGCTGCCCACTGTGTATGCTGTGTATTTATTGTCTAATACAAGAAGCTGGGTTTACCATCAGCCAGTGTCTCGTCTTCTTATTTGCTGCAAGCTGAGGCCGGCTAAGGGGGCTCTTGGGAAGATGCCCGATCTTGGCCACCACAGATGCTTGCAACAAAAACTCAGAAATGTCGGAAATATAAAGAATAAAAAGACATGGCGCCAGTAGCCGCCCTTGCCTAAGACACTGATAAGCATTAATCGAGCAAAACAGGAAGCCCTGGTAATCCAGTGGGATCTAAAAAGCTGTCTCCTCATGCAAAAATACAATGGCCTCTACCAAGGAAGTGGGAATACCCCTCTCTTTCAGTTTTGCCCAAAGGCTTCCGCGGTTAGCAGTATCCATGGCCTGAGAGAAATCAACCAGGGCAACATAGACTGGGGGGGCCACAAGGACCCCAGGCTATTTCTCTCAGCAAGTTCAGAAAAAGACCATTGAAGAGTGCACATATTTATTATATTATATTTTTGTAAACGACGAGTGGCCTGTGCTCTCCTCTCCAGCTCTGAAAGAATGAATGCGGGTAAGATCTTACTGTCTGCATCTAGAAGGGAGATCGGCCAATCATTAGCTGGATTAAGCCAATTGCCATTCTTGTAAATTAGAATAATTGTACACAGGTTCCAAGACACTGGGTACTTTTTTGAGTTAAGGATGTTTTGATAAAGGATAAATATTATGTTAGCCCATAAATTGGGTCATTTTACAACACCCGATTGCTCAGACCATTCGGGCCCGCTGCCCTTGAATTGGACGATTTCCTTATGTAATATTCAATGTCACTGACTTATCCAGTGCAAGGGTAAGCGAGAAAATCCATCATAAGTATAGATGTCTAGACGGCATTGAACGCGCCGTAAGGGAAACAAGTGTGGACGCTGTGCCTCTCAGCAGAGACGAACACTTCGATTCACAGAAGCGTTGTCACTGTTGGACAATCTGGCTTAGCAGATACCATCTGCAGGAAGTGTCTTCACCATTATCAACTTTGAAAACACTCCTTACCGTTTGAGGTACACACTTTTTTCCCTTACGGCGCATTCAATGCCGTCTAGACATCTATACTTATGATGGATTTTCTCACTTACCCTTGCACTGGATAAGTCTTTGATAGAGATCCCGGGACCACCTTTGGTTCCATCACACGTCCTGATGAAGGCCTGTCCACCAAGCTGCACCGCACAGCTCCTTTAGGTCGAAACACTGTTGTGTCGACATTAAACACCACCTGAACAGTGCACAATCCTAGCATTGTTGTTTTTCTTTATGATTTACTGTATATATGTTCATGAAATTGAGTCTATGTTGGTTCCTGTGACTGCACAAGTGTTATAATCGAACAAGAGTAACATTTTGCTGTTGTTGTTTATTGCATTGAGATCCAGCTCTGTCCACTGGATCATACTTATTTGTATTGTGTTCTCAAACACCCGTGGGTCCTCTATCCCTATCAGTTTTTATCCAGATGTTATTAAAACACATTGATGTGAAAAAAATGTATTTCCAGTGACTGTGATATATGTTCAGAATGCTGGAGTGGTGTGACCTCTCACCCTGAAAATTTGTTTTTGTTTACTCGAATATACCTACCTGGGTTTTTCAGGGTTTTGCCAGGTGCCGTAATATTTAATCTCGATATGGGTCTGGCCGTAGTTCATAACCCAGTAGGCTGGGATCTGCCGCTCTCTGCTTTCCCATGACCAGGAGGGACTGGATCCTGGAGATGGCAACTTGTGGAAAGGCAGCCTTTTGCCGCTGGTGGCTGGTGCAATAAGCCATTATGAACAGCAGCCAGGTTTGTATTGCCTCTGCGTGCCATTAACAGGTGTCAGTACGCGGCATAATGGCCATTGTTTTATTTACATAGGGCCTCATTACGAGGTTTGCCGGTAAGGCAAAAACGATGCCGGTATGGTAATACCGGCATCGTTTACCGTCCCGTTGCATTCAGACCCACAAACCCGGTATTAGCTGCACCCTAAATAACGATGCAGCTAATAGCGGCATAAGCGCGTACACGCGCCCCATGCCAGTAATAGGGGGAAATTCCAACCTACGCAGACATGCAAATACCGGCATAGCAAAGCCGGTAATCACGGGCTGCACGATGCCGGCCATACAGGCATCGCAGACCACCCGCAAATAGCAATCAGGATATAAGGCAGCTGCCACAGGTGCACACAATCCCCACAGGTGGAGTCAATGTAGACTGGCCCAGTACAAAAGGAGCACACTTACACACCACACCCCTTCCTACACCAAAATGCTACCACTAGCTGTTGCAATCATGGCGCTGGAGGACATGCCTATACTGCTACAACTACAGCAACAACAACTACAGCAGCAACAACAGGCAGCACAGAGGAGACGCAGGAGGAGAAGGAGGGTGTGACAGGCCCAGCAATTACCACCAGCGCAGGCAGCAGTGCCTCGTAGGCAGCCACCAATCCCTCGCACCAATCCCAGCCCATTTAACCTAACCCCTGAGCAGATCCACCCCCAATGTATAGGCTGGACCGTGACACCATCACCACCATAGTGGACATGATACAGAACAACATTGCCAGCCACATAGAAATACGCATATAAGTACTGTATGCATTATCATTGAATGTAAGATTGTATTTACCACACAGCTCTCAAGATGGTATGTCCTTATGAAACTAGCCCCAGCACCACTTTGTTGCTAGTCTACCAAGCTTAAAATTATTAGTTTAGTAACAAGAATATACCACAGGTAAACTATCATGTATGCTTGCCTATGTAACTAGACTTCACCACTGTCATGTATGTTTGCCTTTGTAACCAGACTTTACCACTGTATAGCTTTATGTATACAATGTAAACTACGCTGTGATACCCATGGGTTTGGGCGTATAATAAATGCAATAAATAAATAAATTAAATACATATTAGATTTGGAAAGTTTTTCTCTTTTTCTTTTTATCTTTAAACCGTGAAGGAGGTTATTATCCTTCCTTTTCTTATTCATTTCTTTCCATCTTGTTTTTATCCAGATTACTTTGTATTTCATCTAATCTTTGTGTAAAGGTGCATGTTAACAAAACCAAAGAAAAATAATTAAAATATTTTAAAATAACTTTTTGAGATGTGCCTTGTTTATCTTTTGAATAATGCTAAATAATTTTAGTTCCATCACTCTTATGAGACTCACTCACTCACATATGTACCCTCCGCCCCACTAACTAAACAGTATATTTAAAAAACTGAAAGATATATGTAGGAAACTTCACATTCCAGTGTAAGTAGCTGATAGTAATCAAACTTTCACCGCTCATGTTACTTATATTTCTAAATCTTGCCGTTTTCAGCTTTTTAACAACTGCAAGGCCTGCAGGTTCCTTACCTTGGAGGTTTAAGCTTATCGCCTTGTCTCTTGATGTTTCCCGACTCTTCTATTGCTCTACCCGTTTTGCTCTACCGTTTTGTAGACGACTGGTGACATTTCGCCGGCAAAATGGTCCTGCACTTTGTGTGGCAGTGATAGTGGGTGTTAATTCCAATTTTTGGAAGGTCCCTGTTTAGAACAGAGTCCTCTAAAAAGTAATAAAGAAGGTTTGTTATCTCGAGGCTTCCATCTCTTGTGCTACTGGTTTTGTCTATTTCACCGAACGAGGTGCCCCTGTAGAGTACCCGTAGAGAAACAAGCTGTAGTATTGGGGTGTTGCTCGGTAAGATTTCTGATTGAGACAGCGTGGTCTCTGACGCTGCTATAGCTTGGCTATTCATAATTCTGTTCAAGATAACTGTGACACCTTCTGTTTATTTTATTTAGCTGGCCAGACCTGTTTAGACTTTTTTTTTTCTGTATTGACATGAAAGGTAAGAAAGTGAAATCCGGCAATATGATGAAAGATCCCCGTGCCGACTTCTTCACTGCAGTCTCGACGCGGCGGGCAAGCCTAGCGCGCGCAGCGGCACTCCCTCTCCCCTCCCATGTTTGGAGGAGGACGAGCTGCTATTGTGCGCGCAAGCATGCTCAAATCAGCGAAAGCTAAATGATGAGCTTGAAAACAATGGCTTGCAATCTAATGAAAGTTCGCAATCCCTCTATGCCGAAGACCTGGTAATTCTATCTTGAAATCTCTCTGGAGTGAAATATCTGTAACCCAGGTGGAATCGGACCTAGCCAACCAATCATTTGATGACACCCCTACTATCTTTAAAACTTCTAATATAGACACTTTTCAACCGGAAAGCAATCCGGATTCTCCAGACAAGGTGAATGATGTTATTGCTGATGGGATTGTGACTGACAATTCAAATAACACTGATTTATGCACACTGATGGGAATCTTTAATAGAATAATCTTGAGTGAACTAAGAAAACACACTGAGCTACTGATGCAAATAAATACATCTGTACTTCAGGTTCCCTTGAAATGTAATGACATATTTTGTAAGAATTCTAGTAAGATATCAACTGTAATGACCAATGAAGGCACGGACAAGCCTATAGTAAAGGCTACTGACATAAGTAGCTCCGTGGATGCGGTAAAGTCCCCTCTGCAGTCAATTACATTAAAGACTCACAGATTGAAGGTGATGTACTTAAACCTGAATCAGATGGGAAAAATAGGTCGGGTACCATAATGGGAAATCAACCCCCTACTCCTCCCGTAAGTATACTGCCTAATGTAAACATAACTAAAAAAGAAAGAAAAAAACAACAAGCGCAACTTAGAAACCAAAATCAAAAGAAAAACTTATGCAAAACGTCTCAGAAGTATCTAAGAGACGTGAACTTTAAAAATATGATTGATGAGGATCGCCATGACTTGGTTGGTACTAACGACACAAGCAAAGAGACGGCCTACTGCAGAGCAAACAAAGCTATAGGACCAAATGATGGTCCGGAATCAGTAATATCTGCCCTGCAGGATGGCTATATCGAATCTGAAAAATCGATCTCTGATACCATGAAAAAGAAACTGGAAAATGTGGATATTGCTTTGCAGCTGTCTTCTTTAAAACTAGTTGACATTTTTGAGATCTTTAAAGCGAATGCTGCAGGCATATGTAATGAAAAAAAAGGAAAAACTTCTGAAACAACGCCCAAAGAATTTAACGTAAGTGACCTATGTAATAATTCTAATTCTAAAATTAGTATGGTAAAACCACCTGCTAACCTTGTCCCCACTTTTAAAACTAAAGTAGTTCAGCTAACCCCCAACACTCCTCGGGGTGATACCTTGCCATCGGTTTGGAATGATAACAATAAAAATTTCAACGTTAGTTTTTTGATACCCGACCAATGTAGCAAAGTACTTTTAGTCCCATCTGATGAACGTAAGTGCGAGGCTGAGTTGGTTAAAGGTCAGACTCGTGATCTGACGGCTACTGTTGAACACGGTACGGATATTGTGTTCTATAAAGAAGAACTTGGAAAGCATGGAACTGTTATGGGTGCTGAGTCGGAATTCTCGGTTAAACAAAATGAAATTGTAACCATTGTGAAAAAAATATTACACGACGAACTCAACAATAGGAAGCATCCTAATTATGGACAAGAATCATCTAATGAGGCTGTTAGGCAAGTCCAAAAGGTATACGAAAATGTAGAATTGATGAATGACAGTCAAGATTTAAAGAAACCAGCATTGAGTGATTTACCTAGTATAATAACGACTACACTGTTCACTGAAGGCAAACAAATTTCGCTGAATCACCCTTATATTCTTTCATTATTTGCCACTATTCCTTCCTTAACACTGGTTTCAACGCAAGATATTCTTCTGGTAGATTTTTCCATAAACAAAGGCTGGATTATGTGCGTTTAGTAATCCCTTCACCACTTGTTAGAGATCTACTGTTGAAAGAAGCTGAGACCCTGCAGTGCAAAGGCTTTGACATTTACCCATATATACACATTGAGTCAAAACAGGACAGGAACGGTGTATCATCGAAACTAGGGGTTAATGATATTAATGATTCTACTAAAGCAAACGCGAACAATGGGGAAGGTTTTGGCACTGAAAAATAGGAGTGGAGAGGGCTGACACTGGCACTTAAGGATGCTATCTCGTCGCTCCAGGCGTTGGCCAAACCACTTTAGCATTACTAGTAAAACCTCTATTGCATCTTGGAATTCCAGAGGCCATGCACATCTGCTAAGCGATACTGATGTTACAGATACCTTCTCATCTTTTGACTTGATCTTTTTGCAAGAAACATGGGCTACTACTTATTTTAGCTGGGAAGACCATGATATCTGGCAACTACCTGCCACCAAAGGACCCAAAGGGAGACCGATGGGTGGTCTGCTAATTGCATGCAAACATACTTTGGAGGCAAGGAACATCGAGATATGGTCAACCCTGAAATACTTCTTGGCAGTTACATGCACTTTGAAACTTGGATGTAACATCATCGATATATGTATTATAAATATATACTGCAATCCCCTGAAACATAATGATTTGCAGTTGACCAAAGAACTAGCTGAAGTAACTGCAAAAATTGATGCTTGGCGTGTGATAAAAGTCAACGGGCTGGTTATGATAGCTGGTGACTTAAATGCAGACTGTGACATAGACAGCACTGAAATTGACTCCCTAATGTGTGGGTTAAGCTCTGCTGTCAAGCTACCTAGAGCTCCGAATAGTAATGCTAAATTGAGAGGAGCGATTTGGATAAACTTCCTTGAAGTTATGGGGTTAGTGGAATTACCAAACTCTGTGCATACATGGAACGCTAGAGGCTGTAGTTCAATACTAGATTATGTCTTTGTGTCTGATGGTTTGGATAAATATATATCCAACCTGACGGTTAAGAAAATGTCATCCAGCGATCATAATCTCCTGTCAATTTATATAACACATTCTAATGAAACAGAACACAACGTGATCTATAATCCAGGCCTGATTGCGAATTTGACTGGTACCCGCATACGTTGGTCTTATTCCAACACAAAAAGATTTACATCGGTCCTACTAAAAAACTATATGAATATGACGCACAAAGAAAATCGGTATCACCTTGCTTCATCCTCTTTTACGAATTACATTAATGAAATTGCTATTCATACATGTTGTGATAGGAAAATTACGAAACAACCCCGTAACCACGCACATGCCTTCAATATAGACATTTTAAATCGTAAAAAACAGTTAAAACGAGACATCCGTGGGGTTTTAAACACAACATGCATTGGTGCGGAAAGAGAAAAGAAGTTAAGAGGTACTAAGCAGCAATACAAGAATTGCCTAATCGCTCATAGAATAGCCATAGACCAAACTGATGGTGAAAAAATTCTTGCTGCAATCAAAGGTAAAGATATCTCTAACTTTTGGCTGATGATTAATGGGATTCAGCTTATGCAAAAAGAGATACTGCTGACTTTGATCAGCGAACGAAGTTGGAAAGACCATTTTGTTAAGATGTATGGTGACGTTACTGATAATGACATGCTCCTCAGGGTGAAAAACTCCAGATGGACTCTGTACATTTCCCCTAATAATATTAGTAGAATCATTGCTAAATCTAAAAAATCTGCGCCACCAGGACCGAATAACTTGTCCAACCAAATTTTTAGAACGAATGCGCAGTTATGGGGGAATATCTTGCATGTGTTGTTTAAAGACATCCTCGCAACTAAGCTTATACCGCATTCATGGAGATTGGCTATTCTGATCCCAATTTATAAACAGAGGCCCAGAATTTCACCAGAAAGCTATAGGCCAATTGCGATCTCAGACCCTGAATACAAGATTTTTACTTCTATTATACTTGAAGAACTTGAAGTTTGGATCACTAACAATGACATAATAGATGCCAAACAAATAGGATTTTAAAAAAAGGTAGGAACGGATTGTGGAGGACTAATCCTGAAAAGTTTGCAATCGAAAACAATAAAGAAGCCAGGTTATGTTATATTTGTTGCCTCAATGGATCTCTCTAAAGCTTTTGATCTTGTTGACAGACATATTTCATGGTCAATCTTGAGAGACCTATGGATCCCCAGATATCTATTGGAGATGATCATTGATCTATATTCTGACACAAAGATCAAGGTCAGACTTAACTCAGCAGGGCGACTCTCTTCGGAAATATCAATCCCTAATGGCCTAAGATAAGGTTGCAAGTTAGCTGCCATCTTATTTAACTTATATGTCTCTAAAGCTGCTGAGGCGATATCGGGTAAGGGTCTAGTATCACCTAAATTAGGAGAAACTGCTATTGAATGGTTAGCATATGCAGATTACTTTTTACTGCTAGATCGTACTAAAATTGGTCTGCAAAAATTGATAAATGCATTTGTGGTATTTACTACTGGTTTACACTTAAAAATCAATGCTGCCAAAATGATTATCATAAGAATGGGAAAGCCAAAGAAGAACCAATGTTCGCTAACTTGGAATTGCGAGGGTAAAAGACTAAAAAGCCAAGTCGCTCTGAAATACTTAGGATACCACTTTACAGCTAATAGTGCGACGGCAATGATCAAAAGGCAGTTAGAAGTTAATGCTGAGATGATACGGAGACAGATGTTGAAAATTGATGCCAAGTATGGCAGATTTACGGCTACGCCACTGAAACGCTTTTACACTATTCCTGGTATCCCCAAACTTACATATGCCTTACAATTCTATGAGCTTGAGAGTACGGATTTTATCAAAAAACTAGAAAGGGATATGTGGAACGGTGTCTTGTTTTTTATTCTTAAATGTATTCCAATTCAAGCAATCAGATATGAATTTGGGCTACAAGCTTTAGAATCAATCATTTTATGGAGACAAATGTTGTTGTGGAGGAGATGTTTGATAAATAATGCCTCATCTCTCTACACGATTGCAGCGAAAGGCCATACTAACTTTTATTGCTTAGATTTAAAAATGGTCATTGAAGACACTTTGTTGAATGCAGGTGTTACAGTTGAGATGCTGATAAGGAATCCTTTGAAAGTGAAGTCCATACTCCAATGTAATGATTGGCAAGTGACTCTTGATACTGTTCAACAATCCAAAATGGTCAATCAGATACACTCGTTCTGGAAATTGTACCCTGTTCTGGAGAATTATTTGGAGAAATATCCCTCTCGGAATTTTAGAAACTCATTCATGAGGTTCCGCGTTGATACTTTGAAAACAAATTATATCTTGAAAAGATGGAATCTCCTGAATGACTAATGGGGGTGGTGTAGACATTGTAAGAAAGAAGGTACAGAAGAAACTTTGCTGCAATGGTAAACCCTTCTAAAGCAACGGATTCTATACTTCGAACAATTTGTAATACACTTGCACGCGGTTGACACTGAATTGTTATGGCATCAAATTAGGCATAATAACTCGACTGTTTGAAAATTTAGAATAATGGCATTTCTGAAAAACTTTTGTGACTTATCTTGAATGATCTGTATGAATTCTTTTTTCATTTTTTTGGATCTACAAGAAGTATTGTTTTGCACCTTTCCACTGAAATGGAGAAATTTTAACGTTGGTCAGATTAAGTTCGAATGAACCGTTATCGAACTTGACTATCTTAATCATTGTATTTTCTTGATGTATTGTTCTATACTGTTTTATTCGAATTGTTGTTTTTATAATGTTCTTAATATGTTTGTAGAATAGAAATTATTGAAGATAATTGTATGAAATGTTTTATCCTTTTCTGATGAATTATTTTGTAAAGGTTTAAACAAACCATAAACAAATAAATAAATAAATAAATTGCTCAACCCTACTTCTGGTCTTCCTGCCTCCCATCTTGCCCCTATTTGTTCCATATATCATGCTTCCGTTTGTCTACTGTCCACCATCTATCCACGGGATTCTATTTCTGCTCCGTTGAAGAGCCGCCACTGGCTTTTCTTTCAGGCTCCTTTGCTTTTTAATTTCCTTTCTATTGTTTGTAAATCCCTACATGGTCTTGCTCCTCCCTATCTTTCTTCCCTTGTGCCTTCTCGCTCACTTCGCTCTCAATCCCCTTTTCTTCTATCACTTCCATGTCCTCTCTGTGCCTCCCCCCGCCTCCGCTAATTCTCTTTGGTAGCCCCTAAACAGTGGAACGCTCTCCCTCTTTCACTTCGCTCTACTTCCTCTCTTTCTGTCTTGAAAACCCCTTCTTCGTACCATGCATTGCATTATATTGTACCCTTACTGTTCTTTGTGCAACAAATAGGTGTTAGGCGTTATATAAATAAAGACACAACAAAATACAAATACAAAGAACCAATTGGAATACATGGATTATGTGATAGAAAATCATATAATTATTGCCGGTCTAAAATTCTCCTTTGCTTTCTTTTTTCCAATAGTTTTCTTTTACTTAAGTTTTGCAACATACTGTGTAAGGCAATGAAGAAGCACCTGACTCCAGCATAAAACATAATCACAATTAGTGTGAAACACGGGAAGGTTAATTTCTTGTGTGTGGCGGTTCTAATACTTTCTACCAGAGTTCTAACCGCAGGATATAGCTGGAAAGATGAGGTTTGATCGCTGAATTATTATAGTAACACATTCTGCTGTATGTCTTGATTATTTAATGTTCGTATCAGATAAGAAAGTCAATTAATAAAAAGCGCTTAAATATCCCCTCAAGTTGCTATTACCTGAAAAGGTGGGTTTCCTTGTAGGGTTCGCTGCAATGCAGCTACAAAACTTGACATTTTATTACTAATCAAATGCACTTTTCACTTCATGAAAACTGCTGCCGAGACACCCACGTTTCTACATTACACATTCCACCAAAAGTGGCCGGCCATATATTTCAGACATGGGGCCTCATTACGACCCAGGCGCTAATGGGTTAACGGCGCCGTAAAAGGCTGCGGCGCCGTTAACCTATCAGCGCCTAATTACAAGGTCCCTTTGCGGGACCTGACCTTAACGGCTGGTTTTACCAGCCGTTAAAGTAGGGTGCCGCAAAGGGACCTTGGCGATAATTACGGTACCGCTAATAGCGGTACCGTAATTAGCGCCTTCCCCATTCCCATTGAGCCCTATGGGGCAAAAATGGGAATGGGGAAGGGCCATGGCGGCATGGGGAATTACCGCCCCGCCAACCCCGGAATGGGGTAGTAATTCCCCATTCCGCCATGGCGGACACCGTCATGGACCATGGTGCTGATAGCACCATGGTCCTCCGCCTGGGTCGTAATGAGGCCAAGGAACAGCTGGAACCCAAAAAAGTTGCCATGTGGTCATTGATGGCAAAACTCTGCCCCTTAATGGTAGAAGGGACATCCAACCCAGAGAACATTGAGATTAATTAAATTCTGGCCAGAATGTCCTTAGTGGCAGTGGTGGAGGTGGGCGTTAGGGAGCAGGTGGATATGAAAGTGATTTAAAGAAGAACAACACATGGGGTCACCCAACGCTGAGGGGGGACACCTATGCGTCATACATCTCCCAAGAATGTTAAATGTCTGTCATACTCCAAGTAAAGCAATCCATGAGAGGATGGCTGTGACCTGATGCTTGCCGACATGCATAACAGGGAACATTCCTAACTTTTGATGGCTTAAGGTCCTAAGCAATGACCATGGGGGCATCTGTGTCTGGAAGATGACATGTTCATGTGCAGGATTGGCACACGTGTGGGTCACAAAAAACTGTGGTGAACAAAATGTCACCTGGAGGGGCAAAGTTGCTTGGTGAGAGTCTTGAGGATATAGGTCCTCATTACACGGTAGGCGGTGAGCCATGGCGCTATTAGCGCCATGGCTCATGCCGGTAAAATACCGGCACCGCCTTGGCGGAAAGAGGATTTACCGCCCCATTCCAAGGTTGGAGGGGCGGTAAATCCCCCTTCCGCCATTGCCCTTCCCCATTCCCATTTCTGCCCCATAGGGCTCTATGGGAATGGGGAAGGTGCTAATTACGGCACCGCAATTTTGCAGTGCCGTAATTAGCTCCGAGGTCCCTTAGGGGTTTGGATTTTAACGCCTGCAAAAAGCAGGCGTTAAATCCCCCAACCCGCAAAGGGACCTCATAGTAAGGCAGTAGGGATTTACCGGTACCGGTATTTTACCGGTACCGGTAAATCCCTAACACCATCCGTGTAATGAGGCCCATAGTGTTTAAACACGATCAATAAGTGGATAAGGTAAGTAAGAACACAACACCAGTTGACAGATCTGGACCTGGACAGTTCAAGAGCCATTGCAAGTCTAAGGTGGAGGGAGTATAGTTCAGGGGCAAGGGGCTCGCCTTGGAAGCAAGACGACGCAGGGCAACACAGGTTCAATCCCTGGCTCCGCACTTAGAAACCTCTGGCTATTAAGCGCGTTATAAATAACCAATTTAAGAGCGTTATAAATAACCAATTACAAAGAATAAAAACAGGTACTAGAGATAGAGAAGCAAGACACATCAGCACCCATTGCTGAAAATGGCGCTACGACGTCCTTTCCTCTAATGTTCTGATCTCCACATCAGAAGGGGAAAAAAAAACATCTGACGCGCTGAGCTAACACAGAGATCACTGTATTCCAATTCCAAGCAGGCGGGATGTACGTTCCACAACCGCCTCATTTGATCTCAAACGGCAGGGGGGGGGTAAGATCATGTCAAACCTCTCCTATCAACTGCCGCCCAGCCCCGCAGCTAACAGGAACACAAACGTGCCTGTGAGGATGTCATAAATATTGTACATAGTTCATGTGTCATCGGCACGTGTATTGTAACTATGACAACATCTTCTTGTATGGCTCCAGAATGTTGATGAGGCCATACAAGAAGATGTTGCTGTGAGGAAAGCTGGCCTCCTGGGGGCTCTTCCAAATAAACCAAGTTATACTCTCCAACGCGCGTAATGCGTTTTATATATCACAGGTGAACACAACAATTGGCGACGAGGATCCACTCAACAGGAGGGAGCCCCCGGGTAGCAGGAAGAGATTTGGGACGGCAGCCGCTAACACAGTTTTCGGTTGAAAAAATTGTGTATAACGACCTAAGTGACGGATGAGGTGAGCGGCGTAGCGAATGATTGTAAAGCCACGCAACTGAGCCTGAAATAGAGCCTTAAATAGATGGAAAGAAAAATAATATATAAAACTCACGGCGGCGGCATTTTATGAACGCTCCGCGAGCTGGCGATCAACTGCTGTTGGCATTAGAGGAAAGCACCTCTGTACGTGCCGTGCGTGCCGCCATTTTGGATGCTGCCAGGCAACGCTGGCTAAATAAACAATACGCAGCTGCATAATTGCGTAGCAGTTCCGCTACCAATGAAAGAAATAGACAAATTAGTAAAGATGTCACGGATCACAAATAAATCAGATGCATAGAAAGGAACGTGTACTGATATCGATGTAGTTTGATGTGTACTCATATGAGGAGATGCAATACACAAGTGCAATGACTGGAGTGTTTTAAGTGAAAATACATTTCAGCAGCAGTTTCTTCTGTGGGAAACACAGCAACATAGCGCAGTTATTGGAGTAATTCAAGGAAGCACATTTAAGCAGCACATTCTTCTAGGGAAATACAGCAACACACAACAAGTGTTCAATAAAAAAATAAAAAAAAATAAAAACATTTTCACAGATTGAAGACAACATGCAGAGCATAGCTGCCCCAGTAAAATTTTTGCCACTACCAGGGAATCCAACATGTCCATGGGTGCAATGGCAAGATAATTTTCAAGTGTACCTGAGGGCAGTAGGTGGCTCCAAGTTCAATGATGACCAGAAAGAGGCTACTCTCTTAAATTGTATAGGAGCAGAGGCACTCAGGATATTCAGGACATTGCCTGATTTGGAACATGATGAAGAAAGCTGGGGAGAGTCTTTAAGTACAGCAAGGAAATATGACATAGCACTTGCCAAACTTAATAAACACTTTGGAAATAAAACTAACATTGTATTGGAGAGGTGCAGATTTTTCACGAGAAAACAACGAAAAGATGAAAGTATAGACTCCTATTTGGCTGAATTGAAAGGATTGATGGCTACATGTGCTTTTACAGGAGTAGCAGAGGAATACTTGAGAGATCAGATGGTTTTGCATGTAGCGGATCCACGCATTCAACAACGTCTGTGGCAAGTGAAAAACCCGACACTAGAGAGGACAATTGAGATAGCAAGGTCGATTGAACTAGGTGGGAAGTGTATGAAAGAGGTCCAAAACAAAGTAGAGATTGCTGAGATAAAATCAATTCAGGAGATGGATGATGATCAGCATAGCAATCAGGAAGAAGATTTGATTGCCATGGTTAAGAGGTTAGTTAAGTCCAATGCAAGCAGTGGTTCTGGACAAGAGAGAGGGGGCATGTTCAGACAACATAACAGATGTCTAAATTGTGGATGGTATAGACATGCAAATGCTGAAAGAGACTGCCCAGCTGTGTCGGCAGAATGTTACCGATGTGGTCAATTAGGTAATTTTGGAAAAGTGTGTCGCAACAGTAGAGGAAGGGGCAGATTTAACAACCGGTATGGAAGAAATACTGGTAGATACAATAGAGGAAGGAGTGCAACAATGACGAGCATAAAGGCATTGGAGGAAGTTGGTGGTTCTAAAGGTTTGCTAGCAGTCGATGATCGATTTGAGGATAGAGTACAGATACTTGCCATTACACCAGGTGAAAGTGGAGTGGGACCTTGGGCCAAGTCATGGTTGACACTGGTTCGCCATACACCATGGTTGATGTGGAGACATATGTGAAGGTATTGAAGAAAAAGACAGAAGAGTTACAGACGACAAAAATTAAAGCAACAGGTTATGGTAAAACCCCCATCAACATTATTGGTTTCGTGTGGGTATATTTAAACTTTGAAGGAAGAAAGACATATTGCAGACTGTATGTGGCTGAGAATGGGTTTTCAATAGTAGGATGGTGGGAGCAAGCATCATTAAAAATCAAAATTCACCCAGGTGAGAATGTACCCATTTTATGTATCAACGAGAAGAGTTGTGACACTGCAGAGAATTTAGCAAAGTCTTTTCCCAAAGTATTCAATGATAAAATTGGTTTGCTTAAAGGGTTTGAACATCGCATCATACTCAGAAGAGATGCGAAGCCAGTGGTACACAAAGTGAGAAACATACCCATTGGTACCAGAGAAGCGTTGAAGACTGAATTAGAAAAGTTATGCACGCAAGACATCATTGAGCCCATTGAAAGTTCAGAATGGTTAAACCCTATAGTACTTGTTAAGAAACACGATGGATCTATCAATTTGTGTGTAGATTTAAGAGACTTGAATGCCAATATTTGGATAGATCGACATCCTTTGCCGAATATTGGGGAAATGTTGACCACCATGAAGCCAGCAAAGTATTTTACGACATTAGACCTGTCATCAGCATATCACAACGATGTGCTGGAAGAAGAGTCTAGGCATTTGACATCTTTTATAACACCCTTGGGGGCTTTTAGATACAAGAGAATGCCTTTTTGATTGGCTTCGGCAGCTGCTGTATTCCAAAGGTTGATGCATCATTTTTTTGAAGGATTACATGGAGTACATTATTTCCAAGATGATATCTTAGTGTCAGGTATGTCTGAGGAAGAACATGATGCAAAGTTGTTAGGTGTGTTACAAGTTCTGCCGCAGAAAGGGATGACGCTAAAAATTGAAAAATGCAAGATTAAGAAAAGTGAAGTTACTTATTTGGGTCATCGAATAAATGCTGATGGGATAAAGCCAAAAGAATTGTTAGTGGACACTATCCTCAAAATTTCTGAGCCAAAAAATAAGGACCAACTTCGGAGTTTCATGGGGTTGACAGAATACTACTCTAAATTCATTGATCATTATTCAGACAGAACGGAGAGAATGAGGAATTTAATGTGCAAAGGAATGAAATTTGATTGGTCTGAGGAATGCAAAAGAGAGTTTGAACAAATTAAAATCTTAATCAATAAGGCACCAGCGTTAAAGATGTTTGACTCGAGCGCAAAGACAAGAATATCAGTTGATGCAAGTAATATAGGACTAGGAGGCGTACTGGAGCAAGTACAAGGTGGTGAAATTGTTCCCATTGCCTTTGCCTCGAGGACATTAAGAGGTGCTGAGAGAAATTATTCGACAATAGAGAAGGAAGCTCTTGGTGTCAAGTGGATATTAGAACATTTCAAAGGTCTCATTTGGGGCATTCCAGTGGACATTAGAACAGATCATAAACCGCTTGTTCATGTGCTAAACTCGAAGAACCCTCACATGACGTCTCCGCGCATAAGAAGATGGACACTGATCATCATGCAATTTAACGTGACTATAAAATACACTCCAGGAAGAAACAATGTGGTAGCAGATTGTTTTTCTCGTCTAGGGTGTGAAGGTGTCGCGGCTGAATGTGAGGGCAAAGAAGGAACAATGGAGGAACAAGACATGGATTGCATCATAGCTCAAGTGCATCCCAGTTTCTCAAAAGAGGAATGGATTGAAGCCAGAGAATGTGACCCCGAACAAGAAATGTTGAGGAGAGCCATTGAAGGTGGTGGGAAGGACATTGATGACAATTTGAGATCCTGGGAGAGATTCAAAGATGAGTTGTCAAGTGATAAGATATGTGTATATCGAGGAGAACGCATTATACCGCCGGCGAACTTGAGGAAGAGGATTATGGATATTGCTCATGAAGGCCACGTGGGTAGAATGCTGACAAAGAGAAGAGTAAGGGAAGCCTATTGGTGGCCTAACATGTGGGGTGAAATGGAAACTCTGGTCAGAGATTGCACCGCATGTGCAGTGAGTGACAAGAGTAAATCGCCACATGTCACACCACTGCAGCCAGTAAATATTCCCAGTATAGTACGGACAAAATTAGCTATTGATATAGCTGGACAGTATGAAACATTGGGATCACAAAAAATTTACCTTATAGTCTTGGTGGATTACACATCCAAGTGGGTGGAATGTGGTGTTGTTGAGGACTCTGTGTCGGCTATCAAAGTTGTGAAGTTTTTGGAGGAAATTTTTAACAGAGAAGGAGAACCGCAAGAAATTGTGTCAGATAATGGAGCTCAATTTATGTCCCTGGAAATTCAAACATTTTTGAAAGATAGAGCCATTAAACATAGCACTACAGCCTTGTACCATCCTATGGGGAACGGTTTGGTGGAGAGGATGAATCGTTTCATAAAGGGAATTATTCAATTGGCTGTTGTGAATGGTCTACCGTGGAAAGAGACGCTCAAGGAAGCCCTCAATACATACAAGGTTACACCACATTCGGTGACTGAGGAAGTTCCTTTCACATTGATGAGGGGAAGAGTATCTGCAAATAGGCTAAGGCCTGCTTGGATGATGAACAAAAGAAACAAAGAGTTAAACCTGGAAGAAATTGTCAACAAAGTAAAAAAAAAAAACAAGAAGAGTACAAGACTTATTACGACAAGCAAAAACATGTTAAGGAGAGTCAAATTAAGAAAGGTGATTGGGTGAGAGTGAAAGAACCAAAACGCATAATGAAATGGGAGTCAAGGTTTCGTCCTCCACAGAGGGTGATAGAATGTTCAAAGAAATCGGTGATTTTAGAGGATGGCAAGAAATGGTCATGTGATGATATAGTTTTGGCAAAGGAGGAGGAAGTGATGAGAAACGAAAGAGAACGAGAACTTTATGGTGAGACATTTATAGATAAGACAGTTGGAGATATGTTTGATGAATCAAGAATGTTGTGCAAAGAAAGAACACGAGGAAAGGAAACACAGGAAAATCCACATGAGAGAAGGAATGACAATAGTCAGCCAATATCAAGACACAGGAAACGAACGTGGAAACAAAAACAAGACTATGTGTATTATTGAGAACCGAGAACATGACATGGTTCCAGGATTTTGTTACACCTTGTAACATAATGATCCCTTGTATCCTTTTTTTTGTTGGTGGAAATTTAAAGGTAAATATTTATACAATAGCAGAGATGTTATTCAGAATAGATCTATTTTTTTAAATTATTATAAATTGCATTTCATTTGGAAAGGGAGATGCGAGGATGTCATAAATATTGTACATAGTTCATGTGTCATCGGCACGTGTATTGTAACTATGACAACATCTTCTTGTATGGCTCCAGAATGTTGATGAGGCCATACAAGAAGATGTTGCTGTGAGGAAAGCTGGCCTCCTGGGGGCTCTTCCAAATAAACCAAGTTATACGCTCAAATGCGCGTAATGCGTTTTATATATCACAGGTGAACACAACAGTGCCTTTCCATCCGACTCCCAAACAACAAACTGTTCTCCGGTGTGTCCTCATACGCACAGTAAGCGGAAAGCTCCCATTTTATCGCTGCCTCATGCTGCACATTTTATATGCCGTTTCAGTTGAAAAACAAAACAGACCCAGTCGCCACGCTGCACTGCATTTGACATAATATTTCCTAGGATGCATTGCTAGACGCCTTACGATTTAAGCCCCCATGCTGTACCATTTCTGCTGTTATGTGATCATGTCACACTGCATGCAGGGTTCTTTCCAACTTTGACTGCTACTTTGTTTCAACTTGTGAGGATCTCTGGGGCATTATCATTTTTGGGGACCTCCCCCCCCCCCCCCCCAGACTCCAGTCCAGTGTAATTTTTTAATTTTTCCCAGGTTACGCTGGGCAGGATGGTTCACATAAATGCATTGGGGGAACGGTGGGTCACTCTAAACGCTGCTTCCCCCCCACAGCACTCCTTACTGTACTTTTTGTTGCGGCAGCTCCTTAGTATGCACGCTGTCCAATCCTTTACTCCATGTCCTTTATGATTTCCAGTTATTCTCGTTGCCAATGTTGTAAACAGAGGATTTGCTAGGTTTGCAAAAGACCCGGGGCTAAGTTGATGTCGGAACTGTTGGGACTGGGGGCCAGCTAGTCTTTTGGCTGTAGCTCCTGAGATTCTATCCAGGGATACAACCAAAAGACCAGGGGCTATAGCCCCCTTAGCCCCCCCCTAGCAACGCCCCTGGTTGTAAAGCCTTTCACTAGACATCAGGATGCATCACTGAAGCACAGACCTGCTGTGGAGTCTAGATAGGTTCCAGGCAAAGCTTTATTTTACATATGTACATTATGTACATTACTCCAGTTTCTCTTGTATATATGTACAGTCACGTATAGACACTGACAGGAACATGGATGGGTATAAACATAACTAACAAAGGAGTGGACCCACTGGCCATCCAGCCATTCTTACAGCAAGCACCCAGGCCAGTGACAAGACTACACTACAACACACCAGTTGCCAGATCCGGACCTGGATAATTCAAGAGCCATTGCAAGACTAAGGTGGAGGGAGGATAGTTCAGGGGCAAAGGGGTCGCCTTGGAAGCAAGACGACACGGAGCAACACAGGTTCAATCCCTGGCTATTAAGCGCGTTATAAATAACCAATTACAAAGGTGTCAATAAAAACAGGTACTAGAGATAGAGAAGCAAGACACATCAGTTCCATTCCTGACAAATGCACCAGAAATCTCTAACTGGAGGCCACCCATTACATTTCACAGATGCCTGGGCTCAGGTGACAACAGACATGGTTAGCATGTCCTGGACACAAAATAGAAATCCAAGTTCCTCTGAAAACATCCGGTACCATCTTCGTTTCTTTGCTGAAGAACAAAACATTGGTTGAAGAACAAAAGTCTTGCAGAGCATATGAAGAAGAGCTCAGGAAAAAAAAGTCCTATTACTGGGTTCCAGTGGGTGGAAGGGGAAAGCATCTACTCTTTATATTGTTGGTCCTTAAAACATCAGAGAAGTAAAGACTGGTCCTGGACTCAAAGGACTGCTGCTTCAAGAAGGACATGCTGCAGAGGATTCTACCAATAGTTGCAGAGGGAGACTGTCTAGCAATGAGATGGGGGAAGGTTCTGATTCATTGTAATCACTCTCAATGCTCTGGGCAACCTTCCACACCACTGCTATTTATCATGCCTGTATCTTTGCAGAAGGGGACCAGCCATTTCTGAGAACAACCAGAAATATCTCAGCGTTGCGGTAGCAACCACAAATTACAAGTTCAGGTCCAGTTAGACAGATGAGAGCATATGCCGAGTAGGTATTCCCCTGTCCCGCCGTCACTGTTATCTCTGGCATTAACGGCCCTCTGCAATAGGCCTTTCCAAGTGGGCATCTTAACCCAGGAACTGTAAAAGACCTATGTTCGCTCTCTACCCCGGAAACTGTCTGACAATCGGCCACTCTTCACCATCACCGTCTTCATAACCGGGATGCTTAAGAAGATGGCCGTCACTCAACTGCAGGAGCACAGCGACCTCATCCACAATCATCAATCTGGATTCCAACCAAACAGAGGCACTGAATCTGCCCACCTCGAAGATCTTGCACCGCTGCCCCATGCTGCACTTCAGCAGCCACCCACGCTACTCGCCAATCCCTGATGCCGCTACGGGCAGCTCCCTGCAATCTCCAAGATAAGCAGTAAATGTACACTCTCTAGGCTGGAATACTGCAACAGCCTCTTTCTAAATCTGCCTGCTTTTACTCTACGCCCTCTGCAACTCATCCAGTACAGGACTGCGAGACTTGTCCTTGGCCTCAAGCCTAGGGATCATATCTCTCCAGGACTTAAATCTCTGCACTGGCTTGAGGATTAAGTTCAAGACCCTCTGCATTGTCCACAAGGTCTTCTGGGGCTTGGGTCCTCAATACCTCCAACTCTCTCTTCGTGAATACCTTCCTACTCAAGCTCTTCGCTCCTCCACCTCCAACTCCCTCACGGTCAGTCGCTTCTCCAAGCAACGAGTTGGTGGTAGATCTTTCTCCTCGGCTGGGGCCTCCCTCTGGAACAGCCTCCCTGCCTCTCTGAAACTTGAGGAGAACCATCTCCAGTTCCAGAAGCACCTGAAGACCGTCCTCTTTGCTTCTGCCTTCTCTATTCGTCTCCCCTGCTGACTTCCTGTCTGATACTGCACTGGTCCTCTGGCTAGCCTCTGATTTCGGGCCCAGGTCACTGCCCGCCAAGTTGCACATCCACACTGCCTCCCGGTAACCCTTGCACTTGGGTCTGTATCTGTAACCCTACAGTCCCCCTACCTGCACTTTTGGACACCTGCTGTCTGCACCTACCTTTGCCCACTGCCACCTGCTGCTGCACTTCTTGTTATTGTTTTGATCCCATGTACAGCACTGCCCCCTCCCCTTTCCCGTGGCACCTTTCCCCTCCCCCGACCCCTGCATGTGCAATCTAAATGTCACTTGGCCTAGCAAGATCGTTGTCTCTGTCCTCCCTCTGTTCCCCCTTCCTTGCCTCGTCGCGCCTTGAAACACTTGTGTATAGGCGCGTTAGAAATGCCCTATCATAGCATCATATTATGTCTGCTACATCTGTCCACCCCTGTGACCACAACTGGATGACAGCGAACAATCTCTGGGCCAATTATGGCAAAACTAAAATCATCTGTATGGGATCAGCAATCATGCTCTCTCTTCCTTTCAGCTGGCCCCCCCTGCTGGGATGCCCAACTTTCCTTGCCTGTTCAGGGTAAGAACCTGGGGACATTTTGGGTAGCTCTCTTTCCTTCACCCCAAAGGCCATTGAACTCACAGAAAATGTCATTTTCAGTTTCACCTGCTCAAACAAACCCTTGCTGTCTCAAATTGCACTCATATGGTTTAATTAACAAGTGCTCTGGTTCAATTGAGGATTGACTATTAGAAGCGCCTTTACCGCTGCCTTATGAAGACTCTTATCCACAACTTGTAGATCCTGCAGAACAAAGCAGCCAGGCTAATATTTGCAGTGAAGCCTAGAGTCTCTCCCAGAAATTCCTCCACTGGCTCCCATATGAAGCCAGGATCACATTTCAAACCATTTGCTTCTTTTATTGGGCCCATTGGTTCCTGTGTACCTTCTGAAGTAAGTGCCCCAGTTCTAACATACCAGGCCTTTGCGATCACATCTTTCCTGACTATTTGACTCCCAAAGAGAACAAAGTTTGGTGGCAGAATTTGCATGGACAAGACTATAGAACAAGTTTCTGATCCACCTCACCACCGAAGATGATGATTTCTGTTTTAGAAAAACCCTCATGACTTTACTCTTTAACCAATAGACCCCTGTGCCTGGGTACCCGGGTGGCTCTGCATCTGCCCAAGGCTACTGTGTACTTTTGCACTTGCTTATTCTGTTTTGGAGTTGGTGCTTCTTGGTCTAACTATTGACCCCCTTACTTTTTGAACTTTTCCTAAATGGTAACCACCACACCCTTCATACATGCCAACGGCATAATCTTCTGGTACTTCAACTTCACAGACAGCATAATTATAATTATAATTATTCTTTTATAATGTGCTTAATACCGGGGATCAGTTTCTAAGCGCGAGCCCAGGATTCGAACCTGTGTTGCTATGCAATGTCTAGACAAACGCGTTACCTCTGAGTTATCATCCCGGCTACATAGCCACCAAGACTGTGAAGCAAGCATTGCACAGCCTATTGGACACACTGGAACTCACCCTACACACCACTGACCCAGTCCTGAACCAAGGCAAAATCCTAGACCACATCATCACTACCCTTCCAACCATCCATTACAATAATCTTGATCCCTAGACTGGTGTGATCACTTCACCATTCCCTTCACCACCACCCGCATTGTGCCAACCAACCATACATAACCTAAGCCTCTCAAGCAGGGATTCCACTGCTTCAAATACTTCTCTATAGAAACACCTATTGATGACCTCACCAAACTCCACCCTATCAGGACCACTATACAAGGACTGCAGAGACATATTAGAATCTCTCAACAACACCCTTTATTCCCCAGAGAAAAAACTCATCATGACACAAACCATAAACCCTTTACAGACAAGTACTTAATATCAACAAAAGTCACTCAAAAACAAGAGAAGTCTGTAGCCAGTCCAAACCCTCATCTGACCTAACTTGACTTAAAAAACTCCAGACTTCCCACAGAGAAGTTATAACCCCATTGAAAGCCACAGGAGACCATAGCTGAAGCCAACAATGAAAGCAATGCTCTCTTCAGGGAAGTCAAACAGTGCATCAGCCCTCTCCCTATTCCCAATTTCATTACCACTAATCCCTATTTCATTTGAGAAATGAACAGCCATCAACATCTTTTCAACTGACGACATCGGTAAGATCTGCCAAAACATCAATACCAACCACATTACACACACCACAATAACCCTACTGCCTAAAAAGACAGGGAACACCTTAAAAATACAAGTCCATGGAGGATCTGACTTATACCTTAGCTATTGTCAATACATCCCTCACCCAAGGATGATTTCCAGCTACCCCCAAAAGCAGAAATATAATTCTGCTCCTGAAAAAACAATACATGACCACAGTCCCATAGCTACCCAACGTCAAGCACACTTCAACACCAACAACTGTGGGAAACCTCAGGGCGTCCTCACATTTACTCCCCTCAGATCCTTTGCTCAGGTGGTCAGGGAAGAGCCATCACTTTTGGAACCTGACCCTGGGTGTGGTCTAGTGTGGGAGAATCACCTGGGAAGGGGGTCCTTGGGGAGTGGGAAAAGGATGCCAAAGAGCGAGACAGGGTATTCCCCCCTTCCCTAACATTGACTTACCCAACCCTCCCTCGGCCTTTGTAGGATATTGTTGTTTCTATCCCAAAATCCCCCTGAAACTACACAAAGTACTGAGAGAAGGAAGATTCCTCCAAGAGTAATGCAGATTACATATAGACCACACCACTTTTAGTACTGGGTCGAAGAAGAGGGGTCCTGAAGTCTACAGAGCTGCAGGTCAGGCATGTCCCTGTAATTGGTGTAATTGGAGCCAAGCAAGTCAGGCAAGTGAATCACAACTGAAAGTCCTTGATGGGGCTCAGGTGTATAAAAGATGGAGCAACAATGAACTGGACAGAGCAGCAGAAGGAAGGCCATCACAACCCCCGATAGGCCAGAGGAGAACAGGACGCCAGTATGCTGAAGGACCGCATGGTGAAGCAAGGTGCTATGGTGTTGAAGTGGGAGAATGGAACAAAAGACTCCCACCAATCCCCTCACGCCCCTGGCCTAGAGGATCGCGGCCCAGACACCCGCCACGAGAGGAGTTTGCATTGTTTCAGTTGTTCACAAGCATAGCACACTGTATTGGTGCAATTGGCCGCCACGAGAGGAGTTTGCCTATCTACCAGACGACCAAATACCCTGGTACAGGAACATACGGATGTGCCCACCAGCCTGCCCACCAGCCTACCCTGCCCAAGCCGACACCTGCGGCATGGATGAACTCGACTGAACCATTCAACAGTAAATAAACACATCGTTAGAGATGCCATGACGACCTAGCCAACGGTCAGAACACCCGTGCAAACATGCACACTGGACACTCCCACACCAATCCACATGAAGAACATATTGAGTGCTATGACGTAGGTGACGGACACACCCACTGACGCGCATCTTTATTATTTTTCACATAGGTTTTTCAAAATGCAGAAACGCAAGACGCACAACGAACTCACCTAAAATGCTTGCTGACGCTTCTCCTAACCCATGTATTGCAATGAGAAATATAACGAAGACATGATACTGGGGATGAAGCAATATGATACCGTAACTTAAAGTGCCGTGCATCAAACATCTCCACCTATGCACCAGGCCCAAGTAGGCCCCAAGCAAGAGCCTCCACGAACATTGAACGAGCAAGAGTACAATTGCTGACCCCGCAGAATGAGCCCAGCGAGAACAGACAGCCAAAGGCACAATGTTGCAAACTCGCATACCACAAGCCGAAGCCAAGGTCACACCTGCAAACTAAGGCAGACACACAGTGGAAAATGCAACATTAAATGTGCAGAATTCTGCCTCAACCACGGTCTCGCCTCACGTGACCAAGCCGAACCTGACAGGGTGCCAGACCCAGGTGGAAGGAGGCGCCTGGATCCCACGTTTTGAGACACGGGCAGCAACAATAAAGCGAGTCAATGGACATCTGCAGCGGTGGGAGTAGTCTGCTCTCAAGCTTATGAACAAATCCACGCATTGTCTGCACAAACACATAGTTATACATTGTTGCAAATGGCAGGTGCACCGCGAGCTGGGAACAACGATGGTCCCAATCTGGGGGGCTCGCGAGTGGACCAATCAGAACATGGGGCACTTATCACTGACGCCATTAACATTAGCCAATCATCAGGGGTCTTCATGTAACAATTTTCATGTATCTAATAGAAGGGACAACCCAAGTATACCACCTGACTGACCCTCGACCACTAACAGCGTTCTCTATACGTATGCTATACTAATCCTATCACTTGAGGAACCAATCCAGAGTGGCGATAGGTTTTTTGCTAAACTTTCCCAGGTGACGCGAGTAGCGTGTCATACTGAGGTAAAAAGGGCCTGCGAGCCCCACGAATTTTGAGAGAGAGTCAGGACGGACGCGTACGATCCTTGACCCATCCCTGCCGTTTTTTTTTTAATAAACAGCAGAACCACCTTGCTTCTTGCGTGTGCCTCATACTCATTTTTGGGATACGCGGGAGGAGTTGGGGCCTCCCTGCCCGGGGGTCCGCGGATGGCCAGCAGACCCCGGCAGAATTTCCCCCCGACAAGTTGGAGGCACTGCTGAGATCTGTTTAAGATCTGCTTTTATTTTATTTTTCCGAGTGCTCTCGTTGCGAGGAGGCCCGGCGGTGCGGCCCCCTCTGCTGCTGCCCCCTTTTTGAGGACTACAGGACCATCGCGGAACTGCGAGAAGACCGGACAGCGCAATTCAGATATTGGCCTTCGGGAGCCGGTTGAGAAGTATCCCGCCCGCGGTTGGCGAGTGTCCAGACGTGGTCCAGACGAGGGGAGGTGGCGAGCCGCTTGGAGGGGTGCACGCAGTCAAGCGGCCCCACATCAAGAGAACTTGGTGAGTATGCCACGCCCAACAAGCAATGTGAAATTGTGAGGGAGGGGGGAGGAATAGAATACGGGAGGAGGGAGGTGTTACACAGGTGCGCGGCGAAGGTTTGATAAATTAGTGTTGACGGTGAAGTGAATGGTAGCTCGACAAGTGCGAGAGCAGTCCGCTACGTTACGGAAGAGGAGGGAGCGGAGCACGAAAACATCACGTGCGGCCGCTCGTAGACACTGATTGGCCTAGGTCGCGACCACCTGTAAAGGTGTGTGTGTGTGCGGTTTCCTACGATTTGGTGATTATTGATCAATGAGTAGATGAGGATCCTTATTGATCGAGCAGAAAACTCGATAGATAGATGACGTTTCCCTGTAGGGGGTAGCTAGCTGGTTGCCTAATACGGAAGATAATTGGCTGGTTAAGCCCTCCTGTCGAGGGGCGTATCACACGCGAGGCGACGCAGCGTGTGCAGTCCGATTATATTGTTGATTACCTTGTTCCAGGCGTGACAAGAGGACAGCTGTGGGGTTAACGGGGGTAGATTGCAAGCGTATTTCGTACTTTAAAAAAAAAAAACATGTAAAGAACTTACCAGTAGTTTTGGAAGAGATCGGTGACGTCACCAGTAGGGCTTTCATAGGATATCTTGAACGCGAGGCTTTTTTCGGAGAGTGGTGGGGAAGAGAATAATGGTAAGGGAGTGGAGACTGAGATAAACGGTAACGAGTAGATCGGGGCAAGGTGAAAAGGGGGGCGTGGCCGCGCATGGAGAACGCCGGCCACGACAAGTGAAGAAAGAGGAGGAGGGGTAAAACAAAGTGGGACAGCTGTATAAGAACGTCACACAGGGCACGCAGCCGAAGGGGGCTACGTGCGCTTCGGCCGTAGGGGGCCGTAAAGGTGTTCGGTAAAGTAAGAAAAGAAAGATAAGAATATACAAATGCAAATGCTATATTTTACTATTTTGTTTTAGCGGACAATCGCAAGTCCCCAAAATTACGGGGCCAGGTAAAGATCTGAAATTGTATAGCGTACACTATTAGCAAGATAACCGCTACCATATAGAGGGAGGATAACAATTGAAGTGCTACTATGTCACACGGGACAGGATCAGGAGGGTGGAGAAACACCCTCACTACCCCGCTACAGCATATATGTAAAACACTGTCACCCCATAGGGAGAAATTGATCAAATACAGCATAGAATGGACACAGGGGACGGACAACAAAATGACGACACCATGGCCGCCTAATGGCAGTTCCATATACCCAACATTCACTATTAACCCATCTGCATAACACATACAAGGGGAAGAAGTTGACACACGACGTGGAGGTGTTTAACTTATGGAGGATGTTCCAAGGGTCCCGACCAGGACCAAATGGAATGTTCACTATGGGGGAAACAATGGAAGCGAAGAAGATTAAGGAGGAAGGAGAGAATGGGGAAAAAGAGAGTGAAGGCACACAGAACACAGGGAACGGACAAGAGGGAGGAGAAAAGAGCAACAACTCAAACGAAAAAGAAATAAAAAAGGAACAGAGCGACGATATGCACCTAGCGAAGGTAGTGAAAACCGAGGGAGGGGGTTTATATCCTTTAAGAGAACTAGGAGAAATAGTAAGAGAACAATTAAGGGCGGCTGAGGGGTACTCGAACCCGGCATACAGCCCGCCACCATATACAGCTACGGGTGGCCACACGGGAAGGGAGCGCACTAGTACGACGGGATCAGCTCATAGGAAGATGCCCGCAGGGGAGGGGAGGACTGGCGAAGAGCAGATCGCGGAAATAGGACATGATGAGTGGGTAGCTGCGCAGGTACTATTAAAATTACGAGGTTCATTAACAGGAGAAGAGAAGGAGGTAGTAAGGAAAATGGACGAGGATAATACCAGAAAGAGTGAAATGAAAGGGGAAGAGGGGAAAAGAAAGGAGGAAGAGCTGTTACGACAAAAGGAAGAGATTTTGGAGGAACGATTAGCAGAATTAAGGGATGAGCAGAATGCACTGATCAAGCAGCTCGAGAGAGAGGAAAGAGAGAGAGCACGGGAAAGGAAAGAAAGTAAGAATGAGTTGGAAAAAATGAGGGAACGAACTGAGGAGCAAAACAGAGAAGCCGAAAGGGTAAAGGCAGTAGCAGAAAGGGTATCCAGAGCAGTACTGCGTGACAGGAAAAGAGAGGAAGAAGAGAAAGAAAAAGAAATGGAAATATGGAAGAGGAGATTACTATCAGAAACGACAAGGAAATACAAAGAAGGGAGGATGATAGAAAGTATATTAGAACGGGAAAGAGCGAGATGGGAAAGGAAGAGAGAAGAAGAAAGGATATTGGAAAAGATGAGTAGTGAAGTAATGGAGGAACTGAAAAAGAAAAGAGAGGAAATTGGTAGAGAAATAGCGGAGACAAATGAAGGGGAAAGAGAAGATAGGAGAGGGGAGAGTGAAGTAAGGAGGTATGTACACAGAGACACAGAAGTAGCAACAACATCAGCACAAAGGGGAGCAATTGGTAAAGAAGAAACAGGAGGAACGGATCTAATAGACTTAAAAACAGTAACGATTAAGGGGAAAAGGACAGATTGGGGGTTGCCATTCCTGGATGGCTTTTGTAGTGAGGAAGAAGAAGGAATGGAGCAGGAAGGAAGAAATAGTGAAAGGGAAAGCCTAGATAAATTATACATCACCCGTACAAATAGAGAATCACCATGGGCCTGCAGGAGAAAGGAAGACCTGGAGGGAAGTGAGGGGGAAGAGCAAGGAATGGCGGGAAGGAAGACACGTGCAGCTACACCCTCATCATCCCGTCCAACATGCTCCACCACCCCACACTCATTACGTGCAACATGCCCACCTACACCCGCCCCCCATGAACTGACACCCTACGCAGGCAGGCTTAGAGACCTCCCTGGACGCAGGCAGGGAGAACGAATACACACGCCCACATTAAATAAAGGAAATGATAAAAGAAGGGGAAGAGATGGAGGGGAAACAGTTACGAGCAGGGGAAATATGGACGCAATTGACGATGTAGAAGACACGGAAGAAGAGGAGGGGTACACGGACTCGATTTTGTGGAACCCAGGGGGTGAAACAGGATACAACTTAATGCCACTTCTGGAGAGGGGAGGGGTTAGACCACAATACGTCCCTTGGAAGCATGCAGACAAGGAAAATATAAAGTGCAGGCTCCCATCATTAAGTGGAGGTGCGGGAAAATGGATATATGAAATGGAAAAACACACCGCAGGACAGAAACTGGCAGTGGGGGATGTAAAGGGCCTTCTAATATCAATATGGGTGGATGCAGCAGATGACATCTGGAAGAGAGCAGGCTTCCCCGGGGTCACAATAACAAACACATTGCACGATGGGGCACCATTCGCAAACTGCAGACATGCATTATGGCAAGCGCTGAGGGTACAGTACCCAGACACATCAGACATAGGAGCAATTACATCACGCAAGATGCGTGAGAACGAAGATCCTGTTGATTATATCCAGGAAATTCAAGAGAAGTGGCGTATGGAAACTAGAGAACAATGGGACAAAACGCCAGCAATATTCTATCATATACTAATACAAGGGCTCCCAGAAGCAGTTCAGAAACAACTGAAGAAGGTAGTGGGGATGGAAGCAAAAGCATGGCCAGAAATACAACTGACGATAGTACATAATTGTAGGACATGGCAAGAAAAGATGAAACAAAAGGAAGAGGATAGAAAAGCGGAAGAGGCTAAATTGGTACAGAAAAAACTTACTAAATACACGATGGAAGGTGCACTAATAACTACACCTGCAACAATGACTCAAAACCCCACACAAGTAGTGGCTGCACAAGATCCCTCCCAAATACAACCATCACAGATTGTAGCACAACAGCTGCCACCACCTCAACCATACATGACTAACATGGGAGGAGGATACTCAACGCCAGGAGCTGGATATTATAATTATAACAGGGGAAGGGGAGGAATGATGAGGGGGAGGGGATACGGCTATAACACACAACAGCAAGGGGGAGGATTCAGAAATTTCTACCCCACCGGGCAACCAGTATACCAGGACAATTCAGGGAGCTTTCCATGGCAGGACAGGGAACCTCCGGTATGTTGGATTTGTGGATTACTAGGGCACATGTCACGCACATGTAGAATGAGACCAGGCACACCATCATGGTGAGAACAGGGACAACAAGGGCCTACAAGGGAACAGCAGGACACCCAACAATAGCAGGCACTGCAACCGGGAAATGTGCGGCAACAACTAGTAACACAACAACAGCCACAGACATATTCACTACCACAACAACAGGTAGCGATAACACAACAACATCAAGTGCAACAAGTACAGCAACCTGCCCAAATTCAAGACCATAAAATAACCTCTACCAATACACAACTACAGCAAACACAACTGGGAAGGGTGACGGTCCTGGGACACAACCCTTACACAGGAAGTGGTCAATCATTATACCCTCAATAGGACAGCCCACAGACGGCCTTGGTGTGTCCCATCCTGTCGGTAACACCTAATAGTGCGGAGGAACCACGCATAGAGGTAACGATAGGTGACAAAAAAATTATCATTCCTTGTTGACACCGGGGCGACCCGGTCTTGCATAAGGGAAGGTAAATTTAAGATGTAAGGTGAGGCCATGAACACCCAAGGATTCTCTGGGGCTAGGGGGTTGGTTCCCTTTACTGATAGCATTCCCTTATCGATAGGGGATTATGACATGTCCGTCCCGCTTGTATATTATAGGGACTCACCAGTAAACATACTCGGGAGAGACATAATGAGAAGGTTGAATATGACGATCTCCTTTACGGAGGACGGCATAATTTGCTCCACTCCTGGAATAAACATGCTCACTGCACGACAAATAATGCAAGCATATTGTGGACAGACAGTGATTAGGGCTGAGCCAGTAGATGGCGAACTGTTCCAGTACGGAACAGACATGGCATTCGCATGGATGCCAGGAATAGAAGGAAAGATCTGGAGGAGGCCAACAGCCTATTTGTTTAGACCAGAAACACCAGCCAATGAACCAGAAGGAAAGGTGATTTCAGTGAGCATGGAGAGCATTATAGCAACTGCTGATTATATCGCAGTACATGCCCAAGACAGGGAAGGAAGAGCATGGAGGGCAGTGATAGCCCTAGCTGAGGGATGCAGGCTCACCCAGGTGTCAGACGAGGAGCTCTTTTCAGAAGAAAAGGAAGAAGGTGAAATGGTATTTATGATGAGTGTAGAAATATGGCTAAGAGTGACATACAAACAAGTGGCACAGAAAATTGCAATGACACTTGAAGCACCCACATCCACCCCAGTTCCCTTCTTTGAGGAGGATATGGCAAAAGTCCCAACATCATTATGGACTACTAGTCCCTATGACGTGGGGTGCATAAAGAGCATAGGGGGAGTAAGAATAAAATTGAAAAAAGGTGGAATACTCCCTAGAGTGAAGCAATACCCACTATCAAAAGAGGCAGATGAGGGCACATATGAAACAATAACGGCCCTTATAAATAATGGCATATTGGTACCATCAGAATCACCATGTAACACAGCCGTATATCCAGTGCGCAAAGCTAAAGGAGGGTCTTGGCGTTTCATCCAGGACCTCAGGCCCTTGAACAACATAGTGGAAGCAGAATACCCCATAGCAGCAAACCCGGCCACAATATTGTGTGTCATTCCAGCTGAGGCATCACGATTTACAGTGATTGACCTCAAAAATGCCTTTTTCTCAATACCCCTGCATCCAGACTCACAAGATCTAACAAGCTTCACGTACAGAAACACAAAATGGAAACACACCAGATTGCCACAAGGGTACTGCGAGTCACCCTCAATTTTCAACAGAGTAATACAGATGGACTTGGGAAACATTGAATTGGAAAGCACAGTGTTGCAGTATGTTGACGATATAATAATTTGCAGCACAAGCGAAAAAAAATACAGAGAGGACTCATTGAAGATGCTGACAATATTGGCTGAAAAGGGTTACAAGGTAGACAAAGAAAAGTTACAGTACTGTCAGGAACAGGTACTATACATTGGTCAGCTCATATCCCAATACGGAAGAAAGATTGCACCACAAAGAGCACAGGCCATATCAAAAACACCATTGCCACAAACAGTAAGGGAACTGCGGCAGTTCCTGGGACTGTGCAACTACTGTAGAGCATGGGTATTTGATTACAGCTCATACATAGGACCCCTACTTGAGGCATTAAGAGAAGCTAACAAAGGGGAGAAAAAATTGGGGTGGACAATGGAAATGAAAGAGGCTTTTGATGAACTGAAAGATGCAATATCAACTGCTCCGGTACTGGCCACCCCAGATTATGAACGACAATTCTTTATATTTTCACATTGCGACTCAGCAGTAATGAAAGCAGTGTTGGCTCAAAAAACAAGCATGGGTTTCAAACCAGTAGCATTTTACAGCGTTCATTTGGATCCTGTAATGTTAGGACATTTCCCTTGCGAACAAGGTCTCGCCGCAGCTGCCTTCGCGGTAGAGAAAGCATCATCAATTACAATGGGGTGCCCAACCACACTATTTGTGGAACGTGCAATATTGAACAAGCCTAAGTCCACACTAACCACGCAGAGGGCGTCAGGTTATGAGATCATCTTATCTAGACCATAATTATCAATTGTTAGATGCAGCACAGTTAATCCTGCAAGGTTTTGTAACGCTCACCTGGTTCCCACGGAGGCGCGGCGTCGAAGGCGCAGAACTCTGAAGATGGACAGGAAGGGCCCCTCTATTCTGGCTTCCCTGGCTCGTTGGATACCCTCCTGTGCGTGAAAAGGGAGTATTACCAACTGTGGAACAATGCTCAAGCCTCCCACTCCCTTCCAACCCTCCACGATACCTCCTCCACGATTCCCCGTGAAGCCTCACCTTAGGGTTTGGAAGGATGAGCTCTCCATCCTGCTTCTGATGCAGGGGCGCGTTGAAACCCAGTTACTTCACTGGATTGAGGATTGATGGGAGTTCAGGTAAGCTTGACTGTTCAGGTAAGGCGCTGTAAAAGTTCTGTTCAAAAGTTCAAGCTTAATAATAATGTTTGCTGTCTAATTGCAGCAAGCGCTAATGCTTATGTTTTTTTCCCCTTAGGGGCCGGGGTTCGGAGTGCCGGAGATATGGCGCCGACCCGAAGTGAAACAGTTCTGGATGAGCGCTCAGGTAATGTCTTTGCATTCGCTCATTCAATGTCTTTGTCTTTTTTCCCCATAGGGGCCGGGGTCCGGAGATGCCAGGAAGCGGCAGGACCCGAAATGCAGTGGGAATAATCCAACAGGTAAGACTTAAAAGGAAACTGAGCTTTCCTTATTCCTTTTCTCCCTCTCACCTTTGTTCTTGTCTTTTTTCCTCTAGGCGCCGGGGCGTAGCTGAATCCGGAAGATCGCTGCTGAAGATGAAAGCGCCTTGCCAAGGTGAGTAAAATGCAGCGCTGCAGCGATCGAAACGAAATGCCTTTAAAATTATGTCTTCCTTTTCAGGGCCGTTGGAGAAATGACTCCGGGATGCAGATTTAGCAGGTAAGGGCTTTTCTTCTCCTATTCTCTTCCTTTCTCCCCCTGCAGGTGTTCCAGGGTGCTGGCAGGCGTGGCTGAAGTCAGGATGCAGGAGCTGACACGGTGAGCGTCCAGCTGCTAGGTGCAGAACAACGCGAAGCATGTGTGGCTGTTCGGGTGGGGTTTAAATAGCCTTGGAAGAAGTTCCTGGTATGTATCCTTCCACCAATCAGGTATGTATCCTTCCCCGACCACACCCGGGTGGTGAAGTAGTCCTACAGGTTAAGTAGTCCCATTCAGGCCTCAAGAGGGCCTGGATGAAGCAGCAAGGTCTGCATCAGGTAAGTGTGCACCCAAGCACTTAAACACATATCCTCTTCTATGAGCCTGGCGCCAGGACTGGGGTCCGCTATGAGCCTGGCGCCTAAGGCGCTAGGACTGAGTCCAAAGGGCCCCGACTTGGGCCCGCTGAGACTTCCCTGGGGAAAATGATGTCTGCCTCTGGGGTTGCTGGGCCCGGCCTGGCTCCTTAGAGGTAGCTATCATGACAGGTTTATAGCGGAAGTGATTGAGGAAGGCGACTATGCACATGATTGTACGCAGACTACCGAAATGTACTCATGTACTAGAAAAGTTGAAGAGGACGCGCTAAATGGAGGAGAGCTCTTGTTCATTGATGGGTCATCCACAATAGACCAAAGTGATGGGATAAGGAGAACTGGGGCAGCAGTGGTAAAAATGACAGAGGAATTGGTGTATGTGGCGGTGAAATGCGTACAATTACCACAACATTACTCTTCTCAAGCAGCAGAATTGGTTGCACTGATCCTGGCGTTGAAGGAAAGCTTTGACAAAAGAGTAACTATATATTCTGACAGCGCATATGTCACGTCTACTGTCCACTCGGATTGTCCAAATGGAGGAGAAGAGGGTTTAGGAGAGCTGACGGCACCCCAGTACAACATGCTCTCTTATTAGCCGAATTAATTGAAGTAATAAATGACCCCCAAGAATTAGCTTTGGTCAAATGTACTGCACACACTAATGGAGAAGATTATATCTCAAAAGGAAATGCAGCAGCAGACGCACATGCGAAGTATGCTGCATATTTTGGTGAGATATGGAACCCCCCAGAGTCAGAGAGAGGGAGAGGGAGGGGGATAGCTAAAGAGATGTTGATGAGAGAAGGGTACACTCATCTCCCAGCCACACAGATAATGGAGTTACAAGCGGCTGAATCAATGGCAGAAAAAGAAATATGGGTAAAAAGAGGATGTACAATGTCGTCAACTGACGCACTATGGCACCAGGGTAACACTGGAAAGATGGTAATGCCATTGGCACTATTGAACACCGCCCTGAGCCAACTCCACCACCCAGCCCACACAGGCAAGGAAGTTATTACAGCACGAATTAGGGATGATTGGTTCTGTCCCGAGTTAAATTCCCATGTGACAAATTTTATCAGCAATTGTCTCACATGTCAACAGTTTACGGCCGGTCACACGCTGAAAGTGATAAAAGGTACTATACCCCGGGCAGAGGGACCCTTCCTGCACATCCATATGATCAACGTATGTCAAGGAAATAGGTATATGATTGTAGTGGTATGCCCATTCTCCAGGTGGATTGAGGCAGGACCCTGCTCACATCCAGATGCATTTAGAGCAGCTAAATTTTTAGTGAGGGAGGTTTTCCCCAGGTGGGGAGTGTGCGAGGTACTGCGGTCGGATAACGGCCCACATTTCGCTAATGAAATGTTCCAGCACATCACATCCTTACTGAACATCAAGCATAAATTTGCATGTGCATATCACCCACAGGCCAATGGTATATGCGAACGCCTGAATGGCCTACTGAAGGAGGCAATTGCAAAGATACAGCAAACAACAAAGAAGAGTTGGTTGTATTGCCTTCCGCTAGCTCTATTTGAGCTGAGGAATAGACCAGGATCCGACCACCACCTCACTCCTCATGAGGTGGTGACCGGACGTCAAATGCGCCTTCCTCTAACGCCAACATCAAGGGCATTCACAGACTATGAAAACACTGCAACTGTTCTTGGTGATGAAATGTACCAATATGTGTCTTCTTTGATTACTAGTGTAGTGTTTGTGTCTCAACAGCTCGAGCGCTGTGCAAAATTGCTAAAGGTGACCACGTGCTACTCCGCAAACTGTGCAAAATTGCTAAAGGTGACCACGTGCTACTCCGCAATTTCAATAGAAAGTGGAACAGCCCACGCTTCACTGGTCCCCACCTTGTAGAGGAGGTATCTACGAGAGCAGTAAAGTTGCAGGATAAGCGTGCTTGGAATCACCTACACGACGTAAAGATCTGCAAACTCCAGACCCGCCTAGCGTGACCGACAGGGCCATTAGAAGAACAGTGACAGCGTCACCCACGGAGGAAGAGACTTCTACCACAGCTGACGACCTAAGTGTCTCCATACCCTGCCACCCCCCAGACTCCCCAAAGACAATTACTGAAATAGAAACTGGTAATGCCCATACCGCCCACCCCATGGTCACACGATCAAAGAGTAAAGAGACTTCCGCCAGTTGAACACCAAACCCTCTGCCCATCGACCTCCTACCCACTACAGTAACCACCCAATTGAAGGACATTGTCTTGCACATATACACATGTAAACACTTGAATGTTCTCTTTTCTTTCGCACATGCAGGTACCGCGTATTATTGTATTGCTAAGAAAACAGATAAATAATAAAGTTCATTGCCCAGGAGTAGATGCTACCCTCAGACGATAACTACCCTGAAGCCCTATCACACCAATTTGTCTATCACATAAAAAGGCCAAAGTACCTAAAAAGAAGGAGGGTATGTGTCTACTACACAGCATTTATCTTGGCCATAGAACATCAATGCCCCATCTTCACCAACACTTGCCTGCCCTAAGAGACAGATCGCTTAGATTGGCGTGGGAACAGCTCTTCGCCTGGGCACTGAACGACTACTTGATAGGGAGAGCTTGAAAACAACAACTAACACTAATAACAAGCTTATTGAGAATTTTCAGTCGGGCAACTTTAACGTCGCAAGAATAAGCTGCCGGACTGCAGCAAGGTAAGAGCAAAATGCCGGTGAGACTAGCTTCTGTAATAAAAATGATAGGGATTTTGATGATCACTGGGTTTTTGGCTGCCTCTGTATGGCAGAAAAGTTATGCTATCAAAATTTTGGCTGTACCCAAACCTAATGTACCTCCACCCACGGCTGCAACAGGTGTTACGTCAGGTGGTACTAGCAAGCCTCCACATAAGGGAAATAGAGTTAAACGTAGCACATACTCAGATAACAAAGGTATTGATAATTACATAACAGATTCAGCACACGTCTCGAACAATATGTGGTACCAACACATGACCCAAATAGGTAAACAGACAACAGAAGACAGCTGCTACGTCTGTTCATTGATCCCATACGCCATGAGCGCTTCTCGAACATTCGTTGCTACGGAAATAGATGAAAAGACAGCACGATGTATAATATACCTGGCACTGTTCCAAACGAAAGGGAGATTTCAAGGGACGGTGGTGAAACTGGTGTGAAAAACGCGAGACACGTATTCATACGAAAACAACTTCCTCAAGACTTATTTGAGTTACCACAAAAGCAGTTTGCATGCTGAAGCATTCAGATACGTGACAAGTGGTCCTGAAAAGGGAGAAACAAAGAAAGTAACACTACAATACCTACCATGTGACTGGTACGCCACTGAAGTTCCTGGTAAACAAGGATGTTGGGAAAGACCACTGGTAACAATAACAGGGAAGGTGTACATGGACAACAAATGGGACATAGGAGTGATTGGCAGCAACATGGTAACAAGAGAAAATATTACAACTATTGATGAACACAATAACAGATGTTGGACGATTTGGGGCAAGTACGTACCCATGCTGACGTGGATGGAGAAGGATGAAGACCCAATAAGCATACTGTCGCTGTCTGCACCTAAGGTATGCTACCAACACAGAGGAGAAGTGGACGTGGGATACAACACCAACTGTGCAAGTGTGATAGAGTTACCTGAGGGGGGAGCAGGACCAGCAGTATTAATGGACCATTACTGGGCCTGCGGAAACAAGGCATACCACACACTGCCCCCTCCGTGGAATGGTATATGTACAATGGTACACGTTAATGTACCATCACTAGTGGTGCCCCAGAAACATGTGAACGTGGCGAACTTCCCTAAAATGGATGAAGGAAACAAGAGGAAGAAGAGATCTGTAAAACCTCAGAAGGGGTCAGAGAATGAAAACAACAACAACAACAATGTCCTGAATAGAAAGAAGAGACAAGGAGAACCTCTGACAGGAAATTACCAATGGGGAAGGTCGGAAACAGCACTCACTTCAATCCCACCAGAACACAGACTATTCAGCAGAGCAGCAATGTTCTTCTCGTCAATAATACATCCGGGACTACAAGCTTACGCAAACGCAAAATGGCTCCAGATAACTAGATGGGAGCTAATGATGACAATTAATTCTACAGTAAATGGATTCAACGCAATAAAAGAGGAACTGCGAGCAGTGAGGATGGTAGCACTACAGAACAGATATGTATTAGATCTCCTTACAGCAATGGAAGGAGGAGTTTGCGCAAAGATAGGACAATCATGCTGCACATTCATTCCTGCTAACGATGCTGACAATGGTACACTGACAGAAGCAGTATCACAACTGGCCCAGATGCACTCCAAAATGATGGAAGAAAGTAAAGGAGTGAAGAAGGATGACAGCTGGTTTTCAATGTTATGGTCATGGATGCCATCTTGGCTGTCAGACGGACTAAAGATTATAGTTGGATGCATAATACTGGCTGGAGCTGCACTGATCATAATAAGATTTTGGAAGGCCCGGAAGGCACGCACTACAGACGAAATGATCGAAATGATTGGTATGCACCCCTTGATGCCTGCAGATGATGGCCAGCACACGGACACAATAATAAAAGAAAGAAAAAAACTGCGCAAACAGATCATCACCAACCACCTGGACCCACCATCTGTGAAGCTCGAAAACCCAAGAAACCCAAGGAGCTACATAGGGAAATGGGTATACTGCACACCTGGAGGAACCTGTGTATATATGTATTGGTCATTTGAAGACCATGTCAACTACTATGGACACTTGGGAGGAGTAACTAAAATATGGAGAGTGAGAGGAGATAAGGAAAAAGATATGTTTGTGGTCGACAAGTCGACCAGAGGGGGGACTGAAGTGGGAGAATGGAACAAAAGACTCCCACCAATCCCCTCACGCCCCTGGCCTAGAGGATCGCGGCCCAGACACCCGCCACAAGAGGAGTTTGCCTATCTACCAGACGACCAAATACCCTGGTACAGGAACATACGGATGTGCCCACCAGCCTGCCCACCAGCCTGCCCTGCCCAAGCCGACACCTGCGGCATGGATGAACTCGACTGAACCATTCAACAGTAAATAAACACATCGTTAGAGATGCCATGACGACCTAGCCAACGGTCAGAACACCTGTGCAAACATGCACACTGGACACTCCCACACCAATCCACACGAAGAACATATTCAGTGCTATGACGTAGGTGACGGACACACCCACTGACGCGCATCTTTATTATTTTTCACATAGGTTTTTCAAAATGCAGAAACGCAAGACGCACAACGAACTCATCTAAAATGCTTGCTGACGCTTCTCCTAAACCATGTATTGCAATGAGAAATATAACGAAGACATGATACTGGGGATGAAGCAATATGATACCGTAACTTAAAGTGCCGTGCATCAAACATCTCCACCTATGCACCAGGCCCAGGTAGGCCGCAAGCAAGAGCCTCCACGAACATTGAACGAGCAAGAGTACAATTGCTGACCCCGCAGAATGAGCCCGGCGGGAACAGACAGCCAAGGGCACAATGTTGCAAACTCGCATACCACAAGCCGAAGCCAAGGTCACACCTGCAACTAAGGCAGACACACAGTGGACAATGCAACATTAAATGTGCAGAATTCTGCCTCAACCACGGTCTCTCCTCACGTGACCAAGCCGAACCTGACAGGGTGCCAGACCCAGGAGGAAGGAGGCGCCTGGATCCCACGTTTTGAGACAAGCGACTCAATGGACATCTGCAGCGGTGGGAGTAGTCTGCTCTCAAGCTTATGAACAAATCCACGCATTGTCTGCACAAACACATAGTTATACATTGTTGCAAATGGCAGGTGCACCGCGAGCTGGGAACAACGATGGTCCCAATCTGGGGGGCTCGCGAGTGGACCCATCAGAACATGGGGCACTTATCACTGACGCCATTAACATTAGCCAATCATCAGGGGTCTTCATGTAACAATTTTCATGTATCTAATAGAAGGGACAACCCAAGTATACTACCTGACTGACCCTCGACCACTAACAGCGTTCTCTATACGTATGCTATACTAACCCTATCACTCGAGGAACCAATCCAGAGTGGTGATAGGTTTTTTGCTAAACTTTCCCAGGTGACGCGAGTAGCGCGTCATACTGAGGTAAAAAGGGCCTGCGAGCCCCACGAATTTCGAGAGAGAGTCAGGACGGACGCGTACGATCCTTGACCCATCCCTGCCGTTTTTTTTTAATAAACAGCAGAACCACCTTGCTTCTTGCGTGTGCCTCATACTCATTTTTGGGATACGCGGGAGGAGTTGGGGCCTCCCTGCCCGGGGGTCCGCGGACGGCCAGCAGACCCCAGCAGAATTTCCCCCCGACAGTGTGGCGAGGGAGCCATGTCCCCAGGGAGCCGGAGGAGGTGGGAGAAGGGAGCCATGGAAAGTGGCAGTCCCTTTGCCGTGGATGGGAATGTTCATTCCCCTGAATGGAAGTACCAGTCCAGGGGTATCCAAAGGGCACGCGATGAGACTCTGACCTCAGCTACAAGAAATCATCTCAGCAAGGAAGTGAAAGCAACAAAGGCTACGATCAGTGAGGTTCTGAGTCTGCAAGAAACAACTGTGCGTGTATGAAAGTAACTGATACAGTGTAGCAGAGAGGTCATGGTTATATGTCTTTATACCGAAGTAATTTATAAAGAATGAACATATATCAAAAATATAAAATAGTCTCTTGATAAAGCAATGACATTAAGAAAGTATCACAAACTGAGAATACAATGGAAAAGTGGATAAAGAGAATGAAAGAAGTGAATGAGAAACCCGAGGGGAGTCAGTGAAATGTGAGCAAAATGCTGAAGGGGCAAACCTAACAAGTAAAAGTGAAAGCTGTTGAATCGGGAGCCCGAGGGGAGCCAGTGAAGTGCGAGCGAAACCACAAACGGGCAAAACTAACAAGTGCAAATGAAAGCTGCCAAATTGAGAGCCAACAAAGAGTAATAAGGAAGAGAAAGTCAAGGAAGGGTTAAAAGGACAAACCTCTAATCTGTGAACGTGTGAATCCTTGTGAAATTGCCAAGATGGCAGGAAGCTGGGCAATGGCAACTGTTTGTGTGACCGGTAGTGGGTGGGCCGTATGGCCTGTTAACTGCGCCTAGACCAGGAAGCCCCAACCATGTTAAGAGTATCGCGAAAGCAAGATAAAACTGAACATTGTATTGTGAAGCAAAGCTTGAAGCTGGGGGGAGGGAACCCATGAGCTTTTTCTGAAGATTGTTTTGTGAACTAGTATCTCAAGAAGGAACATTTGAAATCTATAATTGTTGAAACTGTATCCTGAACTTGCGAAGGGGGCTAGAGACTGCTCCAGACTTTATGTTGAACACTATTTGAGTTAGAACATCCCTACACAACCTTTTTATATTAGACATGAGGCCAAGCATAGGTTTTTCACACAGACGGACTCTTGATTTGGATTTACGCCCATAGAATTTACTTAGTTTCTTTAGGTAGGGCAATCCCCACCATAGTTATAGGGCAAGTTAGGCATTACACCCATCCTGATATTTTAGTAAAGGTTTTCAAAACTGTTACATCCAGTGCTCCAGATAAGATTTTGAGGTGGGAGTATTTTACTCCCTATGTTTTTTTTTTTAAACTTGTATTTATTAGTTTTGCATAAATAGACAAAAGAAAAACATTTGAACATTATAACATTCCCTTCACCCTCCCCCCTCCCCTCGGGTCGAATGATATCATATTGTCCAGGGTTCCAATTATGCGTTGAAGATGTCTGAGACTTTGATATTATGGGGGCACCATTGTTCCATAAAGTCTGACTGGAGGTATTGCAGGGTCCCTTCCCATTCCTTTACGAATTTGTCTCCAGTTCCTTGAATTTTGTGGGTGATTTTCTCCATTGTAATATGGGCCCATAATTTCTGTAGCCAAGTATAGGTCAGTGGGGTATTTTTATTCTTCCAATTCTGTGCTATCGTGGTCCATGCCGCTATGAGAAGTCCCATAAAGCTTCTCCATTGTGATTTACTGTATATCCTTGCTGTGTCATCTCTAATTCCACAAAGCCACACCCCCTCCCCAATCAAACCCACATCCGGGAATACTTAACCCATTTCACTTCTAACTTCTTCCCAAAAGGGTTTAATGCCTTTAGAGTCCCACCATATGTGTCTCCATGTTCCCAACTCGTCACATCCTCTCCAGCAGTGATTTCACGTGTTTGGGTACATCGAATGGAGCCTCTCTGGATTGTAATGCCACTGTGGCATAATTTTAACCCACATCTCCCTGGTTTGTGCCGAGCGGGTCATCTTGGGTATCTGCTTCCATAGGTCCTCCCACTGTCTATCCGTTGGTTCCTCCCCCAACGTTCTGCCCCACTTTATTCTGTATGACCATTTAATATCTTCCCCTTGTGTGTTTATGTATTTATACAGAGTTGATACCCACTTTTTCGCCCCCGTGTTGGAGATGATGTATGTCTCGAACCCTGTAAGATCCCTGGTTGCTGCCTCGGTGATTGTCGGGGAATTTAGCCAATGTTTTAACTGCTCATATCTATATCTATCACCTTTGGGGATATTTGAGCCTGTAAAGCAGGATTCTAGTGATCTAATTTCCTTGTCTGCGAACATCTCGCCAATTTTAGTTATGCCTGCTTCCTCCCAGTTGTCGTATGCCCCTTGTTCCATCCCCGGTGGGAATTGTGGATTTCTGCAGATGGGTGTAAAGGGTCCCAGCGTTGTGGTCATTATTCCTTTTCGTTTTTGGCTATCCCATGCTTCCAGTGTGGTCCTCATTATTTCGCTTATCCCTAAGTTCTCATGTCTGTGCTGCCTCTGTTTCCAAAGAAGCTCTACCAGTGGGGTTCTCGCTACTGCTCTGTCTTGTTTGACCCATATCTGTTGCGGATTCTCCCCCACCCACTCCCTCAGAACTTTAAGCTGCGCCGCCTGAAAGAATTTTTTAAAATGGGGAAGCGCCATCCCCCTTCTCTGGTTGGGGCTGTGAGGACCATCCTAGCTACGATAGGCGTTTTCCCTTTCCATACAAAGGATGATACCACTTTTGTTAGGGTTTTGAAGAACGTGTCGGGGACACCCACCGGGAGAGCCTGAAAATAGTATAGTACCCTTGGGAGGATGGTCATCTTGACTGATTGAATTCTGCCCCACCAGGATATCTGTAGTGGGTTCCATCTGCCAATTTCCCTTTGAATGCTTGTGAGCAGCAGCGGGTAGTTTTCCCCATAGAATTGCTCAATTTTTTGAGGTACAATTATTCCCAGATATTTTATACCTTTTTCTACGATCTTAAGGTCCAGTATCTTTGCTTCCCTTTCTATGTTTGCTCTGTCCCCTGCCAGGATTAGGATCTCTGATTTTTTTCTATTAATCTTTAGGCCTCAGATGGCCCCATAGTTTTCTAATTCCCTCACCGCAGCTGATAAAGTGGATTCGGGGTACTCTAGGGTTATTAGCATATCATCCGCGTACGCTATCACTTTATGTTGCTGTCCAGCCATATCTATCCTTTTAATGTGTATTGATTCCCTTATTTTTATTAGGAGAGGTTCTAAGAACAGAGCGTACAGTAAAGGTGAAAAGGGGCATCCCTGTTTCGTTCCTCTCATTATTATTACCTTGTCCGTAACCTTGCCATTAATGACTATTCTACTGGATGGGGAATAATAGTTCGCTCTAATGCTCGCAATAAACTGTTCCCCGAACCCCATGCACTTCAGAATTTTGAATAATATTGTCCATTCCACTCGATCAAAAGCCTTCTCGGCGTCCACCGACAGCAGTATCGCTGGGGTGTGGGATATACCTATTTTTTCCACTAGATGGGTGAGCCTCCTCGTGTTGTCGTGGGTTTGCCTGCCGGGAATAAAGCCTGATTGGTCCTCACTAATCAGTTTAGGGAGGAGCGGGGATAATCTTGTTGCCAGAATCTTCGTATATATTTTCACATCTAGATTAATCAGGGAGATTGGTCTATATGATGGGGGGTTTGTTGGATCTTTACCTGGTTTGTGAAACACCAGCACCTTTGCTTCATTCATTGTGGGGGTCACGTTACCACTATCTTTAAATGAGTTCAAGAGCCTGGTTAGGATCGGGGTCAGTATGTCTGAGTATTTTTTATAAAATGGAGCCGTAAAACCATCTTGGCCTGGAGCTTTTTTACCTGGGAGTCCCTTTATTGCTTTGCTGACATCCTCTTCACTAATAGGGGTCTCTAGTGACTGTTTATCCTCTTCTGATATTTTCGGGATCTGTAGGGCCCCTAGGTATGAGTCTTGGGCGTCTGTATTGGGGCGTTCAGTGGAGTAGAGTTTGATAGTATTCCCTCAGTGCTTCCCCCATGTCATATGTGCGTGTTTGGATGTCACCCTTCGCATCGCATATTGCCTTAATCATTGTTTCTTTCTGTTTTGTCCTGAGTTGTCTCGCCAGGAGTCTATCTGCTTTGTTCGCTCTTATGTAGTATCTCTGTTTCAGATAGAGTAGATTCCTTTCTGCGCCCTTCGTACGTAGCATCTCTAATTGGCCCTGTGTATGTTTCAGTGATTTTTTCAATATCTTAGTGGGGTGTGTCAGCATTTTCTCTTGGATATCTTCCATTTTTTTTTCCAGCTCCTTTTCCCACAAAAGCCTTTGTTTATCTCTCGTGATTTTTAACGCTATCATCTTCCGCCGCAAAACTGCTTTAAACGTGTCCCATATTGCGCTCATTGCGACCCACCCGGTGTCATTTTGTATAAAGTATTCTTCTATCATTTCCCTTATGGACTCCCCGGTAACTGGTTCCTGGATCAGTTCCTGCGGTAGCCTCCACCTCCAGATCCCATTCTTTCTCCCTGGGAGAGTCACGTCTAACCATAGTGGGGCATGGTCCGAGAGGGCTATTGCACCTTTATCTAGCCCTTGAATTTTTCCCAGAAGTCCCACCGATACCCAGAAATAGTCTATCCTAAACATGGTATTGTGAACATGTGAGAAATATGTGTACCCCCTCTGTTCACCCTTCAGTTCCCTCCAAACATCATTCAGAACTATGTGGTCCATTTGTTGTCTCAGACACTTTGAGGGCGCCCACTGGCCATGTATGTTCCCCGTACTTCTATCTAAATGCAGGTTCCACGCCATATTAAGATCCCCCCCCATGATCACCTCCCCTTTTGCAAAGTCTTCCAATTTCTCCAGGACGTCTCTGAGAAAACTATCATGTCCCTGATTGGGTGCATATATTGAGGCAAGTGTAATGCGATGTCCCTCAAGTTCCGCATTGACGAAGGTGTATCTTACTTCTTTATCTTTGGTTATGTCTAGCAGTTTAGTGTCCTTCCCTTCTTTCACCGCTATCAGCACCCCAGCTTTTATTTCTGTTGTCGTTGCCTGCGCCCATATTTTGTATCCTTTTATACGTGTTTTCTGCTTGTCCCTTGTTCTAATATGGGTTTTTTGGAGTAGTATATCTGCCTTCCCCCTTTTGAACTGTTTCTCCAGTTTCACTGGTTTTAGTGGGTGATTCATGCCCCTAATGTTGTAGGTCCAAATGCGTATCATCCCCATTCTGTTATGTTCTTATGCCGTTGCATCGGGGCGCCTTCTTTGCTTGTTTCATTTCTTTGATACTTCCGACCCCCTCCCCTCCCTCGAACTCCCCCACCCCCAACATGAACTTTAAACCAAACAAACTGTCCCCCGAGTAGGGCAAGGGTTCCTATTGACGCTAGGGCGTTGCGACCTTCGCTCCCTGCCCTCCATACCCTCGGGGGGTATGTTATGGGGAATCCTAAACCCCATTGATCCATTTGTCTTTACCGAGTTCCAAACCGTCGGGTCTAGACCAGACCGCCATCTGTGTGTTGTCCGTTCTGCTCCACTCTCATCCCTCCCCCCGACAGGGTTTCAATTTCAGCAGTTCCATGTCAGACACCCAAGTATAAGCATTTCCTGGGTTCCTCACGGTGCTTTTCTCCGGGTCTACCTCCCTGCGTTTGCCTTTTTTTTCTTGCTTGTTTCCCAGCCCATTGGTTTCCTAGTTCGTTCTCTCCTGTTTAGGGCTTCCCCCCGTTCCATCTCTTCATCTTGTAGTCCCATAGTGCTGAGGCCTTCCTCCCACGTGGTCACTCTACTGTTTTCCTTCCCATGTAAATAGCAGCCCAGATGGGAAGGTCCATTTGTAGCAGATTTGTTTATCTGTTAACCCTTTCACCAGTGGGGCCATTGCTCTTCTTTTTTGGAGGGTTACTAGAGCCAAGTCCTGATACAATTGGATGTCTTGCCCATTCATTTTAATATGCTCCATTTCCCTGGCCCTCCTGAGAATCTGTTCTATCTGCGGGTTAGAGGAGAGAGCCACCAAGACATCACGTGGTCTTTCCCCTGGGGCCCCCGTTCTTTTTGGTCCTACCCTGTGGACTCTATCGACTCCGATATCTTCAGTTTCTTGCATCCCCCGAATGTCTCTGAACACCTCCTTCACCGCCTCTTTCAGATCTTTGTCTAGCACTGATTCCGCCATGTTCTTGATTCGGATATTAGAGCATCTGGAGCAGTTCTCCAAATCCTCACACTGTATTTCCAAGTTGTGAGTGAGTGTCACCAAATGTTCTTGTGTTTCGCTTGTTTGTCTCGTATCTTCTTCAAGACTTTGCACTGTCCTTTCCACTATGTCAGTTCTCTCTTCAAGGTTGTTTATATCGATTCTCATGTCTTGTACCGCTTGTTTCATTTCATTCTTCATGGTTGCAAATTGTTCTTGAACTGTAGACATGAACTTTTCTTGCAAGTCCATGAACCAGGTTTGCATGTCTTCCCTAGTCAGTGGTTGTTGTTGTTGAGAGAGTGTTTCTGTCTCCCCCATGGGCTCTCCCTGGGTTCTCCCTCTCGATTGCGATGAACCCTCTGCTGACCACATTTGTAGTATGTCTGCGCCTTGTTTCACTGATTGTGGCGTCTGTTGGGTGGGGTTACTCTTCCATTTTGCTCTTGACATGGTAGAGTGCTTCGTTAGAGTGTCTATGGGGCTTCTGCGCCCTGATGCAGCCCTCCGGTAGGCCTTCCACCAGGTCAGTTCCGCTATTATGCCTTTGTGTGCGGGGTTCTTGCCTTAACTAGACATGGTGTCTAAAATTCTGCACCTTCCCTCGTCGTCTCGCAGTGCCTCTACGCTTATGGCGGCTTCGTCTCTCCTTTAGTGTATTCCCCTCCGCACTCTCACTCTCTGGCTTGTGGGGGGAGAGTCTCCTCTAGCGCCCCCTCCACGTTCCTGGGGTCGGGCTTGCGTGGGGGGTCTTTGCGTAGTGTAGACTTTGGGGTAGTGGGGACCCCCTATCAATGTGTTGCCGTTAAATTGGCGCCTTGCGGGGACTTTGCTTTAAAAGTCACTCTGTTTTTAAAAAAAAAATTTTAACGAGTCATTTAAGGTCCCCCCCCAGGGTATGTATCAGTCCTTGTTTGCGTGGGTGCTTTATTTGCTCCCCCCCCCGGGTTGGCTCACCTTTTCCACTTTGGACGATATGTCTCAGGGTGGCCCCCGCTGCTCCTCTCTAGCGGTCCGCCCTGATCTCACCGCCCTCTCCCGGCGCCGCTCCTCTCCCAGTCTGCAGCCGCGGTCGCGGCGTCTCCGCTCTCCACCGAGAGCCCTGCTCGTCGGTGCGTTGCAGGGGAGGGCGGTCCTCCACCGCGGGCTTCAGCGGTGCCTCCGATCCTGCTCTCATGCTGGCCGCCGCCTCGCTGTCTTCTTCGTCCGTGCTGTGTATTCCTCTCGGTGCGGGAGAGTCCCGATCTGCCACGATGGGGGAGGGGCCGGGCTTCCACTCTCTTCGTTCCTCGTCCGGTGTTCGCTCGTCAGCGGCACCGCGTTCTTCCCGGGGGGGGGGGCCTTTAGCAGTCGGGGGGGATGGAGCTTCGGGCCGTCACGGCTTCATTTGTGCTTATTTTTCTCGGCGGCCCGGGCGGAGCGCGGCCTAGATGCGACTCCTCACCCCGGCGGCCATCTTGGATCCTACTCCCTATTTTTAAAACTTTGAGAGTAAATGTGATTTTAAGAGAGTAAAAAAGACTTTCATCCTTTGCAAGAGAGTAAAATGCATGTGGCATCCAGTCGACGTGTGCAAAAACTGTATGGAAATCATTACTATGCGGCAGCTTTCTGCATTGTGACCGAATACACCTTTTCTTATTTCTCTAAGGTCTGGCCATTTGATCTCTCCTGTATATATTTAAATGTTGAAAACACAAAAACCTAGCCAGTTACATAGTAAAGGAAGCATGAATTGTATTGTGTGTGTTGAGGTTCGATAGCCAAATTGTCTAATGATGTTTAATGGAAGTCCTTGTTTCCTGGAGATATTTCTACCTAATGATATGCCAATGTTATGCTACAACAGTGCAAAGAAGAAAGGACTCCATGTTAATTGTATATCTAATCTCATGGTGAAATGGTTATGTATATAGAGCTTTTGGCAAAGCGCTGTACATGGAACATATTTAACACAATTTATCACCAAACCGAAATCTGTACTCCTTTATCAACCTTGAAAGGCTGAGTTGGCCTTGCCGGGATTCGAACCTACAACCTACAGATCACAGCGAGTGCTCAACCGGCTGAGCTATGTTATTGGCTAACATCCTTCAGAGGTCGATCAACTGAGTATCGACTGAGGTATAATAATTACAGTGCCTAGATGTTGGACGAACCACGTATGAAGCGCTACATGAAGTTAAATACCTAGCTGGATTATCACAGGGCCCGGTTTTGGTGAGTTTCTATTTCAATTACAAGTGTAACTTTCATTTTGAACAGCGCTTGCACTTCCATGAAATGAAACCCACTCTGCTCACCTTTAGGACTGTTCAGACCTTACAATGATTAACATCTCTTTGTGAAACTAAATATCCTCAAAAATGTGTGTGTGTGTGTATTTGTATCTTGCAATGCCTAGATTTTTGAAAGCTGATAACACCGATCATTCGATTAATTCATGGAATGCACCAATCTATGTGTAACCTGCATGCCACACATCCAGTCCCTTGTGAGATACCTGTTGTACTCACATCTCCCTGAGAAGACACCCTGATTGCCAGCAGAGGTAAAGTATCAGCATTCACCCTGATGCATTCTGGGACTTGTAGTTCCACTTTTCCCCATTTTAAAACTCGTACTAGAAGTCCCAGAATGCAAAGAAAAAGCAGGGCTGGATAAGCACCTACAGAATGGAGTGGGTCATGCTGGCACCTATGCCCACTGTCCTCCAGCTCTCCATACCCAAACATGCATGGCATAGTCGTCTTTCACTTACACTCAATATTGAGTTTCTTTGCTGCGGTCTTTAACATTACTGTGCCCATCACTGCCATTCTTGCCTGGCAAGTAACCTCCTTCCCGTTATATTCCTTCCTGGAATACAGAGTGCAGGTGCGTGGAACGGAAGTGACGTCTCCTTTGCAGGAGAGCGGCAGCTCTGCGCCAGTGAGGTCCAGCGAGATGATAGTTGCGCTGGCAGGCGGCACTTCACAGGTAATCGTTAGGCGTGGGTTCTCCTCTTCGTCCATGTCCTCCATGTCCTCTTTGGTGGAAAGTAAGGGCTGTGGGAGATCTGCAAGAAAGAAGAGTTAAAGATGATGTCAGGCAACATTCGCTGAGTGATGGGCTGCCTGGGGGTCCTCAAGTGGAACAGCTCATGACCATTCAGTTTAAAGAGGATGTGCTGCTCCCTCAAGGATGAACTTATTGAAAGCTCTGCCAGAAGTTCGTCCACAATCCTTATATATAATGCTAGTATTTTTAAGTCACGTAATACCAATATATAATATAAACACACTTGTATGTAGGTGTGTATATGGAATACATTAACGTAATCTTATTTCTGATGCTTGTATCTGCTTAGATTCACATGCTATGCATAGGCCGACCTCTAGTGGAAGCTGCGCAGCGTTAACAATTGTTGTTTTCAAAACTCGAAAAAGGACGTTGAAATAGGGCATGCCAGTGTTTGTATATAGTATATATGTTATGTGTATGTATATATACGTAGATATATATACGTAGAGGTATGTAGCTTTGTACATACACATATAAACACACACATGTATATTATATAGATGATCCATTTAAGGCCCACTGCACATATAAACAATATTGCTGCTCATGCAGATATACAGCCAAAGACCTAAGCAGCAGACATGCAGAATTGTACATATGTGACCATAAAAAACCTCCATAATATAATAAGAGGTGTGCCTACGTCGTTGTTATTAAACGTTCTTAATTGATCACAGTAAAAACAATGACATGCTTGTACCCGTTTTCCATTCATTATAATTAACTAATGTACATTTCAATGTCAATGCACCTCTCAAACATGCCAATAAAGTCCCTACCCCTAAGGGAAGAGTCCGCCTTCAGCATGGAATTGCATGCAGGTGTGCCTTGTAGAAACCCAACCCAAGATTATGACACAGTGACATGATTGCTGATTTCCAAATGTTAAAATGCACTGGACAAAATACAATGCACTGGGTTCTCCTGCAAGGCATTACCCAACTTTTAATTCACCTCACTCCTATTGGCTACCGAGCAGTTCCCTGCAGCTGCTCTCAGTGGAAGCTCACGCTTCTAATTGAACCGCAACACATAGCCTGGTGAAGAACTGGTGGCCTTTTCAATTGTTTGGCTCCTTCCTTGTGTTCCCCTTCCGCTAAACATGTGCATTCAAGTTCTCAGTCAGCATGTCACCAGTTGAGCTAGGTACAGAGGTTGGAATTAACAAGGAATGACCAGCATTTATGAGAGGGAGATTCTTTTTCATGAAGTGCAATTAATAAACGGTTTACTTCCGAGGTTACAATATGTCCCGAGATTCTGGGGTAAAAAGTTTCTCCAGCATTGGATCTTTCATGGATTCACATGCTTAGAATATTCCCCGTCGTCAGGCTGGGAATCCTCGGTAAGTTATATAGACCTTTTCCATAGGAAAACTTCTGACACTTTTGTGTCCTATCTATGTCGTTTTGGGCCGCGTACGACAGCGCCACTAGGACGTAGAGGTATAAATAGCCCCGCCCCTGCGGCTCCCTCAGATTTCAACCGTCTTCCAAAGTAATGGGATTACCTCGAGTATCTACTATTTTATTAGGTTGTGCGTTCTTCTTCTTCTTCGACTGTTTTTTTTCGAAGAATCTCTGGAAAGGCGTTATTTCGTCCGTTTGCTACATGCGGTCTTAAGAAGGTGTATGAAGGACATGGGCATATGGACTGTATCTACTGTCTTCACCCTCATCATACGGCGGACATGTGTGAGATCTGTCAGGGCTTCTCACAAAAGACCGCAACAGACGTCTGGTTTCTTGGCTCAATGATGGAGCGGGTGCGTACCCGGCATCGGAGGTAGGCTCTACAGCCTCGAGATCTAAGTCTCCTGTCCCCCCTCATTACTCAGTGTCGGCGGAGCCTCCGGCGAAGAAATCACGCTCATCTGAAAAACGCCCCTCGGAGAAACATCCTGCGAGGTCCTCCTCTTCACATAAGGCTCCGTCTTCTTCCTCCTCATCTAAAAAGGAGAGAAAAGACTCATCGAAATCCTCCTCAGGAGACCGTCATAAGTCTACCTCGAGTCGAGAGTCCAAGGCCCTGCGCCACAGACTTCATCGACGACGATCCGGTCGTCGACGCCTGCTTTGTCTTCGGCGACGGCTCTTCCTACGGCTATTTCGTCGGGTCAAACAGCGCCTATGGAAAAGATGTAATCGTCGACGGTGGCCCTGTCGGTGGGATGGCAACCAGAGGTTTTTGATCCCATCCCGCCTGAGGCCTTGCTGCAACCAGAAGCGGCTTTCTCCATCTCGTCGACGGAGGATGACCGTGATCCGGTCGCACATCCAACTGATCTGGGATTACAACCAACTGGTTCGGGGTCGCTCTTGAGTGGAAGTGCCATTCCAGTTACCTCTTCCTTACTGAATACCCAGGCTGTTCTGTCCCTGGAGGTGTTGAACACATTACAGAAGCTGTTGGAGCGGTTGTATACTCGGTTACCTCAGCTTGTCCCGACAGTGTTACAGGCTTCGCCAGTCGTCGACGAGCCAGGCCCGGCTCCTCACCCTCCATCCAGAATTCCTACCGCTTACCCGGTTGAGGAAGACCGTTCTCGTCCACAGGAAGAAGGAGAACTGTCAGAGTCGGAACGTGAAGGGTCGGGTTCAGACATCTCGTTATCCCCCTCAAGGGACCCTACATGGGACTCTGAAGCGGAGATGGAAACTCCAAAGAGTCCGACGCAGCCATCACCACCCGATGACGTGGGTGCTTTCCATTACATGATGGGTAAGGTATGTGCAGAGTTTGGCCTAGTCCCAGAAGAAGAGAAAAAAGATTGTTTTCTGTTCGATCATATGGGCAAGAGAAGAAAGGCGATATTTGCTATCCCCATTTTAGACCATGTCTGGCAGGAGGGACTAAAAACCATGCGTCACCCTTTTTCAGAACCGGCAGTAAAAGGTCGATTGCAAAAGAAATTCAAGGCTCCGGAATCGACTCCCAAGTGCTTGACGTCTCAACCTTCGCCGGAATCAGTGGTATCCGCCGCGGCGGTCAGAAAGGCAAGGTCGCAACACAAATGCATGACCCCGCCAGACAACGAAGCCAGGAGACAAGATGCTTTTGGGAAGAAAGAGCTATCGGTTGGAGATACTACAGTTAAAGCATCCAACTCCCTGGCTATTATGGCCAGGTATGATAGGGAGATGTGGCATCGGCTGGCTCCTATCTTGGACCATCTGGCGGAGGAACACAGGAAATCTGCCATGCTGCTCGTACGTGAGGGAGAAGAGGCTTCCAATCATTCCATTAACATTGCTGTCGACCTGGCGGAATCAGGCTTTAAGCAAATCAACAATGGCGTAGTGTTACGAAGGCAAGCCTGGCTTAAGTGCACGACGTTCAGACCAGAGGTACAATATAAGGTAATGGATATGCCGTGCGAAGGAGAACATCTTTTTGGGGAGAAAGTGGATGAAGCCTTGAAGGGCATGAAAGAAGATTCTGACACGGCTCGTTCCCTTGGAGCCCTCCAGAGTGGTAGGAATTTTCGTTCCTTTCGTCCCTTCAGAGGAGCATCAGGTAACTCCCGGTTTGGATCATTTAGAGACCGAGGTTTCAGCAGACCCTCCTACTCTTCCCAAGGCTACAGACGTGCAGCCCAAGCTACTCGTAAAGGCAGAGATTAGCAAACCTCCAGATGACGAGGTGCCTACTCCTCGTCGACGAAGGATAAACAGGCCAAACGCCAGCAATGACAATTTACAGAACGTCCTGGGAGGCAGAGTGTCTCGTCACGTCGACGAGTGGGCACGCATAACAACAGACCAATGGGTTTTGGACACGATACATCTGGGCCATTCTCTACAGTTCAAGGGCAAGCCACCACGTATTCCACCAGTGGTCTCGACGCAGCCCCACCTTCAAATACTAATGCAAGAGGTGGCGCTTATGCTGCAGAAAGGGGCTATAGAACTGGTCCTGGTGGCAGAAAGAGGACAGGAAGTGTATTCCCATTACTTTGTCGTCAAGAAACCCAATGGAAAATGGCGTCCCATTCTAGATCTACGAGCTCTCAACAAACTGCTCAAGAATCTAAAATTCAAGATGCTTACACTCCAAGAAGTGATCCGTTCGATACAACCGGGAGATCATTTGTCGTCGCTAGACCTTCAGGACGCATACTTCCACATCCTGATGCGTCGACGACACAAAAGATTTCTACGATTTATCGTTGGACGAACCCACTATCAGTTCAAGGTCCTCCTGTTCGGACTGAAATCGTCTCCCAGGACGTTCACGAAATGTCTGGCTCCAGTAGCAGCCTGGTTAAGGAAAGAAGGTAATCATGTGTACCCTTATCTGGACGATTGGCTAGTGAGGGGATTGTCTTCGGAAAGGGCACAGGAAAGTCTGAATGCCACCATGTCCCTCCTACAACGTTTGGGCTTCGCAATAAACTTCGAAAAGTCCTCCTTATCGCCATCTAGGACCTTGGTCTTTCTGGGGGTGGAGTTCCAGACGCAGTCAGGACTGGTAAAGCCATCTGTCGAAAGGGTTCTGAAACTGCAGCAAAAAGCATCGGATTGGAAAGTCGACACCAGAGTGTCAGTGCGAAGGTACATGGCCCTACTGGGGACCATGTCGTCCTACATACCCTTAATCAACAATTGTCATCTCTTCATGAGACCGATTCAGGAATTCTTGGCGGATCGATGGGCACAGAGTCAAGGGCGTTGGTCGGACAAATTGACCATCAACAGCAAACTCGTGCATGCGCTTCAATGGTGGAGAATTTCCATGCATCTGACCAGGGGAGTTGCTAGGTCTTGAAAAGACCCGGGGCTAAACTGATGTCGGAACTGTCGGGACTGGGGGCTAGCTAGTCTTTTGGCTGTAGCTCCTGAGATTCTATCCGGGGCTACAACCAAAAGATCAGGGGCTATAGCCCTCTTAGCCCCCCCCCTAGCAACGCCCCTGCATCTGACAAAGGGAATGCCCTTGCTGGAACTGGTGTCCAGATGACAGTGGTGACGGATGCTTCTCTAACTGGATGGGGAGCTCATCTGGATTCCCTACAGGTTCAGGGTCGTTGGTCATCGGAGGAGTCCGGCCTTCATATCAATGTGCTGGAATTAAGGGCGGTGGTTTGGCCCTGAAATCCTTTCTTCCACGGATAAAGGGATCAGATGTATGGATTATGACAGACAACAAAACAACAATGTTTTATCTAAGGAAACAGAGAGGAACTCGCTCCAGAACTCTGTCGACCGAAGCCCAGGAGATCTGGCATTGGGCCCTTCAGCAGAAGATATATCTAATGGCGTTCCACTTGCCAGGAGTCAAAAACGTGCAAGCAGACTCACTCAGCAGGGAGATGAGTCGACTACACGAATGGGAACTGAACGACCAACAACTACACTGTGTCTACGAGAAATGGGGTCGTCCGGCCCTCGATCTCTTTGCTACGAGAGACAACAAGAAATGCCCACAATACGCGAGCAGGTGGCCACAGCAAGACTCACTAGGGGAAGCGTTCTCTCTCCCGTGGACGGACAAGTTTCTGTATGCCTTTCCCCCGTTTCCGCTCATACGTCGGACGCTGCAATGGATCCATAGATATCCATGTCGGGTGATCCTGGTGGTCCCATACTGGGCCAGACAAGTGTGGTTCTCCGATCTACTCCATCTTTCAGCGGCAGAACCAATGAGGTTCCAGAAAATCCCGAACCTTCTGTCTCAGGAGAAAGGGGTTGTTTGGCATCACGACCCCGACAGCCTCAGTCTGACAGCCTGGCTCCTGATTTCTCTGAGTTTGGTACGTTAGAGATTCCAGCAGACTGTCGTCGCATTTTGCAAGCGGCGAGGGTGCCGTCCACGAACGCTTCATATTCATATAAATGGAAGAGATCCTACATATGGTGCGCAGGTCAACCAGGTTTTTTTCCCGCTTAATATCACACCGGAACAGCTTCTACCATACTTGCTACTCCTAGCTCAAAAAGGCTTGTCTGTTTCATCCATAAAAGTGCATCTGGCTGCCATTTCGAGATTTACTCGGAAGAGACATTCAACTCTGTTATTTAGTGACCGGCTGATTAAACATTTCCTTAAAGGATTGTTCCGAACCTTTCCTCCCACGAAAAAGTTTCCTCCAAGCTGGAGTCTTAACCTGGTTCTGGCAGCGCTGATGAAGCCCCCTTTTGAGCCGATGTCATCGTCATCATTGACATTTTTGTCGTGGAAATTGCTTTTTCTGCTGGCTATTACTTCGGCTCGATGACTGTCAGAAATACAAGCTTTAGTGATCGATCCACCGTACTTGAGGTTTTTCAATAATAAAGTCGTCTTGGCTACTAATCCTCATTTCATTCCTAAAGTGCCTACCATGTTCCATAAGCACTCTTCTATAGTGCTGCCGATGTTTTTTCCAACACCTTCGCCGGTTGCGGAGAAGACTCTCCATACATTGGACGTGAAAAGAGCTTTAAAATGTTACCTCCATCGCACTCAAAGCTTCAGAGACACGAGACAACTATTTGTGGCTTATGGCCCTTCGGCTAAAGGTAAACCGATCTCAAAACAAGGACTAGCCCGATGGGTGTCATCTGCTATTTCCTTTTGTCACTCAAAAGCCGGAAAACCACTGGAGAAGCGTCCAAGGGCCCATTCGACGAGATCCACTTCTTCGTCGACGGCTTTGTGGTCTGGAATTCTGCTGGGAGAGATCTGTCAGGTGGCTTCCTGGTCGGTACCACACACGTTTACCCGGCATTATTGCCTCGAACAGCAACATGCTGAGGATACACAGATGGGTTGTGCAGTCCTACGGCACCTGTTTCAATAAGGTAAGCCCCAATGAAGGGGTCACATCCTTCGGCTAATGTACTTTTAAGTGTGGTGTTTTCACTGTTAACATACTATAATGTGATGTTTTACCATGATAAATATGCATTATGGTTATTGTGATATTGGTTTGCATACACACCTCCAAGGTTGGGGGATAATGCTATACAATCTATTCTAAGCATGTGAATCCATGAAAGATCCAATGCTGGAGAAGGGAATAGTTTCTTACCTGTAACTCCATTTCTCCAGCATTGGTATCTTTCATGGATTCACATGCGCCCGTCAGCCTACCATACGCATGCAAACCAGAGATCCCGCATACTACTTTGGGGGTCGAAATCTGAGGGAGCCGCGGGGGCGGGGCTATATATACCTCTACGTCCTAGTGGCGCTGCCGTACGCGGCCCAAAACGACGTAGATAGGACACAAAAGTGTCCAAAGTTTTCCTATGGAAAAGGTCTATATAATTTACCGAGGATTCCCAGCCTGACGACGGGGAATATTCTAAGCATGTGAATCCATGAAAGATACCAATGCTGGAGAAATGGAGTTACAGGTAAGAAACTATTCCCAGCCTTCTCATTGGACCAAATTCTGAGCCAAAGTCTAATTGTTTCCAGATGCAGCTCATCATCATGACAAAGCCCTCTTTATGAGTATGGCGGTCCGCAAATAAGGGTTCCGGTAGTAACGTACCAGCACCCTTTCCAGGCCGCCATACTACAACAATACCTGTAGGTATCAGGTAATATTATCCCCCTAAATAATGTCGCAATACATATAGTCGCCGGGAAACGGCATAGGCGACCTTATTTAGGGGGATAATATATGGGGTAAATGGGAGCGGGGGTTGCAGGGATGTCCCGCGCTCCATTTAAAAAAAGTCTAGGCCTAGGCCTTCACCACAGCCAGAACATAATGCAGCAATGCAGTTGTAACTCTGCATGTCTTCGAAGGTGGGGACCTTTACAAAATGGTTGTGGAGGACATTGTAGACTTGGTAGAACTGCAGAAGTGAGCTGCAGTGCATACATTAGCATATGGTGTAGGTCATTGCACGTGTTGCAGATTAGGGAGTGAAATGTGACCATTTGCATTTCTAGGGTTTGCCCTTTATAAGACCCTTCATATGTTGCATTGGATGCATGGCTGGAGCCCTTGCACCGACAAGTATGTCCGCTGGTTGCAAGTAAGTTTGGCATTGTTGCTTTGTGTGTGTGGTTTGGCTGCATTGCATACATTGTTGGTTACATGGGTGTGGTGATTGTTAGAACATCTTACAGTTGGCGGTGCATGGCTGGAGATGCTGCAGTGAGCGGTGCTGCAGCGTGTCCAGTGGGTGCAGTGTTGGAATACTGTCCGTATAGAAGAGGGTATGGTTGAAGTGGATGCAATATGTGCTTGGGTAGTCTGTATTGAGCACATTACTAACTATTGTACTGCACTCTGCACTATTGCTTGTATGCAGTTACTTCTTAGAGTTCTCGCTGCATGGGTGGAGATGCTGCAGTGAGCAGTGCTACAGCATGTCCACTGGGTGCAGTGTTGGAATAGTGTACATTTAGAAGAGGGTACGGTTGAACTGGTTCTTGTATGTGCTTGGGTAGTCTGCATTGCGCAGATTAGTAAGTGTTGTTGTGCACTATGCAGTATTGGTTCTATGCACTTAGTAGAGTGTTGGGAGCAGGACCAATGTTGTCAAGATTTTGTTGTTTGGTTGGCATTAATAGAATGCTTTCTGAATAGAAGTGGGTAGGAGTGCCAAACAGTGGGGCATGTTTGTGAATTATGGTAAGTGGAACATGTTTGCATTGATCGCTGTATTATGGGGCGGCGGTTGGGTAGAAGTGGCAGTGCCTATGCTGGCTTTATGAATTCTGGAACTTGTAACTCTGCATGTATTTCAAGTTGCCAACTTTTACACAATGGTTGTGGAAAACATTGTAGACTTGGTAGAACAGCAGAAGTGAGCTGCTATGCATACATTAGCATATGGTGTAGATTATTGCACCTGCTGCACAATAGGGAGTCACATGTGCCTATGTGCGTGTGCTATGGATAGGCACTTATAAGACCCTTACTTTAGGAAGTGCTTTAAGATATTGCGTCATGAAAGGAAGTGCTCAGCATCACACATGTAAAATAGGGCCAATGTTCACAGCCCCCGACATACCGTTCAGCACACCCAACGCAACGTTATGCAGCCATGTATGAAAATATGTGGCCAGGGTGACAGCTGGCAGGCTAATTTGCAGATGGGGAGTGCATTGCACATGGCATGAGCATTTAAACATAGGGTGTACTATGGTGTGTTCTCTGTGGTGAGGGCCTAGCGCCTTGGATGCATAGGTGGAGTGGAAAGGGAAGAAGGACTGTCCCTGCTTTGCTGGTGCACGGCTCTCACTGTAGCTATTAAAGCGCACGTGCCACATCTTGCCCTTTTCAGAATGGTGGGCATGGAAATGGAACTGTGGGAATTAGCCAATCAGGTGTCGAGGGTGTGCCTCACAGGAAGGGCCGGTACTATTTTTCCCACTCAGTCTGTGTATTGAGGGTGGCAGGCAGAGATGGAGAGACGCACAGTCGTATTAGTGGGTGATACCTTTGTGCAAGATCTGTACAAGTATGCCGTGCAAAAGAGGCATGGCTGCTAATTTTGCATTGGAAGGAGTGGAGGCTTTTTGGGGCACTATCTATGAGGGCAATTTTCGGCGGTATGGTTGACCTTTGCAGATGTATGGCCTTTTTCGGTACTGTTGATGTTGTTGTACTGCATTATGGAGCTCTACAATTGGGGTATATGTCGTGTTGACGTTTGCTCCGTCGCTCTAAAGAAGTTGATTTAAGAAGTGATGCAGATTTTCCCACTGCCAAGGTGGTTTTCTCAAGCATTCCATGAGACCATGCCAGTGTAATTTGTCCCAAGCCAGAGGTTGGAAGGTGTTTCATTAACAGAAGCATGTGTCAATTTATGTCCACTGCTGGGATGTTCTCCACCGACTATGACATCATTAATGAGCGAAATCTGCAGTGGTTCCATGCAAATGGCATGTTTTTGACCAACATTGGCAATGCTGTTTTGTTTTACACTGTGCAAAAAGTGTTCAAGACAATCATGTAACAATGTAAGGAGACAAACCAAAGAGAAACTAAAGAGCAAAAACAAAAAAGGTTCTTTGTAAGCACGTAAAAAAAGAAAAAACACACAAAACAAATACATCTTTTCCGAGGGACCAATAAAGACTCAATCCCCTAACCTGTTTCACATTTCTTAACCCCCCGCCCCCTTCCTAGCACAATAACTCTGCGGGTTCCGCGGTAGTTTCAGGATTACACGTGCCACAACCGGCCCTTTTCAGGATGGTAGCCATGGAAATGGGAATGTGGAGGCAAAGGGATTGCTCAAGAAGGTTTCTGGTTGTGGTGTGTATGGAAAAACTGTGCCAGGAGGTCTCTTTGTACAGAGAAATGCAGAAGACTATGGTGGAATTGTGCAAGGTAAAGGCCAAGCATCCTGTTTGTATGCATGCACTGTATGTACTGCTTTGAAGTTGTAAACAAACACTTGGTGTTGCTTTTCAGCGATCATTTTTCATAAGTTTGCAGTAGGTTGCTGCAGAAAAAAAATGTTGTGCAGTGTACAAGGTAAGTGGCAGACATCCTGTTGCAATGAATGCAATGTGTATATAATATCATATGAAATGATATTGGATGATATGCCATTTATAGTGCGCATATACACACGTTTTTGAAGGTGCGCCGAGGCAAGGGAGGGGCAACAGAGGGGAGACAGACACAATGAATCTACTAGGCCAGGTGTCACTTAGATCGCTCAAGTGCATGGGGAGGGGGGAAGAGAAAGTGCAGTACATGGGAAGAAGAAACAATGACAACAAGTAAAAATACGGCCCGATGGTGGCAAATGCAAGGATAAGTGCAGAAATCAGGTGGTGCTGGAACTTTTAGGGATACAGAAAACAGTCCCCAAGTGCGGGGTTGACCAGAAAGCCAGTGCAGGGGTGGGACTGGTGGGGGGAGGTGGCCTGGGTCCCAGATCAGAGGGTGGCCAAGTAACCAGTGCAGATTCACTTTCAGCCAGGAAGTCAACAGGGGAGAGGAGCAGAAAAAGCAGAGGCAAAGAGAAAGCTGTTGAGGTGCTTCTGGAACCGGAAATGGTTATCAAGATTCAGGGAGGCAGTGAAGCTGTTGCAAAGGGAGGCCCCAGCGGAAGAAAGAGATGTACCACCAACTGGTTGCTTGCAGAAGCGAGTGACCCTGAGGGAGTTGCAGACGGATGAGGGAAGAGCTAGAGCACAGATATATTTAGGAAGTGAGAGCTGCAGGTATTGAGGCCCCAGGGCCCAGAAGGCCTTGTGCATAATGCAGATGGTTTTCACCTTATTCTTCGCAGCTACTTGGAGCCAATGCAGGCATTTCAGTCCCAGAGACATACGATCCCTGGGCTTGACGACAAGCAAATGGCGCACAGTCTGCTTCTGGATGAGTTGCAGAGGGCAGAGTGTAGAAGCAGGCAGATTTAGAACTAGCCTGTTGCAATAGTGGAGCCTAGAGAGATCCACAGCTGTGGAGAAAGTGACCTTTTGGGAACTTGCTTTAGGTTGGTAAGATACATTCAGTGCTGGTTTAGGTGCCATATTTTTACGATTTATGTAGGAGATGGGTTAGTGGGCAAAACAATTCGTAGCATTGTCGGAAGAAAAGAAGAGAATTCCTGTTTCAATATTATAATGTATGATATGGGTAAAGAAAACGTTGCAAGCACATACAATTGAAGTGCCACTTCATGGTTGGGGATGGGAGAAAAAACAGTATGCTTTTTAAGAACGTAATGGACGCTCAGTGGCAGATACAGTGCCAAGAGGCATTTATAACAGAGTTGTAAACATACTGCAGAAAAAGTATTCATACCTCCGTTTCGTGGTGATGGGTGCTCATGTGGATGAATGTGGATGCACGAATTTTGCAATCTTTTACTGAACTTTCTACTGGACGTACTTTCCAATGGCAGAACACTTGCAGGCTGAATTTGTAATGGTACATATGAAGTATTGTGCAGAACTGACAGTGTTAGATGGTAACGTGTTGGATGGCACGGGTGGGTGCGTGTGTTACTATTTACTCATACCCAATGAGGTAGTGGTGGACAAAAAGTAGTGCAAAGGGAAGAAGGACTGCTCCTGCTTTGCTGGGGCGTGGTCCTTGCGGTACTTTGGGAAGCGCATGTGCCACATTCTGCGCTTCCCACTATGCTGCCCAATGGAAATGGGACTGTGGGGATTATCCAATCAGGTACTGAGGGAGTGGTTCACATGAAGGGGCGGTCATAATGTTTTACATTACTCTGCGTAGTGAGCCTGTCTGGCATGGAGAAACACGTTGTGTTGACTTTGGGTGATGCCTTTGTGATAGATCTGCACAAGTATGCTCTGGAAGGACATTTTGATGGCAATTTTGGTTTGGAAGGAGTGGACGCATTGTAGAACGCTGTCCATGACTGCAGTTTCGCCGATATGCATGCACTTTGCAGAGACCTGGCCACTTTTGCTACTGTTGATATTGTCATCATCCACTACAGAGCTATGCACTTGGGTTACGTGGCTTGTTTACGTGTGTTCCGTCGACTGAAGAGGTTGCTGAATCCAGTGAAGAGGCTTTTTCCCACTGCCAAGGTGCTTTTCTCATCCATAACACCAAGAAGAGTATGGGACAATACTAATATATGTTGTGCCGAGCCAGAGGTTGGAAGGTGTCTCATCAACAGAAGCATGTCTCATTTTTTGTGCGCTGGTGGGATGTTCTTCTGCAACAATGACCTCATTAGTTGTGGAAATGCAGAGTTTTTCCAAGCAAATGGCATTTTGTTGTCAACCATTGGTAATTCTGTTTTGTTAGCCCATCTAGAGGATGCGGTAAAGAGTTTACTGTAACAATGTGAGCACAAGAAAACACAAAATCAAATAAAAAACGAAATAAAGGCTCTTTTCAAAGCCGCCCCTTCCAATGAACACCAACCTGGTTGCAATGTATTCACCACCGGCTACACGCAGCATGAAAGCAACATCCATGGATTTTGAGGATGGCGGCCATGGAAATGGGGCTGAAGGATTGCGCAATAACGTTTCTGGGTGTGGTGTGTACACAGAGGACTGTTGTACAGAACTGATACTGTTACATGGAGAGTTCTTCAATGTGATTGGTGGATGCGCCTGGAACATTTTAACAGTACCCAATGACGGCGGGCTGGAAAGAAGAAAGTGGAAAGGGAAGAAATAATGTTTCTGCTTTATTGGGGCACAGCCCTCACCGTACTTGGGGAAACGCACGTGCCACATACTACCGTTTTCAGCTTGGTACCCATGGGAATGGGCCAGTGGGGACTATTGCAACTGAGGGTGTGGGTCACAGGAAGGGCAGTTAATACTATTCTCCATTACTGTGCGTTCTGAGCCGGGCTGACATGGTTGCCATTACTTGCAAAGGGAATGTAGCACAGCAGATTTGGTACAACCTCACTTACACAGCAAACTCATGTGGCCTGCTACTCTGTTCTGAAAAGCTCCAAACAGGTTGAGAAGCAGCTCTGGGGTTTGGCCTTTTGTAGGGCTGCTGTGGAGAACTTGAACCCGTACAACAGCTGTACATTGTTCAAAAACATATATATATGTGCAATGGCACATTGTAGTGTGTTTGTAAGCGTGTACTTTCCGAACAAAAACTCTGTACATTGCACATCACCGTACTTTTCTGCTGTCCGAGGGTCCAGATTGTGTCCCCAAAATAAGGGCCCACGGGCTTGGGTACGGTCGCATGGTGACATTGTCACTGTTCTCCCTTGGGACAGTTGTTCGCAGGACACGTTTTGAGCAGAATACGTTGTGCACATGTGCATAGGTCTCCTATGCACACCCTTGCCACCGCTCTACTGATCAATACTGCGAAACACATGCACCAACCATTTTGGAAGACTCTGGGTGTTTATACGGTATAGGAGGTGGGATGTTTATCTGTATAGCTACCTGTAGGACGTGGGTGGGCGCCACAATTTATTTAAAGTTTGTTTGAATATGCTGCACTGTGGCGCTGTTCCAGGGACACAGAGGAACAGATACACATGCGTGTATTTGTACAACAAACAAACGTCCGCTCCCAAACGTCATTATAGGTAATGCACAACATGTGGAAATGCGGGTTGTGCTGGCGTCTGCTGACATTGTACGGATGCCTCCATTGTCATTGTGGATAGGCCGTGCAGGTGCGGTGTCCGTAAGACACCTACCTTTTGCTTAATTGCAGTCATTCCTACCAGAACTGTGCACCACTCAGTCATAAAGGCATTTAAAAAATAAAACAATACCACATGTACACTGCGCAGCAATTTCAATATCAAAGTTTACTTCAACACATTGATACACACCAATAGGAAAGGGAAGGGGGTAGCAGAAGTGGATACTTATTGTGGGGAATTGGGGATTTCCACAAATTGGTCGTGAGGGGAAGAAGGGATTGAGGTCTCATTGTCACGTCTCCCATCTCATGGATTTTGAGGGAATGGCGGCCTGTGACATGGGGAAGGGGTACACGTGCAGGTCTGACAGTGCTGTTTTATATTGTCCATAATATACCCATGTACGCAATCTTTTAAGGTGGCACAATTCTTCATCAATTCTTCCATTTTGGCTTCCGGCCTGTCCATTTTGATATTTACAGAGTTTCTTGCCTTTCCTATGCCCGTATGCTGTTGTGGAAGGGGTGCCGCTTGTGCTGCCTTGCTTTCCTTTCCATTATGATCTCTTACAGAAAAGAAAATGTGTTAGCTGTACATGAACCAATATATAGTACATCATTTACGTTTTACACCACTTTGAGTACCAATGGGGTTAGTATCGTAAGTCATAGAGTCATAAGGGAGCATTTCTTCCAGCCACTGTAAGGTGCTTCACATTGCTATGTACAAAAAAAAAACAGTATGCTTGTGTACTATTGTGTACACCTGCGCAATTATCAGACAAACTAGTGCGCTTGCTACTGATGTTCTGGTCTTACTACTTTCCCATCCTTACTCTGCCCGTTCCTTCTTTGTTTCCATGCACAGTACCAATGCGATACGATTGTTGAAGGGAGATGTCACTTCTGTTGTTGGTGCACTCCGTTATGGTGTACTCCATATGCCTTTGTGCTGTTTGCTTCATAAGTACATAGTTTGCCGACCTACTCTGCTTTACCTTGCACTTCATGTACCTGCTGCTGCTTGCAAATGTTCCTTGTGTTTGCTGAATGGTACCACTATGTAAGAGAGCCTCTGCCTTTATGAGCAGGTTGGATGACACCCGATATCCGCCACCACACGCATACTCCAACACTGCTGTGCGCATTAACATGGTGCCAGCAGGTTCAGTATGTTGTACAGTACATCTTCAAAAAATAAGGGTATCCTGCTAAAAACCTATGAAATTCACTGAAAAAACGTTGTTGAAGGGACATTATGCTTAAGTTGTGCTACTTAAAACATATCTCCTTTACTGCAAAAACTATGGTAAAGGAACGTTATGGTTAGAGTGCCCTACTAAAAATATATGAAATTCACTGACAAAAAACGTTGTTAAAGGGACATTATGGTTAAGTTGCACTAGTAAAAACCTAACCAATTCACTTACAAAAAACATTGTTAAAGGGACGTTATGGGTAAATTGCAACAAGTACTTGAAAGGAACGTTACACTTACTTTGCACTAATAACTACATATCCATATTATGGTTACAAGTAAAACCAAACAACCCCAGAAATTTGCCAGTTACGGTAACCTAAGCAACCATAACTCACGCCACCACTGTGCACTGCTAAGACTAATACCCATGACATCAAACCTGACATCACAAATGCCATTGATGACAATACAGACACATAATCGTTCACAACTACTTCAAGAGGTGCACAGGGAGCTGAGAACTCGATCGAGTCCCAGGCCTGGGGGCAGCCACTCTAACCAATTACAGTTTAGTATTCCAGGGGTGGATGGCAAAGGGCATGAACCAATGTTAAGACCATTACTCTGCAACAATGTAATAGTTCGTTCTTGGGGGTGGGACAGGCCAGCCACCTAACATGCGAGGTCTACTATAGGTGGTAGAGACTCTCACTGGCCAATCCACCATGGTGAGAGGTTTTTAGGTGAAGGGCCCGAGATAGGACGCAACAATGCAAGAAAATCGGCTTGCACGCTGTGGTACTTCGAGCTGTACCTGAATTCTTCTGTGTTCGTGTGCTGATCCCTGTTGGTTTTATTTGCAATAAACAGCAGTTTGTACTCGCCGTCTGAGTATGTCCTCTGTTTATTCTTGGTGGGGTGTTAGGCCCGACAAGTCCGTGGACCTCCAGCGTCGCTCTGGCATACCGGGGAGTCCTCCCAAACAAGTTGGTAGCAGAGCTGATGGTTTGCTGCATCAGCCCGGTTCGAAGAAGTCCCCTTGCATATTTCGAGAAAGATTCCAAGCAGAACAGGATGGGAAGTGGCAATTTCTGGGGGACACGGCAGCCAAGCAGCGCCAGCAGACCACAGACTTAGTATTGACCCAGTCACACAGCAACAATGAGTGTGTGGGAGAGTATTGAGTATTGTGGAGTATTGTTTAGTAACGTCAAGTATTGTCAAGTATTGTCAAAGTATTGTTTAGCATTGTCAAACTTTGTAGAGACAGGAGCAGAGATAGAAGTCATTATTTGTGGGTGGGGCATATTCGAGTTTAAAGATAAACGGTACTGGTGAATAACCTAGAGTATTGACTTGAGGACACAGATGATGGGAGTTATGTAAATAGGGGATTTCCTGTGAGTTGGGCGTTTTAGCTCGGGTCATAGATGACAGTATCCCCGTAGGGTTTAGCAAGGGAGCTGGCCTAGATTGCGGAAGGCGAGTCGACTGGTTAAGTCGCCGGAGTGAGATGTTTTACATGCGAGATGACGCAGTGGGTACAGTTCGATCACAAGAGAATATTGGTATACTCTGCCTGGAGGCAGGAAGAGAGCTGTTGGGTTTGTGTTGGGCGTTTTGTGCATTTTGGGAGTAACGGGTTGTAGCATTGTGCAAGCGGTATTCGATTTCCCAGCACTACGTATTTAGCAAAATGGTGCCGCCACCCATAGGTTTGTGCATAGGACAAAGAGAGCACGAGACGGTGAGGAGCTAGCATTGGAAACTTGGATTAGCAGACGAGGTGAACATGTGGCGGTACGGGGAAAAGCATGCATTGGATTGTGGGTGGGCCGAATGAGGCAGCAAACTTGTAAAGATGGCGGTGCGTGAAGCACGCCTAGTAAGGCTTGTAGTAAAGTAATTGTGATTGCATTGTGTTCCTCCCTTAACAGCTGACGATCAAAACCCTAAATTTGAGGTCAGTTAAACGTAAGAGCAAGAGCAATGTATCAAGGAAGGTGCGGGGGAGACACAACCCTTCAGCACCTGTGCAAGACACCCCAACCCTATAAAGATAAAATATTTAAATATAGCTTAGAATGGTCTAAAAGCACAGAGGGGAAGTGAACTAAACCATGGCCACCTTGCAGAAGATTCTCCAAAGATGTGCCGCAATCACTACTGACACACATACAGGGCCCCTATAAGGGGAAGAAGCTAATAAGCCGCATGGCGATATTCGAATTATGGCACCTGTTCCAAGAGGGAGAGGGGGATATAGAGAGGCTTCAGTGGATGCTAAGCCAGCAGGAGGCACCGGGGTCTGCTCCCTCACATATCCATCTGAGTGTGGTCTCCGATGACACAGATGATGAGCAGGGGATGTACCTGTTACAAGAAGTAAGAGCATTAGGGGAATTAAGAGCAGCCGAGGGGAATTCAAATCCAGCATATAAACCACCACCATACACTCAGGAAAAGGGGCCGAGAGGCGCAGGACAGCCGATCGCTGAGAAGGGAATGGACAGTGAGGTGCAGAAGGGTGAAAAGGAGGGGGTAGGGGAAATAACCACTGGCGAATGGATAGGGGGACAGATACTCTTAAAGCTAGAAGGGATGACAGATGGGGAAGCAGAAGGGGATACTTAGGCAATGGAAGGGTTGAACGGGAACGAGGAAGCCTCAGATTGGGCTGAAATAATGGAGGAAATGGACAGAAAGGAAAAAGAAAGAGAAGAGAGAATAGAAAGAGAGGATGGGGAGAGGAGAAGAGAGGAAGAGAAGGAACAGGTGTAGAGAGAAAGAGAAGGGAGGATAGAAAGGGATTGCAGAGAAAGGAAGAGAGAGGAACGGGAGCAGCAGGTCAGAAGGATAAGGGAAGTAGAAGTCGAGAGACAAAGGGAGATAGCAGAGCAGTAAAAATGCAAGCTGCTGGAGAGGGAACAGAGGAGGTTGGAGGTGGACAGATTGGCAAGGGAACGCGCACGCAAGGAGGAGGATGAGCAAGAAATAAGGGCAGTAAGGACACAAGGGACCGCGGATAAGGGCAGCAATAGCATTGAGCGGGGGCGACGAGCAGAGCCAGACAGCATGACCTCACAGGACAGGAGTACAACGGATCAGGACAGAATGGGCCTAGGGGAGGCGCAGATACGATTTGAGAGAAATAGACATTGGGCCTCATTACAAGTCCGGCGGTAACCGCAATATTTACTGGCGCTTGACTTCCCAGTAACACCGGGGTATTACGACTCTGGCGGACAGGAAATCAGGCGCCGGTTAATTTGTAAGTCCCCATTCCCATGGAGTCCTATAGGAACGGGGACCACAGAAGCACCGGCACTGTTAACAATGGTGCTGGTGCTTCCATGAAACTCTGCGTTGCGTGCGGGTGCCATTTCACCTGCCATGTGTGACCCAGGTGGGCGGGAAAGCACCCGCCGGCAGAGTCATACTGTGCCGGTCCTGAAACACTGGTGCTGGTAGGCTTCCCGGCACCTGTGTTTCCGGACTGGCACAGTCGTAATGAGGCCCATTGACATAAAACCTAGCATGGACACAACTACTAGGAGACTGAGCCTTGTAGACTTTTGTAGTAATATGGTCTCGGGGTCTGACAATGAGGGGTGAAACAGTGGGGATGAGAGGTGGGAGTAGAGTAGGCCTCAATAAACAGGGACAAGCACAGACAAGCGAGTGAAATGGGAAACAGGTACAGGTACCAGTCGAACAGGAGGGGGCAAGGACAAGCACACACCACAATCAGTGGATGAGCTATGTAACATCAATTACTTAGGACCATACATAGACAGGCTTAGGGAACTTCCAGGACTAAGGAAGGGCGAGACAGCTATGATATGATATTTTATTTGTATCGCGCTCATACACAAGTGGTTCAGAGTGCGAGTTTGCTCAAGGGGAAGGAACCTGGAAGGACACAATGACAACATCCGACTACCCATAACGGAACCAATAGATGTGTACACCGACATTAGGAACGTGGACAGACAGGTTAAGCTGATTAGTAGCGTGCATGGGGAGGTAGGATTCACACAGATGCCCCTGCTAGAAAAGGGAGGGGGGCAACCTCAGTATATACCATGGAAACACACTGACAAAGAGAGCGTGAGGTGCAGGCTACCTTCATTGAGCGCGGGTGCAGGAACATGGATGTATGAGATGGAACGAATGACAGCAGGACAGAGGTTAGCAGTTGGAGACATAAAGGGACTGTTAGTGGCGAATCTCAGAGACGCTGCTGAAGACGTATGGAAGAGGGTGGGGTTCCCCGGAGAGACAATACAGAACACAGCGCACAATGGCTCACAGTTTGCAAACTGCAGAGCTGCCGTATGGCAAGCACTGAGGACACAATACCCAGACTCCTCTGACATTGGGCAATTATGTCCCCGAAGATGAGGTGGGACAAAGACCCTGTAGAATACATTCAGGCGATCCAAGAGCTTTGGCGCCTTGAAACTTGAGAACCGTGGTGTAAAACAGTTGCAGTGTTCTTCCATATACTATGCCAGGGGCTGCCAGCACCAGTACAAAAGCAACTAAAGAGGTCAATATGCATGGAAGCAAGGGCTTGACCAGAAATACAGCTTATGATTGTTCACCACTGTAGACTATTGCAAGAAAAACCTACGAAAACGGAGGATAGAAAGATAGACGAGACAAAGTTTGTGCAAAAATAATGATCAAAGTATGCCTAGAAGGAGCGGCACTGCGAGCACAAGCACACAGGAGACACAGCAACCACAGCAGCAGTATACACAGCCGCCCAACGGGGGAGGGTTCATGGTGGGTGACATGCAGCAAGGATTTAGCGGAAAGGGGCGGCCATCGAGAGACCGGAGGTATCGACCGCAGACGCATCACAACCAAGGGGGAGAGATGCAGTAGTTCTGAGGGACGAGTGGATAGCAAAACATGGGATAGACGACCGGTCATGGCGAGCAGTGATTGCGGTGGCAGAAGGGTGCAGGCTAACCACAGTGACAGACAAAGAATTATTCAGAGACGAATGATCAGAACACCAACATCCTTCTGTGAGGAGGATCTGGCCAAGGTACCCAGCATCCTATGGACCACAAGTCCCTATAATATGGGGCTTTTGAAAGGAATAGGGGGAGTGAAGCTAAAGTTGAAACCAGAAACAATTCTACCAAGAGTAAAACTGTGTCCACTTTCCAAGGAGGCAGATGAGGGCATTTATGAGACGATTGCAACACTAGTGGAGCGAGGTATCGTGGTACCATCAGAGTCCCCATGCAACACAGCTGTGTACCCTGTCAAGAAAGCAAAGGAGGTGTTGTGGTATTTCATCCAGGGCTTAAGTCCCCTAAACCACATTGTAGAAGCAGAGTATCCTTTGGTCCCAAATCCAGCGACAATTTTGTGCAGCATTCCAGCAGAAGTCGCTTGCTTCACTGTCATAGACTGGAAAGATGCATTTTTCTCAGTACCACTCCAGACTCACAAGACTTGATTTCCTTTACGTATAGAAACCAGAAGTTGAAACATACAAGGCTCCCACAAGGATTCTGTGAGTCACCTTCTATATTTCCTCCAGATAGACCTGGACAATGTACAGATGGAAAGTATGCTTTTGCAGTACATAGATGACATTTTGATTTGCAGCACGATAGAAGACAGTGTTAGCAGACTAGGGGTACAAGGTGGACAAGGCCAAAATACAGTACTGTCAGAAAGAAGTATACATTGGACAGACAATTTCCCAAAATGGCTGACAAATCACACCAGCAAGGGTGGAAATAATACACAGGACAGCCAAATCCACGACAGTAAGGGAAATGCAGCAGTTCTTAGGGTTGTACAATTACTGCAGAGCTTGGGTATTCAACTACAGTACATACTCAAGGCCCTTACTGGGCGCTATGAAAGAAGCACAGAAAGGACATAAGACATTGAACTGGACAGATAAGATGACTGAGGCATTTGATACACTAAAAGAAGCAATATACACAGTTCCAGTGTCCAATGAACTGGACAGATGAGATAAATCAGGCATTCAATACACTAAAAGAAGCAATATACACAGCTCCAGTGTTAGGGATCCCAGACTACAAAAAGGAATGTTTTCTGTTCTCACACACTGATGGGATAGTGATGCAGGCAGTATTGACACAGAGGACAAGTTTGGGTCACAAGCCCATAGGCTACTACAGTGGAACACTTGACCCGGTAATGAGAGGCTAATTAGTGTGAACAAGCTTTGACTGCTGCCACATTTGCAGTGGAGAAATCAGCAGGGACTACCATGGGGTGCACTACCACGCTTTACGTGCAGCACGCACTGTTTGCGATACTGTAGAAGCCAAAGAGAACCTTGACAACACAGACAGCATGAGGATACAAGGTGATACTATCAAACGCCTTAAAGGATAGTTCCGGGACTTTTTTTTTATTGTCCCTACGGTTCGGCCACGTGTTTTTAAGCGTAAATCGGTAGATCGTAGAAAACTTTCCTATGGACCTTACCCGACTTTTCGTCCATTAACACACTCGAAATCAGCCGCCATTTTGTGATAATCCTATCATTTCCCCCCATCGCCCTGGCTCACCTGCGTTTGCGGCACTAAATCAAATCCCCCGCCCCTGAAACAGACTTTATCAAAACATTCATATTCCCCGCCTCTATCCGTGACATGACTGTGCTGCGTAGGCAAACGCGCCCAGGCGTCTTCTACGCGACTCCACACAGAACCCGGAAACCAACACAGATCAGCTCACAACACAGCGCGCCACAATTCGGAATATGAAACTGTACTTTTAAATCAAACAGCAACACGGTACATTTGGTAAAGTACATTTATTGGACATCAAATGTTTAGAGAATATTCAGCGATTTGCATTTTTCTTTGCTCTCGATCCAAAATAGTTCGTCTTGAGGCAAGCGATGTTCGTGTGCAGTACACAGGGTGTTGGTTTACGATAAAATAAGGTCTTCGGTCGCACTGATAATCGCATGGCTGTTCCAACAACGAGGCACTAGGCACCACAACGGTATGTATGTTGCATCTAGCCATTAGTACCGCGTAAGGGCATACTTGTACTTGGCGATCGTCCCATAAAATGGTCAGGGTGGTAACGTTGTTCACGCGGAGAAGCAACTGGCGGTTATAAAACCCATCCGCCGGTGTCTGGTACTCGTGACACGGACAATAATGAAGGATGTACCTGTTTTAAAAACATAAAAAATGAAATTAGTCTCACCATCAGATCTTTATTAAAATTATTCATTTTATATATTAGGTCGGGAAATTATTTCATAGCTAGGACAGTGCGTCATTTCCAGTAACCCACCCCCTCTCCTCCGCTTTTTTCAGAGCCGCCTGAGCGCCAGTGGACCACTTCGTCACTGATATGATATAATATGGCATTTGCAACGCGCCTATACACAAGTGTTTCAAGGCGTGGCGAGGCAGGGAGGGGGGGGGACAAGGAGAAGACAGACAACGATCCTACTAGGCCAGGTGTCATTCAGATCGCGCAAGTGCAGGGGTAGGGGGAAGGTAAAAGTGCAAGGGGAAGGGGAGGGGGGAAGTGGAGTACAAGGTAAGTAGCATAAAATTATAAATACATAGGGCCAGCTGGTGGCGAGTGCAAGGTAAGTGCAGAACAAGTGCTGGGAAGGGGGGGCTGTAGGATACTGAGACAGTCCCCCAGTGCAGGGGTTGACAGGGAGGCAGTGCAGGTGGAGAGTGGAAGGGCCCAGGACCGAGGTCGCAGACAGTGGACCAGTTGTAGCAGGGGAGAGGGAGAGAGAAAGCAGAAGCAAAGAGGAAGGTTTTGAGGTGCTTCCGTAAAAGGAGATGGTTCTCCTCAAGATAGTGCGTGGTACAAAACAATATGCCACATAGAACGAACAAGTACAACTTAACCCGTCTTTAAAGCTACTGTATAGTAATTAAATTGCGGTATAAACTCATCTAAAGAGTTACTTACATTATATTTGCATTTTCCATTGTGTCTGTGCGTAGGGCAGCCCCGAAATACCACTCCTTCTATGCCGACGTTATTTCTTCTAATGAACGAACATTAAATGGCTATCGTTTCTGAAATTTTATTCATTATCGTTTCTTACGTTATTGCACCACACCCCCAAAAAGAAGTCTTTCGGGATGGTCCCGGCCTGTCAAGGTCAAATAACAATAGAACCTTATACTGAGTCGTGGGCCATTCCGGCACCCGAGCAAAAAATCAAAGCAGCTGACCTTCACTTTGAACGAGCACACATTCCTAGTTAGCTACATTCAGTGTAAGGCCATCTCGCAGGACTTGAAATTTACACTCCATCTTTGCATTTTGTCTGCGTGCTTTGCAGCCCCAGAGAACCATAAATACGGAGACATTCTATATGTTTTGAAAAATGATTTATATTACTGTTTGGTTTAATTTAATGCGCTAATGAACAAGGTTGGATAGACACATTGCATGTACACTGAGCAATCACTTTTATTTACACAATACATAGCTACATATATTCAATGGGCCTGCGACATGAGGAGACTCGAGAGAACAGACAATCAAATTACAATCATTTAAACCGTGATGTGTATTTCTCAATGAGCTCTGCTTTAGGTGGACATGGAACAGAGGCAATGTTGGGTGCACAGGTTCATTCACAACTCCGTGTATGTGCCCATCTAGGACGTCTACAATAAGTCTCTCAATAAACTCATATTGCATATCCTCAAACACTGGTTTGATCACCCATTGTTTACTTCTTTTAGTGAAGGCCTTATTGTAGCGAAGCGTCCCTAAAGTTCCGGTCGTCCTACTTTGTTGACGGCCAACATTATGGTTATGTGCCAAGACCGCTAGAAGAGTCCGATTTATCATGCCCTCCATGCCAAAATGCAATCGTTTTGGCCTGTACTTTAGGCACATATTGTGGAACACCTCCAAATCTCCTGTGTGGCAGAATTCCGTGAGTCCCCTCAAATCTCTTGTTATAGTTTTATCAAATACAATCTTTTCAATGGCTTTGTGAGTGGGTGATGAAGGAATCAACCACTTCTTCTTCCGTGCCTCCTCTGTGGACAAAAGGCCATGTTCACAATTGTGGAAATGTTGGTTCGTGGTCCACCGGTGAACGTTGCTACAGTGTAGCATTACTGACCGCCATTTTTCCAGTAGAATTTCCAACGACCCTTCACATGTTTTTGAACTCCACCAAAGATGGTTGCTGATTGACTTGGACCACTGTGAAATACCTTGCATATCTTTTTTTTTACCTGCAGCCGACATTTTTTTATTGATTGTTTTTGCAAGATGCCATACGTCAAATTGGTGATTTATATTTTTGTACTCTTCTCTCATTGTCTTGGCAATTGAAACGTGTCTGTCCGTGGCTATCAGGTCGATCACCATTCCCCGCGATTGTAGTTCTTGCAATGATGCTACAAAGCCAACTTTCTCCATGGCCACTGAGGATGTACTTTGTGACACCTGCACGACCACCGAACTCACAATTTTCTTACTTTCCATGTCCTGAAAGTGGTAGGTGCAGTACTTGGCTGAAAATCCTGGGCTGTCGCACTGTCCATCACCGGGTAGCCTGAACCGTTTGCCCGCGAAAGTACTTTCAATAGACATTTTTTCCATTCTCCAAGCTTCGCTAATGGCTGGAAATAGATAATCGGTTTGGTATTTGTAGAACTGAGTTTTCGCAATGAAATGGATTCCCACAAACTGAAAGAAATACTCTAACTTTTTAAAACTTGAACCACTAAAAAGTGCGGCCGCTGCACAAAGTAGATTGCCTGCTGGCAGTTGCCCCAGCATGGGTTGTGCAGACCATGAGAAAGGATGATATTTTGTACAGGTGGCATGTATTTTAAGGTTAGTGCCTCGAATTGCACGAGTCACATTAATCAATGGCTCCCCACATACTTCCCCACCAACCGAATGCCCACATTTCATCCTAATAATAATATCAATCAAACAACTATCGAATACAATGAATTTGGCCTCTTTCCTTATACTGTCACTCTGCATCCCAGCTGGTTCGGCCTGTAACGTTGAGGACATGTCACTCACATGAAAGGTAGAATCTCTGATATCGTCTTCCGCTATGTTCAGTGATATTAATGGTGTTTCATTGTCGTCCACTTCATTCTCTTCCATTGCAACATCTGTTCCTTCTCCGGCGATGGGAGAATAAAACAATTTCTTCAACTTTCTCGCGGTCTTAGTTTTTGCGGGTGTGGATTCTGTGAATTGATCTCCGACTGCATCCGAACTACCAGGAGGACATTCGCTATCAATGGCTGGTGGTGGTATAGCTCCGTTGTCAATCACTTCATATTCTTCCCATTGGCACGATGCATCTCCAGTCTCAAGTCCCTGCCAAAAGGTTTGACAAGCAACATCTCTCGTTCGCTTCACTATCTGTGTAGATGTAGTTCGTACACCCACTCGCAACTAGAGGACAGATTGGAAAAGGGATGTTCAGTTTAAACACAACTTACAGTATTGAACTATTAACAGTGAAAAACAACATAATATAGTGACCAGGACACTAACCTTCTTTTGCTTTCTTTTCTTTGAAACTTTCTTGCCTCGAACTTCAACATCTGGACGCTGTTGCTCCGACTCGTGTGTGCATGTCTCCACTTCCTCTTGCGCTGCAACGACTATATTTTCATGATAAGCACATCCATCACGCACTGACGCTCCATCGACTCCCTGAAACATAGAACTTTCATTAGTATGTATAATAATATTGAAAACACAAAATGTACTTGGGGACCAATACCCACGTACATCTCAATAGCAAAACATGAATGAACGCATTGTGTAGAACATTCAAACGACAATTATTCACGCATTGTTGATCTAGTTAGATGGAACTGTCAAGATCCATACCTCGGGCTCCGCATAGACTTCCATTGATGGTATTATTGAAGATGACGCTTCAGCAACTCCCTGAAACACAGTAATTGCATTAGTATGGTTTTCTATTTTGTTAAAAAGAACATAAACTTTGTGCAGGCGTCAACGCCTCATCTAAATAGACCTGCACAAATGATCAGTTGTCTAAAATAAATAATGGATATCTAAATATGATTCGATTTGCTCGATCGTAGGAAGTGTCACCACCCAGGGATCTGCATCCACTACTAGGGGTGATGTTCTTGTAGAAGAAGCTCCGTCATCTCCCTGAAACATAGTACTTGCGTTAATAAAGAAGGAAGTATAGTGGATGTAATCACGTCATATGATCTCGCTTGATCGAACTGTCAGTATCCATACCTCGAAATGCATAAGAACATCAAGGGACGCTGTAACTGCGGTGCACACTTCTGCAAGCTGTTGCGCCGACCCGTAACTGCATGCTCCCCCTTCTTCTTGGACTAATGCTCCATCGACTCCCTGAAACATAGGACTTTCATTAGTAATGAACACAATATTGAAAAAAGAAGACACATAGGAGGGCGACGACAGAAGGACATATCAATGGCTAAAAACGAAAGAAACATTGTGTGTAACAATCACGCTACAAGAATGCAAGATCTGATGATCTCCATCGATGGAACTGTCCGGAAACGTACCTCGAGCATCTGAGTGACATCAACGGTTGTCGTCAATGCGTTGGACTCCTCAGCATCTCCCTGAAAGACAGTACTTGCATTATTTTGGATAACAATAATTATAACTGAAAACAAAGACTAGAGTACGAGTACTAGGGTGTATCATTAGGTAAAATAATTACACGATAAATTAAAACTATTGATTTACATGCCTAAAACAAGTCAGTGGCAGAATAGCTAAGTAAGATTACCCGATAGGCGCTTGAAGTGGCTGATGACTGCAATAACGACACGGATGGAGAATCTTCCGCCTTCATATTGAGTGGATACATAAATGGGGAAATTATTGTTAGCTAATGCTACACACTACCGCAAGGCCGAGAGCTAAATCCGTAAACTTGACTCACCAGTGGAGGGATGTGGACGAATAGAGTGGGAATAGCGGTTGAGAGCAATTTTCGCCTCGCTCGCGGTGTTTTCTTCTTTATTAGCAATGATGTGGAGTACATGTCTGAGCTAAAGTGCCTGCTGCAGATGCGGTATCGATCACCCCTCTTGTCCGCAAAGACTTCTAGGACTCTACTTTCAAGCTCAGACGGTGGATATCCGCAATATCGGACCCATTCTCTTATCTGATCTATTGTCTTAGGGAAAACATGCATTATAGTACCTTCAGATTTATTATGGGTCTTCGAAGGGCAACCGCCAATGGAACAGGCAGGCATTGTGGAAAGTTCTGAAAAGTAAAGATCAACAATTCTCAAAAAAAGAAAACATGGATGCAATTTGATGACTACTAGCAAATAGATATAAATTAAAAAATTGGACGCAAAATGATTATGGTACATGGCCTTACCTTGACGAACAAACAGTTAGATGCAGGGATCAGAGTAGTTTCTTGTCGTAGAATAGGGAGCAGTTCACAGGTTGCAAACTGACGAGTTTGCTCGAAGTGGTCACGGAAGTTCACAGAGACGAAGAGCAGATAACCAGCACCTTCACGGGTTGACTAGCAAAGCGCAAAGAAGTTCTCATTCGAAATATGAAGTGGGTTATAAAGAATTCGAAACGGGGTGTGTTTGTGAATGAATGACGTGTATATGTCGTGGCATTATGCGGTTTGCAGGGGGGCGTCCAGCGTGAGGGGGGATGCTTGGCAGGAGACACGGGGTCTGGAGGTAGACATGGGAACAACAACCCATGCTCTATAGACCACTTTGAAGTGTACATAGTCTTTGGCACCTCTTGGCCTTTATCGCTCCCTGACAGCTCCACTTGCCAGCGCAAGTACCCCGGTGCGAACTGCCTTTGATAGGGCGGGGGGTGGATTGGGGCGGTGGTCGTGCAGACTAGACACAGGAAGACTCGTGAATGGAGACACACTTATGTGGATTGAAGGTGGGCGGCCAGCGCGAGGGAGGATGCTTGGCAGGAGACACGGGGTCTGGTAGGTAGACATGGGAACAACAACCCATGCTCTATAGACCACTTTGAAGTGTACATGGTCGTTGGCACCTCTTGGCCTTTATCGCTCCCTGACAGCTCCACTTGCCAGCGCAAGTACCCCGGTGCGAACTGCCTTTGATAGGGCGGGGGGTGGATTGGGGCGGTGGTCGTGCAGACTAGACACAGGAAGACTCGTGAATGGAGACACACTTATGTGGATTGAAGGTGGGCGGCCAGCGTGAGGGAGGATGCTGGCCGGAGACATGTGGTGTGACAAGACAAGGCACAGGAAGACTATTCAATGGAGACACACTAGATTCATTTAAAAAATCAAAACAACCATTGTTAAAATATATGTTGGGTTTAATTTTAGATCTTAATTTCAATTGAACATAAATAATAAACATTACACATTGTAAAGTTCCGGTTGCAGCACATCCAGGGAAAATCCGCGGTATTGTCCACTGTCGCTGGGGAAATGTTGTCTAATGGCAAGTACCGCACAGGCAGGTATTACTCTCCGAACGCGGTGTCCGAGCCTCCTGTGAAGCCACCAAGTGAAGCAACGATAGGCCACCAGCCTGTACCACCTGTGAAAAAGAAAGATGCAATGGAACCAATTTACATGCGTTCGAATGATATGTAGATGTAATTTTATATGTGGGAGACGACCATGAAATAGTAGTGGCATCACTGACATCACAACCAGAGTATACTTACTCGTTACTCGGATTACGCGGACGAACAGTGCCGCGAAGTTCGTGCATAAGCACCATTATCATCCTCAACACGGTCCGTGAGAGGCAGGCTTCCCTGAACTCTGGCAGCTCGGTGATGCATTGCGGACTTGGGTCGCCTTCCGAAATGTAGGCCAAGCACCCGGAATTTTCACGGCAGCAGCAGTTCTCCTCCTCAGTTGGCATTAGCTCGCACCAATTGCACGTGCACCAGGTGGAGACGCCGTCCATGCGACATGGTCCAGGCTCTTCATCCGTTGACTGGTCCTCCCAACTGCCGTCCGAATGCCCATCGTTTTCGCGTGCTTGCCTTTCCAGTAGTTCCTCCTCGGTGTACTCGGGCTCGTACATATACGGCATTATTGTAGCCATTGTGTGGTAAAGAAAGTAAAATAATTTACAGAGATGGTACAGGTGTTCACAAGGCCTGGAAGCGGCGAAGGTAGCTGACCAGAGCACAGAAACGAGTCACAGAATACTCAAAGTAACACAGAGAGAGGAATGGAATCGAAAATCTGCTGCTGTGTTTTGTGAAACGGTGTGTTTATACTTATTGAGGAAAGAGGCGTCCTGCCATTTCCATGGCGACACTTCATTAGCTGAGGCGCAGCGATTGTTGACACGAAACGTGCTTTGGCGTTGGGAAATGGGCGGTACGCGTCTGCTGATATCAGGCTCAGGGGCGGGGGATTTGATTTAGTGCCGCAAACGCAGGTGAGCCAGGGCGATGGGGGGAAATGATAGTATTATCACAAAATGGCGGCTGATTTCGAGTGCGTTAATGGACGAAAAGTCGGGTAAGGTCCATAGGAAAGTTTTCTACGATCTACCGATTTACACTTAAAAACACATGGCCGAACCGTAGGGACAATAAAAAAAAAGTCCCGGAACTATCCTTTAAAATAGTGAGGTGCAGAATTGTCAATCCAGCAACCTTTCTCACAGATGTTCTGCAGGTAGGCAAGTATGCACACAACTGTACAGCAAACATACAGATGTTCAGTGACACCCGCAAAATACATGAGGACGCAGTTGAGGGGTGGGGGCGTGCTTTACATTGACAGTCTTTAACAGTTGACCAGTCAGATGGGGTCAGACATACAGGGACGGCAGTGGTGAGATTGATGGAGGATGGAACAAGTGAGGTAGTGGCAAGTGCGCGATTACGACCACATTATTCATAACAAGCACCAGAACTAACAGGGCTGCCACGATGAATAAGGAGTGGATTCAGGAGGGCAGATGGGACACCAGTACAGCATACAATTCAATTGGGCAAACTGATAGAAGTAATTGATTATCCTACAAAGATAGCTATAGTGAAGTGCCAGGCACACACACGAGGGGAAGACACTATTTCAAGAGGAAACGAAGCAGCAGCCTTAGAAGCAAAGCATGCAGCATATTTTGGAGAGTCACTAGAGTTGGAGGCAGCCTCAAACATCCATAATGCAAGGACAATGATACTAACGGAAGGGTACAATGTGCTGCCAGAAGCACAGATAATGGAGTTGCAGGGAGCTGCACCCAGGGAAATGGACAAAAAGGGGATGTACAGTATCTCCAACAGACGCCCTATAGCAGCAAAACAACACAAGGAAGGTGGTGATGCCTCTGGCACTATTGAACACAGCATCAACACAGTTACACTATCCGACGCACACAGGGAAAGAGGTCATTACCGTCCATATTGGAGAAGCATGGTTCTGTCCTAATTTGGCAGAACACGGGGCTGAATTTGTGAACAATTGTCTTCTATGCAAACAGTACACAGCAGGACATACATTGAGAGTTGTGAGAGGAGCCATACCATGTCCAGCAGGTCCCTTCCAGCATCTACATGTTGACTACCTTGACATTATCCAAGTGTGCCAAGTGTACCGCTACATGATAGTGGTTGTATGACCATTCTTTCAGTGGATTGAGGCAGGACCCTGCTCTTATCCTGATGCCCTCAGGGCAGCCAAGTTTCTGATCAGGGAAGTATTCCTGCAATGGGGCGTGTGTGAGGTCCTGCAGTCTTACAACAGCCCTCACTTCGCCAATGAGATGTTCAAGCACATCACCAAATTGCTGGGCATTCAACACAAGTTCTCCTGTGCGTACCACCCACAAGCAAACAGGATGTGTGAACGCCTGATCGGCCTCCTGAAGAAAGCAATAGCTAAGATAAAGCAGAGCACAAAGACTGGCTGCACTGCCTACCACTCGCATTGTTTGCATTGCGCAACAAGCCTGGGTCTGACCACCATTTAACGACCCTGAGGTGGTGAGAGGATGGTGCATGCAACTCCCACTGGCTCCTCCCACTAGGGCTTTGAAAGATGATGAGAGTAACGCAGATGTGTTAGGTCAGCAGATGTACAATTACATTACTTCCTTGATTGCTAATGCCTCTTTATTCTCTCGCAAGATAGCACGATCCCGAGCAGGCCCAGAAGACAACGGAGAAAGCAACTGCAACAATGGACAAAAATACTCTGGAATAAGAAGACTGGTTAACGTTGGGGACGTGGCCCTGGTACGAAATTTTATTTGAAAGTGGGATGCACCCAGATTTATGGTTTTCAACACCATTTCAGCAGTAGCAGATAAGGCTGGCGACTGGAAGGAAAGACAGTGTGGAAGTACTTGTCTGACATCAAGCCCTAAAAAGCAGCAGCCACGTCTGGCAATGAGTTCAACAGGGCCAACGATCAGCAAGACAACTCTGAACTTACTCTGCCGAGTGGAGGACACCCAATGGTTACTCGCTCAAGGGCAGTAGAGATTAGGAATGGACTGCTTATCGACTTCATTATCGGGCCTCATTTTAAGTTTAGCGGTAGCCTTGCCGGTAAAACCGGTAGGCTGCCGCCAAATGTGTGAAAAATTCTGACGCCCCCGAATGGGCAATTACAGGGTCATTACGGCCTTGCAGACCCGGTAATTGCCATTTGAGCCCCATAGGGCTGAATGGGAATGGGGAGGTCGGATGCACCGGCACCATTCAGAATAGGGCTGATACATCCGACATGTTCTGCGGGTGGGTGACGTTACGCCCGCCTGCCCGCCCCCAGAACTCATAGTTGGCTGGTCCGGGAACTATGGTACCGTAGTTCCCGGACCGGCAAACTCATAATGATGCCGACTGTCTGTTATTTTATTCTCTACATACATTCTTCGTGAAAGCTGACTGCAATAACTGATGACTGTTCACGTTGCCCGCTGACTATCATCCGGATACCTTCTCAAACCAATTTGTCCACACTTTGAGAAGACCTAGTAGTTCCTGACCATGATCCCCCAGAGTGCATTATCTCACCTTTTGAATATTTTGGCCATCAGTAAGGGCAGTGTGGGAGCTCTCTCCTGGCCTATTTCCCTACTGGGTTGTCTTTATTCCGGAGTGTGCCTAATAAGGAACTTGCCTTCATTTGGGGACTTTTACGACGTGATTCCATTGCTCCTGTACCTGCGGAGGTATCCAGGTGACCAGTCCCAAAATGCATACGCTGAGTGGCCTTTGCAGGTGCCGTCTTTGGAGAATTCCCACCTGCTCATTGACACAGGGTAAGGCCCCAGGGAGAAGCCCAGGCCTGTTGTGGATTCCCCATGAACAGAGGCTTTCGGAAAAACGTGAACACGTAAGTATAGCCTGTAAGGAATAACAATGTTCGGGTGGGGATGCTATGTACCTGTATCCCCATGTTATCTGTATCACATGTTTACCCTATCCATCCTGTCGCTTTACATACGTATGCCGATATGTATGCCCCTCTGTCCTGCTCTCCTACCTGGTCTCAGGCGCTTTACTAATAACCACCATATTACACTACTATGCTTACTCTCTCCTATACACCATCACTCAACTAGAACACAGCCAAACCATGCTAAATTCCGGCTAGCTGTTCTCATACTAACATGACCCCACGAACACCTCATCATCCTAATAAAACACAGCTAGCTGAGCACATTCCGGCTAGCTTAGGTGTCTCCTCAGGCCTAATGCAGCCAGAACTCAGTCTGGGTGTCCGCCCTCCAAACTGGACACATCCAACTGATTTCCTCAGCACAACACCTACCGCTAAGAAGCAGCTATCATGCAACAAACACACCATCTGCACACATATCCGGTGCGCCCACGCACCATTTGACACTCTCTCTCTCTACTGACTTGAACTGCAGTTCCCGAGGGCGTTCAACCTACCAGCGCTTTGAGGTCATACCAATGATGCATAAGGCGCTAGATAAATGCCATGTAACACAACATAACATAACAAGTGGAGCAGTGTGAAACGGGTGAACACGCAGTGATTGGAAGTGAAAGTATAGTTTGATTTGTTGATTGTGGAAGTTTTTATGGCCATTTTTATTCATTTTATTTTTTGAGATTTATTAAGGATAAGGAGAAAGGAATACGGGAGCCTCCCCGAGTGAGGGGAGAAGGTGGCGCCACAGTGCACTGTCCCGACCAGTGCGAGAGAGAAATACAAGAAGAAATTTAGGAGCCCCATATAATTAGAGAGCTTGGGAAAAGTAGTGGTTGTTGTTTTAGCTTGTTATTTTGGTTTATTTTTATATATACGGAAGAGGCCCAAGAGGGGCGTGTATGGTGTGTATGTGAGCGCATCAGGGGAGCGTGTAGGGGGTGAATGAAGATGCTCGAGGGAGGAAACAATTGAGGGGGGAAGTGAAATTGATGTTTTTGCTATGAACATTTTAGACAGTATTGACTGATAGTAAAGAGACGATTATAGTGCATATGTTTTAAAGTGATGTTGAATTAATCGTATTTTTGGGTTTGGCTGCGGGACAACTGTACAAGCACACTTCCGACACACAATACTGACTGGATGTAGCAATGGGGACAGACACACCCCTAGACCATACATGTCATGATGCCCGCTCCCGGGGAGCCGGTTCAAGCCCTGCGTCCCTGAAAGCGGACGTCCAGTCCCCAAGGAAGGACCCAGCAACCCCATATAGGGGCCCTTTGGACAGTGTCCTGGCGCCTATGGCGCCAGGCTCATAAAAGACATCAGTCCTGGCGCCATGGGCGCCAGGCTCATTATGGGAGTGCTTGGGTGCACTTACCTGATGCAGACCATGCTGCAGGATCCCGGCCTCCTTGAGGCCTGAAAGGAACTACTTTACCTGTGGGACTAATTTACCATCCGGGCGTGGTCGGGGAAGGATACAACCTGATTGGAGGAAGGATACATACCTGGAACTTCTTCCAAGGCTATTTAAACCCCACCCGAACAGCCACACGTGCTTCGCGTTGTTCTGCATCTAGCAGCTGGACCCTCACCGTGTCAGCTCCTGCATCCTGACTTCTGCCACGCCTGCCAGCGTCCTGGATCACCTGCAAAGGAAGAGAAGAAGAGAACAGAAGAAGGAAAAGTCCTTACCTGCTAAATCCGCATCCCGGAGACATCTCGCCGACAATCCTGAAAAGGAAGACTTTTATTTAAAAGCTCATCGCGTCAATCGCTGCAGCTCCGCATTCCACTCACCTTTTCAGGGCACCTCCATGTTCAGCAGCGATCATCCGGATTCGCAGTCACGCCCCAGCGCCTAGGGAGAAAAAGACCAGAACAAAAGGTGAGAGAGAGAAGGGAATAAGGAAAGCTAAATCTCCATGTTAAGACTTACCAGTTGATTCATTCCCTCTTCATTTCGGGTCCGCGCCGCATCCTGGCATTTCCGGACCCTGGCCCCTAAGGGGAAAAAGAGACATCAGCGTTAATGAGCGAATGAAAAGACATTACCAAAAAACGCTCATTAAAGACTTACCTGATTTCTACAAGGATTTCACCTCTCATCTCGGGTCGGTGCCTGTTCCCCGGCATTCCGTACCCCGGCCCCTATGGGGAAAAAGACACTAGCATTAGTACATTAATGCATGGACACAAGGGGAACCTCTTATCAAAAAACTTACCTGGAAGCCAAGCAAATTTGGTTCTCACCAATCCGAAAATCCAGTGAAGTAACTGGATACCAACGCGCCCCTGCATCAGAAGCAGGATGGAGAGCTCGTCCTTCCAGACCCTAAGGTGAGACGCTACGAGTAATCACAGAAGGGTTTCGAGGAGGGTCAGAGGGGAAAGTGGGAGGCCGATTGCATTACCCCGCAGACAGTTAATCCCCTATTTTCGCCTACAGAAGGATACTTCTGCGAGCCAGACAAGCCAGATTTGGGGGCCCGGTCCAGTCCGTCTTCCGAACCCTGCGCATCACCTTAGAAGAGGTCACAGCAGCGCGAACCAGGCCAGCGGCTCCGTGGGAGTCAGGTGAGCGTTACAGAACGCGAAGCCTTCCTACAAATTCCCACCCAGGCGCTATGGAAAGTACTGAGACTGATCAGTTGGCCCAATTACTGGGGGAATTACGGGCCGAAGTATATGCCGCTCGTCAAGAGACTAATGCCCTCAGGAGGGAATTAATAATATCAAAGGAAAGAACTGATGACCTGGCCAGACAGCTTTTGCAAGGTCAAGCTGGGCAAACTCCTCTACCCGGTTCCGGAGGGAACCCCGCTCCTGTGGTTTCCAGTAACCCTGTGCAGATTAATCTACCTGGAAACATGCCGCTGGCCCCACCCGAACGCTTTGCTGGGGACCCCAAACGATTCGCCGTATTCATGAATCAGTGTCGTTTGCACTTCCTAAGCAGACCTGGGGCCTTCCATAATGATCAGCCCAAGGTAGCCTTTGTATTGTCATATCTCAGCGGCTGCGCTGCCGATTGGTCAGTTCCACTGGTTACTCAAGATGACCCGATTCTCTGTGATTTTCAAAGGCTTCAAGCAAGCATGGAAAGGTTATTTGCTCGACACTCTCAGGGGCAGGCTCTGGATGACGAACTTCTATCCCTGCGACAGGGCAATCAGGACCTCCTATCCTATATTGCAACCTTTAATAGACTAATTGTGGAAACGGGATGGCCAGAGGATAAAAGAGTCACATTGTTTTATCGAGGCCTACGCGGAGAACTTAAAGATGTCTTGGCCCAAGTTGTAAATCCACCCCAAGAATGCACAGAGTATATAGACTTAGTGGTCCAATTGGATCACAGACTTCAAAACAGAAAAGCAGATCGGCCCAGGTTTGAGACCCGGGTGTTGGTCAAGACCCATGCTAATCCCAAGGGAGTTGATGTCTCTGAGCTTATGCAAATTGGAGGGGTGAAAGGACCCTTAATTCAAAAGGAACGTGAAAGAAGGCGGCAGTTAAAATTATGTCTTTATTGTGGGAATTCTGGACACTTTCTACCAGATTGCCCGGCAAAACCGCCCCGAAAGGCGGTAGGAGCCGCTGATAAAAACCATGAAGACTCTGTTTCGGGAAACGACTCCGCCCGACAAGTGTAGGGGTCCGCTTGCCGAGCTTGAAAACTAACTCTCAGACCTCGCATTTCATTGTGCCAATGATTCTCGTAGATCCAGAACAGCCTAAGCGGTTGCATGCAATAAAGGCATACATCCATAGTGGGGCTATTGGAAACTATGTGGATCGTGAATTGGTCTCTAGGATTAACCTCCCTCTCCGTCCTAAAACCGGCAAAGATGTCATCACCACAGTCGATGGAACTGAAATTGCCTCTGGACCGGTAACACATTCCACTACTGAGGTGACTCTTATTGGTCCCGACGGCCATCGGGAGGGTGTTGTGTTTGATGTAATCAAGGCTCCACAGTTTCAGGTTATTCTTGGAATCCCTTGGTTAGAGACACATAATCCTCGAATTGATTGGCGAGCTAAGAGAATAACCTTCCCGGATTGTACACAAACCTGCTACCCAGAAAACCTGAAGATTAATCTAGCATCTGTAACCTCTGCCTCCATGCAACTACCTCTGGAATACCAAGACTTTCAGGACGTCTTCCAAAAGGAACAGGCCAACACGTTACCTCCTCACAGATCGTACGATTGCCAAATCGATCTGGTGCCCGGTGCACAACCCCCTTGTAGCAGGATTTATGCCCTTGCCGAACCTGAGAATCTGCATTTGAGACAATATTTGGATCAATACCTAGCTAATGGTTTTATTCGCCCGTCAAAGTCCCCGGCATCCTCGGCTTTGTTCTTCGTGCCCAAAAAAGAAGGCGACCTTAGAACTTATCGATTACCGCGCATTGAACCAGATAACGGTTAAAAACCGTTATCCTCTGCCTCTGATCCCTGAACTCCTTGACCAGGTGAAGGACGCTTGCATATACACCAAGTTAGATCTCCGGGGGGCTTATCATCTGGTACGAGTTAAAGAAGGCGACGAATGGAAAACTGCCTTCCGTACTAAATATGGATTATTCGAGTACCAGGTGATGCCTTTTGGATTGTGTAACGCGCCGGCTGCCTTCCAATACTTCATGAATGATGTCCTTCGGGAACTCATCGATGTTTGTGTTGTCGTATATATCGATGACATTCTGGTGTACTCCTCTTCGGAATCTGATCACAGAAAACACGTCAGGGCAGTACTTGAAAAACTGCGCCAACACAAACTATTTCCTAAATTGGAGAAATGTGTTTTCCATACCACAGAAGTCGAGTTTCTAGGTTTCATCCTGACACCCAAAGGAGTCCGAATGGACTCAAGAAAAGTGGATGCCATCCTCAAATGGCCATCACCTAGCTCTGTAAAAGGGGTTCAAAGCATGCTCGGCTTTGCCAATTTCTATCGCAGGTTTATCCCGGAATTTTCACGCGTGGTACAACCCATTATTGCACTCTTGAGGAAAAATAAACGTTTTAAATGGTCTGAAGAAGCCGAGCAGGCCTTTCAGGGTTTAAAAGCTCAGTTTACCTCCGCACCTATATTGAAACACCCGCATCCAGATCTCCCTTATGTCGTCGAGACTGACGCATCCAGCCTAGCCATGGGAGCTGTCCAGTCCCAAAGAGATCCCGAAACCAACCAACTGCATCCCGTAGCATTTTGGTCCAGAAAATTCTCGGCACCCGAGGTTAATTATGCAATCACGGACAAAGAACTGTTAGCCATTAAGTCCGCTTTTAAAGCCTGGCGGCATTATCTGCTTGGAGCTCGACATACCATCACAGTGATCACTGATCACCGGAATTTACAGTATTTGAAAACCGCCAAGGCTCAGTCATCACGGCAGCTCCGATGGGCTTTGTTTTTCGCTGAATTTTATTTCGTGATTACCTATCGACCTGGCTGCAAGAATGGCAAAGCAGACGCTTTATCCCGAATTGGAATCGGAGAATCTGATACAAACTCAGAACCAGTACCGATAATTCCCGAACAGAGGATTCTAGGTATGACTTCGTTACAGACGCTTGAAGACATTCAAGCCAGAGTGAAACAACTCCTGGACCCTACAACCTTACAGGATTGGATACAAAAGGGATCAGACTTTACCATAGATAATGGTTTACCTTATTTCCAAGGACGCTTATTCCTGCCACATAAGAAATTACACAAACTAGTTATTTCCAGTTATCATGATACATTAATAGAGGGACACCCCGGTATTGCCAAGACAGAGGAAAAGGTGAAACGACAATTTTGGTGGCCCTCTTGGCGAAAAGATGTTAAATCTTTTGTGATGTCCTGTGGTGTTTGCGCCCAAAATAAAAGTCAAAAGAAAAGACCAGCCGGTCTCCTTCAACCTCTAGACGTACCGCCAGCACCCTGGCACACCCTATCAATGGATTTTATTACGGACCTGCCTCCTTGTTCGGGGTACAATACTATTCTGGTAATTGTGGATTTGTTTTCCAAGATGGCCCACTTTATTCCTTTGAAAGGTTTACCTTCAGCTTCTGTCCTAGCCAAAGAATTCCTCGAAAATATTGTTCGGCTACATGGATTCCCATCTATACTAATCCCTGACCGGGGAAGCCAATTAATTTCCCACTTCTGGCACAAATGTTGTCAAATGGCGCAGATCGACGTAAGATTATCGACCAGTCACCACCCTCAGACCGATGGTCAGACCGAGAGGACAAATCAGACCCTTGAGCAGTACTTACGGTGTATGTTACAGCAATCTGAAAGCAACTGGAAAGACATTCTTTGGATAGCCGAATACGCATATAATTATTCGGTACACTCTGGAACTGGCCACAGTCCTTTTTATACTTTGTTTGGGTATCACCCTCGAACCTCAAATCTTGACTCACCTCAGAACCTCGGAATGCCTGCAGTAGAACATCTGCATTCTACAATTACCCAAGCCTTCAAAGAGGCAACTACTCATTTACAACAAGCCAAGAGAAAATACAAGGCGAATGCTGATCTACATCGGAGTGAAGCACCTCCGTATCAGATTGGGGATCAAGTGTGGTTACCTACCAGACATTTACCACTCAAAGGGCCTCGAACTTTTAACCCAAAATATCTGGGACCTTATTCTATTACGGCAATTATTAACCCAGTGGCTGTTAAACTTGATTTACCAGCTAGTATGCGAATTCACCCTGTTTTTCATGTGTCACTCCTGAAACCAGTGGTACTCGGAACCCGACTACTCAAACCTCCAGAACCTATTCTAATAGAGAGGGAGCCCGAATTCGAAGTGAAGAACATTTTAGACTCAAAAATGTTTAGGTCAAAACTGTTCTACCTAATTGATTGGAAGGGGTACGGACCTCAGGAGAGGTCGTGGGAACCCAGCGACCATGTGCATGCACCTCGATTAGTCAGGAAATTCCACCGACTCTTCCCAGACAAACCAAAACCCCCGGAGGGAACAACCTTGGGAGGGGCCTTGGGGGGGAGTCCTTCATGATGCCCGCTCCCGGGGAGCCGGTTCAAGCCCTGCGTCCCCGAAAGCGGACATCCAGTCCCCAAGGAAGGACCCAGCAACCCCATATAGGGGCCCTTTGGACAGTGTCCTGGCGCCTATGGCGCCAGGCTCATAAAAGACATCAGTCTTGGCGCCATAGGCGCCAGGCTCATTATGGGAGTGCTTGGGTGCACTTACCTGATGCAGACCATGCTGCAGGATCCCGGCCTCCTTGAGGCCTGAAAGGAACTACTTTACCTGTGGGACTAATTTACCATCCGGGCGTGGTCGGGGAAGGATACAACCTGATTGGAGGAAGGATACATACCTGGAACTTCTTCCAAGGCTATTTAAACCCCACACGAACAGCCACACATGCTTCGCGTTGTTCTGCATCTAGCAGCTGGACCCTCACCGTGTCTGCTCCTGCATCCTGACTTCTGCCACGCCTGCCAGCATCCTGGATCACCTGCAAAGGAAGAGAAGAAGAGAACAGAATAAGGAAAAGTCCTTACCTGCTAAATCCGCATCCCGGAGACATCTCGCCGACAATCCTGAAAAGGAAGACTTTTATTTAAAAGCTCATCACGTCAATCGCTGCAGCGCCGCATTCCACTCACCTTTTCAGGGCGCCTCCATGTTCAGCAGCGATCATCTGGATTCGCAGTCACGCCCCAGCGCCTAGGGAGAAAAAGACCAGAACAAAAGGTGAGAGAGAGAAGGGAATAAGGAAAGCTAAATCTCCATGTTAAGACTTACCAGTTAATTAATTCCCTCTTCATTTCGGATCCGCGCCGCATCCTGGCATTTCCGGACCCTGGCCCCTAAGGGGAAAAAGAGACATCAGCGTTAATGAGCGAATGAAAAGACATTACCAAAAAACGCTCATTAAAGACTTACCTGATTTCTACAAGGATTTCACCTCTCATCTCGGGTCGGTGCCTGTTCCCCGGCATTCCGTACCCCGGCCCCTATGGGGAAAAAGACACTAGCATTAGTACATTAATGCATGGACACAAGGGGAACCTCTTATCAAAAAACTTACCTGGAAGCCAAGCAAGTTTGGTTCTCACCAATCCGAAAATCCAGTGAAGTAACTGGATACCAACGCGCCCCTGCATCAGAAGCAGGATGGAGAGCTCGTCCTTCCAGACCCTGAGACGCTACGAGGAATCACAGAAGGGTTTCGAGGAGGGTCAGAGGGGAAAGTGGGAGGCCGATTGCATTACCCCGCAGACAGTTAATCCCCTATTTTTGCCTACAGAAGGATACTTCTGCGAGCCAGACAAGCCAGATTTGGGGGCCCGGTCCAGTCCGTCTTCCGAACCCTGCGCATCACCTTAGAAGAGGTCACAGCAGCGCGAACCAGGCCAGTGCCTCTGTGGGAGTCAGGTGAGCGTTACAATACATGTAAAGCCCTGCCCCTGTACTGTGAGAAAATCAAGAAGTACCACAACCAATGGGCGACTGAGACTAAAGGAGAAGTAATGCCCCACTCCTGCCCAGAGTGAGGGTCTTTCGACAGGTGCGCCTTGGACCATATGCCCACGTACTTAAATGCAAAGTATAAGGGGAGGCCATTGCAGAATAGAAGGGAGATAATGGACTGCTGGAGAATGTTTGAGGCAACAGAGGCCCCTGAGGGGAGTGGGGCAACATCTGACAATAGTAAGAAAATGAGTACAGAGGAGACTGGGAAGAGTGGAGAGATGAAGAAGGGGATTTATCCACTCGCCATGCAGCTAGAAAAAGAATACACTAACCTGACCTTATGTGAAGCTCAATGAGCTTCCAAAAATGGACACCAACAGAAGGAAGAAGAGGTCTGTAGAAAAGGAACAGACAAGCAAGAGCGTAAAACCGGTAGAATTGAAGAGAGTGAAGAGAGGAGGCAATTACTTCTCAGAAGCATCACAAACAGCACTGGATGAAGTACTGGCCGAACACCGGTTGTTCAGCCAAACGCAGATGTTCTTTGCATCATTTATCCCATATGTACAGATTTATACGAATGTGAAATGGCTGCAGATTACCCGTTGGGAACTGATGGTGACAATAAATTCCACAGTGAATGGGTTCAACGCAATAAAGGAAGAGCTTCGAGCAGTACGGTTGGTGGCGCTCCAATACCGATATGTTCTGGATTTACTAACTGCAATGGAAGGAGGAGTATGCGCAAAAATTGGAAGTTCCTGTTGCACATTCGTATCTGCTAACAACGAGGCTAACGGCACACTGATGGAAGCGGTAAATCAGCTATCACAGATGCATGCAAAGATGGAGGCAGAAGCCAAGGGGACTGGAAAGGATCAGAGTTAGATAGCATACATATGATCATGGATGCCGTCATGGCTATCAGATGGGCTGAAGGTGATACTGGGAGCACTAATATTGAGAGGAGTGACAATGTGCATGGTGTAGATTTGCCTCACCCAGTGCCGAAAGAGAGCAGAAAAAACTATTGGAATCAAGGTCTTGATGGATGTGAATATAGGAGTCACAAGAGACGTGATCTTGGAAGAAAGAGACAGGCTAAGGTAATGTATAGTGAACTGTCAGTTATTCCCACACAAGGCAATGAAGCTAGGCAACCCATTCAATGTGATGTACGATGAAGGAAATTGGGTATGGTGCAACCCGGAAGCAGTATGCAGTTATATGGAATGGACTTTCGACGATCATGTGAATTACTATGGACTCCTCAGCGAGATTACGAAGATATGTCAGCCGAGAGCAAAAGCATTAACTTATAATGATGTAGTTGACAGGTCAACCAGAGGGGGGACTGAAGAGGGAGTCCCAAGACCACCCCTCCGCACACCCAAGTTCTTGTCAGGACGAAGAGCTAGAAACGCCATTCATCTTATGTTGGACCAATCCCAAGTTCACCAATGATCGACAAGTATACTGAAAGATATACTCTCAGCCAGCCGTACAGGCCGAATACAATGCAAGTCTTCCCAAGTGTGGGAGAAAAGCCAGTGATCGTGGACAGAGACACCTATATGGACAGCCTCGACTAAGCACCAAGAAGCCATGGTACTGTCCTCATTAATGACACCACGACAGAGCAGCATTAGAATGAAGCACATGTGCAGTCCGCACTGCACCATATAAACATACACTTGTATACATGAAGAACATGAGCGCACATTTCTATAGCCAGACGACAGATATACGTACATACTGTCAATGCTTTTATTATTTTGTCATTAGCCAAAATGCAGTAATGCCGAACCGCAAGGTACAAGAGATCCGGTGCAAGCTTGCTGATGCTTAAAGCCAATATTCACGTGGACATTCAGGAGTATATATGGAACCTGATTGAACCACGTATAGCTAGCCCATAGGGAATGTAGCATAACATGGAAAATGTAGAAACTGCATTATAAGGTTTAGGAAAATTACAGCAGGCCCCAAGCCACTGAGCAGGAGACGAGCAGAGCTGATTAAGGCTGCACCGAGAGCAAGACGCATGAGACAGGCCCACAGCCATGTTCAGAGATATGGAGACACATTCCAGTCTCCAGACGACAAGGGACCAGCTGCAGAGAAACGGAATAAATTCTCATAATTGTGAGCTGCAGGGCTCACATTTGTGGTGCAGCCAAGCAAGACAAAAAAGAGGAGCAAACCAGATGCAGATATCTTTCTTTATTTAAAATCCATAGAGAAAGCTCAGCAGCTTCTGGGCCTGATATTATTCTCTCCAAATAGACTTTAAGGTCCCTCTTTGGGGCACTCTGTTCTGAGCAAGATTGCTTTGGCGCTTTCGCCTCGATTTTCAGAAGGCCTTTCCTAGCAGATTTATTCCCACTGGGACTATCAGCTCTCCGTAGTTAGTATCCCCCGATAGTGGGACAGAGATTGTATTTTCTATCCGGGTATCTCGTTCTCACCTATTTCACCGACAGAGATGACCTCTTTGTTGGCTTCTATGAACCCCACCTCTTGTCCTTTAAATCTCTTACCCTCTAAACTCAAACTGGAACACAGAAACTTGTTTGTACCCTTCCTAAAACAGTTCATTAATGCCTGTTAAGAGATAAACAGGTCCCTTTAGACATTAAGAAAGTCACCATTACGCCAATTCCTAAGAAATTGAATCTGGACCTCACTGACCCTAGAAACCTTAGGCCAATAACCAACAGCCAGTTCCTCCTAAAAATTTTGGACGTGGCCACCACTTCCCACTTCCTACATGCTTTCACAGAAAACAATAACAATTTACATAGCCGGCAGTCCAGATTTCACCTGCCTATTGCCCTGAGACCGTACTTGTGGATCTCCAAACCAACATGCTCGAAATTGTTGACAGTGGGAAAGCGGGGATGTTGACCCTGTTGGACCTGTCAGCGACCTTCAATCTCATCGATCACAGACACCTTCTGGAGTGCCTATGACAGCAGGGGGCTTTCTAGTGGAAGGTGGTCTACTGGGTCAAGTCCTTCTTTTCCAATCGCGAATGCCTGTTTCTTCATTTAAATATGGTGTCCCCCTAGGAGAAACAATATTGCCTCTCCTTTTCAATCTGTACATGCAAACTCAATGCACACTGTTAGAAGAGCTAGGGGTCTTTTTTACCAACTATGCCAATGACACGCAGTTAGTCATCGAGCTAAGTGGCGATTACCACCAAGATTTGTTAACACTTAAGAACCTCTATAATGCCGTTGAGAGATGGGTGTCCTGAACGGGCAACAAGACTGAGCTACTGATTTTTGGCTCACCCCAAGCTCGTGCCAAATTAGATCCCGCCTATGTCGACTTTACGTTGCAAGGCAATAAGATCCTAACTCAATCTAAAGTGAAGACTCTGTGTGTTTTCCTGGAGGCCTCCCTGAATTCAGACGCTCAGGTACAAAATCTTCTTAAGATATCTAACAGCCACCTGAGGCTTCTTTGAACCATACAGCCTTTCATCAATAAAAAGAATTCAGTGTCTTTTTTTTATTAATAGTTGTTATAGCTGATTTATCAACTTTACAACACATTCAAAGAATTATCAGCAAATAAATTGGTACATTCTTCTTGTTATAAAATCTTTACAATCAGAAAAAAGGAAAAACACAGATTTACATAACAAGTACGAATGGTTCTCATCTGTGACTTGTGTAGAAGTGTAGTAACATGAAAAATAAAGAATTTCACACATCCTGCATTACATTATACCGCGAACAGTGCTTCCAAAAAAAATTATATGGCTACATATACAACTGCTTGATTTGTTGAGAAAAATATGCTCCATCTCTCTTCTTGATCAAGAGTTTCATATTGCTGGTAATGTTTATACAAAAATAATTCTCTCCCTCACCATCCCTGGACACTCCATAAACAAGTGTTGTAAGGTTTCTTTCACCTCTGTAGTTTCACAGAATCGACAGAAGTTTAAGGATATGGTAATTTGTTTTTGCTTAGCCATTAACGATCGTGTTGCCCATAAGTTTAATCTAAAACGTAATATGGCTGAGCGAAACGACATAGATGGAGACCGAATTAGATAAGGTTCACAATTACCAAACTTTTCAGTTGCAAATGGGTTGTCTCTGAAATCTCTGTATGCTCCACATAGTTCTCTAGTTCGAATCCAGTCATGCATATATAGCTTTTGTTTGGCTCTATCAGGATTTTCCAATAATGTCTGCAAAGATACATCTGCAGCAGCCATTGCACCATACCCACTTTTACACTAATCAACCGGGAAACTATGTGCTGATTTCAAGATATATGATGCAAGATAAAAAAGCAAGGTATTGGGGTTATCAGCAAGAGCACATTTTCTCAGCAGAGTACATTGCCGCCACTGGAGTCTTACGTGCAAGGACAGTAGACCAATTTCATGTCGTATACATACAACAGGCGTACACTGCGGCAGATTAAGTATTTTCCTCCAGTATCTCCCCTCCAATTTTCGCAGATTAATTTGGTTCACATTGGACCATGTATCCAGAACATACAGAAGTATTGGTACAGTCTTTTGGTTATAATAGGTGATAACCGTTTTTATGGAGAATTTACCGTATGTACGCAGTATTAATTCAGTGTCTATCGCCCGGCCATGATTCTATCAAGGTTAGATTATTACAACATTCTGTTGTGTGGAGCCTCAAAATCTAATCTTCGGATTTGCCAGATCATTCCGAATGATGCAGACCGCATGGCAATGACCATTCCAAGAAGAGCTCATGTATCCAACACCAGGAGAGAGCTGCACTGGTTACGAGTGCAGCAACGTATTAAGTTCAAAATGGGCTTACTAATTCATCGCTCCCTTTATGGAAAAGACCCGGATTACCTCAAAACAATGATCATGCCCTACAAGCCAGTCAGAGATATGCCTAGGTAGATCTTTCTGGAATCTGGCTCCCTATTTCTGGAATTCTCTACCGCCGTCCATCAGAGGGACTTCCAATTAGAGTCATTTCAGAAACTCTTTGAAGAAGCACCTTTTCAGCTAAATCTCCTGGTGTTATGTCATAATACCTTTTCACCTAGGGCATACTATTTTGCCTGTTGTCTTGTTGCTATGTTTGTTTCCTTTGTGTACATGTCAGTGCCCCGATACATGTGGGTTTTCGGCGCTGTTGTAATAAATAAATAAATAAATAAATAAATAAATAAATAAATAAATACAAAATTACATCGTTTAATGCCAATCTTTTTTCTTCCAAGGTTTGGAACTGCTGACCCTCTGTGGTAGATCGTTCCATGCAGTTCTTTTTTTTCCCGGTGTTCTAAACTGCCGATCCAGTTTGGCAACAGTAGGATGCTTTCCCGTGGTCATAGGTTTACTGCTATATAAGGCTTGGTGGCTTGGACGGATTTGGCTGACTTGCCTTTCAATTTCGGGGACTGTCGTATGCCAGGAGGCGGGTGAGCCCAGATATTTCTCAGGAATGCTCCGGAGCCATTAGATTTCCTTTTCCTCATTGTTATTCAATTCTTAGTTTATTTTCTCCAGTTTTCTTTCTCCTTTCCGCAGACCCTTAGACACCGGTCCTGTTTCCGGGGACGAGCTCGGTTTGAAAATCGAGAACATATTTGTCTCCTTTGGGGTGCCTTGAGTTGGAGGTATTATAGCAGATCCTACTTCAATTACCTCCAGATCTGCATTGGGGACTGGTGGTTCTGGAAGATTCGAAAGGACATGTATAGATCTATTTCTACCTACCATCCCAGCCTCCTTTCCTTTCCATTTTGTCCGCATCAACTTGCTGTTTTACAAAATGGCCTCCACTAGGAGCGTCTTGTCCGTGGACTCTCGCCTAGCCATGTCACAGAGGGGATGCTGCTATTGAAGAGATGCTTCAGCTTCTTTATTTAATCTCTGCTCCACCTTGGCACCAAACCCCTCCAAACCATTCATTTTTATCTGTAGCATAGCAAGTAGAGTGGACTGGTCTTGCAGTGCATTATTAAGTGATTCCTATAGTTTGGTAAAGGGGGAAAGTGAAATTGACAGGGTTGCCATCAGTATTTGTTGAATGCGACTTATAGCGTCCTTTCATGAGATATACTCACTTCCCTGTTCTTCCCGTGGTAACCAGGACGAAGAGTGAGAGGACCTCCTTGAAGAATTGGAAGATTTTCTTTCAATCATCGAGTTTAGCCTATTTCCGTGGGGCTGAGGAAGCACCAATACTTTCAATTGAGAGGTTGGCATCAAGACTGTCCATCTTCCCCCTTTCCCTCTCACAAAAAGTCTCCCCATTATCGAAGGTCCGCGGCGTGCAAGGTTGCAAAGTACTTAGTTTCAAGCTCGGGGGGCGGACTGGATGGGTGGACGGGTGGACACGCCCAGGCCAGAGAAGGAAGCGAGAGAGGAGTGGCATGTGAACCACCTCACAGTCAGATCAGCATGCAGCAAGTCTTCATCTAAGGTAGTCAACGTGTTCTAACTTATTGACAGACTTTTCCTTTTTTGGGTCGACATTTTTTATGTCAGGATGGTGGAGTCTTTGGACAGTTGAGGTGCCAGTTCTAAATTTTTCAGTTCTTTAGTTATTGGATTGTCTGCCAAGTCATGAGGACGCTTTAGAGGCGAACGTTCATCCACACTCTCATCAGATTCCTTCCGTTTTTCAGTTCCTGGTTTAGCAGGGCCCCCACCCCCAAAGGCACTCAAAGTCGCCTCCTCTGTCAGAGGTGAAAAGTTTTGGTCAACAGTAGGGGGTAAAGATTTAGTACTTGGCTTTGCTCTTCCCTACACCCCTCTTATCGGGAACGAACTTTCCAGTAGGCGACGACGGCATAATACGCGAGTTCAAAGGAGAGACACACTTCTATGAAGTCAAGCGGGAGTTATTCACTTCATCCACAGGCTTAGAAGTTATTAAGTCAGGACGTGACAAAGGGGAGTTGGCGGGCTCCGCGCGACTTGAATGGGAGCTTGTGTTAGCGCACACCCTGCCCAACCTACTTTTGGTGCCATCTTGCTCGGAAACCATTTGGCACTCAGCTAGGCAGTCTCCCTGCGCAACCTGTCTTACCTGAAGTAGGGTCCGTGCTCCGGCCGGACTTTTAGGCTGCATGAACTTCGCTTCACTTCTGGATTTATGAATCGATGTAGCCACAGTTTTTGCTGGTCCCACACTGCACCATAGCCCCAGGACACTCCTCTGCTCTTTCAAGGTGCTACCGCGGCTATTTTAACGGCTTCCTCAGCTTCGAGGCGACAGAAGAGTCCACTTAGCCTCCCCGTTTGCAGCTCTACGTGCCGCGCTTCTTCTTCGTCTTACTGATAGATTTGTAGCCATCAGCAGTGATTTCTGGATACCGAGGCTTGAGCCTCACTCCATCTTCTCGGGTTGAGTGTGTAGTCGTGGGTTAGTATTCTTCTTGGTCTGTGTGGGCTTGTCAGAGTAGGGCTGGTTTCACAGGGTCTTTGCAGTGATGGGCCGCGGGTAGTGGGTCATTTGAGTCTTCAGCAGGTCGTTTCAGCGGTCAGGTCACGCCCACAACAATGGAAACAAAAGAGTCGACAAGGCTCGGACAAAAGACTTAGCCTACCACTTTGCTGCCGGAGGAGTGTATTTGTTGATTATGCTCCAAAAGAGTGGAAACCAGTCGCCATTTATTAACCACTTGTGCGAATCTGAGGCCTCAATATAGCAAGAGCTATGGAGCATTTGTAAATTGTGATAGCCACATAGAATAGGAGAAATTTTGGAGCAACTTAATTGGTGCAGAATCATTGGTGATAACGGCCGCAACCTTCCATATTTGGGGGGGCAGCAATGTAATTGATTAAGAATAAATTAATTTGTCGACCCTTAAGCCAGAGAAATAATAGGAACTGCCAATGGTTGGAATATTGATGAGCACAGCTAAACATCAATATGAAGACAACGCCCTAGAGTGATTAGAATTCTGGTATAGCCAGCGGAGCTGATGTATTTTTTCATGTTAGTTAATTGATTGTAAACTTAGTACTTTAGAGCTGGACTCTTTTTCTGTTATTTTGTGCCCTAATTTGCATTATTTACAGCTTTACAACTACTTTTCTTGTGTTTAAAAAATGTGTAAGTATCTGTATTTTAAAGTATTTTAATGTAATAATGATGTATCCATGTGCTTAAGGTTTGTATTTTTAAACCAAATGCAGAAAAAAGAAAAAGGAAAAAAGAAAAAAAACATGTTTAGATCTGAACCATGCTGTTTTCTCTAGAATAAATGCAGGTTCTCTCCGTTGCACACCATAAATCGAGATGAGCATTATAGCTTCTAATAAAAGTTCAGGAAGTATTTCAATATATGTCTTGCATGGAAATGCAATCTTAAGGCTGTAACACCCATCACCATTTGAGGAGTTGCTCCTAGTATGCACATTTACAGCAGGTAGGAGTCATCGGACCCATCCGCGTGCGACAAATCTGCCAGTCGAGATGGTGGGTTGCTCTTCACTAAAATCAGATATTAGTAGATTGGTTTGAAACTAGCAGCACACAACATGCTGATAAAGCTGCAAAGGTTGTATAGAGTTTTGGCAAGCACACTCGACCATACAATATACATTCCCTAATTATCCATTCCATTCGGGAGATGCTAGTCCAGTTCTGGTTTTAACTTTACATTCTGTGACTTGTAGTCCTGGATTCATATTGGAGAAATCTAGGACTAAAAGTCCAGAATGCAAAGTTAAACCGGGACTGGGCAAATGTCTCCTGAATGGAATGGATCAAGTTGGCCTGTATGATACGAAGTAAATGCAACCAAATGATCGCTTGATGAGAATGCTAAAACCAGGACTGGATTGTCATCTCCTGAATGGAATGGATAATATTGGCATGTATGATACTAGCTAATGTAACCGAATAGTCGTGTAATGAGAATGGATGTCAAATGGAACAGGTATACAATCAGACACATAGATGGTAGTGTTGAAAGAAAGCAAAGGACACCCAGCAACGGTCAGGGGGAATACGATAAGAGCCTGCAAAATAATATTGTGCTTTACTTGGAGAATAGTGCTGGCCCAGCGCTAGTGGGAATAGAGGGCGCGTGGCAGTCATTCACATTTAGCAGTAGCTAAAGTGGGATGGAAGGTCAGGCGGCCGCCAGAGATCACGTGGAATTGGGGGAGGAAAGGGATAAGACAAGAGAAAGGAGGTAGGTGACTATACACATGGAAAGCAACACAGTGAGAGACATAAACAGACCACGTGGCATCAAGAGATCAAGGGTGTCAGGTGACGGAGTAGAGACATAGGAATATACACAGGAACATCCTACTCCCAGATTAAATTCTGAGTCCTTGGAAAATCCAGATACTGCGCAATAGGTTAACAATACATACAGGACTTCATAACAAAGCAGAGGGAGCAGGCAGCCTCCATCTAGCACAACAAATGATTATTATTATAAAATGTTTGCCACGCGCAACACACTTGTACGCCTCAGTGCGCACACATGGTGAAACAATGTGTGAGTAGCTAGCCAGGGTAGGAAGAAGACAGAGTGCAGCTCTGGCAAAGTTTATCTGGTTGGATCACTGGCAGTGACTGCCACTGTCCCTGAACGCAGGAACAGCCAAAGCCTAACATCCTATATTTATGTTATGTTATGTTAAAGGTACTTGTATAGCGCACCTGTAAACAGGAAGGACGGGTAGGGTTAGTCAGGAGGAGGGGAGCAGGAGAGTGGGAGAAGTGATGTGCTGTTGGCAGCTTCAGCTCGGTGTACACCGAGTGCTGGGCTTTGGTGCTAGTATCGGATCGGGCGAGGCCTCGAGTGCTGATAGTGAATTTGAAGGTGAATTGTGTTCATGATTATTGTAATATCTCGTTACATATGTGTTTGCAGGGGATGTATATCCGGTGAAAAAAAAACGACATTGAATGAGTGAATAGCATATACTTTGGGTCACATAGGCCAATCTCTTTGCTGAACTAAGAATTCATGTTTGGGCCAAAAAGATACTGTGGATCCTCTAAGCGGGGTGGAAAGTGAACATCTCTGATGGTGCCCAGGGATTTTGCATTAAGGAGATGCACAATGCACAGCAGGGTCATTACTGTCACTTGTTCTCCATAGAACAGCAGCCATGTGAACTGTTATTGCGCCCTGTATGTATTTCCATCCTCAAACCGGGAGGGAAATTCAAATTTATTTTAGAAAAAACCAGCCATGTGATACCTCTGTAATACTGCATGGGTCATTTCAGAAATACCTAATCTTCAGCTAGACTTAACAGTCCTAACAGTGGTAGTCAAAATGACTGCAGACTCATTAGAATACCACATGCATAAATGCTATTTGTGTCATGTGATGAAGGAACTTGAGACCACATCATTGATTTCTGTGGCAACGATGGAGAGCGCGTCCTGCTCTGTAGGCACTGCATTGCCCACACAAAGAGGGCTGCCATGAATGGCCGAGCCGTCCATGTTAAGTTTCCACGTCAGCGACACTTTTGGCTTACTGCACAAAAACCCAGACTCATTTAAAAGTGGAAAGGTCGCTTTAATGTGACAGGCCAAGGCTTACAATTAAACGCTTACCTGGCTCCATGGCCTTACAGACTAAAGAACTATTTCAAACAACCAATTAAATAATTAAACATTTTCCTTTTCCCCCAACAATTAAATAATTAATTAAAACCACTTCCTCCCTAACTATCCCTTGGACCCTACCGTCTCCTTACCCCTTTACCAGGTGTCCCGTTTTCTCCCCGGGGCCATGCCCCTCCAGGCTCAATACCTGTTACCCCGGGGTGGCCCGCTTGTGCAAACAGCACCACCCCATCCTTTCCCGTGCCATTCCCCCATTGTGCTTCCCTCCCCCCACATCTAAAGGGCCCATGCCCCCGGCACCAGAAAAACCATCCAACGAGGTGTTCTTTCTGCCCCACCCCCCCACCAGTTCTCTTTACCTCCAACTCCTTAACCAATCTCCCAGCCAAGAGCCCAAGTCCGCCAGATAATGATTATTCCCATAAAGCGACAAGTGTACACCATCCTCTCCAAAGATCATGAAACCCTGATAGACTATTTTCTTATGGTCCATAACCTGTACCGCCACCGAGGCACAAACTTTACCATATCTCTGTTTATCCCCTTCCTAGCCCGCTCTATCGCTCCCTCACTTCTCGCTCCCCTCCAAACTCTCCACGGCAACCACTTAGTCCCTACTACAGATGCTTGAGGCCACACTTCTCGGAACCATAACAAAATCCCTTTTTATTTTCTTAAGAAGAACCACACCCGTATCCCTTACCAGATAATTTTTCCCACCATAAATAATCACCCCATCTGGAGGCCCATGGCTTTCCCTCAACCCAGCCAACATAGGAAGCAACTGATCCCAGCGCAGCCCCCTAAACCCGGACCAATTTACCACAACATCTTTATAGCTGCAACCCAGTTGCCTGCCAACAACCCTTTTCACAGCTTCTTTCTCCACCCACTTAACCATAGAATGTCCCACAAACCAGATTTCTGACATCTGACCCGACCTCCTAGCAGCATCTGAAAAAGAAATTACAAAATCACTTACAAATCAACAACATCCTAATAACTACAACACTCCTGCTACCTACTGAAAATGTATTTAAAGACATCCCGTTTGCCCCAGTCCCTGACATACCCTTTGTAACTCCCGTACTTCCAGCATCCCAACCTTTGCACCTACTCCTCTGAATAGCCCAGCCTGCTATCTTCAGATGCTGCACCCCTCCCAACTGAATGAGTTCCAACCTCCTAACCTTTCCCATCCACTAGTAACACCTTCCTCAGTAACCTATCCTTCCTGGCCATCTCCTATCCCTCTCCGGAAACAACCCTGGCCCTCTCCTACCTGTCCCCCTATATTTCGCACCTTTCACCTAACCTTTAAACAATACCCCTAATCCCGCTTAGACCCCCTTTTTCCTCTAACCTATTACCCTCCTGCTCACCCTTGCCCCCACCTTCCCTCCTTACTAATATGTCCCTGCGTTGCCCACCCTGCACCGGGGGCCCACGTACACCCCCCGTCCATGCAGGCCCTTTTCTTTATTACTCCTTTTCGCCACTGCACCAGGGGCCAAACCTGCACCCCAGTCCATGCAGTCCATTCCCTATAACTAATCTTCAAGCTCCTTGCATCCATTATCATCTGTTTCCAGCCTGCACGAGGGGCCCTAGTGCACCCCCGTCCATGCAGGCCCCTTCTTTGCCTTCCGCTGCACCAGGGGCCAAACCTGCGCCCCCGTGCATGCAGTCCATTCCATATAAATTCCTCTTCCAGCACCTTGCCTCGTTGCTCCATTTTTTCCCCCAGCTGCACCAGGGGCCCTAATGCACCCCCGTCCATGCAGACCCATCTCATCACTTCCCCCTGCTGCACCAGAAGCGCTCCCGCACCTCTGTCCATGCAGCCTGAAACTTATTCACCTTGTCGTGCGGCAAGCGTGAGGGTTTCCCACCGTCGTCCATGCCCTCCAAAACAACGGCCACCACCCCTTAACAATTTCGACAGTTACATCACCACTGCGGCCCTCCCCTACCCTACCTAAGCGTCTTCCTCCTCACCCCTCTCCTACCCCCTTTGGATCACCCCCCAAGACTTCTCATCAACCTTGTGCCCCCCCCTCCTTTTCCGATAAACTGAGCCTGATCTACCAGAACACCCCAATTTACCTGTCATGCGGTTCTTCCCCCCACCTCCTTGCCCCGCTCCTCGCCCTGATCCACTGTCCCCTGCCTGAAAACAATCTGTCACCGGATGCCGACCCGCACACCTGCTGCACTCGTGTTTAAATTTGCACATCCACCTCGTGCAGCCTTCTTTATTGAACTCCCAACACGCTGCTGAGGGCTGTCCCCTGCCTCCTCACCCCGTCGCCTCATGGGCGGGGCGAACAAGAAAGGGCCGGTAAGGCACAGGCAGACCACTTGCTGTGTGCAATGTCGGGGCAGGCCTCGTTGGAGCCATCCATTGCAGCCAAAGATCCATGTCTATCTCCCCCCAGGCCGCCTGACTGTCCTCCGCCATTCTCACTCTGAATTCCTCATCATAGCGTACCCAGGCAAAACCCCCAAAACTTGTGAAAGCCTTCCTAATTACGTCCATATATTTAAGCAGAGCCACGCATCGCTCTGGGAATTTCTCACAATATACGCTGGCATAAATGATAAATGCCGACGTCCAATTCTTAATAGTCACTGGGACCCTTGGGCGCGAAGCCAGTTCCCTCTCTTCTTCTTTAGACCCCTCCTTTGCTCTCACTTTCCTATGGAGCAGCTTAAAAACATCTACAAATTCCCCCGCCTGAATCTTCTCCCTGGTCGCTGCCATCAAGTGCGCCCCCAATAGTTTTGTTATACCCATGTATGGCAGTTTTTTCCCCTTGCCTTTCACTTCAACCTCCTTTTCTTTTCCAACTTGCACCTCGAGCACCAATGGCTCCGCCACCTTGTCCGTCTGGACCTCCACTGAGCAAATGCTCTTCTCATCCCCCAAGGCTCCAATGGCCTGTACACCAACTTCTTTCCTTACCCCTTGCAGTCCAGACCCTTCATTTCCAGTTCCCCTTCTCGTGTCCCGTCTCTGCCATGCAGATGACCATTCCCTTTCCTGCTCACCTCTTTCCACACAGGTCGTCTGCGGTCTGGCATCCACACCAATGCTCCTCATCGCTTTTCTTAGAGGGCTCCTACTGCGGGGACAAAACATGTCAGCAGACTCACCCCGCCAATAGTTCCCCCGACCTCTTGCCCCCCGACCACCCTGCACCTGCCTTTCCAGATCCCACCTCAAACTTCTTCTCTCCTCCCCCCTTTCCCTTACATCCCTATAACCTTCTACCTCCCACTGCCCCACATAATCTTCCAATCCAACTTCATCACCCATTAAATACCATTGTGGATGCGGGCTAATGCCCGAGTTGAGTTGATCTTCTTCGTGCGAGCCCGGGGCAGCCACCCCGCCACTCCTTTGACGCCTTCTCGGCAGGGCTGCAGAAACCCCTGCCTGGTCCTCTTCTCTCGGGCGAGGCGTGCCGTCCTCCACTCTGGAATCCTCATCGCTAGGGGCCGTGCTGCACCCTCTAGGCTCTCCTTTTGCTGACCGAGGAGGGGCCGTTCTAAAACCCTCTACCTCCACCTGAACAGCGGGGGCTGCGCAGCGCCCTCCGCCCTCACTCCTCCTACCCGGGGGGGCCGTTCCGCGCCCCACTCTAACCTCCTCAATTGATGTGGACCTCTCCCTCCTTCTCCCCTCTGCACTCTTCTGCAGGTATTTACCCCCTCTTCCCCTCTGCCCTGTCACCCCCTTCTGCGCCCCATCACCGCCCCCACCGTGGTTCCCTTGACCCACCTCTTTTTGAGCACTCCTAACCTCCCCTCGGCTATCCTTGACTCCCTCCCTCGCTGGCTCCCCACCCAAAATCCTTTCTCCACCTGCCGCTCTCTTACCTATCTCCCTCCTCATCTTCCTGCCCCTGGATTCCCAAACCTCCCCTCTCCCCGCCGCGGGGGTGCAAGCCACCAATGCCGCGAGAGCCCCATCTGCCGCAGCTCTGCGCTGTGGCCTACCACCTCCTACCACCCCTTCTCCCGTTACTCCCCCCCCACCCCTTCCAATTGGGCCTTAGACGCCCTGCTAATAATATCCAGGGCCTCCCTCAGAGCCCTACCATCCACTAAACCCTTCTTACTAGCTCACTGGCCCACCATCATGCCGCAACTAACCTGCTGTGCACTTAAATATGCCCCTCTACTTGTTCAACTAGCTAGCCTAAGCTCCCGAGCCAAAATCTACCCGGGGACATCTAACCTCCAATACAAAAACCCAGAAAAGGGGGTGGATTGGGCTAAAAAACGAATCTAATTGCACAGAGTTAATTAACTCGTAACAAATCTCTATTGGTAATATGTAATACCAAATAATATTCTGAAAGGTTTCTTTATTATTTATTTATTTATTATTATGATTTTTTTTTTGTTATTTATTTTTATTTTTTACTATTTTACTGCCCTCGCCCTTAAAAAACCCCTGGCCCAGCAATTAAAATTTGCCAAAGGAAAATAACGCATCCAAAAGCAGCAGCCCTACTAACAATGTGGCCGCAAAGCGTCCATGTCACACTGCCCCCTGGGGTTGTGTAAGCCCCAACGCACTTGACTGAACAGAGATGGCACGGTCCTTTTAAAAGGGGCGCCCTGCCCCTTCTGTCCCGCGACGGCTACCAAATAAACCCCCACACACAAGGATTTCCTCCCACCCTTTATCCACTTTAAACAAATGCTGCCCCTTGGATAGGCTGTGGCATCCACCGCAATGGCCCCAGACACCGAAAATGTGCGGTCCCTTTAAGGGATCCGCACTGCCTCACGCTGTCCACCGGCTGCTACCGCGCAGAAGCATGACATAGCAGCCACTGCCAATGCCCTTCTGCAACAGTGCGCGCAGGCTGGGAGGAGGACCTGGCCTGCGGAGTCCTTACGGAGCACAATTAATGTGCGAAATAAGGCTACAGGGGGCAAGGAAGGCACCCAGACAGCGACCCACGAACGCTAACATCCCACCGCCCACCCCCAAAATTAACCAAAGCACAGAAGAAATGTGCCGGCCCTAAACTTAAAATAAACCCTTCCCAGAGGACCGAAACTCCCTCACCTCCCCAGAAAAAAGGGACGCGCGAGACCCGCCGACGCAGAATGCAGGTAAGCTGAGGTACCTTATTTACGGCAACCTCAATAAACAAATTATTCAATATTTGTATAGGTATAAACTGACTACCTGCTCACCCCTAACTAGACTACCCACACCTCACCTCACAAAAAAAAAAGAAAAAAGAAAAAAAAAAAAAGGAAAAAGGTGAGCCATCCCTGTGTTGAAGCTCCTTTGATTCATTGTCTGGGACCCTTAGTACCGTCCTTCCTGCCTTCTGTTTCCCTCGTTTATTCTGTTTCTGCCATTTGTTCCCAGGTGCTGCTGATCAGTACTCCTGATTTGACTTATGAGGGTATGTGCACTAGTGTAAGCTATGAGGTTGCAACGCCAGAATATTGTCATTACTGAAGCACTATGGGCCAAATGCAATAGCTAATTGCCGCCGTACAGGAATTGACAACAGAGTTTCAGACTTTGAAGGCTGAAAATGTTGGCATCAAACACATGGTTAACCAACATAACCCTTCTCAGGATATATCTGTGTGGAATTTGTCCTGTGGCACATTTGAAGGAAACCACAAAAGCCTACAGGAGTTTGACGCATGCACAGTACAGGCTACCATCCAAGCCTCATCTTTTTCTACCGTTCAAATGACGGTTACATGTTATCAAATATAGCAAGCAGTGCTTTGGCTTGGGCTACTCCTTCGGCTACCTCCTGTCTTGGGTGACTGCCAAGGCTTCCTTAATAGCCTACATGCTATGTTTGGATGGCCAGAACTCACTTACTCTGCCCAAGAATATCTATTGGCCCTCAAACAGTGCAGTCAAGACCTGTTAACGTATGTGACCTGCTTTAAACAATTGGCTTCCGAAACAGCCTGGCCAGATGATGCTCTTCTAACCCTGTTTCGTAGGGGTCTTAATGAAATCCTAAAAGATGAGTTTGCACGAGTACCCAGGCCCATGCCAGAACATTCAACGAGTTACTTACACATGTATTACAGTGGGACATGTATTACAGGGGGATTATCGTATCCAAGAACATAGTAAGGAGAAGAGAAAGACCCGAGAACCCCTACAAACGGGTAATCCACCACAAGCAGCAAGCAAAAAAGTAGACGAATGTGAGCCAATGCAAATTAGAATAGTCAGAGGACCACTATCGGAGGAAGGACGAAGGAGGAGGAGAAATCAGGGACTCTGCATGTATTGTAGTTCCAGCGAGCACTTGGTCAAAGATTGCCCGATTGCACCATCTAGGAGTTCGGGAAATGCTGTCTCCCGGTCGTAGAAGGGATGAACGACCGGGAGAACATATCAAATTCAAACCCTGTTTCTACTGTCCTCTCTAGTAGTGGAGCCAGGGAACAACAGTTGGTAGTTCTACAAGTCCTCATCTCCTTCTTCTCAGGAGATGTGTCTGTGGAAGCACCAGCTCTTGTTGACTGTGGAGATACCGGGGTTTTATGGCTCTTGCATGGGCGATAAAACATAACATTGCTCATGTGGACAAGAGAACCAGTCTCCCAGGTTGAAGGTTTTGATGGCAGACTTCTTCTTTCTGGTCCTATTGCCCAATAGTCCATTCCCTTGCAATTAAGCATTGGTTCTCACCAAGGAAACCTCGTATCTGACTTCATAAAGGCTGCACATTGTCCTATAATCCTAGGGTTACCATGGTTGAAATTACGCAACCCTTACATAAACAGGTCATCAGGTACTACATTCCTTAAGTCTGAATACTGTGTACAGCATGGTAAGACGTTATTACATTGGCAGGCATTTTGTCACTGAGTTTTTTGCCTAACTTTTTGGCTGAAAAACTCATCTAATAGAATGGGTGTTGGGTTGGTTAGGGGATATAAGTGGTAGGGGCGGGCTGTGTGGTATAGGGACTATATAATAGTGAAGGGGTATTTGGGGGCACCCCCCGAAATATATATTTTAAAAAATCTATTTGTTTTTTTGGCCAAAATGTTTCACCAAAAAACTCAGCAAAAAAGAGCCTGGCGATCTAAAAACATAGAACCTACAGCATTGCAATTCCTCTTCCAGGAAAGAGAATCGTACAATCACCGAAGGAATTCCTCCGTCTGTCCCCTCAACATGTATTGCTCATCGCTCTACTGTGCCACTGGAGTATCAAGGATTCCAAGATATCTTTTCCGATAACAATTTCAGGGAGCTGCCGCCCCATTGTCATGAGGACTGCGCTATTGATCTTGTTCCAGATGCTCAAGTTCCCTTTGGGACAAGGTATATGCTGTCTGAGCCCAAAAAGAAGGCGCTACAAGAATATCTTAATGAAAACTTAATATATTGGTTCATTGTTTCTTCAAAATCACCTGCTGGTGGCTCTCCTTATTTTGTGCCCAAGAAAGACTGCACAATAAAGGATAAGTATCCTTTACCCCTTACCTTCGGGATCCTGGAGCCAGTGCGTGGGGCAACAATATTTACTGAAATGGATCTTCATGGCGCCTATTACCTGATTCGTATATGATCAGGCGTTGAATGGAAAACGGCCTTTCGTACTCCCTTCAGGCATTTTGAGTACAAATGCCCATGGGTCTCTCCAATGCACCATCTGTGTTTCAAAGGTTTATGGACAGGATATTCTCAGACCTTCTCCAGAATCCAGTTATTGTTTAGTTGGATCATATCCTTATTGGGATGAATCCTGCGGTGTAACCACTAAACCCAAGTCTAAAGTGTGGCCAGGGAAAGGCGGCTGCTACTTGATCCTAACCCTGGGGGCTGTGTACTGCGGATCACATGGGAGGAGATGGCTATCAAGGGGAAGTGGTGGCTCCTTTAGGATGAGAGACACGGTATTCATCTTCTTCTGACAAAAGTGTTTTATTTCAAGAAGAAGTATTGAGAAATATTGAACAAGATATAATTCTTTTGAAGAAGGTGTTGCATGGTAACAGAATAATTGCATTGGTTCGAAACTTGTGTTTGTGAAAGAAAGTTAATCATCCTTTCAAGAGGGATATTGTGGAAATCCTAGGATTGGTTTGAATCATCAACCAAACATTGTGGAAGAGATATTTTGTTGGGTCCCAGAGAAAGAAACTGTGGTTGACCAAGACTTTTCTATTACCTTGAACTGTAATCCAGGTGGTCCTGAATTGATCCAGGCAAAGGGAATCCAACTCTGGTCGCAAGGATTGCTTTCAAGAACTTTTCCAAAACTTTTTCTTAGCATTTTTAAATGATGACACATTCCCACTTGAATGTACCCCCCCTGTCCCCTCCTTTCCCCCCATTTTCATGATCCGAGAGTAGTCCTTGTTCGGGCAGGCTCCTTTACGCTGCGCTGACGCTGGTGTTTGCAGTCCTTGTGGCATCTCGCCCTTGCGGCAGTTCACCGACAGTGACTCCTTCTTATTTCCCCTTCCCCAGGCTGGTCAGTTATTCCCAAGAGGCCCATGCTCCTAGGGCATCATACTCCATGTGCCCCCTCCCTTAGACATCGCAGTAGCCTTGACCAGTCTGTACTGAACCTTTTGTAGTTTCCTTGGATAGAGTAGGTGAGCCACTCCAGGGCGACAAAGCTCCAGATTTTCAGCACCCATTCGTGGTCTTGTGGGGGCTCTCTGTACTTCCATTTACGCACCAGTACCAGTGCCATCATCATAATGATGTAGAGCTTGCAATCCGGCTTTGAGGTTATTTCCTCCAGTGCCCCATCGAGTCCTATAATCGCCAGGCCTCTATTCCCCTTGCTCTTCACCCTTAGGACCGGCTTCATTGCTTCTTGTATGCCCCTCCAGTATTGATCTATTTTGGGGGACTCCCAGCATATGTGGCTTCATGTTCCCTCCCCTCCGCATTCCCTCCATCAGGGCTGCAATGTCCCTGGGTACATTCTATGAAGTCTAGTCTGTGTCATGTGCCACTGAAGTAGGAGTTTTAGCCAGATCTCCTGAATTTGGAGGGATCTTGTTAGTCTGGGGTTGTGCGCCCATAGTTTTGTCCAGTCCATTTCCTCTATTGTGCAACCAGTGGAGGTCTCCCATCTTTTCATGTATGGTCTTGGCGGGGGATCCTCTCCAGCTCTTACATGCTTATATATAGATGGTACCACTCGCCTGTCTCCTGGGTCCCTGTTTAGGTACTTTTCAAAGGTGTTTAGTTGGAGGCTCCCTGCTTGTTTCATAGAGGGATGATGTAACCAGTGCCTCAGTTGGGCGTAGCTATATCTCTCCCTTTCCCCCAGTGCAACGTCTGTCTTACATTGGTCGAATTGTTTAACCTTGTCCCCATTGAACATATCTGTAACTTTCAAGCATCCCCCTTGTTGCCAGGCATCCAATGTGGATGTTTTGTGTCCCGGGGTGAATTGTGGGTTGTCGAATAGCGGTGTGTATGGGGAGAGATATGTGGTGATGTGCGCTCTTTTCACCGTTTCGTCCCATGAGTCTCCAACTACTGATAAGATGGAGCTACTGTAGATTCTCAGGAGTCTGTCCACTTTGGGTTTCCATAGAATTCTCTCCAGGTCCATGGTTTTCCAGATCGTCACCCGTTCGTCGTTTTGCCAGTCCCTGGCAACCCTCATCTGGGCGGCTGTGTAGTATGCCCTAAAGTCTGGTTCACCCATTCCCCCTTGAGACGTTGGTGCTTTCATACGTTTGGCGGCCACTCTCGGGGAGTCCACACAAATGTACACGTCATTTTGTGGAGGGATCTGAATAGGGCCGCCGGGATGTGGACCGGAAGGGCTGTGAAGTAATAGAGTAGCTGAGGTAGTACCACCATTTTTAAGACATTTATGTGTCCTAACCATGTTATGGATAGTGGGCCCCAGTCTATCATTTTAGGTTTGTGCTTCTCCAGAAGGTGTGGGTAGTTTGCTTGGTAAAGCCGTTCCACTGATTTGGCCAGTTTAATTCCCAGCTAAGTTATGGAATGTTCCACCTATCTACATGGGGAGGTCCTTTTGAGGTTGTGAACAACCTTGTTTGAGAGGGTGCGGTTGAAGATTTCGGACTTGCTTGCATTTATTTTTAGCCCAGCCACTGCCCCGAATTGGTTAAGTTTCCTTTCTATTGCCCCAGGGACCTCTCTGGTTGGGTTAAAGTTAAGAGCATATCATCCACGAACGCAGCGATTTTATGCGCACCCCCTGCAAATGTAAATCCCGTTATGTCCTCATTTGCTATCACTGTTGCAAGGAAGGGTTCTAGGTGTATTGCGTACAGTATGGGCGATAGTGGGCACCCCTGCTTAGTACCCCGCCTGACTGCCACTGATTCTGAGATTTGCCCGTTAATGAAGAGCCTGAGAACTGGCTGCTGGTAGTTGGCCTTCGCTCAGGCCACGAAGTTGGGTCCGAATCCCATCCTATTCATAGTTGCGAAGAGGAATCCCCACTCTACCCGGTCGAAGCCTTTCTTTGCATCTACTGCCAGGAGGAGAGCAGGGATTCGTCTCTTGTGGGCCTTTTCAATCAGATGCACGATTCTCCTGACATTATCTCCAGTCTGCCGGCCCCTAATGAAACCTGACTGGTTGGGTTGGACTGTTTTTGGGAGGATCTGGTCGAGCCTTGTTGCTAGGATTTTTAAATGGATCTTGGGAGTCGACGTTTATTAGTGCGATGGGGCAGTAGGAACTGCACTCGGTGGGGTCTTTGTCTTTTTTGGGTCTGAGGATTACTTTCGCCTCCTCCATGGTTTTAGAGATAGCCCTATCCTTGCTAATTTGGTTGAACAGTTCCGTGAGATGGGGTATGAGTGTTTCTTTGTGTGACTTGTAAAACTCTGCAACAAAGCCACCTGGTCCGGGGGATTTATTGATATGTAAGGACTTTATGGTGCCCTGACTTTGTCCCTGGTTATATCCTGCTCCAGGGCTTCCCTCTTCTCCTCAGTTACTTGCGCCAAATCAATATTATCTATATAGGCTTCCTGAACAAACTCTCTCTCGATATCGTTGTTGTTGGCACTAGTCCTGCCTCCGCTCACTCTGATTTTCAGAGTTGTTTTATCTTTTTCTTCCCTCCTCAACATCCTAGTGAGCAGGGGATCTGACTTGTTTGCTTTGATGTAGTATTTTTGCCTAAGGTGTAGTAGATTGCGTTCCGCTGCCCTTGTCTGTATTACATCTAGTTGACCCCGGGTAGCCCTGAACTCCCGCTTAACGGCTGGAGTCTGAGCTGTTCCCATCTTGGCCATTATCTCTTTTAGCTTGTCCTTTAGCCGGGCCTCCTCCAGCCTCAATTCCCTATCTCTTCTTGCCTTGATCGTTATGATTCTCCCCCTTATTGTTGCTTTGAAAGCGTCCCATATGACCTGCTGTGCCGTGTCCCTATCTCTGTTGGTCTCAAAGAAGGCCTCAATGTCTTCTGCAACTTCCCGGACCAGCATGTTGCCTTTAAACATGGGAGCCAGGTACCGCTTCCTCCACAGGCCAGATGGGCGCCTGCTCCTTTTTAGAGTAAGGGTTATTGGGGTATGGTCTGAGAGTATGATCTCACTGAGAGTGATGCTTTCCACTCTTCCCAACAACGCTCTTGAAATCCAGGTGTAATCAATTCTAGAGTGTGGACGTTGTGCATGCAAGTAGAAAGTGTAGCCTTTCTTGTCCCGCTCTAGTTCCCTTCACGCGTCTATCAGCGCCAGGTGGTGGATTTTCTCCCTGAGGTCCCCTGAAGTTCCCCCCTGTAGGCCTGGCACGTTGTTACACCTGTCTTTAGTGGGGCCCCACGCCATATTAAAGTCCCCTGTTGGTATAATGAGGGTTTTCGTGAACTACAAGCCTAGTCAGCACTAGGCCTGTCCCCTCCCCTTCAGCGCTACTGCCAGGTATCTCCCCTAATCATCCGACTTCATCCCTGTCATGAACAGGTCCAGCCTGTTTTTCAGTGCTAGGAGAATCCCTCATTTTTAGTTGAGTTGAGTGGCCTGAAGAATTCTTGAATACCCCCAGAATTTTATTCTGCGTTTGTCCCGGGAATGGATATGTGTTTCGTGCAAAGTAACTACGTCTGGCTGTTCCCGTCTAAGGTATTGCTTTATCTTTTTCCTTTTAATTAGAGAGTTTAGGCCATTGACATTTAGGGAAGTGATCTTTCGCTGATCGCTATTAGCCATTCTTTCTTGCACGCATCTGCCCTGCTCGTCTGGTTCCCTGTGTGGGTTCAAAGCCCCCTCTTCGGTTCCTCCCCCCTTCTTGTTGTGCCCCCTTTACTACAAACTTGGCTACCTCCGGAAATAATCCTCCTCCCTCCCCTCGTCCCCCCCAGCCTGTCTGGGCAGGTTCAACTGGCTCCTGGCCCCCCTCGCATTATGGTCTCGAGAGTCAAACCCTAAATTTCCACCAGGTTTGCCCCACATGGGATCTCCCAATCCCATTCCAAGATTCCCTCCCCCCCCTCCCCACAAGGCATCTACCATTTACTTTTGTGTAGTATTAAAGCACAGGCACTTCGCTTAACATGCGCCCTCCCCAGACGAGCTGTTTGAGCGATAGTGCTTCTTCGTGGTATACTTTCAGTTCGGAGCTTCAACAGGGTTTTCTTGCCCGTCCTGCACCTTCCTAGGTGGCGGGCCCCTGAGGAATGGTTGGCTTTCCCCCTTCTTGGACATTTTGGACTTTACCGTGTGCCATTCCCATGGGCTAAAAGCACTATGTTGGGTGGGGGGTATAGGGAGGTAAGACGGCCGCTGGTTGTTCTTCTTTGATTCCCAAAAGGGACGCTCCTTGTTTGTATGTTGTGATTTCTTTGTTGCTTCCCTTGCCATTCGAAGATCAGGGCAAGTGGGTGGGCCCATCTGTAGCAAATTTCTCGGGTTCTCAAGAATGCTAGAACGAGACCCATTCTCCTCCTTTTGATGAGGGTTGATTGGGCCAGGTCCTGGTAGAGGAATATTTCCACTCTGTTGCTTTCCAGGCGATCTGTTTTGTGTTCCTGGCCTTTGCTAGAATTTCTTCTTTGACGGCGTAGCTATGCATGGCAACCAGGACGTCTCTTGGTCTGGCTCCTGGTTCCTGTCGGCTGGGGCCCACCCTGTGGATTCTGTCAAATTGTATCTCTGAGCCTGTTTCGGGGTCCCGGAGGTCGCTCTTGATTACTTGGGCTAGGTCCTGGTCCTGCGTTTCCTCTGGTAGGCATTTGATGCATATCTTGGACCTCCTGGACCTATTCCACAGGTCCTCCGCCTGCAGTTCAAGATTGTATGTGGCCACTGCTAGGTTTTCCAGCAGGGTGTCCGCTTTCCTTGCATCTTCCGACAGCTCCTGGATTGTTCTCTCGTTTGTATCCACCCTCTCCTCCATTTTATTGATATCTCTCTTTATTTCCTGCAGTCCCTCTGCCAGGTCCTCTCTGAGCGTCCATTTGTTTCTGCCCTGCAGTAGTAATTTTGTCCACTATCTCACTGAGGAAGTGTTTAAGCGAGGACTGTGTTACCGGTCTGTCCTGTTCCTCTTGCACTGGGTACGCCCCTGTGTCTGAGAACCAGTCTGTTGTGGGATGCCCTCCGGTGGGGTCTGTCTATTTGACCCAAATCTTTGTCAGTGCACCATGCTGAGACATTTTGTTATTCCTAGGTGCCGGCAGGGACTCTTTGTTCCTGTTTTTCGACATCGCGCTCAGGGTCTGGTATGCTTGTAGTCTGGGGGCCACATGGTCAGTGTTGGGTCTGTATGGGTTCCGCCGCCGCGATGTGTAGATTGTTGGTCCGGGTGCAGGGGTATCTGCAGCGTTCTCCTTTGTGCCGCCTGGGTGCCCTCTTGGGCGCTGTCCTTTTTACTGGTGGAGGAGGTAGTGGGGGGGAGGATGCTATATGCTGGCTCCCTGCCGAACCCAGGTCACTTTCATTGCGTAGGGCTGGTGGTATGGAGAGAGCACTGCAGTTAATTTCTCCCTGTGGGGCAAGTCCGGTCTAGAGTTGCCCCGTTCTGCCCCTGCCCGCCGCGTGCATATGTCAGTGTTCCCACTGGGCTGGTGCTCCTAGGAGGGTGCGCCTCCTCCTGGGCCTGTTCTCCTTATACTGCACCCCGATTCCTGGTATGAGTTAGTGGAGCCGGGCAGAAGGGGCTAGTGGAGGGCCCCCGCTGCCCCTTGCGCTGTTCTTGGTGGTTGATTGGGAGCCGGGTGCTGGTGTCAGTCTTTTGGTCGCCCCGCACTTATTTGATTGGGGATTGAGGCCGCCTGTGGATCCTGATCTCAACTCCTGCTCCTCCTCTTCGGGTCCATTGATGGTCTTGGCAGAGTCCTGCTGGTGTTGCAAGGATCCCAGGTCTGGTGGCAGTGCTAGTGCTCTGTGAGTCTGGAAGACCGACCAGGGTTTCGGTCAGTTGTGCATGCTTAGACCAGGGGACAAGGGCAGGATGTCGGAGCTGCCAAGGGGCTCGAAGCAGCACCTCGCTTTGTCTCCTACCTCCACTGGCGTCTCCTCTCCTCAGGGCGCCGATCAAGCGGCGGCTAGCTCCGCCGCCGGGAGCGTCCTGCTAAGGGCTCCCGCTGCAGGGTATGTGCAGGCTTTCTCCTTTGGTCCACTGCGGGGGAGGGTCGACGACCAGCCCTCTGTTCGGTTTTCCCTGGTGTGGGGCCTGGGGCTCAGGGGGTTGGGCGGGAGCCCGCCCTGCAATGCTAGCTGATTCAGCAGGGGGGCCCCTGTGTCACGATCTCACGCTTGCTTGTCCTCCACCGGTGGTCTCCCTCCTCAAGGCTCTACCAGGCTCTGTTCCGCTCTGCCGTGGGGCCTGTCCCTCCAAGCGTGGCCCCAGTTCTGTGGTGGCTGCTGGTGTTGGGAGTGAGTGCCAGCAGCCCAATCTTGTGAGCCCTGGGTTCCAACGTCGTTTGCCGGGGTTATTGAGCCCAGTGAGGGCTTAGAAGTGCTTATACTTTATGCTAATGGCTTATGACCCCGTGGGTCAGGAGAGCGCTGGTCACGGTGCTCTCTGCTTCACGGCCATCTTGAATCGACCTTTGGTAAACTTTTAAGTTTGAAATACAGACTTGTTTTGCTGAACTGAAATTAGTATATGGTCTGTATTAGGGCCACATATATTGTGTATAATAGGTCACTTTGCATTAGTATTAATTTGCTAGGCAGGGTCCTCTCTATTAGGTTAGGAAAAGTGAGTCGTTCATCAAAACCCCTTTTTATTTTGAATAAATGGCAAACCTTGAGAAAATGTTACCTTTGTGTCTGTCTCGCTTTTCTGACCCTACACATTATATAATCAACGAATCCTGAAGAACACATCAAATACTTTAAGATCGTTCTTCAGTGCCTACGTAAGCATTACCTAGTGGCTAAACCAGATACGTGCTCCTTTCATCGGGAATCCATTCCCTACCTAGGGAACATCCTTTCAGCTGATGGTATATCTATGGTCCCAAAAGGAAGGTAGGAGCCATTTTAGAATGGGCCGCCCCAGCAACCATAAAAAGAACCCCAACGCTTCTTGGGGTGGCAAACATTTATCGGACGTTCATGCCAAATTATTCCAAAAGAAATACTGCTCTGACTCGCCTATTGAAAATAGGAAAGTGCTCTGCTTGGGATAACCGAGCAGAAGAAGCCTTTAAAATCATAAAATCAAGGTTTGCTTCTGCTCCTGTCTTAAGACAACATGATACAAATACACCTTTCATTGTGGAAACTGACGCCTGCAATGAAGCAATAGGAGCTGTACTAAAACAACAACAGGCTGATGGTACTGAACATCATGTGGCATATTTTTCTCAAATCCATAGCAGCACCGAGCAAAATTACTCTGTTCATGAAAAAGAGTTGTTTGCTATAAAATAAAAGCATGTCAGGATTGGCGACGTTTGCTCCTTGGTTTCCTTTATTCTGCGGAAGTCTGTACCGATCATAGGGACCTGCAGGTTCTACAGCGTTTCGAATATCAACATAACAGGCAAGATAGATGGTCTTATTTCTTTTTGCAATACAACATACGGTACCCTTACCTTCCCGTTTACATAAATATCGCTGCTGATTTCTTGTCCAGAAAGAAACCTTGTATATGAGAAAATCCATCAGAAAGCCTATTTCTTACCGCTAGTTTCATCCACATGATCATGGATTATTTTCAAACAATTAAACTTGCCATAGAGTCTGGAGAATCTGCAGAAACCAGTGCCTTACTACAGCAAGGACAATTATCATCTCATCAAGGGCTTGGATTATTTTTACACCAAATTATACGTACCCACTCAAGATCTTAAAATAAGAATACTCTGGATGTGACACGACGTCACTGCAGGACATAAAGGAAAAAAAGCACGCTCGAAAATGTCAGTTGACATTTCTTGTGGTCTAAATTATCTGTCGACGTACGAGACTATGTCAAATCATGTACAGTATGTCTACAGTCTAAAACCTCTCGATGCAAAGCATTGGGACAGCTCTTATAACTGGCTGTACCAGACAGATCCTGACAACGGATATCCACCGATTTCATAGTCAACTTACCTCTGTCGAATGGTTGTTCTACCATTATGGTCACCAATGACAGTTTCTACAAGATGGCACATTTCAGTCCCGTACCACAAATACCCTCTGCATCTGCTATGATTAGGATTTTCCTGGATCAGATATTCTGATTACATGCACTTCCTAATACTATAATATCTGACAGATGCCCTCAAAACACTTCTATATTCTGGTCACAACTTTGCAAACTTCTTGCCATTCCGCGGGCTTTAACTTCAGGTTTTCAACCCCAATAAAATGGTCAGACTGAACGATTAAACCAATCTCTCAAACAGTATTGACATACCTTTGTCTCAGCTTCCCCAAATCATTTTTATGATCTCCTTCCTTTGGCTGAGTTTGCATACAACAATTCAGTTCATTCATCCAAACAAACCAGCCCCTTTTTCTGCACCCAGATCTTTCCTACTGCAACACCCCTGGAAGCTTCAGCACCATTGGTCCATGAACATATCTTTATCCAAGAAGGCCATCAAAAAGCTAAGAACAGCTTGTAAGATGCCCAAGCCAGTGCTAACAAATATGCCGACAGAAAACGATTCAAGAAACCGGCGTTGGTATCTGGAGATTTAGTCTGGTGGTCCTTGTGATATTTGTCTCATCATTTGGTGCCTTCAAAGCTATCACTGAAGTATTTTGGACTGTTTCAGATCATTAAAGGCATCAACCCAGTCCCCTGTAAACTGCGCTTGCTGGATTCTTGGAAATGCCTGCACCCAGTTTTTCATGTTTCCCAACTCAAGTTACATGTCTCTGATCATTTTCCTGAAAGGTCCCTTCCTCTGCCTCCTCCTGTATGGACAACCGATGGTCCCAAATATGAGGTTGCTCGGATCTGTGACTCCAGGTATCATTAAGGAAAACTGCAAAATCTTGTGGACTGGAAAGGTTACGTATCTTGTGATGGATCTTGGAAATCCTGCAAAGATGTTCATGCCCCTGCTCTCGTTCGCCACTTTCATTCCTCAAACACTTGGAAACCAGGGCCAGCGTCATTGCAATTGGGCCATACTGTCATGCGATGAAGGAACTTAAGATTGCATCATTGGTTTCTACGGCAATGATGGAGAGTGCGCCCTGCTCTGTTTGCACTGCATCGCCCACACAAAGATGGCCGCTGTGAATGGCAGAGATGTCCACGTTATGTTGCCACGTCAGCTGCACTTCTACAATGGAGGTGCTCTTCTCATTGGAAGCCTCTGATATGGACTGTGTTCGCCAAACGATCCTCGCATAGCAATTGCTCAGGTGAGCCTTCCCTGTGTTGATGTTCCTCTGATTCCTTGTCTGGTACCCCTTGTACTGTCCTGCCTGCCTTCCGTTTCCTTTGTTTATTCTGTTTCTACCATTCGTTCCCTGGTGCTTCTGATCATCCAAGCTGCTTGCTCCTTCCTGCCTGTTTGCACCAGTGTCTTCACTCAGCTATCTGGGCTGTTTCCCCTCTTGTTTTTTTTCCCTTTGGCTTTGGCCATATTGTCCGCTGGACCTTTCCATTATTACTACATGGGGGGTTACGCAGCAATTCTGGACACTGCTTCTATCTTCAGAACTCCTGATTTGGCTTGTGAAGGTACGTGTTCTAGTGCATGCTAACATTTTGCTGCATGAGGTATTATTTTGTCCAATACAGCTTTTCTCCTAATGACCCCATTATGTCAATTAATGTATAAAACAAGAGCACTACTCCTAAAATGTTTTCTACTGTGATCCCTTAGGGACATTTTGGAAATATTTCTGACAATCATTAAAGGTTTATGTTGTGTACTTCTGAATTTAAAACAATTCTATGGCAGGGTTCTAAACTGCTAGTAGCTTGGAGCTATTTAGCTCCGGCTTCTAGCCTCGGAGAGCCTGGTGAGCTTGAAACCAACAGCGACCATGAGCTTCATGTCTCTCTCAGGCTAACTTGTGCTTTACACACTTATATCTGACATTAACTGCGAACATTTTTGAAATTTAAAAAAAGAGTTTCAACACATCTAATACAAATTTTCATGCATGGATCATACATACTGGGCTAGTAGTTAAAGTAGCATTGCCTGTAAGCTCCAGCTGCCCCTGCGGTAGCTTCCATCTGCAGGTTGATACCCGACACCCAGTAGCTAGTTTTAGTTCCTGCTCATCAAATCTTAATTTCAAACCCTGCTGTGGAACATGAGTAATGAATAAATGTATATTTATTTGGATCTAAGGTATGGGGAGTGGAAGATGTATACAGTACTTCACTGCTGTGATTCTCAGATAACACTAGCCAGACCAATGGCAATAGCAGATACATTTGGAACCAGGTAGGCCTTGTTATTTTTACAACAGTGTAATCCTTGTGATCTCCGTCAGTCAACAAAGGCATCCGTGAGACGGTCCACTCAGCCAGAGGTGAGAGGGGTGGACAATACTGTAAGGCACAAAGCCATTAAAATAGCCCATCGGCTGGCATTTCACGATGAGGGGGCACCCATTGCAGATCACAATGTATCGAAGAGTGTACCTAAATCACTTACTGTAAACTGTGACATTAGCCAATGCTTTCTTGGTGTCTTTTTCTGTACTTGCTGAGCACTCCACGACATATTCCCCGGGTTCCGTGGGACTTATTGTTGCTTCCGCAATCTCTTTGTCCCCCTGCCTTCTTTGTGTGGTGCCCAGTTTTATACCCTGGAGGTGCATAATGATGAGCAAACTTTCAGAGTCCGGGGGGTTAGGCACTTCGCACACAGCCATTGCCCCATTACCCAACTCTATGGCTGTCGGAATGGAGAGTTTGGGTTCCATTAGAACACCTGGGATGGAAACAGAAATACACATTGTCATCACAAGCATCTATGGCTACTTTATCAGATGTTATGAAATGAATAGCTTTAGACATTATAGAAAGTAGTATCCCTTTAATGCAGCAGTACTACCTGAATTGTATTATGTTAATTACATTTGAGTAGTGCTACAACATAAAGACCAATGACATCATTCCTCGCTGATGATCTTGATCACATGAGCTTGGTGTGGGTTAGTGATAGGGCGCCCAACTTACAAAATGTTTGTGCAGGTCACTTTAGATGCAGAGGTGCTTTAGAAGAAGTTTGTAGTGCGAGTGGACCCATACAGCATCATTCATGCCCCCTTTCTCCCAAATATGTATTTAATGCTTAAATTAGCGGCAAAGGCCTTTTAACAAACACATTGCACAAACAAATAAATAACAAGCCTGTAGGACTGTTATGCATACAATGCACTGACCGGTAAGATCTTTCCAAAGGCCTGTGCAGCGGAAGCCAAACAATCCACCTAATTTATATATGTGTTCACATCATCAGAAGTGACATCATATAAAATACTTAATGGGGATCATGTTGGTAAAATGAGTAATTTGGTGGCAGAGAGCTGCTAATGTAAGCGGCTCTCAGCCACCGAATTCCCATCATTTGCACTGCAGGGTGCACATTTAAAGGTCAAATGGCAGCGTGCAAGTGTGTACACCGCCATTTACCCTTCACGTTTGCACTCCGCAGTGCAAATTGAATAAATACTTGCATGCCAGGCAGAGTTTGATTTTGTTTATGAGTGCAAACACTTTGGACATTTTGGTGAAATGGTGAAACTGGGATTTGGGCCGCAGTCTGCGATGTAAGCACTTGACAAGATATCTTCCCAGCTTCAGTTTATGTAAGGTTTGGAGTTGAAAATCTTACAGAATTATTTGCTTTATAGAACTACAATGAAAATTACACAAATGGCACAAGAAACAAACCCGACAATATAGATACAGAAATAGGGTTACACCTTTCATTTTTCCTCGTCCTGAATGGAAAATTACCATAACAGCCTGCAAAGGTGTGTGAAGCTAAACGCATTTAATTTAGGTTTTCTAACTCTATTCCCAGTTAAATAAAACCAAGGCAACATGACGTCATCTGCCTGAGTCATTATTTCACACAGCAGGCATCATTATGGTCACCACCGGTGTATTAACATCCACCATGGCCACTGCTTAAGGGACAATAGTCCTTCTCCAGGCAGTGGGTGCCCAGGACATCGCCTTTAACAGCTTATTGCAATCCTGTACTGCCTCTAGAAAAGACTCCAGGAGGGGCCGCTGTGCTTCGCTGCCATTTGCACTATCACAAGAAAATATGTGAAGTCCGAACTGGGAAGGCTTTGTACAGTTATTCCTACTGCAGAGGAGCAAAGTCAGGTCTGTATCCCGTTCGGGACAGGATTTATACCGGACACATCACATTGAGAGTGTTTCATGCGAGTACTCTTGTTTTGGTTGACAATATCCAGGAAGGGGTCGATGTCTGACATGCCATTGCCCCTTGAAGGCGGGTAGAGCGGGGGAGAATGGATATCTTATGTGAGGGGAGGTGGTTAAGAAAAGTGCAGCAAATTACCTGAAGGTGTCTTGATGCTATAGAGATTGACTGAAACCGTTATGTCAACGTCACAACAATACTGGTGGAGTGAACCAAAAGTGAAAGGTTTGAACTTTGAACCTTTTGGACTGTGCAACTGTTCGACTGCGTCAGGATTGCACTGCCTCATGGTGCGTACATGAGTGACTACACCTAATCAATGAACTTCCAATAAACAAATCACCTGGGGAAGTGGGCTGCAGTGTAATGCGCGTCATCACTCTGCGCTGGAGTTAGGGGCCTGAGCTGAAGCAGAAGTACAATAGTAAGGGCCGATAACACCTGCTACAGTAGTGCTCTCCCCGGGTTTGGACACCATTGTAATATGGCCATGACACACTCTGTTTATACGGATGTAGATAGTAGGCGCCATAGCAGTGTGGCTCATCCAATCAGATGGCTCCGAATGTGGCCATTATCGGCCAGGTACACGTCTGCAATCTGAGGCCTCTTCGCGGTTCGCTCCTCGCGCACCCGTTGCCGTCCCCCCTCGAGTCCGCTGTCACGCTCGGCAATTACTTCCGCTGCTCAACCTCTTTTGGGCACACTGTGCTATGGGCCTCGTTTCTCCCTGTGCCAGCCCCACCCCGCTGACTGCACTGACCTTATTATGCCACCTTCTCAATCGTGCGGCTGCTCAGAAAGCATGGTGTTTACAGGGTGTAGGACTGGGGCATGAAATTGTCTCGGGCACCAATGAAAGGGTGGACCACAGCAGACTGTTTCAGTACAGTAGCTTTTTAAATGTTTTTATTGTGTTTTAATTCTCAAATGTAAAAACATATAAGAATCTTTTAGAAACTACAAAATGCAAAAAAAGATCACATACTTTCCTCATGAAATCAAATACTACTTTAATATACTATCTATACAGTTCCTTCAATTCATATCAAAAGAAGTATAAAACACATAGGCCCTCATTACGACCCTTGCGGAAAGCGACTGACCGGAGCGCCACAGCGTAAATAGCGTTTCCGCCATTGTACGAAGGAGCAAAGTGCGGCCCATTCCGACCCATCGGGCACGAGCACCACGCCACGGCGGAAGTGCAAAGTCCGCGATGGCGGAAATGACCCCAAAACGGCCCACACCGCCGCCGTACGGCGCCCTAGGTGCAATACCGCCACCCCTCTTAGCGGTCACCGCAGTGTGCGCCTACCGGAAAGTACGGTGCCCGGAAATATACGGAAACGGAAGTTAAAACATGGGCCCGGAACGGGAAACATCCCGGCGTACACCTATAAAAACACCAAAACCACACAACCACTAAAATCACTACCCTGAAACACACCCCAACCCGTCAACCACCCTAGCGAAACCAAGAAAAATGGGAAAAGTAGCGAAGAAAGCGTGCGACCGCAAGCAGCAGGTCCACTTCTCCCGTGAGGAACTCACCGTGCTAACAGAGACCCTCCAGGAGAATGCTGCCGTCGTCTTCTCCACGCAAATGACCAGGACGGCACTTGCAAACAAGAAGGCCATATGGGCTCTGGTGGCACAGCGGGTAAGTGCGGTGGGGACCGCACCCCGCACCCCACAGCAATGCCGCAAGCGATGGGACGACCTGCGGATACGCGTCCGCAGCATACTCTCTGCCAACCGCAACATTGCCACAGCCACCGGGGGAGGTCCTGAATCACCCATCAAGTTGACCCCCTGGGAAGAAATCTGTGCCTCCACCATCGGAATGGAGAGCATAGAGGGAGTCGGAGGGATGGAGAAAGGAGTGCAGACATCCGAAGATTCAGGTAGGTGGGCCAGATAAAACAATGCCAAATCCACAAAGTCCAACCATGTGAAGTACCATGCGTCCACATAGTGCAACAGAAACACATGTCCAGGAGAACGTCCACACACATCGGCCTGAAAGCGCACGTCAAAACCCACAATAAATACATAAATAATTAAAAACCCCTAATACACGCACTACACGTGCAGCAGGCACACCCTAACTGCAGGCTGCCAAACAACTGCACCCTCACTCCACACACAAATCAAAGCACCTCCAAGACCCCGACCCAAATCACCCTCAGGTACCACCCCAATGCATGTGATACAATGCCATTCCAATTCCCACTGACCCATCAATAACCCTCGCCCTCCTTTACTCCACCACAGGGTCCGATCCAAACGACGAGCTACAGGACACCCCTACCAGCACACCTGCAAAGAGGGCCAAGACCAACGGCCAGAGACCCTCCACCTCAGCTGCACGCATCAAGACACGGCAGCAGCACAAATCAGGTGGCAGCACAGAGGAGGGAACATCAACAGGCACCCCAGCAGCCAGCATGGCCACAACACCACCACCACAGGTCCCCCCAATGGATGCCACAGAAGGCACTGCCTCTGGTGGCAGCAGCACCATAGGTGACACCCCATTGATGGCAGCATGCTCGGACACAGAAGACGGGGATGTCGAGGTCAGATCCATCCATGACCTGTCCCAATCCCCCTGTCTGTCCCATCCCGTACAACATGAGGATACCACGCAGGTGCAGCCACAAGACGACGACTGGCCATCCCCCACAAGCCCTGTGGCAAGGCAACATGAGGACAACAGCCCCTCTGTGACACCACCGCAAATGGCCATGGCCCAGCAGAGGCAACAGTCCCTCGACAAGTTAATCGACCAACAGCAGCAAATGGCCACACTCCTCAAGGGCCATGCCGATGAATGTGGGGGCACCAAGGCAGACATAGAAACATCAACAGAGACACTTAGGGCAGAAATGGAGAGAGGTACAGAGACGCTAAGGGCACAAATTGAGAGTAGCACCGAGAGCCTGAGAGTCCAAATGGAGAGTAGCACCGAGAGCCTGAGGGGGGAACTGCATGCGACGTCCAAAGACGTATGTGCCGAACTTGCCGCAGTGCGCCGTGTGCTCACTGAGCTCTCGCAAACCCTTAGGGACATGCATGGACGTGAGCAGGCAGAGACATCATCCGTTGCAAGTTCCGTCCAGGGCAGCCCCCAACGTAGATCTGGAAGGAACCTGCGCTCCACAGGCAGGGGTGCCCCTGATACCCGCAGAGGGGGCATGCAATAGCGACAGCCCACTGACAATGAGCATCTTTGGACACTGGTGTTCGGGGGGGAGGTAGGAGGGTGGAGGGGGTGTGTTGGGCTCACTTGGGTGGCGGGTCGATAGGGTGTTCAACATGATATCACATATGCCATAAAAAGTGCACGATCAACCAATGAGAAGTGTGGACATTGATCTTTGTGTACTAGGCCATCATAGGCGTACAGTCCATATTGTGCATGTCCCAGACACACGCAGTGCCACGAGTCCCGTGTCCATGTATCAGCCACCAGGCGTGAGTGCTAGAAGCATACATCAATGAGATGCTGACGAATGTCACGGCCCTCCGGTGCCTCGCAGACTCCATGAGGTGCTGCCACATCCCCACCCTCATCATGACCATCATCAGGTGCTTGCAGTTCTGCGTCAGGGGGCATGGGCACATTTCTACGTACGCACATGTTGTGGAGCATGACACATGCCATCACCATCTTTGCAACCTTCTCATGGCGGTACAGGAGTGCCCCGCCAGACCTGCTGAGGCAGCGGAAACGGGTCTTCAGTAGGCCGAATGCCTGTTCAATGACTACACGGGTACGTGAGTGGGCATGGTTGTAGTCCTCCTCATGCTGGTCCCGTGGGTTCCGGACTGGTGTGAGGAGCCATCTCTTCAGTGGATATCCAGCATCACCTGTATGTGGACGAGAAACGTATGATGTGGAATGCCATTGATACGTACGCACACCCCCCCCCCCCCTTCCTGGCAGGTCATTGACAATTCACATACCCCACATCATCATGCATGTAATGAGACTCACCGAGTAGCCAGGATCTGTTCCCTGCGTGTCGCTCCATGTAGCGTGGTATTGTAGAGTTCCTCAAGACCATAGAATCATGGGTTGATCCAGGGAATCGGGCACAACAATGTGTAATGATCCTGTTGGAGTCACACACCATCTGTACATTCAGGGAATGAAATTGTTTTCGGTTGCGGTACTGGGCCTCCATGGCATGTGGGACGACCAATTCAACATGGGTGCAGTCGATGGCACCAATGCAACCCGGTATGCCGGCAAGTGCATGGAATCCCACTTTTGTGTTGGTTATTTCCTGCTCCGAGCGTGGTAGAGAGATGTAGTCGTCTGCGTGCTGCAGGAGGGCATCGAGCACTTGCAATAGTGTCCGTGAGAACAGTGGCTGAGAAATGCCATGCAACTGTCCGACTGTGTGCTGGTAGGTGCCTGTGGCCAGGAAGTGGAGTACAGACACCACCTTCAGTAGGGGTGGGATGGCGGTTGGGCTATCTATCATGCTGACAAGGTCAGCCTGTGTCATGTCCACAATGGCGGCTATGGTGTCCCGGTCCAGACGGTAGAGGGTGTGGATCTGCTCATCAGTGAGGTTGAACGGATGTGCTCGGAGGCGTTGAATTGCGGGCTGCCTGCGTGGTGGTAGTGGCTGTGCTGGTGGGCCTTGCTGGCCCTGCCTTGGCCTCCTCCTCCTCCTGCGTCTCCTCCGTGCGGCTGGTTGTAGTTGGTGTTCGTCTACTTCTTGGAGTCGGAGCACTTGCAGTGCTATCAGGTCCCCCAGGGCCAACATCGCGAGTCCTGCCGGTAGCATTTCGGTGTGGTTGTGGGAGGAGACTGGGTGTGCAATTTATGTGTTTTCAGGCTGTATGGCCTCCACCTGTGGTGATTGATTCCACCTGTGCAAACTGCTCTCCCCTTTGGCCGAGCACGTCCCGCGCACAACGCTGCAATTCGGGGAATTGTATCTTGCTATTGCAATCATGTATTTGTACCCGATGGCCGTGTAAGATTGGTTGTTATGTTCATTCTGCTGTGGTCCCATTGTTTCACATACTATCTGTGCAGTCGCGAACAGACTTGTGAGGGGTCAGTGGGACGTAGTACTCGAGTAACGGTGGGCCCTCATGCATCACTGTACCGAGTTGCAACGACGGGCGGGGCGTCCCATTCGTGGGTGAAGGCAGTTGCCATTTTCACACACAGCCGCACTCGATGGAATAATTAGTGATTTCAAACGGCCACAGATGCCTTTTCGACGTGATGTTGCAAATGAGGAATTCGAAGGGCGGCGCTTTCGGTTTCCAGCTAGCGGCGAGGAGATGCCCACAGGTCTGACTGCAAATGTAACGTTCTATTGTTCTATGTCCTTGAGACAGGGCCCATGGCGAGGGAGCAATGATTGATATGAATAGTTTGGGATGCGCAATAGCTACGTGGGCGATGAGGCCGTCCGTTCCCAAATACATGTTACTTCACAACACTGGAATTACGGGCTGGGGCACTGTGGATTTAGCAGGCTGCATAACGCACAGACTCAATGGATGTTTCTAATGTTATGTGAGTAATTATTCAGGCATTTTGATCCCGGGATGAGGGAATGATGGATGGATGCATGGGCAGGTGATTTGATACAGAGTTTGCCATGTACAGGGCTTCTTGGGATCTATCCGCCTCCCCTACGCTATGTGATGCAGGGCTGCCATAGTGGGACCATCGTCCATCTGGCCTTGTTGAGCCCTCCCTGTCTCGAGGCGCCCTCAGACACTCGTTTGTGATGGTGTTTGCACCTCGATATAGATGGTTATGAGTCGCAAGTGGTTTTGGGGTGGTGATGTTCCTTTGGAGTGGGCTAGCATGCATATGGCTGTGGATTTCGTGTGATCATTGAAGTGAGTTGTTGGTATGTAGTTCTGATGGCCATTCTGTTCTTTTTCTTTTCTTTTGGTTGACAGGTATCTCCTCCCCTTTTGCCACTGCCATCTGTATGCCACTCCTGCAGATGGCTTTTACTCCCGACACCTGCTGCTTCGTGTTAATCAGTGGAGCAGCATTACGATCTTATGGGACGATCGCCAATGGCCCACATGCCCTTACGCAGTACTGGTGGCTCGGAGCAACATTTCGGCCTTTCAGCTGGACTAGTGCCTCCCCATTGGGACGGCCCTGCGGTTCTGTGCGCTTCCATGTTGCCTTTTCGTACGTGAATGTGGCTCTGTGTACCATGGGGGAACAGGGCGACACACAGGTAGTGGCTGGTCATTTCTTGCGGAAGCAGCCCACAATGGTGATTAGTGTTTTGGAGTTCATGGCCTGATGGCTGTATGTGCTTGGTGATTTTGATGTGCATAAAATTTCTATTCTGATTTGGCCCGTGTAGCGTTTTTCTTTGCAAGTGATGTGGCATATGCCTATTTGGGGGGCGATGTATTGTGAGGAGATCTGCATTGGGTTCCAGCTTCGGGGTTTAGTTGCGTGGTACTGTGCTGTGCGCGTTTGCCTACGAAGCCCAGTGAGGTCAGGGATGGGGGCTGCCAATATGCCAGTTTGAATGTTGTCATGCTCAGGGGCGGGGGATTGGGTTTTGTGTAACAGATGCCGGTCAGCCAGGTGGACTGGTTGAATGATGTGGTTTTCGGAATATTGCTGGTCACAGGTGCCTGTGTTTGCGTGCGTTTCTTGGTGGGGGACTGTGGTCATGTCCATTGGGATGGCTTCTGTATTCGTGCCATCTGTGCCCTGCAGCTCCCATTGGCCCCTCTTGTGTTTCTTTTGTTCGTTGGCATGCATGGGTGACTTGTACATTTCAATGGTTGCATTGTGGCTTCATTGCACCTACGGGGGGTTGTACTTTGTGGGCAGGGAGCGGTGTACAGGCACTCAGTGGGGCCGTTTACGGTTGATTCGCGATGCCGTACTTCTCGCCATGGCGGAATGGTACATTCCGCCATGCCTGATGGCGTTAGGTACATGTCCGCTAGGGTCGGAATTGGCGTACCGTTGCACCATGGTGGTGTTTGCGGTTTGGCATGGCGCGCGCGCGCGTGCTTGGTGCAGTTAGCGTTGGCGTTCACTACGGTGTCGCTAATGGCTTCGTACTTTGCGGTGACGGGTCATAGTCGCACCGAGCGCTATTCGATGGCGGTATTGCATTTCCGCCATCGTTTTTCGATTTCCGCCAGGGTCGTAATGACGGCCATAAAAAGTAAAGAAGGAAAAGAAAGGAGAGAAATCAGAGTCCTAGATTGCCTTTTGGACCCTCAGATCTTCATCGCCTGTAGCCTTTTCTAACTTGTTTAAGGCTCTAAACAAAAATTCACAGTGCCAGAATTAGCACCTACGATTGCCCACCCATCAGACAAAGGGCCTCATTACGAGGAAAGCGGTAGGGGGTTAACAGGGCCAGTAGCTGCCGGCCCCTTTAATCCCCTACCGCTTCATTACGAGGTCTCCTCGCTGTACCCGCTAAGGACGCCTGGTAAAACACGAGCAGACCAGGATGCAACCAACAGGCCCGTCATTAACGGGCCCGTTGTTTGCATCCTCCCCATTCCCATTAAGCCCTATGCGGGCTCAAATGGGAATGGGGATGTACCAGGTCCGGGTTCCCTGAATGGGGAAATACCGGGCCCTCCAAGGTCGGAATGGCCCGGTATTGCCCCATTCAGGGAACCCAGACCCGGTACCCGTATGGGGGTAGCCATGCTGCAGATAGCGTCATGGCTGCCTCCATTGTTGTAATGAGGCCCAAAGTCTCACATCCCATCACCAGAGGTTTTGTGGTCTCATTCATTCCCACCAAGCCGCACAGCCACTGTCCCATCTGCCCTTCCACCAGTGTCGGTAGTTGGATTAAACGAAAACGGAGGTACAATGATCTCCTTCTTGAACCCGGGACGATGAGAATGTATTTAGAGACCTGCTCCCTCTTGTAGTTTATATTCTCTCATAGAGGGAATAGATTGCCAACCCCCTCGGCTGTTTGCCCCCAATCATAAATCATAATGGAATCGCTTTTTTTTCCACCCCAGTTGGATTTATACCAAGCTCTGCTCTAGAAGATCCTATCTCCATCAACACAACATTCATTTGTTTCTTCAGGGGGTAATTGTCTCCCCCGAAGTGCGTGTTTGCACTCCACCCTCTCCCATTTTTCATATAGCGAGTGGATCGCGGATTTAGTAGCTTGCTTGGCATATGCCATCAACTTCCTCCATGAGGCTCTAGTGGCCAAGGACACTAGTACAAATTCATGTCTTATTACATGCTTTGGGACAGAGTTTGCTAATCTTAGGGGTGTTTTTCCAAAGCATCCCATGGAATGTATTTAAGCCACCCCCCAGATCAGTTAGATTGATGTCCAATCCACTGACTGTTTCAGTAGTACCCAAGGGGGAGGTTTTTGATGAAATGTGATGCAAATTGTGCATTTTAAAGAATATTCATTCACTGGTCAAAACTACTAGACTCGTGGTGAAGGAACGTATCTAACTGGCCCACATGGGCCACTTTGACCAAAAGAAACGGCCCTGCAGTAGCTTGTTTGCATTTTTGGTTCGGGCCCTGCCATATCGGTCAGTCCGGCCCTGTGTTTTTGGCGCCCTAGCTGGACTCTGTTTTACAGTTGTTTTCCCTCTTCTTCACAGCAGCGATGCTTTTCCAGGGATTGTGATAAAGGCCGCCAGCAGGGGCCATACACATGGGCGGCGGCGGGCATAGGGTTCCATGTGTTTAAAACGACACCATACATAACGACATACATTTTTAGTGACACCTAAATAACGGAACAATGTCTCATTTTGACCCCGTTTCCCACGCTTTACTGACGCCCCCAAAACCCCAACCCCTTTTTTTTAGACCTATCCCCACCCCCCACATAAACTTTTATTAAAAATGTCAACATTTATTTCGTTATTTAGTTGTCACTGAAAATGTTTGTCGCTATTTATTTTTCGTTATTAACACTGCATGCCCAATGTGAAGCAGGAGACATCACTCTGCTTTGGTGCCCAGCCTGGGGCTCAGACAGCAAGAACCTGTCACATATCCCACCTCGCAGAGCGGTTTATTTACTCACTTTTAATTTTTAAAAGTCAGCAAATGCATCGCTCTCTGAGATGAGAAAAGTGTAATTAACGTGACTGGGGAAGCAGAAAACAAGCTGACCCTCTATGTTGAAATGTTGAAGTTAAAGGCTTAGCTGCTGGGCTCAGTTTTTAGATGGCTCACGCCTCCAATAATTAGCATTAACTAAATAGCCTGTGAGGTGCTGAGGCATAGATAGGGTACGGCCTGAACGGTCCAGAGGGAATCGGGTAGGAAAACAAGCATTGGCAATGCCAACAGTTTGGGCTTTTGTGTAGGCATTGGAAAGGCACATGCCAGGCACTGCAATAGTAGTATTAACTGGGCATTGATGGTAGCCAGTGCAAAATGGTGTGAGTACCTGGACATTTAATAGCAGTGCCTGGCAAATGCCTAATAATTGTACACAAGGCAAAACTGTTGCTTTTTTTTTTTCAACCGGTCATCAGTGAAGGACAAGCAGTGCTAATACATCGTGTGGCTGATTGCAATCAGTGAAGGAAAAGCAGTGCTAATACATCGTGCGGCTGATTGCAGACCCAGATAAGACATTTGTATCACACCAGAATTGTGCTTACAGCTCCAATTAAGTCATTAACTATGAGAAGACTGCACTTTGAGTGCAAAGTTTGATGATAAGGCTTGATTAAAACAAGCACAACTAGTTCCCAGGAGGAGCTCTTTTGGGGCGGGGAGGGACAGGAACTGGGTGGGAATGGCCATAGGGATTAGCATGGCCACGGGCAGCCTATGGGTGGGCCAGCAACCCAACACCTTCAACCTGAATGGCCATAGGGATTACATGGCCACGGGCAGCCTATGGGTGGGCAAGCAACCCAACACCGTCAACCTTTGTGCCCCATCTCATATGCCATTTCTCCCTATCTCTCCTCCAATGCCATAGTTTCAGCTTATCAGTGTCTCTGCCACCTAATAGCCTAAACTAAAACAAAATGTGTTTGTGTGCAGTTTGTATGCATGTATGTGTGCATGCATTCATGCAAGGGCGTGTGTAAGGTTGTGTATGTTTATATGGCGGGGATGTCTGGAAGAGCACGCATATGAATGAATGCAGTGGGAATAGTGTACATGGGTGCCAGTGTGCGTGTGAAGGTTCTGGGTGCTCGAGTGAATGGCAGATAAGCTGTATGGGTGCGGGTCTGGTGGGTGAATGTGTAAAAATGTGTGTCTATATGTGTGTCTGTGCATATGTGCATCTGTGTGTGTGTATCTGTATGTGTGAGTGCAATGTTTGTGACTTGGCACCTAAGGGACCTTCTATATGGCTTACCCTATAAAACCGATTGAAAACTGTGGATTGTTGCCTAATTGATCACAGAAAGTGCACTGTAAAATGCACCATTTTAACCCATTATTTCTCAAATATTCTCAGGGGGAGAAGCCCCCGGGAACCCCTTGGATTGGTTTGCGCTCCCTCTCCATGTTCGGTCACTCCGGCGCGCTTGGCCGCGGGCAGTGGATGAGCCCTGCTACATTAGCTGCACGCCTGACTTGCTACACAATCCTGGCTACGCCTGTGGTGATTTGGGGTAAAAGATGCACCTGTTAGGCCAAAGAAAGGCGTAATATCTACTCAGCCTTCTGGGGCACAGGAGGCATTGCGATGAATTCTGAAGGTGGAATGTTGGCTAAGGGGGAACACTTAGTTTTCGTGGTAAACGTTGCAGACCTTTTAACAGTAGCTGTGTCCCTTTTCTGAACAATTGTTTACATGGGAACTGCCAACATTCCCATGTTATATGCCCTTCCAGCTCTTTGTGACTCTATTGTCCCAAAAACAATTGTCGGCAACAGCACACAAACCTGCTCAGGATGTGGAAATGTTGGCCAGGATATAATATTTGCCCTATACTTTGCCTCGGGCCATAGGCCTAAAGCAGGCCATGCATTCCCGTGAATGTTTGCATAAGACACTTTCTCCGATGCAAGACTTCCTTCAATGGGGACTTGCGAGTGTGAGCCGGAAAGTGGGATATAGGATAGGAGGGAGGATGTGGGGGACGGCGTGCCAGCCCCTATTGTGAGTCTGTTGTTTCTGGCATGCCCCTCCGCTTTGAGATATGAAGTTGCTGAGCATGCTATTCTCTGTGACCTGGTGACATGTTCCAATACCCCAATACCCCGAACACAGTTGAGGGAAAATTTAAAGGCAAGTTTGGGTACCAGTGGCAGCGGGTTCATTTTTGTCATTGGATGGGTGTACATCTTTTCCATAAAAATGCATGAGTGACTGACCGCGGCGAGGGACCCCCAAACCTACCAAGCGTGGTTAGCGTGGTTCTCTCCCAAGAAATCTTTTCAAATAATGGGATAAAATGGTGCATTTTACAGCACAAGTTCTATGGAAAATGTAATCAAAAGCCACAAAGTTTGCATTCGGTTTTGTAGGGTCACACATGTAAAAACCCAATAGATGCAAGTCACTAACAGTGCACAGGAGCCATTCCAAACTCATTTTCACAGTCACATTTCCCACAAAATATTCTCTGGCTGTCTGTGCCCATATGCGTCCACGCAGGATGCGTCAATACATGGCAACATTAACATATAAGAATATAGCCCTGTTGGTTTTGCCAGTAAAAAATGACATGCCACAGGAAGTATATATAACTAGTCAGACTGCGGAAATATGGGTCAGTCTAGCCACATAACGATACTTATCATGTTTGCATTACGCTTGATAGCGGTACAAAATGCGATGCCACAGTAAGAACATGTAACCAGTCTGGCTGCAGCAAAGTAGGCTAGTCTCGGCACGTAACAATTATGTTTGCCCAGAAAAACATGCCATGCCAGAGTAAGAAAACATAACCAGACCGGATGCAGCAATGTAGGGCAGCCAGTCTACATAACACCACTTATCTTGTTTGCTTTAATCTTGATGTCCAGTTAAAAATTCCATACCCGAATTGGAAAGCATAACTAGACTGGCTGGAACCACATAGGGCTATCTAGCCATATTGAAACCTTTTTGTGTTTTTTTCATCCCTGATGCCTAGTAAGAATTGACATGCCACAGTAAGAAAACGTAACCAGACTGGCTGCATAAATGTAGGCCAGTCTAGCCACGTAACAACACTTTCCATATTTGCTTTAAACTTGATGCCCAGTAAAAACATCCCTTTCCCCCCCAAATCAGAGGTCCACTCTCTCATTCACCCATGCACATGCACTCTAATTCACGCCTGCACCCAAACAACACTCATTCCTATACACGCCGACACACCAGAATCCCCTCTGCCGCCATCAGGAGAGGCTCCCACGATGGGTCTCCAGCTCTCCAAGAACCAGGGAGATCTTCCTGGTTCCTGCACATGCATGGAGGAGGTGGCGCGTTGCCTGCATGATTCCCTTTGTCAGTTCAAGCCAGCCCAGGAGCGCTCCAACCGCTGCATGCGCAGCTGAGCGAGCGTTTAGTGTTTTCACTGGGCTTCTTTGGCAGCTCGGCCAAAATGGGTGGGTCGACTCCCCATCGCCCATTATGGACGGTCCACCATTGTTGGCTACTGCTTTTGAAGGCATCCCTGTACTGGGACACATACATTTGCAGGCTGTTGGGGTTGCACAACAGGGCTAGATTATATATCATTTGCACCATTTGAAAAACTTGAGTAAATGCAATTTGCACCAGGGGCCAGATCATCTAAACCTGCACTTTTGCAAAAAAGGACATTAATTTAGCGCCAATGTTGCTGCTTAGGTAACATGGAATGAAATACACGTGCTTTTCCCCAATCTGTATTATCTAAAAATGTTTTCACTGGGGCAAAAAAGAAGCAGGCAGTTGTACTTTCCTATCTGGGCTGCATAATGCATGAAGAACCGCAGTAAACACATCACATTGTATGCAAGGAGTCAGCAGAGCAGAATAAATAGTCTGCTTCATGTTTGCCCCAGGGAAAAGGTTGTTATGTTTGGATGGGTTGTGGCAAAGCATGACGCAATGTCCCCCGTGCTGTCATGCTAGACACATGTTTTAGCATGCTTGTTTTTATGCAGGGCAAATGTAACAGAATTCCTATTGCTGAACTCGGAATCAAAAGTTAAGGAAAATTAGGCCCTTGAGGTAAGGTGATCTGCCCAGGATCACACATGGTGGTCAAGTAGATAATCCAATTTGTGGCTGTTTTACTGCCCCCAGATTACTCAGCAGACCACATATCCTACATCGCATCTTTAATTTTAGACCAATATACTAAGATTTTTTCTTAGTTTTCTTGCATGCACAGAAGTTCTTTTTTGTACTCAGCGAAGTAGGAGTGCGATTCACCAAACCACTTTAGAAAACAATCTGAAAATATAAATGAAATATTTGTCTAAGCCTGTTGAGTAAAAAGTATAATTTATTTTGATAGGATGCAGGAGGAAAACAGTAGCGGCAAGTTCTTAATTCACCGAGCTATCCACATCCCTTCCTGCATACTGTATAAAAATGTCCTACGTGTAGAAAAGTACATACAAACTAAGTGCTTTGCACCATTTATAATGAAGCGCCTCATATAAGACATACAGCATCACACTTAAGCAAACTGCAAACACAGTGATGGCAGGCATATACACACTCACACACAAAGAAAATGAAAAGAGATCGCTACACAATTCGGAGGATGCCATGGGAAGTGATATTGTGGGAAAGGTTTACTTTGCTTGTTTAAATGGACACGGTGCCCACCCCTTCTGGAATTCCAGGGGCTCGCATTGTACAAGTAGTCATCATTTGGAAAAGGTGGATTGGACCAGATTGATTTTAGGCCAACACTGTACTCTTTGACATCTGAGTGAGGCAGTGCCCAGGGCACCAAGGAGATGATCAGTGGTAGAAGCTGCTTGCCATCTTCTGTAACTCCACTGTGCGCCCCCTGCAGTTCAAATGGCACAATGCGGTGCGTGTCCAGTGTGCACACATTGACTTATGAGATCCACTGTATACAGAACTATGTTGGGGGAAACACATACATGCCAGTTCACAAGACAGGTGTGGCCAGAAATGGCGCACTGCTTGGACCCGGAACACCCCCCAAAGCCTCTAGACACCAAACTCCCTTTCATCAAAAAGAGACATGTGGCCAACAGCCTGAACCGAGTGCAGTCGTTCGTCCACTAGTTTCACCCCCCAACTTTAGCGCGACATCTGCTGTGTTTGGAATGCCGCTGCCAGCCCCGTAGCAGCGCTTGGTTCCCACGGATACGCCTTGATCCTGGGGCCTCAGCTGTTTGTGCTATAATCCATTAAATAAAGGTGAGTCGAATAACAGAATCAATGCAAAGGCTCCACCACAATTCCTGCTTGTAAACGACTTAAACCTCAACTCCTAGTGGGTGGGAAATCCTATTTGTGGTAGGAAGTTTCCTTGTGTTGCGCGTGAAGGTGTCTTAATGACTCGCTTCTGAGGATAGCAACCCTGGTTAGACTTGGTGGATCCTTCCCTGCTTTTGGAGAGGCCTGGCAGCCTCATTAAATGTTCCAAGTAGACCATAGCAAGGATGCCAATTTTTTTTTGACCCCGGATTAGCTAGGGTAGCCACTGGAGGGTTTCCATCGCAGCCGGAGACCTTAGCATGTGGCGTTCCACAAGGCACATGCCTTTCATCTACTCATTTTAACATTTACATACGTCCTTTGTTTGACTTGCTTGATGGTACAGACATAAAATACACAAATTACCCTGATGATATGCAGCTCTGTTTGAGCTTTCTGGTGATTATGACCTTGACGCAGCCAAAGTGAATGATGTCTATGACCTGATCCAAAGATGGATGGCTATAAATTCTCTCGTCTTAAATAAAGAGAAGACCGAGCTGATGCTTGTTGGCTCAGCCAATCGGTTACAAAAGTTGGACATCAGATACAGCCATCTTACAATTGCCAACTGTTCCATTCAAATCAGTCCTCATGTTGAGACACTCAGAGTTCTTCTGGATTCTGGGCTTATAATGCAGAAGCACGTTTTACAGGTGAAGGCATCCTGCACTTACGTGAGCAAACTCTTATGTCAGGTCAGACTGTGAACGTTACATCAGTCGCATCTGCTCTTGTGAATACCCATATCGACTATTGCAATAGCCTGTTGATCGGTGCTTCCAAAAGTAACATTAGAACATTTCAGGTTGCACAGAACGGGGCCGTTAGAGCGGTCTCTGGAAAAAACAGTAGAGAACACATCACTGAAGCCAGAAGATCCTTACACTGGCTTCTCGGTCTGCCATTGTATTGCACACAGGTTCTCACTTTCGACCACAACTGTATCTCAGGCAATGCTCCGGACTACCTCAAAATGCGCATACAAAAGGGCCTGAACTTAAAAATTTGCGTACAAGTGGTACAAACAAACTTGACATCCCACAACATCAACTGAAAAGCTTCAGAGGCACAAGCTTCAATGTGTGTGATCCTTCACTCTGGAATCAGATCCTGCAAAGTATTAGTAAAATATCATGCTTTTCTAACTTTAAAAATGCTGTAAAAACACACTTCTTCAACTCCAAGGATTAAAATATTGCCCTCTCCACCAACTTATTCTCCTCCCTTGACTCTTTTATCTAGCTTGCTTTGTTTATTTAGTCTGTCTCTGTTCTTTGCACGCAATGAGACACTGAGGCCTACCTGTGTTGCACTTTAAAGTGTGTTGCGCTTTACAAGAAAACAGAATAATGATAATAATGCGCAGAGACTTTCAACCTTTGAAACATTTAGATAACATCCAGACAGCCCCAAGTTGAAGAGTGAAAGCTTGTGAAGGTCCTTCAACTTCAGAATCAATTTCATTGAGCCAATGTTTTCCCAACTCTATTCCCAAAGGATCAGGATTGTTCCTGAGGACCAGCTACTCGCCACTGCCTCATCTAAGCTTCCTCACGCAGTCCATAAATGGTCCCTGGTGATCTACCACTCATCAAGTGACATTCTTCCATGATGAAAGAGGTTTCACTTCCTTTCAAAATGTACAATATTCATTTTTCTAAATGAATCATCATATCTGTGCTCCTTCTTCTGTAGGTTCTCACACCGATCTTTCATGGTTTAGGCAAATTATGGAAATCATTCATGTTTTATTTGTTTGCTGGCTGCAATCATTTATAGGTCATAAGTGGTAAAATGAACAGTAACTGAGTTACCTCCAATTTTACCACTACACCAAATTATGAGTTTTGGTTTTGAGTGGAGGATTTACCTCCAGCAAAACCCTCGAGGTAAATCTTCCCAGTCAGTGCCAGAAAATCGGCATAATACTGCTGCAGTAATTCTACCGCAGTAATTCCACAAAAAAAGCACCATTGAGTCCAATATAAATGGGGAATTACACTGCTACCACCACTTGGAAATTCCGCCTGACCAAGTGGCAGTAATGGTAATCCCTCAGGGCTATTTTTCGGAGGATTTACCTCTGAATTTCCACCCAACTTGTAATGTGGCCCTTGTGACTCAATGACCAATGCCATAGCAGCTTTCTCAGTCCTGGTTTAGAAGCTTGCAGCAGGATTTGGCTTTGTAGGCTTTGTGTTTACACATTTTGTATAGTATCACAAACATCATCTTGGCCCACCTCTGGGCAGCTTTGAAGACAGTATTATGCCAACATGCCCTCCACTAACAGCCTAATAGCCACGTATTTGTTCAAGTCCTCCCTCACTATTCTATTTGCAAGAATACTGCCCACCCTACTGTACTTCACACGGCACACCGGTGGGACCGTACTCAACTACACCACCGCCTCCCACTGCCACCCTAACCCTTACAACACCATAACTGTGCCTTCCATCGCTCACCACACCAATCCTTACCTTAACAACCCAGCCTTATGGCTCCAACACTTTGCATCTATACCTTAACCGAATATACCATGTTCCATCACCTTGAGAAATGCCAGACTTGGCTTACGACTTACTCACGCCTCCCATCACTCTGCGCATCTTAACAAACAGCCTCTGACCTCCACCTCGTCCTCACCCACGCCAAACACATCATCACCTCACTCTAACCTCCCTAACACTAGCAATATTAAGGGTGCGTTAATCAATGTCAGATCACTCACGGCACACGCCTTAGAAGTGGCGGACCTTATCCTAACACTTGACCTCGACTTCATGGCTATCACCGAAACTTGGCTTCATGCAGCCTCTGGCCCACTACTCTCCCTTGCCATCCCTCCAGGTTATAACATTATCAGACATGATCGTTACTCTAACCAGTCCAAAGGTGGTGGCATTGCCATTATCCATAAAAATGCTCTAAACTTCCACCTCTCCTCTGTGTATCATTTTTCCTCTATGGAAGCACTGACAGCCAAACTAGCCGTCACCCCTAACCACTCGATCACCTTCCATCTACTTTACCGGCCACCTGGGCCGCTATCCACCTTCGCTGAGGACCTTTCTAACATCATCTCTCATAACACCAAAACCAAATCCCAAGCCTCGATATTAGGGGACTTTAACCTTGGCCTCATTGATCCCAATGACACTGCTGCCACGACTATTGATAATATGCTTATGAATGCAGGATCAACCAACCTACCCACGCTAAGGGTAGAACCCTTGACTGGCTAGCCGCGCACAATTGTCCCATCAACATCATCTCCAACCAACAGTATGCATGGACTGACCACAATTTAATTACATTTAACATTCAGTCCAAACCCGTCAGCCCCTCTCCTATCATTGCACCTGCTACTGCCACTCGTAATAAACGTGACATCACCTGCAACAGACTACTCCCCCTCCTCCTTCCTGCTCTCAATGCCCAGGCTCGCTCATGCTCCGACCCTACGGCTCTGGTTGACATCTTTAACCTCGCTATGCAAAAAGCCTTAAACATCATTGCCCCATCTAAACAGAGAAAATCTAAACCTCAAGCCCATCTGAACTCCTGGTTCACACCCCAGCTTAGAACCGTGCGCAAAGAAAAACGAATTGCGGAATCACATTGGAAAAGCAATCAGTCCGCAGCTAACAAATCGTGTCTCTTCCTGGCCACCCTTAATTACAAGGAAGCCATATTCCAGGATTAAAAAGACACTTACAATAAACGTATCGAACAAGCCATCTCCAACAGCAAAGAATTGTTTAGAATCCTAAAACTTGAGAACTTGAAACTCCGTTCACTGCACCAGATACTTGAATCAAAGATAGAACCTGGTGCACCAAAATCCAAGAGGCTCTCCTCGGCAAGATTGCCACTCTCCAAATTAAAATCAATAACAAACAAACGAGCTTACAATCCAACCCACAACCCAACCCTATCCCTACCTTAAACCACTCCATCCCAGATTCTCTGACTCCTTTTAGCTTCTCTCCACTCTCCATTTCTGAAGTGGAAAAGATCATCGTCAGCCTTAAACCATCCAACTGCCAAGGCGACCTCTGCCCGGCGCCCATTATTAAGGAAGCAGCTCATGACCTAGTGCCATTCATCACCACGTTCATCAACTCTTCCTTTAGCTCTGGGATTGCACCTGACAATCTAAAGGATGCGTGGGTCATTCCTCTACTGAAAAAACCTACCCTGGACGCTAGTATACCCACTAACTACAGGCCAATCTCCACGGTCCCGTTTTTACTAAAAATCCTCGACCGAGCAGCATATCTGCAAATTCAAGATTACCTTGAATCTAACAAACTTCTGGGTTTTAGGCAATCTGGATTTCGGCCACGTCAAGGCACCGAAACTGCCCTTATAGATCTAAAAACACAGATGGAAGATTTAAAAGACAAAGGCAAACTTGCTCTCTTACTCCTCTTAGACCTCTCGGCGGCCTTTGATCTTGTCAACCATGAAATGCTTTGTCACCACCTTAAATCAGCTGCACACTTCTCCGACAAAGCTACAACCTGGATTAGCTCCTTCTTAGACAATAGATCAATGCGCGTGTTCTCTCCACTAGCAGCCGCCCCACCTGCACGTCTCCTGTGGTGTGCCACAAGGATCTTGTGTCTCACCCACATTGTATAACGTGTTCAGCAAACCCCTTTTGGATATCTTGGACTATCTGGGTGACACTTACACCAACTACACTGACGACACCCAGATACTAATGCCCATCTCAGGTGACTACACTGCTGACTCCCGTGCTATCAATGTCATTTACCAGGTCATCCAAGCGTGGATGGCACAACACGGACTCTGTCTAAATGATGAAAAGACAGAGCTCCTTATTCTTGGCTCGCCGCAAAAACTTACCAAACTCGACCCTGCGTTTAAGTCCTTCATCATCGATGGGAATATTATCCCAACCGCCAAGGACACTAAAACCCTAGGGATCTACATTGACTCGACTCTATCCCTGGTCAGACAAACCAACTCAGTCTCATCCGCAGCGGCATACACCTGCAAGCTTATTACAGCCTGTCGCCCTTTCCTCTCTGCAGCCAACTGTGTGACCCTGGCCAGGACCCTTGTATTATCCAAGATTGATTACTGCAATGCACTTTACCTAGGCACCAATCACTGCAACCTAAATAAGCTACAAATTGTCCAAAACAATGCGATTAGAGCTGCCCTAAACATTCCCAGGCGCCAACACATATCCGACACTAGGCGCAACATTCACTGGCTCTCAATCCCACATCGAATTTCCCTGAAAACCCTGGCTCTCACCCACAAATGCCTTCATAACCAAGCTCCCTGTTACCTGGCCAACTGATGTGTCCTCCACAACTCCATTAGACCTCGCAGAATGGCTCAATCAAACTGCCTTGTCGTTCCACGTTTCAATCTCCAAAGATCTGGTGGAACCAGCTTCCCAATTATGGCAGCTAAATTATGGAACACGCTGTCTAATGAGCTTAGAGCAGAACCTTCCTTCCTGAGATTCAAACACCTTACCAAAGCTTGGTTATCCGCCCAAGACATCTAGCACTGGGCTCTCTGCTCAACTTGTACATAGCCGTACCCCTGTTTATACAATCTGCTGGTCCTCTCTCTGTTATTATTATACCTGTAAACCTTGTATTATACCTTTAAACTTTGTAATTATTGCTCTATCTGTTTTTATCATGCTGTAACTAAGGTTGCGCCTGGGCCTGGAGCGCTATACAAATAAATAAAATACAAATACAAATACATTTTAAAACATGCATTTATGTCCATGTCTAGTTCTGGTAACACAGATGATGAGTTGGCAAGACCCGGCGGTCTCATCGCATCAGTCAGAGGGCATCTGCCTTGGAATTGAGTAGCTGCAGCATAATAAGGAATCATATATTGGAAAAAGAAATATTTCTATGGCTAAAAGCAACTTTATACAAAACAACCTCTTTTATGTTTCCCAAGCAAAAAAGGTTCTTTGCTCTTGGTACGGAGAGTCTGCAGGGCAAGGGGAGTCAAAAACAACCACCCCTAACCCATTTTACCTCTCACACTAACTGACAGCACATCTCAACACAGAAAAACACAATGCAACATACACCCCCAAGACACAAGTGTCTATATTAAATGTCGCTACACAGCACATTAACGCACCACAGATGCAGCAATTCAGACTCTCATTAAACACCACTCTGCCCGGACACCACACATAACCACACAAAGGATGCACAGTACCAACCTGCAGTGAACCGTACACATTCCCCCATGCAACTCACAAAATAGCTCAAATGTACACATTACACAGAGCCCTAACTCTTCAGATATGCACACATCAATATTAAAACAAAGCAACATTGCTCTGTTCGCACTTATCCTATGCTGGACCCTACCACACCTATTATAACCCTAGTGCCAAGAGACAAATGAAAGATGCTATGGTGTGGAAGACCCTATAACAGGCGCCAGCAACCTGCAACTCTCCAGATGTGTTGGACTACAAATCCCATGATCTCTCCCCATTGACTATGATCGCTAATGCTACTGGGAATTGTAGTCCAAAATATCTGGAGAGCCAAATGCTGCAGACCCCTGACCTATAGCTTAGCTTACCAGTATATAGCAAAGAGTTTAACTCCGGTGGGGCAGAGATCGCCTCTGTTTTGCGTCACTATACCTTTAGAACTAAGATGCAGAACCCAAGTAATAGTGTGATAAGGTCACCTGCGCATAGCAGTTTTTGGCACAAACCTGCAGCTTGTTTGGAAAATTTCAATGTTCATAAAAAAACAAGCCCTTTTTGCCTGTCAAACAAACAGACATCATGGATATTGCCTAGGTTTTAGCAAAGGAGTTTAAATGTGTGACTCACTTGTCTCAGAGGAAGGCACAGATTTAGTAGTGGGTGGAGCTCCCCTCTGTAAGCGTTCAGTTGGAAATGTCCCGTCACAGTTAGAATATCCTAAATATTCATAAATACACAGGGTTCTACTGACAGCAAGGAGAGATTAAAGGGCTGGCCCCACTGCGGTGTCACACCCACTGCTTATCATGGCCACCCTGTCCCCTTAACAAAGCATACTCGTCCTTGGCACTTAAGGGGTTAATGAAAGCTCTGGAGGCGAACAAGGTCCCGGTAGTGATGGCCCAAACGTTTCACATTGGGTAAGGGGGCAAAGCCTAGTTAGCTCAGTGGTTTTGCATGCCAGGGTCCAGATTATCTACCATTTACACTGCTGCTACAAAAAGAGCAAATTACCTTGCCAAACAGTTTTGCAGCATAGGTGATTTGGAATGGAGAAAACCTGTTTTTCCTCTCCAAATTATCAAAAAAAGTTTTCACTGGAACACAAATTAATCAGATTGCTTTTTGTAGTATGTTTTCTATTGATTATAAATAGAAATGCTTCTACCTCATTTCATGTTACACAGCAAACATTGTCCAAATAAAAATAAAGTTTGCTTTATTTTTGCTCATGTGAAAATGTTTTAGATAATATGGATTGCAGCAAAAACATTTTGGTCCATTCCCTTTTGCGTAAGCACGAGGAGAAGGCCGTATGGTTTTTAATCAATCATAAAAACTCTCTAACTCTCTGCATACTCGCCCTCAAACACTGAGCAAACCAGACACATACCTCCACCACAGGGGGAAAAAGCACATCGCAAACTACACACTCTACAGACAGGCCACAGCACCCAAGAGGACACCAAACCAATCGCACGCAAACCACCCATATACAATCATGCACCCAACGCCACATAACATGGACCAACTAAAAACAAACCAGCACACAGTAACTGGTTTTTACGAACTGAAGGCTCGGAATTCCTCCAAAACAAAGCTCTCCTGCTACCACACCACCAGAAACCTCAGATCATGCTCTGCACACCTCCTGGTAGTCCCTCCTTTCAGGTTCTCCAGATTAGGAGGGGTGTCCGGTCAAAGGGTCGACTACAAAAGGATCGAATGTAATAGGGTCGACGCAATAGGGCCGAAAACAAAAGGATCGATTTTTTTTTAAATTATATATATTTTTGGGGGGTTTCGTATAGGTAAAAAAAGTGGTTTTTACCACAAAAACGGGGGTTGGGCGGTGACCCTTCAAAAAAAAAAATGTAAAAAACAAAAATAATAATGTTTCGATCCTTTGACCATTCGATCCTTTTGAATCGATCCTTTGACCATTCAATCCTTTTGAATCGATCCTTCGACCTATAACCATTAGGAGGCGCCTGCTTCCTGTCCTCGCACCCACACTCTGGAACTCCCTCCCCCTTGTGCTCCACCTTACTGAGGATTACCTGACTTTCAGGAAAGCCCTTGAAACCTGGCTGTACCCCGACCTCTTCATCCCGCACTGCAGCCTTTGCTCACCTGCCTGCTCAGCCAGCAGTTCCCCACGGCAGAACACTATAAAGCACAGGATGAGAAGCCAAGCCGCCGTGCGTTACCAGGAAACAGGATATTTGTTTTCGCACCTGAAGGATCTCGGGATGGCAATCTCTTCCGCGTAAAGAACCTCGCAGAGGGAGAATATTATGCATTCATCAAGCACTTAAATCACTTGTGAGATGCAGCAATGCTCCTTCTACATAGATGGAACCCAGGAATCATTCATTGTTGTCTACACAGCACACCCATTTCCCCCCTCGCACATCACTCCTTCACAACTCAATGGTTTTTGTTCTGGTGTGTTCAAGTTCATTAGATAGGTTTTTATGTCCAGGATAATAGATATGGAACACACTTAACTCTGCCCATTATGCCCTTTGTTACTCTTTTTTGCTGACTGAAAAAAACATGATTCTCCCACTTAATATGGAGAGGAGGCAGGGCCCAGGTCTCCTGAAAAACCAAAATGTCAAGAGTTACAATAAATGGTAGCCAGTGATCAGCAGCTAAACTGTTTTTTCCCACATATTCCAGGACTATAGTTTGATTCCATGCATTTATATGCTGGGCCTAGAATATGTTGGGATGACTAATTAGTTTGAGAAAAAAAAACATCATTGTCCCCTAACTAAGTTTTTTTGTTCACTGATGCACTCACATAGAAACTAAGACTGAGTTCCAAGATAAATTACGTGCTACTATTTAAATAATCAAGTTTTTTTTATGTTGTAAGTGTTGCGCCCTGACGCCTGCGGGCTATGGCGCGGTATAGATGAATAAAAAAATTAAAAAGGCGAGGTGTCAATCAAATTAACCGACGAAAAAGGAGGTGTACAGTATTGAAGGATAATCTAGTTTTCCTTAAAGGGGCCGGAGCCACATGCTTAGTATTTGTTGAAGAAATAATATATAAATCCATCTCTTGCAAACTATCCAAAATCTGAAATCTATTCATGAGGGCTATGGGATTGCTGCCCCCTTCAGCTGGGCTGTGAGAGGGCTGATTCTTGTGGTCCCGGATGTCTGGACAGCTCCTCATTGTCCAAAGGAATTATGCAAAGTATATGGTCTACAACGAAAACCCTAAAGGTAATAAAGAAATCCTGGTGGGCACTTGGTATGAGTGCCTTGAGGCCCATGGGCGTATGGCGCTATATAAAAACTGAATAGAGAGATAGCATTCAAGAGCTGCTTGGCAACTCTATTTAATTTGGCTAATCCTACTAAGATCACCTCAGCCATTTGATTTTCAGCTAGCCTTAATGAGCGGCTCTCAATATGGCCATTAATGCAATTACAGGGTTTCCTAACAAAAGAATAATCCCTTTCCTATGCATGCCCTACTAGAGCAGGCCAATTGACCAATTATGAGTAGTGTGGCTTGTGGGGTAGGAGTGCGAATTTATTATAGGCTGGACACTCGTTTTCAGGTAATATAGCAGGATTTGGAATGGCTGGGTGCTGGGAGTCATTTAGCACCTGCTTGCCAAGGAGAGCTTTGTGAGCTTGTCACCAACAATCCCCAATAGTTACCTCTGACTGGCACCACAAAGAGAACTTGCGTAATATTAATTCTGTATGGTTCGGGAATGTGTAAAAGGGACAATATAGCGAACGCCTAAGAGGACAGTTGAAGCATAATGGAACATATGTAATGGGCACAAATCTAGAGATTGCATCGCATGTACACGCTGTGGACCAGCTTATGGTTTCCCATGGTCGTTCCTGCACACTGTCTGATTCCTGACAGGCACCAGCAATATGATATGATGTGATATGATTGGTTATTTATAACGCGCTTAATACCCAGAGGTTTCTAAGCGCGGACCCGGGGATCGAACTTGTATTGCTCTGTGTCGTCTTATTGCTTCCAAGGCAAGCGCGTTGCCCCTGAGCTAGCCACCTGCGACAATATGGGGCCTGATGGGCGAGATGGGTGAGAGGTTTTGAAGTATATGTGGGGGCGCTGGGCCCGATGGACGACCACAGAAGAAAATGTCTCCTCACACTAGCTGTGGCACCAGCCACAAGAGACCTCATCGAAGAGCTACCTGAAGACACGGTGGACACTTTCAGAGTGCTGAGAAAGGCGCTCACTGACTAATTCACTCCACACACAAGCATAGTTTATGAGAGGCATATTTTCCACACCACGACGCAGAACAAACGGGAAACTGTAGATGCATTCGTGCTGGGCCTGCGGATACTACGGAGGAAGCACTGCATGTTCAGCAACTATCCCAACAATGAGGCATTGCGATCACAAATAATCGAGGGATGTGAGTTCGTGAATTTTCGAAAGAAGCTACTCCAGAATCCACAGTCGCTAGAGGAAATGCTCCTGTTGGGAAGAGGAGAACTGGCAGTGGAGCAGCAAGCAGAGTCAATGAGCGGAACAAAAATCACTCAAGTCAGCGCTAACGACAATAAACACAATGGCCACAACGACCCCGTCGCTTGGTCAGGCTGAAAAATTCTGTTTCCAGTGCGGGTATGAATTCCCGCACAAAGGATCATGCCCGGCAGTGCAACTATGGTCAGCATGTGGATGGGGAAACCACTTCAAGGTGTGGTGCAGGATGTCAAAAAGGCCACCTAGAGGTGAAGGGGAGGGAGCCTTGCCCATGAGACCAAAGAAAATGACAAACACCAAAGTGGCGGCTGCATCCACAGCAGTGGCTAGGGTGCTGGGAAGGAACAAGGAGGGCGGCTGACGAGAAGAAGAGGCGGTGGACGACAGGAGAATGGGGGATATAAGAAGGGCTGATGCCCCGTCTACTCACCCACCCAGAAGGAAGAGACGCCATGTACACTACCTAATAAAACAAGCTCATCAAGCATACAGAACCATCCCAAAGTTACCGAGGCTATGACCATCATATGTGGATATCTAGCCATTAGGGTCGAAGACCCCATTACCGAGCAAGGGATACCACAAAGCCACATGCAACTACAAGACACAAAAGAAGAAGATACGCATACATGTGGTAGTGGCAGAAAGCGGCTGCACTGGAAATGAGCTTAAGCCATGTACTCTATCGACTAATGGTACACATGTATATAGATACCATGTTCCCAGCATTATTCAAAGGGCTAGTGAAATTGAAGTACAAGCAGATTCAGCTGCACATTGACCCCACAGTTCCACCAGTGGCATACCAGTAACCATTCAGTGACAAGTGGAAGACGAATTACACAAGTTGTTGAAACAAGACATTGTGGAGCCCGCATCAGGGCCCACTCTGTGGGTATCATGCGTCGTACAAGTACCAAAAAAAGGCTCCAAAGCTATCTGCCTGTGTGTGGACATAAGAAGATCCAACCAAGCCATCAGGAGGGAACAACATCAAGCCCCACGCATTACGGACGTGAAGCATCTACTGAATGGGGTTTAAGTATTTTGCAAACTAGATTTGAACCAGGGCTATCATCAGCTAGAACTAAGCCCTAAGTCCAGATATATCACCATGTTTGTAATGCACTTGGGGTTATACCACGACCAGAGACTCAGTTTCAGTGTGTCGTCAGCAGCAGAAATCAGCAGCAGAAATATTTCAGGACGAAATCCATAATGTCACCAAGCACATTCCCGAACTGCCTAAACTATAGCGATGACATTCAAGTCTTTGGCACTAATACAGGAGGTGGCCAACCTTATCCTCAACAAGACAAACAAGGGTTCCGCAAAGGCCCGCTGAGATTCTTCGGTCACAGAATCTCATCGCAAGGGATGGCAAAACACACTGAGAAAGTCACAGCCCTGGATGAGATGCCCCAACACACAAATATTTTGGATTTGAGATCATTCCTATCGCTTGCAAGTTATTGCAAGCGGTATATCAGGGATTTCACGACTGTCAGAGAACCTTTGAGGAAACACACGAAAAAGTACATTCCATATCAGTGGTCGGTCGCAGGAGAACATCGACCGCTGAAAACCCTCAGTCCCAAAGTCTACTTTGACACCATTAGGGAGATGCAGCTGACAGTTGATGCGAGTCTGGTGAGGCTAGGAGATATACTGGTACAACTGGGTGAGGATGCATCACATCGACATCATACAGTGTCATACGCCAGTAGGAGTCTATTAGAAATGGAGCAAGCATACTCCCAAGCAGAAAAAAGGAAGGCCTGGCAGTCGTGTGGGCGTGTACACACTTCTCCCGCTACCTATATGGAAAACCCATCATGCTAATAATGGACCATCAAGCTTTATTGTTCATTTATAACAACTCTCAAGGGACTCCTGACACAGAAAGTGTCCAAGACTTGACACGAAAGTTGAGGAATTATTAAAAGGCTGCCCTACGTGTTGCCTCCTAACACCAACAACACATGTCCAACCCCTGCAGATGATGGCAGTGGCCGAGAGGGTCTGGGATGTGACCCCAGTGACTTCTTCTGACCAATAGTTGGTAGACTGTATGTGACAGTAGACGAATATTCAAGATTACCGGGAGCCCAAGTAATGGGATCAATAGTAGCCCAGCACGTCATCCCTGCCCTTGATCAATTGTTCACCGCATATGGCATTCCCTGGATCATCAAGTCAGAGAATGGGTCCCCATTCACAGGACAAGACTTCAAAACATTCACACAATATATGGGATTCGAGCACTGATGCGTGAGGCTGCTATGGCCAATCTGAAAGGAGCACTACACATTGCCCACCTCACTGGAAAACCTGTTTAACAGCTACTGTATCAGGGGCTGTAGCAGCCTACATCACAGCATGACAGGGAAATGTCCCTCGGAAGTAATGTTTGGGCGCAACATACAAACCCATATACGCTATGTTCCCCGAAGGCCTATGCAGCATATCAAGAAGATGAAGAAATGAGGCAGAGAGATGAAGAAGTGAAAGTAAAGATCAAGAGTCAAATCAAGAGACATGTTGACACTAAAAGAAGCGCCACAGGGTCCAGATTGGAGGTTGGTGATGTGGTAGTAGTGAAGCAACCGCGAACACACAACCACTCGACAGAATTTCATGAAGACCCATTGGTGATCATTCAAAAGAAAGGATCATTAATAACAGAGATCATCGCCAAGTGACTAGAACTTCTATGCACTTCAAGAAGGTGATAGGAGAAGTCAGGAGAACCACGAGAAAAGACCACAGTGGAGAGGACTGTCAGCAGTCAGATGCTTCCTATCGAGGAAACGACGAGGATTCGGAAAGTGGCACCCGAGAGATCCCTGATAGGTGTGGGCCAGAGGAGAGAGTTGGCCACAAAGGCCACGTATGAGACCTCATTGTCTCATTGAAGAAATGGGGTGATTTTGGACCATCAGTATAAAACAGGGGGAGGTTGTGATGTCCTGTGAAACGGTCTCGTTGTATTGGAGGGGGCGGGACAAAGGGAGGAGGAGAAGGGAAGTGACGGGGGTCGCAGGTTAATTGCAGCGAGAAGCCAATGAATAAAGCAGAGTTGACTCTGCATTCTGATTAGAAGGGACGCCGCGTGGGAATAAAGCAGGCGGATATCCGTGGTGTTTCCATATTCTCCCACAATATGAATATGTCAGGCTGACATTGAATCTGTCACTTTCTTTCAACATCCGGTGTCAGCGTTTTACTGCCTGATATCAGCCTCAATGACCTCAACAAATGCAGACTGACCAGTACGGGCTAATTCTGCGTGCCAAGCGTCACGTTTGCAAACAAACGAAAAGGTGGCAACCTGCGTGAGGTGACGCAGCATTCCATACCTAGTGTTAGCTTTTGCATTGAAAAAACGAAGTTTGCATAAGTGTACCTTAAACAGATATTACACAAAAAGATCACAAGATGGCACAGAACACACAAAAGAAGTCAGTCTAAATGCTATGATTCTTTTGCATGATTTCACTAGACCGCTGCCACAACAACATCTCACCCTTCCTTCCTTCCTTTTTTAAAAATGTTTTTATTTTATTGTTTAAAGCGCTGACCTAGCTCGAGAGCAGCGGAGGGCTGTACAAAGTGTGGGTAGCCAGCATTTGGGCTGGAAGCTTTAAACAGTAGCGCAGAACTGTGGGTTGGGGTCTGTGCGTTGGTCTGTCTGTGGAATTAGTCCTTGGTTAGGTGTGGTTAAAAGTGGCATCTTTTCAGAGATTTACAAAATTGGGGAATTGTCGAGGCATTCCGAGCCAACACCGGGATCGAGTTCCAGAGGGTGGGTCTTGACAAGAGAAGGATTGTTCACAGGACTTCTCTTTGCGGGTGAGTCAAGCCGCTTGTTCAATTTGCATGTGCGAGGAGCATGTGCCAACAGATATATGGAGCTTAGCCTCCGGGTACGCTGATGTGCTTCTAATAACTGCTTTGTAGATGAAATATGCGGTCTTGAACAGGATTCTGGCATGGAGAGGAAGCCAATGTAGTTTGCGTAGGAAGAGGCGATTCGGCCATATTTCTGTGCCCCCCACTTGCTGCAGCATAGTGGCCTGCTTTTAAGGGAGCCAAGTGTGCAGCTGGGAGCCCCGTCAGCAGGCCATTTCCCTCATTGATGTGCGAGACCACATGGGCCTGCACTACAGCCGGAAGTCCTGCCGCAGGTTGCCCGGTTTGATTTTGCGAATGGTGGAGATTCGGAGCCAGGCTGTTAGCCATCATACTGGCTGGAGAAGGATTTGGCTAGAAGTCGGTCTGATTGCTGCACAAGGTTCGGACATATTATTTTACACGGAGCTCAGAATCAGGCCCATATGGCCACAATTCAGAGGTCCGTGTAAAATTAGAAAAGTTGTTTCCCAAATGCACCGTATTCTGGGAAGGAAAGAGCTTGGCGGACTGGCCTCAAAGCCTTGACTCTTGTGTGTCCCTGATTTTTATGACCTGATAACAGTCCTAGTGGCCAGCGTAATGCAGGGCAAATACTGCAAGGGCTTTCTCCTGGCAGAGACTTTCATTTAATGATTTTTTTTAAAGCATTTATCTGAGCACCTATCAGGTATCGATTAGCATCTACTTCAGATTTCTTTCCTGTATAAGTTAGGGATTTCCTGGATGGCAGTGACACATTTCTGATTTAATCAAGTCTCACCAACACCTTTGTAAACTAGAAAAGTGGCAGACTTTTTAAAAATGTTTGCGATGACATTGGTCCATGCTGCCTCCACAGTGATAGCCTGTATCAGTTTTTGCAGCTGGAAAAAACGCTCCCCTCCAATCCTTGCACCCACTGTAGAATGGTGGGGCTGGAAACTGGAGGGAAGAACGTCGGCCCGCCACACTACTTTACTCCAGAGTTCAGGATCTGGTCCTCAGTCGCCCCCGTTACAGGTGCTGAGCAGTGGGCATGCCTCTACATTCTTGTGGAGGCCTGGCCCAGAAACAATAATGGCAACATCCAGCATCAGACAGGAAAAGTGTGAGCTGCCAATTCTGACTGTTTACATAGGGCTGGATTCTGAGCTCCATGCAAAATAGGAAAAGTGTCATTCTGTGATTGAACAACACTCGGGGCAGAAGAGCAATACCAGTTTGAGAACTTATGAAATGATTTGCTTTTGGACATCCTGACCGACCCATTAGAAAATGATGTTGAGACAGGGAAACCCCTCCTAGTGTTAGGGCTAGTGAGGGGATTCCCCAACCCTTCTTAAATTGACTAAAAATGTCTAACAATCAAAATGCCGTTATTCATCATGGCTCAAATTTGAATTTGCTTCATTTATCATCTGTTCAGAACCCATGGTTAATATTTTTCTCATGTCATCTGCTTGTCCTGAACATAATTGCACCAACATTTAAAATGGCCAAATCACAGGCCCTGAAGAAGCTCGAATTGAAATCAAAACACGTGTAGGCCAGCATAACCAGACCAGTGTTAATCTTTGCAATCCTAATGCAAAAAGCAGGAATGACGCAGTACATTCGTTTTCTGTTTGGATATCATTGTACTGAAATTATTTCCAAGAGAATATCTGTCACGGATTAAGCGCCTGATTCACAGAAGCGTTTTATAGTGGCGCAACCCCATCGGAAAGCATTATGTGAATCAGGGCCTACACGTTCCCTAGGATTTGGTGAAATAAGGTGTTCACCACAGGCTGTGTGCAATTTGTCGTCTTCTCATTCAACTTCAGTTAATTGCTTTAGAAACATGGCCCTCATTCCAAGTTTCCCAGTATCCTGCTGGTAATTCGGGTGGGATACCCGGAAACTGCCCTACCATTCCCGCTGCCTGATATCCCTGTATTACTGGGATAATACAGGTGGTGGAAAGGGCGGTAAATCTCCATGTCATGGAGTTCCATAGGACTCCATGGAGGGGATTGCCAGATTACCGGCACTGTAATAATGGCAGCATTTATTTGCCGGTGAAGGCCTGATTTACCACCAGCTCTTGGATGGAGGTAAATCAGTAACCCCCCGGCGGCAAACTTATGTTTTGACACAGAATTACGTGCACTTTTCGCGGCACTTTTCCGGCACTGGCCAAACTGTAATGAGGCCTAACGAGTATGAGAGACATAGATGACAGACTGCAGCCCACCCCCAAGTTTATTACTTAGCAAGCGCAATACTCCAATGTTTTGCATATCCTCTATCTGGATATAGTCCATGGAGAGGTTCCTGATGCGACTGGAATATTATAAGCAATGATGCAGGGCACAGTACTTTATAACCAGCTGAGATATAAGTGAGCCCATTTGCAGATGCATTCCATGTATGCTTGCATGCACTGTGTGGGTCCATGATTAAGTAAGCACTTTGAAACCTTTCCCTATTGCTTGTTCTGCATCTAGCTGCTCTGTTACTAATCATACAGGGACATGGTTTGACAGCCCCTTTCAGTTCAGGACCAGGACTCTATCATTCAGTCATCAGTTTGGCTTCCCATGCACACCTGGCATTTTCAGAGTAGGCTGGCTCGCAGCTTGGATTGTGTTATCGTCTGGGGTAATGTTTATAATTCTCTAGGCAGGGATGGGCAGGCTTTTCCTGGCTTCCCTCCAACAATGTTTCCTGTCCCACTCCGGAAAGTGGAACTCGGCCAAGCCGTGTGCTTACTGGGTATCGCCCATCTATTATGGGAGGCCAAACTGGACCCCCTGACAGGCCATTTACAAAGATCCTTTTCCTTCACTAATTCAGATTCCAAATCTAACGCAGAGGCTAGACCACTAAAAAGGCTGTCCACAATCCTTTTAAAGAGTCAACAGTGGTTTCTCAATTCTGTGGGCCCGGCACATACTCGGTCAACAGCGGTTTCTTAATTCTGAGCTCCTGGCATATACACAGTCAACTGTGGTTTCTTAATTCTGAGCTCCCAGCATATACACAGTCAACAGTGGTTTCTTAATTCTGAGCTCCCAGCATATACAGTCAACAGTGGTTTCTTAATTCTGAGCTCCCAGCATATACACAGTCAACAGTGGTTTCTTAATTCTGAGCTCCCAGCATATACACAGTCAACAGCGGTTTCTTAATTCTGAGCTCCCAGCATATACACAGTCAACAGTGGTTTCTTAATTCTGAGCTCCCGGCATATACACAGTCAACAGTGGTTTCTTAATTCTGAGCTCCCGGCATATACACAGTCAACAGTGGTTTCTTAATTCTGAGCTCCCGGCATATACACAGTCAGCAGCGGTTTCTTAATTCTGAGCTCCTGGCATATACACAGTCAACAGTGGTTTGTTAATTCTGAGCTCCCAGCATATACACAGTCAACAGTGGTTTCTTAATTCTGAGCTCCCAGCATATACAGTCAACAGTGGTTTCTTAATTCTGAGCTCCCAGCATATACACAGTCAACAGTGGTTTCTTAATTCTGAGCTCCCAGCATATACACAGTCAACAGTGGTTTCTTAATTCTGAGCTCCCAGCATATACACAGTCAACAGTGGTTTCTTAATTCTGAGCTCCTGGCATGTACACAGTCAGCAGTGGTTTCTTCATTTTGAGCGCTTGGCATACACGTAGGCAAAAGTGATTTCTTAATACTGAGCTCCCGATATATACACATTCAACAGTGGTTTCTTAATTCTGAGCTCCCGTCATAAGCACAGTCAGCACTGGTTTCTTAATTCTGTGCTTCCAGTCAGCAGTGGTTTCTTAATTCTAAGCTCCTGGCATATACACATTTGGCAGTGGTTTCTTAATTCTGAGCTGCTGGCATATACACATTTGGCAGTGGTTTCTTAATTCTGAGCTCCTGGCATATACACAGTTAACAGTGGCTTCTTAATCCTGAGCTCCTGGCATATACACCGTCAACAGTGGCTTCTTAATCCTGAGCTCCTGGCATATACACCGTCAACAGTGGCTTCTTAATTCTTAGCTCCTGGCATACACAACATCAATAGTGGCTTCTTAATTCTGAGCTCCTGACATACCTAGTCAAAACACAAGATAATCGCCTGAGAGTTGTTGCTGAGTGCCCGCTCCATTCCTTGTGAGGCATCTTCAAAAATGGCTAGTCAAACAGCTGCAACAAGCAGTGACCACTCCCAGGCATCTTTAATTCCGACCGCGGCACTGGTGCTAGAATTATGTTATGTTACTGGGACTTCCACCACACACCACCGCCATTGCATTGCCTCCAGGTGCTCCAGTGGATATGAAAAAGAAGGGATGTCTTTGGTTAGTGGAGAGGGAGGGAAATTGCCAGGAAGTTTTGCTGTAGGATTGATGCAAGCAGACTGGATGTACCCTGAGCTTTGCGTGGGGGTACATATTTAGCTGTTCTGTGTTGAGAACATAGACGCATTTGTGTTCAGTGGGAGATTGTGTACCCCTGATGCTAGTATTCATTGGTTAGGATTGTGGTAAATTGGTTTTAGAGGTGCAGTGTACTGTTCTTTGGTGTCTGTTGGGAGAGTTACTAAGCTGCCAAGTGTCAGAGGCATAGCTGGTCGGCCTATACTGCGCTTGTGGGTAAAGGTTGGGAATATCAATGCAGGAGGACACCTTGCTGATGGATACCACAGCAGATACCACTGTGGGGCAATCTCAGCAGAGCACAAAATAAGGTGGGACACCTGGGAGTGAAATCGCAGCACAGCATGGATAACAGCGGGAGACACAGGATCACTTCACTGTTTACCAGCATATCATGAATTATGGAAGGACACCAGAGAGCACGATCACAGTATGGTGCGCATATAGAGGCATCAAATACTAAGGGACACCAGGGGGGCAGATCACAGCATAGTGGACATGATGGTGGGGTACCAAGAGGAAACTCAGGATTAGCACAGATTGAGGTGGGATATCAGGAAGCAAAATACTGTGCAGCATAGCGTATAGTGGAAAACCAGTGGGAAGAAATGCTGTGTGACAACAGGGAGCAACTCACATTATAGCACTCATTAAGGTAGGGCATCAAGGGCAAAATAGGGGTGCCGCAGAAATTACAGACGTAGGACAACAATGAGCAGAGTCATTGTAGGATATATTGTAAGTAAATTCTCAGGATAGTAAAGAATTAGGGTCAGACACCAGGGGGCAAATGGACATAGTGCATATTAAAATGCGAGAACACTAGGGGCAAAATTAGATTATGACACAAATTACATCGGGACACTAGGGAGCAGAACTCCGGGATAATCCGTAGCAAGATGTTATCCGTTATCTTATCATAAAGCGGTGTGAGGATGGGCAAAACGGGTCCTGGCAGGCTTGGGTGCTATGGCAAGCATGCATTGAACTTTGCCTCTGCCGAGAAAGTACTGCGGGTCACATGACCCAATGAACAGACAATCATGAGCATGGGGTGGCGGGAGGGAAACAGCGAAATTACATTCAAACAAATAATATTATTGCCTGAGTAATTGGGGTGGGGGATGGTCATCGAGATCCAAGATTCCACCCAAACCATCAACGTTTGGTTTTGATTTAGTCACACCGAGTGGGACGGTAATGCCCAGACATGGGCCCCATAACTGCTGGGTCTAGAGACCCAAGCTACTCCTCACTGATGAGGCCCGACAAGGCCAAAACATGTGGTCTGGTGCAGATGGGATGTGATCGAGCGGTTCGGGCTGGGCCGCCCCTTCTGGGGCGGGACCAAGCCTGATTTGCATACAGTCTTTCCCCTTCTGTAATGGTTTGGCAGGAGAAGAACGATGGTCTGGAGGCTTGCCCAGAGCAATGTCAATGGTTATTATTTATTTAAAACCTCCCAGCCATCAACATTTGTTTTTGCTCCATAATACTAGAACAGTTTTAGTCGGGAGCATATTGGCAAATCTATAGGCACTTCCTTAATGGGACAGCTGTAGACGTCAGACTAGAGGCAAAACCTTGGGCAGCAAAATAATGCAGCATGCAAAGGGACAGGAACACTGGCAAAGGTGTACACAGTATAACCCTGGGAAATTCACAGACAGGCATTGCCACCGGAATTACACCAAATCTATAGCCACCCGGAATGTTTATAGAACCCAGACTGCAGGCAAATGTATAGACATGATAATAAAGGCACATTTACAATGACTGAAATACGAGCACATCCATTGACACCGATATAATGGCAAATTCAAAGAGAAAGGGGCACTGATAAATGTGCAGGGACAGTCCTTGGCACTGTTATACTGCAAATAAATGTGACCTACCACTCAACTAAAAATACTGGTCATGACTCTCAAACTCTGCCGCCTGGACTACTCCTTGGTGCCCCCTTTAACAAAAGTCTAAACCTTGCTGCTCCCCCGTTATAAGGTCCTCCCATTCCTTGCCCACCTGCTGCCCACTGGCTCCATGCTGGAGACTCTGCATGGACCCCAGATCCCTTTTCAGATGTGTCCCCCTGCTCTTTAAATCAATGAATAGCTCCCAAGCCTGGCCTTGCCGGCTCTATCACCCCCTACTCCAGCGCACTACCCTCAGTCCCACATGCCACTTGGGCTGAGTCCCACTTCTGCCTGCTTGCCCGCCTTTGCTGAAACTCCATTCCCGGAATGTACTTTTATTTTTTGTATTAATGTGTTATAGTTTTCAAAGAAACTTTTCATATACGTACATTCTTAATACATAACTCGTAACATACATAAGATACTACATCAATATAAATAAGTAAAACATCATTCCTATATCTCATAAATAGCTATTGCTCAATGATCACATTAATTCCTCTAATCAGAGAGAGCAAGAACGGACATGCGTGCATCTCAGTTCCAGATGCGAAGCATTGACAAGATCAGAGATTTAAGGTACACTAAATATGACTAATACCACCCCTATGCTTGAGTCCAAGTAGTACTGGCCAGCAAGTGGCCGTTACCGGCACCACCACTTTGGCGCAGCCTGCTTCTGGCACGGCCCACATCACGGGTGCGGGTGTTACTGATATGGCCCCCTGGAGGTAGCTGGGGTCCAGCTGCGGGTTGATTCCTCCAGCTTTCCAAATTTAACAAATCCCCCCCTGCTCTCCACCCGCTGTGACGCTGAAGCACGCGGCATCATCCATGGTGCATCGCTTAGCCGTGAAATGCCCCATTAATCCTCGGTCTTCACTACCTGCCTTTAGCCTAAAGCGTCGCGATGCAGGCCAGGGGACCACACACGAGACAGAAGAAGGCTTTACTCTTTGGGTCCTTTCAGCCTTCCTCTCTGACCGGTCGCCCCAATGACTCCTCATGGCCTTGGTGCCAGTTCTGCTGCTTTTGTTGCCTACACCCTGTCTCCCAAGGTTCCCCTTTCCCAGGAATTGCAACATGTTACCTCAGCATTTAATCAAGAAAGTATAAACCGTCAAAGTAGTCAGGAAAAAGCTGGAGACCCCCTACTGATCTCTGATACCCACAGCCCTGTGTTCCATTGCTATTGAAAGATGCGGTACGATTATATGTCCTGATACAAAAACATTATCCCGTGGGCAAGTGCGGTATCATCATTTCTACTATCTCACTCTTAAGAAGTATATTGCAGTATCCAGATTTTAAAGGATTCTTTCAAATAAGCACTACACTGTGGAAATGAGACTTTATCTGGCAAAGCATGGCATTAGTGCAGCACCTTGACATGTGATGCTGTAATTCATATATGATAACTATATCAGGCACGTGAGTCTATAACCGCCTGGCATTGAATACTGTGGTGGCTATTTGATATTTTATTCACTTGAGCTCACTGTAATTTTCATACATTACTAATATCATCAGAGGCAAAGGTCATTTGAGGGGCAAGGTCCTTGTGGTTTTATTTTATATATTGTCCTTTCTTTAGATTTCAGGGGTCATTTGGCAGCACTCACACTATCGCTGCCATTTCGCTGAATCAGCGCACTGCAAAGCACTGCAGGCATAGGAGCCCCTTTTCATGCTTTACCTGGGGCTGTAGGCAGTGGTGGAAGGGGAAAAGGGGAACTAGTGATGCTCTGGCTTCATCCACCATGTAGGGAGTGGGATAGCGGGACAGATGGAAGGGGGAGGAATTTGGGGAGGGACAACGCGGGGCAGGTCAGGGCTTGACCTTCGGTTTGCAATGAATGGATCTTTTGTGTTGTTGCCAGACTAGACATTAGCTGGAAATGGAAACTAATGGCACAAGATTCGTCTCTGACAGGAATACCAAAACAATATATTCATAAATAGAAATCTTTGATACAACGGTGCATGCAAATAAAATTACAAAATACTATTTGACACACATCTGTTTAGAACATGTTTATTAGTGGTATCTGTGAATCATCATTTCCACTAAAACACACAATTACAAATACAATGTAAACATAGTTTGATTGGCAATACAATGTGAACTGGTTAGGGCTCTATACATTGTCAGTAGTTAAAAATGTAATTTTCCAACATGAATAGTACAGGACAATCCAGCTATGACAGGTCACAGTTAAATGTACATTGTAATTACTGCAGCTTTTCTCTTACTTATTTTTTTATTTGTAAGTAACAGTAATTCAGCAAAATAGAAATTCAGTACTTTGAGCAAGCCCATACCCATACCTTAAACTCAAGGTGTGCGGTGAGTGCTGATTGCAGTCGGCCTGGAGTTTTAGTCGGTTTACCTGGTCATGAAAAGTGCTACACGCCATACCCACTGGACTGTTAAAACGGCAAGGATAGCGCGGAGCGCGCACAAGGTGTGCAGCGTGTGCTGATTGCAGTCTGGCAGTCCAGCAGCCGGTGAAAGCAGAGGGACCTGCGGCGATGTTCACAGAAACGGTGGTATTGTAGACATTACTGTTGCAAGAAATACTGCTGGTTTTGAGGATTAGTAATACTGTTTAACATATTCTGTTGGTAGTCTGTCTTGAGAAGTGTAAGTAGAATGTATGCGCTACAGAACAAGCCTGGGGTGTCGATTGCTACAGCCCTGGAGGTGAATGAAGCTATCGAGGGTGAAATGCTAATGCCCATGTGCAATGATATGAATGCAGCGGCTTCAACGGGGTCCTGTGACTCCCAAAGCAAAACGACGTGCCGGCCACAGAAAAAAGCGGGGTTGTGTAAGAGGCAGCACTGGTTAGAAACCTGTGGGCTTTAGTTGTGGCAAACAATCAAAAAACTATGTCCATTACTCAAACAAAAATAAAGGCTTTTTTTCCAGCAGCAGGTTCTAGTACGGAGATATGCCGTCAACAGATCTCCTATCATACATCTCAGGTGAAAATTGACAACATAACAGATGGTAGTATACTTGAGGTTGTGCAATCAGAACCACAGGATCCACAAGGTAATGCTTCTCTTGACGAACTTATTCTGAGGAGGAGTGTAACGGAGGAAGGTACTGGTGTTGGGGCCATCAGGAAGGGTTCCCATGATTGTGAGGGGCTCATGTTGCGGGGACTGTATTGATGACGGGGGGTGGCAACAAATTGGGCGCAATGTTGCAGATTCATATGTATCGAGTGCAGTTAATTAAGGATGGGATAGGTTACTTTTAACGTTACTGTTGTTTAGAATTTATACATATTAAATCTTCATGCTTGTAACAAGATACAATATTAAAACTGCAAATGCAACATGAACACAATCTACATACAGGGTGCTTTGCAAAAACATGGTAGTTGGGACTCTCTTGCAAAATGCATGTTGACTTTTAAACTGACTTTCTCAGGTTTTCAGATGGCAGAGAATTAGTAAATCGGTAACTTTAACCTGTTAGCTGCTGCACGTGAATTTTAAGTAGCAGGGCCAGGGTCATTCATAGACAGAAAGAAGAATGAGTCATCGAGTATGAAAGTCAGCTTACAAACAGGAAAATGTTTATGATTTTAAAGTCCTGCAAGGGAACATATGTAATCACGCTCATTATATTGAAGCTGCGTAGAGAAGGCTTATAATTTGGTTGGGCTGGTAAGAAAAATGGGGCCCCAGTCTGGGTATCCAGCGGTTAATTGTTTTTACAGGTCACCAGAGGCTGTATGTTCTGGAGTATTGATCGCATAAATCACTATATGTCTTCAGAAGTGCCAGGAGTATGGGGTAGTTGAGATCACAATCAGTAGTTCAAAGAAGATCCTGTTTTTTCAGGCCTTCCTCTATTTGCTAATATATGTAATCAGACCATGTGCAATCACACTTAAAGTTAAAGGCCCTAGGCTAGTTATTGCTAGTAATGAATTATGTTTCAATACCAATGTTTAACCATGTACTGACGTCATGGCCTACTATGGACGAACCCTAAGAAGAGGTGTGTTTTGAATATGATTTGAAGATGACTATCAAGATAAGTCTGGCCAATGAAAATGGAAGAATTGGGAAAAGATGGGATTTCTTTCAAGAGGTTTCTGTCCCATCATGTTTGGGGGGCGGGGTGTGGACTGCACTAAAGTATTTGGTATTGTTTTAACTGTTGCAAAACTGTATAAAAGATGTGAGCCGATGTGGTATTGTTGAGACTTGGGTTAGTTTGGTCCTGCAGCACCATCTAACCACTCCCCGGAGCTTTGTACAATAAACAGTACAACTGTGTAGTCACTTCTTAAGTGATGGGCCTGTTTGGGTTAAGATGATTGAAGGCCCATCCGCACATTGGCTTCTTAAGAGCTGGTGAAATACTTTCATTTATGACAAATCATCAATCATCAGAGGGCAATGCCACTGATATCTCATCACTGAGTAGCGAGACGTCACAACAAGGTCTTCATCATACCCTGCGTGAAATGGATGAAAGAGTAAAGCTGACAGCGCCGTCGATTCCAGCTTTCAATATGGAGCTGAGCTAATTTGTATAACTTTATGACAATATCAGATTAGTGGGATGCACCATGCAGCCCAGCAATTTTGAAATCTCACTGCAACTACTTATGGAGCAGTTAAATAAAGAGGGCCGCATCCGATTATTAATCGGCACACAAACCGTGAAACAGTGGTATGGGAGCATCCAGCCAATTGTGATAGGGGAGACAGAGCCGGTGATGGAAACCACCACAATACCTAAGAAAGTAATTCAGAAAACAAACAAATGCCAGGAAAAATACTTTGCGAAATAATTTGAGGAAATTCCTGAAAAATCTGCATAGGATGGAGGAAGACGCAGCAAAAGTCCAACTTGAAATGGCACAGGCAGTGCCTGTTCAGATAGAAAGGTATTAGCCTATTTGACCTAAAACAATTGACCTAATGACCAATTTGGTCAATTCTACATGGGTTATTTGGCCTTTGGGGCAATTTGGTCGCATTTATTGCAAAATACCAACACTGGAGAGCGGGAGTTGCGGGGGTGTTCCCCACTCCCCATGTTTGATATTTTGCAATTTTGTTTGCGGGGGTTTCCCTTGCTTCCCCGCAGGGATTTTAAAATGACATGTTATAGAAGTGCTACAGTAACTAGGTCTGTTCATGTGAATATGTGGTTGGAAGTTGGCGAATCTCATGATATTGAAGATTGGCTATGGCTTCCCAAGAGCCTATCCAAGGACTTGGTGAGAGGTGAACAGGCATTTAAGCGTATGGAAAAAGTCGGGATATGTTCTATTCTACGTAAGAATTCAAGGGAGTATAGTAGCTTCTTGAATAATGCTGGTATGCAACAAGTGAGGGACAAGCAACGTATTATAAGTTTGCAAGAAACTTGGCTATCCCGGGCAGTTAGTGATCGATGGCTACACTATAAGTCAATACCTTGCCACAAAATCGAAGGTTGCCCAGCCATTTGGTGGCCTGTTAAGTGCAATTAAGAATTCGATTTTAGAACATTTTGAGGTATTCTGGAACGAGCCATATGGCATTTTAGCAGTAGGGTTACAAATGAGGAGTGACGTATGTAAGGAAAGCATTCTTTTCGTGAACATATATTGGTACCCATTGAGAACCAGCTTACAGGAGTATATTGTGGGGCTGGAAAACGTGTTGAATTTGTTATATAGTGATGGGGTGATCACATTGGCGGGTGAATTCAACTCTGAGGGCCTCATTACGAGTTTGGAGGTAGCCATGTCCTTTATAAGGGCATGGCTACCCCCAAACCCGGGTCCAGGTTCCATGAATGGGGAAATACCGGGCCATTCCGATCTTGGAGGGCCCGGTATTTCCCCATACATGGAACACGGACCTGGTCCATCCCCATAACCATTCGAGCCCCAGAGGGGCTTAATGACGGGCCCGTTGTTAGCATGCTGGGCCGCTCGCGGGACCCGCTAAGGACGTCTGGTAAAACCAGGCATCCTTAGCGAGTCCCGCGAGCGGGCCAAGTAATGAGGCGGTAGGGGGTTAACGGCACCAGCAGCTCTACCGGCGCCGTTAACCCCCTACCTCCAGGGTCATAATGAGGCCCAGAATGTTTACGGATAAAGGGAAATAGGTCTTACTCGGCATGTGCTTTAAATACTGGAAAAGGTGGAGGGAGCTCTTTAAAGCCTTGGACTTAAAAATCGTGAACGTCTTGTCAGAGGGGTTAGTGCGGCAAAATATACTTGGTCCAGTGGGAAATGTATGACTCCCATTGACTTCAGAGTGGTGTCAAGAGGTCTATGGGAGAGGTGTATGTGGCTCAGAATAGTAAACACTTGTCTGAGTGACCATACCCTCCGGATAATGAAGGTAAACGTATCCATTGAAACGGAGCGGCCTTCAGAACTAAATGAATTAATGGTCTCTAGGCAGGGCCATAGGCTGACGAAAAGATTTAATGATGTAAAGGGGCTTAATGAGCGAATCAGGAATTTTTGGACAAGTTCAGATATGTCTGAAAGAATGGAGGCCTTTAGCCCAATAAATTTGCTTCTTATGGCCGATAACAAAACATTTGAGATCTAATTTTGATGTGTCTGTCCAGGATAGGAATTAACAGTTTAGGGGTGAATTAAGGAAGTGGCAAAATAGGAATGAGGACTTAAATGCTGACTAAATTGGGAAAGTGAAGCAGTTAAGGCCGAAATATAAAAATTGGTTGAGGGCACATCGCTTTTTGAGATCACAGTGAGAAGGTGAGAATATGTTGCGGGCGGTGACCTCTAAGAATACCCGACATTTTGAGAATATAATTAACGAATTAGCTATCCCTCAAGAGGTTTGGCAAAGCAGAAGTGTTTCAGCAGGTGATTGTGAATAGAATTTCCTAGATGTATACTTTATTTATTTATTTATTTTATGTATTGAATATTTGTAAGGCACCTATACAACAAATGGAGTTTCAAGGCGCCACAAGACAAAGAAATGGGAGGGGGTCAAGGGAGAACCATAGCAATAACAATCATACTAGGCTTGGTGACAATCGGATTGTGCAAGTGCGGTAAGAAGAAGTGATCGGGAGGAGGGAGGGGCAGGTCTGCGTGGAATGCGGTGGGAAAGGAAGTGCAGGGTAAAGAGGAGAGGGTGCAAGTGAAAAGGGGGTGCTAGAAGGGGGGAAGAGGGGTACAGGGGCTAGGTGAGTGCTAAGGGGAATCCAGGATGGCAAGTGCCAGGTTTTACTTTGGGTGAAGGTCCACATGCTAAGTACGAGGAGGGGGGTGTATCGGTTGATGGGGCCTTTTGCCCTGTAGAACTCAGAGGGAACCAGGCAGCCAGCCACTATGGCAGACAGGGGTGTTCGCAGGGGAGGGGGAGAGGGAAAGAAGAAGAGAAAAGTAGGGTCTTGAGGAGGTTCCGGAACTTAAGGAGATCCCGCTCAAGCCTGAGAGGAGCAGGTAAACCATTCCAGAGGGAGGCTCCTGCGGAGGAGAAAGATCCCCCCCCCCCCCACACTCTCTGCTTGGAGAAGCATCAGATCTGCAGAGAGTTGGAGCTTAAAGACTGAAGGCATTCTAGTAGGGAGGTATTTAGGGAGAGAGAGTTTGATTTAGCGGAGTCCAATACCCGCCTTGTGGACGATGCAGAGGGTCTTGAAGTTCACACTAGCAGTAATCATGACTCAGTGGAGAAATTTTAGGGCTGGAGAGATGCGGTTCCTGGGCTTGAGTCCAAGTATGAGTCTTACAGTCCTGTTCTGGATTAGTTAAAGGGGGCGAAGCGAGGATTTAGGCAGATTCAGGAAGACACTGTTGCAGTAGTGCAGTCTAGAGACCTGGAGACATTGAGTTTCTGGGGGAAGGTGAGGAAAGGTAGAATGCCTCTGGGGAGGTGTAGCTGATAGTGGGCCTTCTTGGCAAGGTCCAGGATGTGAGGAGAGAAGGAGAGAGAGGAGTTGAAGATAACACCAATGTTTTTTACCTTACAAGAGGGTGAGGGGAGGGGACTCATAGAGGATGGCCAGAGAGTAGGAGTGAAGGATGGAGCTGGATTCCCAATGGGAAGGATCTCAGCATTAAGGGAGAGATCATTGGCAGCACACCATGCCGAGATGAGGAAGAAGAGGGAAGCTTGAAGGAGAGCTGTGTGTCGTCCGAATATCATTGGAAGTGAGGAGAGAAGGAGGATATCGGGTGGGCCGGAGGGTCAAGGTAGATGTTGAAGAGCCACGGCGAGAGGATAGAACCTTGAGTGACACTGCAGGTGGAGAATGTAATAGGGGAGAGAAAAGGACCCAGTTGAATCTGGTAAGGTTGGTCGGAGAGGAAAGAAGTCAACGAGTCCAGTGCCAGTCCTGTGATGCCAAGAGAGTCACGCAGCCGGTTTGTCAGGGTGGCATGGTTGACCGTGTCGGAGGCAGAGGGAAGACCCAGAAGGATAAGAAGAGATGCAGGGTTGGAGTTGAGATTTGAGAGCAAGTCTTCACGAGTGTTCAGTATAGCGGTTTCCATGCCTCTGGCTGCTCTGAAGCCAGACTGGTGGTCGTGGAGACAACCAACAGATTCAGTGTGTTCGATCAGTTGGGAGATGACCAGATTCTTCAGAAGTTTGCCCAGGAAGGGGTACTGGAGATAGGGCAGTAGTTAGCCGGATAGGAGGGGACGGCAGAGGGCTTTTTGAGGAGAGGATGCACAAGGTAGTGCTTGCGGGGGACCATTAAGAAGCCAGTGGTAAAGGAATGATTACAAAAATACAGCAAGGCTGGCACAAGGGAGGCAATGTTGTCCTTGATAGTTCTGGAGGAGCAGGGGAGCACCTGTTTGGAGGAGACTTTCACAGAGAGGACTTGTTTAGAGACCTCATCCAGTGCTATGGGTGAGAAAGAGAGGAGTCGGAGGGAAGGGGAGAAAAGAGGGGTGCCACGGAAGGCCTGGGCAAAACATTGGGTCTCATTATAACCTTGCCGTCCGGAAACAACAGTGCCAGTAAGCTTACCGGCACCATTGTTTCCGGACCGGCAAAGTACAACTCTGCTGGGCGGGAGCCCTCCCGCCCGGCAGGTCTGACCTACTGGGCGGACCGGCACCCGCCCACAGAGTTTCACGGAAGCACTGACACCGTTAGCAACAGTGCCGGTGCTTCCGTGGTTCCCATTCCCATGGAGTCCTATAATCCATGGCAATGGGGACTTACACAATTACTGGCGCCTGACTTTCCGGTCGCCAGGGTTGTAATACCCTGTTGTTAACGGCAAGTCAGGCGCCGGTAACTGTTTATGGGTCCATCTGCTACCTGCCGGTTTTACCGGCACGGTTACCGCCGGATCCGTAATGAGACCCATTGTCTTGATTAAAGATGTATCCCCTTGGGAATTGACGTTCACTGTAGAGGATACAGAGCTTTGCATTCAGAAAACATCAAATTGACGAGCCCTGGGTCCTAATGGTCTGACCAATTTTATTCAAAAGCCAGACATAGGCCCTCATTGCGAGGTTGCCGGTAGGCACACCGGCAACCTCGGATTACCGTTTCTACCACCCAATATCCTGGTAATACCGGTACATCACGGGCGGGAGCAGAACGGTAACTTCCCAATCCCATGGATCCATGGGAATACTGAAACACCAGCACTGTTGCTAATGGTGCCGGTGCTTCAGTGATTCTACTGCCGGTAGGGGCCTGAACTACCGACAGGTTATGCCTGCTGGTTGTTCACAGCCCCTACCGGCAAACTCACAGTGCGCCGGTCCGGAAAAGGTGCCGGTAAAATTGTTTCCGGCACCTTAATTCTGGACCGGCTCACTCGTAATGAGGTTGATATTCTTGTGGTCAAATATTTAGTATCTGGTGTTTTTGAATATTCTGATGATGGGGGAAACCCAGAGTTCCTGGAAGTCTGCGATTGTCATCCCAGTCTATAAGAAGGGAGATAGAATGAAGTCCATGAATTATCGGCCTATCGCGCTATTAGATGCTGATAGCAAGATGTTTGCATCGATTGTGCTGCATGAGATTAATGAGTGGGCCTGCTTATCTGTTATATTTTTTTTAAAACAGGCAGACAGGCTTCAGGAAATGCACAGGGACTCATTTGACTGGCTTCATAGTAAGTTGTCTACAATAGCTGGAACAGAGGAAGGAAGTGTCGCCCAGCCATGTGGCTATGATTTATTTTACCCAAGCCTTTGATACCATCAGCAAAGAAAGGCTATGGGTGAAATTAGCACAATAGGGATTCCGTCTTGCCTGTTGGCAATTTTGAGATATCTTCATGAAGGAACAATGGTGCAAGTTACGTTAAACAGGCAGGGCAGCCTAAAAAAAGGAGTTCCCATTTTATAGCGGCCTACAACAAGGTTGTGTGTTGGCACCCTGCCTGTTTAATCTCTATCTTTCGGATCTAGGTGGGTATATGTAATCTGCAGTGCTGGCCAGCCCTAGATTTGAATCTTTGGAGATAACATGGCTAGTTTGGGTGGGCCACACACCGCATGGTTTACTGCAATTAATAAACATTACAGCTGACTATGCCACTGAAAATGAAATGGTGATTAACGCTAATAAAACAAATACTATTCTCTTCACCAAAAATAAGAATCAGCCCTATGGGTAGTCTTGGAAATCTGGCTTATCAACTTTGGTACCTGTTAAACAAGCAATTTACTTGGGCTTTGAAGCTCAAGCGGCTCCCAATAAAAAATTATTATAAATGAATGTTAAACAAAAGGCCGAACCATCAGCGATTCAAATGAAGAAGATTGTCTTCAGTTACTGCAGGTTTTCATTTCTCCCGCTGACAGACTACTATACAATGGGGGTGGCCCCTCCCATCCTAAATTGATTAGAAACAATGCATACAGCGAGGGCAGTGAATTGGGATTGTATTGAGGGTTGGGTATGGAAAAGGGCCTTGGATCTGCCAATTTCTGCACTGAGGTTTGAGTCAGGGTTGGTGTTGTTAAAAGAGTGGTATGGTTGGAGAGTGCTTTCATTATACAGAAACGTGTTAGACGCCCCCAACCATTCCCTATAGAGCGACTTGAATGATATGCTTGCCAACCCTCCTTTGGGGAATATGGGAAGCACATTCTGGATAACCTGCAACAAAAGCCCAATGTAGTTTATAGCAGCCCTGGACTGGTTAAAAAAGGGTTGTTTGACCAGGACTGGATAACCACAATAGGTAGAATGCATGGGTATTCTTTATATAGTAGCTTCTCCTTGGCAGACAAGCCATTGGGGTCCATTCTAAATTACCTATCTACATTTCCAAACGCATATTGGCGGCAACTGTATCTTCGGTTTAGACTAAACCTTCTCCCTACATGTGAAATATTGGCAGCAGGATAAGGGAGCAGAAATATCAGCTGCCTGCCTGTTAAGCTTGGTGGTGGACCCATCAAAGATCACATGGCACGTCGTGATTACAAAACAAAGTCTGCATTTCTTAGAGAAGACAAGAAGCATGCATGAACAGCACAGGCAGCTAACTGACACCCTCTGGAACCTGGAACCCTGCAATGATCTAGACCTCCCAGTGGTTGCAGGTTCCAGACACTGACAGAAGAGCCCATGGCTTTAGTGAGCATCCATAAACCAACAGAGATGCAATAATGACATGAATCATAACATAACATGACATATGACACAAAGATACCGATATGGATAACACAGCCACTCTCTCGTTGATCCAAACACCTCTCCCCCTGACCAAAACGGATGCTCCTGAATCTTTGACAATGACCTTGGACGCCGAAAATCTGGAATGACCTTTTATCACTTTGATTGGTAGTCTTATCTTGATCACATCACCAGGTTTAACCTCAAAGCATTTACAACAGTTCTTACCATCAAATCTGTTTTAGCCTTGTAATCACTGACCATGAATCGCTCCCTCACACACTCCACATCCACATTCTCACATCCATCCTGGGCACAAATGTGTATTGGGTTTCCTACCACGCAATAATTCAAATCGTGCAACTCCTGTCACAGCATGCGGATCCAGCCTATATTGAAAGGTTCTCTCCATGACAGCTCTTATCCAATACCCTCCCGTGGCTACTGCAATTCTAACCACATCCATCAACGTGCAGATAAATCTTTCCACACAACCATTACCTTGGGGATGGTAAAGAGCTGTTGTCACTTGCTCAATTCGATATCTCTGCAAAAACAACTTGAACTCCTTCGAAACCAACTGAGTCCCATTGTCTGACAAACAATGGCGAGGAAAGCCCTTCCGCCAAAATTAAGGGTCTAATAACCTAATGATACTGCCGACCTCCTTCAAAACACATACCTCTGGCCATTTGGATAGAAGATCCATAAGAACCAGAAGATAAGTGTCCTTGGCACCTCTGATGTGGAACAGCCCTAGTAGATCCAATGGAATGTCATCGCCTGGAACCTTGGGACTATCTCGCACCTTCATGGGGGGTTTGTGCACCTTGAGTCCTTTGTCCCCATCCAGACATTCAGAGCAACATTTGACCATTTCTTCCACATCATTGTCAACACCAGGCTACCAAAAATCAACTTCTATGAGGCCGTTGGTTCTTGCCAACCCCAAGTGTCCTCTGTGGCCCAAATCCATGACAGCTTTCCACATGCCCATGGGAATTACCAATGTATGCCCCCTACACAAACAGCATTCCCTCACACACAACTCGTTCTTCACCTTCTTGAAATCTTTCACCTTCTCATCACAAAACTCAAACAAGTTCTTCTTGACCAGGTCATGTACCAAGTGATACAAAGCATCAGCACAGCATGCTGCATCCCATTCACTGCTTTTGATACTCTCCTGTACCAGAAACATTTCTGCCACCTCCTCCTCATCTTCAAAATCAGGCTCACCACATCCCTGGTCACACAATGTAGATCTGGAGAGAGCATCAACAATGACATTACTCTTCCCTTGGATATGCTCCATGCGATACTGTAGTCCTTGTAAACTACTGACCCACTTCATTATCCTCCTGCATACTCCCTCCAAACCACCTTTAGAAAATATACTAATCAGTGGTTTATGATCAGACCTACTTGCGAATTCGCATCTCTAAAAGTACATTTTTAATTTATTGACCGCCTACGTACAAGCCAAAGTTTCTTTTTCTACAACAGAATATCTCACCTCCGCCTCTTTCAAGGTCCTGGAGGTGAACGCTATGGTCAATAATTCTCCCTGCCACTCTTGCATCAAGACAGCCCCCAAACCAGAGTCACTGGCATGCACATAAATTACAGTTTTCTGTTCTCCCACAAAACCTGACAACACAGGTGCATTGACAATATGCTGTTTGACAGCTTCAAATTCTTGCGAACACAATTCCATTGAAAAATAGTATGCCCCTTGTTGAGTTTCCTCATGTTTTAGCCTTATCTGAAAGTTTATCAGTAAATTACCTGTACAATTCAACCAGACCTAGGAAAGACGCTGCATCACTTTGTATTCTTTGGACAAGTCATGCCCTTGATCTCTTCAACAGTGTCATGGTTGGGTCTTACGCCCTCTCCAGAAATCTCATGGCCCAGATATGTCACCTTACTCGCCCTGAAGGTACACTGCTCCCTAGCAATCGGCAGCCCTGCCTCTTTCAATATTTCCAACACCCTCCTCAGGCGTCCATTGGGTTCATCCACATTTGCACCACATACCAATACATCATCTTGATAGAACAACACCCCTTTCTCACTGTCCAGTAGGCGGTAAATGGCATTGTGGAATACACTTGCTGCAGATACCAAACCAAATGGCACCCTTTGGCACCTGAATAGATCAATGGGTGTTATGAAGGCTGGCAGGTCCATCGAGTCCTCATGAAGCTCGATCTTATAGCATGCGGCTCGAAGATCCAGAATGGAAAACACTTGAGCTCCAGCAAAGTCTGTTAACAGATCGTCAATCCTAGGCAACAGAAATGATTCTGCCACATCATAGTTATTTAGATTCCTTAAGACTATGCAACGTCTCACTGAACCATTTGGTTTTCTCACAACAACAATGGGACTAACCTACTCAGAAGATTCTGCCTTCTCCACAATGCCTTCCTTCTCCATCCTGATGATTTACTTCTTCCACTTCTTTATGCAATGGCAATGGTACCACCTGAAGTTTGGACGAAATTGGGATTGCCCCTTTTCTTAATTAATTGCGGTGCACGAAACCTTTGAGACAGCCAAGTCTCTTATCAAATACTTCTGGATGCCAATCTGCAATTTCTGACCTTCCATGGTGACCTCCAGTACCTTGGATAGCAGGATTGTGTTCAGGGTGACATGCATCCAAGCGAATAGCCAATTCCCTTGGTCATCCCATGACAGCAATTCTTTGCTTGCCACATATTCTATACTTATAGTTCTCCTCCCCTTAAACTCTAATGCAGCTCTGAACTACCCCATGATGTCAATGGGTATGTCACCATAGGCATGTTCTGTTATCTCAGGTTCTAGAAGAGTACAGCAAGCAAATGTGATTTTCCACACCTGTAAGCCCACAAGTGTGTAATCTGCTTCACTGTCCACCAACATGGATACTCCTACTCCATTTATGGAAATCATGGCATAGGGTTTGCTTCTTCTCATACTTCCTGACACCGCCTGTATGGGGTTGATTACCACCATTCCCATACCTTCATATTCATCCTCTTCATCTTCAAATACTTCCCTGACTTGACCGAAGGATTTGAAATTCTTGCAACAATGAGCTACATGTCCCTTGCGTCCACACACTCGACACACAATGTGAACTGCCACACAGTCTTTGTCATTGGCCAGGGGGGTGGTACTGCCGCACCTGTAGCCCCTCCTGATCTGTGTAAAGGTTTAGTTCCCTGGAGGGTCACCATGCCCGTCCCTTTTTTCTGTTGCTAGGAGACATGGCATCACCTTATGTTTCTCTTCCTTCCTTATCATGTTTCTTTCCAGAAGGTATCCCTTGTCTCTGAGGCACCTTGGAATTCTTGTTTATTGCTCCCTCATCAAGAACCGACTGCTGATTCTCTGCGTTCTTGTCAGAATGAAGTGCTGTAATACAGCTTTCAGTGTGTTTCAATGGGCCATGCCAATGTAGGGTTGCACTCCTTCCTCATCTCTTGTATCGTGTCATGGTGCATTTAATCATCGGTTGGTCTCCGAGATGTTCTTCTTGACAATGCGTGAACTGACATTTTACTGTCAAACCCCACAACACTGTGGTGAACTCCTCAATAGATCCGCCCACCTTTTGTTCCCTGGTGGCGAAATGACAGCGTGGCAAAATAATGTTCTCCTGCCCTTGAAAATGTCCAAACCAGATGGTTTCAGCAATTTCTTTAGTATGTCTTGTCCTGCAGACCCAAGACTCTTTCCTGTCATTGGAGTAATTGACTCCAAACACAGCCAAAACCTATTTGGTGAACCCATTTCTCCAATCTGCCGATCGTACCTTGGGCTCACCCGGGGAAGGGAGAACGAAAAAGGGTCCATGCATGTTTGCCATTGCTTTTTAAAAAAAAATATATATATCTTACTACTGGTTGCACTGGTTGCACAGATAGTTTGTCTTTGAGTGCAAAATCTAAGATTAAAATTCAACATAAAATGCTTAGCAACGTTTCTTGCATGTCCCATTAGCTTTGCAAGTCATCACTAGTAACCACTTTGTTTCGTTCATTTAATTGTGCAATAAGTGAAACACAGACTTTCATCAAGGTCTTTGTGCTTGATATCGACTTTATTGGCTACTATCTTGCCCAAGGCAATCTGCTCCTTGAAGGCTGATGGGAGACCAGCCTTTATTCCTGAAGCCGCGGCTTGCTTCGTCTTTGAGTGTGACCATGGATACCAGCATTCAATGTCCGGAGATCAAACAAAATGGCTGCACGCACCAATCACACTCTTGTGTGCTTTCTTCTAATCTTTACGTTTGCTGTAAGCGCGCCCGCTCGTGCCACCTTGAGGCTGACTGGTATTAGCACAAGCCTCTTCGGGGAGATCACACGTTCACGCTGCCATTATTGCTGTAGGTTGCTTTTCATTCCTAAAATTACTTGTTCTCTGTCACCGCAGGCATATCTCAAGCCAGGTGCGCTCTCACCTCCATGATGTGCACGCGGATGGGAGCTCATATGCTAAGGCTCTCAGCCACACAATTCATTGCCGCCAAAGGCCGCTGGTCTTCTCTCTCTCTTTATCCTCGTCGCCAGTTGTTAAGCTTGGTGGCGGACTCATCAAAGATCACACGGCACGTTGTGATTACATCACAAAGGCTGCATTTATTAGAAAAGACAAGCAGCATGCATGAAAAGCGGCCTCTGGACAGCACAGGCTGCTGACACCCTCTGGAACCTAGAACCCTGCAATGCTCCAGACCTCCCAGTGGTTCCAGGTTCCAGACACTGACAGAAGAGCCCATGGCTTTAGTGAGCATCTATAAACCAAGAAAGATGCAATAATGACATGCACCATAGCATAACCTGACACATGACACAAAGAAACCACTGCAGTGTTGATTCGCGTTCATCCAGAATCGCTCTCTTATCTTATCTTGGCCACGAATTAGTCAGGATACCACAATTGTTGGATAACAGTGTTGTGAACACTGCAAGGTTCACACAAAAAAAAATTGCCTTTGTATTTCCGTCAAAATTTGTTAGAATCGAGGATCCGTGCTTTGATAACATCAATGACTGGTATTGGCTAAAGAGCATTACTCCAGTAATTGAACCCTCTCGTGTTTGCACTTGTAATGTGATTTCATGGAACGCTAGAGGGCATTCGCACTTTGTGAACAGCTACGGGTCAATGAGCATACTACGTGAATCTCACCTGGCTAACTACCCCTTGATATATGGACGTCTTTGTTATGCACCAACTATTGGCCAGAAAGGGTCCAGTGGGCCACCCATATGGGGGTTTGATGATCAGTATCAGACAAGACTTTCCTTAGTAGCACCTGTGGATAACAGTGGGAATGTACTTGCAGTGGAACTCACATTTAGTAGGGCATTGGATGTCAACGCATGCTTGTTTTAAATGTTTATGATCCTCCTGGATGCTTAAAAAACGATCATATCTTTGCGTATATCGATAAGACAATCACACCACGGCTTACATTGGACACCGATAGTTTCTTAACAGTCGGCAATTTCATTGGTAGGTGTGGGGAATCCCAGGAAAACATGAACTTCCAACACATATTATCCAAAAGTGTCTTTACCCTTAAAGTTCTAACCATAAGGGCAGCAAATGGCTTAACTTCTTAAAAGAGTGGGAACTTGTTCCACTAATCGGGCGGACTCGTGAGGATATCCCTGGAAATCACATTTGGCAAGTAGGGACCAAAAGAGCAATATTAGATTATGTTTGAGGGAATGGTACATTACAGGAACTAGTGTGTAACTTGGATATAAGCTTTAATAAATTCAGTGACCTCCGCATATTAAGTCTACAATTAAATTGGACTGAGGGAATGTTAAGAGAACGAGGCGTGAGATGAACCATGAAGAGAATCGTATGTGTGGGACTTTGGCGAACATTCATAAAGCATGCAGGGCGCTCAAGGGTATACTTTGCGATGCCCCGGGGCCCTTATTAATGCTTACCGCAGAAGGAATTGAAAGATGGAGACATGATATTGCACATAAAGTAGGATTAATAAAAGTGTCCTTTCCATTCTGGAAAAGAAGAGGACAATCCCGCTTGACCCAGAGGTGCAGGTAGTTAAACGTAAGCTACGTAATGAGCTAAGAATATTCAGGAGTCACACTGGATCTAAACATAGTGTTTGGTAAAAATCAGGAAAGCCAAGAACATCTATCGTAACTGATGCAAAAGACGCAAATATGCTGGCCTAACAATGAAATGACAGCAACTTATTAATGCATTGCAGAGTCGAAATTTGGAAACACTGTGGCAAACACTTTCAATGGCTAGGGACTCTAGTGGTACTAAACACTTGTTGAGCCATATTGCTAAACAAAGTTGGCAAAAGTTATTTGAGTCTAAAATGTTCACTTTGAACAGTATAAAGGCCTTTGGGATAGAGTGTGAGCATCCTTGGCCATTGAGGTTAATGAAGAAAGTGTCCAGGAAATTATAGGTTAAGCTAAGAACTCTAGGGCCCCTGGCCCGAACGGACGAGCCATGGCAGTCTTGAAAGCTGACCCGGTTAGATGGGCTAACCTTCTGTGTGTCCTTTTTACAAAGCTGTGCACCTCAAGAGCAATTCTATTGACCTGGACTAAGTCCATCTAGGTTCCTATATTTAAGATGGGCGGCCGTTTTGTCTCCAGAGAACTATAGGTTGTTGTCACTATTGGATACTACCGGTAAGGTGTTCGCCTCTTGTGTTCTAAAGCATCTCCAAGTTTGAGTCGATAAGCAAAATATCTTGCACCCTTTACAGACGGGCTTTCGGACAGGATCAAGCACTATTTATAAGATCAGACTATTAGATATTTTGATAGACCAAGCTTGTTACAAACAGGGCTCCGCCTTATATATCACTTATGTGCTGCATTTGATTTTGTAAATTGTAAAATCTTATGGGGTAAACTGAGACGATTGGGCTGTCCGCCCTGGTTGTTACAAATTATCAAAGCACTGTATTGTTATAACACTGTAAAAATAAAACTTGGGAATATGGATTACTATCTGGCCATATTCACATCCATAAGGGTGTCAAGCAAGGGTGTATACTGGCACCTCTCCTTTGCAATTTATATCTAGCAGGTTTATTAGGACACCCTGAATCGCATGCTAAATGGCCGCCTAAAGTTGAGTCAAGCTTGATGTCAGCGATGTTATATGCAAACAATCTCGTCCTATTTGATCATACTTTCACTGGTATCAAGGTGTTATTGAATTAATTGGGGCGATATGCCAGGTAAAATCAATTGGTAATAAACTTGAGCAAGACATAAGCCATGCTAATATCTCCGAAAAAAAGTTAATAAGCTGGTACTGAATTCTGCATTGGAAATTATTAGTTACACCGACTCATATAAATATTTATGCTTGGAAATATCCAACTGTGCCAATTATGAAAACCTCATTAAGAATAAAATTGGCAAATGGTGCGCAAATTTGCCAGAGATTAAGCTGGATCCTCTATGGGAGGGATTTTATCAAGTCATAAACAGTGGTTCTGTCCATGTGGTTCTGTACAATAGTACAGTCTGGAAGTCTTGGCTGTGACAGACCTGGATTGGTTAAATAGAGTTGAGGTTTTTTTTGGCTTAGTATATCATGACTCCCCAGTCCACCACTATGGAGTACCTGTGCCCGAGGCTAGTGCTACTTTCTTTTAAATCTCTGGCGCTGAGGCGTAGCGGAGAGCTGTTTCTTAAGGTACATTTTACATGGAAATGTACCTGGTTCGCATGAATGGCTGCCTCCCACAGTAATGAGGTTTTAAAGAAGGGCCATTTCTTTTTGAGGTTGAATGACCTGTTTGAGGCTCTGAAATGGACACCAGACTTTACCCGAGGGTCAACCTTAAGATCCACGAAAGGGGCACTCTCAAGTAGGATAGCTCGCTGGGACCGGGCCTCCAGTGGTGACCACTTAGCCGAACGTCATAGTTATGTCTCAGTGTCTTCAGTAGTGCACCCTTATTTGAGACCCCAACCCTATATGATGCAGTGTCCTGACCCTGAAATGTGAAGGTTACATCTTTTGATGCGCACCAATCAATTGCCCACCGTGCTAGTGGAATCTGGCTGAAGAGGCTAGAATTGGTACAATGTGTAAACTTCCCGATAAGAAGGAAACTGTTAAACATATTGTTACTAAGTGTCCTAAACTGGGTCCCCTGTGTATGACAAGCTTGGGTCATTTGGTTCATAGCTATGCTGATATTTTGAACCAGGAATGTTGGTGTTATTGTCTAAATACACACTCAATGCCTACACATAGTGCACAGAATCAAGTGTGGATTTACATCAAGAACAATTATTTCCTGAAAACCATGGACAAGTGAAGACAAAAGGGCCAGTGTAATGGAAGACACAAGTGCAATGAAGTGTAATGAGTTCAGTCTGCACCAGAACTTTGGTTTGGCGAGTTATTCTGTGAGGAGCTGCAGCAACGTTTTTCTGGACACTGCACCTTTAATTTGTCGGCCTGACTATAAAATCCATGTCAGGGTGCAGGGCGCGGAGTTCGGTGATGAGTTCAGTCTGCACCAGTCCGCGCCGGGCCCACGCGTATCGCCTGACTCTACGTTTGATTTCAAGCAGTTCATATGACCCGGGCTATTGCAGTATTGGGGGCCGCGGGAGCCGCCCCCCTGCAGGGTCCTCAGACGCGGCAAAACTCCCTGCTATTTCGAAGAAAACCTGTGAACATGGCCGCAGTGCCGCTGGAGGTAAGAGTATCAGATGAAAATATTACCGGCGAATCAAGCGTTGAAATGGGCCCTGATTTACACTCGGGCGGACACCCGGTGCCGTCATTAGTTACTTTAACATCAAGACTAGTAGAGGCATCATTATGTATGCAAAAGGTCAAAAAAAATAACCAGGTGCTGGTAGCCGCTCTGAGTAAGCCTTGTCAGCAGCACCATGAGGCGGAGGTTGAAGTGCTCCCTTCGCCCTCGATATATAATGATGCAAATGACTCAGTGCAGGAATCGCCGTTTGAGATCACCGACTCAGACCTTATGGAAATAAAGTTACCTAGCAATGACATCTCTGATGAAAATCCCCGTGATGTACCATCTCTAACAAGTGATTTGTGCCATGTTAGTAGGGTGGGCGACGGGCTAGCAAGTAATTCACAGTCTCAGTAGCCGGAGCAGACTCATCCTGACACTGTGTGTTTGCCTTCAGGTATCATTAAGACTCTGGTATTACAAGCTCCAAACAGTTTATTGACGTCACTGAAGTCAGCCCAAACAACCCTCCTAGCAGACGGTTCCCCAAATAAGACAAAAGATAGGGACCATAAAACGGACGATACTGTCATTGATCGAGAGGAATGGGGAGTAGGAGCACAACTGCAAAGTGATAGGAGCTCAACTAAGGCAAAGCAGTCAATTGAAAACCGCAACGCTGTTACCCCCTGGAAGTAGATGCAGCCGAAATAACAGCAAGGGAAGTCCGCCTTACTGAAAGACTAAAGGCTGACTTCCTAGTAATACAGGATCGTCTAAATGATAGCTACACCATCAAATACCCTAATAAAGATGGACAGATGCAAAATGGTATGCTCCATGCAAATATAAACTCACCTTCAAACAGTATCTCTCTTAAGAGAATTGACTTACTATTACCCTCAGCTGAAGGTATTGTAGAAAAGAAGAAAAGCAACATACACCCAGAAAAACAGGGGCCCCTGAAGGATGACAACCCTAGTTGCATCATTGACAAACCGACATCGGTAGATATGGAACAGGAGCAAAATGTTAAAAGCTCCTCATCAACAGCAGCTGGTATTCAAATACACAATAATGTGCTCGCTGGAACCTTGATTGCCTTCCTACCTTTCATGAAGTTATACGAATCATTGAACGGTGCATGACGGGATCAAATGTCTATGCTATCAACAATGCATAACAAGCTCCTTGCCTTAGATGTCTTCTCTCAAAACATAGCAGTAAGACTTAACCACGAAGCTGAAACTTCTTCAAGGTGGCAATCGCGTCTTTCCGATATCGCCCGGAATGCGACCGGTGACAATGAGGCCATGATTGAAGTAATCATAGAATGTACAAAATGGATGCGTCATAATGTAACAACGAGGAGGCGCTCTGAAGAGGATGAGTCTGTAGTGCTTCTAAATACTGGAAACAATCTGGGAGTAAAACCCAAAGAGAGCATTGAAGACTCAAGTGGTCATCCAGGAAGAGATGAGAACATCCCAGGGGCTTCCGCCACAACAAGATGCGACATGCATAAAGATGTGGAGCCAACTTTACTGAAAACATGGTCAAAAAATAAGGCACAGAAGGAAAAAGACTTGGCTGTTTCAACACCTATACTGATATGTAAAAGATTACCACAAATTGGGTCTTCTGGGGCATGTTGTGGCAACAAGACTTCCCTAATTGTGGAGAAGAATGACATCAATCCAAATGGGCTAAAAGTCCCAGCACAAAGTGTGACCAATCCCAAAAATGGAAATTTGACAAATAAATTGTCATTTGGGATCTTTAAAAGTGCTACAAAACTGCAGCAAGAAGCCGGAAACAATACACAACAAAAAATAGATGACAGATGAGACCAGCTGCGAAAAGAGCGCGCACAAATAATGAAAAAAAAATGTATCAGAAATCTATCAACTCCTCCATGAACAAAAATATTTGTGCGTGTTGAAAAGGACACTGAAAGCATCCAAAAAATAAAAAACGATGCAGGTCAAAAAACAAATCCATTGATTGGACCAAAAATACCAAGAGAACACTCTACTGCTGACGAAGAGTCTTCTTCAGACGTCTCTATCGAGTTATGCGAATTCTCGACCTATTCAATTGATGATGCTGATATTGACACTAGTGCCTCGATAGGCGAAGAACAACCCCCTCTTAGCCGAACAAATAATAACTGTCCACCTAGGCCAAGCGATTCTGGACAGTTAGCAGCACAAAGTGGTGTGCCCTTGAAAAAACAGAAAGTGGCAAATACGCTTGATTCTCGATTCAATCCAAGAGACAATGAAGGAAGAAAGCCCACTGCAATGAAGACCGATAAAACTAATGATCCTATCATGAAACTAAACCCTAAACAAACCATAGAGCAATGAATGAAATCTGAGATGCAAACGTTGGATTCCTCCCAAAGATCAAATAAAAGGCAAGGAAATGGGCTATGGAAAATTCAAATTGACCAAAAAGATGGCAACTTAAACAGAGGCAATATAATGAACGTATTACATTGCATTCCGACACTACGCTCAATAAGATCAGATGATGTAGTTGTTGTAGAATACATGTCAGAAGTTCGAGCTGATTGGGTAACCTTACATGTCAAATCAAGATCACTAGCAATGATGATACTAAATGCAAAAGCCAATCTACTGTTCTTTGGATTCAAAGCACAGCTTGATGATGAGCAGACACCAGAAAAACAACGCTCTCAAAGCGATACAGGAGCTCAAAACCCAAACGAACAACGAAGAGAGGAGCTATGGACCCAGCAGAAAGTTAATCAGCCGACGAGAACAATTGCTACCCAGAAATCCTCAAGTAACACACATCAACATCATTACCTTCACTAGCACAATGCTAGTAATTAGGAGACAAATTGTGTTTTGTCATCATGGAATACTAGAGGATTTGTTCACCTGTTTCAGGAGAAATGGCAACTATCAAAGTATTCATCTATAGTGTTTTTGCAAGAAACTTGGCTCCGGGATCCACCTGTTTGTGACGGCTACACCGTCCTTTTGAACCCCGCTGGAAAGAACATGATTGGTCGCCCATTCTCCGGGCTGTTTACGATGTTTAAGAATAGCTGCGAATGGGAAATAAAATCATCCATGAATCCGAATATGTTTGTGCAAGCAACTACACTTGAAACCAGTATTCCTAAGACAACAAAATCAAAGTTGCTTATGGTAATCAATGTATATTTGAACCCAGCAATGATCTTGGAGGCATAATTCATTTCATCAGTAACTACTTTGATTAATGACTGCCTAATATCATTTTCAGATCCTGAAATCATAATATGTGGTGACTTTAATTATTCCTGGCTCAATAATGCAGTGGCGACACAAAATAAAAGTGCTATAAATGGCATTCCATCGCAAATAGACAGAGGTGAACGCTGGGTAAAGGAATTATTATGGAGAGAATGTACGATGTTGAATGGCTGCACCAATGGAGACATCCCTCCAGCTCACACCTGGCAGCGTGGTGAGAGTAAAAAGACCCTATATACCACATGGGCCTCAAGGAACTTATTAGGTAAAGTTTCCTCTCTCACCGTAATAAAGACAAACAAGAGTGACCATGATGCAGTGATATTGACATGGGTGGGCTCCTCCCGATTGAACCGTGCGTCATATACTGAAAACATCACCATAAATAACAAAGCAAACAGGGTGCGAATAAGTGCACTTCCGGTGAGTGGAATTACATCTGGCTTTCTTAGCAAAGCCGCACGAAATTCAGATGTTAATTATACTCCTCTGCTGCAGAAATATGGGCCGAAGTCCAAAATCCACAATGGTGATCCTGCAATAAAAACACATCCCTTTAGTTCAACAATTAACGAGGCAAAGAAAGCTCTTCGGACGGATTTAAAAGTCCTAGAAAGATTGAAATTGGAGGATGGTCCGATTCAGATGAAAAATCGACTACTAAAATATCGAAATTGGGTAAAGTCTTTGAATGTTATCGGAGAGCAAGAACAGGCGCAACTGATGCTGCGTCTCATCATTCAAAACGACAGCAGACATTTTTGGGAAATCTTAAATACTGGGTCCTTGAAACATGCTTATGCATTATCAAATGGGGTAAACGGTGCCAAATGGGTCGAACATTATACAACTGTTTTTGATAATCAAAGAAGTTCAATTACACTGCTAACATCTGGATCGCCAGCAGACTGGCATGTTATTGATTCACATGAAGATATTGAATGGGCAATTCATAAACTAAAGAACTCGAGGGCAGTAGGCGCTGATGGGATCTCAAATGTGATGCTTAAAGCAAATAGTACCTTATGGGCAAGCTTCATGGAGGTTCTTTTTGAAAGAATCGCTTTGGAGAAGACCTTGCCTGCCTCATGGCTGAAGGCGATTGTGGTTCCGGTGTTCAAGAAGGGCAGTCGGGACGATCCTTCCAACTATCGCCCGATTGCCCTTCTTGATACTATTGGAAAGGTCTTCGCCTCTTTCTTGCAGAGACGGCTGACGTGCTGGGCAGAAGACGCAGCTGTGGTGGACGTTCGTCAATCTGGCTTCACTAAAGATGCGGGAGTGGAGTTAAACTTACACCTCCTGAACTTCATAAAGCAAGATGCTATGAGGCAAGGCCGAAAAAGTCTTCTTTGCCTTTATAGATCTGAGTCAGGCCTTTGATAGCATAAACCGGAATCGATTGTGGGCGAAATTAAAATCTTGGAATTGTCCCAGTGAATTGCCGCATCCTTTAATAGCCTTACATTCAAATACTTCTATTTGTGTCCATCTGAATGCCCAGGGCGAGCTCTCTGATGAAATCCAAACCAAAAGAGGGGTGAAGCAAGGCTGCCCACTCGCAGCTTTGCTATTCAAACTATTTATTGCAGACCTGCCTGTTGCCCTAAAGGAGCCAAGGACTTTTGCACCAATAATAAATGGGCAGCCATTAAGCTGGGCAATCTATGCAGATGATATTGTGCTCATAGATACCACTCAAATTGGGCTTCAAGGACTGCTCACCGCCTTTCAAGGATACTGTGAGACGAATGACCTACAAATTAACATCGGAAAATCAAAGACCATCTCTTTAAGCCAAAAATATCCAAAGGGAAAAAATAAATTTGTTTGGTGAATAAAAAATGAACCACTTGAACAAGTAAATAGCATACGCTATTTAGGAATACTGTTTAATATCTCAATAGGTGAATGGGAGTGGACACAAGATCTATTCGCCCGGATGCAGACATTTGCTACGCAATTTCGTTTGGGAGTAAAGCAGGCTGGAACATCTCCTGTGACATCTGGGCAAAGTTAGAGGGAAAATGTTGGCAGAGGATATTGGGACTACCACAGAATGTATCAATAACATCAATCCGATATGAACTAGGTATTGAGTCACTTGATGGTACGCTGCTGTGGAAATCCATAATGACCCTTCGCAAAATCAGACTATTCCCTGGAGCTCGCCTGTATGATATACTGAAGACAAAGTTGAAACACCCATCAGCAGACCTGCTAAATAGCTGGTCTGCAAAATTGTCAATCATAATTGCAGGCGTGTCTTGGGAGTCTATCCTAACAAGACCACAGACAGTAAAAAACAAATTGCGTCAAAATAATTGGATCGTGAATGACAAAAAACGAAAAAAAATTGTATCGACTCTGGATTTTGGCAACTGCTTTGCACAAACTCGATGAGACCCCAAAATATCTGGTCAAGTTCCCTTCTCGGTATCATCGGGATAAGTTCTTGCGTTTACGTCTAAATCTGCACAAGACCAAAGAGATGCACATGTTAAAACGAGACCCGACAATCCTTGACAACCATTGTCGGTTCTGTGGTAACCATGAAGAATCAGTTAAACATCTAATGATTGAATGCACTATGATTTCAGCACAACGTTCTTTGCATCTCTCTAAGTTTGCGCCACAGAATGATAACAGTGCTGGGCGTATTTGAGGTCGGGCTCAAACACTAGACTGACTTGTGCCATTATCAATTTTATGGCTGCTTTGACACTAGAAAAAGAATCAGGGAAATTTTAGTTTTGGAAAAAGGAAGGAATGAAGATTTAAAGTAATGGATGATTGTAATAAAAAGTTTTTTTTGTATCAAACTAAAAGTTACAAATAAAAAGTAATGGTCATCTTTCGCACGTTTTTTACGCAAATCACCTTTTAGTTGTAGTTATTTTATTTTGTACAGATGTATTTAGTAGTGTTAATTGTTTTAATTTTTGAATTATTTATTGCAACAGTTTTATTTAATGCATTTGTGATTAGTATAATATCTGTGTAAAGTTCATTTGAACTAAAACACGTAAATAAATAAATAATAATTGCATTTGTGTATTATGAAGTGTAATGTACATGCTTTTAAATATTGTAAATCAAAGGATTGTATATTTATATATGTATATGTTGTGTATATGTAAGGTTAACTTGTTTAACCCATCATATTAATGCAGTAAAAAACAAACTCATTGCACTTTGTAGTTGCCACTAATTATCTGGCTGCAGTCACTTTATTTGAATCTGAACATTGGCACAGACTACATATTTGGCTGTTGTGTAGGCATGGGATAGGCATTTGCCAGGCACTGTCATAGTGGTACTACATGCCCATAAGATTCAGCAGATGCAGCAGCTGGAACATGGTGTTATATTGGTACTACCCGACCATACCATAAGATGCAGCAGCTGGAACATGGTGTGATTATTTATGCATATTGGTACTACCCGACCATAAGATGCAGCAGCTGGAACATGCTGTGATTATTTATGCATATTGGTACTACCCGACCATAAGATGCAGCAGCTGGAACATGGTGTGATTATTTATGCATATTGGTACTACCCGACCATAACCATAAGATGCAGCAGCAGCTGGAACATGCTGTGATTATTTATGCATATTGGTACTACCCGACCATAAGATGCAGCAGCAGCTGGAACATGCTGTGATTATTTATGCATATTGGTACTACCCGACCATAAGATGCAGCAGCTGGAACATGCTGTGATTATTTATGCATATTGGTACTACCCGACCATAACATGCAGCAGCTGGAACATGGTGTGATTATTTATGCATATTGGTACTACCCGACCATAAGATGCAGCAGCTGGAACATGCTGTGATTATTTATGCATATTGGTACTACCCGACCATAAGATGCAGCAGCTGGAACATGGTGTGATTATTTATGCATATTGGTACTACCCGACCATAACATGCAGCAGCTGGAACATGCTGTGATTATTTATGCATATTGGTACTACCCGACCATAACCATAAGATGCAGCAGCAGCTGGAACATGCTGTGATTATTTATGCATATTGGTACTACCCGACCATAAGATGCAGCAGCAGCTGGAACATGCTGTGATTATTTATGCATATTGGTACTACCCGACCATAAGATGCAGCAGCTGGAACATGCTGTGATTATTTATGCATATTGGTACTACCCGACCATAAGATGCAGCAGCTGGAACATGGTGTGATTATTTATGCATATTGGTACTACCCGACCATAAGATGCAGCAGCTGGAACATGCTGTGATTATTTATGCATATTGGTACTACCCGACCATAAGATGCAGCAGCTGGAACATGGTGTGATTATTTATGCATATTGGTACTATCCGACCATAAGATGCAGCAGCTGGAACATGGTGTGATTATTTATGCATATTGGTACTACCCGACCATAAGATGCAGCAGCTGGAACATGGTGTGATTATTTATGCATATTGGTACTACCCGACCATAAGATGCAGCAGCTGGAACATGGTGTGATTATTTATGCATATTGGTACTACCCGACCATAACATGCAGCAGCTGGAACATGCTGTGATTATTTATGCATATTGGTACTACCCGACCATAAGATGCAGCAGCTGGAACATGGTGTGATTATTTATGCATATTGGTACTACCCGACCATAAGATGCAGCAGCTGGAACATGGTGTGATTATTTATGCATATTGGTACTACCCGACCATAACATGCAGCAGCTGGAACATGCTGTGATTATTTATGCATATTGGTACTACCCGACCATAAGATGCAGCAGCTGGAACATGCTGTGATTATTTATGCATATTGGTACTACCCGACCATAAGATGCAGCAGCTGGAACATGGTGTGATTATTTATGCATATTGGTACTACCCGACCATAAGATGCAGCAGCTGGAACATGCTGTGATTATTTATGCATATTGGTACTACCCGACCATAAGATGCAGCAGCTGGAACATGGTGTGATTATTTATGCATATTGGTACTACCCGACCATAAGATGCAGCAGCTGGAACATGGTGTGATTATTTATGCATATTGGTACTACCCGACCATAAGATGCAGCAGCTGGAACATGGTGTGATTATTTATGCATATTGGTACTACCCGACCATAAGATGCAGCAGCTGGAACATGGTGTGATTATTTATGCATATTGGTACTACCCGACCATAACATGCAGCAGCTGGAACATGCTGTGATTATTTATGCATATTGGTACTACCCGACCATAAGATGCAGCAGCTGGAACATGGTGTGATTATTTATGCATATTGGTACTACCCGACCATAAGATGCAGCAGCTGGAACATGGTGTGATTATTTATGCATATTGGTACTACCCGACCATAACATGCAGCAGCTGGAACATGCTGTGATTATTTATGCATATTGGTACTACCCGACCATAAGATGCAGCAGCTGGAACATGCTGTGATTATTTATGCATATTGGTACTACCCGACCATAAGATGCAGCAGCTGGAACATGCTGTGATTATTTATGCATATTGGTACTACCCGACCATAAGATGCAGCAGCTGGAACATGGTGTGATTATTTATGCATATTGGTACTACCCGACCATAAGATGCAGCAGCTGGAACATGCTGTGATTATTTATGCATATTGGTACTACCCGACCATAAGATGCAGCAGCTGGAACATGCTGTGATTATTTATGCATATTGGGACTACCCGACCATAAGATGCAGCAGCTGGAACATGCTTTGATTATTTATGCATATTGCTACTACCTGATTATCGGGCATATGAGTGTCTGGCATGTGCCTATCTAACGGCTATACACAAGCCAAAACTGTTGACCTTGGCAATGTTTGTTTAGGCAGGTCCTCTGTGCAAGGAACACATATAAATCTAGTGGTTGAAGGCACACTTGTTTAAGGCAGTTGTATTAAACCAGTAGCTCTTTTGCAGCTGCAATTATGCAATTCACGCTTAACTCTCAGCAGACTACTTACAAAAAACAGTGACTGGCCAAAGTTTGATGTCACTTCTTGATAACGCTAGCTCAAAGACATCCCACGAGGATGTGTTTCGGGTAGGAGGTGACTGTTTGGGGGTCCACTAACAGAGGAGCACGAGTGTACATGATTTTCTTCCTACTCATTAAATCTGTCCCATTGCAAGGGTGTAGATTTCTGAAATAGTGGGATTAAAGTTCACACTATTTGAAATAAGGACTCCAATGTTTGCAATCAAACCAAGGTGGGATTAAATAATTGGCCAGGGTCACACACTTTGGCTAAACAGTGAAGAATGGATTTTAACACTCTGCACATTTGGCCAGGGACCTTCCAAGCTTTGCTCGGTACACATATTTAAGTGTTGGATTTCAAGGCCTACAATAATACTCTCTTAAATAGTTTACTTACAAAATGCACACATGCTCCTTACAGCAACATGCCATGTCAAAATAATATCATTGTAGCGTAATCTTCCACATCCTGAATAGAAAACTGTAAATCTCAGAATGCAAAATAATGCAAGCCTGAAACCTCTATTTATCCCCACTGTACTTTCAGTGTGTAAGATGCACACTAGAAGAATATATATAGAAGATTTAGGGCCCAATACTCAGCTAAATATTATGGCCCAGCATCCACGTTGGGAGGTATAGGCTGCCAACAGCAGGCCGCACAAACCCTTAACACAGTCTCTAAAAAGGCCCTGATTCCCAGTTCTATCCCGCAGTTGAGGGGTAGGAATGTAAAACTTAATAGAAATGCTCATGCTCTGCATAACAGTTTCTTTTCAGGACACTGCAGAGCAGTCATAGAATGGAAAAGACTATTGCCCTCTACAGAAACACTCCTAAATGAGAGCACCAGAGAAAACTTAAAAGACGCCCCCTGCCGCACACAACTGGCCTCGCTCTATTATGGCCACTATGTTCAGGCCACCATCTTTGTGATATTTATATCCAAACGTGTGGCCAAATATTTTTGTGCACCCACCTCCTCAATACAGTGTTATTGAATTCCCACCCTGTACAATGCTCGCATGGAAACTGTCGCAACCTCTGCGTTTCGGCCCAATGGTCTGTTGATGTCCCTGCCTGTTACAGGAAAGCCTCCTCTATTCTTGCCGGGCCTTCATCAGGACTTCCCAGAATAGGTGTACCCCTTCATTTATTCATCAGTAGCTGCGGGCCCGCTTTCAAACAACATCCCCTTTTCCTGCAGCTAAACTCCTTAGGACCTGTCACTGGCCCCTCTGCTGGAGAAAATCTCTTTTATTTGGCTTCTAACTTCAGTGCAGATCATTTCTCTGCACTTTCCTAGCACTTGAAGTCCCAGTCGGGGTTGTGTGTTGGGAAAAGTCTCCTCTGTTCGTGTTGAGCCTGGTCACATCTTACGTTCTTGCGCGCGGGATATAGACTATCTTCCCCCTGGAAACGGAACCTCTCAGCTGGAGCATGCCGGGGCGAGTGTTCCGATTGGCTCACCCTTGCTGGCCTCCTCACTGTCTCGCGCCGTCCACATCACCTAGGAAACCTCCTGTAAGTGGCCACGCTTTCCCAGAGGTTGGGGAGGATTGGCCTGCCAGGCCCCATAGAGTATTGTTAATTCTGCATCAACACAGGCCAAGAGAAGGGGAGTGGGAGGGGCGCAGCTGGACAAACACATTCCTGAGTGTATCCATGCACCAGGGGTGGACTCGCATCAGCACTTGACAGACCTTCAAATGCAAACTATCAAAATGCAAAAAGGGTTTTGGCGTCGAATTGCCTTCTCACTGAATCGCCTGTAGGATGCCATTTATAATGTGAGCATAATTAATTCATAATTAGCGATATTGCAATCTGCAAGCAAGTGACCATGTTCTCCCCCTACTTTTGTCTGTGCCCCTCCCACTTTTGTCTTTGGCCCCCTCTGTGCCCATCCTAAATTTGATTCCTGGCGACGCCACTGCCTAAAACACAACATGCGCATAGGAAAAACAGCCTTGCATGCACAAAAGGCAAGAGGGCAGAGAGAGCACTGACAGCGCGCCAGCTCTGGAGCAGACTGCTGGGGCGGTGTCCAGGTTAGCCCCAGCCCACCTAAAGCCCTGGTAGTGACTACAAAAGAAAGCTGTTGCATAGGTAACAAAAATGTTAAAGGTCTAGAGCTGAGGGCAACAATGCGGTTAACACCCAGAAAGGGAAAGTTCTAATTAAAAAAACAAGCTGAAGAGATTGGCTCATACTTTACCAGGTCAGAAGGTGCCCCTCTTTCATGATGGCACACATCAACAACTGAACTCATCTTTTTTCATTATCATTATTATAATCATATGGCCTAGCGCCAAAAAACAGTGTAGCGCTCTACAAAGGGCTTTTCTTGCAGTGTAATGTGTGGGATCTGGTTTACAGAAGCCACAAATTATGTGATGGAAGCCCGTGATTATTAAGGTACTAGACAACTAAGTACAGAGTGGATTTTTAGAATAGACCTGCCCTTACAATTATGATCTCAGAAGACATGTATAGCATTATAACTTGCAACCATTGATTCTATGTATTATTCCGCCCTATGGACCCTTTTCGTCTTTCAGCCAACCCTCTCTATATCTGCCTCTTCTAGCTGTTTCCTGGCTCTCCTTTGACTCTCGGCTTCCCTTCCATTTCCTCTGTATTGTCTTTTAATGTATTCATGGACAGACTCCTCGGTACTTGGTTTCCTGCTCTCTTCCTTCTGGACCCCTTGACTCTCAAGCTCAACTTCTTACTGTCCCTAAACCTGAACACCTAGGCCACCTGCGTCGCCACCCGACTCGCTAGACGCTGCCCGCCCTTCCCCTTCCCACCACCCGATACAGCTGTACCCCGCCTCTGTGCATCTCTGTATCCTACCCCCGCTGTATATCTGTTCTGTTGTTACCTCTGAAAAGCGCTCCGTTATGCGTCGTTATTGGCGTATAACCCTGTAAAGCGCTCCGTTATGCGTCGTTATTGGCGTATAACCCTGTAAAGCGCTCCGTTATGCGTCGTTATTGGCGTATAACCCTGTAAAGCGCTCCGTTATGCATCTGTAATGTTGTATATAATATGATTTGGCATTTATAACAGCCTGTACACAAGTGTTTCTAGGCGCCACAAGACAAGGAGGGAAGACAGAGGGATGACAAGACAAACGATCGTATTAGGACTTGTGATATTCAGATCGTGCAAGAGCAACGGGAATTGCGGGTGGAGGAGGGTGAGGGGAGAAGTGCAGGGAGGGTACGAGGGGAAGTGCAGTCAGGGCAGCAGGGCTCTGAGTAAGTGCAAGGACGGCAGAGGACTACACAAGTGCAGTCCCAGACCGGAGGTGCTGGGTAGGACAGAAGGCAAGGGGGCGTTGAGAGGGGGTGGCACCCTATGTGAATTTGAGGGCATCCATGCCACCAGTCAGGACAAGCAGACAGGTAGATTAGCAGAGAAGAGGGTGAGAGAAGGAAGAAGAAAAGAGGAAGGTCTTGAGCAGCTTCCAGAACTTCAGGTGATCCGGCTCAGGTCTGAGAGGAATAGGGAGGCCATTCGAGAGGGAGGCAGCTGCAGCAAAGAGAGATCTACCCCTACTCTCCGTTTGGAGAAGCGTCTGACCCGCAGAGAGTTTGAGGTAGCTGAGTGGACGGCTCTATAAGGAAGGTATTTGGGAATAAAGTGTTGGATATAGAGAGGACCACGGCCCCAGAAAGGCTTGTGGATGATGCAGAGGGTCTTGATCTTAATCCTCGTGGCCCTGGGAGCCAGAGGAGAGATTTCAAAGCTGGAGAGATGCAGTCCCTGGGCTTGAGGCCAAGGATAAGGCATGCAGTCCTGGTCTGTATTAGTTGAAGAGGGCGGTGAGTAGAATTAAGAAAATTGAGAAAGAGGCTGTTGCAGTAGTCCAACCTGGAGAGAACCAGAGTTCTGGAGACAGTGAGCTTCTGGGGGAAGGTGAGCAAAGGTAGAATACCTCTGAGGAGGTGCAGCTGGAAGTGGGCCTTCTTGCCAAGGTCCATGGTGTGTGGAGGGATGGAGAGAGTGGAGTCAAAGATGACTACAAGGTTTATTGCCTCACAGGAGGGTGACGGGAGGGGTCCCAAGGAGGGCTGCCAGAGGGAGAGAGAAAAGGTGAGAGCAGAGGACGTAATGAGAAGGATCCCTGTCTTAGTGGCATTGAGGCAGAGGTTGTAAGAGGCGCACCAATCCTGAATAGCGGATAGACAGTCCGGAATGAGCGAGGAGGGAGAGGTGGCTGAGGGTAGCCTGAGAGATGTATGTCATCCACATAACAATGAATGTTAGAGAGGAAAGTAGAGATCAGGTGGTCCAGGGGCCAGATAGACATTGAAGAGCCAGGGGGAGAGGATAGAGCCCTGGGGAACACCACATGTGAAAAGGGAGGTGGTGGAGAGAAAGGACCCAAGTTGGACCTGGGAGGGTCGGTCCAACAGAAAGGAGGTCAGCCACACCAGAGCCTGACTGGTGATGCCAAGATACACACTGAGATGGTTGATCAGGGTGGCATGGTTGACCATGTCTGAGGCAGAGGAGAGGTCAAGATTGATGAGGACAGAGTGAGAGATGGAGTCAAGACCTTCACGGGAGTTGAGGAGAGTAGTTTTCATGCCTCTGCCCGATCTGAAGCCAGACTGATCGTCATGGAGATAACCAGAAGATTCAGTGTGGAGGCTAAGCTGAGAAATGGCCAGTTTCTCCAGGAGTTTGCCCAGTAAAGGAGTGATAGAGATCGGGCTATAGTTGGCTGGGCATGAAGCATCAGCAGAAGGCTTTTTCAAGAGGAGGTGCGCAAGGGAGTGCTTGAGAAGTGAGGGGAAAGATCCAGTGGCAAAGGAATGATGGCAGAAATCGGCCGTGGCCGGAGTGAGGGAAGCAATGTTGTCCTTAATGGTTCTGGAGGAGCAGAGGAGCACCTGTGTGGATGAAACATTCTTAGACCGGGCTTGTCTAGAAACATCATCAGGTGTTATTGGAAAGAGAGAGGAGAGAAGGAGAGAAGAGGTAAAGGTGGCCGCAGGGGGCCTGAGAGAAGTAGAGGGAGAGAGATGAGGAGAGGAGGATAGCGTGGACAGGATGTCCTAAGTTTTAGTGATTAAATGAGAGGCCAGGGACATACAGAGGGCCTGGGAAGGAACAGGAGAGGTAGAGACTGCAGTAGGGTTGACCAGCTCTTTGCAGATTTTAAAAAGTGTGTCAGTGCTCTTAGAGGCTGCAGAGATGCGGGCTTGAATGTGGACCCTGGCAAAGATGGAGAGTCTGTATTGCCTTCGGAGCAGGCGGCAGTTTGTCAGCGGATGTGCCTGAATCCCCTCCACTTCCCCTCGGCTAGGGCGGCTAGGTCGGAGTCATACCAAGAATTGCACTTGAAAGCATGCTTCAGATGACAGGGGCAAGGGTATTGAGCGCTTTGGAGAAAGAGAGATGGAGGTTGGAGAGGGCTGTGTCAGAGTGGGAGTCAGCCGCAGGGGTAGGAGGAAAGAAAGAAGAGGCAAAAGCGTCAACTGACAGCCGCTTTGTAAGTCGAATGACCGCAAAGGAAGGTGGCAGTGCTGGGGTAGGTATTGCCAGGGGGACAGATAGCTTCAGGTGAGAGGAAAGAAGAAAGTGGTCAGTACAAGATAATGGAATATTGAGAGGGTATGGGAGGGTGATGTTTGAGGAGATGAGAGCATCCAAAGTGTGTCCGGCTGAGTGTGTCGGACCAGAGGGAAGAATAGAGAGGGAGAGAGAATCGCAAAGGATTCAGAAAGGCCCAGAGTGGTCAGAGGAGTCTAAGTGGATGCAATTCCCAAGGAAGAGAAGCTCAGAGGTAGAGCCGAGGAGAGATCAGCCCATTCAGAGAGGAAGAGGGTCGGCCTGGCCAGGTGGCCTGTAGATGGTGGCCAAAGTCAGAGAGAGGCCAGGAGAGATAGAGAGCCTGCAGACCAGGCATTCAAAGGAGGAGCAAGCCTGGGTGGGAATGATAAAGTCAGGGTCCCACTCAAGAAAGATCAGGGACACTCCACCTTTGGCCCGATTGGTCCTGGGTGTGGAGAGGATCTTGTAGCCCTCAGGGAGGGGAGTGTCAAAACCCGTGACATCCCTGGGTGCTGTTGCGCAACACTCTGATGAGGACGTGAGCCTCTTTCGCTGGTAGGCGGCTGCCAGAATCATGCAACATATATCCTGGTGCCCCAGTGAATTAAGTGCGGCTCTTCAGATAAACTGGTGGTGGAGGAGTGCGACCGCAGCTCAGTTCAATCCCAAAGAAAATTGGTGCAGGGAAGCACGTGAAAAGGACCGTTTGTTCTGTGTGAGCATGGCGGGAGGCACCATCTTGAGCAGAGAATCGCATGCTGCAGGCAAGACAGGGAGTCCAACAGGCTGAAAGGCAGGACACTGGCGGCCCTTCCTCCTGTGGCTGACATGGACCGGATCGCTGGAGGAAGGGTAACCCGCCCCGTGCTTAATCACCGGGAAGCGGACTGTATACTCTACATGCTCTGGTGCATCGAATGAAATGGAGGCCTGGAGGAGTGCCCTGCGGATGGGGGGGTGCCCGGCAGAGTCGCAGTAGGCATCCTACTGCGCGGCTCCTTCCCCCGATAGTGTAATAAGCAGAAACCAGGAAACCTAAGCAAGGTGAGGAACAGGATGTCTGGCCCCAGGGTGAGGAACAGGCTGTCTGGCCCCAGATCGCCCAGTGAGGTGAATCGAGGCCACTGCATAAGGCAGGTGAAGTTAAGATACACCGGGTGCCTGCCCGCATGGGAATGAACAATCCATACCCGGGTGACTGAACCCCACAGCAGGCAAATACTGGGATCGACCTTGTAACGCCAGGGGCAGCCAACATATAAATGGGCCCGAGCACCCTTCGGGTTGCAAGGTCTGCTTGCAAGGACTGCGGGATAGATCCCATCTGCAGAGGGGCAGACGACAACAAGCGGGGAAATACAAGCCACAAGACCACCATCATTGAGCTCCCAATCTGAGACCTGGTGCATCCCGGACATATGCGTACGCCGTCGGGCTTGAAGGAGAAGGGGCGGCCATCCCAGGGCTGATCCAGTGTCAAGCAATGGTTAAGGACAAGTATAAAAAAGCGGCACTACAGAGCAAGATAGACCAATTCGCTGGGGGAGCCCTCCAGTCCTCCATGACTCGTACCCAGGGGCCAGTAGACATGGTTGACGGGTCACAAAACCTGCTGATCTCCCTCAACTACGATATGAAATTCATTGGAGAATCTAGATCGCCCTTGGAAGAAAAGATAGACAGCCTCTCCACAGAACTGTCCTTCCTACGGCAAGATCTTCGGAACTTGGCCTCGTGAGTGGGCGAGACGGAACAAAGGATATCGGACTCAGAGGATGTTGGGCCAGGGTGAGCTGCGGGTCTGCCTTTGACAGGCTCACAGCTCCCGCAATGTCAGAGAGCTGTTGATTCATGCGGCAGGGGAGTGCTGCGGCTTTGCCTTTGACAGGCCCACAGCACCCGCAATGTCAGGGAGCTGTGGATTGATGAGGTCTTTGACAGGCTCACAGCTCCCGCAATGTCAGGGAGCTGTGGATTGATGAGGTCTTTGACAGGCCCACAGCTCCCACAATGTCAGGGAGCTGTGGATTGATGAGAGCCTCCCGCAATGTCAGGGAGCTCTGGATTGATGAGGTCTTTCACAGGCTCACAGCACCTGCAATGTCAGGGAGCTGTGGATTGATGAGGTCTTTGACAGGCTCACAGCTCCAGCCATGTCAGGGAGCTGTGTTAATTGATGAGATCCTCCCGCAATATCAGGGAGCTCTGGATTGATGAGTTCTTTGACAGGCTCACAGCACCTGCAATGTCAGGGAGCTGTGGATTGATGAGGTCTTTGACAGGCTCACAGCTCCCGCAATGTCAGGGAGCTGTGGATTGATGAGGTCTTTGACAGGCTCACAGCTCACGCAATGTCAGGGGGCTGCAAATAGATGTGGCCTTTGACAGGCCCACAGCTCCCGCAATGTCAGGGAGCTGTGGATTGATGAGGTCTTTGACAGGCCCACAGCTCCGGCAATGTCATGAAGCTGTGGATTGATGAGGTCTTTGACAGGCTCACAGCTCCCGCAATGTCAGGGAGCTGTGGATTGATGAGGTCTTTGACAGGCTCACAGCTCCCGCAATGTCAGGGAGCTCTGGATTGATGAGGTCTTTGACAGGCCCACAGCTCCCGCAATGTCATAAAGCTGTGGATTGATGAGGTCTTTGACAGGCCCACAGCTCCCGCAATGTCATGAAGCTGTGGATTGATGAGGTCTTTGGCAGGCCCACAGCTCCAGCCATGTCAGGAGCTGTGGGTTCATAGGGTGGGAGTGCCGAATTTCCCCTGCTTCCCTCAGGCCTAAGGAGCCCCAGAGGAGGTAGAAAACACGCTGCTAGCGAGACCTAAGTATGCTGGAAAGGAATGGATACGGAAAAAGAGAGCTGACTGTAAATAAAGAGAGAAACTGAGAAAAGTTGGGGGGGCAAGGAATAAGAATATGAAACAAAAAGGTGCTGCCAATCGTCTGGGGGTGTAACAGAGTATTGAAGATGTTGTTTGGTTTGAAGTGACAGTGTGAAATGTTTAATAATAAAACTGGCTTTGTTGAGCCACAAATGAGGAAAGCTGGTCTGCTCTCAGGTATTTAGCCAAGGTGGGCTACAGCGGGGTGGTATGTAGCTTACCAGGCGGGGGGCAAGCAGTACCCGGCAGTCCATGTGAAAGAATAGTTGCCAACTGCGGCTTCCTTGAAAGTCATGCACAACACCACAACACTGCGATGTCCACCGAATAGTCATACACACACTGCGATTTCCACCGAATAGTCATTCACAACACTGCGATATCCACCGAATAGTCATTCACAACACTACGATTTCCACCGAATAGTCATACACAACACTGCGATTTCCACAGAACAGCATGCTTTGATCACGTGGTCAAAATCTTAGGTTTTCCATCACCAAAGCCAGCAACTAAAACTGTAGACCAAATCTACTTCTAAGTGGAATCAGGTGTTTTGTTTTTTTTAATGTCTAACAGAGAATTACTCCTTTAAGCGCTTTGTCCACTTTTATAAGTTTATGTATGAATCCGCCTTTTTTCCTCACGGCAACCTCATGCGCCAGACCCCTACTCTCTCGGGGCGAGCGGCGATGACTGTGGGAAAGACGCGCATTCCTGTGTGCCTCACTAGCCCGCATAATTTACCTGCACCATTTGCACATGCACAGGTGGACCGGCTTCATCAAAAGCGTGCCATTATAAGGTTAGACTCACAGGCCCAATTCAAGGAATTTTTCGCGTGGAAAATCAGGGATTTGTGCACCATTCAGCACGAAAAATCCCCGTTTGTCGATTCACGGAATCGACTGCGTGGGACTTTTCCAGGACTTGCATGGGCTCGGCTCCTCTCTGCGAGCTGTCGAGTGCATTGCGCAAGAGACCACGCAGAGCATGGCGCTGGCTTACGCAGAGGGCTCGAAAGGGGGCAGAACACAGAAAATGGGGGAGAATATGCGAAAAAGTGGTCGTTAAGAGGGATGGCCCACAGGGAGTCCCTCACACGCCCACATTTGCGCCTAATGACACGTATTCATGGAACCACCTGTGCAGCCTCTCGGCAGAGAAATGACCACGCAACTCCCTCGCTCTCTACGCCACCCGGAGGCAGGCGTACAGAGACTTGCTCATAGGAATCACTGCGCAGAGGTGGGATTGCATGTTGGGTTTATGGGTGCAAGCATGCAGACGGGGTACGATCTAATTTAGGGGTGTGCTTACACAGTTTAGCGTGGTGCAAGTATTCAGATTTTCTGATTTTTACCTGAGTTGCAAAGTATCATACGCATGTTCGCGAGGCGCCGGCAACAGTTACCGGGTGCCGGCGCATGGTCGCTGAGATGCAGGCCTGCTTGCGGGGGACCCCACGCACTGTTTGAAAGGTGCGTGTAATCGCGCCCGGATGAGCACGCAAATGTAGCTGTTTTGGCTGTTTATGTTTTTCATGGGGGCGTGTCGGGGGCGTTCCAGGCACCACTTGCGTATATGGTGACTTTGCGCTATAAATTCCATGAATTCGTGGTGCGCGCATATTTTATTCCGCGCACATGCTCGCGCTGTGTCCTTCTCGGCGCGTGGCCCCTGCATGATTTCTGCTCACATTTCCATGAATCAGGCCCACAGGGCCTTTACGTCCATTGCATTTTTAACTATAAAGCTGGATTCCTTGTGGATCGGATGGGGGTGGGGGGAGAGATGGGTGCGGGCGGCTGCCGTGAATGGAGGCATTGGTAAACACAGTTACCTGCGCTCTGCACTGGAACTTTAACTCACTCCACTAGCGCAGCCTCTGCCCTTCCGTGCCTGCCTTCTTGCTGCTATATGCCACCTCGCACTCCATTTACACTCTCAGCCGAGAGGCCAAAGAAAAAATGAGCACTCGCGGGCAGTCTGGGGAGTTGGCTATTCTGTGGGGGACTTTAAACTTCAGTGTTCTTACTACGCCACCTCTCATCCGTACACAGATGTCCACAGATGGGGGCAACGTGGGGCAATTGCTCTCCCTGTGAAGTCCTTTGCGTCCCCCGGTCCCCAAATTGTTGCTCTGCGCTCACCTCTAGCTAAGAATACTTTCAGGAGCTCCTATGACCAGCCCGTCCTTTCTTTTGCTTAGGCGTTCCTTTCTTCTGGCGGAATCAGATACCACGGGAATAGAGGGGCCATGGAGGCCATTCGGGTGGAGTGGGGGGGGCATCTATTTTAAGGTTTGTTAGACGTGCTGCTTAACATTTACAGGGTAATTCATAGAATTCAGCGCACAAGTAGCGCACGCGGCTGGCGCACAGCGTGCGCGTGCGATAGTCTGCGCCAGCCGCGTGCGCCAAAACCGAATCCGGCGCACAGCGTATTCATGGATTTTAGGCTCCCAAACCAGCCGTGGCGCAGAGTATCGCAGCGACCCTGCAGCAGCGCCAGTAACGCCCCCAAGAACGCCCTCGCGCAAGGAAAAGCCATCAAAATCGCTAAATCATCGCAAAGGGCTGCGCTAACCCTGGACCAGTTTACAGGGCTGCCAAACAAGGAACGCAAAGCGGGTAACGTGCATATCAGGGGTACGCGTGAAGTTATACACGCGATTAGCCAGGGTACGTGTATTACAGGGGTACGCGGGAAGTATAACACGCGATTAGCCAGGGTACGTGTATTACAGGGGTATGCGGTAAGTTTAACATGCGATTAGCCAGGGTACGTGTATTACAGGGGTACGCGGGAAGTTTAACACGCGATTAGCCAGGGTACGTGTATTACAGGGGTATGCGGGAAGTTTAACATGCGATTAGCCAGGGTACGTGTATTACAGGGGTACGCGGGAAGTTTAACACGCGATTAGCCAGGGTACGTGTATTACAGGGGTACGCGGGAAGTTTAACACGCGATTAGCCAGGGTACGTGTATTACAGGGGTACGCGGGAAGTTTAACACGCGATTAGCCAGGGTACGTGTATTACAGGGGTATGCGGGAAGTTTAACATGCGATTAGCCAGGGTACGTGTATTACAGGGGTACGCGGGAAGTTTAACACGCGATTAGCCAGGGTACGTGTATTACAGGGGTACGCGGGAAGTTTAACACGCGATTGGCCAGGGTACGTGTATTACAGGGGTATGCGGGAAGTTTAACACGCGATTAGCCAGGGTACGTGTATTACAGGGGTGCGCAGGAATTATCACACGCGATTTGGCTGGGTACGTGTATTACAGGGGTGCGTGGGAATCATCACACACGATTTGGCTGGGTACGTGTATTACAGGGGTGCGTGGGAAGTCACACGCGATTAGGCTGGGTGGGTCCTCACAGGTGTTCCCTGTACACCCTCCACGGCCCCTGCAGGCAGCCTACAAAACAGGGGACTACCCTGCACACCTGCTCATGTCCCCCTGCACCCCCACCCCCCAGCAGTGCAGGGGCAGCCTCCACCAGGCCCCCACTCATGTCTCCCACCACCCCCAGCCCCCACCATCCAGGGGCACCCTCCACCAGGCCCCCACTCATGTCTCCCACCACCCCCACCCCCCCGCCACCAGGGGCAGCCTCCACCAGGCCCCCACCCATGCCTCCCACCACCCCCAACCCCCAGCAGTGCAGGGGCAGCCTCCACCAGGCCCCCACCCATGCCTCCCACCACCCCCAACCCCCAGCAGTGCAGGGGCAGCCTCCACCAGGCCCCCACCCATGTCTCCCACCACCCCCACCCCCCCGCCACCAGGGGCAGCCTCCACCAGGCCCCCACCCATGCCTCCCACCACCCCCAACCCCCAGCAGTACAGGGGCAGCCTCCACCAGGCCCCCACCCATGCCTCCCACCACCCCCAACCCCCAGCAGTGCAGGGGCAGCCTCCACCAGGCCCCCACCCATGTCTCCCACCACCCCCACCCCCCCGCCACCAGGGGCACTCTCCACCAGGCCCCCACCCATGTCTCCCACCACCCCCACTCCCCCGCCACCAGGGGCAGCCTCCACCAGGCCCCCACTCATGTCTCCCACCACCCCCAGCCCCCACCATCCAGGGGCACCCTCCACCAGGCCCCCACTCATGTCTCCCACCACCCCCACCCCCCCGCCACCAGGGGCAGCCTCCACCAGGCCCCCACCCATGCCTCCCACCACCCCCAACCCCCAGCAGTGCAGGGGCAGCCTCCACCAGGCCCCCACCCATGCCTCCCACCACCCCCAACCCCCAGCAGTGCAGGGGCAGCCTCCACCAGGCCCCCACCCATGTCTCCCACCACCCCCACCCCCCGCCACCAGGGGCAGCCTCCACCAGGCCCCCACCCATGCCTCCCACCACCCCCAACCCCCAGCAGTACAGGGGCAGCCTCCACCAGGCCCCCACCCATGCCTCCCACCACCCCCAACCCCCAGCAGTGCAGCGGCAGCCTCCACCAGGCCCCCACCCATGTCTCCCACCACCCCCACCCCCCCGCCACCAGGGGCACTCTCCACCAGGCCCCCACCCATGTCTCCCACCACCCCCACTCCCCCCGCCACCAGGGGCAGCCTCCACCAGGCCCCCACTCATGTCTCCCACCACCCCCAGCCCCCACCATCCAGGGGCACCCTCCACCAGGCCCCCACTCATGTCTCCCACCACCCCCACCCCCCCGCCACCAGGGGCAGCCTCCACCAGGCCCCCACCCATGTCTCCCACCACCCCCACCCCCCCGCCACCAGGGGCACCCTCCACCAGGCCCCCACCCATGTCTCCCACCACCCCCACCAGTGCAGGGGCACCCTCCACCAGGCCCCCACCCATGTCTCCCAACACCCCCACCCACCAGCACTGTGGGGCACGTGGCCAGCAGGCAGTCAGGCAGCAGCAGATGGCAGGTGGGAGCGTGCTCAGGGCTCTGGGGGGCAGTAATTTGGCCTCCTGGCCAGGAGCGTGGTCTCTCGTGTGTGAACGCGTGGACAGCCTGATAGGGAGTGAAATCCCACACGTCAGCAAAGGCCCTTAGCGCGTAAACCCGTCAACAGCATATGCGCGCCTATAGTCACCTGCACGTGCAGGAAATTGTTGCGTGACACGTCCCAGTGTCAAAGCGTGTGATTGGTGAAAATGGATCTACACGTAGAAGTGACAAAGCGTGTGATTGGTGAAAATGGATCTACACGCAGAAGTGACAAAGCGTGTGATTGGTGAAAATGGATCTACACGCAGGAGTGACAAAGCGTGTGATTGGTGAACGTACACGCCGCGTAAGTGACGCTGTACGTGTGGGCCTGTATATAAGGTACATGTAGAACACCATTTCCTTGTACGTGCTTTTCGTGGAGAGCGAGTGGGTGAATTCTGTACTTCTTGTCGTTTCACACGCGATTTACTTCACGGCGTTTCCAGTTCGTATTCCCTGTTACCTCTGACAGCTTTTTCTCTTTTTTCTCTTTTACTGGTTTACCTGGGCCTGTTCCCTCAAACAGTGTCCCCTTCTACTGTTGTCCTGTCTTCTCAGACAGCGTACACATCTTCTTTTGGCGGGGGTTTAGCCAGCCAAACGCGCTCATTCTTCACGCTCTTTTACCTGGCAGATGGTGAGTCACGCACGTATCCAACTTCTGTGCTTGCCCCGTGTGTAGCCTACCCCTTCAGAGGTCATTCTAGGCTGCGTGTGACACACATACGTTCATTCTTGTGTTACTGGGTGCCACAGCGTAGTGCAGGTTTTTCTTTCTGCACACGTGGTCTAGGAGGGGTTGCGTGCACGTCATCTCCCTTTTTTGGGCCTCCTGTGCGTTGCGCGACCCGTCATCTTTCCCCAGGGGTTACAATCAGCCGTGCTAGAGCACTAGGGTACAATTACCATCTGGTACCCAACCCCTTTGACCCCCAATTGCCCAGGACAATAGTTTACAGCCACTCCCATACGCACATTAATATCAGTGCCATGGCTGGGAGGCGAGGATTCCGTAAGGGTGGCAAAGGTGGAAGAGCCACAAGTGGTGGCCGTGGTGGATCCGGTAGGGGACGTGGTCGTAACTTGCAGGGTGAGCCTGTCCCCCCATGTGTGGAGGACCAGTCAAGGGCACCCATCATCCCCCCCCCCTCCCCCCCCCTCCCCCCCTCCCGTTGAGGCTGAAGTGGCTGACACCATCCATGCTCAGCCCTTGTTGGACCAGCCCATTGTGGCACCAGACCTGGCTGACTCCATGGCTGACTTCCAGGTCAGCAGGGCTACGACACGTGCGCTGGTGCACGTTGATGCCATCATGCCACGTGGATCTGGGGCAGCAAGGTCATCTGCTGCACCAAGGAGGCAGGGCGGAGAGGCTGCAGGGGCAGCTGCGGCTCCATCCACCCCAGCCCTCACACACCCAGCCAGGACAGTGTCGGTCCTAGTCCATGCTGCTGACATTCCCCCTGACACCATCACACTAGAGCCAATGCCTGCACCAACTCCCATGCTGAGTGTGCAATCCCACACTCCTGATACAGAGTCCACCAGGGCTCCTGCCCCTAGTGTCCAGAGCGGCGCAGGACACTCAGGATCACCACCACCTTCCAAGCGGAAGAGGAAGAGTGCTCGTCCGGCACAGGCTGATGCCCCAGACACGGCTACACAGTCCGGCCCATCCAGGAAGCCCAGCTTCACGGATGACGAACTGAATGCACTTGTCGAGTATGTATCCGGACATGACAACGAGATGGTCATTGTTGCAGGATCCAAGACCACACCTGCACAACGCCAGGCACACTGGCAGACCGTTGCGGACATCGTAAGTGCCCTTGGAATCGTGAGGCGCACAGCCAATGATTGCTATAAGCGCTGGAATGACCTAAAGCGCAGGGCAAAGAAGAAGCTGGCCTCAAGTCATGCCGCAACTCTAGTGACTGGAGGTGGGTCTCCAGTAGTAGACATGGAACTCACTCCACATGAGTCAGTCGCTGGGACCTACGTCACGGAGGAACAGATCCAAGGCGTGGGAGATCTGGCTGATTACGAGGCATTGTCCGGTGAGTGCACATGCATGTGTGTGTCATCCATGTGCATGGTGTGTGTGTGAGGGCTTCTGTTCGGGTGCCAGGTGAGAGTGTGTGCGCCTGAGTCGTATGGGTCAGCCATGTGCTTCATGCAATCCTTCCTGCGCAGCTGCATTTGGCCATAGCAGTATCCCTTCTGCCAACAGTAGACATCTAGCACAACTGCACGCCAGTTGCCCTTGAAGTGTCACCTTGACACAACATATTTGCTTCTTTTTCACTGTTCATTCAGTCAGTTTGTTTGCATTCCACCACTTTCACTAGGCATGTCGCTGTCCACTAGTCACATGTCTGACATGGGTATGGTAAAGTGGAGTGACTTTGTTACCTGGATATCATTTGTACACAGATGTCCCTGTGCAATTTGACCATTTCAGACTGGCAGCTCCAGGTGAAAAATCTGACCTGTTAGAATTAGAAAAGCTATTACATGCGGGAACTGGACTGAATGAATAGGTGCTGCCCTCCTCTCCATCTTCACTCAATAGCAATGGTACATGCCATCTGTGTGATGGCATGTGTGTTTCACCTGCCAATCACAGGCCAATGTGTGATGCCACTGCCAGGCAGCATGCAGAAAATTTGTTCATCTTCCATCTTGGTGTCATCAGTGTGTGCCATTTGCCTGCACTTCATACGCAGTGAGGGTGCATGCATGGGAGGGTTTTAGTCATGTGGGACATGTGTCAATCAAGTACTGGTTCTCTTGCTTCTCAGCCCTCAATGTGTGCCATGGTGCTAATGCCTGTTTCCATTTCTTTGTTTTCATGTCTTTGCAGGGGAAGACGCACCTGATACTGCTGGGGTTGTGGAGATGGTGCAGACCCAGGAGGTGTCCCAGGGCCGACCAACCACCAGTGAGGGACGTGGTGTGGTGGTGGGGGAGAACCCACAAGTGCTGCAGGTCGTGCTCTCAAGGGGTGTCTCTGGCTGCACCTCCCCCGAGCTGTACTCAGGTGTTGATTCGGATGAGACCTACGTGCCGTCGCAGGTGAGTGTTCCAGGGAGGGATTCTGTTCTGTCTCACCCACCTGCACCAGGGTCAGTACCCTCCATGGGGATGTCAGTGTTGGCAGCTACGCCTTCGGTGGTTACGGATGCAGGGTCACACTCCGCGACATCTGATCCTGTTCCTGGGCCAGCAGATCAGAGGGGGAATGCAGTCCTGCAGCCTCAGGCAGTGCCGGCACAGCAAGGCGCAGTTCGCCTTGCCCCAGACAGGTGTGGTGCCCGCCGACGTGGTGGCCGTACGCCACCCGGCAATACCGCATGGGAGCAATCCATTTACGGTATGGCTACCCAACAGGCTGCATCATCCGAGATGATGGCTCAGGCCATGGATAGGGTGGCCACTTCCATTGTCCCCCCAGAAAGGCTGATGGAGCGACTAGAGCAGGCAACCGACTCCATCTGCCAGTCACACAGGGAGGACATGTTGGGGTCCAACAGGGACAGGCGGGCGGCACTGGCGACTCTGCAGGAGGCCATCTCCATTGAGTCCCAGGGCCACAGGGAAGCCCTGAGGCAGGAGCTCCTTCACCTCAGGACGACTCTTGTTGAGCTTGAGGCTTCAACACACCAAAGGACAGAACAGCAGCTGGAGCGTCTCACCCGTACGCTCTCAGCTGAGATGCAGGCAACGAGGGCGGAGGTCCGGGCATCCCGTGAGTTGTTGCATGGGGACCTCCGCACACTCATCCTCCAGAACCAGACCTACCACACCCGCATGCTTGCAGCCATGGAGGAGCAGACTAGGGCCTTGCGTGGGCTGCCTCCCATAGTGCAACCACCTCCGGATGCAGCTGCACAGGGTGATAATAGCGACAGCAGTGATACTCCCACAATAGGGTAGCCGTGTTGGCCATGAGCCCATGGAGGTGTTTTATCTTCCCAGGATCCACGCAGGTGGGATCTGGTGTGCATCCTGTCCTCGGACCTCCTGGGTGGCCTCCCCAACCCCCCCGGGCCCATCAATGGCCATTTTTGATTGTTTCTTATTTTTATTTTTATTTTGATTTCTTTTATTCCCAATTTTTTTGGGACAATCTGTTGGCTTCGATCTGTTGGCTTCGATCTGTTGGCTTCGATCTGTTGGCTTCGATCTGTTGGCTTCCGTGGTTCCTGTGGGCATACGCTGCATTGTGGCTGGGCACATGCAGGCTTGTAATGTATTTGGTTCAGATGCTTGGGTTTGAGTCACACACACCCCTCCTGCTTCCCGTTTCCATGGGCTTGCAAAGGGTGTGCCCAAGTGACAGTGAATTACACAGTGACGTTGGACTCCCATGAGCTGTGTGGCCAGTCTGTAGTCAATACTGTGTATACATTCATAGTGCATATTGCTGTTGTGTTGTACACTGCATGTTGCATTGATGTGTAACTCTTCTTCTGTGTCTACCTCCCAATTTGCAGGTCCCTTCCTCATGTCCACACAAGGACCTCTAGTCTGGAGATGGGGACCATGTTGGCAGCAGTGCACCTACAACTCTACATGGCGACAACACTGCACAGTTGGTAGTGGTGGGAGTGCAGGCATTTCCAGGTGGTGAGACTACTAATATGTAACATTTGTGATGTCATGTTAATGGTACTACGTGCTCAAGTATGTTGTTGGTCCGGCATTGCTGTGAGCATTTCAGGTGTTGCAGGTTTCTAATAGTGCCACTGTACATAGTGAGACTGATGTCATGTTGTGGGGATTACTTTGTTTACCTGCAATTAGCATGACATGGCACGGTGTGTCGTGTGGCGGTGCTGGGGTTGGGTTGGCTGACATGGCACTGTCCTCTTGTTGCATTTTGCAAGTGGGTATTCATTTTAGCTGCTTCAATGTGTAACTTCACAAAACTGCATTGGTGGTGTCTGTGTGGGTAGGGATGCACACATTGTGACACTTCCAGGTGAACAATCTCAGGCTGACATGGTATTCCCGGTTCATTCTCCAGACATTCAGGATCAGTGTCAGGTTGAGTCATCATTGATTGTCAGATGGAATGTGCCAGGGCAGTGTGCACTCCACAGGGGTGTGATTTCTATGTGAAGTAATTAGCCACTAGCTGTGTACGGGCTGCCTCCCCCCGTGCCCTTTCCCCTCCCATGCGCAGCGGCTGTGCATGTGGTTGGGGATGTGGGGCCACCACCATGTCCACGGCCAGGCCCCGGCGTGTTGCAACGTTGTGCAGGACACATGCTGCCACTATGATCCTGCACACTACTGGGGGAGCGTATAACAGCTGCCCGCCAGAACGGTCAAGGGAGCGAAAGCGTGACTTTAGCACTCCGAATGTGCGCTCCACTATGCCCCTGGTTGTAATGTGGGCTGTGTTATATCTTACCTGGGGTGGCGTGGTGGGGTTCCGAATTGGCGTCATCATGTGGGGGCTGAGAGGGTAGGCACTGTCCCCTGTGGAGGTGGTGATTGGTATCATTGGTGGGGTTGTGACCTTGCTCAGTATCCAACATGCATGCATGTGCAGTGGCATACATACTCACCAAGCAGCCATGTATCGCCATGCCGCCCAGCATCTATGTCCCGGCATAGGGTGGACATTCGGTAAATGAAGCTGTCGTGGGTGGACCCGGGATAGTTGGCATATACTGAGGTGATGATTCCCTTGGCATTACATACTACCTGCACGTTGATGGAATGCCAGTGCTTGCGGTTCCTATAGATGTGCTCTGATGCCCTGGGGGGACGTAGAGCCACATGGGTGCAGTCGATGGCACCTAGCACTTTGGGGAATCGTGCCACTCCGTAAAAGTCCAGGGCGGCAGCATGCCTTTCTGCAGGTGTTCTGGGCAGGTATATGTGCCTGCGGACTGATGGGCGAGCAGTCATGATGTTCAAGACCTGGTGTAGGCAGCGTGACTGGGTGGCCTGTGACACCCCACCCACTATGGCACTTGTCCGCTGAAATGATCCAGTGGCTAAGAAGTGCAGTACATTGAGGACCTTCTCCAGGGGGCTGAGTGCTTGCGAGCACAGGGTGGGTGATGTGAGGTCATCCTCCCACTCAGTCACCAGGTCCAGTATGATGTGTGGTGGAAACCTGTACCTCCCATACACCTGGTCATCAGGCATCCCGAAAAGGCTGGTTCTGGGTGTGAATATTCTGGCCCTGACTATCCTCCTCCTCCTCCTTTGGTAGCCCACTGCCACTGCTGCTAGGAACGGTATGTTCATCCTGGCGTCTGAGCTTGTTATTGTTAAAGTCCGCAATTTTATGCTTTGCGCGTGTTCTAGGCGAGCGTGTTCCCAGTCCAATAGCGTGTGGAAATTCACACGCACCACGGGATACAGCGTGTGACCCGCGCACCCCTGGAATCCAGTTCCCAGTCCAATAGCGTGTGGAAATTCACACGCACCACGGGATACAGCGTGTGACCCGCGCACCCCTGGAATCCAGTTCCCAGTCCAATAGCGTGTGGAAATTCACACGCACCACGGGATACAGCGTGTGACCCGCGCACCCCTGGAATCCAGTTCCCAGTCCAATAGCGTGTGGAAATTCACACGCACCACGGGATACAGGTTCGCTGACGTACTTGCGTGTGTAAGTGGCCGCGCACCCATTAAATACACGTACATAGGCCAATCGCGTGTACGCGCACTTTTGTCCAATTACACGCAATGAAATACACGTACATAGGCCAATCACGCGATGACACTCTGACGTGCAGTATTTCCACGTGTGTTCCGTCATCACGTGCTGAGTGGGGAACGCCCGTGCGGGTCACGTCAGACGCGCTTACGCGCTGAGGGACTCTGGTCCAATAGAATCGCGTATGCGTGCTGACGCGCTTACGCGCTAAGGGCCTTTCCTCGGATTTCACGCTGACGTGCAGGATTTTCACGTGCCAAATCACTCCGTATCAAGCTGGCCACCCGAAAACACACGGAACACCACGCTCCTGCCCAGAAGGCCGAGTTACTGCCCCCCCCAGTGCCCCGAGCAGCCTCCCACGTGCTATCTGCTGCTGCCTGCCTGCCTGCCTGCCTGCTGCCACCGTGCCCTGCCATTTGGTGCCTGCACATCAGCCATCTGCAGGGGTCCAGTTGCTGTGTCCACCCCTGCTGGAACTGAAGACTCCCAACTGGGATTACATCGCTCCACAGCCCAGCCCCAGGACCCAGTTGCCCACCCACACCTGCCTCTGGGGTTGCCATGTCGGGCACTTCCACATCTGGCACCAGTGGCAACCCCAGGCCAGAGGGGCAGAGGGGCACCAGCTTCACTGCCACCGAAGTTGGTGTCCTGGTGGAGCATGTCCTGGGGCAGTATGATGCCCTCTTTGGATCGTCCCGCGCCAGCAAGGAAGGACGGGAGAGGATCTGGGCCGACTGTGTGGTTGCCATCAACGCGGAGGGGGTGGCAACCCGCAACGTCCAGAAGATCAAGAAGCGCTGGGAGGACTTGAGGTCCAGGACCCTTGTGAAGGCCCGGCGCCTCGTGGAGGGGGGCCGGGGCCGCATGAGTTCCATCCAGAAGAGGGTCCTGGAACGCGTACGCCCAGCGCTCCACGCCCAGGTCCTTGAGAGGGAGGCCCGTCTGGAGTTGAGCGGTATGTGTCCAAGCATTACTGTGTGAGACAGGGCATGTTGCGGTGTGCTGGTTCTATGATACTTGCCTGTATGTGTGCCATGGGCCATGTATGCATGTATGTGTGCAGGGACATCATGGTAATGCATGTGCGACCAGTGATGTGTGACCCACATGGTTGTTGCATGTGTTGAAATGCAGCATGGGGAGCCCTATGCAGATTTTGGACATGAGAGCATGCCAGTCTCTGTACCTGGACATGGATGGGGGTGAAGGATGGGTGCTGATGCCAGGTACATATATGGTAGCCATGTCTGTGTGCCTGACCTGCGTGTCTGTGACTTGTGCATGCCATGGATGCATGACACATGTGTGTGACAATGCACAGATTCAGTGACGCACCCAACTTACCCTTGTTTCGCCTGTGTTCGGTGTGTTTGGGGCCAGATGGATGTGACTGAGGTGAAGTGTGTGCATGTGATATGCATGAGCCATGATGCATGTGAGTTACATATCATTGAATGTTTCTAGAGTCCATTGGACATGCATGGAAATGTCCATGGCATGCACCATGCCTGTTACTGTGTGTGTTTTGCCTGGACTGACCCATGTGTTGTGGAGGGACATGATGGAAGTGTACTTTGACAGTGGTGCTCATCTGCTATTGCTTCCTGTCTAGGGGACCATTGTACAGTAGCCTGATGCTTGTGTCCTTTGTCTCCCTCTACGCAGCGGCTAGTGAAGAAGAGGGCGGAGACGGCGCTGTGGAGCAAGGCGGCGGGGATGCCCCCACGGCTGCAGCGGAAGGGGTGGGTGAGCCCCCACAGGGGCCTGCTACGGCGGGAGACGGTGAGGAGCCATCCAGGTTGGTGGTTTGCACAGAGGAGGAGGAGGCCGACACTGGTGCACACATGGGGCCTGGTGGGAGCATCCCTGCTGGTGCAAGTGGTGCAGTCCAGGGCCAGGGGCAGGAGGCAGCACAGGTCACCGTGGAGGGTCCTGTGCATGTCACTGTCCCTGACCCTGTGAGTGCACCACCATGCACCAGCAGGGATGCCCCGTCCCAGGCCCGTCCGCAGGTAGAGGGGATGTCCATGTCACCTGACTCCCCTCCACCTGCGGACGTAGTAACCCCTGGCCGCGTGGAGAAGGTCCTGATTGGGGTCGCGATGCGCACGGCTGTGATTCGTGATGACGTGCGTGCTTCCCGGGAGGAGCACGCACGTCATCACGAAGTGCACCGTGCCGACGTGGCCCAATTGGGATCGGCCATGTTCGGGGGTTTCCTGCATGTGTTGGCCAATCTGACGGCCCTCTCCTCCTCTGTGCAGGCTATCCACCGGTCGTTCTCCTTGCCGTCTTCCGGCCCAGATGCCACCAGGGCCCCCTGTGGACCTGCCCCGACCAATGCAGCCAGCTCGGTGGGGATCCCATCCCTGCCACAGTTGGGAGTCGGAGGTCCAGCAGGGGTGGACAACACAGCAAGTGGACCCCAGCAGATGGAAGATGTGACGGCATCATCGGGCAGGGCACGTGCACGACGGCGTCGGTGGTTTCCATCAGCCTGGATGCCGTCGTGCTGGCAGAGGCAGTGGCGTCGGAGGCAGCAGCGGGCTCGACGTGGGAGGCATCATGGCTCGGGGCCATCAAGATCCGAGGGGCAGGCATCGGCCGGAGGGCAGGGCAACCCTGGGATGGTGGTGTGTTCCGTGTGGGAGGAGTTTGGCCAGCGGATAGGTGCGGAGCGGCAGCGGGCGGAAGAGGAGCGGCTCGCCATGGTCAGGGCGGAGTTCTCCATGCGTCGGGCATTGAGGCGGGCTGAGTGCCTCGAGGAAGCTCGCAGGGAGTTTGAGGTGGACATGGGGTTGTCCCTGCGAGACCTCGGGGCCAGGACAGAGTCCCGCCTCCAGGACATCGACATGGAGTTCGATGATGCCCTGGCCAGCAACATCACCAAGTGAGCCGCAGGACTTGCCCGCTGCCTTTGTATATAGTTATTTAGTTAGTTAGTGCTAGGTTTCCTTTATTTATTTTAATTATTTTGGACCGCTCGGACAATGGCCACTTTTTTGTACATATATGTTTCATTAGTTAGTGGTAGGTTTCATTTTTGGTGTTGGGCTCATGGACCCTGGAACATTCCTGTATATAGTTTGTTTTTTTGGGAGATACATTTTTTTAATTTCTTATTGTTTTCACCATGACGTAATGGTTTTTCATTAATTTCCTATTACATGATATTGCTTTGGACAAATTCATTTTAATTTTTTTTCCTTTGTTTTTTTGTTTATCACTTTTGTTCTCGGACATGGACCATTTATTTACTTAGCCACATCGTTGTATGTTTGAAAATTTCACTTATTTTTGGTATTTAATACATTTTTTATATTTTCTTACACTTGTGTTATTTTCTCATTGGTTTGTTACATGTCATGATATGGGTTTTGACATTCACTTGCACCCATTGTGTATGTGTGTGTGACGGACATGTGTTCTTTTGCATACTTGGCATTGGGGTTGTGTCATGTGATTGCATTCACTATGTGGGTGGATGCAATCCTTGCCTGGGTGTTTGTGCTGGGTATGCTGGCCATTACTGCCATGATTGTGTATCGTCAGGACCTGGGGCCAGGGGGACATGTGTGGGGGCCTGCTGGCAGGTTCCCCACAGTGCTGGGGGGTGGGGGTGGTGGGAGACATGAGTGGGGGCCTGGTGGAGGGTGCCCCTGGTGGCGGGGGGGTGGGGGTGGTGGGAGGCATGGGTGGGGGCCTGGTGGAGGGTGCCCCTGGTGACTGGGGGGGTGGGGGTGGTGGGAGACATGAGTGGGGGCCTGGTGGAGGGTGCCCCTGGATGGTGGGGGGTGGGGGTGGTGGGAGACATGAGTGGGGGCCTGGTGGAGGCTGCCCCTGCACTGCTGGGGGGTGGGGGTGGTGGGAGACATGGTTGGGGGCCTGGTGGAGGCTGCCCCTGCACTGCTGGGGGGTGGGGGTGGTGGGAGACATGAGTGGGGGCCTGGTGGAGGGTGCCCCTGGTGGCGGGGGGGTGGGGGTGATAGGGGACATGAGTGGGGGCCTGGTGGAGGGTGCCCCTGGTGGCGGGGGGGTGGGGGTGATAGGGGACATGAGTGGGGGCCTGGTGGAGGCTGCCCCTGCACTGCTGGGGGGTGGGGGTGGTGGGAGACATGAGTGGGGGCCTGGTGGAGGGTGCCCCTGGTGACTGGGGGGGTGGGGGTGGTGGGAGGCATGGGTGGGGGCCTGGTGGAGGGTGCCCCTGGTGACTGGGGGGGTGGGGGTGGTGGGAGACATGAGTGGGGGCCTGGTGGAGGGTGCCCCTGGATGGTGGGGGGTGGGGGTGGTGGGAGACATGAGTGGGGGCCTGGTGGAGGCTGCCCCTGCACTGCTGGGGGGTGGGGGTGGTGGGAGGCATGGGTGGGGGCCTGGTGGAGGGTGCCCCTGGTGACTGGGGGTTGGGGGTGGTGGGAGACATGAGTGTGGGCCTGGTGGAGGCTGCCCCTGCACTGCTGGGGGGTGGGGGTGGTGGGAGACATGAGTGGGGGCCTGGTGGAGGGTACCCCTGGTGACTGGGGGGGTGGGGGTGGTGGGAGACATGAGCAGGTGTGCAGGGTAGTCCCCTGTTTTGTGGGCTGCCTGCAGGGGCCGTCGAGGGTGACAGGACCCACCCAGCCTAATCGCGTGTGTAACTTCGCACGCACCCCTGTAATACACGTACCAAGCCAAATCGCGTGTGATAATTCCTGCGCACCCCTGAAATACACGCGCCCAGCCTATTCGCGTGTGGAAATTCCCGCGCACCCCTGAAATACACGCGCCCAGGCTATTCGCGTGTGGAACTTCCCGCGCTCCCCTGAAATACACGCGCCCAGGCTATTCGCGTGTGGAACTTCCCGCGCACCCCTGAAATACACGCGCCCAGCCTATTCCCGTGTGGAAATTCCCGCCCACCCCTGAAATACACGCGCCCAGCCTATTCGCGTGTGGAAATTCCCACGCACCCCTGAAATACACGCGCCCAGGCTATTCGCGTGTGGAACTTCCCGCGCACCCCTGAAATACACGCGCCCAGGCTATTCGCGTGTGGAACTTCCCGCGCACCCCTGAAATACACGCGCCCAGCCTATTCGCGTGTGGAACTTCCCGCGCACCCCTGAAATACACGCGGCCAGGCTATTCGCGTGTGGAACTTCCCGCGCACCCCTGAAATACACGTACCCTGCTGTAATCGCGTGTGGGACTTCGCGCGCACCCCTGTAATACACGTACCAAGCCAAATCGCGTGTGATAATTCCCGCGCACCCCTGAAATACACGCGCCCAGGCTATTCGCGTGTGGAAATTCCCGCGCATCCCTGAAATACACGTACCCTGCTGTAATCGCGTGTGGGACTTCCCGCGCACCCCTGTAATACACGCGCCCAGCCTATTCGCGTGTGGAAATTCCCGCGCACCCCTGAAATACACGCGCCCAGGCTATTCGCGTGTGGAACTTCCCGCGCACCCCTGAAATACATGCGGCCAGGCTATTCGCGTGTGGAACTTCCCGCGCACCCTTGAAATACACGTACCCTGCTGTAATCGCGTGTGGGACTTCCCGCGCTCCCCTGTAATACACGCGCCCAGCCTATTCGCGTGTGGAAATTCCCGCGCACCCCTGAAATACACGCGCCCAGGCTATTCGCGTGTGGAACTTCCCGCGCACCCCTGAAATACATGCGGCCAGGCTATTCGCGTGTGGAACTTCCCGCGCACCCCTGAAATACACGTACCCTGCTGTAATCGCGTGTGGGACTTCCCGCGCACCCCTGTAAATGACGTACCCTAGTTTTTCGCGTGTAGGATTTCACGCGCACCCCTGGAATTCCCGTAGCCTAGCTTTTCGCGTGTGAAACTTCCCGCGCACCCCTGTAAATGACGTGCCCTAGTTTTTCGCGTGTAGGATTTCACACGCACCCCTGGAATTCCCGTAGCCTAGCTTTTCGCGTGTGAAACTTCCCGCGCACCCCTGTAAATGACGTACCCTAGTTTTTCGCGTGTAGGATTTCACGCGCACCCCTGGAATTCCCGTAGCCTAGCTTTTCGCGTGTGAAACTTCCCGCGCACCCCTGTAAATGACGTACCCTGGCTTTTCGCGTGTGGAACTTCACACGCACCCCGGGATACACGTACCCAGGGCAATCGCGCGAGTGACTTCTCGCGCAACCCGTTGTACACACACGCGCGAATTTTTGAACAGTGGGTGTCCGTGTAAATGGCGTACACCTTTGCACATCATTAGTCCTTTGGGGTCACGGTATGGCCCATTGCTGTATGTGGGTGGTATTTGTTGGCGCAGGTTTTGGCGCACTTTCGTTGAGTGCGTCGGGACGCTACCGCCTGCTTACTTGTGGCGTACGTTTTTGGGCCTGTGCGCTGGTTTGATCGAGCGCTGTTTTGCCCTGTTCGAATCCATGAATACGTGTTGCCGGAGAGCGTGTGGGCGTTCCGCGCACTTGCCTCCTGTACTTCCCCGTGCCGCCCACATTCTTCCCCATTCCGAGTGTTGTGCCCCATTTTATTCCCCATTCCGAGTGTCCCGCCCTGTGTTCCGCCTACTTTAGAGCTGTGCGCTGCGCTCGGAGTGATAGCGCAGTGGCCGTGGCGCACGCCGTTGGTTGACCTGTGCGCCGGCGTGCGCCGCGCACTTTTTCAGCGCACGTCCTATGCTTTTCTTACGCACGGACTTCCATGAATCGACGTGCGCTGGTTTCCCTGCGCTTTTCGCTATTTTTCGGCGCAGCGCACGTATAGGCCCCTCTGCGCCGGAATTTTCGGCGCACATTTATTCCATGAATCGGCCTCTTAATATAAAACAACAAAACAGGATTTCTTAAAGTGAAACACTTTTCTTAAACTTAGAGCCACTAGTTGGTTGCTTTGATCTGTGTTCATTTAGTTTTTGGGGAATACCCCCCTCCCTGCCATTATTGTTCCCCTTCCTTTGAGCACGTCACCCCGGAGTATACTTTTAAAGATGTTACTTGCTTGTCAAACTGCTCAATCTAAGTGAAATGCTTCTATTTTGCTGAAAAACCATTTGTTAGGAAATTGAGCCATGAGAACACTGGTCCGTTGGTTTTTGGTATTTACAATGGACGCGGGTAGACATTCCCTCACCCCCCACCCACCACCCTGAATATGAGAAAGTGACCAGACCAATCCTTCTCCTGCTTGAACAACACGTTTTAGAGCACATATTTTCTTTAGAAGCAATTGCAAAAAGCCATATGTTCTACAAGAAGTTTTAAAAATATAACAGATCGGCCATGCTTGCTCAACCTGCTGAGCTATCTTGATTGCTTTCTACATTAGGAGGTGTCACCCTACTTAACCAGAATTCGACCTCAGACGTGGATCCCTGACTGTGCTCAAAATTAAATGTATTACCAACAGTGCAGTTCAAGTACATGACTGTTAAGTCAAAAAATGCTTCGCCTCCAGCCACACTAACACACAGATGATTAACTTGTCTACTTTGGCAAAGTGATGGTCCTGCCCCTAAGAACTAAGTGGGAAGGTGCCAGCTCCCTCCCTATGTTCTCTGCACCTTTGGGTGACATCCCTCCTGTTAAACAGACTGTCTTTCAGTAGACATTGTTTCAAGCTGAGCTGGAAGTGGCATCCGTTTTAGTTAAAGGCACACTGTCTCCGGCTGAGTGCTTGCTATTATGGGGTGTGAGTGTTGTCCTCTCATTAATGTTATGCTGTCTCTTGCCTGCATGTACATCGTCCATAACAACAGGCTGCATGTTCGCATCAAACAATGACTACGGGCAGGTAACTATCTCAGCCAAGTGGGAGGATTGAAGAAATCTAATTAGCCCATGCCGGCTGAGCTGCTACACTGGCCCTCATCGTTAGATTTCATTCTGGTACTTATACATCTGGCTTCATAGTCTGAAATTAAAACGACTATGAATGCACAACAATACTGAACAATGTGTGCTTAAAGCAATTGGTTGAACATCTCAGCCCTGACGCCCCAACTCAAGGGCGTTGTTGTTTCTGCATCTTATTCAAACATGGTGCAAATGAGCAATAGTAGATTAGCCCTTTGCCCCAGAGCCTTTTCTGGGTATTTCCAGGATTATAAAGGGACTGTAAAAATGTTTTTTTAGTGACATGTAGTTACCTGGATACACTAGTCAATTCCCCCACCCCCCCCCCCCCCCACTGAGAACAACTGCAAACACATTATCACAATCAACGCGCACATAAAAAAAAGTGAGCTAACACCTCCACTGGTGGTCTGGGGATGGAAAGGGCCGGATAACAAAAGGTAAGGTTCATTGCTTTGTAGGCTCGGTTATTGCAAGTAACCCTCCACCCCGGCAGAGCATAATGAGGCTGTGTGCAGCACAGGCAGCATGAGTGCGCATGCACCAGAAGTGAAGGCGTCACTCATGCAGAAATGGCAAGTTACACCGACATCTGCGTATTGCCTTCTCTCCCTCTACCTCCCCTCGCCCCGCTGATCTCAGTCAACTCACGCGCCTCTATTGTCATTTCAATGTTTGACAAAGTGTTTATTTCCGTGCAGCGAACCCACTGACACGCAAGACTGAGCCTCCTAAACTTGAATGCTTGAATGATGCCAGTATTCCCGGTGGGGAGTCAAGCCCAACATGTAAAAGCTGACCCTGTACGGTCTAGGAGGAGCCAGGCCAGGGACGCCAGTGTACAAGTGCAGTCACACATTTGAATTCTGGCTGGGTTACCGTGGCCTTTCATCCTTCAGAAGTTGATAAATTGAGTACCTTGAAGGTCATTCTCCAATCAAACACACGATGGCGCTGAATGCCCAGGTAACTCTGCACAGAGGACCATCAGCCGGTCTTTGGAAATATCTCCAAAACCTGGCTTCTCACTAGACAACAACTGACGAACTAGCAGGCCAAAGACGGCACCCACCTCTAGCCACCCCAATCTGCGGCTGTAAGACTCACCAAAACCACTCAAATCAACCATCCTGATCCTCCAACACCGAGGGGAGGGACAGCTCAGATTTTAACATAATATGATTTGATCGTTTATTTAAATAGCGCCTATACACAATGTGTTTCAAAGCGCTTCAAGAAAAGGGAGGGAACAAGGGAAAATACAACCATATTCTTACAGGCCATGAATGGTAAGGATGTGAAATTAACTATCGTACTCGGCCTGACGACATTTCAGATAGTGCAAAAGCTAAGACATAGACAAGGAAGGGAGGGCGAGAGTGGGAAGGAAATGGAAACAGACAGGCGACTAGCGTACTAGGCCTGACGACATTTCTGGTAGAGCCGGAGGAAAACAAAAGGTGAGGGAGAGGGGTGCAGAGAGGGAGGGGAGGAACAAAACAAGCGACTATCGTACTAGGCATGACGACATTTCAGATAGTGCTGGAGCGGTGGTGGGGAGGAAAAAAACAGTAATGGCAGGATGGAGGAAACAGAAGAGGTTGCTATCATATTAGGTCCAGGGACAATTCTGATAGAGTAAGCGCATAGAAGAAAGTAAGGGGAGGAGATAGGAAAAGGGAGAAGGGAAAGGAGGAGAGAAAAGAGAGTAAGCAGTCAAAAAGAGTGGAGAAGCAAGAGTGGAGAGCGAATACAATTGCAGAAGTCAGTATTAACACATAATGTTGCAAGCCATTGCAATAGCCATCACAAATCTGGACACAGAGGGCCTCATCACAAGTTGGGCGGTATCCTGGCGGTAACACCGCCGGAATACTGCCAGGGCTATTAGCATTACCGGAAAACCCCCAATGTTATTAGCGCCGGATCACGTGTTTGGCGGAACGGTAATTCCCCATTCCCCATTGGGCCCATTCGGGAATTCCCCATTGGGCCCAATGTGGAAATTTCGGCACTACTACCGCCGGCGGTATAAGCACACAGTAATAGCACTGAAAATCAGCAAATTTGCAACCCATGATTGGCAGACCCTTAAATGCAGCGGTAATAACGTTACTGCCGCATTGAAGGGTTACCGCCAAACTCGTGGTGAGGCAGAAAGATGATCAGAGTACTTACCTCTAAAACCAGGATGAAATAGGGACTGGCCCATTTGGGTCAGCCTCACTGACGTGCACTACGTCTGTGCACAACAGTTGCAAGAAGAGCGCCTTGTAGATGGGAACCCAGGCGGCTCAGTCTCTACAACTCTAGAGCTTTAGCCTAGTGCTAAAATTCCAATAATAGGACTCCCCAAGCCCCCCAAACCACCTTCTCCTTCCCCCACTGATTGAGTCGCTTTTCACTCTACTAGCCCCCTTAAGCTACTCTCATACGGACAAAACACACATGGCTGATATGCACCTGCTGACAAACCCAACCACAGGAATTTTGGGGGACCGGGCAACTTAGATTTCATCTCACTGCCTGCTACATATTTGTGTCTATCACATACTGTGTCCAGTCAGGTGCTCTCCCAGTGTCCCAACGCCTTCCTCTAATACCTGCGAATCTCCCCACTGGAAACCACACCCATGTACCAATGCTTCAAACCACATATAGCCACACCAGCTCCCAGGCCTGTGTTACTTCCGGCCCACACTCACCAATGCCACATATTTCACACCTCGCTACTTGCTTATAATCGCGCCCCTCTTTTTTTAGCAGAACCAAACGTTTCAGAGATGTGCTATACAAGACCACTTCACATTTCATGACATGGACATTTAAGCAAGGGACGTATCCGCCCTGGCGCGTTACATAAAACGTGATAATATTTTTATTGTTAAACGTGAAATGATGGCGACAGGTTAGATGGCTTATATGTGATCTTACTGACCACAATTACAGAGTGGTACATTTAATTGTGGAAAAAATACAGAAAAACACCAAATTCTTTTTTGTTTTTCTAATTCGGTCCTCCCCCCAAGTTCCCCATTTGTTTACCCTTAAACACCACCCCAGCCCCATCCCGCCCCATTTTAACCCCTTTACCCCACTACCCTTTATTTATTCAATTAATGGTTGCAGTGTTTTTCAGTGTTTTTTTGGTCCACTCTGAAATGCACCACTCTGTTATGTTTCTGATATTTTGACTGGATACCGTACATGAAACATTGTTATGGGTTATCTGTTTAAGGCACTGAGTGGGCACTTTAAGGAAGACCCCAGAATGGTCATTGTAAGTCTAGCCGAGGGGCGATTCAGTGTGCTGTGGGTTGGACCTTGAAGGTACCTCATGAGGGGGAAGAGTGAGGGGGTATTGCAAACTATTGTGTTTGCATGTGTTTTTCTATTCATTGATGTCAAGCTACAGCAAGAAAGGATGATGAAATGTATTCAAAGAAAACCATATGGTAAAAAAACATGTAAGGCCAAATGTTTTTAGGAGGTTTTTTGGGGGTGATTTTGCAACTGTTGAACAAGGTATTGTTTTAGGGTGCCAATTAGTGTGATACAAACCTTCTCTGAACTTTCATAATGTCACCTTTTTAATTAACAGAAAACACAAGTGAGTGTAAGGCTCCCCCTCCCTCTTTTTGCAAGTGAGATAACCTATCCCCGGAAGGGTGCAGTTTGCAAAAAACAAATACTGCACTTAGCCTCTATTTTTGGCATTGTGGGTGCTGAAGGTTGAAACAATTTATAAAAAAAAGAAAAACTAGCTTCCCTTCAATCCTGTCATGCTGCAGTCATGAGAAGGAGTCCTTTTTCAGTGTTGATTATGATGACGTAATCTCATGAAAGCAGCTTATCGTTGCACGTGATGAGAGGAAGCAAATTGGCCACGATGCAGCAAAACATTCCCCATCACGTGTGTGTGCTGATCAGTTTGAAAGTGCGACAGTAGATGTCTGTGTCCAATTGCAAAGTCAACCGTGAATAACCACGGAACCAGAAGTAGCTCAATAAAAACAGGAAATCAAACCTATCCCTGTGTGGGAATATAGCTCAGTGGTAAAAAACAAGGTCAAGGGTTAACTGTACAAATGGTACACCGAAATGAATCTAATACACACCCTGATGAAGGCCCGAACAGCAATCATTGAAGAACAACTCCGAGAAGGGGCATAACTTCCACTAAGGGCCGAAACACCTTGTGTCGACTAGATATTGCTAAAGATATCCATCCCCATTTGCGGAATGAAAAAACATACCAAAACCACAGGAAAATCTGAGCATGCAGAAGCCAATAGAAGAATTGTGATTAAAATCTAGAACAACGAGACCGAGAGCCGCCAAGAATGAGGTCTATATATGCTAGGTCTGTCTGTGTGCCCATTGCTACCTGCAAGAATAGAATAAGTCCCCAAAAGATCCTTTACACTCCTTGTTGTACTGTACACACAGCGCTCTAATACACTAACCCTGTGCTCTCCGCACTTTGATGGATGTCTATCAAATGCACTTTAATGAGACGGGAAACCGCTATGTATTGATTTTGTCAATTTGTTGTCTAATCTTAGTGATTTGCTATAAAAATGTTATTAATGTTGTGTGGCAATTAGTGATATGTTGAAGGAAGTATGATTACCTCGAATGCCACAAATGATTTTAGATTGATATGTTTCTGTTTTGAATACATTTACTGTATGAAGAAAAAAAAAGAGGCCAAGGGCAGTATTTGTTTTTCACAAACTGCACCCTTCCGGAGGTAGGTTATCCCACTTGCACAAGAGAGGGAGGGGAGCCTTACACTGGCTTGTGTTTTCTGTCGGAAGATTAGCCGTTTTTGAGTGAGGCCCCCCCTGAACAAAAAAAAGAGGTGCTGACCCACTGTTTATGAAAACCTTGTTAATGAATACAAATAGCTTGGGAAAATATAGGTTTACTTAAACCACTTAATCCTTATAACCGTTATTTGTTTGGGCCCCCACCTGCCCCTAATGCTAATTCTGCTCTTTGGTTGCCCCCACTATTTAATAATGATCGTTAGAGAAACCACTGCACGCTTATCAATCCTCTACTCCCTGGGCCTGATTCTGAGCAGTGGTAATAACTGGAGTGGATTCTCCCCCCAGTTTCAAGCACCATCACATCATTCTGAGGTGGGTGAAAGGATTGGGGGGTGGGACAGCGGTCCTGCTTTCCAGCAGCAAAATCTTTAGTTGTGAGAGGAACGTGTGCACCAGTGTCACTGCAAGAAATACCCACACAGTCTGCCACTTTTCTCATTTACTAAAGTCTCTTCGAGCCTTCAGTGAATTAGAAAAGTGTGGTTGCCATCCAGGGAAAAGCCAAGCTTTTAAAGGAGAAACCTGTGCGGAAATGTTAACAACACCTTACAGGTGCCTTATTTTACCTCCTTTTTTAACATGCAACAGAAGCGCTCTGCAGAGCAGAATTCCCTCCCAGTGCCTGCCCTGGATTAACGATGGTCACGAGGGCCTGGATCAGGCCTTAAATCAGGCCCAGGTCAAAACTGATGCTTCGATGCCCGGCCACCACATTCCTAGTTTAACAGAATGTTGTTGGTTCCTCCTTCAGGCTAGTTAAAAAATCCACTGTTTTAAGGAAAAGTGTCCTTCATCGGACACAGGACACTTTTCTTATTTACCTGTTCACCTCGGAATCAGGCCCAAAGGTGGCCCTGCCATGGGATTCGAACCTGTGATGTGCGGGCGGCACGCCTGTCACTCAGAGTCTCACTCACTCTCCCAGCCCACCCTTCCAGACTCACGGAACCATCCACACATGTTACACATATGTCCAGCTCACTCACCTGCCATTCCCAGGCCAGGAAAAAGCAGCAGGAGAAAGTGCTGGAAAAGCCCGTTGGTCCTCATCCTGGCGGGGAGTTCTGAGGGGGGCAGACTGGCTGGCAGCAGCTTTGCTGGGGTCCTGCAGGGAGTGGAACCGCGCAGCGAGTCCAGGCTTCCTTCCTCCCCCTGAGGGAAGTGGCAGCGGAGCAGCGCTTCCTCCCATGGCTGGCGTCTGCGGTGCTCGGCCTTTCCCGGGCCAAGCTCCAGAGGAAGGAAGCAGCGGGCCTGGGAAAATAAGATGTTCCCGCAGAGCAGAGCTCTGATTGGGCCCCGCTCTGAGGAGCGCCCCCCTGGCACGCAGACAAGCCTCGCTCGCGCTGGCAGAGACCACCAGGCAAGGCCCTACGCACTCGGCGGCCATGTTTTCCTTTCCTGTCACCGGCCAAAGAAGGCAAACTCTGCAAAAGGGCAAATGGTGAGATTGCCAGAGGTCGCCTTTGATTTCAGGGAATGCTGAAGCCAAGGCGGAAAGCTGGCCAAGTAAAGCACTGCCCAGAATGTGCCAACGACCTCAGAATGAACCACTGCCAACAATGTACCCACTGCCCACTACCACAGAATAAACCACTGCCATAGAATTAACCATTGCATGGACCAATTACCGCAGAATGAACCACTGTCATAGAATAAACCACTGAATGGACCCACTAAATAAACCACTGCCATAGAATGAACTATTGCATGAACCAATTACAGCAGAATGAACCACTGCCGCAGAATGAAGCACTGCATGCACCAACTACCGCAGAATGAACCACTGCCACATAATAAACCACTGCATGTACCGACTAGTGCATAATGAACCACTGCATGGGCCCACTACCACAGAATAAACCACTGCCATAGAATGAACTATTGCATGGACCAATTACTGCAGAATGAACCACTGCCACAGAATAAACCACTGCATGTACCGACTACTGCACAATGAACCACTGCATGGGCCCACTACCACAGAATAAACCACTGCCATAGAATTTACTATTGCATGGACCAATTACCGCAGAATGAACCACTGCCATATAATAAACCACTGAATGGACCCACTAAATAAACCACTGCCATAGAATGAACTATTGCATCAACCAATTACAGCAGAATGAACCACTGCCACAGAATAAACCACTGCATGGTCCCACTACCACAGGAGAAACCACTTCCATAGCATGAACTATTGCATGAACCAATTACAGCAGAATGAACCACTGCCACATAATAAACCACTGCATGTAGCGACTACTGCACAATGAACCACTGCCATAGAATGAACTATTGCATGAACCAATTACCGCAGAATGAACCACTGCCACAAAATAAACCACTGCATGGTCCCACTACCACAGGAGAAACCACTTCCATAGCATGAACTATTGCATGGATAAATTACTGCAGAATGAACCACTGCCACAAAATGAACCACTGCCACTGCATGAACCCACTACAGCACATTGAGGCACTGCCACAGAATGAACCACTGCAATGACCCACTACAACACAATGATCCACTGCAACAGAATGAACCACTGCATGAACCAACTACTACAGAATGATCCACTGCAACAGAATGAACTAATGGATGGATCCATTACCACAAGATTAACCACTGCCACAGCATGGACTGACTATAGCAGAATGAAGCACTGCCGCAAAATGAAGCACTGCATGCACCAACCACCGCAGAATGAACCACTGCCACATAATAAACCACTGCATGTACCGACTAGTGCATAATGAACCACTGCATGGGCCCACTACCACAGAATAAACCACTGCCATAGAATTAACTATTGCATAGACCAATTACCGCAGAATGAACCACTGCCATAGAATAAACCACTGCCATAGAATGAACTATTGCTTGAACCAATTACCGCAGAATGAACCACTGCCACAGAATAAACCACTGCATGGTCCCACTACCACAGGAGAAACCACTTCCATAGCATGAACTATTGCATGAACCAATTACAGCAGAATGAACCACTCCCGCAGAATGAAGCACTGCATGCATCGACTACCACAGAATGAACCACTGCCACAGAATAAACCACTGCATGGACCAACTATTGCACAATGAACCACTGCATGGGCCCAATACCACAGAATAAACCACTGCCATAGAATTAACTATTGCATGGACCAATTACTGCAGAATGAACCACTGCCACAGAATAAACCACTGCATGCATCGACTACCGCAGAATGAACCACTGCATGTACCGACTACTGCACAGTGAACCACTGCATTGGCCAACTACCACAGAATGAACCACTGCCATAGAATGAACTATTGCATGGACCAATTACCGCAGAAAGAACCACTGCCACAGAATAAACCACTGCATGGTCCCACTACCACAGAATAAACCACTGCTATAGAATTAGCTATTGCATGAACCAATTACAGTAGAATGAACCACTACCACAGAATAATCCACTGCCATGGAATGAACTATTGCATGGACCAATTACCACAGAATGTACCACTGCCACAAATGTAATCACTACATGAACCCACAATAGCAGATTGAGCCACTACCACAGATTGAACCACTGCAACAGAATGAACGAATGCATGGATCCATTACCACAAAAGTAACCACTGCCACAGCATGGACCCACTATACAGCACTGCATGGACCCACTATAGCAGAATGAACCACTGCCGCAAAATGAAATATTGCATGAAACCACTACTGCACACTGAACTACTACCACGGGAATTAAATACTGCATTTACCCACCACAGCAGAATGAACCATTCATGGATACACTATCACAGATGGAAGACTGCCACAGAATGAACCTCTGCATGGACCCACTACTTCAGAAGGAACCACTGCTCAGAACGTACATGCCTTTCGCAGAATTAACCACTGCTCAGAATGACCCCAGAATGACCCACTGTCCAGAATGTGTCCACTAGCTCAGCATCAACTATTGTCCAGAATATACACACTGCTGTACAATGGACGACTGCCTAGAAAAATACCCACAAAGGAACAATGGACCACTGCCCAGAATGTGCCCGCTACCGCCGAAAGAACCACTGCCATAAAAGGAAATGCATGAACCCCCTACTACAGAATGAACCACTCCTTTAACCAACTGCCACAGAATAAACCACTGTCAAAGAATGAACTGTTGTTGCATGGGCCAATTAGTGTAGTTTGAATCACTGCATGGTCCCACTTCCGCAGGATGAATCACTGCCGTCAAATGAACCACTGCATGGACCGACTACTACACAATGAACCACTGCAAAAGAATGAACCACTGCATTGATCTACTGCCACAGAATAAACCACTGTCATAGAATGAACTGTTGTTGTATGGGCCAATTAGTGTAGTTTGAATCACTGCATGGTCCCACTTCCGCAGAATGAATCACTGCCGCAAAATAAACCACTGCATGTGCCGACAACTGCACAATGAACCACTGCATGGGCCCACCACCACAGAATAAACCACTGCCATAGAATGAACCACTGCCACATAATGAAACACTGCATGTACCGACTACTGCACAATGAACCACTGCATGGACCCACTACCAGAGAATAAACCACTGCCATAGAATAAACCTTTTCATGAACCAATTACAGCAGAATGAAGCAATGCCACAGAATGAAGCACTGCATGCACCGACTACCGCAGAATGAACCACTGCATGTACCAACTACTGCACAATGAACCACTGCGTGGGCCCACTACCACAAAATAAACCACTGCCATAGAATGAACTATTGCATGGGCCAATTACCGCAGAATGAACGACTGCCACAGAATAAACCACTGCATGGACCCACTACCACAGGAGAAACCACTGCCATAGAATTAACTATTGCATGAACCAATGATAACAGAATTAACCATTGCCGAAGAATGAAGCACTGCATGCACCGACTACCGCAGAATGAACCACTGCCACATATTAAACCACTGCATGTATCGACTACTGCACAATGAACCACTGCATGGGCCCACTACCACAGGAGAAACCACTTCCATAGCATGAACTATTGCATGGACCAATTACCGCAGAATGAACCACTGCCACAGAATAAACCATTGCATGGACCTACTACCACAGAATAATCCACTGCCACAGAATGAACTATTGCATGGACCAATTACCACAAAATGTACCACTGCCACAAATGTAACCACTGCATGTACCCATAATAGCAGATTGAACCACTGCCAAAGATTGAACCACTGCATAGACCCACTACCAAAGATTGAACCACTGCAACAGAATGAACTAATACATGGATCCATTACCACAAAATTAACCACTGCCACAGCATGGACTGACTATAGCAGAATGAACCACTGCCGCAAAATGAAATATTGCACACTGAACTACTACCACGGGAATTAAATACTGCATTTACCCACCACAGCAGAATGAACCATTCATGGATACACTATCACAGATGGAAGACTGCCACAGAATGAACCTCTGCATGGACCCACTACTTCAGAAGGAACCACTGCTCAGAACGTACATGCCTTTCGCAGAATTAACCACTGCTCAGAATGACCCCAGAATGACCCACTGTCCAGAATGTGTCCACTAGCTCAGCATCAACTATTGTCCAGAATATACACACTGCTGTACAATGGACGACTGCCTAGAAAAATACCCACAAAGGAACAATGGACCACTGCCCAGAATGTGCCCGCTACCGCCGAAAGAACCACTGCCATAAAAGGAAATGCATGAACCCCCTACTACAGAATGAACCACTCCTTTAACCAACTGCCACAGAATAAACCACTGTCAAAGAATGAACTGTTGTTGCATGGGCCAATTAGTGTAGTTTGAATCACTGCATGGTCCCACTTCCGCAGGATGAACCACTGCCGTCAAATGAACCACTGCATGGACCGACTACTACACAATGAACCACTGCAAAAGAATGAACCACTGCATTGATCCACTGCCACAGAATAAACCACTGTCATAGAATGAACTGTTGTTGTATGGGCCAATTAGTGTAGTTTGAATCACTGCATGGTCCCACTTCCGCAGAATGAATCACTGCCGCAAAATAAACCACTGCATGTGCCGACAACTGCACAATGAACCACTGCATGGGCCCACCACCACAGAATAAACCACTGCCATAGAATGAACCACTGCCACATAATGAAACACTGCATGTACCGACTACTGCACAATGAACCACTGCATGGACCCACTACCAGAGAATAAACCACTGCCATAGAATAAACCTTTTCATGAACCAATTACAGCAGAATGAAGCAATGCCACAGAATGAAGCACTGCATGCACCGACTACCGCAGAATGAACCACTGCATGTACCAACTACTGCACAATGAACCACTGCGTGGGCCCACTACCACAAAATAAACCACTGCCATAGAATGAACTATTGCATGGGCCAATTACCGCAGAATGAACGACTGCCACAGAATAAACCACTGCATGGACCCACTACCACAGGAGAAACCACTGCCATAGAATTAACTATTGCATGAACAAATGATAACAGAATTAACCATTGCCGAAGAATGAAGCACTGCATGCACCGACTACCGCAGAATGAACCACTGCCACATATTAAACCACTGCATGTATCGACTACTGCACAATGAACCACTGCATGGGCCCACTACCACAGGAGAAACCACTTCCATAGCATGAACTATTGCATGGACCAATTACCGCAGAATGAACCACTGCCACAGAATAAACCATTGCATGGACCTACTACCACAGAATAATCCACTGCCACAGAATGAACTATTGCATGGACCAATTACCACAAAATGTACCACTGCCACAAATGTAACCACTGCATGTACCCATAATAGCAGATTGAACCACTGCCAAAGATTGAACCACTGCATAGACCCACTACCAAAGATTGAACCACTGCAACAGAATGAACTAATACATGAATCCATTACCACAAAATTAACCACTGCCACAGCATGGACTGACTATAGCAGAATGAACCACTGCCGCAAAATGAAATATTGCATGAAACCACTACTGCACACTGAACTACTACCACGGGAATTAAATACTGCATTTACCCACCACAGCAGAATGAACCATTCATGGATACACTATCACAGATGGAAGACTGCCACAGAATGAACCTCTGCATGGACCCACTACTTCAGAAGGAACCACTGCTCAGAACGTACATGCCTTTCGCAGAATTAACCACTGCTCAGAATGACCCCAGAATGACCCACTGTCCAGAATGTGTCCACTAGCTCAGCATCAACTATTGTCCAGAATATACACACTGCTGTGCAATGGACGACTGCCTAGAAAAATACCCACAAAGGAACAATGGACCACTGCCCAGAATGTGCCCGCTACCGCCGAAAGAACCACTGCCATAAAAGGAAATGCATGAACCCCCTACTACAGAATGAACCACTCCTTTAACCAACTGCCACAGAATAAACCACTGTCAAAGAATGAACTGTTGGTGCATGGGCCAATTAGTGCAGTTTGAATCACCGCAGAATGAACCACTGCCACATAATAAACCACCGCATGTATCGACTACTGCACAATGAACCACTGCATGGTCCCACTTCCGCAGAATGAACCCCTGCCGCAGAATGAACCACTGCATGGACCAACTACTGCACAATGAACCACTGCCAATGAATGAACCACTGCATTGATCCACTACCACAGAAGAAACCACTGCCATAGAATGAACCACTGACACATAATGAACCACTGCATGTACCGACTACTGCACAATGAACCACTGCATGGGCCCACTACCACAGAATAATCCACTGCCATAGAATGAACTATTGCATGGACCAATTACTGCATATTGAACCACTGCCACATAATAAACCACTGCATGGACCCACTACCACAGCAGAAACCACTGCCATAGAATGAACTATTGCAAGAACCAATTACAGTAGAATGAACCACTGCCACAGAATAAACCACTGCATGTTCCGACTACTGCACAATGAACCACTGCATGGACCACTACCACAGAATAAACCACTGCCATAAAATGAACTATTGCATGGACCAATTACTGCAGAATGAACCACTGCCACAGAATAAAGCACTGCATGGACCCACTACCACAGGAGAAACCACTGCCATAAAATGAACTATTGCATGAACCAATTACAACAGAATGAACCACTCCCGCAGAATGAACCAATGCCACAGAATAAACCACTGCATGTAGCGATTACGGCACAATGAACCACTGCATGGGCCCACTACCACAGAATAATCCATTGCATGGACCAATTACCACAGAATGTACCACTGCCACAAATGTAACCACTGCATGAACTCACAATAGCAGATTGAGCCACTGCCACAGATTGAACCACTGCATAGACCCACTACCACAGAATGAACCGCTGCCACAGAATGAACTACTGCATGAACCCACTACTGCAGAATGAACCACTGCCACAGAATGAAACACTGCATGCACCAACTACCAGAGAATAAACCACTGTCATAGAATAAACTATTGCATGGACAAATTACTGCAAATTGAACCACTTCATGGACCCACTACCACAGAATAAGCCACTGCCACAGAATGAACCACTGCATGAACCCACTACTGCAGAACGAACCACTGCCATAGAATGAACCACGGCATGGACCCACTATAGCCGAATGACCCAATGCTGTAAAATGAAACATTTCATGAACCCATTAGAGCACACTGAACTACTGCGACAAAACCACTCGTGGATCCACTACCACAGATTGAACTACCACCACAGAATGAACTACTGCACGGACCCATTACCACAGAATTAACTACTGCCACCGAATATACCACTGCATGGACCCACTATAGCAGAATGAACCACTGCTGCAAAATGAAATATTGCATGAACCCACGAAAGCACACTGAACTACTGCCACGTAATTAACCGCTACATTGACCCTTTACCACAGAATTACCCACTGCACGGGTCCACCACCACGGATTGAAGCACTGTCACAGAATGTACCACTACATGGGTCCACTTCCACAGAGTGTACCACTGCCACATAATTCACCACTGCATGGGCCCACTTCCACAGAATGGACCACTGAATGGACTCACTATCACAGAATGCACCACTGCCACAGAATGCACCACTGCCACAGAATGAACACACTGCCACAGAATGAGCCACTGCCCAGAATAAAGCCACTACTTCAGAATAAATCACCGTCACAGAAGGACATCACAGCTGTAAAATGAACCCAGTGCCACAAAATGAAAGCACTGTCTTAGAATGTACCCACTGCGGCATTCTGGTAATTGTAGCTAGACATGTACAATGTGTAAAGGATTGCAAAATTAAATGCACTAAACTAGGATTTACATGAAATGGCTTTAGAGCTACTTTGTCCAAGGTTGCTCCACCCTAGTGGGCTACTGAGGGCCGATCCGTCATCCATTATGCAGGTGCCAAGCCATCCCAATGTAAACACTGAGCACGAGGACATGCATGCATTATCAATGGGCCATGCAAGGCTGGGTGCGTCATCCATTATGCAGGTGCCAAGCCATCCCAATGTAAACACTGAGCACAAGCACATGCGTGCATTATCAATGAGCCATGCAAGGCTGGGTGCGTCATCCATTATGCAGGTGTCAAGCCATCCCAATATAAACACTGAGCATGAGGACATGCGTGCATTATCAATGGGCCATGCAAGGCTGGGTGCATCATCCATTATGCAGGTGCCAATCCAGCCCATTGTAAACACTGAGCACGAGGACAGGCGTGCATTATCAATGGGCCATGCAAGGATGGGTGCGTCATCCATTATGCAGGTGCCAAGCCATCCCAATGTAAACACTGAGCACAAGCACATGCGTGCATTATCAATGAGCCATGCAAGGCTGGGTGCGTCATCCATTATGCAGGTGTCAAGCCATCCCAATATAAACACTGAGCATGAGGACATGCGTGCATTATCAATGGGCCATGCAAGGCTGGGTGCATCATCCATTATGCAGGTGCCAATCCAGCCCATTGTAAACACTGAGCACGAGGACAGGCGTGCATTATCAATGGGCCATGCAAGGATGGGTGCGTCATCCATTATGCAGGTGCCAAGCCAGCCCAATGTAAACACTGAGCACGGAGACATGTGTGCATTATCAATGGGCCCCGCAAGGCTGGGTGCGTCATCCCTTAATGGAGGTGCAAAGCCATCCCAATGTAAACACTGACCACAGGGCCATGTGTGCATTATCAATGGGCCATGCAAGGCTGGGTGCGTCATCTATTATGCAGGTGCCAAGCCATCCTACTGAAAACACTGAGCACCGGGACATTTGTGCATTATCAATGAGCCATGCAAGGCTGGGTGCATCATCCATTATGCAGGTGCCAAGCCATCCCATTGTAAACACTGAGCACGAGGACATGCGCGCATTATCAATGGGCCATGCAAGGCTGGGTGCGTCATCCATTATGCAGGTGCCAAGCCATCCCAATGTAAACACTGAGCACACGGCCATGCATGCATTATCAATGGGCCATGCAAGGCTGGGTGTGTCATCCATTATGCAGGTGCCAAGCCATCCCAATGTAAACACTGAGCACGAGGACAGGCGTGCATTATCAATGGGCCATGCAAGGATGGGTGCGTCATCCATTATGCAGGTGCCAAGCCATCCCAATGTAAACACTGAGCACACCGCCATGCATGAATTATCAATGGGCCATGCAAGGCTGGGTGCATCATCCATTATGCAGGTGCCAAGCCATCCCAATGTAAACACTGAGCACGAGGCCATGCGTGCATTATCAATAGGCCATGTAAGGCTGGGTGCGTCATCCATTATGCAGGTGCCAAGCCATCCCAATGTAAACACTGAGCACAGGGACATGCGTGCATTATCAATGGGCCATGCAAGGCTGGGTGCATCATCCATAATGCAGGTTCCAAGCCAGCCCAATGTAAACACTGAGCACGAGGACATGCGTGCATTATCAATGGGCCATGCAAGGCTGGGTGCGTCATCCATTATGCAGGTGCCAAGCCAGCCCAATGTAAACACTGAGCACAGGGACATGCGTGCATTATCAATGGGCCCTGCAAGGCTGGGTGCGTCATCCATTATGGAGGTGCAAAGCCATCCCAATGTAAACACTGACCACGGGGACATGCATGCATTATCAATGGGCCATGCAAGGCTGGGTCCGTCATCCATTATGCAAGTGCCAAGACCTGCCAATGTAAACAGTGAGCACGGGGACATGCGTGTATTATCAATGGGCCATGCAAGGCTGGGTGCATGATCCATTATGCATGTGCCAAGCCAGCCCAATGTAAACACTGAGCACAAGGACATGCATGCATTATCAATGGGCCATGCAAGGATGGGTGCGTCATCCATTATGCAGGTGCCAAGCCAGCCCAATATAAACACTGAGCCTGGGGACATGTGTGCATTATCAATGGGACCTGCAAGGCTGGGTGCGTCATCCGTTATGGAGGTGCAAAGCCATCCCAATGTAAACACTGACCACGGGGCCATGCGTGCATTATCAATGGGCCATGCAAGGCTGGGTCCGTCATCCATTATGCAAGTGCCAAGCCCAGCCAATGTAAACAGTGAGCACGGGGACATGCGTGCATTGTCAATGGGCCATGAAAGGCTGGGTGCGTCATCCATTTTTGCAGGTGCCAAGCCATCCCACTGAAAACACTGAGCACGGGGACATACGTGCATTATCAATGGGCCAGGCAAGGCTGGGTGTGTTGTGGAAACAAAGAAATTGACATGAGGCCGGGAAGCCCAAAAGGAAACACACCAACACAGGTTACAAAGGACATACAAAGCGCTTTATTTCAGAGTTACAAAGTTACCAAAGTCAATTGACATGCGAATAGCTATTCGGCCCTCTGACTAACACACGAACCTTCAACGTTAGGTTCGCACTGAAAGTGGGAGAGACCGATCATCGGGATGCTCGGGTTTTTATACATTTTGTACTGCATTGGCCAGCCCTCTTGTAAGTTAACCATTCTTGGAACAACGGCTAGGGTTCGTAGCCAGGTCGAACATGCAATTTCCATATATTAGATCGGTTTCGCTGATACAGTTACATATTTACACCTAGGTTAAACAGAGGACAGGGTCTTAGTTCATGACCCTAACAGGTAGCCTGCGGACATATTATTCATTCACATGTGCGGAGGTCACCATAGCCGAAGTCTTACTCGAAATGTCATTCGGCCTCCATTTTGTGATTCGAGGTGACTTTCACACGGCAAGAGTACCTAAAATGGCGGCTAAATCCAAGATGGCAGCTTTCACGATACATTAAGGTCAAGACCTTGCCGCGGAACCTATGTTCATAATATTCTTTAGACAGCTTGGCGTAGGCCAACATACATTTAAACAATGCGATTGGGGTCACAATATTATCTCGATTTCCACAGACCCTCCTTTTGGCCTATGCCAAGTGCTAAAACATTATTTCCTAATACTCTTAAAAATACTTGAAGGCATTATCATTCATAGGTTCCGCATCATTGTCTGAAATGTCAATAGCCATAAAGTTGTTCATAAGAACTTCTTGCAACATGAATTCTTTAGATGCTGTTTTCGGGGTATATATTCTACGCCCTATTGCGCTCATAACTTGGGCACAACATCCCCCTATCATTCCGCATATACTCGGGAGGCATTGAAAACAGCAGCAAAGGAATAACAGAGTCCCTAAAATACCTAAAATAACAGAAAGCACCTTCCACCCCCAAAATCGTAGAGAATCCCAAAACCAAGTACTAAGGCTCCAGTCTCCTACAGGGATATGGACTTCAGAACTAAGAGTGTGTAAATTCTGAATTGCTTTGAATATTGTTGGTGAAGAATCTGGTACGAAAACACAGCAAGCAGACCCCACTAATTTACATACTCCACCTCGTTCAGCTAAAATGACATCTAATGCCATTCGATTTTGAAGTGCTACCAATCTTATCGCCTTTTGCTCTAAGGTCATATTGTAAAGTATGTCCGTGGTCCGGTTGATTGTTTTCTCCAACACCCTCGCTAATCCCCTGATGTTTTCTGAATTTGCTATTTGTCCCCAGAAGGGAACTACTGATTTGGCTATATCCCCGAACACTTGTCCAGGGGTATCTCCATCATTATCCCGTCGCGGGCGAGCCTTAGATACCTCTAAGGTACTGGCTATAAATACACCTGGTAACAATATTCCTAAATAACAAGTCCCCTGCCAATCCTTGGGCAGCCAGGGAAAAGCTAAACTACCACACACAAAAAAAACCGGTCCCCCTACATACAAAGGCCTATTTTCCCCAGTCAAATTTACAATATTTATACAAGGCTCGAAATCTCCCATTGGCCTAGTGCCGTTTCTTTGTACACAGAAAGGGACAGAATCAGGACTATGATTTACAGAATAAGAAGGAGGCATGGCATCCTTATTGCCTATCGGAGCCATCTTGAAAGAAACTAGATTTTGAAAAGGAAAAGAAAGTTTATCAGACGGCCTAATAGAAGCGATATTAGGTCTACTCCTATTTGCGAAAAGCGAGCATCCCAGGGGAGTCAATTCACGTTTTTCAAATTCATTCAAATTAGTCCCATCGAAGTTCCCTGAGATGCTATCATTCCATCGGCCAAAAAAGAGTGCTCTAAGAGAGGCATAGCAAGAGGTTGTTAGAGGTAAGGGATGTATATACCATCCCAGTCCCTTGTTCCCATGTTGTGGTAAGTGAGTGCAGACCCAACAATTACTTCTATTAAAAATAGCATGCGTAGCATTCATCACTATCATCAAAGTGTTATTATAATATTTCTGTCTATGCCGAGAGTCCCTAGGGGACAGAGTGTGAAGGTGTACAGAGGGAGTCAAAACAGTTGGTACAATTTTGGTCGGTAACAGAGGCTTCAAAGGATAAATTTCTTCAAAGTACCAAAGTCCCACAGCAGCAGTTGCAAAACTAACAATAATCAAAACGAGAACACAACAGTACGTTTTCGGGGCCCAGGCACATTGTCCATTGTTCGAATTGGTCACCTCCTTATCTAATAGTTCAATACGAGGAGCAACGGTGAAGCCGGCAGGCATCATGGTTATCCCGATCGACGACCCCAATGTTCGTTGCTGGCGGCACTTCGGCCGCGCGACTTCTTAGTCCTTCCCAACCCTGGCCAACAGAACCCCCCCTTTTCTTTGTTCCAAGAAAAAGGGAAGACGATAGTATTTCAATTACTCCTTTTTCTTCCAGATGCACGATACTCGTGCGGCGATTTTATTTGCGTGGTCGAAGGTTGTACCGGATGGTACCCAAGTTTGTTAAATCCGAAAGCAAAGTATCGTCGCTCCCTGAGGGGAGCGTCGTATCAGTAGCGACGGAAGTCGCAGAGCTCGAAACAAGGTTTTCCGGAAGTGATTGATCAAGGGAGTGCGGAGACAAAATGGACGGCTCCCCAAGCTCCTCAGGCTCAGAGAACTTCTCCGACGCACTCACAACGCTGCCTGCTACTCCGAGATCAGAGAGTGTAGCATCAGCGAGGGGTTCTGTTTCTTCTGTAACGTGTGGCGCCAGGTGAGGGATCTTCTTGATATGTGTTGCGTGTATCCAGTTCTTCTTTCCTGCCACCCGCACTGCCGTCCTGGTGACCAATAAAACCTGGTAGGGTCCCCGCCAGCGAGGCGCGAGACAGGAAGACCTTTCGTAGGCCTTTACCAGGACCCAGCTGCCGGCAATATATCGTGTCCTGGGCCCGTAAACCGTACAGGTAAGGCAGCGTTCACCTGGTGGTAAATGAAATACAGATTTTTAGTCAATTGATTACAATAGTCTATGAGCAATACATTCTCCACATCCCTCAGGGCTTTAGGTTTAGGGAGACCCCAAATATTAGCAGGCCTTCCCATTACTACCTCGAATGGAGAGAGCCCAGTTCTAGTCTGGGGTGTGGTGCGCATAGCTAACAACACAATAGGTAAAGCATCTGGCCATTTTAATTTAGTATCGGCACATGTTTTTGCAAGTTTGTTTTTCAAAATACCATTGTGTCTTTCTACCAACCCCGCACTTTGAGGGTGCCTAGCTGAATGAAAACGTTTCTCTATCCCTAAGGCAACACATATTTGCAACATTACGGCTGCGATGAAGTGGGGGCCGTTGTCCGACCAAATTATCCTCGGGAGCCCAAATCGAGGAAAGTAGTCTTTTACCAAGATCTTTGCGGTGGTCATGGCGGTAGCATCTTTGACGGGGAAAGCCTCGACCCATTTGCTAAAAGCACAAATGATAACAAGAACATATTTCAAGTTATTACATCGCTCCATTTCAATAAAATCAAGGTGAATGGTTTCAAAGGGGACAGAGGGGGGCCCGAAACTTCCCCTTGGAGTCACTGTCCCTTTACCCACATTGTGCTGCAGGCAAATCATGCAATTTTTAACGTGTCGTTTTGCAGTTTCCAAAATTTTTTCATTCACCCAAACCTGCTGTAATATTTTCGCAATTTGCTGGGCACACACATGTGTTGGACCGTGTGCCATCGTAACCATTGCTAATACATAAGAATCAGGAAGCAACCATTTCCCGTCAGATGCGTCCACCCAACACCCTTCGTCATCCAATTTCCCCATGCCTTCAGCCCATTTCCTAGATTCTTCAACAGAGGCATCAGTCTGAATATCTCGCACAGACCCAATGCCTTCATCTATTATACAACCATCTCTCACTTCCCTCGATGTGTACATGTCTGTGCTAAGGTCTGTAGCTGTTTGTCTAGCTATCAAATCTGCAAAAGCATTTCCTCTTCCCACATTGTCTATGACCTTGCGATGTGCTGCACATTTCATGATTGCTAATTGTTCAGGGAGTGAGAGCGCTAAAAGTAGTTGTACTATTAAGGGACCGTGTGAGGTCAGAAACCCTCTTTCCGACCACAGTTTTCCAAAATTGTGAGCCACCCCAAAGGCGTACTGACTATCCGTATAAATGTTAACTCTATGCCCTTGGGAGAGCTCACAAGCGCGGGTGAACGCTATAATCTCTGCGGCCTGCGCGGAGTTATGCGGAATCCTTTTAGTTTCTACGGTCTTGTTCAAAGTAGTAACTGCATAAGCAGTTGTAGATGTGCCATTCGGAAGTTTAAAACAGGAGCCATCACAAAACAGCTCCCCTTCCGCATTCTCCAAAGGAGTATCTGAGAGGTCTATTCTGCCCTTTGTTTCTTGTTCGGTGGCATACAGGCAGTCATGTGATCCGTCATCGCCGCAAGCAGTAGTTTGCGGGAGAGGCAAAAGTTCAGCCGGATTGAGAACACAACACCTTTTAATTTGGATATGAGGAGCAAATAAAACTAATTCGTACCTGGTCAACCGGGCAGAAGTAAGGTGTTGTGTTTGAGTTTTATTCAATAGAATATCGACAGAGTGAGGTACCATCAAAATTAAATCGTGGCCTAGGACCATCCCCTCACTCTGTTTTACAGACGCAGCGGCAGCAGCAACAGCGCGCAGACATCGCGGCAAAGCGCATGCAACAGGATCGAGGGCGGAGGAATAATAGCCGCACGGCCTATTCTTCCCTCCATGTTCCTGTGTTAACACAGACAAAGCACATCCATTACATTCATGCACAAACAACACAAAGGCCTTATCGTAATTTGGTGTACCCAGAACCGGTGCTGAACACAGCGCGGCTTTGAGAAGCTCAAATGATCGTTGATGTTCCGATTCCCATGGCAATGGCAGAGAAATGCCCTTCTTCGTCAAAGCCAACATCGGTTTTAACACTAGGGCAAAGTTCGGGATCCACAGTCTACAGTAGGACGCCATCCCTATCAGGGCTCTGACTTCCTTCTGTGTTTTTGGGACAGACATGCCAGAAATGTGTTTTATTCGTTCAGGTGTCAATCTTCTCCCCTCCTTTGACAGGAGGTAGCCTAAATAGGCAACCTCCTGACAACAATATTGAAATTTCTTAAGTGAAGCTTTGTGACCATTTTCAGCTAGATGAACAAGCAACAATATAGTGCCTTCTTTACAAGCTTTCTCAGAGTCTGCAGCCAGGAGCAAATCGTCTACATATTGAAGCAGCGTGCAAGTAGGTGGTAATTCAAGGGTGTCGAGCTGCTCTTTTAAGGCTCTACTATAGATACTAGGACTTTCAGTATACCCTTGAGGTACCCTTGTGAATGTAAACGAGCGTCCACCCAAGGTGAACGCAAACAAATACCTGCTCTCCTCATGTATCGGAATACTAAAGAAGGCGTTTTTTAAATCTACGACACTAAAGTGTGTAGCCGTAGCAGGGATCATTGTTAAGATTGTTGTTACATCAGGCACGATTGGGAATTGTGGGGCTACCACCCGGTTAATAGCACGAAGATCTATTATAAACCGGTACGGAATTGCATTGTCGCCTTTCTTATATACTGGCAAGATCGGGCTATTACATAAGCTACCTGTAATCTCTTCGATCACTCCACGATGTACAAAATCGGAGACAATGCATTTCAGAGCGCGCTCTCCTTCAATTGAAATTTTATATTGCGGAATGCGCGGTAGCTTAACCCCATGTTTCAATATTATCTTAACAGGTTCGATGTGCAATATCCCGACATCATTATCGTCTATTGCCCACAAACATTCTGGGACAATGCCGAATTCGGGAGGTAGAGGTCGGGTCAAGTATTGGGAGTTAAAGGGTTGCTGTGGTGAAACTGTTAATCTTATTCCGTCAGGGGAACAATGAATCACTGCATTCAGTTTCTTCAACAAATTCAACCCCAGCAAATTTTCTCCACAGTTTGAAGTAAGAAGAAAAGGGCACTGGTCTGTAAAAGGACCCAAAGAAACGGATACCGGCGCAGAAACCGGACAAACAGTTGGTATGCCAGAGAACCCTATAGAAACGTTTGTTTGCCCTGACAGTGGGATGTTTGGAACCCTCGAATGGTCGATGGAGCACTTTTGTGCTCCAGTGTCGATCAAGAACTGATGTTTTCTATTCCCCACCAATAATTCAACATAGGGGCCCTTCTGAATAACGGGAATAGGTAAAGGTTCCAAACGCTGCTTCGGGCAATCCTAGTAAGGCAAAACTTCATCAAAGGGAAGTTCTTCAGAAAGATAGGCGGCGGAAGGGTGATCAAATATATTTCTCGAGTCCATACTCGGAGTCTGATTTTCCCGTGAAAAAGGTTGCTGGGGATCTTGTAGAAGCTGACCCCTATCAGGGCCCCCTGCTCCGGGGCGGCCCCTTGGTCGCCTACCCATACCTCCAAATGTGCCTCCTGACCTCTGACGAAGGGCAGGGCACTGCGCTCGCCAGTGACCTTCCTGGCGGCAATAAGCACACTGATTAATATTTATAGAATTTGGAGGGGTATTCCCTCTTGGAATGTACTGACCTCTAGTCTGTGTCGTACCTCCTCTGGGGTTCCTGACAATTTGCTGCAACAATACCTTAGTTTTTAGGTCACCCCTTCTTTTTTCGATTTTCTCTTTTTCATTGTTAACCCGATTCTCGTAATACTGAGCCATATGCAAGACTTCTGACTGAGATTTTGCCTGCCAAGCGCTCTCTGAGGACATAATTTGTGACTGGATGTCGGGCAACAATCCACGCACAAATTTGTCCACAAACAACCTCTTCCCCGACTCTGTACCTAAATCCTGTCCACTGAAGTCGGAGAACACCTGTTCGAATCTATTAAAGAATTCAGTAGTACCTTCAGTTTTCCCTTGGACGCAGGCCGTAAGCTTGTCCCAAATAATCCTTTTTTCTGGGATTATAGTTTTTAATTTAGCAACTATTCTATCGGGTAAAGTGAGTATTACCTGGGGTGGTTTCTCACCAGCTGGTCGTTCCCCATCTATTCTAATTAAGTTTACCCATGTATCCCCTAACCCCGGCACATCATCTATTGTTCGTACCTGTTTCCATACATCAACAGGTAAAAGCACTGGAAACAATAAATCCATGTCACTTAAGGTGAACACAGAAGACTGCAAGACGGATTCTATTTCTTTATAAAACCCTGTCGGGTTTTTCCTAATATCAGGGACTGATTGTCTAATCGTGTTCACTTCTTGTCGGGAGAACGGGACGTGAACAAACTGCGATACGTAATGTGCAGGGATATCCACCGCGGCAGCACCAGTCGCCGCGTTGGCGGGGATTTCTAATTTTGGGACAAGGGTCGGAGGGACCTCTCTCATAGGCAACTGAGATATAGGGACCTCCGACCGCTTACTGAGCAATAAGGCCAGATCGAGCGCTAAAGCAGCTGTAGAAGTGTCGGGCGAAAAAGTTCTTTTACAAATACCCAATAACTCTATGGGGCAACCAACCTTCTTCCTTATACATTCCTCCTGTAAGTGCTGTACCATCACTTGGATTACCTTCCTTTGCATCTCTACCGTGTATTGACTATATGTGTTATACACCTCATCTGGCGGTATCGATGAATCCGAGATCCATCGAATCGCATCTCTAATACAAATCCGTACTTCCTCAGGTGCTGATCTTTGGCACGAAAGGAACCGTTTCTGTGCATACATCCTGTCGTCCTCATCATCCTCGTTTTGTAACCTTTCAAAATCCCTCCTAAACTCAAACAATCTGTCAACATGTCCATATACTTTCTGCTCTGTATCCCTTGAAAGTGCCAAGGCATTCAGATCTCTCAACCCTTGTGGGAGATCCGAGGTCTGCAATCTACCCCACATTACACCTAAATGAATCCCCAGTCCTTCAATAAAAACGTTTTTCTCGGGAAAATCGTGCAAATTAGATAATGTTGAAAGTACATCAGTTTGATCACCTTTTTCCATGCAATGTTTAGCCCAAGCAAACAGTTCCTGTTTCCTGCCCGCAGGAACAGTACTACGAGTCACAATTTTCGACCCTGCACCGGGATCTGATTTAGTGAACACGGGACTCCCCAGAATCGGAGGTGTAGGTGAACCTAACAAGGGTGCAGGGGAAAGAGGTAATGTAATAGACGAAACAGACAGAGGAGCGACAACCAAAGAACTAGGGGCAGTGGGCTGCACAGGAGGAGTAGGAATAACGATAGGAGCAATAGCAGGAACGGGCAAGGTGCCCACAACGGGAGCATACGGAGGTGGCGCTGAAGAATCGGGCCTCCGTTCGTTTAATATTTTCTCAATAAACTCCTCGGAAACATGGAAATCTTTAGAGGGGTAAATTTTCTGGACCCCGAGCGAGAAAGCTCTATCCATCTTCTGGGTTTCATTTAATCGTTTTTCCTTGTCATACAACAATGCCTTTTCGGCATTCGTTTTATGACGTCGTGCATGTTTATCCCTACTTTTAAGCTGCTGTAATGCTTCCTTTTTCCAATTTTGTAACACATCAAAGTCTGCTGGCCTAGCCTTCTTTTTAAGCAAGATCGACTCTAAGTATTCAATACGGGGGATCTCAAAGCTACCATTGACTGGCCACTGAAATTCGGAGGCATTTCTGGTCTGTCTGTGCCAAATGTCATTAAATACAATACTACCAATGCCATACTTACAGTACATAGTACACGCCGGAGACCCCTCCTGTGGTGCCGGACGGCTAAATTCCAAAGATTGTCGATCGCTGCGGAACAGAACCCTAAAGCAGCTAGACAATTTCCCAGGCATTTCTCAAAAAATTGGTGTTACCTGGTCCAATAATTGTGTCTGCAGATACAATACGCCAAATTCAAATTGTCAGGGTTAAATTAAGAGCCGGGTCACGACTGCACCTGACCAAACCTAAGGAGGACCGTACGGTTTACAAAGGACTTTAACTAACAAATTTTACCTGCGTTTGGTGGTTTCGGCAAATCTGCCCGCCTCGGAATTGGACCCTCGTCAAGATGCCGTGTCAGACCGCACGACTATCGCCCAAAGATCGGATCGTGCAGCGCTGCCGAGGTATCGCGTCTCGATCGGTCGGGCCCGCAGAATCACACCGTCCGATCCCGATTCGATAGTCTGCGTCAACCTTCAATGATCCGGCATCAATCTTGAGGGTCCCTATTCGGGCGCCAACTGTGGAAACAAAGAAATTGACATGAGGCCGGGAAGCCCAAAAGGAAACCCACCAACACAGGTTACAAAGGACATACAAAGCGCTTTATTTCAGAGTTACAAAGTTACCAAAGTCAATTGACATGCGAATAGCTATTCGTCCCTCTGACTAACACACGAACCTTCAACGTTAGGTTCGCACTGAAAGTGGGAGAGACCGATCATCGGGATGCTCGGGTTTTTATACATTTTGTACTGCATTGGCCAGCCCTCTTGTAAGTTAACCATTCTTGGAACAACGGCTAGGGTTCGTAGCCAGGTCGAACATGCAATTTCCATATATTAGATCGGTTTCGCTGATACAGTTACATATTTACACCTAGGTTAAACAGAGGACAGGGTTTTAGTTCATGACCCTAACAGGTAGCCTGCGGACATATTATTCATTCACATGTGCGGAGGTCACCATAGCCGAAGTCTTACTCGAAATGTCATTCGGCCTCCATTTTGTGATTCGAGGTGACTTTCACACGGCAAGAGTACCTAAAATGGCGGCTAAATCCAAGATGGCAGCTTTCACGATACATTAAGGTCAAGACCTTGCCGCGGAACCTATGTTCATAATATTCTTTAGACAGCTTGGCGTAGGCCAACATACATTTAAACAATGCGATTGGGGTCACAATATTATCTCGATTTCCACAGTGTCATCCATTATGCAGGTGCCAAGCCAGCCCAATGTAAACACTGAGCACGAGGACATGCATGCATTATCAATGGGCCATGCAAGGCTGGGTGCGTCATCCATTATGCAGGTGCCAAGCCCCGCCAATGTAAACACTGAGCATGAGTACATGCGTGCATTATCAATGGACCATGCAAGGCTGCGTGCATCATCCATTATGCAGGTGCCAAGCCCTGCCAATGTAAACACTGAGCACGGGGACATGCGTGCATTATGAATGGGCCATGCAAGGCTGGGTGCGTCATCCATTATGCAGGTGCCAAGCCATCCCAATGTAAACACTGAGCACGAGGACATGTGTGCATCATCAATGGGCCATGCAAGGCTGGGTGTGTCATCCATTATGCAGGTGCCAAGCCCTGCCAATGTAAACGCTGAGCACGGGGACATTTGTGCATTATGAATGGGCCATGCAAGGCTGGGTGCGTCATCCATTATGCAGGTGCCAAGCCATCCCAATGTAAACACTGAGCACGAGGACATGTGTGCATCATCAATGGGCCATGCAAGGCTGGGTGCGTCATCCATTATGCAGGTGCCAAGCCCTGCCAATGTAAACACTGAGCACGCAGGCATGCGTGCATTATAAATAGGCCATGAAAGACTGGGTGCGTCATGCATTATGCAGGTGCCAAGCCAGCTCAATGTAAACACTGAGCACAAGGACATTCGTGCATTATCAATGGGCCATGCAAGGCTGGGTGCGTGACCCATTATGCAAGTGCCAAGCCATCCCAATGTAAACACTGAGCACGAGGCCATGCATGCATTATCAATGGGCCATGCAAGGCTGGGTGCATCATCCATTATGCAGGTGCCAAGCCAGCCCAATGTAAACACTGAGCATGGGGACATGCGTGCATTATCAATGGGCCATGCAAGGCTGGGTTCGTCATCCATTATGCAGGTGCCAAGCCAGCCCAATGTAAACACTGAGCACGAGGACATGCGTGCATTTTCAATGGGCCATGCAAGGCTGGGTGCATCATCCATTATGCAGGTGCCAAGCCATCCCAATGTAAACACTGAGCACGCAGACATGCATGCATTATCAATAGGCCATGCAAGGCTGGGTGTGTCATCCATTATGCAGGTGCGGAACCAGCCCAATCTGAACACTGAGCACGAGGACATGCATGCATTATCAATGGGCCATGCAAGGCTGGGTGCGTTATCCATTATGCATGTGCCAAGCCAGCCCAAAGTAAACACTGAGCACAAGAACATGTGTGCATTATCAATGGGCCATTCAAGGCTCAGTGCATCATCCATTATGCAGGTGCCAAGCCATCCCAATGTAAACACTGAGCACGAGGGCATGCGTGCATTATCAATGGGCCATGCAAGGCTGGGTGCGTCATCCATTATGCAGGTGTCAAGCCATCCCAATGTAAACACTGAGCACGAGGACATGCGTGCATTATCAATGGGCCATGCAAGGCTGGGTGTGTCATCCATTATGCAGGTGCCAAGCCCCACAAATGTAAACACTGGGCACGGGGACATGCATGCATTATCAATGGGCCATGCAAGGCTGGGTGCATCATCCATTATGCAGGTGCCAAGCCCCGCCAATGTAAACACTGAGCCCGAGGGCATGCGTGCATTATCAATGGGCCATGCAAGTCTGGGTGTGTCATCCATTATGCATGTGCCAAGCCAGCCCAATGTAAACACTGAGCACGAGGACATGCGTGCATTATCAATGGGCCATGCAAAACTGGGTGCGTCATCCATTATGCAGGTGTCAATCCATTCCAATGTAAACACTGAGCGTGAGGACATGCGTGCATTATCAATGGGCCATGCAAGGCTGGGTGCGTCATCCATTATGCAGGTGCCAAGCCCCTCCAATATAAACACTGAGCAAGAGGACATGCATGCATTATCAATGGGCCATGCAAGGCTGGATGCATCATCCATTATGCAGGTGCCAACCCCTGCCAATGTAAACACTGAGCACGAGGACATGCATGCATTATCAATGGGCCATGCAAGGCTGGGTGCGTCATCCATTATGCATGTGGCAAGCCAGCCCAATGTAAACACTGAGCACGAGGAAATGCGTGCATTATCAATGGGCCATGCAAAACTGGGTGCGTCATCCATTATGCAGGTGCCAATCCATTCCAATGTAAACACTGAGCGTGAGGACATGCGTGCATTATCAATGGGCCATGCAAGGCTGGGTGCGTCATCCATTATGCAGGTGCCAAGCCCTGCCAATGTAAACACTGAGCACAGGGAAATGCGTGCTTTCTCAATTGGCCATGCAAGGCTGGGTGCGTCATCCATTATGCAGGTGCCAAGCCAGCCCAATGTAAACACTGAGCACGAGGACATGCGTGCATTATCAATGGGCCATGCAAGTCTGGGTGCGTCATCCATTATGCAGGTGCCAGGCCAGCCCAATGTAAACACTGAGCACGAGAACATGCATGCATTATCAATGGGCCCTGCAAGGCTGGGTGCGTCATCCATTATGCATGTGCCAAGCCAGCCCAATGTAAACACTGAGCACGAGGAAATGTGTGCATTATCAATGGGCCATGCAAGGCTGGGTGCATCATCCATTATGCATGTGCCAAGCCAGCCCAATGTAAACACTGAGCACGAGGACATGCGTGCATTATCAATGGGCCATGCAAAACTGGGTGCGTCATCCATTATGCAGGTGCCAATCCAGCCCAATGTAAACACTGAGCACGAGGACATGCATGCATTATCAATGGGCCATGCAAGGCTGGGTGTGTCATTCATTATGCATGTGCCAAGCCAGCCCAATGTAAACACTGAGCACGAGGACATGCATGCATTATCAATGGGCCATGCAAGGCTGGGTGCGTCATCCATTATGCATGTGCCAAGCCAGCCCAATGTAAACACTGAGCACGAGGACATGCGTGCATTATCAATGGGCCCTGCAAGGCTGGGTGCGTCATCCATTATGCAGGTGCCAAGCCCCGCCAATGTAAACACTGAGCATGAGGACATGCGTGCATTATCAATGGGCCATGCAAGGCTGGGTGTGTCATCCATTATGCAGGTGCCAAGCCCCGCCAATGTAAACACTGAGCGTGAGGACATGCGTGCATTATCAATGGTTCATGCAAGGCTGGGTGCGTCATCCATTATGCAGGTGTCAAGCCATCCCAATGTAAACACTGAGCACGAGGACATGCGCGCATTATCAATGGGCCATGCAAGGCTGGGTGTGTCATCCATTATGCAGGTGCCAAGCCCCACAAATGTAAACACTGGGCACGGGGACATGCATGCATTATCAATGGGCCATGCAAGTCTGGGTGTGTCATCCATTATGCATGTGCCAAGCCAGCCCAATGTAAACACTGAGCCCCAGGGCATGCGTGCATTATCAATGGGCCATGCAAAGCTGGGTGCATCATACATTATGCATGTGCCAAGCCAGCCCAATGTAAACACTGAGCACGAGGACCTGCATGCATTAGCAATGGGCCATGCAAGGCTGGGTGCGTCATACATTATGCAGGTGCCAAGCCAGCCCAATGTAAACACTGAGTACGAGGACCTGCATGCATTAGCAATGGGCCATGCAAAACTGGGTGCTTCATCCAATATGCAGGTGCCAATTCATCCCAATGTAAACACTGAGCACGAGGACCTGCGTGCATTATCAATGGGCCATGCAAGGCTGGGTGCGTCATCCATTATGCATGTGCCAAGCCAGCCCAATGTAAACACTGAGCACGAGGACATGCCTGCATTATCAATGGGCCATGCAAGGCTGGGTGCGTCATACATTATGCATGTGCCAAGCCAGCCCAATGTAAACACTGAGCACGAGGACATGCGTGCATTATCAATGGGTCATGCAAGGCTGGGTGTGTCATCCATTATGCATGTGCCAAGCCAGCCCAATGTAAACGGTGAGCACGAGGACATGCATGCATTATCAATGGGCCATGCAAGGCTGGGTGCGTCATCCATTATGCATGTGCCAAGCCAGCCCAATGTAAACACTGAGCACGAGGACATGCGTGCATTATCAATGGGCCATGCAAAACTGGGTGCGTCATCCATTATGCAGGTGCCAAGCCAGCCCAATGTAAACGCTGAGCACGAGGACATGCATGCATTATCAATGGGCCATGCAAGGCTGGGTGCGTCATCCATTATGCATGTGCCAAGCCAGCCCAATGTAAACACTGAGCATGAGGACATGCGTGCATTATCAATGGGCCATGCAAAACTGGGTGCGTCATCCATTATGCAGGTGCCAATCCATTCCAATGTAAACACCGAGCGCGAGGACATGCGTGCATTATTAATGGGCCATGCAAGGCTGGGTGCGTCATCCATTATGCAGGTGCCAATCCCTGCCAATGTAAACACTGAGCACGGGGACATTCGTGCATTATCAATGGGCCATGCAAGGCTGGGTGCGTCATCCATTATGCAGGTGCCAAGCCAGCCCACTGTAAACACTGAGCACGAGGACATGCGTGCATTATCAATGGGCCATGCAAGGCTGGGTGCGTTATCCATTATGCATGTGCCAAGCCAGCCCACTGTAAACACTGAGCACGAGGACATGCGTGCATTATCAATGGGCCATGCAAAACTGGGTGCGTCATCCATTGTGCAGGTGCCAATCCATCCCAATGCAAACACTGAGCACGAGGACATGCATGCATTATCAATGGGCCATGCAAGGCTGGGTGCGTCATCCATTATGCATGTGCCAAGCCAGCCCAATGTAAACACTGAGCACGAGGACATGCGTGCATTATCAATGGGCCATGCAAAACTGGGTGCGTCATCCATTATGCAGGTGCCAATCCATTCCAATGTAAACACCGAGCGCGAGGACATGCGTGCATTATTAATGGGCCATGCAAGGCTGGGTGCGTCATCCATTATGCAGGTGCCAATCCCTGCCAATGTAAACACTGAGCACGGGGACATTTGTGCGTTATCAATGGACCATGCAAGGCTAGGTGCGTCATCCATTATGCAGGTGCCAAGCCAGCCCACTGTAAACACTGAGCACGAGGACATGCATGCATTATCAATGGGCCATGCAAGGCTGGGTGCATCATCCATTATGCAGGTGCCAAGCCCCTCCAATATAAACATTGAGCACGAGGACATGCGTGCATTATCAATGGGTCATGCAAGGCTGGGTGTGTCATCCATTATGCATGTGCCAAGCCAGCCCAATGTAAACGCTGAGCACGAGGACATGCATGCATTATCAATGGGCCATGCAAGGCTGGGTGCGTCATCCATTATGCATGGGCCAAGCCAGCCCAATGTAAACACTGAGCACGAGGACATGCGTGCATTATCAATGGGCCATGCAAAACTGGGTGCGTCATCCATTATGCAGGTGCCAATCCATTCCAATGTAAACACCGAGCGCGAGGACATGCGTGCATTATTAATGGGCCATGCAAGGCTGGGTGTGTCATCCATTATGCAGGTGCCAATCCCTGCCAATGTAAACACTGAGCACGGGGACATTCGTGCGTTATCAATGGGCCATGCAAGGCTGGGTGCATCATCCATTATGCAGGTGCCAAGCCAGCCCACTGTAAACACTGAGCACGAGGACATGCGTGCATTATCAATGGGCCATGCAAGGCTGGGTGTGTCATCCATTATGCATGTGCCAAGCCAGCCCAATGTAAACGCTGAGCACGAGGACATGCATGCATTATCAATGGGCCATGCAAGGCTGGGTGCGTCATCCATTATGCATGGGCCAAGCCAGCCCAATGTAAACACTGAGCACGAGGACATGCGTGCATTATCAATGGGTCATGCAAGGCTGGGTGTGTCATCCATTATGCATGTGCCAAGCCAGCCCAATGTAAACGCTGAGCACGAGGACATGCATGCATTATCAATGGGCCATGCAAGGCTGGGTGCGTCATCCATTATGCATGGGCCAAGCCAGCCCAATGTACACACTGAGCACGAGGACATGCGTGCATTATCAATGGGCCATGCAAAACTGGGTGCGTCATCCATTATGCAGGTGCCAATCCATTCCAATGTAAACACCGAGCACAAGGACATGCGTGCATTATTAATGGGCCATGCAAGGCTGGGTGTGTCATCCATTATGCAGGTGCCAATCCCTGCCAATGTAAACACTGAGCACGGGGACATTCGTGCGTTATCAATGGGCCATGCAAGGCTGGGTGCATCATCCATTATGCAGGTGCCAAGCCAGCCCACTGTAAACACTGAGCACGAGGACATGCGTGCATTATCAATGGGCCATGCAAGGCTGGGTGCGTTATCCATTATGCATGTGCCAAGCCAGCCCACTGTAAACACTGAGCACGAGGACATGCGTGCATTATCAATGGGCCATGCAAAACTGGGTGCGTCATCCATTGTGCAGGTGCCAATCCATCCCAATGCAAACACTGAGCACGAGGACATGCGTGCATTATCAATGGGCCATGCAAGGCTGGGTGCATCATCCATTATGCAGGTGCCAAGCCATCCCAATGTAAACACTGAGCACAAGGACATGTATGCATTATCAATGGGCCATGCAAGGCTGGGTGTGTCATCGATTATGCAGGTGCCAAGCCCTGCCAATGTAAACACTGAGCACAGGGACATTTGTGCATTATCAATGGGCCATGCAAGGCTGGGTGCGTCATCCATTATACAGGTGCCAAGCCCTGCCAATGTAAACACTGAGCATGCAGACATGCGTGCATTATCAATAGGCCATGAAAGGCTGGGTGCGTCATGCATTATGCAGGTGCCAAGCCAGCTCAATGTAAACACTGAGCACGAGGACATTCGTGCATTATCAATGGGCCATGCAAGGCTGGGTGCGTGATCCATTATGCAGGTGCCAAGCCATCCCAATGTAAACACTGAGCACAAGGCCATGCATGCTTTATCAATGGGCCATGCAAGGCTGGGTGCATCATCCATTATGCAGGTGCCAAGCCAGCCCAATGTAAACACTGAGCACAAGGACATGCATGCATTATCAATGGGCCATGCAAGGCTGGGTGCGTCATCCATTATGAAGGTGCCATCCCCTGCCAATGTAAACACTGAGCATGGGGACATGCGTGCATTATCAATGGGCCATGCAAGGCTGGGTTCGTCATGCATTATGCATGTGCCAAGCCAGCCCAATGTAAACACTGAGCACGAGGACATGCGTACATTATCAATGGGCCATGCAAGGCTGGGTGCATCATCCATTATGCAGGTGCCAAGCCATCCCAATGTAAACACTGAGCACGCAGACTTGCATGCATTATCAATAGGCCATGGAAGGCTGGGTGTGTCATCCATTATGCAGGTGCCAAGCCAGCCCAATCTGAACACTGAGCACGAGGACATGCATGCATTATCAATGGGCCATGCAAGGCTGGGTGCGTTATCCATTATGCATATGCCAAGCCAGCCCAAAGTAAACACTGAGCACGAGGACATGTGTGCATTATCAATGGGCCATTCAAGGCTCAGTGCATCATCCATTATGCAGGTGCCAAGCCATCCCAATGTAAACACTGAGCACGAGGACATGCGTGCATTATCAATGGGCCATGCAAGGCTGGGTGCGTCATCCATTATGCAGGTGCCAAGCCCCTCCAATAAAAACATTGAGCAAGAGGACATGCGTGCATTATCAATGGGTCATGCAAGGCTGGGTGTGTCATCCATTATGCATGTGCCAAGCCAGCCCAATGTAAACTTTGAGCACGAGGGCATGCATGCATTATCAATGGGCCATGCAAGGCTGGGTGCGTCATCCATTATGCATGTGCCAAGCCAGCCCAATGTAAACACTGAGCACGAGGACATGCATGCATTATCAATGGGCCATGCAAAACTGGGTGCGTCATCCATTATGCAGGTGCCAAGCCCTGCCAATGTAAACACTGAGCACAGGGAAATGCGTGCTTTCTCAATTGGCCATGCAAGGCTGGGTGCGTCATCCATTATGCAGGTGCCAAGCCAGCCCAATGTAAACACTGAGCACGAGGACATGCGTGCATTATCAATGGGCCATGCAAGTCTGGGTGCGTCATCCATTATGCAGGTGCCAAGCCAGCCCAATGTAAACACTGAGCACGAGGACATGCGTGCATTATCAATGGGCCATGCAAGGCTGGGTGTGTCATCCATTATGCAGGTGCCAAGCCCCACAAATGTAAACACTGGGCACGGGGACATGCATGCATTATCAATGGGCCATGCAAGGCTGGGTGCATCATCCATTATGCAGGTGCCAAGCCCCGCCACTGTAAACACTGAGCACGAGGGCATGCATGCATTATCAATGGGCCATGCAAGTCTGGGTGTGTCATCCATTATGCATGTGCCAAGCCAGCCCAATGTAAACACTGAGCACGAGGACATGCATGCATTATCAATGGGCCATGCAAGGCTGGGTGCGTCATCCATTATGCAGGTGTCAAGCCATCCCAATGTAAACACTGAGCACGAGGACATGCGTGCATTATCAATGGGCCATGCAAGGCTGGGTGAGTCATCCATTATGCAGGTGGCAAGCCCCACAAATGTAAACACTGGGCACGGGGACATGCATGCATTATCAATGGGCCAAGCAAGGCTGGGTGCATCATCAATTATGCAGGTGCCAAGCCCCGCCAATGTAAACACTGAGCACGAGGGCATGCGTGCATTATCAATGGGCCATGCATGTCTGGGTGCGTCATCCATTATGCATGTGCCGAGCCATCCCAATGTAAACACTGAGCATGAGGACATGTGTGCATTATCAATGGGCCATGCAAGTCTGGGTGCGTCATCCATTATGCAGGTGCCAAGCCAGCCCAATGTAAACACTGAGCACGAGGACATGCGTGCATTATCAATGGGCCATGCAAGTCTGGGTGCGTCATCCATTATGCAGGTGCCAAGCCAGCCCAATGTAAACACTGAGCACGAGGACATGCGTGCATTATCAATGGGCCATGCAAGGCTGGGTGTGTCATCCATTATGCAGGTGCCAAGCCCCACAAATGTAAACACTGGGCACGGGGACATGCATGCATTATCAATGGGCCATGCAAGGCTGGGTGCATCATCCATTATGCAGGTGCCAAGCCCCGCCACTGTAAACACTGAGCACAAGGGCATGCATGCATTATCAATGGGCCATGCAAGTCTGGGTGTGTCATCCATTATGCATGTGCCAAGCCAGCCCAATGTAAACACTGAGCACGAGGACATGCATGCATTATCAATGGGCCATGCAAGGCTGGGTGCGTCATCCATTATGCAGGTGTCAAGCCATCCCAATGTAAACACTGAGCACGAGGACATGCGTGCATTATCAATGGGCCATGCAAGGCTGGGTGAGTCATCCATTATGCAGGTGGCAAGCCCCACAAATGTAAACACTGGGCACGGGGACATGCATGCATTATCAATGGGCCAAGCAAGGCTGGGTGCATCATCAATTATGCAGGTGCCAAGCCCCGCCAATGTAAACACTGAGCACGAGGGCATGCGTGCATTATCAATGGGCCATGCATGTCTGGGTGCGTCATCCATTATGCATGTGCCAAGCCATCCCAATGTAAACACTGAGCATGAGGACATGTGTGCATTATCAATGGGCCATGCAAAGCTGGGTGCGTCATCCATTATGCATGTGCCAAGCCATCCCAATGTAAACACTGAGCACGAGGACATGCGTGCATTATCAATGGGCCATGCAAGGCTGGGTGCGTCATCCATTATGCATGTGCCAAGCCATCCCAATGTAAACACTGAGCACGAGGACATGTGTGCATTATCAATGGGCCATGCAAGGCTGGGTGTGTCATCCATTATGCAAGTGCCAAGCCAGCCCAATGTAAATACTGAGCACGAGGACATGTGTGCATTATCAATAGGCCATGCAAGGCTGGGTGTGTCATCCATTATGCATGTGCCAAGCCAGCCCAATGTAAACACTGAGCACGAGGACATGCGTGCATTATCAATGGGCCATGCAAGGCTGGGTGCGTCATCCATTATGCAGGTGCCAAGCCAGCCCAATGTAAACACTGAGCACGTGGACATTCGCGTATTATCAATGGGGCATGCAAGGCTGGGTGCGTTTTGCTTCTCCACTGAAGGGTACAATGTGTGTAGGGGATGCTCTTGCAGCTTCCCGTGCATTTAGTGGGCCTGGGACAGAGTGACGGTGGTGCTCCGGCTCCGCTGCCATGTCAGGAATGAGGAAGCTATTCCTGCTTCCTGTTTGTGTGCTGCACGGGTGCCAGAGGACAATGTTGCTAAGGACATGGAGTTCAGGGCTGCAAGTGAGGAAAAAAAATAATTCTGTAAATGTATGTATGTATGTGTGCGCATTTGTTTGCCTACATGCATGCAATGGTCAATTACTTATGTGAATGAGCGTGCAGTCAGTGTATGTTGTAGTTTATGGGAGCGTGTGTGAATGAGATGTTGTGTAAGTTGGATGAATGCATGAATGTGTGTGTGTGTGTGTGCCTGGCCAATCAATGAGGCTCTGATTGGGAAAGGGCTGGGCATTGGTACAGCAGCAGCCAGCATGGACAGGTGTTGTTATACAGCAGTGAGGGACAGGAAATATAGACATGTTTTCTTATAGTGACTTACATGTTGTACTGGCATACTAGGCACAGTGATAGGCAATACCAACATGAGTGTTCTTACATGGGGGTGTGGTGGGTGGCTACATCGGGGCAGGCAGCTCGGACATGCTTTCTCACAGTGGGCAACACCTACAATGATGTGGCCAGTATGGGCATGATTTGTTAGTGTGGCATACTATTTTTTACTGATCTTATGAGTAAAGCCAACTTTCTTATATCGGAAGCCATCATGGACATGTTTTATTATAGTATCATTACTGGCTTTATGGCAAAGAAATATGAGTATGCCCTTCACTTAAGCGGGAATACTGGCATACATTGGTGCAGCCAGCTCTGAAATATGTGGGCATAGCCAGAAGGAAAACATTTTTGCACTGTCAGAATACTGGCATATTCTGTGGGCCAAGTGTAGTATCTTGTATGCTATGGTGTGTCTGTGTGAGTAGCTAGGCCCTGTGGAATGCTTGGTGCATTGTGGAGTGTTTGGGGTTTGGAGGTTCCAAGGTTGACGGTTGGGGACTGGGCGCTGGGCAAGAGACCGGGAGAGATGCATGTAGCCTTCTCTCTCATCCTCTCTACTTTATCTATGAAACTAAGGAGGAAATAAAGCATCTTCGTTTTTGGTACTTACCTGAGTCAGACTGGTTCCTGCTCCCTTTTCATTACTGCCTCAGATACAACACCGAGGCATTAAGTGAATGCACAGCACAATACTCCTGTGCACTGTTGGTGACTTGGCATCTATTGTAGGTTTTTATGTCTTACCATACACAACCAATTGTAAACTGTGTGGCTTATTACCCAATCTTTCCTCACTAAATGTGCTGTAAAATACATCATTTTTATTTTTTTATTTATTTTTTACATTTGTAGAGCGCACTACAGCCCAAAGGCATCGAGGCGCTGTTACATGGGATTGTAGGTAGGACAGATTCAAGTTACATTGGAGGCAGCAACAAGTAGGGTTCTTTGGTTACAGATATAGTTCGTAGCAGAAAAGACAGTTACAACAGTGGCAAAAAACAATGAAAGCTTACGTACAGTATTGGCAATAATACATTTTAGGAAGATTTCAATGATAGAGGTGCTGAGCATCCGGCCACAGTATGGTGAGATGAGCGGTGGGAACAGGTGCAGAATCTTACAATTCACACAAATAGCAATGTTTAATAGCTTTGCAGAAAGCCAGGTGGGAGTCAATCATCCTAAGGTGCGTGGGTAAAGCATTCCAATGTGAAGCCGCCAGAGCGGGGAAACTAGTGCCACCTGCGCGCACTTAATACAGGACATGCAGTGTCCGAGCCCCTTCTGGTGCAGCCTCTTAATACAAGACATGTAATGCAGTGTCCGAGCCCCTTCTGGTACAGCCTCTTAATACAAGAAATGCAGTGTCCGAGCCCCTTCTGGTGCAGCCTCTTAATACAAGGAATGCAGTGTCCGAGCCCCTTCTGGTGCAGCCTCTTAATACAGGACATGCAGTGTCCGAGCCCCTTCTGGTGCAGCCTCTTAATACAAGAAATGCAATGCAGTGTCCGAGCCCCTTCTGGTGCAGCCTCTTAATACAAGAAATGTAATGCAGTGTCCGAGCCCCTTCTGGTGCAGCCTCTTAATACAAGAAATGCAGTGTCTGAGCCCCTTCTGGTGCAGCCTCTTAATACAAGAAATGCAGTGTCCGAGCCCCTTCTGGTGCAGCCTCTTAATACAGGACATGCAGTGTCAGAGCCCCTTCTGGTGCAGCCTCTTAATACAGGACATGCAGTGTCAGAGTCCCTTCTGATGCAGCCTCTTAATACAGGACATGCAGTGTCTGAGCCCCTTCTGGTGCAGCCTCTTAATACAAGAAATGTAATGCAGTGTCCGAGCCCCCTCTTAATACAAGAAATGCAGTGTCTGAGCCCCTTTTGGTGCAGCCTCTTAATACAAGGAATGCAGTGTCCGAGCCCCTTCTGGTGCAGCCTCTTAATACAGGAAATGTAATGCAATGTCCAAGCCCCCTCTTAATACAAGAAATGCAGTATCTGAGCCCCTTCTGGTGCAGCCTCTTAATACAGGACATGTAATGCAGTGTCCGAGCCCCCTCTTAATACAAGAAATGCAGTGTCTGAGCCCCTTCTGGTGCAGCCTCTCAATACAGGACATGTAATGCAGTGTCCGAGCCCCTTCTGGTGCAGCCTCTTAATACAAGAAATGTAATGCAGTGTCCGAGCCCCCTCTTAATACAAGAAATGCAGTGTCTGAGCCCCTTTTGGTGCAGCCTCTTAATACAGGACATGCAGTGTCCGAGCCCCTTCTGGTGCAGCCTCTTAATACAGGACATGTAATGCAGTGCCCGAGCCCCTTCTGGTGCAGCCTCTTAATACAAGAAATGTAATGCAGTGTCTGAGCCCCTTCTGGTGCAGCCTCTTAATACAAGAAATGTAATGCAGTGTCCGAGCCCCCTCTTAATACAAGAAATGCAGTGTCTGAGCCCCTTCTGGGGCAGCCTCTTAATACAGGACATGTAATGCAGTGTCCGAGCCCCTTCTGGTGCAGCCTCTTAATACAAGAAATGTAATGCAGTGTCCGAGCCCCCTCTTAATACAAGAAATGCAGTGTCTGAGCCCCTTCTGGTGCAGCCTCTTAATACAGGACATGTAATGCAGTGTCCGAGCCCCTTCTGCTGCAGCCTCTTAATACAAGACATGCAATGCAGTGTCCGAGCCCCTTCTGCTGCAGCCTCTTAATACAAGAAATGCAGTGTCCGAGCCCCTTCTGGTGCAGCCTCTTAATACAGGGAATGCAGTGTCCGAGCCCCTTCTGGTGCAGCCTCTTAATACAGGAAATGTAATGCAGTGTCCGAGCCCCTTCTGGTGCAGCCTCTTAATACAAGGAATGCAGTGTCCGAGCCCCTTCTGGTGCAGCCTCTTAATACAGGACATGCAGTGTCAGAGCCCCTTCTGGTGCAGCCTCTTAATACAGGACATGCAGTGTCTGAGCCCCTTCTGGTGCAGCCTCTTAATACAAGAAATGTAATGCAGTGTCCGAGCCCCCTCTTAATACAAGAAATGCAGTGTCTGAGCCCCTTTTGGTGCAGCCTCTTAATACAAGGAATGCAGTGTCCAAGCCCCTTCTGGTGCAGCCTCTTAATACAGGAAATGTAATGCAGTGTCCGAGCCCCTTCTGGTACAGCCTCTTAATAAAGGACATGCAGTGTCAGAGCCCCTTCTGGTGCAGCCTCTTAATACAGGACATGCAGTGTCTGAGCCCCTTCTGGTGCAGCCTCTTAATACAAGAAATGTAATGCAGTGTCCGAGCCCCCTCTTAATACAAGAAATGCAGTGTCTGAGCCCCTTTTGGTGCAGCCTCTTAATACAAGGAATGCAGTGTCCGAGCCCCTTCTGGTGCAGCCTCTTAATACAGGAAATGTAATGCAGTGTCCAAGCCCCTTCTGGTGCAGGCTCTTAATACAAGGAATGCAGTGTCAGAGCCCCTTCTGGTGCAGCCTCTTAATACAGGACATGTAATGCAGTGTCCGAGCCCCCTCTTAATACAAGAAATGCAGTGTCTGAGCCCCTTCTGGTGCAGCCTCTTAATACAGGACATGCAGTGTCCAAGCCCCTTCTGGTGCAGCCTCTTAATACAGGACATGTAATGCAGTGTCTGAGCCCCCTCTTAATACAAGAAATGCAGTGTCTGAGCCCCTTCTGGTGCAGCCTCTTAATACAGGACATGCAGTGTCCGAGCCCCTTCTGGTGCAGCCTCTTAATACAGGACATGTAATGCAGTGTCCGAGCCCCTTCTGGTGCAGCCTCTTAATACAAGGAATGCAGTGTCAGAGCCCCTTCTGATGCAGCCTCTTAATCCAGGACATGTAATGCAGTGTCCAAGCCCCCTCTTAATACAAGAAATGCAGTGTCTGAGCCCCTTCTGGTGCAGCCTCTTAATACAGGACATGCAGTGTCCGAGCCCCTTCTGGTGCAGCCTCTTAATACAAGGAATGCAGTGTCAGAGCCCCTTCTGGTGCAGCCTCTTAATCCAGGTCATGTAATGCAGTGTCCGAGCCCCCTCTTAATACAAGAAATGCAGTGTCTGAGCCCCTTCTGGTGCAGCCTCTTAATACAGGACATGCAGTGTCCGAGCCCCTTCTGGTGCAGCCTCTTAATACAAGGAATGCAGTGTCAGAGCCCCTTCTGGTGCAGCCTCTTAATACAGGACATGTAATGCAGTGTCCGAGCCCCTTCTGGTGCAGCCTCTTAATACAAGAAATGTAATGCAGTGTCCAAGCCCCCTCTTAATACAGGACATGCAGTGTCTGAGCCCCTTCTGGTGCAGCCTCTTAATACAAGAAATGTAATGCAGTGTCTGAGCCCCCTCTTAATACAAGAAATGCAGTGTCTGAGCCCCTTTTGGTGCAGCCTCTTAATACAAGGAATGCAGTGTCCGAGCCCCTTCTGGTGCAGCCTCTTAATAAAGGAAATGTAATGCAGTGTCCGAGCCCCTTCAGGTGCAGCCTCTTAATACAAGGAATGCAGTGTCAGAGCCCCTTCTGGTGCAGCCTCTTAATACAGGCCATGTAATGCAGTGTCCGAGCCCCCTCTTAATACAAGAAATGCAGTGTCTGAGCCCCTTCTGGTGCAGCCTCTTAATACAGGACATGCAGTGTCCGAGCCCCTTCTGGTGCAGCCTCTTAATACAGGACACGTAATGCAGTGTCCGAGCCCCCTCTTAATACAAGAAATGCAGTGTCCGAGCCCCTTCTGGTGCAGCCTCTTAATACAGGACATGCAGTGTCTGAGCCCCTTCTGGTGCAGCCTCTCAATACAAGAAATGTAATGCAGTGTCCGAGCCCCCTCTTAATACAAGAAATGCAGTGTCTGAGCCCCTTCTGGTGCAGCCTCTTAATACAGGACATGCAGTGTCCGAGCCCCTTCTGGTGCAGCCTCTTAATACAGGACATGCAGTGTCTGAGCCCCTTCTGGTGCAGCCTCTCAATACAAGAAATGTAATGCAGTGTCCGAGCCCCCTCTTAATACAAGAAATGCAGTGTCTGAGCCCCTTCTGGTGCAGCCTCTTAATACAGGACATGCAGTGTCCGAGCCCCTTCTGGTGCAGCCTCTTAATACAGGACATGTAATGCAGTGTCCGAGCCCCTTCTGGTGCAGCCTCTTAATACAAGGAATGCAGTGTCAGAGCCCCTTCTCGTGCAGCCTCTTAATCCAGGACATGTAATGCAGTGTCCGAGCCCCCTCTTAATACAAGAAATGCAGTGTCTGAGCCCCTTCTGGTGCAGCCTCTTAATACAGGACATGCAGTGTCCGAGCCCCTTCTGGTGCAGCCTCTTAATACAGGACATGCAGTGTCCGAGCCCCTTCTGGTGCAGCCTCTTAATACAGGACATGTAATGCAGTGTCCGAGCCCCTTCTGGTGCAGCCTCTTAATACAAGAAATGTAATGCAGTGTCCGAGCCCCCTCTTAATACAAGAAATGCAGTGTCTGAGCCCCTTCTGGTGCAGCCTCTTAATACAGGACATGCAGTGTCCGAGCCCCTTCTGGTGCAGCCTCTTAATACAGGACATGTAATGCAGTGTCCAAGCCCCTTCTGGTGCAGCCTCTTAATACAGGACATGTAATGCAGTGTCCGAGCCCCTTCTGGTGCAGCCTCTTAATACAGGACATGTAATGCAGTGTCCGAGCCCCTTCTGGTGCAGCCTCTTAATACAAGAAATGTAATGCAGTGTCCGAGCCCCCTCTTAATACAAGAAATGCAGTGTCTGAGCCCCTTCTGGTGCAGCCTCTTAATACAGGACATGTAATGCAGTGTCCGAGCCCTCTCTTAATACAAGAAATGTAATGCAGTGTCCGAGCCCCTTCTGGTGCAGCCTCTTAATACAAGAAATGTAATGCAGTGTCCGAGCCCCCTCTTAATACAAGAAATGCAGTGTCTGAGCCCCTTCTGGTGCAGCCTCTTAATACAGGACATGTAATGCAGTGTCCGAGCCCCCTCTTAATACAAGAAATGCAGTGTCTGAGCCCCTTCTGGTGCAGCCTCTTAATACAGGACATGCAGTGTCCGAGCCAATTCTGGTGCAGCCTCTTAATACAGGACATGCAGTGTCTGAGCCCCTTCTGGTGCAGCCTCTTAATACAAGAAATGTAATGCAGTGTCCGAGCCCCCTCTTAATACAAGAAATGCAGTGTCTGAGCCCCTTCTGGTGCAGCCTCTTAATACAGGACATGCAGTGTCCGAGCCCCTTCTGGTGCAGCCTCTTAATACAAGACATGCAGTGTCCGAGCCCCTTCTGGTGCAGCCTCTTAATACAGGACATGTAATGCAGTGTCCGAGCCCCTTCTGGTGCAGCCTCTTAGTACAAGAAATGTAATGCAGTGTCCGAGCCCCCTCTTAATACAAGAAATGCAGTGTCCGAGCCCCTTCTGGTGCAGCCTCTTAATACAGGACATGCAGTGTCAGAGCCCCTTCTGGTGCAGCCTCTTAATACAAGGAATGCAGTGTCAGAGCCCCTTCTGGTGCAGCCGCTTAATACAAGGAATGCAGTGTCTGAGCCCCTTCTGGTGCGGCCTCTTAATACAAGGAATGCAGTGTCCGAGCCCCTTCTGGTGCAGCCTCTTAATACAAGGAATGCAGTGTCCGAGCCCCTTCTGGTGCAGCCTCTTAATACAGGACATGCAGTGTCAGAGCCCCTTCTGGTGCAGCCTCTTAATACAGGACATGCAGTGTCAGAGCCCCTTCTGTTGCAGCCTCTTAATACAAGGAATGCAGTGTCCGAGCCCCTTCTGGTGCAGCCTCTTAATACAGGACATGCAGTGTCAGAGCCCCTTCTGGTGCAGCCTCTTAATACAGGACATGCATTGTCAGAGCCCCTTCTGGTGCAGCCTCTTAATACAAGGAATGCAGTGTCCGAGCCCCTTCTGGTGCAGCCTCTTAATACAGGACATGCAGTGTCTGAGCCCCTTCTGGTGCAGCCTCTTAATACAGGACATGCAGTGTCTGAGCCCCTTCTGGTGCAGCCTCTTAATAAAGGACATGCAGTGTCTGAGCCCCTTCTGGTGCAGCCTCTTAATACAGGACATGCCGTGTCTGAGCCCCTTCTGGTGCAGCCTCTTAATACAAGGAATGCAGTGTCCGAGCCCCTTCTGGTGCAGCCTCTTAATACAAGGAATGCAGTGTCTGAGCCCCTTCTGGTGCAGCCTCTTAATAGAAGGAATGCAGTGTCCGAGCCCCTTCTGGTGCAGCCTCTTAATACAGGACATGCAGTGTCTGAGCCCCTTCTGGTGCAGCCTCTTAATACAGGACATGCAGTGTCAGAGCCCCTTCTGGTGCAGCCTCTTAATACAGGACATGCAGTGTCAGAGCCCCTTCTGGTGCAGCCTCTTAATACAGGACATGCAGTGTCAGAGCCCTTTCTGGTGCAGCCTCTTAATACAAGGAATGCAGTGTCTGAGCCCCTTCTGGTGCAGCCTCTTAATACAGGACATGCAGTGTCTAAGCCCCTTCTGGTGCAGCCTCTTAATACAAGAAATGTAATGCAGTGCCCGAGCCCCCTCTTAATACAAGAAATGCAGTGTCTGAGCCCCTTCTGGTGCAGCCTCTTAATACAGGACATGCAGTGTCCGAGCCCCTTCTGGTGCAGCCTCTTAATACAGGACATGTAATGCAGTGTCTGAGCCCCTTCTGGTGCAGCCGCTTAATACAAGAAATGTAATGCAGTGTCTGAGCCCCCTCTTAATACAAGAAATGCAGTGTCTGAGCCCCTTCTGGTGCAGCCTCTTAATACAAGAAATGTAATGCAGTGTCCGAGCCCCCTCTTAATACAAGAAATGCAGTGTCTGAGCCCCTTCTGGTGCAGCCTCTTAATACAGGATATGTAATGCAGTGTCCGAGCCCCCTCTTAATACAAGAAATGCAGTGTCTGAGCCCCTTCTGGTGCAGCCTCTTAATACAGGACATGCAGTGTCCAAGCCCCTTCTGGTGCAGCCTCTTAATACAAGACATGCAGTGTCCGAGCCCCTTCTGGTGCAGCCTCTTAATACAGGACATGTAATGCAGTGTCTGAGCCCCTTCTGGTGCAGCCTCTTAGTACAAGAAATGTAATGCAGTGTCCGAGCCCCCTCTTAATACAAGAAATGCAGTGTCCGAGCCCCTTCTGGTGCAGCCTCTTAATACAGGACATGCAGTGTCAGAGCCCCTTCTGGTGCAGCCTCTTAATACAAGGAATGCAGTGTCAGAGCCCCTTCTGGTGCAGCCTCTTAATACAAGGAATGCAGTGTCTGAGCCCCTTCTGGTGCAGCCTCTTAATACAAGGAATGCAGTGTCCGAGCCCCTTCTGGTGCAGCCTCTTAATACAAGGAATGCAGTGTCCGAGCCCCTTCTGGTGCAGCCTCTTAATACAGGACATGCAGTGTCAGAGCCCCTTCTGGTGCAGCCTCTTAATACAGGACATGCAGTGTCAGAGCCCCTTCTGTTGCAGCCTCTTAATACAAGGAATGCAGTGTCCGAGCCCCTTCTGGTGCAGCCTCTTAATACAGGACATGCAGTGTCAGAGCCCCTTCTGGTGCAGCCTCTTAATACAGGACATGCATTGTCAGAGCCCCTTCTGGTGCAGCCTCTTAATACAAGGAATGCAGTGTCCGAGCCCCTTCTGGTGCAGCCTCTTAATACAGGACATGCAGTGTCTGAGCCCCTTCTGGTGCAGCCTCTTAATACAGGACATGCAGTGTCTGAGCCCCTTCTGGTGCAGCCTCTTAATAAAGGACATGCAGTGTCTGAGCCCCTTCTGGTGCAGCCTCTTAATACAGGACATGCCGTGTCTGAGCCCCTTCTGGTGCAGCCTCTTAATAAAGGACATGCAGTGTCTGAGCCCCTTCTGGTGCAGCCTCTTAATACAGGACATGCAGTGTCTGAGCCCCTTCTGGTGCAGCCTCTTAATAAAGGACATGCAGTGTCTGAGCCCCTTCTGGTGCAGCCTCTTAATACAGGACATGCCGTGTCTGAGCCCCTTCTGGTGCAGCCTCTTAATACAAGGAATGCAGTGTCTGAGCCCCTTCTGGTGCAGCCTCTTAATAGAAGGAATGCAGTGTCCGAGCCCCTTCTGGTGCAGCCTCTTAATACAGGACATGCAGTATCTGAGCCCCTTCTGGTGCAGCCTCTTAATACAGGACATGCAGTGTCAGAGCCCCTTCTGGTGCAGCCTCTTAATACAGGACATGCAGTGTCAGAGCCCCTTCTGGTGCAGCCTCTTAATACAGGACATGCAGTGTCAGAGCCCCTTCTGGTGCAGCCTCTTAATACAAGGAATGCAGTGTCTGAGCCCCTTCTGGTGCAGCCTCTTAATACAGGACATGCAGTGTCTGAGCCCCTTCTGGTGCAGCCTCTTAATACAAGAAATGTAATGCAGTGCCCGAGCCCCCTCTTAATACAAGAAATGCAGTGTCTGAGCCCCTTCTGGTGCAGCCTCTTAATACAGGACATGCAGTGTCCGAGCCCCTTCTGGTGCAGCCTCTTAATACAGGACATGTAATGCAGTGTCTGAGCCCCTTCTGGTGCAGCCGCTTAATACAAGAAATGTAATGCAGTGTCCGAGCCCCCTCTTAATACAAGAAATGCAGTGTCTGAGCCCCTTCTGGTGCAGCCTCTTAATACAGGACATGTAATGCAGTGTCCGAGCCCCCTCTTAATAGAAGAAATGTAATGCAGTGTCTGAGCCCCTTCTGGTGCAGCCTCTTAATACAAGACATGTAATGCAGTGTCCGAGCCCCCTCTTAATACAAGAAATGCAGTGTCTGAGCCCCTTCTGGTGCAGCCTCTTAATACAGGACATGTAATGCAGTGCCCGAGCCCCTTCTGGTGCAGCCTCTTAATACAAGACATGTAATGCAGTGTCCGAGCCCCCTCTTAATACAAGAAATGCAGTGTCAGAGCCCCTTCTGGTGCAGCCTCTTAATACAAGGAATGCAGTGTCAGAGCCCCTTCTGGTGCAGCCTCTTAATACAGGACATGCAGTGTCCGAGCCCCTTCTGGTGCAGCCTCTTAATACAGGACATGCAGTGTCCGAGCCCCTTCTGGTGCAGCCTCTTAATACAGGACATGCAGTGTCAGAACCCCTTCTGGTGCAGCCTCTTAATACAAGGAATGCAGTGTCAGAGCCCCTTCTGGTGCAGCCTCTTAATACAAGGAATGCAGTGTCTGAGCCCCTTCTGGTGCAGCCTCTTAATACAAGGAATGCAGTGTCCGAGCCCCTTCTGGTGCAGCCTCTTAATACAAGGAATGCAGTGTCCGAGCCCCTTCTGGTGCAGCCTCTTAATACAGGACATGCAGTGTCAGAGCCCCTTCTGGTGCAGCCTCTTAATACAGGACATGCAGTGTCAGAGCCCCTTCTGGTGCAGCCTCTTAATACAAGGAATGCAGTGTCCGAGCCCCTTCTGGTGCAGCCTCTTAATACAGGACATGCAGTGTCAGAGCCCCTTCTGGTGCAGCCTCTTAATACAGGACATGCAGTGTCAGAGCCCCTTCTGGTGCAGCCTCTTAATACAAGGAATGCAGTGTCCGAGCCCCTTCTGGTGCAGCCTCTTAATACAGGACATGCAGTTTCTGAGCCCCTTCTGGTGCAGCCTCT